>NC_091118.1:97166740-98426740 GCF_040183065.1 Periplaneta americana | reverse complement strand
AAGCTCTAGATCTTTCATCAGATTTTCAAAAGATAGAGATAGGATGTAGTCATGTAAACATCAGTAGAATGTTATTTTTCTATTACAAGATGATGATGATGATGACGATGACGATGACGATGATGATGATGATTATTATTATTATTATTATTATTATTATTATTATTTTACTACTAATACTGCTTCTACTACTACAGTTATTTGCTTTTTTCGTTTAGGTGTGCCATGCCCATATAGGTAAATAAAAGCAAAGGACAAGGACTGAAGTCTTAGACGTTAGTGACGTTTAATAGGGCGCGTCAGCTACTATCGCTATTTGTGGTCTTATCTAAAATTCTTTAAAAAACAAAACACAAACAATATCATAAGCAAAATGCTAACACTAAATAAAAACATTGTCAACTGTTCTAGACGAAACGTTTAGATTAGAGGGACAGAATATTCGTACAAAAATCACAAAATATATTCAGATCACTTCACATTATCGGACTTCAATAACTAATACTTTGGAACATCAGGAATAAATAAAAATAAGTGTAATAAATTGGAAAAGTATACTGAAGTTTCAAATCAGTCGTAGGACAGTTAATTTTTAATATTTTGTTTTTAATAACAGACTAAAGGTAACAATTATTCATTCACTAAATGTAACAGATCCTTCTTCCGAAAGTATGGTTCAAAATCAAAACATAATGAAAGAACCGCGAAGGCCGCAGAGAAACGTATTAGATCTTGCATCGAGAGGCTGTGGGTTCTCTCATATCAGACAGAAACGACGGACGATACTTCTCTACCTTGTAATTATATAGTACATTAGCAATTACATAATATTCTATGCTCACTGAATCAGTTACTAAGCTGCATAAATCTACTCTACTTTGTTCATACAAAACACAATTTCTTTATAGTTTCTCCTTATACAAAAATTGAAAGTCTTGACTTCCTTTTTAACCAAACATTGTGCGTTGGGATGCGTAATATAAAAATGTGAATTGTTGATTTTGTGAAGAAAGTGGACTCATGTTTTTTTCATAATAAGTGATTCAGGTAGTTATTCGGACAAAATAATTTGCTTAGCTCTATACTTTAAAGGCATTATTAATATTTCACTAAACAAAGTTCATTTTTTTACAATGCAAGAATTCCTAAAAGATGAAAAATTTCTCAAGTGTAAATGACAGCTCCGAACACAGCAAATTCAAACGCTGATTTAATTAAAATTGTTTAAGATGGCGAATTCATTAGCCCCAAGTGCGCTTAAAAAGAAGGAAATGTGGAGACGGTATTCCTGTTACGACAAAAGTTTTGCCGCAACATTCCATTATTTCTCACCTCAAGACTAAAGATTTTTAAGAAGAAAATTATGTTTATCAACAGTTAGATCTCTCCAAAATTGATTTCATGAATCTGCTATAGGCCCCGGCATAAATCCCACCATTTTACAATTCATTATTAAAAATAAAATCGGATATTCTATCATTGCATGAAAAGATTCTAACTATTACTGTTGTAGATGAAATGTCTTTGAAGGACGCTAAAGCACACACTTCGAGGGATTCATTGAATTAGGTAAAAATAGACCTAATCAACAAACTTCAACTGGCGTTAAAATTTCAGAAGTACCACCTGCAATGGTTTTCATTATTCGAGGAATATGCAAAAATTTAAAGCAAACCATAGGTCATTTTCTATCAAAAGGTACCATGCCTGCAGAGCTTTTAAAATCACATCTGCTTGATGTAATAGATAACATGCAAGATACATGCTTTATCCCTAAAGCAGCAACTGTGCCAGTATCTTCACTTTAATGTACTATTAAATTGTTGCATCAAAAATAAAATGGTTAACCATTAGCTAAGAAACGAAACAGGCGAAGTGTGAACGCTTCTAAAGACATGCACAACTAATTCATAATTACATTTGAAAATTCGAGAATTGTGCCATTTCATTTTTATTTCAATAACTTTGTAACTTCTTATTAATTAAAAATGTTGTTAACACTGTGACTCTAAATAATGCTATTGCTTTATATTTTCTTATTGACATCACATGCACACCTCTCCGCTTTTCCTCACGTAACCCAGCACGCCGCACGGAGTGTATCAACAATCCAAGCCGCTAGATAGCAGCACAGTCACTTTTCGCCGCCGCTTGCAATGCTAAACAGGGAAGCTTTCCAGTATTATTGTTGGAGTGTATTTGTTTGTAGTGCGCACAGACGGAATTGGGACAGGTTTACTGTCAATAATCACGTTTCCCTTGCCACAATTTCACCATATTTCCTGATCCACAACCATTACCAATATTTGTTGTCTTCGGTTATTCCTACAGCAAGAAAAGGAAGAGAAGCATAGGCCCACCACTTTTATAAACCAACATACGCACTCTGGAGAATGATCAAGCTTTATCAGCATTGAAGTAAAACATGTTTGCATTGTCTAATTTTCTTTTGATGCATTGTAATATTCGTATGGATGCAAGGTCATGCTTCAATGTCAACGGCCCTGCTGTACACTTACTTGGAAGGCGGGGCAGGGCGCCGGGGGGCCCAGACAGGTTTACGCAGCGGAAGCGCGCACTTTCTCGCAGAGTTAGTGTGAGTGCATATCAGTAGCACGTTCCAATTCCGACAATCGAGATGGAAACTGGACAGGAGTTCCGTTCCAGTGAGGTTTAAGACCACACGCATTTATCCAACTCATAGTCTGAATGTTTCTTTCTCCAAATTACAAGTAATAATAATAATAATAATAATAATAATAATAATAATAATAATAATAATAATAATAATAATAATAATAATAATAATTTCCGGCTGATATGTACTGTACTTCTATTATCAGGCAGTACTTCTCACTTGACGATAAGTGTCAGAGGAAGAGCAACTGTTTGTATGCACCTGAAGTCTGAGTAGTGTAATATGTAGCTAATCGAGGATGTATGCAATGAAGGGGAAAAGGAACTGGCTACTCTACTCCGTTATCTCCTGATTTAGTTGCCTCATGAGTGACGCCTTATTGGGGTTAATTATGAGATTCAAATCTGTCTTCTGATAGTTGACTAAACGACAATAGTAGTAGTAGTAGTAGTAGTAGTAGTAGTAGTAGTAGTAGTAGTAGTAATAATAATAATAATAATAATAATAATAATAATAATAATAATAATAATAATAACAACAACAATAATAATAATAATAATAATAATAATAATAATAATACCAGTGTGGCCAAAATCGAAACGTATACGGATAAAAAAATTAAAGACGACTAGGGACTCCGGCAACAAAGCAGAATCTCTCCCCCCACCCCTTCTCTTTTCTGCATCTCTTCTAGGTCAAGAATGGACGCCATGTCTTCTGTTTGTCCTATGTTGGCTTAAACTTAAAATGTCACAGAGAAATGCTCCTGTTGTTAGTCCCTCACTTTGTAAATATGGAGAAGTAATGGAAGGGAACGATTCTTTACAACTGTGTTAGTTTACTAATAATAATAATAATAATAATAATAATAATAATAATAATAATAATAATAATAATAATAATTTAATTTAGCATGGCAGAGCTAAGGCCGCAAAGCCTTGTCTTATATTTAGTCAGGAGTAAAATTTGCTTATATAGCCAAGCAAATTACAGTATTACTGTTGTTAACAATGATTATAATAGTTATAGTTAAAGCTCGAATATGCAGGAATTTAAAACATTAAAAATTAAGCAGCAAAAAGGTGCTAGAAATCCAAAATATGTACTTAAAATAGGCACTAAATGCAAAACTGATATTAAAAATGTATATAAAGGATATAGCCATTATAAATATTTTCATTTTTTTTTTGCTGTGCTGCATTTTCAACATGAGCAGCTGTGTTTTATGGTGCTTTAAATGCCACTCTTTCCTCATTTTTGTGACAAAATAAGGCCAGCTACTTATATAATTTTAAATAAAAAAATTTAACTCATTTCCTTAAAAAAACCGTAACCAATTAAATTTTTCTTAACTGAATTTTTAAGCGATAAAAAAAATGAAACTCCTATAACCGAAGTAAAATCATTTACTTTACAGCTCAGTTTTTTATTTTAAAATGTCGAGGGGGGGGGGGAAATTTGCATTAATCAAATTCTCTGTTCCCATATGATTTATACGTTTCTTTTAATGTTTTGAGTAAATATCCACGTATATGTTGGCAAGTTTCTTGTTTACTCTGTCATTTTTTACTTGGTTATTTAACGACGCTGTATCAACTACTAAATTATTTAGCGTCGATGAAATTGGTGATAGCAAGATGATATTTGAAGAGATGAGGCCGAGGTCTCACCATAGATTATTTGACATTTGCCTTATGGTTGGGGAAAACCTCGGGAATAAACCCAATCAGGTAATCAGCCCAAGCGTGAATCGAACCCGTTACTCTGTCATACCTGCTGATAGATGTTTTCTGAACCTTCCAAACAAGTCTGAAGGTGTGAAGTCGGGACAGTGAGGTGGTTTTTCGAGAATTTCCCCCCCCCCTCAACCATGATCAGTGCTGTCATGTGCTTCTCTACATACCTACTCACTCCTCACGGGTAGTCATATCCCCCTCTATTTAAATAATTTACACCACTATGATAGTTATGTATTTAAACGAAATCACATTCTAATTATACATTTCCGTTATTTCTTTTTTAATATGCGTTGACTTTGATTTTCATTTAAAACTGATTTTCAGTCAAACAGCATTTTTAAGAGCGACTCATATATAACACCAAAACAGACATATAAGTAAGGACATGTAACAGAAAGTCTACAACATCACTTGAAGCTGGGCCAATGTTGAGCGCCAATCTGCGTGACGACGCTAATGTACCTGAGGCACTAACGCAGTGATCAACAACTCGCATATGAACGGGCGCGGGCAATGTTTGGCTGACGCGTGCTTACTGTACCGGGCAGAGGACCGGTTTGTGATGTTGCGTTGTAGTGAACAGAGGCGGTTCTTGCCATCCATTCAAACAAGAGATGTGAGTGGCAGAAAACACTTCAAAACGTAGGCCACACTGAAGAAATACAACTTACAGATACATTATACAACTCACAGTAACGAATACGACAGATACGAAGGTGAAGAGCATGCAGCATTAATTCAACAATTGAAGGAAAATGAGCTAGAAGTTGTTTAAGATAACAATACTAGTGAATCGGCTGTGCGACTCAGTTATAAAATTTCACTTGTAATAGTAAGATATTAGAAACCTTTTAAAGATTGAAAATTTGAAGAATGTTTAATTACAACTGAAGAACTTTTCACAACAAGTGTAGGAGTTTGAATCTATCAGCTTGTCTCCCATCCGAGGTCTAACCGAGGATGTTCAGGTGCAACTAGTAATAATTATTTGTCAGTCTTTCATTTGTTATTCTTTGGCAGTAGATGAAAATACTTATGTAAGCGCTAATCCTCAACTGGTGATTTTTGTAAGAGGCGTTATTGAAAACCTTCAGATTAAGGAGAGCTCTTACATATTGTTCTCATAAAGGATACTACTACTGGTTCCGATTTTTCATGTAGAGGTTATAGAAATTATTTTGGACTTCCTTGGAATAAACTTATATCCTTAGCAACTTGGCATTGTTCACGGAGAAAAAAGAAAAGCCTGTATCATAAGTGAAAAATGAAAAAAATGGATTTGTGAATTTGCCTTCTTAATGGAATTATCTGAATGCTTTAAATTGTTTTCGACAAGGTAAGAACAAGCTTATTATACAGTTATATGACAGAGTGAAGGCGTTTAATATGAAACCACCTCTAATTATGGAATGTTAGCTTAACTAAAAGGATAAGTTACAGCACATTTTTCAAAATTAACAACGATATAGACCTACTAGTTTCTTAAGACTTTGGATTTCGAAGAATATATTCACACATCATGCGATCTGCGCCAGGAATTTTATTCTAGATTTAAAGACTAGGAAAATTTTCAATTTGATTTTCGATTATTATTTGTAATTGAAACTTATTGATTTAATTTGCGATAGTGAATTGAAGGGCAAATATCAAAATAAAAGAAGTTATCTGACTTTTATATGAACTTTCCACATGTTAGATTTCCCCGATTGTACAGACATCCATTTTCGGATTCACATATCTGTGCGAACAGTAATTTTTTCTTATGATGAAGATTAACAAACTATGTCATGGAAGCCAAGTATCGGATCACAATTTAAAATGTGCTGTCACATTATGCACTATACAAACAGTAGTTCCAAACGTTGAGAAATTGCTGAGGGAAAAGAGAATTAAACAAATCCCGAAACATAAGTGCTGATGCCAGTGTTAAGTGAACTGAATGGAGTTAATTTCTGCATTACTATTCCTAGTGTTTTTGTGTGTTTTGTTCAACATTTTCCCTAACAGAAGCAGTTTACACATTTACAGTAATTGTCGTGCATTGCTCGAATAATTAACATGAAATGTGTATTACATTTCTGAAAGTAATTATAAATTTATTAACTTCTAACTTTGTTGAAAATAGGCTACAATGTTTTTTTTTTTTAAATTGCTTAAGATAGTTTATTTAGTTATTTCTATTCAGCCCGTATCTTTTTTCATCAGAAAACAATCATAAACCTATGCAGTAAATTCATATTGTGGTCCCGCCGCTGAACGTCTTACCTGCCCTGTTACGACTTTCCGCGGGCGAGCGGGCAAGGCTTGATAACGACACAGTGCTCTTGAGTTGAGGACCACTGCACTAACGTAACGACTACGGCGTTGATTTCCTATGCAGAAAGTCTCGGAAAAGACCCAGCGAATCCAAGTGGAATTTGAAGTAGACAAAATTAATGCTGAAGTTTAGTTTTTCGGAATATCCCCGTCTTTCCTGTCATAAATCACCCTTTTCATAATACGCGATCATTATCCTCTCAAGAGACAGACTTCATGAGATTCCTGCGTCGAATGGTCCACAGCTGTGGAGTAACTGTTAGCATGTCTGACCGTGAAAAAGAGCGGGTTAGGGTTCAAATCCTTGTTTCCCCCCCCCCCAAAGTTTTACCCTCAACTAATTGAAGCAGACTTGCTGGGTAACTTTCGGCGTTGGACCTCAGACTCATTTCGCCGCCATCATCATCATCATCATCATCATCATCATCATCATCATCATCATCAATACCATAGAGCGAGTTAAGTTCATGGTGCGGTGTACTGTACTTGTACAAGAGCGCGGCCGTTCGGCTACCCTGTCATTCGCAGAATAGGAGTGGTAAGCACAATAAGCCTCAGGCTGCAGAGGAAAAAAAAAGTCATTATCAGCATTACTTTCAGGCAACTTGTAACTTCTTATACATATATATGTATTTTATCTCATCCTCTCTTCCCATATTATGGAAAATTTCTTACATTTATCGGAATGTTGGTTAAGTTAGCCTTGACATTCTTTCATCTTCCATCATATTGTTTTGTTTCATATTTCCAGAAGATGTTGCAGTTTTCTCTCTGTTATTGTCTGTCGGTCTCTGGTTTGCATCCAAATATATGTTTCTTAAAAACTCTACTTCGCTGTGCGTATTTTCTATTACAATCCAGGTTTTTCCTGCCATGATACAGTTTAACTATGTTTATTTTCTAGCTTTGTTTTAACCCAATTGAATGTATTGTACCACACTGGCAACTGAAAATATCACTTCATTTCCCATAACGGGGCAAGAAATCTTTAAGAGCTGGCGCCGACGTCTGGGTGTTCAAGTATTATAGGCTATAGTGTGGTGGTGTAGAGCAGTGGTATTCAACTGGGGGTACGCCAAGACTTTTTAGAGGATACGTAAAATTAAAATAAGCATGTTTTCCACTACAGCCTTCAGTTCCTGTTTTAAAATTGAAGGAAAGCTTGCTAGAAATGTCCGTTGATAGTTCACTGAAAATAAAATTCGAAAACTTGTCAATTTGCGACCTTTGGTATTATGCTCGTACAGCCTATATGAAACTTACTGACACTACCATTTCACACCTTTTGCCATGCCCCTTTACTTACTTGTGTGAGCAGGGTTTCTCTGCATTTACATCAATCAAAACGAAACATAGAATTCGCTTGAATCCAGAATCATGTTTGATACTCGCACTCACGAAAATTCGACCAAGAATCGAGGAGCTGCGTGCAGAAAACACCAGTCATATTAATAACAGGACAGAACCACTTAATTTAATAATACAAGTTTTTTCTATGATATTTGTAACGTTGCTCCTTTAATTATTTTACAGCACGATTAGGCCTATCTATTTTAAAAATAGGTGATTTAATAATTGATAAATTGTTGAGTTTGTCTAAGTTTATATACAGTTAGGCTACTTATTCTCTAATTGAGGTTCTGGCTGATTATCAGGCAGTACACCTCACTTGACGATATACTGTGTCAGAGGAAAAACAATTGTTTGTATACATCTGAAGTCTGATTAGTAAAATAGGTACTGTAGCTATGCCTCGTCATAAGTGGTGCCTTATTGATATCATTTGTGGGGTTCAGACCTGTTACGTATAATTTGAATTAACAACTTTGGGGGTACAAGCTTGAGTGGAAAAGTTCTCTAGGAGTACGAGGAGAAAAAGCCACTGACTGGTGTAGAGGTTCGAACATCGTAATTACAGCGAATTGCACCATATCACTTTAAAAATCCTACAGAATGAAGACAGTAAACAAGCTGAAGTGTAGGATAAGAAAAACATACATACGAATAAATGGATAAAAATACTGTAAACACGACAAAGGTGTTGGGCTATCAAGGAAAAAATCTGACTGTGCTAAAAAATAATACAACAGAATAAGTAATTAACTTTAATTATTTAGCACAGCATCAGCACAGTGCACCCTCGGGCTAGCGTCTTTTACCAGCGGATAAGACATTGTACTAGCGTGCATCCGTGGCTGCTGGGGTATGCTCCCTCTCTCTCCCTTCTGCACGACGGTGCATATTCAGATACACTTCTTATCTGTTATCCATTTCAGCGAGTGCTGACGACCACTGAATTTTAGCAGTTCAGATAGGTGGCAACATAAATAAAGTTATAGGGCAAATAATACATTATAAACATTTCAATATTTATGTGACACTCTAGAAAGAACTTTGGGTAAGAAAGTGAGAAAGGAAATCCTCCTGAAATCGTATGAAGTGTTGACGGTACCTGTAATTCTATATGGATCGAAATCATGGACTGTAAACAAACAAATGAGACTAAGAATATCGGCCGCGGCGATGAATTTTTTTTATCTGCGGCTGGTTACACGATTATGGGTAAGAAGCGCAATGAAGATATGCGTAAAGAATTACAGATCTTCAGCCTGGTTGATAAAGCAGAAGAATGTAAGGAAAAATAGTATGAATATGTCTGTAGAATGGACAGTAAAAAAACACCTTTGACGATTACAATGATAATGACGAGTAAGAATGTTACATGTATTAAGGAAACCAGAACTACGAAAGACTAAATTACTAAGTTAAAGTTAAGCGACGTAAAAGAAACTGGAACACTGCGTACAGGCTCGTACAAGTATGTTGAGCGTGCAGAGTTTCTTTGTTTTGCCACCTGTCGCACCCTCGCAACACGCAACAGGACGACGCAACGCGACGGGTGGACTACCTATAAATTTATATACAGTACCTACAATTTTATTGTTAAAATATGGTCACTGCTGAACATGATGGTACTACATTACACTATATCGTACCCACTACACATTCCGACTTGGCTTCGGATTACATAAAAAACCAAGAGAAATGTGTGGCTAACAACAGATCATATTGAAACAAGTTTTCTCAGGATACTATCGTTTCCTTAGAAATCGTAACAGCCGTAATCACCAAGGTGAACTCTGTGTTACAATGATCAAAATGATATATCTACTGATTTTCTTGAACATCTTACATTTACCAGCTTGCCTACATTCCACAGTTTTTCCTTTGGTTTAATATACACTACATTCATGCCTATTGATTTCTTCTATCAACTATCTTTCCGTTTGTACTTAATATTTTCAATTCTTCCCAATGTTTAATGTTTACATTCCTTCTTAAAGCATATCCAGAAATGTATTCTTAAAAATTCGCCTCTTCTATTGAGAACTTTTATTACTTATTAAAAACTATCATTATCAATCGCCGCTGCTTTCGAAACATATCGCGCTTGTTTTCTATCCAAGTCGTCGGTCAAAATCACAAATGTTTAAATAATGTCTTATAACAGATGATGATGATGATGATGATGATGATGATGATGGTGGTGGTGGTGGTGGTGGCGGTGATGATAATGATGATAATAATAATAATAATAATAATAATAATTTATTCGGCTGTTTTACAAAAGTTTAAGAGATATTACACTTTTACTAAGTCATACTACTTTTGACAAATAAAACGGTACGAAAGTATGTGTTTCAACCAATCATAGCTGTTTATTGCTAAAAATTTTATCACTTCACTAGCATTTGTTTATTTTTACCACTTCCTTAATATTTTTGTTTTCATCACTTCCCTAGCATTTGTTTCTTTGTTTGCCAACACTTCAAACTGCAAATTCTTTACGGTACTATAAAACATGTTTTGCGATCGTCATTTGTTCCCCGCATAGATAGTCAAATGAAAATGGCGGCTCCGTTCAAACGTTTTGGTGAAGCTAACATTAGTGAAATAGAATTTTAGTAAGTTAATTAATATGTATTTTATTGTATAATAATACTTTATTTCTTCTAATCTTTATATACTTTCTTCTGCTTTTATCACCTCCTTACCATTTGATTCTTTGTTTGCCAACATTTCAAACTGCAAATTCTTTATGGTACTATAAAACATGCTTTGCGATCGTCATTTGTTAACCGCATATAGTCAAATGAAAAATGGCGGCTCCGTTCAAACGTTTTGGTGAAGCTAACATTGGTGAAATAGAATTATTTTTGCAAATCAATTAATATTTAATTGCATTAGCGTACTTTACTTCTTCTAATCTTTATATATTTCCTTCTAATCATGTAATAGTCAAAGATTCTTTCTTCTAATCGTGTAATAGTCAATTAAATCCCACTCGAGTTTTGATTTTCTCTAGATAAATCAAAACCTCTAGTGAGATTAGTGTTGATAAAATTTATAATTAGCTCACTACCCGAAAATGCCAAAACTTGTGCTCGGATATGTTTTTGAAAAGAAGAAAATGAAAATATACAATAAGATAATATAAACAAGGTGTTTTATAAAATGAAATAAGATTAATTATAATATTATAGACTAATAAAACATGGAGGCATTATTCTTTCTTAAGCATTCATTTTTCTGTTAGAGAATAGTTTGCAGAAATAATTTATTCACTTCCATTTGAAAGCCGAAATTATTTATTAATGTCAGGTATGCATAATTATCTTTATTAATAAAAGACGTATATAGTCTGAGCTTTTAATAGAAAAAGGAGTATCTTGTGCAGAACTCTGGAAAAAGAAGTAAGGAAGAGGCTAGTGAAGTGCTTTGTGTGGAGTGTGGCATTGTATACTTAGAAAAATGGACATTACGACGAAGTGGAGAGAAGCGAATAGAAGCATTTGAAATGTGATTATGGAGAAGAATGAAGTATCTGAAATGGACAGACAGAATAAAAAATGAAGCTATGTTGGAAAGAGTGGATGAAGAAAGAATGATGGTGAGACTAGACGACATTAAGACATAATATATGGATCATATGCGGAGACAAAGAGGAGAACGGAAAATAGGAAACATTGGAGAATGTTACATTTTCGGTTAAAGATCTGCCCTTGGGCAGAAAATTATGCATCTTCTTATATTATATAATAAGCGGACAGCGGATTCGCGTCCCTTGGCGTACGAAAGGAGCGTAGCAATGAGTTCAATGATCTCCCTGCAACTGATGTACACCTAACGTTCAGTATAGGGACCTAAATCCGCTATCAATTAATAAGCATGATAATTTGACAAGAATATCATTTTGTTTTTGTGACAATATGTTAATAGAGTAATATATTCGTAATTCTTTTTAATGCCTGACACTTTGAAGTCTTTATATAGAAGTATATATATATAATATTTGTTGGATAATCGCTCATTTAAACAAATTTTAATTATTTTCTTATGAAGTGATTAGATCTACGAGGGAACAGAACAGATTCTCTCATACCTCCACAACGTATTATTCCATACTGAATAACCGAATGGATTGAAGCTAAATAAATAATCAATTTTCGTAATTTAATGAAAATATAATGAAAATATAATCACTTGGACTCTCACTCTGAGAGAGGAACACAGGTTCAGGATGTTTGAGAATAAGGTGCTAAGGAAAATATTTGGGGCAAAGCGGGATGAAGTTACAGGAGAATGGAGAAAGTTACACAACACAGAACTGCACGCATTGTATTCTTCACCTGACATAATTAGGAACATTAAATCCAGACGTTTGAGATGGGCAGGGCATGTAGCACGTATGGGCGAATCCAGAAATGCATATAGAGTGTTAGTTGGGAGACCGGAGGGAAAAAGACCTTTAGGGAGGCCGAGACGTAGATGGGAGGATAATATTAAAATGGATTTGAGGGAGGTGGGGTATGATGATAGAGACTGGATTAATCTTGCACAGGATAGGGACCGCTGGCGGGCTTATGTGAGGGCGGCAATGAACCTTCGGGTTCCTTAAAAGCCATTTGTGAGTAAGTAAGTAATGAAAATATAATCTATAGGTCTATGTTCAATGCAAAGCAAGTTTCGGTCCATTATAATGCCTAATATTTCATCTGTTGACGTAAGAATTTTAGGGCATAAACAATCATTATTACTTGGACAACTCTCCCGGTATGTAAAGTTATTTTGAAATTATTTTCGCTCGTGCGAAGTCCCGTTTTATTGCAAGAAAAGAGTATAACGGTTGTTTTATAAATGTAGAGAGAAGAATAATATTCAAGGGAAAAATTATTCCAGATCGTTCCTGGATATATCAGTGGTAGAGCGCTGACACGCTTATCCAAAGATCCCTGGTTCGATACCCGGTCCCGGAAAAATTCCCCCCTTGAATATTATTCAAATTAGCTATACAGGAAGCTAAACCTTGAAGCCAGATTCGTATAGAGAGAAGGTTTGCACCTAATAAAGAAAGAAAAAGGTGAAAGAAAAATAAATGTAATCTTCCAGTGTTCCCACGCCTAATTTCATATCTGCTGTCGTACATTAAGTCTCTCATTTAAGATGTCAATATATAATTGACTCTGAAAGAAACCTGAAAATTCTAAACGAACACGTGACAAGATGAATATTCGAAACTTAAACAACAGGGTTTAGTTCTGTCAAAGACTTATTATGCAAGTCCGAGATTTTATTTGAACTTTTAGAAAGAATTACAATTATAAGAAACACTTTAGAATCTCGTCGATATCCATTAGCCTATAAAATGTATACATGTAACAAAATGTTGGACTATAATTAATAATAATTATGAATTCTTCATTGGAACATTTAAATTACTAATACGGTCAGTAAATCGCTATGACGACACCGACATTTATGCCTGCATAGTTGGAGAAACTAGTGAAGTTCATCGCCATAGTGCTTTTCTAACTTCAGGAATCCTCCCTTTATAGGAAAGTGATCATCAAAGCCTTTTTGTGGCTGACGCCAGCTTTCGTCTTCCTTCTCGGTGAAGGGAGATAAAAAGAAGATTAATTATTGCGGCGGGAACATCAATACAAGCTTCAGATTATTCTCCATTCTTGCCAGATTTACAACGCTTAAGATATATATTGTAGAAACCAATAGAAACACGGCTACGTCAATAACTTTAATGGTAAGAAACATCTCTCATAAGGAAATCACCTACAACTGTAAATTTAAAACCTAACGATTTTAACATTATAATACTTAAAAACGATTTAACCATTTAATTACACTTTTAAATAAAAAAAGCATTTCCGAATTGATGACGTGATACGATGTTAGTGAAATGAAATGCACCTGGAATGCTGATGTAGGCGGTGTAAAGTGTAAACGTTCTCCAGTCTTGTCTCGATTACAATTGAAGCCGTGAACAGCGTTATTAATAATACCTATTAGGAAGCAGAGAAAAGAGTGTGAAGCGGAGGCCGGAACCACAATTTTCATGTCGCTTATTTCATACACATCATTAAAAAAAAAGACTTCCTTAGTGGACAGTTGGTCAGACTGCTGGAGGTTCCGGGTTCGATTCCCGGGCTCAGCTCTCGATGAATTTTTCTTGAAGAAGAAAAATTGTCTGGTTGTCTTATAGTCTAGAAATTTGTATGAATGTGAGTGTGCCGGATTAATATTAATTAGCCAATCTTAAAAAATGAATATAAAATACAAGAGGCCTATATCAGGATTGTCGCTGGGCAGTAACCTGAACCACGGACTCTGACCTGAACACAAGTTTCAGCGTCACACTGTTGACAAGTAAGTAAGTAATTCAATCAGTTAGCACAACCATACAGCACTAATAATGATGCTATAGAATTAACAACGACGGAAAAAAAACACTCAAAATGGGCCGCTTGTTTCAAAAGTAACTAAGCTGTCAACAATCGATTTATTAGGTACGAAAGTCAATGATTGCACCCACAAACAACTGATAGCATTCTGTTTTTACACATGGTAACCAAGTCATGGTTTTATAATAATACTAGTGGCTTGTGCAGCAAATGCTGCTAAGTTCATTAGAAGTTCAAATTAAACATTTTTCAAATTTACTTCCAATGAAGAATACCAGACATTTTGGAAGTTATTTGCTTCCATAATAATGAAACATACTCCTCTGAATGGTTTTCTTCATCCTAAATATTTTTTATTGAGCCTATACAGCTTCAGTTCTTGAGTTTCAATGCGAAAACGCAAATAACAATGTCAGGACGATCAGTCGGTACTACATGTGGGAGTGAAGGAATAGCTATTACAGTCATTGCGGATTTTAGGTTAGAGTTATAAAAATATCAGATTTGCCATGATTTCCAACAATAGACACAGCGTCTTGGTATAGCTGCTGCATGTTTCGTGAACTAACTTGAAATATAGTGAACAGAATCATTTTATCCTGCCAAGAGATCTTTCTAAAGTGATCGGGAAACTACAACATTTTGTAGGCCTCTTATTTTATCAGTAAATAATATCTTTTGGTCTTCCCTTAGGCATTATAATTTTTGCGGTTCCTCCAGACAATACTGAAGAGAATCACATATATCTATCTATATCACTGAGTTACAAATGGCTTTTAAGGAACCCGCAGGTTCATTGCCGCCCTCATATAAGCCCACTGTCGGTCCCTATCCTAGCAAGACTAATCCAGTCTCTACCATCATATCCCACCTCTCTCAAATCCATTTTAATATTATCCTCCCATTTACGTCTGCCTCCCTTAAGGCCTTTTCCCTTCAGGTCTTCCAACCAACACTCTATATGCATTTCTAGATTAACCCATACGTGCTACATGCGCTGCCATCTCAAACATATGAATTTAATGTTCCTAATTATGTCAGGTGAAAAATACAATGCGTGTAGTTCTGCGTTGTGTAACTTTCTCCGTTCTCCTACAACTTCATTCCTCTTAGCCCCAAATATTTTCCCAAGAATCCTATTTTCCAACACCCTTCATCTCTCTTCCTTTCTCAAAGTGGTAGTCCAAGTTTCACAAACAAAGAACAACCAGTAGCATAACTGTTTTATAAAATCTAACTTTCAGCTTTAAATATCTACATCACACCGCCATTAAATATCATATCGAAAAGACCCTTACCACTTGATTAATAACTATAAAAATATTTCATTTTAATAACATAATTGTTACCTTATGCAAGTTTTGTATAGACTACTATACAGCCGTCACTCACTAAATATTATACAAATGAAGGTCTAACTTCAAATATTCTCTACGCCTACGTATATAAACCCAAAAGGTTTCACTTTCATGTCATCAATAAAGCATTAATTTGTGTGATTAGTGACAAATACATCATGACATTCACTATAACAATATTTTATTTTTAATGGTAATAATGTCATCAAACATTCTTAAGTTTTGTAGTTTTTAATATCCAATACATAGACAGCTGTACTGAGAAAATTACACACCAGAGAATCTGACCTGTAAATTCTTTTTAATAAGGCATGAAGTTTTTAATAACCAATATTACAGAAACGTTCTGAAAAAGTTACACAAATGAAGATCGACATATCGGAATTATGATGTCAGAGAATCTGAGCCATCTGAATTCTAAATATGTCAGCAATCCTGCAGGTCGTAGCCTTCGTGTGATATTGTTTATTGTAGTGTGTTTGTGTTTTGTTTTATTCTGAAAACCCATTATGTATTTCTCAAAACTGACGACAGATGGATTATGGAAAATACGAAAATGATGTAGGAAAATTGACATTTCACTGAAAACTACTATTTTTCTGAAAAACTTTGGGTTCCAAGCTTTAAAATGTGGGGTCATTTATTAAAAGCCGTTCAGCCGTTTTCCCGTAATTTCCATTACCAGTTCAAATTGTGTGTGTGTATATACAGTATATATATATATATATATGTATATATACCAGTTTGTCTGTCCAGGCGACATGATATTTACGTTACTATTAGTAATTTAGCGATAATTTTAAATTCATTTTCAAGTTAAGCACATGCCATTTTTTAGGGTCTAACTAGGCAGACGATATTCTGAATGCTTTTTCATGTACATTATTATTATTATTATTATTATTATTATTATTATTATTATTTCTTGTACAGTACCAGACAATTGTATCGTGTTTATTACGTATTAATATGGCACAGTGTTGGATTTTTATATTAAAATATAATTAAAAACCATGATTAAAAGTTTAGTTCAACTTCTATAAAAACATAATTTAGAAAGTATATGATATGTAGAGTACGTAAGTACTGTAAATAGCAAACAACTGTATATTATACTGTTACAATGTAACATATCAAAGATGTGAAATTATTAGCTGTTTTTAGAAAGGAAGTTTGGAAAATTTTTATTTAAAAACCTAATCTTGGGGAAAATTCTGAACAGAAAAATGGGGAAATTTTGTTTTCATCATCATCATCTGGCAGTCCACACCTGTGGAGTAACGGTCAGCGCATCTGGCCGCGAAACCAGGTGGCCCGGGTTCGAATCCCGGTTGGGGCAAGTTACCTGGTTAAGGTTTTTCCGGAGTTTTCCCTCAACCCAATACGAGCAAATGCTGGGTAACTTTCGGTGCTGGACCCCGGACTCATTTCACTGGCATTATCACCTTCATTTCATTCAGAAGCTAAATAACCAGAGATGTTGATACAGCGTCATAAAATAACCCAATAAAAATCATCTGGCAACACTGCACTGGCTGTCCGAACCATGTTACATTAAACAAAAACAAAATGTCAGTAAAAAACATAATTAAAGACGCAACTATGACAACATCTGTGGCTTAGTGGTCGTCTGTGGCTCAGAGGTAGAGCGCTTGTTTTTCGCGATTCCTGACCAGGTCGTCATGAAATTTGTTGTGCACAAAGCGTTAGAGAGAGTCCATAGGTAGAAACACACAAATACACCGAGATTTCTCTCACATTCATAAAAAGTTCTTGTTCATATGGCGAAATTTATCGTTGGAAAGTCATACGTCCCTCCGAATACTGTTTCTTACTTCGTCCCAAGTAAGAGTATTGCCTAGTAATCCATGTCTTTCAGAATTCTTGATTAAAATAAAACTACGAATAGCAGATGTCAGATCAAGGGACCGCGGTAGCTACAATCAAAACAAATTATTCTACCTGCAAATGCATTTTATTTTATTCATCTAATGCTTGCTTAGAGTTTATAATTATCACAAAGGAAATAATTATAAGTGAATTAAATTAAAAATTCTTAAATTGAAAAGCCCTTCTAATGAAGTCTCCTTTCGCTTTGCGGCTAATAACGTAACTCCATTCGCTCGAACGCAAGACCTTCGATCGACTCAAAAAAAAAAGTTTCAGGACTTGAATAATTTCAAGGGAAAAATTGTTCCGGGGCCGGGTATCGAACCCGGGACCTTTGGCTAAACGCTCCAAGGCTCTACCAACTGAGCTACCTAGGAACCCTACCAAACACCCCGACTCAATTTCTCCCTTTATATTCACAGACCTCAAAGTGGGCCGACAACCGTCAAGCGAACAACACTGAGTGCACAAAAACTCTGTGGTTTTCTGTTAACGAACAGTGACGTGCATTATGCAAATCTAGCTTTCAGAAATTTCCCTTGGAATTATTAAAATCTGCTTCACGGGGAGCTATACCTGAAAGCTAGATTTGCGTAGTTTCAGGACTGTTCACGAAATTGTGAAGTACCGATGACAGTGGAAGTACACGGTACTAAATTGAAGAGTGAGTCCGGAATTAAAACTGTAGCAGTAAATAAGAAATGGGAATAGGCCTGTATGCAATGAATATACATAAGAAATTTTAGATATATCACGCAAAATTCAAGCTCAGTAGCGGTCGGTGACCGAAATCCTCGGTGAGGCCAGATGCAACTAGTTTAAGCGCCTCCGATAGGAAATGTTTATTCGTGATATTAATTAGCACTGTTATTATATTATTAATGTCATTACTGTAATATTATGCCTATTATTATTATTATTATTATTATTATTATTATTATCAAAAATAGTAATGTCACTCACCAAATAAGTTGTTATGCTGTAAGTTTGTTTCAGTGATCGTTCGAGTGTGATGAAGCAATCCATATTATGCTCAGCTGAAGAAGTATTTCTTGAATTTCCCCTGGAAATATTTTTCAGGTCGCTGAAGCTTTCAGCAGACACACTGTCCTTTTTTTCTTTCTTTCCTCTTTATTTTTTCCCGTTGACAGAACAAACAAGGTTTATTTCTTTTAGTTTCTTTTGCACCACATTACCACTTAACCATTTAAGCTGTCCATACCAGAATGCAATATAAACTCGCGTTTTAAGATTACCTGTCAGAAAAAATTGTCAGCGATGGCATAGGTATCTCGGTAGGCTACCTCTTTATTTAAAACTTCCTTTCTTTCAATATCATTTCTTCTCGAAAAAGGACACTCTAACAATGAATTAACTACATCATCATTATTTCTCCCATCTATTTCTGTTTATATTTTCCCGAAACATATAGCAACACTGGACCAGGCTCATTACTGTACTACTGTACAACACCCTCGCTTGAGTCATAAACTGTGACATAAGGAGAGAGAACAGTGTGGGTCTCTGCCTGCCAAAGAGCGGGAATTTTTATGTTATTTATGGTCTACTTAGGAAGACAAGTCACCACTATACCCATTCCATTCCACCCTTGAGGGCCGGATCATGGATGGGAGGCGTGAAAGCTTACCAGGCCACGAGGCCAGACGAATTGTGCCTCAGTTACAAAGTTTCAAGCGCAACCTGAAAGCCAGACTCGGCACGAGCGATCCTGGCGTCAGGAACAAATTTTACTGGAAAACAGATCTATATACATCACAAGCCAGACCCGGCACGAGCGATCCTGGCCTCAGGAACAAATTTTACTGCAAAACAGGTCCATATACATCACAAAGATTTCAAATACTTCTACAGCGATATATTCTTCATTCAAATAACTGATATATTATATAAAAGCACAAAATTTGATTTCAATTAAGCCAAGTGACAGGCCTAGCCTCACTTGCCTCAGTCAATCAGCCGTCACTGTAATCAAACTCTCTACTGAACACGACTGTATCGCCGAACACCTCCACAGAATCGGTATTCTTCATTCACCAAACATCCTTGATCACTCTTTGTATACTGGAGACAAAGGTTGTAGTTGGGAGATTACTTTGAATAAGGACGTGCGTAAGATTTTTTTTAGTAGTTTACTTTACACGCTTTATTAACATCTTAGGTTATTTAGCATCTGAATTAGATGAAGGTGATAATGTCGGTAAAATGAGTCCGGAGTCCAGTACCGAAAGTTACCCAACATTTGCTCATATTGGGCTGAGGGAAAACCCCAGAAAAACCTCAACCAGGTAACTTGTCCCGACCGGGAATCGAACCCGGGCCACCTGGTTTCACGGCCAGACGCGCTAACCGTTACTCTACAGGTGGACACGTGCGTAAGATGTCACAACTGTTATCGAAGTTAATAGTAGCCTAGTTGTCCATGAAAGTATTGCTTCTATCGTTGTTTATCAACACTAAAATATGCATGCGGATATAGAAAATGGAATTCGTGTACACACGATTTCAAGTTGATATATGTTTGACCTTCACAGGAAACACTTGCGACCCTTCAGTTCAGGTACCGGTACTAAAGTGCTGACCTTACTGTCGTGTTGATGGCAATATTTACTGACACCAAAACTTACGATCTCTACTTCTAACTCCTCTCTGTCCAGTTGAATCAAGAGTTCTGACCCCAGGTCAAGGCCTACATCAAAGTGGTTTAAGAATTTTGTGAAATGAATGGGACGAGGAATACATAGCGCTTACATCGTAAATTTATGTGGCCTAGAGACGAAAACTCTGACGGCACAGTTATTTAGTTAGATCTACTGAATTAAATATTTTCAGCCCAAGTTTCTGATAAAATATGGATCACCTATTATGTATTCGCAGATGTTCAGTATTGAGAGATAAATAAGGCCGAGATTTTCCTCATGGAATGATAAAGAGGTCATAAACCAGTTATAGCTACAGGTGAAAAAGGAAATCAGACCCTACACAGTCTTTGTCCACAACTATGTAATTCTACTTGGACTTTTTGGAATTTGAATCTGGATTTCCGGCCGTTCAGTTAAAGGTACGCCAAAATTATTTGTTCATATCTCCTTTACACAAATAGGTAATTGATTTTTAATGGGAGAAAGTAAATGCAGATTGAAATTTACTTTTTCACAACTGAACGATTTTATAGCGCATAGCTAACACAAGTCTCCTCTTGTCTAACTAGAGGGACTCTCATCAGTCATCACCATTACGTCAAACATTAAGCTTTGGTACACTGAACCTAGTGCAAAGACTCTCGTGGTCACTTATCCTGTGGAACAATCGTTGTAGGAGGCTTATCAATTTGGTCTCCTGGGATGGGCCAGTAGTTTCCCCTTGCTTTTTTCATCACTGATAAAGATGATCATGAATTATGGAGAAATGAGAGAAATGTGGCAAGGCAATAATAAGTAATCTCAAAAAATCTACCCCAACATTGTTTTCATACCAGTGGCGAAGCTGAGGTGTAAATACTTGGTAGGTTGGAAAACTCTGCTTACCTTGTATCATTTTTATAGAGCAGATGTTTGTCGGCATTTCATCAAAACATTTTTGTGACACAGAGCCCACAATAAGATGAGTGATCATTTGCATCCCCAAACAGAATACAGGTATAACAATATAACTTCTATGTCTCAAAGTACCCTGTTAGCCAAGGATATTTCTTACATACATAAGTGTTTTGTCCATAGGAAGATCTTTCACTGCAAACCCAGCATTCTCCAATCTTTCCTATTTTCTGCCTTCCTCTTAGTCTCTGCATATGATCCACATATCTTAATGTCGTCTATCATCTGATATCTTCTTCTGCCCCGAACTCTTCTCCCGTTCACCATTCCTTCCTGTGCAACCTTCAGTGGACAGTTTCTTCTCAGCCAGTGACCCAACCAATTCCTTTTTCTCTTTCTGATCTTTCCAACACAACTTCATTTCTTATTCTGTCTGCCCACTTCACACGCTCCATCCTTCTCCATATCCACATTTCAAATGCTTCTATTCGTTTCTCTTCATTTCGTTGTAACATTCATGTTTCTGCCCCATACAATGCCATACTCCACACAAAGCACTTCACAAGTCTCTTCCTTAGTTCTCTTTCCAGAGGTCCGCAGAAGATGATCCTTTTTATATTAAAAGCTTTCTTGGCCATTGTTATCCTCCTTTTGACTTCTGGCTGCAGCTCATATTATTACTTATAGTACATCCCAAATATTTGAAGCTGTTCACTTGCTCTACTGTCTCATTTAGAATTCGCAAATTTACCTTCTTTATTTTTCTTGCGACAACCATGGTCTTTGTCTTGTTTGCATTTATTTTCAGTCCATACTGCTCACAGATGTCATTCAGCTCCTGTAGCATATCCCTTAGTATCGTCTCCTGTTCTGCTAAAGCCATATCATCAGCAAATTTTATGCACTTTATTCTTCTTCCTCCTACTTTTACCCCTATCATGTTCTGAAAACAGTTCTTCCCCAAATCCTCTAAGTAGATGTTGAACAGAGTAGATGATACAGGGCATCCTTGTCATACTCCTCTCCCTATTTCGCTTCCTTCTGACAATTCTTCTATCTTGACTTTGACTCGTCCTTTTCAATCCACACTTTTTTTTTTTCAGGATGTCCATCAGTTTGTTCCAATTCACTCTGTTAAACGCCTTTTCCAAATATTATATACACTTCTTTATTCTTATCTAGGTATATTTCTCATACCATGAAAATTGAAAAATTATGTTTTTCCTTCCTCCATCCGCTATTTTAATATGTCGATCTCCTATCTTTGTAAGCATATTTTGTTTCATGTGTTTAACTTGAAAACGGTTTCTCTTTTAATTCTACAAATAATGACCTCAATGATCTCTCAGTAGGAGTCATTTTACACAAAATAAATATGCAACACATACACGCAGGCACTTTTGATTGAACTAAACTAAACTCAACAATACACCGCTTTCAGAGAACACCGACATAGCGCGACGTAATATTGTGACGGAGAGATAGCCTCGTTTAGTACGCAAGTAGCGAATAGATACCCCCTCCCCGGTCCCATCTCAAGCTTGCGAGTCAAGTTCATAGCTATGTTTTTAGACGCTTTTGCCACAAGCCTCGCGGCTCGCACTGCTCTCTCCGTACTGGAATAACTGCCAACAGTGAACTTAATGTATAGTAGGATCGGAGTGCAAGTGTTACGATACATCGTTATTACGAACTTATACGCCTACTGTTACTAGGAATAATAACTCAATTTGGGGGGGGGGGGTTAGACTAAGCCTCAAAAGCTCCTAAGAGCTTCGCCACTAATTCATACACAGAAATTTCTATTTGAATGCAATGAAGGAAGGTTTACTATACAAGAAAATTGTAATGAACATACGTCTCTCAACACTATGAACAAGCCTAGAAACCTATAATACTCAGAACAGCTGGCGAACAAATTGGGAATCCTGATACATTTGTGACGTTTGCTAAACACGTAGTTGCAGGACATATACAGTCAACCGTCACTCCTATCTTCCCTTGCATTTCCATACCAACCCTACTCTGCTGCGAAATTTAATTCGCTGTCATTACTTTCAACATCTCCACGTGCTCTTTTTTATGTCTTTCAATATCGGTTTGTTCCTCTGAAAGACTTTGCCGAACAAGCTGCCTATGCAGCGAATAAATATAATAATTATATTGAAGTCAGTTGTATTATTCTAACTGTAAAATACATTGTCATAGTTTTCAATATTTTTCTGTAATAGTATTAGTTTACCTGTAGTTATAAGTCGTGAATGTAGTCAACATTTACTGCTTGCCGTAAGATCGCATGACCATTTCGAATCGCTCTTTGTAATAAAGTTATCTCATGCAATTTAAGGTCATTTGTAAGAACCATTTTTGTTCTCAATGGAGATCGCTCAGACGTTTCTTTCTCTTGAACGGTTTGTTTAATAGCATTTTTGGTTGGCCTAGTGAATTTTAATGCCAACTTTAATCAATATCGAAGTAATATTACAAGCTATTACAATGCACGATATCACTGGGATCTGTGTACGACATACATCCAATTAAGCCGCCAGAATGTCATACTCCTTTTGGATTACAAATAAATAAAAAAAAGTATCGTGCAAAGCAAAAAAAAAAAAAAATGCAACTCTATCTTCTTTTTTTGGGCGCGAGTTTTTAGAAAGGGCAAAATTAGGAATAATACAAAACGATGGGAGTGAAATCTACAATAATTTTGAGCTACATATATAGCAGTTAAAGTGTTTATATAAACAGGATACAAGAAGACAGGATATAAAAAGTGTGTTAAAATGGATGTCACAAAGATATCTTAAAGGATACATCAAAGAAAGCGCAAGAGAGGACGGTCTACAACAGCTTGGAAGAATAAATTACCAGTAGAGATAATTGATAAGAAATTACTTCTACTAGATCTAAAGATCAGTGCGACAACAGAGAAGAATGGAGAACTGTCGGAAAATATGTTACACATTAAAAACCTACTGAGTGACTGATTTCCGTGTGTCTTAACAGTTAAAAAAACTACAGACATGAATGTCATTGGTAATTTAATTAAGTAATTAATTGTTACACGTAAAACCTATTATACGCTTTTTCTTTTTCAGAAGGATTCGGGATTCACAATCATCTTGAGTAAATGTACTAAGTTGCAACATTCTCTGTATTTCAAGTGACCAGACGGAGAAAAGTTGAAGGACTGTCGTGTTTACTCCACTGTAATTGCGTGCACCTACACAATCTTTGTAAGAAATATGAATGAAAGTCATTTTACGTAATAAGTTGCAAGTAGCAATTTGAATATGTTAAGCACGGAATAAACAATAGAGTGATTTCAGTGTGATGATGGACATACGACCAAGATTACTTCGTACTGACAGTTGAGTACTGAACCATGAAAGGGGAAAGTGTGATGCTGTTGTCAAGGCAACCATTCAACTCGCTCAATGACAATCTTGCCTCTCGGAATGTAAGCAACCGATTCTTCCCCTTTACAGTTTATGGCCCTCATAAAATTCTAGTGTTTTCCACCTCCATCAACCCCAAATCATTAGGAGCTCATACTCAAGAGTTATTGCTCTTCTGAGCTGTTACTTTAAGTGCCATTTCCCACGTTTACATTACCAGCGAGCAAGATGATACTATTATATCACCACACCAAATACACAACAAAGAGAGTAGAGATTCCATGCTTTCTCGACCTTGATACAAGGAACAGCAGAGTGGTCAGCACCAGGATCTTATCTCCAGGAAAGATCTGATAAATAATCAATTTAATACAGGATGAGTAGGGGATTAGAAATCATGGTGCTTACAACGATAGGCCTATTACCGTCTTATTGGCTATAATGATGGGTACCGGTAGATCAGTTGATAGAGCTATTGGCTACGGACTGGAAGGTATCGGGTTCAATCCCAGTTGGTGGTGGGATTTTCCTCGTTATCAAACTTCCAGACAAGCTTCGGGGACCCACTCCCCCTCATTGGGTATCGAGTCATTTCAGGGGTAAAAGGTGATCAGAGAGTGGTGCCGACCACAGCACCTCATGAACGCATGGAAATCTAGAAGTACCTGAATGACCCAATGCTTCTCCTTCTCCTCCACATTATGACCTCCTTCATATTATCATCACCATCTCCTTCATAGTCTCAATTCCATAGCATTATCACATTTACATATAAGTTACTATCATCTCCATATTATCATCACTAGACATCGGATGTTTAGCAAAATGCATATTTTATTTGAATGCTCATATTTAAAGGCTTTTAGTAAATGTGCACGAATCGTGAGAAATGGAGCATTCTGATGAAGTTTGATCTTGCCTTTTTTGCCGTTAACGCCTTTTTTTTTTGCTTTAATATATACTTGTTTGCCCTTTTTTTGCTTTTATATGTACTTTTTTGCCTTTTTCTTTATATGACTATTCACTCAACAATACTGCATTTATTTCTGCGTTAGAAACTATAAGAAAATTGTAGTTCTTACAGTAGCCATAGATATTGGACACACTGTTGCAATGCAGCATTGTTGTTTTGCTTACTCCGGAATCGACCTTGGCCTTCTGACTCCAGCACTGTGTTGAGAACACGAAGTACGCACTCAGTCTAGGATTGTCTCTGTGAGGGTACTGTTGTATGGTGAAAAATGCCAAAATTGAAAACATCGAAAGCTTCTTTATATCATCAGTGGGTAGCAGAATTTCCTGCTTTCACTACTAATGGAACGATTATTATGTAGCCAGGATGGAACTGTTTAAGTATGCTCCAGTCATATCAATATACGTTGAGATCTTTCTCAGCATATAAACTGATTTTGTTCAATAAACGTGACAGAAGTTTGTGTGTTAATCTTGAAAAGTTCCTTGTTGCTTATTGTAACTCAAATTATGGACGTGAAGTTGTGGATGAATAAGTAAAAGTGAAACAAGTCCATAGAACACAGAAACTACTTTTCCAGTGTACTTTGTTAAGTTACTTATAGTCTCACAGATGTTTACTTTATGAATTGTGAGTGATCCAATATAATTTCAATGCCTTTTATTGCCCTATTTTTGTTGTTTTTAGAGCCTTTTAGGAGCCTAAAATACTTTTTTAGTGCCTTAACTTCCCATGTCTAATCATCACCAGACTGCGGATTTTCGATCCCTACACAGCGGTATTACGCCACGTCCCTTGGCGTACGGAGGGAGAGTAGCAATGAGTTCAATGACCTCCCTGCAATTGACGTACACCTAACCTTCAGTATAGGAACCCAAAACCTGCTGTTTGATCATGATCATCCCCTTCATAGTAACGTCTCCGTATTATCATCACCATCTCCATAACTACCATCTCCTTCATATTAACATTACCATCGCCATCATATTATCATAAATTCATAATCGTCTTCATAATATTATCACTTTATCATCTTCAACATATAATTACCTCATCTTCATTACCATAATTTTTTCGTCGATCTATACCGGCCACAACAGAATCATTCTTAGTGAATTTCTGGCTTCATATCTGACCAGCTACTTGGCATAAGAATCGATCAAGAAAGATGAAAAAGGAAAAATGTCCGTTGTCCTCATCAGGGTCCGAACCGCGCCCTTCCGGTCGCGAGAAGTCCAGTGTTCCCGATACGATGTGTGCCGCAAGTAGTCAGGCGACAGTGGGGCACTGCACGCATCGCTGGTCAAGTAGTCGCGAGCGAGCAACAGTGGTTCAAGTGGCTCTCTCCGTACATACGGTACGCACTCCGGACAGGTGCGCGGCATCCAGTATGGTTCCTGGGTCAGCGCGCGCAGTACGAAAGTAAATAAACAGTGATGTGTAAAAATGCGGACATCCGTGTCACACTAATTGTGCTGCTCATATATTTTTCAAATTATCTATCGCATTATCTCTCTTGTCCGTTACCAGCGTTCTAAGAAGCGGTGCTCTTAGCATTTAGTGGCGTGTTAGTTTGGCAGTAGCTGGATTCCCAACTGGACTGTTGTTCACAACAGATAGTAGATCAGCTCAACCGGCCTTGATTCAGGAGTAAATATATTCAATAAATTTTCAGAGCCTTTATACATATTACCAAACTTCATTGTTTGTTACTCACTCCATCTGCCCGACATTTTGTTTGAAAATTATAATTATTTAAGAAAACAAAAAACTGCCTTCCACGTGTGTACTGTCCGTCAGCAATTAGCCAGTGTACTGTATGTAGGCTAAACTGTCTAAACAGTGACAGCAACTGGACTGTGAAGTAATGGGGGAACGCCAGTAGACAGTGAAAACAAAAATGTTTCAATTCACTGGCATGGCCTTCTGCCGTCCAACTGGCCTGCCAAGCTACTGGCTGATGTGTTTACACAGGAACAGTAGCTGGAATCCAGTTACTGGACACCTCAACTGGACCGCCAACTGGCACCTTGTAAACGGCCTACACGATCACACAATTAACTAGTCACGGAATTTCGCTAATTCTTGAATAACTTTTAACAGTGATATTAAGGGAATGGGACACAAGGATCAGATCATAAAAGCAGAAATTATCATCATTATCTTTTGCGAGGTATCTGCATCTGGTATCGTTTCTAGTTTCCAGACGGGAATGTTGCAACAATCACCATCTTGAAGTCCTCGTGCTTATATAGCCTCAAGGACATCTTCCTTCCAGGTTAGTGTGGGTCTCTTGCGTCTTTGCGTTCTATAGGCGACCATCTCCACATCATCTTTGGCCATCGGCCTTCAACTATCCTTTGTATAACCATATTAGAGCAATATTTGAGGAGAAAAATTCGCTCCGACGTCGGAGATCGAACCCGGGTCCTTGGTTCTACGTACCAAGCGCTCTGACCACTGAGCTACGCCGTTTTCAATCCACAGCACCGAACCGAACTCTCCTCCTTCGATGTTTCCCTTTGTGGCCTGACTCCAAGTTAGGCATATATGTTGACGTTTTATGTCCAAGTCAACTGCCATTATACAAGGGGCGCACTCAGCTGAGTGACTTATTTGGCCGGGATTCCGCAGTTAAGTGCACAGTAATATTAATATTCTCATAGCTAGCAGTGCATATTTCTGTACAGATTACGAATGGAGATATTAGAGGCAATACCCACAAGTCAAATGGAGTAATAGTTACTTTTGATTCATAGCGCGTAGTAATTGGAGTTAAATGGTAAGAACACGACAACGATGTGATGTGTGAGACATGTAGGCCTACAGTAGCCTACCTCTCCCTGAAATGATCGGATTTCTTTGCTTCAGCGCAAGAACTGCGAAGAAAATGACTAGCTGGTTTGTTTTCAAGTAGCCTACTGTACTGTGAGTTCTCTTGGCAGTGTCCCAGTTAAAACTGATGTTACAATACGTATATATTTCGCATTGGCATGCACGTGAGGTTTACATTGCGTACTTCAAGCAGGCGCCGGTTTTCAAAGTGTGCTGCGCGAGCCACCCGTTGTCCGGTGTTGAACTAAATTCTAGCAAATCTGTGTATGCAGTGCTTGGAGTAACGAAAGGGAAATTTGATAGTGCGGGATGTTCGACGAGGACATGTTGGAGTTACAGTCTGTACTTAAACCCATGTATACATAAGCGTTACCCATGAAAATAACACTTACCCATTAGACTTTAGGAAAGATCGCAAGATGGGTATTGGTTCCTATCTTATGCCTGTATTGACGTGGTCTGCATCAGGGATACATAAACACTACGTCAGATGCAGTTACGGCGTATGCTACATGTAGCAATAGCCAGAATCTTTCATGGAAAATTTAGTTATGTTATCGTGGTTACAAAACTGCAACTAGCTTGCAACATTCACAGACCAAGGCAATAATCAATAAACATAATCTTTAGTTTAGGACACAAGAGGGGGAAAATCATTTTCTCTGACAGAGAAAAATATTATCATCAGCCAGGGAAACAATTTTACAAGCCTGGGAATTCATCCCCTTCCCCCCCCCCGTGAATTCACACTCTGATTATTATTATTATTATTATTATTATTATTATCATCACTATTATTAATCTTCATATATATAATCAACCAACTATATAATAAGGAACAGATTAAGGAGTGTTATTATTCTGTTAAAATACGTTCCAGAGGATGAAAGCAGTTCAATAAAATGTCTTGTATTTCGGAAATGTAACATTAATATTATTAATTTTATGTCTTGCCACTTGTACAACTACATGGGCTTAACGCAACTGCGTTCACAATTTGAGATATATTGATATAATTTTTGCTTATATAATGTAGTACAGATAATAGTAATACAGTTACCTCTGGATATAGTGAACTCGGTTATAGTGAACATTCGGCTATAGTGAACCTAAATCGTTGGTCCCGACCCGCATACATTAAAAAATACATTAATATTTCCGTTTATAGTGAACTCTCGCTTCGGTTATAGTGAACCTTAAAAATTGAAGTTACAACAATTTCATCATGACAAACGTGACGACCTTGTCTCACTCCACCGTCGAAGGGTTGTTATTTTGTTCTCAGGCAAACTACTCCACCGTCAAAGAGTTGCCTTTTGTCCTCAAAAACATTTTCATTATGATGGGTAGTATCGAAACAACGGAAAATGAAATTGCCTTCTTTTATTAAAAGGGGACAGACATTCTGCCAGAGCATAAATGAAAGTGAGATTCCGATTGCTTTCAAACTCCATCAACCCCGTCCATTAAGTGATCCAGGAAATTTCAAGGCTGAGTACGCAGTCACACCATAACAGCGTTTGTCATTTCTATCTGATCAGTCTGTTTCTAGTGTTCGAACAGTGATTGTACTGTATAAAAATGTCGAAGCGTAATGTGTTTTCTTTGGAAGATAAGACGAATATTATAAGTGAAATTGGACGTGGTCTTTCACAAGCGGACGTGGGTCGAAAGCATAGTTTAAATAAATCAACTGTGAGTAATAGTATGCAGTATACAGTGTAATCCATTCCACAAAAAAAGAAATATTTAAATTACTGTATAGTATTTTATTTTCTTGTTCATTCCTGTCACTTAAGGTTAGGGGAGAGATACTTCGGATTTAGTGAACGAAATATGTAAGTCCGCAGGGGTTCACTATATCCGGAGTTGACTGTATTTCAGTTTTATTTTATACATTACGAGTGTATAACATCCTTGTGAATGCAAATTTGAAGGCTTTGTTCCACAACAATTATTTTATTGCTATGTGACATGTGCTCATCATGAGTTTGTTTCTCAATTTAGTGCTGTAATGGATCAAAGAGATTTAATACCTTTAAACTGTTGTTAATGTCTTCGAAGTAACTCCTGTAACTGAGGTGATTATTGGGACTAACGCAACTGATATTCGTTTTCATATTTGCTTTATCTTCGTTACCAGCTGGTGATATTTTAATTAACATGAAGATTTTAAGAGAAGGGTACAGATATGTTTTCGATTATGGTTATCGGTTAATACGATGTCTGATTTATTAGATTGATCTATATGTTTTCGTAAGTTGCTATCACAATGTTCCATATATTATTAGGTAATCTTCATTCGATACTTCATTTAAAGCTGCAGATGTTATTCAGAGAGTGGAACAAGATAACATGGCGATAACTTAACAATAGTGGAATTAAACTGACAGAGACAATCGAAGCACTCAGAGAAAACGTGTTCCATAGCTGTTCTATTCATTACAGAATATGTCCGGGACAGAACCTTTTTCCATAGGGTGAGAAGCTGTCGTATCAGTTGATTAAAATACTGCTGGATTTCCTTTCATCATCACCACCACTACATCACAATAATCTTCACTACCACCACCATTATCATAATCATCAATCATCTTCACCACCATCATTACCAAGAACGGATTCTTAGGTCTAAATGTTTCTCTTATAGGCCTACATATAGGCGCCCCTGAACTAATCGAAATTTTGATCATGCCTTATTATCATTCAAATTTTATAATACTTACTTACAAATGGCTTTTAGAGAACCAGAAGGATAATTACCGCCCTCACATAAGCCCACCATCGGTCCCTATCCTGAGCAAGATTAATCCAGTTCCTACCATCATATCCCATCTCACTCAAATCCAATTCAAATTATACTTAATAAAAATACAAAATTCACCTTTTTATGTATCACCATTTTACAATCTGCGTACTTTCTTATATTCTTTACTTATAAAATAAAAATTGTAATGTAGCAGATTTACACATTTAATAATTCTTTTAATTAGACGTAGACATACGTATTATCAAAATTATTGCTAGACAAAATTACGTGCAGGAAATTTCCTACCCTCAAATGAAAATATACTATACTGACAGACCAGCTTGGCTTATACAGCCACGCAGCATCACACTCGCCGAACCATTCCTCTTTTTATCCAGCACTTGTCCGCGCCCGAGAAACCCAGGCAGGAATGTGGGTCACGTGGGTAGTCGGAAGTGATAAGGAAATACAGAGGAAATTTATTATCATAAAAATGTTTTATCACTTTTTACTGCATATTTTAAAGACTCTGAGCACATAAAATGTTTTAAATAACTTTTATGCTCGACCATGCCGAAATGTAGTAATTATACATCTGGTAGCAGTCCTTTAATGCATGTCATTAAAGTACACCTATTCATTAAAGTTCAGGTTTTCGATTATTCTCGGATATGCAATCGAAAGACAACGAGGGAAACGTCACGGAGGCTGGAAATCCAATACTGTCGCAGAAGGTTATGTTCTGTTACTATAATAATTAGCGTTAATTTTAAATAATATTCAAATAAATTCAATCTGCCATCTCATTTTTCAATTCTAAATCAATTTCCAGGTTATATAAAAATTAGTTCATGTTATTCTCTAGATTAAATCAAGGTCCATGACATTATTGTTCCTCGGAAAAAATCAATACTTTCGCGTCTGCGCACATCTCACAATTTACGAGCTATGCACAAGGTCACTTCCGATCTTCAGTCAGATACGAATAAAATGAATACTTCTGAATAATTTCAAGTTAGAAATATGGTCGAGCATAAAAAGTCGTATGAAACTTGCCTATAAATGGTAATTAAGACGCTCGTATGAAAATTACGAAACTCGTTTGCGCTCGTTTCATAAACAAACATACTCGCGTTTTAATTACTATCATTATAGGCTCGTTGCATAATGTACTAATATTTTATAATTATAATTTAAAAATCCTCTCCCTAATTATTAGCACCGTCATTATTATTATTATTATTATTATTATTATTATTATTATTATTATTATTATTATTATTATTATTATTATTGAACATATGTTATTGATGGAAGCGTTTTCTTTTTTCTGAAGTCCTGCCACAATGGGTAAAGTTGCGTCACTTAATTCACGACGTACAGTATCCTAAAATTACCTACTTAGTTCTTCAACTGAAAACACAGTAGACATACTTACAGAAAACACTTCAAAGATACCCTCTACAAACGGAAAAAGATTCTTGTATTAACACTTTGTACTGGGTGCAAGTAACACAAGAAACAGAACAAAGACTAACTTTCTTGCTTTATGTGCAGAAGTGACGTAACTGTATTTGTCTTATCGATCTTTGAACTACAGCTGTACTGCAAACAACACTTTCGCGATTTTGTATATACAGTGATAGTATGCAATGTTGGATAAATGAATATTCTCTCTGATGTTGAACAAGATAAGCAGCTTTTAAATGATGCTATATTATACTGATTACATTTCCATCCCGTTGCCTGTTATGTTCTCAGCTCAAGTGGTTCGTCTGCTATGAAGCCGCTTCTGTGTGGCGCTCGTTGGCACTCTTCAAAAGGCCTATGACAGTGAAAATGGGAAATATATCTAAATTCAGGTCTCAGGCATGCAAATCCGTTCTACTATCCATTCGGTTATTGGTGCATCTAATGTGATAAAATATAAAATGTAATGTACGGTAACAATAATCCGGTTGGAATTTATTTCTTCTTATTATTATTCTTCACTCGCGTATTAGATGCAACTTCTATCGGCTCACGACCCCACCAATGTTTCTTGATACGTCCAAGAGATCGTCCACCTCTCGGTCGACATTCCATTAGCTTATCTGTTTTGCTATTATTTTCCTATACATTCGGTATAATTTATATATTGTCACTGTCCCAAATACTGCGCTTACTTTTAATTCTTTCCTACAAATCGTTGCTTTCCCCTCCGGGAGCTAGAATGTGGACTTATTCCGCGAGCTTGGATTGAGTTGGGTTAGGATAGGTTGGGTTAATTTAGGTTAGGTTGCGCTGGGTCCTAGCGTTGAATGCGACGGATATTACGCAATGAGATGTTTCCTGTGATTCTCTGGATTTACTCAACAATACAAATTTCATTCCACCAGTATTTCCCTTTCCATCATTCTTATTCTCATTTCGTGTCATTATGGTACACCTACGCTTACAGGATAGTAGGCTACGCATCACGCAGAATATCCCGTGCGGCAGTAAGCATTAGACTGCAAATGGGTGGTACCTACTGGTTCATACGTTGCACTAATTTCTACACTCCAGCTACAACACATCAGCTGTATCAGATGAGGTTTGTGATCAGTGATTTTAGTTTGCCGTATACGGGAGCCCGTTCTTACTTTAATTCTAATGTCTACCTATATCACCCAGTATACAAGATAGACCGCGAGATGTATACACGAATTTTAGTGATGCCGAATGGAGATGGCAAGCCAGATACTCCTTTCTCTGAAGCACTCACGACTATTCGAAACCTATCGGACGACGCCCAAATTTGGCGGGAGCTACAGCCAAACAGGAGTGATCCATGCTAGTCGACACTCGCTAGCATACGAGGGATAATCATGTCAGGACGCCTATTTAGTGAGATTCGGTGGTATTTTGGTGACCGTTATGGCATTGACAATAAGCCATCTCTGTGGAATTTCTGTAACTGAAAATTCGCTCACAAAATTTCCACTCATTTCACTCTACCTCTTGAGAGCTGCTTGCATAACTGAATGTGATCAACTATGATCTAAATACAGAACTTTCGTCCGCCCCTGAGACACAAACACACTCTCACAAATGCCATTGGTTGTGTGTCTATCTTTCTCAGTATATTCCTTGAGGAGTCGCAGGAAATGAACGTCAGCAGTTTGTACTTTTATTGGGTTATTTTACGACCCTTTATCAACTGCTATGGTTATCTAGCGTCTGAGTGAGGTGAAGGTGATAACCCAGCATTTGTTTTTAGTAGGTTAAGAGAAAACCCTGGAAAAATCTCAATCAGGTAACTTGTTGCAACCAGGATCTGAGCCCTGGACCACTTGTTTCACGGTCAAATGTGCTATTCGTTACTCCACAGCGGTGAACTGTATTTTTTAAATCTTTTTAGTACTGTAGTACTTGTTTTACTACCATAGAGCAGTGTTGGAAAGGTCACTACTGACTAAAATACGCACTCTTCACTGTCGTTTAAAGCTATTCATGATAATGATTTCTAATCCCGAGCATGTAACAACTCCTCGACTCATTCCAACTAGCCTTGGTTTAACTGATAAGCAGAGCCCAGATTTATATGCAAAATTCATATTGTATACAAACACCGGAAAATCCTCAACCAGGCAACTTGTTCCAACCAGGAATCGGTTCTGGGCTTCTAGTTTCGCAGTAAGATAAGCTAACCACTACTTCAAACAGGTGGGCAAGTGAAGAAATATTAGATGAGAAAAATAAAAAAGGTAAATAAATTATGAACGATTATTAAAACCTCTTTAAGTGAAATCTAACTACACCTATACAGGAAATGAATAAATAAATATCAAAGTCATTAAAATTTAATGACAAAATAATGTTAAAATTTAAGCTAAGAAAACATTGCTGTTGATTGATTCCCGGAATAATGATTCTGATGATTAAAATAACAACTATGATAATAATAATAATAATAATAATAATAGTAATAATAGGCCCTAATAATAAAGTAAGAGAGTAAATCCATGGCGCTTTAGCCCATGAAGGCCCAAGACCGACCAGCCGGCTGCTGACCTCACGTCCACATGCCGAAGCAGAGGTGGACGATCATCCAACCAGAATGGAGGTATCGTGCGGTTAGCACGATGATCCCCCCAGCCGTTATAGCTGGTTGGCGAAACCGGATTTTCGCTACCTATCGTAGGTCCCCAAGTGCCTCACGATGCTGGGTGGGCACCGGTCCCATACAATGGCCGAAATTTCATAAGAAAATTTCTTTCCCCATGAGGACTCGAACCAGAGCGCATTCCGTAACGCGAGTCCCAGGCAGGATGCCTTAGACCACGACGTCACGGCGCGGGACAATAATAATAATAATAATAATAATAATAATAATAATAATAATAATAATGCCAAGACTGTCTAACAGAATTGGAGAACGCCTACACGAAGGAAAGCTGTAATTTTGTCATTCGTCATTAGTGATCTTCACTACATTGTACATTTCTCTCATTTTTACTATTCTAATCGAAACAGATCAAAATTATATTTAAGAAAGTATTGTATCTCAATAAGTTGTTACATTTTATTCTCCGATTTCCTCTAATAGCATAAATAAAATAAAAAAACCCGGCACAAGTAATAAATTGTTGTATTTTCTATTGTTGTCGCACCTTCGTCAACTAAGTTACAGGTCGAGTTATACTGTACAAGTTCGCCTGTGAAAGATTCTTACGAACCTGCAAATCGCAGAAGGGAGGCTCTGAATTTCGCGGTCGTGTAACAGATTGATAAGCTACACAGATTAAACCAAAAGATTTCTCAACAGATTACAAGAAATTTTACACAGCAACTTAGCAGAAAGGACCTAGTTCCTTAATACTGCAAAATAAAATAAATAATTTAGTACTATTCCAATGCAAAACATTCAGCACTTTCTGCAAATTTCATTGACATCACAACTTATGAGCCCCACGAACTATGCAACACGGCATGATTATCGTTGCCATTTGTAGGAACACGTAACCTCGTCCTCGCAGAGCAGGTCCCATATAAGGTAACGTAGCGTTTCACTGTAAACTTCAAATTATATGACCTCGGTTACAAGAATCTTACCATTATCAAATATAATGTTGCAAATTAACGGACACACAATCCCTTATAATAGGCTAATGGGTTGAGAACTATGTCCTGTCGTCATCGTTGTGAAATCATACTACTGTTTATGCAGACTGCTCTCCTTGGACCTTGTTTTATATGGATAAGTTGCCATTCATAGAAGTCATCCCGACTAAAGGTTGTGTATACACATGGCCACACTGGAGTAAACATCTCAGACCTTCAACTGTTCACCCTTTCTCTTGTTTATGAAGCAATTTTTTTTTTCTCTTCTCACCGCACCATTAGTCAAGAGGGAACATCACCACCGAAGCATGCCCGTTGTATAAAGCTACTTGTGAAACCCTGCGAAGCGAGTAAATCACCAAGGTGAATAGGCAAAAACGTAAGACGACCTTGCTTACGTAAATGTTTCGTCATCTCGGAGCAGGTCTGCTTGACCACAACTACGTAGATTACCGCCGATGTCAATATGAAAATCCCTGTAGCCGGCGCTTCTTACACGCAAGAAGTAGATGGAAGAAAAAGTGATTCTTAGTATACGCCCTCCACTGCGAAACAATGGTAATCAAGTTACTAGGTATCTAAGTAGCCTGTTCTTTATCTTCATTATTCTATGGTTGTGGATCTTAAACGTTGGGCATAGATCAGTTAAGGCGAATAGCATCTATAGACATGAAATTCAATAGAAAAAATATATTCCTGAACTAGAAAACATAACTGATGAATTAACGATCAGTGAACTGACATGTATAAAACTGAAAAGACTGTATTACTATGATGTACCGAAGTACATATGGAGTTTCAATGCAGTAATTCTGCGTTTCTATATGGTGAAGAATCGGTAGAAAGGAGAAAAATTCTCTCCGACACCGGGACTCGAACCCGGGTTTCCAACTTTACGTGCTGGCGCTTTGTCCAGTAAGCCACACCCGATTCAAGCTCCGATACCAGATTGAATTTTAAGTTCTACCTACTGTATTCCCCTTTGTTGGCCTACCCTCGTGTACCGAGTCACAGTAGGCCTATGTGTGACAGCAGACACAATGTCCAATCGCAAGTACAGAGGTGCACTCATTACGACTAGGAGAATTTTTCTCCGTTCTACCGATTCTTCACCATATGAAAAGATTGTTTTGAACACATATATACAAGAGAAATTAAAAAGCCATTACAACCCATAAAATAAGACTGGGACGACCCACTGTCTGACTGAAAGATGGTGAGAATTTATGAAGAATCGAGAAATCAAACTGGATACGTATGTATGTCTACAAGTCTTGTAGTGGATAATGATGATGTTAATGAGGAAGACGACGATAATATTGATATCTGAAAGTCCTGACTTAGAATTCTAACGAGATTTTACCACAAAGAGTGAGTCCACATTCCTTTACTACTGTATGTTTTGTTGTCTCAAATATCGGACTTAAGTCATGTTGAATACATATTTACACATGCGAAATCTTCACGTGAGAGAAGGGAACCACAAGTACAGAACTTTCAGCTGGCATCACGCCCGTAGACACGCTTGCATGGCAGGCATAGACTGCATCATTATCAATCCGTAACCTCCCGCTTATTTTTCCTCATAAGTAACTTTGAATAATGATAGCACGCAAACAGTTATAGGCTACTTTTATTTCATAATGAGTACTAACCTGTGTCATAACATTATAAGAGTTATTCCAAGTAGGGTCCATTTGCACTCACAGTTTCCAGACATCTTTTTATGAAATTATTATTCACACTATTCACACTGAATATACAAAAATAATACATATACTACAGACGAACTTAAGGCAATATAAGAAAAAAATTGCACATATTACGGAAATGCGTAAAACTTCGCATGTGAGTAACAATTTCTTTTAAAAAAATGTGTCGGAAATGTGTGAATTCAAACAGTCACCGTTCGGAACAACTCCTATAACACAGGTTAGTGCTCAACATGAAATAAAAATATAATTGTGTGCATGTTATTCTTAATCAAAGTTATACGAGTAAAAATACGCCGGATCTATAACGATGCAGTCTATGACGGCCATGCAAATATGTCAGATGCGTCTGTTCCCGGCCGGTAGGTGAGCTGAACTCTGATGATTTCAATTTTCCGGAACTGTTAGGTGGCTGACGGAATAGTTTAACTTTAGCTCAAGGTTAAATCCTATGCTATAAAAAAATTGACACAAACTAAAAGAAAATACAAAAAAGAAGTTGTTTGAAGTTGAAAGGGTAGGCTATTAAGTATAAACAAAACGTCCATGGCAGAATTCACTTCAACAGGAGAACGACAAACCGTGGAATGTAAGAACCTGGCTTAAAATCCAGGATGCGGTGGGATTCTTTTCCTAGTAAAAACTTTAAAATTATTTCTTACACAAATGAATTTCAGATCTATCTGGCAATAAAGGAGGCCAGGGCGCAATACTATCTGTATTACTTACAGTGCCAAGACCCGGAAGCAATGCAGCTACTTACATTTCCATTCTTCTGGACACTTCAATGCTTTTTACCTTCTCATTCTATGGAGTGTATTGAGAAAGTAATATACTACAAAAAAAGTTGATTTCAACATCACTGATATCGAAAACTGAGTTTGGGAATGTCAGTCAGTCAGTCAGTCAGTCAGTCAGTCAGTCAGTCAGTCAGTCAGTCAGTCAGTCAGTCAGTCAGTCTATAGTTTCTCCTAAGCCTTTGGACAGATTTTCGTCATATTCAAATTCTTTATTTCTTTTCTTCTTTCTTTCCTCTTTATATGAACAGACATATTATGTGAATAAGTACGTGCTTTTGAGTGTGTGTCAGAGTGTGTGCCTGTCGAACGAGGTAACTAGGGTCCAATGTAAACATAATGTAAAATTGTGAACTGTAAATGGTAACATGTCAAACTGAACTGTTTAGTAACGCACAAAATATATAGGCCTAGTGATAAAATATGAGACACCACGTCAAAACCTTCTTCTTTTTTAACTAGACTATCTATCTGCGTGTCGGCCTGAGTAGCTAGTCGCATTCAAGTGTGCTTAAATGCGACAGGCGCATGTCAGTAGATTTACTGGCATGTAAAAGAACTCCTGCGGGACACAATTTCGGCACACCGGCGACGTTGATATAACTTCGGCAGTTACGAGCGTCGTTGAATTCAAATTCAAATTTATTCATAATTTACATTTGAAATGGTACATATGAATAGATACCCGAAATGAGCATATGCTCGTGCTCGGGTACAGTCCAGTAGAGTCTACATAAATTTTACAGACATCAATAATAATGTTGATAGCAACAGCAGCAGCAGCAGCAGCAGCAGCAGCAGCAGCAGCAGCAGTAGTAGTAGTAGTAGTAGTAGTAGTAGTAGTAATAATAGTAATAGAATAACAGTGACGGAGATAATACAAAGATAGTAATACAAATTAATTAATTAACAATAATAATAATAATAATAATAATAATAATAATAATAATAATAATAATAATAATAATAAAACATAAATATTAACAATAATAAAATAATAACTAAGACTGATAAAATAAAATATAAAACCACTTAGCGAGAGTTAACACAACTTATATAAGCATATAATAATCAGGAAAAAAAATAACGAACTCGAAAATCAACAAAAACGTTCGTTGTATCGCAGACGACAGCAACCGCAGTATTGATATTGTGTTATAGGAGGGGGAGCCGAAGGTCTACATCCTGACGTTCTCTTCGAATCTTCACATACAATCATAGGAAGTTAATGCTGAAAAACAAAGTGTCTACGAGTCAAACTGTGCATTATTACCAGGATAAATACAAATAATACTGAAATATATTAATTATTAAATAAGCCATAATTTAAAAATTTAAAATCTATCTAGTATGCAAATGTTCTCCCTTTCAGTAATTCTTAATTAGAGTTTCGATGTAACAGATCTGAGTGTTGAAGCAAAAAACAAAAACTCGAAATTGTTAAAATTCAATTGATTAAAGTCTTACATGTATCTTACTAGGAGAGTTCTGAATCTTAAAATATTTCTGCATCATGACGCTCGCAATATTGCATTATTTAAAGCACAAAATAGAATTGAAATATTAAACAAAAGGTCTATCCTATCCGCAAATTGATCTAGGAAATGGTATTAAATAAAAAATATTTTATTGTAAGCACACCTTTAATGCAATTACATTGCACGAAAGTTCTTCGAAAATACCACCACGACAACCACCATCATTACAACAATCATCACAGTTGCATACCCTTGCAATAAACAATACGTCAGGAAGCCATTTGCTGTCATTATTTGTCACTTCGCACTTCGGCCAAATGACATTCTTCCTCTGAATGCTTAACTCGTAATATTGCACTTCACCCTTTCGTCACTTTACTCAATTTGGTGGCGTAATTTTCTGTAACTCATTTATGTCTGTGAATAAATGTTCCGTCTTCAATTTTTATAGATATGTATTCCTTCAATATTCTATATGTGTAAGTAATACCTTCATCACATGTTCATCACCAGATCGGAAATCTTGATGTCGTCAATAATTATCTGGTTGCCATCATCACCATCATTCCTATAACCTTGTACAGACGTCTCCAAAAGCGTACTCGCGAGTAAGCCCCTGAACGGAACCGAAGTCAGTATGTAGTGAGCCCGCTCCGCCTCACCCATCCCCACCTGTACTGTACTCAATGTTTATGCGTAAACGAAGAGCAGTGGCGGACTGCCATTATCATTGTGTTGGTCGGAGTGTTCGACCTTTTCACAATGTCTTCTAATCATGACAGTAGTACATTCATGGATGTTAGTGGGGAGAATATGAAATATATATTATTTTTTTATACCGAAGTACATATGATATTTCCATGCAGATATTCTGCGTCATCATACGATGAAAGAGGGAGGGAATTTTTCTCCGTTCCATTACTCTTTCATCGTATGATGACGCAGAATATCTGCATGGAAATATCATATGTACTTCGGTAAAATAATATATATGATATGCGTAAATCACTTCGTGATTTAAGACTGCGCTTATTCCGTCGGATCCCGGCCAACTAGTCACTCATTACGAGTGCACCTCAGCACATGTGTGGACTTCGGTTCTAGGTACATAGATATCTAAGACGTAGTGGAGAGGGCGGCCACAAGAGGGAACCCAAGAGTTGGAACTTAAAACTGAGACGATTCTATCCGACGCCGGGGTGGAATCCGGTGTGGCTTAGTGGATAAAGCGTCAGCACGTAGAGCTGAAACCCCCGGGTTCAAATCCCGGCGCCGGAGGGAATTTTTCTCCGTTCCATTACTCTTTCATCGTAGAATATGAAATGTTTCATTTATTCGAAAATTCTTAAGGGCGTGTTAAAATTGGACATGCGACGACATTACTCGACTCTTCACAAAGAATATCATACAATAAAATAACAGGTATGCTGGACTGTAAAAATAATTTATTTTGCGACGTCTGTATAACTGTTGGTTATACATAATAATCAGTATATTACAATACGTTTACACTCAGTTTCGCATGATATACTTATAGTTTCTCGTTTTATTTTAGGTAAAATACAAATATTTTGATAAATTTGAAACAAGAAAATACAAACACAAATCACATACGTATCCTCAGTCTTAAACAAAGAACTTCTTGCTAGCTATGTTCTAACTTGGAATATTGAAAAATCAATGAAGCCCTTTATAGAATGAGCATTTGTAAAATCGTGCATACAGGACGTTACTAAAATACTGTGTCCAGAACAAAGTCACAAGTTTAAGAAAATTAAATTATCTCCAAACACAGTTCGGAGAAGGATTTGCAAGATTGCAAATGTAATTGAATCTGAATTCGAAACATCAATTAACTAGTTTGTAGCTTACTCGCTTGCATTGGACCAAAGCACATATAGAAATGACAAAGCTCACCCAGCCAATTTCATCCGAGGAATTAATGAACATTTTACTTTGTCTGAATATCTTTTAGATGTAATTACTCTGGAGAAAAATACAAGCGGAGAAGATGCTTTTCAGGTACTGAAAGACACCATAGAACAGAAAGGTTGAATTTTCAACGGCTTGTGTCAATAGCAACAGATGGGGCTCCAGCCATGACTGGTAAACGGACAGGATTGGTGGGCAGGCTAAACAAATAGTTGAATGATAAGGGAGTGCCTGTAAATGTAACATATTTGCATTGTTTAATTCACCAGGAAGCACTGTGGAGTAAAGTTGTAAATATGAAATAGGTGATGGATGTCGTCGTACGATCGGTCAACACAATTAATGGTTCCTTCCTAAAACATCGCAAATTTCGTAAGCTGTTAGAGCAATTAAGCCTAAGAGAGGAATATGAAGATTAGGTAAGATTTTTATGCATATGCCTTATTGTATATTTTGTAGCCAAATAGAAATGATCGGGACGAAATTGAAATACAAACTGCTGAGCCATTTACACCCGAACCCACGCTTTCAGAAGTCGAAATTGCGATAGAAAATATGAAAAAGTACAAGTCTCCAGGTATCGACCAAATTCCAGCAGAATTAATACAAGAGGGTGGGAGTGCATTATATAGCGAAATTTATAAACTTGTACTTGCTATTTGGGAAAAGGAAATTGTACCAGAACAATGGAAGGAGTCCATAATTGTACCTATTTTTAAAAAGGGGGACAAAACCAACTGTGGTAACTTTCGAGGAATATCACTTTTGTTGACGTCGTACAAAATTTTGTCCAATATTCTTTTGAGAAGATTAACTCCGTACGTAGATGAAATTATTGGGAATCATCAGTGCGGTTTTCGGCGTAATAGATCGACTATTGATCAGATTTTTTGTATTCGACAGATAATGGAGAAAAAATGGGAGTATAAGGGTACAGTACATCAGTTATTCATAGATTTCAAAAAGGCTTATGACTCGGTTAAGAGGGAAGTATTATATGATATTCTTATTGAATTTGGTATTCCCAAGAAACTAGTTCGATTAATTAAAATGTGTCTCAGTGAAACATACAGCAGAGTCCGTATAGGTCAGTTTCTATCTGATGCTTTTCCAATTCACTGCGGGCTAAAGCAGGGAGATGCACTATCACCTTTACTTTTTAACTTCGCTCTAGAATATGCCATTAGGAAAGTTCAGGATAACAGGCAGGGTTTGGAATTGAACGGGTTACATCAGCTTCTTGTCTATGCGGATGACGTGAATATGTTAGGAGAAAATACACAAACGATTAGGGAAAACACGGAAATTTTACTTGAAGCAAGTAAAGCGATCGGTTTGGAAGTAAATCCCGAAAAGACAAAGTATATGATTATGTCTCGTGACCAGAATATTGTACGAAATGGAAATATAAAAATTGGAGATTTATCCTTCGAAGAGGTGGAAAAATTCAAATATCTTGGAGCAACAGTAACTAATATAAATGACACTCGGGAGGAAATTAAACGCAGAATAAATATGGGAAATGCCTGTTATTATTTGGTTGAGAAGCTCTTATCATCCAGTCTGCTGTCCAAAAATCTGAAAGTTAGAATTTATAAAACAGTTATATTACCGGTTCTTCTGTATGGTTGTGAAACTTGGACTCTCACTCTGAGAGAGGAACATAGGTTCAGGGTGTTTGAGAATAAGGTGCTTAGGAAAATATTTGGGGCTAAGCGGGATGAAGTTACAGGAGAATGGAGAAAGTTACACAACACAGAACTGCACGCATTGTATTCTTCACCTGACATAATTAGGAACATTAAATCCAGACGTTTGAGATGGGCAGGGCATATAGCACGTATGGGCGAATCCAGAAATGCATATAGAGTGTTAGTTGGGAGACCGGAGGGAAAAAGACCTTTAGGGAGGCCGAGACGTAGATGGGAGGATAATATTAAAATGGATTTGAGGGAGGTGGGGTATGATGATAGAGACTGGATTAATCTTGCACAGGATAGGGACCGCTGGCGGGCTTATGTGAGGGCGGCAATGAACCTTCGGATTCCTTAAAAGCCATTTGTAAGTAAGTATACCTATATTGTTCATTGAAACTAATTATTCCCTTTAATTTACAAGGGAAGAACATTCAGGAGCTGGAAGATGAACTGTTTGTTACTGATTTAACATTCCTTGTTGGTATTTCGGAAAATTTCAACAATATGAATTGTCTTCTTCAAGGACACAATCAGAATATAATCGACATGTACAATCGTGTTACATGGTTTGTGGCAATGCTAGATGTTTGGAAAGTGCAGCTTATGCGAAATGAATTATTCTATTTTCCATGTTTGCATTCGCTCACGAATATTTCCCAATCAAAAGTGTAAGCTTCATAATATGTCAAAATAATATACAAACGTATGATATTTCTTATCCTTTTGATGTTATTATTTGTAAACATAAGCAGATCGTTGCCGCAATCCCCCACTGACCGCTCCCATCTGTTGAGGTACGAGTCTCTCCCCCTCCTCTAGCCTTACAGCACACTGTGTTAGGCGGGCAGCATAGAGAGCACGAATGACTATACGCTTTTTGGAGACCTCTGACCTTGTATCATCACCGTCATCGCTGTCGTCACGATCATGTTATCGTCGTCGCAGTCATCATTACTGAAGTCGTCATATCACTATCATCGTCGTTATATCATCGCAGTCATCATATCGCATTCATAGAATAATACTGTCGTAACTCCCAAAAATTGAATTTGCATTACAGGCAGTTTTGTAATCTTTATTAATCCTCTATCAAACAGCAGAACTGTCGTATCTCTAAGTTGAAGTGCAAAGTCTGCAGCTCACACTGATACTTGGTAATCCTGAGTTTTCATACGACTTTGAAATGTTTATCTTGGATTTACTGAAAAATGCTTTTCGTAGTTACGACAGTATTATTTTAAGGGTGCGATATCATCTTCATTATCATATTGTCATATCGCCATTACATTGTCATCATATCATCGTCATTATACTATCGTCACCATTTCCATCATATAAATCCAATAATCACTTTCGAACACACACACATTATCTGTAACTATTTTATTTCTATTTCATGCCAACAGCCATAGTCTTCACTGTCTTGTCACAATCATCAGACTAGTATTAATCGAAGTCCCCTTTCGGTTCTACTTGCTTGACAAGTCGAGCATTTCAATTGCCCTTGAGCTGGATCAAATGATTTATATGGGATTTCTATATCTATGCATTCTGTTCATGTAGTAATTTCATCTCCATTTGGAGTCTTGCAATATTTCTTCGGCCCACTGGTCTGTTGTAAGCTCATAAATTTCATTTGTACCCTCCGAGTATCATGTATCCTTTCTAGCGGTTCATCCTTAACATCAGTGTGTTAAGACAGATGTAGCTCAAGTTTAATACATTTTTCTTCAATTAATTATGCTTTTCATTACATTACCCTTAGCAATAAGAAATTATTAGATTTATCAAACGATTATAAATGAAATAGTAAACCCCACGGACCACATAGGCCTACATAAAGGTCACGGAATTGGTTAACGTTTAACTAAACCTGAAAGGAAGAGTTTACCATGATGTACGGTTAAGAAAAACAACGCACGTTAAACTGAATTATTCTAAACTGACAACTGATGGCGATAGTGGGGACACAGCACACAACGAGAAGCGTCCTTTTCCTCGCAACTGATTGGACAAAACAGGTTTTCATGCATATCGTTCTTGTAATCCTGCATGACATGCATACAAAATTTAGTATATTTATGGTGATGAAATTCCAGGAAATTACGTTCTGAACGTACGTACGCTCTATCTCATGTTGTCTTTTAGCTGAATAATATTTGTTTCCTGAAAGCCCTCAAAACGTGAGAAAATACGCATTTATATACAAATATTACTTTCACAATCTGTAACCTCTGTTAACTAAGCACATGTTATGATTATAGATTGGCCTACTACCTACACGCCTGTTATGATGAAGTCATTATACTGTTGTTTCGATACGAAACTTCTCTGATCATTGGCCCCCAAAAAGTTTTTCATGAATAAAAACAAAACTTACGTTGACACTGTTAACATCCACCGTCATTCCTTCTCTCTTCTTACCTGTAACAAGGGAAAATATTATTAATTGTATGATATATACAAGCTAAATTCCTTCTATAATCATCATCATCATGAACAACAGTTCTGTGTTGTTTGGGTAAAAGGAGATAAGTCATAAAACTGAGTTTGGAGATAAATGAAAATTAAATATCGCACCTTTATTGCACATATTTTCTACACCAATAAAACACATCAATTGCTAGCATTTTTTTTTATTTTTGCACACTCACTTGTATAATTTAACTTGTGTGTTCATCTGGGGAACATAATTCCAGCTCCACAAAGAATGACTTATCCCCCTTTACCCGATTACCACAGAATTAAGCGTTCATCGACTAGAGTAGACCTTAACCCTACTTAAAGTTACGATAATTAATTTTTTTATTTACCTACCAAATATGTTAATAATTATAACCATAATAATAGTAATAACGAATACGTTTGTATAAATTAATAAAACATGTACAATTAAAGCAAATGTCGAAGTTAGTACACTCGCCCTAGTACACGACATAACTCTTCACAGATACACATAGTGCATAACATGGCCCGCCGAAGTGGTGTGCAACTTGAAAAATGGGTCACAGTCCTACCATCTATCCGCAGTATGCGGAATCCGAATCATGCAAAGTGAAGTGGGTAGTCACACACACACACACACACACACACACACACACACACACACACACACACACACACACTTAATGTTTATGTGCAGGATAAAAAAATTGCTATATCGCCAAGCGACTTCGTTGCACTGAATTGTTGGTCTCATTACGACAGGCGCATGTTATATGAGATTAATGTGCGTGGAGTGAACAAAGGAAACATGTGGCTACACACTTTTATTGTGCGGTACGCCTCCGTTGGAAGAATTTCTCCACAGCGGAATAACAAAGTCTTGTTCACTCAATACACACATATACTCGTGTATGCATATGACGTATACATGCATAACATACACACGTCCTCTGCAGATGTAGTCTTCCAACTGTTGAACGGCATCTTAACACAACTACTAGCATAGATTTATTGCATGAAATAAGAAAGAACTGTAGCCAGATTTAAGCATGGTATGGTAGCTGCACTAGATTTCCATGAAATTATTTCACTTTATTAGAGCATTCTAATTAAAATATATATTTATAACATATACGAAATAAATTGACATCTTTAGCCAAGCTTTAATTTTATCGATATTTACCGTAATATAACCAAATATAAAGTTATCAAGTTCCAAAAAGGAGAAACGGAATTTTTGCATGCAGATAAGCGAACAAAAGACATGACACCGAAAGTGCTCTTACTTTCTCAATAACTTATGTGGAGTAGTACGCTACTGTACAGAGAATCATAAAAGTACTATGGTGTATTATTCTTAATTTTATACGTTTAGTATTGCTATAAAATGTTAGATACAAAAGTTACTATAAACAGAGTAATATTATGCCATATTGTCGGTCGCATCAGAACGTTTGTGTGTTAGGCTATGATTTGGGTTGAAAGTTGTAAGCACTCTTCATTGTTAGTTTCATATTCCTCCGGTACTGATGAGAGCGTCCCACCGTGTAGCCACATAATATTCTGAAGCGCCATATCCTGGACTAACGACAAGGAATAAGAGCTGGTTCGAGTTATCGTGAAATTTCGATCATTGTATCCTGATGAATTTGGAGAGCGATAGTGAGTAGCGAAATCCGGTTTCGAAATCCAGCTATAACGGTTGGGGGAGGGAGGTTCCATCGTGAAAACCATAAGTTACCCCCGTACTGGTTGATTGATCGTTCAACTCTCCTGACGAATATGGCCGTAAGGCCAGCAGTCGGATATTGGGTTCTGGCTCTTTATGGGCTGTCGCGCAACGGATTTTGTTTAGTGGTGGGAGCAGATCGAACTCCGAAGCGACGCGACGCACAGTGTGCAAAAAACGCAAATCTAGCTGGACGAAATTAATAACTTCTATGCATTCTAACGGAGTGTTATGCAACTTTGTACAGACCGTGTAGGTAGCACATATTTTTTTTGTACAAATTCTGGTTACGTTTGTGTAAGAATAACTACTCCTTTATAGAGGTAGTTTCAGACAAAATTAGTAACTCCTCTCCATTCTAATGGATTCTTATGAAACTATGTATAGGAATTACAGTTAGCATATATTTTGTTTTAAGAAAGTCTGATTACGTTTGTGTAAAAGAAACTATCCCTATATAAGGGTGAATTGAGATAAAATTAATAACTTCTCTCCTATCTAACAGATTTTTATGAAACATTATATGGAAGATACACGTAGCATATATTGTGTACAAACTATACTTACGGTTCCATAAGAGGAACTACTCCCCTGATTTAAACAAAATGAGTAACTTCTCTCCTATATAACATATTTTTACAAATTTTTTGTACAGGAATTACAGATAGCATGGGCTATATTTTTGTGTAGAAACTACAATTTTATAGGGGTGGTTTAGACAAAAGTAATAACTTAACTCCTATAGGGTAAAGGTTTGTAATACTGTGATACGAGTAATATTGTGATAGTTCTTTTGGAAAATTTATTACAATTTTATTGAGCGAGAGAAGGACCAGTTTTGAGCAGTAACTTGTCCACGAACATTCCCTTACTACGTTGACGCAAAAAACCGATATTCCTCTCGCTCAGTAAAATTGTAGTAAATTCTCAAAAAGAACTATCACAATATTACCAACCTTTACCCTATAACAGATTTTTATGAAACGTTGTACGTAAGTTACAGGTAGCATATCTTTTTATGTACAAAAGATATTTACGGTTTCATAAGAGGATCTACCCCTTTACAGGGGGTGAATTTATACAACATTAACTTCTCTTCTACTTAACAGACTTCTATTAAACTTCTTGCAGGAGTTACAGGTGCCGTATATTTTTTGTGTACAAACTCTGATTACATCTGTAGGCTATAAATGCGATAGGGTGAAAACTTGCACTAAAACCAGAAGTAAGTGTAAGTTAAACCAACATAAGTTGAATAATTATATGATAGAAAATTTGTTATTAAATTGTGTAAATATTGTGTATTATCATTATTTGTGAATGTATCAGTTTTAAGATTAAGTTTATGTACTTTTGAACTATTAATAAATAATATCAATATCAATTCAAAATTGCTCACATCTGTAGGCTATCTGTAGGTCTAATTGTTGTACAAAGTTTCATAAAAATATATTATATAAGAGAGAAGTTACTAATTTAGCCTAAATGTACCAATATAAAGGGGCAGTTCCTCTCATAAAAACAAAATCAGACTTTGTACACAAAAAATATATGCTATCTCTAATTCTGCATTAAGTTTCATAAAATCTATTAGAGAAGTTGTTAATTTTGTTTAAATGCACCCCTATAAAGGAATAGTTCCTCTTAGAAACCGTAAATATAGTTTGTAACAAAAAATATATGCTACCTGTAACTTCCGTACAATGTTTCATATATTTTCCAATTGTAATATTAAATCCTACTGTAAGAAGAAAAACAATTTACAAATCTGAAATTGAAGTTACATTAGTAAGAACGTACCTACCTGAACAGATTTTATGTCTCACAACACAATAAATCACTAACAATTGACTCTTTTTCACGCACATAGTAAGCCTCTCTTTCTACGACTAAACAGGAGCGAGAAGTGTTAGAAAGAACTCTAAAAATTGCTTGCTTGCTACTGATAAAACAGTAAAAGCTATTCCTCACAACATTCTTCCAATGTTAAAGAACATGAATTCATATTCATCTATGCCTTACTAGACAAGTCGAAATTTGATTTGTCTACCTAGATTGGGAAAATTGCACACTGTGCGACGGGGAGAATTTTGTAACTTCAGAAATGAAAGCAATATATAAGAGTGTGACCGTCGATAATGGACAGTTTTACTTATTAATTAATTTAAATATTTCATAAATCGTATACTGAGAAAGTGTAATATATAATATCCATATATGAAATTAGTCATATGCAAGAATATTCCTAAAAACATTCTACTGATCGAAGGAACATGGGGCGAAGGCAGCCGAGGTCTGAGTTCGAATCCAAAATCGATGCCGATGCAGTTGTCACGAAGTAGTGGACTTTCCCCTATATCATGCAATGTTTTTACAATCAAAAGGGAAAACATATAGCTAATGAGTCTCTTACTTAGGTGTTTAACTCAAGAAAAAAGCGTAACAAATTGACTGCTCAGCTGGACGACTGCGAAAGCGAAAATACGACTCAGTTTCTATGAGCACTCTTGCGGTTCAGTTGGCTTCGTAATTAATATGCCCCAGCGCCAAGTTCACTTCTAGGACCTACCAGAGAAACCCTCTATTTTAGGACCAGTCAATTGTACAATGCAAGACATTACAATCAGTTTATGTTTCACCGAAATGAGAAGAAACTGTCACAGTTCTGGGCCCATTATTCACGGATTCGTTCATTATTTTCCTTTTTGTTTTTAAGACAATAGCTTTGCTATAAATATGAGTAGACGTAAACTCCGTAACATGTTACAGGTTCACAGTTCTTCTATTGCGACTTTAGGAAGAATGATTATTTAATATAATTCTCGACCGTTATTGGTTCCGTAAGAATGCAATTCCTGCATGAAATTAACAAAAGGTTCAAAGGACGTGAAAAACGGATAGCAATAGCAGTTAAGAGTAACACAGAATTGGAGTAATTAAAATAACAATGTTGCCACTAACATATGGAGTAACAGTATTGGTTTCACTTGTAGAATTGCAGCATAATTAATTACTCATTGTAATCAGCAGCAGCAGAACGTCAGTATTGGTATCACCTCTAGTAATATTAATGTCAGTTATAGCATAGAAACAGTATTAATGCCAGCTGTAGTACAGCAGGAGTATTGTCATATGTAATACAGCAGTAATATTAATATCAGCTGTAGTACAGCAATAGTATTAATATTTGTTGTAGTACAGCAGTAGTATTAATATCAGCTGTAGTACAGCAGTAGTATTAATATCAGCTGTAGTACAGCAGTAGTATTAATATCAGCTGTAGTACAGCAATAGTATTAATATTTGTTGTAGTACAGCAGTAGTATTAATATCAGGTGTAGTACAGCAGTAGTATTAATATCAGCTGTAGTAATGCAGTAGTATTAATATCAGCTGTAGTACAGCAATAGTATTAATATTTGTTGTAGTACAGCAGTAGTATTAATATCAGGTGTAGTACAGCAGTAGTATTAATATCAGGTGTAGTACAGCAGTAGTATTAATATCAGCTGTAGTAAAGCAGTAGTATTAATATCAGCTGTAGTAAAGCAGTAGTATTAATATCAGCTGTAGTACAGCAATAGTATTAATATTTGTTGTAGTACAGCAGTAGTATTAATATCAGCTGTAGTACAGCAGTAGTATTAATATCAGCTATAGTACAGCAGTAGTATTAATATCAGCTGTAGTAATGCAGTAGTATTAATATCAGCTGTAGTACAGCAATAGTATTAATATTTGTTGTAGTACAGCAGTAGTATTAATATCAGGTGTAGTACAGCAGTAGTATTAATATCAGGTGTAGTACAGCAGTAGTATTAATATCAGGTGTAGTAAAGCAGTAGTATTAATATCAGCTGTAGTACAGCAATAGTATTAATATTTGTTGTAGTACAGCAGTAGTATTAATATCAGGTGTAGTACAGCAGTAGTATTAATATCAGGTGTAGTACAGCAGTAGTATTAATATCAGCTGTAGTAAAGCAGTAGTATTAATATCAGCTGTAGTAAAGCAGTAGTATTAATATCAGCTGTAGTACAGCAATAGTATTAATATTTGTTGTAGTACAGCAGTAGTATTAATATCAGCTGTAGTACAGCAGTAGTATTAATATCAGGTGTAGTACAGCAGTAGTATTAATATCAGGTGTAGTACAGCAGTAGTATTAATATCAGGTGTAGTAAACAGTAGTATTAATATCAGCTGTAGTACAGCAATAGTATTAATATTTGTTGTAGTACAGCAGTAGTATTAATATCAGCTGTAGTAAAGCAGTAGTATTAATATCAGGTGTAGTACAGCAGCAATATTAATATCAGCTGTAGTAAAATCTGTAGTAAAGCAGTAGTATTAATATCAGGTGTAGTACAGCAGTAGTATTAATATCAGCTGTAGTACAGCAATAGTATTAATATCAGTTGTAGTACAGCAGTAGTATTAATATCAGCTTTAGTAAAGCAGTAGTATTAATATCAGGTGTAGTACAGACGTGTGCAAATTATTAGACTTAGCACCACATTTTTCAAATTTTCATAATTATCATGAATTACTGGCCACAAAATAATTCTGTAGGACTCTATGCGGTAGGATCAGTACAAAAAAGTCCTAGAAACCCGAATTTTTCCACAAATGAGGGACTGGTTCCCTGATGGTGTATGTGTCTTCATGCAGGATGGAGCATCCTGTCACAAAGCAGATCAGTAACTAGTTTTCTGGCTGAAAATAATGTAGACATCCTTCCGTGGCCAGGCAACAGCCCAGACGCAAATCCAATTGAAAATCTTTGGTCTATCATAAAGAGAGAGAGAAAAAAACGATTACCACCAAGGTGGACCTCATAGAAAACACTTATCCAAATATGGCATAGGGATGAAAACATTAAAAAACATTGTGAAAATTTCATGGACAGCATGCCAAACCGCATAAAATTGATGATAAAGAACAAAGGATTTCATACTAAATATTGTTACAAACATGTGTAATAAAAGAGTTTTTAAAATAAATGCCACTTGAATCATATATGGTTTGAGTCTAATAATTTGCACACGTCTGTATTAATATCAGCTGTAGTAAAGCAGTACTATTAATATCAGCTGTTGTACAGCAATATCAGTTGTAGTACAGAGCAGTATCAATGTCAGCCGTAGTATAGCAATAGTATTGATATTAGAAATTGCACAGCAGCTGTATTTATATGACTAGTTGCACAGTAGCAGTATTATAGGCCAGCCTAGTTCCGATTACCAACGGCAGGAGTACGAACTACTGGGTTGTTGTATGTTTCCTGTTTGTAGCGACAGCAGCGACCTCTTCTCCAAACGATAATAAGAAGTTGGTGGGCCTATAGTAATCTTACAGTAATATTAACATCAGCAGTAGCATAACGTAGTAGAAGTATTAGCAGTAACTGCAGCAGTGTATCAGCTCTTGCAGTGCAATATTGGTCTCAACGGTAAGAGAGGAGTAGTAGGCTTATTGCTAGCAGCAGTAGTATTAATAATTTTATTGCGGTAATGTGTCTAGTAGCATTAGTAGTGGTAGTAGTAGTAGTCCTTTGCCGTTTTGATATCCGAGAGATTTGTAACATTAGACGTACACAAATAACAGGACACAATTACACTAATCACTGCTCTTGGCACTATGCTGAAGATAACATAGGATACCCTACATTCAGTCTTGTGGTAGAAATGAATTTTCTTACATTCTTTCCGGAAATCGGCCGAGAATCTCAGTTTACAGAGCAACTGACGGCGAACTAGAAGGTCTCATGTTCAATCCCGGATATTTCCGGGACTTTTCTCGTTGCCGAAACTTCCTGAAAGCCACCGATGTAGCTCTGTCGGCTAAGGCGCTTGCCTACCGATCCGGAGTTGCGTTCGGACGCGGGTTCGATTCCCGCTTGGGCTGATTACCTGGTTGGGTTTTTTCCGAGGTTTTCCCCAACCGTAAGGCAAATGTCAGGTAATCTATGGCGAATCCTCGGCCTCATCTCTCTAAATACCATCTCGCGATCACCAATCCCATCGACGCTAAATAACCTCGTAGCTGATACAGCTTCGTTAAATAACCAAGTAAAAAAACTAAAAAACTTCTTGAACGAACCCGGGTTCCACTCAGCCTCCTGTCAAATTGAGTACCGGGTCTTTCCCGGAAATAAAGCAGCCCGAGCGTACTGCCGACGTCATGGAAGTACAGAACTGTACTTCCTTGTCCCCTATATGTTTTTATGGTGAGTAAAGGGGATACATTTACATTTTTATTTAGGAACTATAGATCACTTGAATAGGTAAGAAGGCGCAATGATAAATTATAAACTACAAGGAAAGTCGAAGTATTACCGAGTGTTCAGGATCCATCAAGGACCGAACAATTGCCTGATTGCTAAGAAGAGAGAAACGAATACAAGAAAAATTAAAATGATCATATAATTAAGAATACATGAAAAATTAAAATGATCATATAATTAAATGATGCAGATATTGTAGATTAACGTTTTCCATTGCGAAGTCTAAGGAAACAGAAAACATAACACAGATTTTACTTAAAAAAAAGTCATTTCTAAAGGCTATAAAACAGAAAATGAATGCTTGGTAGGTTTATTTTTTTGCTGACTGATATATTTACAGATCTGTGCCCACGCGATACACCAACGGCTAATTCTTCAAGCCGAAGCGACCGGTGTTACAAGCGCGTCTCTAAACTTCAAGGTTAAAGAAGCGTGGAGCTTTGTATCTCCAAGAAAACAGGGCTGTCATTAATTATGCATTCAAATTGTAGATTATTCCAATAGGAACCATTATATCCTCCACTTAACAGGTCTGGATAGTGTGCACTTCAGTCACAGACATGGACAACTGAATCTACATGTACATGTTGAGAAAGTTTACATTCACACCCGCTGACAGCGAAACACTCACGTGTCAGTCTAAATGTCATCTCAGTTAAGTTTGTTTCTGAAATAAACAAACATAAGGCGCAGTCATTTTCCTTCTCACTTTGGGATTGGACATAGGACTGTACGTGCACTGACAAGAAAGGGAACCCCACTTGTTTCATACTTATGTATAAATTATCAAAACAATTTCATCACTTATATGCTGCAATTCTAACTAATTTTTACAGTTCATCTTTTTGTCTGTCTATGTGAATAAGTGTAGGTCTATCAAACAGACTGTCGACTAGATCTCTCGCAAGAAGGTCATAGTTGGTGATGAACTGAGACAGTGAGAAGTGGTTGTCGTGGCTTGAAGGCCCATTCACAATGAAAATTAAACATAACCGTAACAAACACAGAAGTTTGCGGCCAGGCTACCAAATGGCATCATTCACAATGATTAACATAAACACTGACATAAACATTACCGTAAGACGTTAACATGAAAGTTTGCAAACTCCAAACTTTCACGCTTATGCTTACGTGATTTGCAAACAGAACACAACCGTGGAGCGCTGAAGTATGCGACAGAATATGAGGAAATGGCGTCGTTGTTATGTTTCCATGGTTACCAAGTACGTTTGCTGTTATGTTTATGTTCCCATCGTGAATGATGGTATGACTTCTTGATTTTACCGTAACGTTTACATTCTTAAGTTAACGCTTACGTTATGTTTAATTTTCATTGTGAATGAGCCTTGAGACTTTTATGGTGGTGGTGAACTGAAATGATAGTGGTAAAACAAGATGGTGCTGATAACTGAGAAGATGTTAATAAAGTGAGAGGGTGTTAATAAAACGAGAGTGTGTTGGTAAACTGAAATGGTGGTAATGTTGGTGCTGACTTGAGATGGTGGTCGTATTGGCGGTGACTTGAGATATGTGGTGTATGCCCGTGTGCACCATTCTCGATTAAACTTTGACCATTGTTAAGTCGGCACTTGACCATCTTCGACGCCAATTTGCGGAGTATCAATCTCGATCAAAGTTAAACAAGCGAGTTGATGATGATCAAATTTGATCACGGGTGTAGGACCGATTATCTTGAATTGAACATGGTCAAGTCGAGAAAACCAAAATGGCGGCACGATTTGACGTACTTGATGGAATTGAAGATGAAATTATGTATCTTGAACACGTAAATCACTGCGGAAATAACAGAATTGGTATTATTGTAGAAAGAGTAAGTTTGTAGATGAATAATAAAAATGTTTTTTCTCTCTCTCAAAATAGACTAATGTTTTATATATGTTTCTGCTTTGAAAGGTCGGGACGAGGACAAATATTATTTAGGCCTAATTGTCCAATTTTGTTAACATAATAATAAAGTAGTTATTCTATACCGGTAATAATATAGCAAAACTAAATGACCATTTTGTAGGATGCGAGATTATCACTTATTAGCTATAGATTTTCCGTTTGAAACTATTAGGACCTACATGACGTTTTGGACAAGGCTATTTACGCTTGAATTAAGAGAAATTACACGGATACCTTCCTTTCCCTCTTACTCCAAAATTCCAACCTTGTGCACACAAAATAAATTGGCACTAAAAACTTCCTTTCCGTAAGCATGATGATGCGTATTCGACATACACAGACGAATTGCTTTTTTTTTTTTTTTTTTAATAATTGTTAGCGAGGTATCCGTATACTGAAATTTTTTATTGGCACTGAAATGTCTTTTCGTAAGGAAGATGATGAGCATTCGACAAACACATACAAATCTGCTCTTTTTAGTAGCCTATTTCAAGATAATTGTCAGTGCGGTATCCGTATACTGAAATTTTCCCAAATAAATTATTGGCACTGAAATGTGTCTTTTCGTAAGCAAGATGATGAGCATTCGGCAAACACATACAAATCTGCTCTTTTTAGTAGCCTATTTCAAGATAATTGTCAGTGAGGTATCCGTATACTGAAATTTTCCCAAATAAATTATTGCTACTGAAATGTGTCTTTTCGTAAGCAAGATGATGAGCATTCGATAAACACATATAAATCTGCTCTTTTTAGTAGCCTATTTCAAGATAATTGTCAGTGAGGTATCAGTATACTGTATAAATTACGTTACAAATTATGTGGAATTATGTAAACACGTATAACTCATTGAATTGTGAGGTTAAATCCAACCAGGTAGCCTGCTTTTCTCTTAGAGAACTTCCGTCAGTACTTTTATTCTGTAATATGGATGCATAATTGCTGACGAGTTCTAAAGGAATTCCCACTTCGAACTGTGAGAAGTTCGATGCTCTTTTCTTTTTTTCTTCCATGATTATTGAAACTTGTTATTTGAAAACTGCGAGGATGTTTGAAAGCAGTCCGACAAACAAAAACGAAGCGATAATTGACGGAGTGCGTTCGTTCGCTGTTTTATACGCGGTAACCTAGCGCTCAGATGATTCTTCTCAAGCGAGCGCACCGTCAGCTGACGGTACTGAGTTGATCGAGGGAAAATCTCGGTGCACCGCATCTGTAACTTGATCATATGATCATTGTCAAGAATTAACCATGTTTCCGTGATTGCTGATAAACGGGCTAGATGATCGAGAATGGTGCACACGGCCAGTAGTGTCGATGGTGACTTGGGACAATGAAAGTGGCAGTGTTGGCGATGACTCAAGTTAGAAGTGGCTTGAGGTTGATGACGACGAGTTGATCTGAGACAGCGACAATATATTTGTTTGAGTAGATGACGCATTTGTCTAAAGGAGCAGAAATGTTGGTTTCAGTTGGAAGTGGTAGTGATGTATTGCTTCGAGGCGGCAGTGACTTTATTTGACGTGGTGAAGTAGTGGTTTGAGATGACAATCTTAGAGTTGCCAACTTTTTTTTGAAGAAAATATGGGAGACTAAGAAATCGACAAAATTGCACATAGAAAATGGATAAATCACCCAATTCCGTTAAAAAGAAACAACTTTATTCTACACTTTGGCAGCTAGACTTAAATTTAAAGTATTTTGTGACAGATTTTGTCTCACGTAATAGTTAAAGTCGACTGCAGTTTTCAATTCTGATTTGATTAGATGCTTCGTGTTCCTGTATCGAACATTTGTGGAATTATTATTCATGAGATGAAACACCCTCTTTGCATGAGCATTACTGACTACTTGTTATGTTTAGAATAAAACTTACCAGTGTTTACAAATTCTTAACATTAAAATGATTTGATTTTAAACGGGTAAGCACTAAAACTCATTTCTGGGAAGCATTACCTTCTACAAAGACGGCACATTTTAATGAATATCAAAATTCATCATATAAATAGCCATAATTCACAGCAAAATCAAATGTTTAGAATGAGCATTTTACATTATGCACAAATGAGTGAGAGAAAAATATTCGAAGAGAAGAAAAATACGGTAGTAGGGAGACGCCGGAAACTTGCATGAAGAGAATGAGGGCTTTTGTAGGTGCAAGTCTCAGTATTGAGTTTACACTTGATTTTTATAAATATAATTGGGGTATTGAACGATGATTATCGGCTACTATCATTTGTTTACATTAATGAACGCTGAAACTGTGATTTGGAGAGGAAGGGACTGGACTGTGCAGACCAGAAACTTTGTTGTCGGGCATGCCGTACTGTTGCAAATTATATAAGCACAATTGGAAACAGGAGAACCTGCCAAGCGCCCACTCCACCCACAACAAACAAATACAACTGACATTTATACCCGCGGCTGCCACCCACCGCACACCGACACATCTGGACCAGTTCTGCAGGTAGAGTGGTCACCAGAGGGCACTTGCACGGGTGAAAGGCCACTGTGACTCACGTCGCGGCCCACGGTGACTACTGCCCTGCGCCGATCAGACTGGGCAGGTGACAACATGGACCGTCTTGTAGACCAATATCCATTATACTCTTTAATGCCTTGTAGAGACTTACTTAGATTTAATTTGTATCGGTGCGAACTGCGTCTTGCAACCTTGTGTTTGGGATTTAATTTCTTTGGACTTCCAGACTACTTATAGCGTCCTCATCAGGATTGTGTCGCTCGAGATGTGAAGGATCGCATACTCTTCATCACCCCTAAATTATGCTTGACTTACCCAACCTGTCCGCTTCGGCTGGACGCCATCGTACTAAAGTGCACAGAAACAAGGGTGAGTACTAGAGATAAACAAAACTAACTACCGCTCTCGCTCGCTGTGTTCGTTGCATTTGTCTTTCGATTCTCGACTCGTCACTCCCACGCGCCTCGAGTCTCGCTCCACACTCCCGAAACAGCACCCGGTCGGCGTGGAAAGACTTCGCAACCCCGAACAACATATATCATTGAAAACAACATTATAAATGTTTAAATGAGACAAAAAGACAAAACAGAACAGTATCTTAGTTATCAAAATATTCCGGTTCTACCATAGAATATTACCTACGGTTTTATATATATATATATATATATATATATATATATATATATATATATATAAAACAATTCTCAAATAAATTTGCTTTTTCTAAGAAATTAAAAACATAAAGTTAATACCTTTTTACTTGAGACTGCACACTTGATCCCAAACATATGAAAAGAAAATTGCCAGCCTTTCAACAAGGGCCCAGTAATTAAACAAAGACTGGCAGAGATGATGCTTCAAACAGGCCACTTGACTGTTCATACACACATAACAGTTGCCAAAGCAGATAAAAGTTCAGTCAGGTACAAACAACTGTGGCGATTCAAGGTTGACGTTCGGGACTTCGGAAGTGATCAATCTCGGCGTCTCGAAAAACTCACAAGTCCCTACGTCAACGACGCGACGTACACAACACTGTCGTGCGCGTCCTCGGCCCTGCAGGCGCCGTCAGTCCTGCCCTCTCGATCGTTGTTCGTCTCTAGGTAGTACAACCGGTGCGTCGCTCAACTATCGCATCCTGGAGAATGCCAACTCCCCATCAATGTTGGAACTTATTGCATCTCAACATTTCCACAAAAAGTGCGAATGCATGACTTCCGCAACGTGCTACACACTTGTCGCTCTCGCATGGATGATGTCATATGTTATTAAAAGCTGTTTCCTTTGCGGTTCCACCCAACACCTGGCAAGAAAACTAGTAAGGAACAACAAAGCGATGCAACAAAACAAATAACGCAGAATAAATTACACTGTCGTATTTTACATACAGTACTACGAACTAGAAGATATTAAGCATCCATCAGTATGCTAATTAATGTGATCACGATTATTACGATTTTTCTTCCTGTTGGGTCCCGGATCGCAGCCCGAGGCTTACTGTACTTTATCACTTATTTTATGTGGGAACGGTTGCTGAAGTCAGAATGGTCTCTTTCTTGTAGATATCGTGATGTGGATTCAGCAAGGTCCAGTGAAGTCCCTCTAAGACTTCCTTTCAAAACCCGAAAGTATACTACGTCTCGGGCGGCCGGGTAGCTCAGTTGGTAAAACAGCTGGCTACGGACTGGAAGGTCGGGGTTCGATCCCAGGTGGTGACAGGATTTTTTCTCGTTGCCAAACTTTCAGAACGACCCCGAGGTTCACTCAGCCTCCTATAAAATTGAGTACCGGGTCTTTCCCGGGGGTAAAAGGCGGTCAGAGCGTGGTGCCGACCACACCACCTCATTCTAGTGCAGAGGTCATGGAAAGCATGGGGCTCTACCTCCATGCCCCCCAAGTGTCTTCATTTCATGTTACGGGGATACCTTTTTTATACTACGTCTCAGGTTGATTTCATCTTTACGCCAGTTGCACCATTTTGGTAGATAAATGGAGAGTGACGTTGGAATGATCGAGGGAAACGGGAGAGCCCCAAGAAAAACTCTCAGGGATCTTGGCTTTGTTCACCACAAATACGAGTCTGCCATCGCCGGGATTTGAAACAGGGTCCGCAGTATTCGTAAGCCAGTGCTCTGCTAACTGAGCTATCAAGACGGAGTTAAGGAACAGGGAAGATAGGAGAGCGTGATAGAAACGGACAGTCTAGGACCGTGGAAGGAAAGAGACGACGGAAGAAAGAGAGAAAAGGAGAGGCGGAAGGAGAACAAAAAGAAGAGGAAAGGAAAAGAAGGGAAAAAATTGAAAGGTAAGAACAAAGAGAAAGAGACAGGAAAACAAGATACATGGGTGAGGAAGAATGCGAGGAGAAAAAGAAAGTGAGAAAAGCAATTAAGAAACGGAAAAGAGGGGGAAAAAGAGAGCGACAGCAGGGAGAAGAAAATGCTGACATAAGGAGACCACCAATGCGGTCTAGTGTAACGAGCGATACTCGTGCACCACTTGGATTCGGGTTCGAATACCGGGTAGATTCTTTCAGAGATTTTCTCCAACTGCCAGTTCATGAATTGTGAATCCTCGGACTAATCTCAACAAAATATCATCTCACCATTGACGCTAGATGACTGCTGGATACGTACAGCGTCGTTAAATAACCGATAAGAGACAGCGGAAAGAAGGGAGAATGAAAAGAAGAAAGTATAATAAAGAGAGAAAATAAAGGGGGAAATGAGTAAAGGGGAGAGAAGGAGAAGTACAAAGAAAACAAGTCGGAGAGAAAAGGAAGGAGCAAAGAATATGAAGAAAAAGAAGAACAGAGAATGACAAAGAAAGAGACATGACGTGGATGAGAGGGAGAAGAAAAAGAGAACAGATAGATGAGAGAAAAAAAGAGAAAACGCATGAGGGAAGAAAGATGAGAAAGAAGGAGAAAAAGTGAAGAGGAATAAAGCGTGAAGGAGAAAAAATAAAGAATAAAAATAAAAAATGAAAAAAGGTGAGGAGGCATATGAAGAGGAAGGGAAATAAAATGATGATGAGGGCGATCAGGTGACTCAGGATGTAACAATGCGAAAATTAGGAGTTTAAATTTTAAGCAGTAGGAAAATACAATACGTACAGACCGATTATTTAGTCCTGATAGCTCGGCGACGCGAAAGAGGGGAAGTAATAGGAGTAGTGGGGAGAGCTATGGAATGGAGATAAAGGCGAGCGTCAGTAAATAAATGCTGTACAGCTTAACTGTACTGGGAACACACCGCTCTACCGAACGCGTGACATCCGATCGCACTGAATGCAAGCAAATGACTAACCCGAACACCCCTTGGCGTAACTTAATGGAGTCGCCTGATCCAGGCGCACATTGTCGGCATTGTCAGGACTAAATAATCGTACTTGTACAGCGTTCTCTCCATAACGTTGCAGGGATGCACTGATGTCGGTATCTAGACTGAAATGAGAGTAACGATAGCAGAGTGGCTGCCATGGTTGTCACTAGACACAAGTTCAAATCTAGTAAAGATAGATGAATAAAATTATAAACAGCAATTTATAAAACGTTAGAATAACCGTGTTTAGGAAAGTGAAGCAGAGTGTTACATGTCTATGAGAAACCCTTCGAAATAAAAAAGTTTACGAAGTACACGTTAACATTTTAGCATTATGACTTTTAACGAACGTTTTGTATGTGTTACCACCCTGAAATAAAGCTTGCACGATAAGCACAAAATCATGCAAGACATATCGTTTCTTTGCCTCTTGAATTGTCAGTGACATCAACCAATGATCGACATTTGGGAGAAAGTGTTGAATGACTGACTGCGAAACGCTACTCCATAAAACCTTTTACAACCAGAAACTTTCTTGCAGCAAAACGAAGTCCTCACAAGGGTTTACGTACAAATTCTCAATGAAATTAAATGACGTCTATCAGGCCATGCAGAAAAAGGAGGAACGGAATGAATGACAAAAATGAAGCTGTGAGTGAGTCGGCACAATTTTAATCGAACAATAAGAGGAAAGCACTGCAACGGAATCCGTGCAAACGAGGGCGAGGGCCTGCCTGTACGTGCTTAAATTTGTTCCTCTCCTTTCGCAAGAATGAACGTACCTTTGCACTGAAAGTACACGAGTATACGAAGATACAACGTTAATATCGTATATGCGTTCCAAAGCCTACAGATATGAGCGAAAAAAAAAGATGCTATGCTGCAAGCTTTTAAACACTGAACTATTATGTTCTTCTAAAAGTAATTAAACACATTCTGATCTCTATTTAATTTTAATTTCTCTGTTGCTAATAACAAAAACGAAACATTAACTACAAAAATCTGAATCACAGAAACATCACACTTATAGCCTATTTACAGTAGCTTCGTTTCTATTACACACCGAAGCGAATTCCGACTCTGTGCGGCCTTCAACAGGACTCTGTACTCTGGTTTTCGTTCCGCTTCCGACATATGTGGTATTTTCTGAATCCTTGCACCCTCGGCCACCCCTCTCATTGCATTTCGCTTGTCGCGATTATATTTTGCTCCGAATTTCTTTGGAAAGTTTGAAATCCACCCTTATTGCATTTCGCCTGTCGCGATTGTATTTTGCTCTGAATTTCTTGAGCAAGTTTGAAATGTTCGCTACTACTCTCACACACTAGACTTCGTAAGTTTCGTAATTTAACTCGCATATAAACGGAATTCTTATCCACTGATACAGCTGTCTTTAAGCTACAGAACGAGTTACTGCTCGTTTCCGTTTCTCAAGTCAATCGACCATGACTCATACCGCGACACCGAGTCGAAATCACTAAAGACATCCATTTTCCCAGCGTCCTCCTCGCCACTCAAGTATCTGGTCCAAGCGGTTTATATACTATTAAGAAGAGACATACAACTGTAAATACATAAGTAACATAGCTCTTATAACTTCTGTGCTGTAAACGTTTCAAATTTTGCACTTTATAGAACATCCAAAACTCCATAAAATACTCCTTCACCCACACTCGCAGAAGGACGTAGTTTCACGTCAAACATTTTTCGTGTCCTCTATTGGACAATCATGAAAGTACTTGTAAGAAGAAATTCGTAAACTCAGATGGTGCGAGCCTACTGTAACGACAGTAGCCAAGAGGAGTCAATTTTATTTTTCACAAAAAGCAATAATCCTGCAAACATATACGTAAATACAAAAACGGGAAAGTTAAAGAGAAAACAAAGAAAAGAAGAAAATAAGCGTAAGGGAGGGAAGGGAAAATGACAAAAATAAAAGATGATCGGAGAAAAGGTAAGATATAAGATAAAGAGACGAAAAGAAGAGAAAGTAGCAGAGGAAGAAAGGAGGAAGGTGGGACAAAGAAAGTCACAGAAAGAAAAATCCAAGTGAAACACAATTAGTGGAAGAAAAAACTGAATATATCAAAGATTATACATAATTTCTCCTTATATGTTTTGCGCGTTTTGTAACAATCCAATGCATTTTAGTACAAATTGTAGGGTAGTGGTTCCCAAGTAAGAAACTCAAAACATGTCGTTGTTTTATCTTCTTACACCTATTACCCGTACCTAACCGCAATACGGTTCTCGTAAACAGTCAGAACACACTAGATTTTCTCATCAAACTAGACAGCGTTATTGAATACTTTTAACGGAACACCACACTGGTCACGACAGTCAGAGCAAAGAAGACTGAAAACAAATTGTTTTTGACAGGCAATTTCAATTCATAAAAGGGAAGCGATATCAACAGACCTTGTTCATGCACCGAGACAAGCCTGAAAAGGAAAGGAGTCGCAGAGAATTCATTACCTGCTTTTTGCTCGACAATAATAAACACAGCCATGTACTACACACTCTCACATCCTGACCACTAAAAACTTGCACTTAATCGGTGCGTGAGGCTGTTCAGAATTGTGATCGCTGGATGTGCTGCAAAGACGAGGCTGTAACTCTGCAGAGGATTCTGAACAATCGAGCTTATCAAAAGAATGATGTGAAAAATACAAAAGCAAAATTTGATATTTCCGTCTTTGACTTATATATTAAAATGTCAACAAAGTTATTTTTGCTAATACATCTTATTGTGAACGTTTTCGCCCCTTGTTATGGGCATCATCGGACAACTGAGTAGATATCTATATATATGGTGAATAAATCAATATTACATATTGCAAGGGCTTAACCAAATTTTACACCTTTGAAGACTCAACATTGGGACTCTTAATTCTACGATCTAATAGTAAAATGTACCAGTACCTCAACGCTTTTTAACATTTGAAAATTTTAACATACACCACTACACTGACTTACCTACTTGTGGTGCTATTATATATGATCAGTATTGTATTGTATTGTATTGTATTTATTAACATTCCATGGTATTCATACATGTTTACAGCTAGAATATGGAACAAGTCAAAAAACTTAATACTATTATAAAATCTTAATTTATAGTCACAGTCTAGATGAAATATATACAGACGAGATTTACAATATTGTCTACTAGTACAACACATAGTTTTAGTATCAATTTCATGAAGTGTTATTGAATGTCATGTATTCACCTACAGAATAGAAGGCGTGAGAAATTAGGTACTTCTTTAATTTGGCCCTAAATAATTTCATGTTTTGAGTTTCATTTTTTATATCGATAGGGAGGCTATTAAAAATTTTTACTGCCATATAACGCACTCCTTTTTGATAGCACGATAGACTTGCCGATGGAGTATGAAAGTCATTTTTTGACGTGTATTTATGCTATGAACTGTTGAATTAGTTACAAAGTTTTCACGATTACATACGAGGAAGATTATTAATGAAAAGATATACTGACAAGCCATGGGCATTATTTGTAGTTTTTTTTAAAATAGTCCTACAAGATTCCCTAGATTTGGCACCTACTATTATTCTAATTACTCTTTTTTGTAATAGAAATATATTATTACTATCTGTGGAATTTCCCCAGAATATTATTCCAAAACTCATTACTGAGTGGAAGTATGCAAAGTATATTGTTTTTAAGGTATTGATATTTACTATCTTTTGCATAGATCTAATAGCAAAACAAGCTGAATTTAGTTTGGGGGTAATTTCTTTAACATGATTTTTCCAATTTAACACATTATCGACTTTTAAGCCAAGAAATTTGGTTGTTGTTGTTTCTAATAGGGATCTATTATTAATTATTGCGCTAGAAATTTGCGACATTGAATTTGGACAGGATTTAAATTGAATTATGTTAGTTTTGTTACAATTTAATACTAATTTACTGACTGAGAACCAGTCACATATTTTGAAGAGAATTTCCTCTGTTGAAGATTGGAATGTGTTGGAGTTATTGGCTGTAATTACTATACTTGTGTCATCTGCAAATAATATGGGATGACCTACATCTTTTATTAGGGGGGCAAGATCATTTACAAACACTAGAGAAAGTAGGGGACCTAATATTGATCCTTGAGAAATTCCATTACTAATAGTTCCCCATGTCGATGCAGATTTCATAGTTGTATTGATTTCAACTTTCTGTTTCCTATCTATGAGATATGAGTGAAACCATTGGTGTGCAACACCTTTAATTCCATAATAATCTAATTTATCTAGCAGCATCAGTAATATATGATCACAAGTTTTTACATATCATTAATTGGTCATAATTTGACAACATACTACGATTGTCTACGACAGTATATGAGTTATAATACCATATTACAATGCACCACAACATAATCCTATGTCATCTATTTTATTATATATATTCATAATTCAAGAATGTTCATACTATTCACTTTAATTCTATGATTGAAATAATGGTACATATTTATATTTAAATGTTGTTTGATAATTTCTCAATTACCACATTAACATTCTATCCACGGTCTTAGCGCCATCATTATTAATATACGATCTTATGTATAGTATTCACTTGTTCTTTATCTGCTCAAACAACACTAATCTACAACATTACATATTGTCTAATTTATGACATGCATTTATTTAAGAAACTTCATTTTTGATTCCTCATTTTTTCAAACATTGTTATGCATATATTATAGGTTTCAGTTGCATAGGTATCACTATTTGAGAAATCGTACTGCACTCATAATGTCAATTTAATTATTTGATACTGTTTTATAATTCGTTACATGTTATTCTTTGTTACTTTATACTGTGTTCTTCCATCCACGTTCAGTACACCATGCTAGGAGTTTAGTTATATTCTCCGTCACTGGTTTTTCTAAACATGTAATTACAGAATTCTTTTGCAGACATTTCTTGTAGATTTTGTAAAAATATGCATATTTAATTCCCCCCCCCCCAACATTCCCAAACAAGTGACGACCTGCAGGTTGTTCCACATTCATCACTGCGCAAAATACACATTTAATAATCTACCCATAAGCATGAAGTGAAGCATGTTTTTCGTAAAATTTATTATCTGCCATAGACAATTTTAGTAAGATATTATTAAATATGCATATTTTAAAACAATTTTATATGTAATTTTGTTAATTAATTACCTTTACTTTTCAATTCGAAAGCTTTTTTAAAAAGTTTTTTAAAGGTTTTTAAATTTTAAAGTTTGTAAAATTTGGTTAAACCCTTGCAATATGTGATATTGATTTATTCACCATATATATATATATATATATATATATATATATACAGTGAAACCTCTGCTTACGGACACTCCCAAGATACGGACACTCCTCAAATACGGACAGATTTTTATGTCCCAACTGAAATAATATAGAAATAATGATAAATTTAACTCTCGCTTACGGACACTCTCAGACACGGACACGGACAGCTATTTCACAGTTCTAAAGCTTGCTTTACCTCCTGACTGCGAACAGAACGTGGCTTTCAAGACCTAATGCATTACAAAAATGTAAAATTTAGTTTTGAGAGCTGTACAGAAATTCGTAGGCTACCACTAGCCCAACTGGCTACCACTTGTTAGCTGCAAGCGGATGGATAAACAAAGTCATAAAATTTAACTTCTCTGATGGGGCCAATGTTTCCGCGATCGTGAAATTGTATTCAACACATGATAGGATTATTAGGATTAAGCCTATTCTCTTCACTTCAATCAGTTCTGTTTCGAGAGACATGGCACCTGAACATAAAGGTTAAGTTGAAAACTGTAAATTACAGTACTGCATAACTGTAGACCTAGAATAAAATTGCATGGCACAGTAAGTTACTGTATTTTTTCGGTCTTATTTACTGTAGTTCAAAGTTGCAAAGAATTTACTCTAGTAGGCCTACAGTATACTGTATTTAGAATTAAACTACAGTAATACATTTCATTTAAAGCGTGAAGGGATATATAATGCATATTATAAATTTACTGTTATACTGGGGAGCCTCCCTCCCAATAAAGGACACCTCCCAGATGCGGACAGATTGTTACGTCCCTTCGATGTCCGTAAATGAGAGGTTTCACTGTGTGTGTATATATATATATATATATATATATATATATATATATATATATACACATAGTTGTCTGATGATGCCCATAACAAGGGGCGAAAACGTTCACGTGTAATAAGATGTATTAGCAAAAATAACTTTGTTAAGACTTTAATAAATAAGTCAAAGACGGAAATATCAAACTTTACTTTTGCATTTTTCATTATTACATGACTTATTGGAATACATACAAAAATGAATTCAAAATTCAAATTTATCAAAAGAAGTTTCGTAACTTATGCCCTGAAAATTTAAAACCAAGTGAAGAATTGTGAAAATTAAAATTTATGTGGACGCAAATCGATATCATAGGGCCTTTGTTTTTCAAGCAGTCAGTGGGGCGACTAAAATCACAGGGTAAATGTCATAAACTGTTATGTCGTGAACAAATAGAGATATGGATCTCTAAGAAACCTGTGCAAACACAGACACGGGTTATGATGAAACAATGGATTTGATAGAGCTCATACATTTTTTTTCGCATCTTTCTAAGTGCAAAGGGCTATGAAGAGAGGGAGAAATGTTACTAAAAATTAGTTCGATTGAGTCGTCGGTATTGATTTTTTCCAAATTTCACGAAAATTGTCACAGATAACCATTTCCAGTAATGGCATCCACACTCAAAACTGTAACGACTTCATCCGCCTCCATGTCCTTTCTCATTTTCAAATCACTGCCACTCGCTTCACAAATTTTATTCTGCCTTTAAATCTGGATATGTAGTAATGTAGACTGAGTCAAGGCTTCCAAACAATACGGTTTTGTTTCCGCAGCCAGAATAAACTGCCAGACAAATCAATGTATCGATCCCAACTTATTGATTTGTGTACTCAGAGAAATGCTTCTACTAAAATGACCCTTAAATTTATACTTCACTTTAAATGTGACACGAAAAAATACACACCTATTGTTGGACCACATTACATTAAATCTGACGTAATTTCATCTGAAATTTATTGCATGTCTTTTAGATGTTTCTTAACGATTTTCGTAACATTTTCTAACAAGAAAACCTTTTAAAATCATCAGCTAGTTAACCTCTCTTGAAATTTAGTCCAGTAGAGCTACTATAAAAGTGTAAAGGAAAGCTTAAATACAAAAAGAGCTGTCAATACGAATTACAGGACATGAAAACAACTTCCAACAACAGTGCAAAATCTGCATACGACGAGCCTTCCTGTTAGTTTGTTGAGCACACGTCCTTGACAGATCTATTTCTTCATTTTTCATCAGTCAAATATAAAAATCCTGTCTCTCACCTGCTTCATAATTACTGAATTACTATTACAAGATAGTAGGCCTAGACACAGATCTAATTAATTGTGACCTCTTTTCCCTTTGATGCGAAACAGGTGCCCGAAGGCTACCACTGCAGCCACTAGTGTGCTTTTTGTACCCTCATACTTCACGAGTCCTGAGACATGTTTCATTTTTGAAGTTCAATGTAATTCTAGACTTCAAAAGAAGTCACTGACATGAGGAAAAACGCTGAAAAAATTCTGCAGGTTACAGTTAGGGCATAAATGCGGGTATATTATACTATACTTTGGGTCTCTACACATACATCCTATATCATATAGTATACTATACTCTCAGGATTCAGGAGGTTATACTACAGTCCATCCGCTCAGAAAACTATTCTGGCAGTTCTCGTGTAGGAGGGAGAGATGAAACGAGAGCGATGGGGGACCTTGAACTGGCCTATCCCGTTACGGGATGTGCGTAAAGTTTGTCTTAAAGGCATGTATATGTAGTTAATAAGGATCAGATCAGCGTAAATATTTATTACAAACCTGTTAGCTTTAGTGTGACTTTTCTACATAGTGTCAGAGTGTACAGTTAAGGGAATGGCTTCGTCCAGTTCAAAAAAAACTTTCGGTAGTCCCGCCGCTCCGTAGCTTTGGCCGGTACAAATTGACAACGCCGCTCGCAACTGCCAGAATCATTCTTTAAGCGGATGGGGTATAGGAATGTTTTTGAACTCCGAATGGTTGCGTTTCTGTAAATATCGTCATTTATCCGTGTGGCGATCTGTCAAGCCTTAAGGTTTCGGTGGAGTCCCACTAGAATGCACTTCCTTGCCCCGAAAACGTAGCATGTTCCTTTGACTAATGTCCTCTGTAGGCAGTCACAATGCTACGTCACGCGAATCGTTTTGGATGAATACTATTCCAATGAGGAGCAATGAAAAGGAGAGTGATGGTGGAATTATGGAAGAAACCAGCTGAAACCTTGACTTTGTCCACAACAAATACGACTACACCATTACCAGGATTCGAATCTAGGTTCACAATCATCATAAGCCAGTGCTCTGTCAACTGAGCTACAAAGACACACAGTGCTTACTAACCTGTCTACTGAGTGGAAGTGTGACGCATCTGGTATGCCTTCGATAAAGACGACTCCGTCATCGCCGGGACTCGAACATGAGCCCACATTCGTCATAAGCCAGTGATTTGCCAATTGAACTATGAAAGCGCACAATTTTATTGTGGCAACTTATTAGCCTGTTTTTACTGCAGTGAAAGTGTGACGTACCTGGCTTGACTTCGATATAGACGGGTAGGAAGGTCACTAAGTACAAGTAAAAGGAAACATTTTACGTCAAATCTGGAACCATTTTTTAAGTCTCGTAAGTCAGCTTTCATATGAAAAATAATATATTATTTTGTTTTATTGTGGAATTACTTGTCAATAAGTTTATTACGCACAATATACTTAACTTTATTTCAATCGGTAATTGTGTATGGAATTTTAATCCACTTTATTTATTACAGAAGAAAATAATTAAAATATGTCTTGATAAACCTATTGATTTTCCATTTTAAAAATTGTTTTTAGACTTTAATGTTCTTAAAATAAGACACATTTATTATATTGTATTAAAAATTCATACATAAAAATCGAAATAATTTTGAATTGTATTCTCATAGTTATGAAAAAAATGTATGAATTCTTCAAGATTGTTTGAACCAAAATGCAACACTGCTACAGTGTATAATCATAGTAGTAATTTAGGCCTAAGAATATATAACAAATTTATATTTAAATATCCTAATCTTGTCAATTCTAATAGTTCCAGTATTAAATTTGAAAAGTTATGTATTGATTTTATAAATAATGAAAAACTGTAAATTTAAATTTATATATTCTTATTGCGTAGTAGACATAAGACAAATTGTATTATATACTTATTAATTTCAATTCAGGAATCCGCTCCTGAGCAGGAATTCTACTCTTTCAGGGGTGAGCTAAAGTTTTTCTGTTTATATTATATTCTATGTTACAATTATTAGCAAAATAAATAAGTAAATAAATAATTAAATACAGTTCGCTATCTATGAGCAGAATGCAGAGCCCACAAAGAAGATAAACATACTACTTAGCAGTTACGTATTTAGATGACATGAGCTCTAAATGAATTCGTGTACAGGTGAAAACAGTATATTAATCAGCATACCAGTTCGATATAAATAATAATAATAGCAATAACAATTATGATCAGCAACAACACAGTCCCAATCGTTTGACTTATACAGTTCCTATTACAATCGGTCATTTCGTCTTGGTAATTGTCTTCCAATGTTCCACAGTTCCTTAGGTTTACAATGGAACATACGTCCAGGAATTCAATCTTCTTATATTTGCGTTAGGATAAGATCTGAACGCAACTTTTCTTACTTCAATCTGCCTCTTGAAGTGTTTTTCTAATATCTCTTACGCTGATGTTCATAAAGAGATACTATTTCCACTGAAGTTAAAATTTCATTTCCGCTGTTAGAAACTTTTTTATTGCTTTGTTATAGGCAGAGCTATTTTCGGCAGAAACACACCGAAATGGCGCTCCGGCAGCTCTTTTCCAAAACTGATCCAGCTGAAAGATGTCTCGTAATCATCATATACTCGTAGCTTATATAAATGTCTTACTTAAGAGTATTAAAAACGTTACAATTATTTAGATTTTATTTAAATTCAGCTGTGAATTTCCTTGTACGATTTATGAGTGCTTACATGTATATTTCGGAATTCATAAAAACTCTTATAATTTGACGCAAACTAAAGTTGAAATGTATCGACATATTTCTATGTACCGCTATAATAAAGAACTTGATTAAAATCTCTTCAGCTTTCCGCGGCTGTCCTTTGCAAAGGGGGGATACGACAATTGTACTCGTAATAAATTAAAACTCTTTCTTCAACTTTCATTTATGAACGCGCCAAAAAAAAGTGCCGCGAAAGGCGCGATCCGGAAATTATTTTCTTAGAGTGGTATTCCTGATTACAAGCCAAGCCTCCGCGCAGAAAGTTGTCTGATACATTTTGATGTCTATAATTTTAATAGAAGTCACAGTTACAGTGGAATACCTCAATTTTATGTAATAGGTTGAACTACACAAAAAATGACGACACAACGAAACTGTTCAAAACATTTAAGATATATATAGACACCTACACTCCTACACTCTACTTATGTTTTACGTCAAAAAGCCGTTTACCATCACCGCCGTTCTTTCAATTTCTGTTTCACTTTCTAAAGTCCTATTGGTAAGATACGTCGGTATGAATTGATTGCAGATGGAAAGAGGAAGAAATCACGTGCACTAGGTCACTTAGACGGACTCCATTATTGTTACTTGAATTGTACCTGATGATGCCATTTTGGACATAAGCTTATATTGAAAATATAGAATAGATTACTGAATAAGATCAATCACTCCAATTATGAAAATGAGGACGTTACTGATACCTAATTGGTGAATAGAAATATGCATCTTTCCTTTTTTTCCTGGAAATGAACTTGTGTCGACTATGTTTGCGCTTGCATCCCAAACGGCTTCAGTTTCTCCATTCGATTCCGACATGTTTTGTGACATTCTAGACGACTCCCGCTCTTACCAACAAATTATTCCTTTCCATTTCTTGCAAGCTTAGGACTTACCTACCAGAAGTCGGTATTACCGTCAAATTTTACTTTTGTAAAAAGTCATAATTTATTCACATTTTAAAATTTCATAGTGATGTTTACACCACAGATTTAACAACCTCTATATCTAGATTCGGACCCAAGCATTTTCGTCTGAAATTCCATAAGTATTCTGCGGAAATTATAATAAAAATGATGATGATGATGATGATGATGATGACGACGATGACGATAATGACGACGAAGCAAATACAGTATTACCGGTACTACCGAAATCCCAGAGCCAGAGATTTTTGTTTATAAACATACCACTGGCGGGAGCCAAGTAGGTTATACAGCGATGTCTGTAATAGTCTCGAACTATGTCATTTGGACTATCATTATTATTTCGGATTAGGTAATGTGGTCTGTTTCTATAAATCTCTAAATAAACGCTCTTGATATTTCCATCTCAGGTCGTCCCTGTTATCGGTGTCCCCTTCGAAAATAGAGAAATGCTAATTGTTGGAGTCTGTGACATGCGTTCCAAATGAATTTTCCAAATTTGTAAGTATTCTTAATTTTCGTCGACTATACCAAGGTTCCTGCCGCTTCCCTCGAAAGCAGGTACTACTCTTCTAATCGTTAATTCTAATATGTAAATTGCATTTGTAAAATTTATATTGCCCAATACATAATTTTTATTTATCAGAGAGTAATATACTGTAGTCCTCCGTATAGGACGCCAAGGGACGTACGGAAACACTGCCACTCACAGTGCATCTATCGAATGCGTCGAAGTTCGAGAGCGTTTGTTGGGCGTTGCATGTGTGCAGATGACATCAGTATGTTGAGAGCTACTAAAGTGATTGCTCATCCGTGACTTAAATAGTGTAATCTATTGTGATTTTTTTCTAATTGAGAACACTGAATGAATTACTCATGCGCAGTTGGCCTGGGTAGCGTAGTCAGTATAGCGCTGGCCTTCTGTGCTCGAGGTTGCTGGTTCGATCCCGGCCCAGGTCGGTGGCATTTGAGTGTACTTAAATGCGACAGGCTCATGTCAGTAGATTTACTGGCATGTAAAAGAACTCCTGCGGTACAAAATTCCGGCACAACGGCGACGCTGATATAACCTCAGTAGTTGCGAGCGTAGTTAAATCAATCATAATTAAAAATAAAATTACTCATGCGTGCACAGTGTAGTGCAAGTTGTCTATTTTTTTATAATTGTTTGAGAATGGTGTATAATATATACTAAAATTACAGACAGAGTTTTTTTTTTTTAGTTTCAAACTATACAAAACGTGGAAGAAAATACCGGACTAACCATTTCGATCATTTCGCAAGAAGAGATCAATCGAGTACTTCGAATAATCTTCGGAGAACACTTCTTGTAACATAGGATAAGATGCACTTGTAATCATTTTCCCCGCTAACAGGTTTTAGAAATTAAAGTTACTAACTACAGCAGAAACGAAGATCGATTTCAAGGTAACTGTAAGAGGCGGTTATAGGCTAAAAAAAAATGCCGCTGAGCTTACGCTGTGCGAGAAGCTTCATAGTTATATGGAGAGCACCCTATTCTTAATAGTCTACAACATACAACTGTATTTTCGTTCTACTTCTTCTTCTACGCCAAGGATAGGCTATAAGCCTGCACCTTTTCAAAGAGTAGGCCTATCTTTTCCAATGTAGCCTAGGTCGGTCAACCACAAGTCATCCTCCTGGTTAGTACTGTAGGGCTTTTGTGTAAGTGTAGATAAATCCATTCGTTTTATATGTTGAAAACGTTCTTGTTTAGATTCATCTATTTTGTGTCGCAGATTATATATATATATATATATATATATATATATATATATATATATATATATTAAATTTATGTCTAATAGCATCGTTTGGAATTGGTATTCCCAAGAATCTAGTTCGATTAATTAAAATGTGTCTCAGTGAAACTTACAGCAGAGTCCATATAGGCCAGTTTTTATCTGATGTTTTTCCAATTCACTGCGGGCTAAAGCAAGGAGATGCACTGTCACCTTTACTTTTTAACTTTGCTCTAGAATATGCCATTAGGAAAGTTCAGGATAACAGACAGAGTTTGGAATTGAACGGGTTACATCAGCTTCTTGTCTAAGCGAATGACGTGAATATGTTAGGAGAAAATCCACAAACGATTAGGAAAACACTTAAATCAAGTAAATCGATAGGTTTGAAAGTAAATTCTGAAAAGAAAAAGTCTATAATTATGTCTCGTGACCAGAATATTGTACGAAATGGAAACATAAAAATTGGAGATTTATCTTTCGAAGAGGTGGAAAAATTCAAATATCTTGGAGCAACAGTAACAAAATATAAATGACAGTCGGGAGGAAATTAATCGCAGAATAAATATGGGAAATGCCTGTTATTATTCGGTTGAGAAGCTTTTGTCATCTAGTCTGCTGTCAAAAAATCTGAAAGTTAGAATTTATAAAACAGTTATATTACCGGTCGCTCTGTATGGTTGTGAAACTTGGACTCTCACTTTGAGAGAAGAACAGAGATTAAGGGTGTTTGAGGATAAAGTTCATAGGAAAAGGGAAGAGGGATGAAGTTATAGGAGAATGGAGAAAGTTACACAACGCAGAACTGCACGCATTGTATTCTTCACCTGACATAATTAGAAACATTAAATCCAGATGTTTGAGATGGGCAGGCATGTAGCACGTATGGGCGAACCCAGAAATGCATAGTGTGTGTTATTTGGGAGACCGGAAAGAAAAAGACATTTGGGAAGGCCGAGACGTAGATGGGAGGATAATATTAAAATGGATTCGAGGGAGGTGGGATATGATGATAGAGACTGGATTAATCTTGTACAGGTTAGGGACCGATGGCGGGCTTATGTTAGGGCGGCAATGAACATGCGGGTTCCTTAAAAGCCATTCGTAAGTAAGTATCATCGTTTGGAATATCATTTTTAACTCAACGTATAGGCCCCAATTTGTCTTAAAAATCTAATTTCTGCAGATTCAATTATTCTTTTCCTCGATCTATTCAGAGCCTAATTCTCTCTGCTGTAAGTTAGAAGTGGCACTGTCATAACCTTATAAAATTTGAGCATGGTATCTTTCCTACATTTATTTTTACGGTCCTGTAAATAGTTCCACACATGTGTTGGAATTTTAATAGTTTTTGCTCCAGATCTTTATCTTCACCATAAGATATGTGATATCCAAGATAATTAGAGCTTTTTAACGATTTATTAAACGATCATATAATGGAACAAGTTAAAAACTGTAATTTTCCTTCTACATTATTATAATTACTGTGATTTCCAACATATCGACAATTGCAACAAATTGCTACTTCTCACGCAAATCAACCAATGAACGTAGTGTATTCAGCATGAGAAGAGCAACATAATTACTATATTTGGAAAAAAAAAAAATACACAGCAAGATTAAGTACTAAGGCTACAATATTCGTGCACAGTCTCATTTTACTTATAATTTTTGTGTAAGTTCTTAGGAACTCATATCTGCGATCGGCCACTTCTGTTCCGGAGATCACGGATTGTACTTAATTTAGCAATAGGCTAAATTCGTGGATAAGGAACTACGTAATCAGTAATTAAGATTTAATGAGAAATCCCAAGCTCTGTATCACAGATCTTGAGCATAGTTATGCCATACCTCGTGCATTAAAAACACGCCAAAAGAAAACATGAACTCGGCGCTTGCTCGATGATCAATAGCTTCCAGAGTAATGCGTGCATCTCCCACGCCGAGAGATGACAACTTAGACAAAGCTAGATTAACAACTGAGATGCTGAAAACAGTGACTTGCGTTATTGCGTAATGATGGCCTCAGCAATGGCCTAACGTAATTATCAGAACAAAACAAGTGTACCCACAATATTGTAATCATAAATAAAAATACAATTAAGCTATTTTAACAACAAGATGTCTGCCAAGGTAAAAGAGGAAATATGTGCTACATGTTAGTTTGAAAAATCATATAAACTGCCATTTCTATCTATTCAGATGTTTTTTGTTGACAACACTGTTCATAAGTTTCTTTTATTTTTATTTAACCGCAATTCTTCATATTTAAAAAAAATCAGAAAAATAAGGCCAAAAATTTCGTTAATTTTAATCATATTTGAAGTCACTCGTGTTTACATACCTCGACAATATAATGTAATGGAGTTTGATTAGAATTATTAAGATTAACATTACAAACGCCGAGTCTGCAATTTAACAACTTTCCAAAAGAAGGACCCAAAGAGGCGGAACATAAACTGAGAGGACTATATAAGACATCGGGATGGGAATCCGGTGTGGCTTAATGGATAGAGCGTCAGCACGTAGAGCTGAAAACCCGGGTTCAAATCCTAGTGCAGGAGAGAATTTTTCTCCGTTCCACTCATCTTTCATTTCCAAAAGAAGCTCATTTCGGATATCCTTGCTCCGTTTCTGATCTGGTCCACACCTGTGGAGTACGCCTAACGGTTAGCGCGTCTGGAAGCGAAACCAAGTAGCCCGAGTTCGATTCCCAGTCGGGCCAATTTACCTGGCTGAAGTTTTTTCCAGGGTTTTCCCTCAACCCAATATGAGCAAATGTTGGGTAACTTTCGGTGCTGGACCCCGGACTCATTTCACCGGCATTATCACCTTCATCTCATTCAGACGCTAAATAACCTAAGATGTTGATAAAGCGTCGTAAAATAACCTACTAAAATAAAATGAAAAAGTTTCTGATCTGTATGTCTGGTCACCGACTGACCCATTTTGAGCCCTTATGCGATGATATTCCAGTACGATAGGTGGCCTGGATGGCATTAGTGAATACGATGCTGACAGGTGGACCAACACGTCTCATCCTTGATATAGCAGAGTCCCATCTCCAGACAAGTACATGATAAGGCCCAAGGCAGGAACCCCAAGCCTCCAAGACTTCATTCCAGACTATTTCTGACTTTTGCGATTATCGATGAAATGAGTGGGAGATGATGTTGGCGAAATGAAAGAAGTATCCCGAGAAAACCTTTTATAACGTCAGCTTTATCCACCATAAATTCCACCACGACCCGGCCAGTATTTGAAGCCGGTCACATATGAGGTGTATGTGTATATATACTTGCATCAATAATTACCTTTGTACTTCAATGTTTCTCCTCACAACCCTTAAAGGTTTGATTTTTTCTCCTCAGCAACTCAAAAATTTCAAAGTGCTCGTGACAGAATCTTGTTCCTCCGTTGAGAAACAGTAACATCCTGTGTTAGCAGAATCTGAACTCTCTCAAGTTCAAGCTGGCATTTGTGGTGAGTAAGTCGGCGTTGGGTAATCCTTGGCATCATTCCATTAATACAGCAATGTCTTTCATCTTCATCTCTCAACGAGGAAGTGCCAAGCTTTGCCAATCAGCAAGAAAGGAAAGAAACATCATGGACTGAATACAAATCAAATTTAATGTTATATAATGACTTACAAAAACGGCATTATTCGCCGTTGATATGTGGTGATACGATGATAGTGACATGGAGAAGAAACAGGATTTAGAAGCTTTCTTCGTCGCTTCCTTAAAGAAAGAATCTAGTTACCAGCCAAGTTTAGTTTCTCCTTCTTCATTATTTCAACAATTCAGAATTATAATTTCATTGTACTGCACCATAAGGAAGTATTCGGCCTTCCTACCATAAGCAGCTAGCACAAAATGTGCATTTCATGCTACTTATGCATACAAATTACCAGACAAATTCAACTACTACCATTTCAACTGCGACAATTATTCATTGTCAATATGTGACATACAACCCTGGAAACTTGGACGGATGACATATTTTTGAGATTTGCACAGTCTACAAGTTGATAGTAACACTACGATTCGTGAAAGAATTCAATACTCGTGGGACCTATTTTCTTTCCCTAATCGTCGTCGTGGTCATCGTCATCATTATCATCATCATATTACTTCAAGGTCTAATCTCAGCTACTTTGTCCGCTCCATTAGTACGGATTATGAAGAAACATTTGACATTCATAAATAGCAAAAACTCCTTACTACGTAGTTAATAAGGCGCAAGACTACCACTTAAACAACACAGAATAAACACGAAAAAGGACATACAGCCATTTAATTGGAAGAAAGATAAACCTCAGCATTTGTAGAATAAGGGTCCACTGTAACTGTAGCTATAAATGATATCGCTCGAGCCGGTTCCATTCGAACAGAGCTACAGAGGAAGACTTTCCTGACTAGTTTCATCAATCCTCAATTACCATATAATTACCTTCTCTTCAAGAGCAAGTGCCGCCGTGCTGGCGAGCAGAGAAATGCATATTCAAGAACCTAATAAGTCGTATCTCATAAGCTATTTGAGATGAATAGAGAACAAGGGAGATATAAAATTTAATGATCCTTTCAATTATGGACGTTACTCACTGTCGTACACACAAACAATGGTGGTGATTTAGAAAATAAGACAGTATGCTAAGACGGTCGGTCTTCTGACGACACTATAACCCCAAATTCGCCTCGCGGAAGTGATGAATCCTAAGATGAATTCGCAACCGTCTTCGGGAATGAATCCAGAACTCTTGAATGAAAAGCCAAGAGCTACCCGGTTGCTGGACGCAGAAAACTTTTCTTTTGCACCCCACTAAAAGAAAAAAGATCATAACAGAAATTGTATGAAGTCATGAATTTATGTATACAGGATCATTCAGGACCTCTGCACAAACTCGAAGCGATGACAGGACTCGCACAGAGGATCATTTTTTGGAAGAGAACCTGTTTTCTCCTTGTCGTTCAGAAAATATTCAACGCTGTTTAAAACGCATCACTATGTATACCGGTATTGGTTTCAGTAGCAATGTTTGCAATGTTTAGTTGAGCTATACCCCGTTTTCCTCTCCCCTAATTGTACGTCTGTGTACACTAAGCTCACAAGAAACATTTTGAAGGTGACAATGCAGTAATTTCTTTGTTATAACCGCATCAATCCCCAGCCTTCAACGCGCCTCCGTGCCTGTTGTGTCTTGTTTCCGAGGTCAAAGCCTGTGTGAATGTTTAGTGTACGTATAATAGGCCTATAGTGGATTACCTGAGCAGCTGAACGGAACAGCTTACCTTCAGGTCCTTCACAACACAATGCCTCTGCTCATGGAAAATGTACTCCTCGCGATGCGAAGAGACATCTGGTAACTGGTTCCAGCCACACCACTCTTGCTGGTGCGAGCAGATAATGCCTAAGGAGAACAGTGGATATGCGTGGCCAACGCTATCGCCCGACTTAACGCCTCTTGATTTTTTTATTTGAAGACACGTCAAGATTATGGTGTACACCACCCCAGTTGACGCCAGAAGGGAAACGATTGTACGGATACATACTGCCTTTGACCGACTTCACCAGAGACCCCACACATTGGAGAGAGTTCGAGATGTCAATGTTACGACTGTGTCATAAATGCAATGCAGTTCAGGCTGAATACTTTGAACACTCACTGTAAACGTTATGTAGAATTACAAATTGTACATTAACACCTCCTGTAAACTGTATGGAAGTAAATTAAGTAATTCATTGTCAAAACTAAGATAGCGTGCTCCTTAACGACGCGTCGCAGAAAATAGGTTGCCTAACAGAAAATGGTCCTCCGTACGAGACCTACCATTCCTCAGCTTTGTTCAGAGGCCCTGAATCACCCTGTATAACTGCGGGACAGATATATGTAAGAATGATGACTAATGCGGATGATTCGCAAAATGAAGGGACGAACATTTCTTGCTATCAGACAAAATTATCCTGTGTATCTAGTACTTTTTTTATTGAAGATTAACTCTCATTAAACTTGAAAGACATTATTTTGCAGGAGACCAAAATTATGATTTCTAGATCTCATTGCTAATTTTATTGTAAAAAGCAATTTTTAAACTTAAAGTAACAAGTGGCTAATATGACACCGACAAAGAAAAATATTTTACGACACTTAATGACACAAGACCTATAACGCAAAAATAAGAGAATACTTACTGTAATTCAACAAGCAAAGACGATTATGTTAAAATGAGTAGATTCAGATTAATTTGTGAGACACCAGAAATTCATAAATAAATAAAGCTCTCAGAAAAACCCACTAGGCCTACTAATTTCATTTATACCTCCTGCATTATAGTCCTAGAGGAAAACGGGAGGTGGGAAAACCCTGGAACAAATGGACACCCGCTGAGACATCGCCGGAACAGGCTGACATGGCCTAATCCATGGCGATGGCGATGACGACATCCAGAAGTGAAATGTTACAGAAAAGATCACGTTTAAAAATACGAGACTGAAAGAGAGAAACAGGCTCAAGTTTTATGCGTGAATACGTCACTGACAGAACGCTGTTAAGGTAAGCGTCAGCAGTGACAGTCAACTTCTCTTTCCAGATATCCTAAAAACCCATTATATCTTCGGTATGCTGTGACTCCTTGAGCATCTTACATGCATTTAGAGTAAACATGTCGGTTGCTAGTTGCTATAGTAACCATCGTACTCTAATATTTGTTACCCGTTGCTTATACACTCGCTTCCATTTGCGCTGTATATATTCAGATCGTAGCCTGGTTCGTTATCAATCGTTTGACACCACTGCGCAAGTTCTATCGTTTCGTTTTTTCGGCTGCCGCGCGACCCGCCAATTCGTGCCACAACTTCCCTCTTTTGGCGTATCGTAAAATGACGTTACCAAATCAAGGTCACGCTTGATACATTATTTCTTCATATGTCGATCGCAGTTTATTTAATTAAAATATGTCGTGTAGTTTAGAAATTGTAGGCGCAAGGAAATTGGCCTGAAAATATGCCAGTCGACTTTCTGGAATGGCATCTTTTAATAGACCGAACTTATAGACGTATTCAAGTTAAAAGAGTGATCTATCGAAATGAAGTAAGTGCAATAGCAGTCTACAAAATTAGGATAAAAGACGAAAAGGCAATTAAATACTGACAGCATAATCAGTATTATTCAGAAAAATATGTAGTAATAAATGGAAAGACGACTTGTCACGAATTCAAGAAGCAGAATACCGATAATAACCCAAGAATACAGACTAGAAGAACGGAGACCAATAAACCCAAAACAAAACTTACAGACTCATCTTGTATAATACGCAACATTGATAATATTTACTTCGACAAATGATGAAGAAATTATATTTATCTTGGAATAATGATATTCTTTCAACTGCTGTTTATATGTGCTACTACTTTATATTATGCCGTGTTTTTTGTATTAATTAAAACTGGAGTTTTTAGTACTACGATCATACTTTTTATCTTAAGAAAATATGTAATAGTAGGCCTACATTAAGATATAAAGAGGAAATCTCTCAGTTTTATAAGCTGTTTCTTTTATTTTTAGATTGAAATGTGAAGATAATTTTCTTAATTTTTCATGATGTTACTGTTCTTTTTTTATTAAAATCTAAAGGTAATATCCCAGTTACTGTTGTTCTTACACTAAAAAAAACAGTTTTATATGCTGTTCCTGTTGTTTATAGATTAAAATCTGAAAAGAAATATCTGAGTTTTAAAGTCTGTTCCAGTTGTTTTTACGTTAAAATCTAGAAAGAAATCTCTCAGTTTTATATGCTTTTCTACTGTCTCTAAACCTAGATAAGCATCTCTTAATTTTATACTTTGTTCCTGTTCTTTTTATATTCAAATCTAAAAATAAATTCCTGAGTAGTTCTGAAGTTTTCAATCGTCGCAGTGACAATGTGCTTTACATGCAGGTGAACAGTTTCTCAATCCTAGATCACACAGCTACGAATATAACACCAAACCTACCAGGTGGCATACTTTACAAGTCCACTGTGCCATAAATCTAGGGTTACTTACTGTAACAATCACACGATTAATACTTCAACGCCCTAAAAGAGGAAAACTAATTCTATTTAGAAGGCTAAACATCATTTCATCAGAACTCATCACTCACGACCAATGGGAGCAACCGGATATCTCAATCAAAAAACGATTTGTATTTGGTCACGATTGTTTCACTGTCAGACATGAGCGTCTGCTTGCTGATTGTTGCACCATTGATGAGTTCGTGTCTTAATCGTGCGGTGAAATCTCCTCCCACCATAATATTGATTACATGAATCAATCTGTGTTCAAACACTGCATCTTACGTATGGGACATTTTCAGTTCCTTCAATACGGAACAATTTTAATAACATTTTCAGGAGTATTCAATCTACAGTAATTCTTGTATTATTCTTTTCATATTTTACTTGAAGGCATGCGCAAAACGCGTTTTTTCTTAATTATTTATGTATTTTTTTCTCCTTTTAGACCTGAATATCCTATCCTTCTCTCATGTGTTCACACACTATCTTGTCCTTCATAGCTTTTGAAATACTTCATTTTTATCTTTCTACTTGAGTGAGGTAATATTCTAATATGCCAAAAGTTTTCCCAAATCAGCTCGGAAAAGCAAAAAACATTTCGTTAAAAGATTACGGTTTATATCTTCAAGATTATAGCATCTTGCAAGGCCTCTTGTTACGTTAAGACGAAGCTGCTGCTTTGCAGTTTCAAATTATATAGGCTAAGAAGACTATCTTTTGAGATAGATTGTAGACGTACTTAATTAGAAATTGTAATATCATATAATTTTCATTTCATTTATTATATTCCATACATCTTACATGAGCATTGAAGCTTTAAGATGTGGAACAAGTCAAAATTTTACAATATAATAGTTACATTTTTACAAATTTTTACAATATTTTACAATATTTTACAATTTTTACAGCCTTTACAATTTTTTACAATATTTTGGCGAGATGTAGTGAGATGAGGTGAGGCACGAGGATTCGCCAAAAGATTACCCGGCATGTCTTGTGGTTGGGGAAAACCTCGGAAAAAACCCAACCAGGTAATCAGACCAAAGGGATGAAATGAAGTGAGGTCGAGGACTCGCCATAGACCTTCGGCTTCAGTCCCACAGTTGGGGAAAACCTCGGAAAAAATCAGAGATGACATGCACTTACCAGGCTTTAGTAAAATATGCCCCCTCGAATTCATGTTGCTTCAGTACCTTCATGACTAAGTCAGGAATTGCCTAACGTACTAATTTCTTACTATGTAACGTGTCATAAATCTAGTCTCTTTGAAGTAAACATGATTTGTTTTCATTACAGAACATAACAAATTTAATTAATGCTAACAAGAACAAAGACTTTTGCACGACTCAAAGAGAATAATTAGCAAATTGAGAGTACGAGAGAAAATAGAACAACAGATCACGCAATAAGCGAAGAAATGAATTAGTGCTTTATCACGAACAGGTCAGGAAAGCCACAATGGAGAGCTGACAAGTGACGATTGCCAACAAAAGGCTTTGTGCATTCGCATGTTTTCTTCGCTCATGCGCATCTCTACACGACGTCTTACACCGAAAACAAACATAATAAGGATTTCAATTAATACTACAAACGAGCGACAAACTACCAGAAGTGTAAATTATTGTTTCACGTTAATGACACTTATGAGTAATGCAAACCACACGACAAAGTACAAACTACAGGCTGCATTCGGAACATGAGTAATCTATATTTAGATATTATTATTATTATTATTATTATTATTATTATTATTATTATTATTATTATTATTATTATTATTGTTTTAATTCTCAGATCGACACTTGTCTGACAGTGCAAACTACACAGACTTATGAATTCTGAGTGTTAATGTACGTATATTCACTGTGATTTGGGTTGTTTTCTCTGGTGGTTGAAAAAAATTCTCTGATTTAACATGGCCGAAGGATAGGCAGCTGTGGCGGTTCATCAGAGCAAGTCAATTGTTTAAAGCTGCGGGTAATGATGTCAGTTTCAGGCACCACCACCACCACCACCACCACCACCACCACCACCACCACCACCACCACCGCCGCTGCTACCACTGATGCCGCTGCTGCTACTACCACCACCACCACCACTATAATTTGAGATAAGGAACCCTGGTCCTGAAATGACCGAGTCGAAAGTTACAAGCAAAAAGTAGTTGTGTGGAAATGAAATAATTTTATTCCTCTGTACACCTTATTTATGTGTATTATATGTACATCTTACACATACTGTATTCATCTGACGTTGTTTACGTTGTCTACTTACAGTATTCCATTCAGTGCGCTGTCTGAGAGACGGGGACAGGAAACTACACTAAAGCAATGCAGATAGCGTAATGTGTAACGGACATGGTCGGTCCTGATATGCACGTCTGTAGACAGCAGTGTATGTGTACAAGTTGCAGTGTCCAGTCGAACAGTCCTAGTGGAATGGAGGAGTACACGAGAGCGGAATATGCAGATTTTCGAATAGGGATGAGCCAATGGGAACAGTAGACAAGCTCACAGATTGTCTCGGGGCCAGGTGCCCACGTAGGAGACATCCGGCCCATACCATCTTTCCACGACTGTTCCAAAGGTTAAGGGAAGGAGGGCACGTGGTGCGAAATTACAATTCCATTTCCACATAACTATTTTTGCTTATAAGTTTCGACTCAGTCATTTCCGGACCATGGTTCCTTTCTCAAAATGATACATGTGCCCTTCGCCATCATCCCTGAAATTTTGTAACACCACCTCGGAAACACCCTGTATAAATTCACACAGCTATAAACCATTACGAGTAAATGTTACCAAACAATGTTTCTGATGCCACAAATAATAATCTGTAGAGGATTTTTATTTTTGAAGAAAATTGAATGCTACAAATAGCAACGTTATTTTCGAGAAAATTGAATGTGAAGAGCATAAATAGCAGTAGGTGGTTACTTCTTCACTTTACCGACTTGCAGAGAGGTGAGTTTAATTCTGTTTTGAGGTACTGTAACTGCATTGTTATTCACAGCCACATTACTTCAGTTGTAATTGAATCGTTGAGTTGGAAAAGGGGTCATGTCCTGAAAAGTAAATTGTTCAGGACAGACAAAAAACTCTGGACATGACCCCTTCTCCAACTCAATATTAATCTAACGCACACTTCTGTGGACGGGACATGACTCCTAGTTATACCAAATGATGCGTACAGACATAGCAGTCAGGTATCGCCAATAAACTCCATTGTGAAAAATGATGGACTTGACCCCTTTTCCAACTCACCGATTCAATTATGATATGACTCGCGTCACCCGTTCTTTCCCAGTACACTTGAACACTTGATCTTGTTCGTATGGTATTGTTTTTTGTTTGTCTATTCACTGTTATTGCGTGATTTTCAGTCCACAAATGTCTATTCTTACATTCTGTTTGACTGCTTAAATTAACCTTCGATATTTGTGTGTTCTGAGTTATATTTTCTAAGATTCATTGAATTCTTGTGTTCTACGATCCGCTCTTGTTACTGAAGTGAAAAACACTTTACTTTTTTTTTACTTGGTTAACGCCGTTGTATCAACTGGAAGGTTATTTAGCGTCGATGATATTGGTGATAGCGAGATGAAGCCGAGGATTCGGCATAGATTACCTGATATTAACCTTATGGTTGGGGAACGCGGAAAAAACCCAACCAGGTAACCAGCCCAAGCGGGGATCGAACCCGCGCCCGAGCGCAACTCCGGATCGGCAGGCAAGCGCCTTAGCTGACTGTAGCCCGAAAAGCACTTTATCCCTAATATAGGGTAGATGAGGATAATTGTAAAAGGGCGTAATTGTAAACAAATGCTGTGAAAAATACAAAATTGTCAATATAAAAATTTTAATTCTGGGGAATATTTAAATTAACATGTTGGCGCCAAATAGGAGTAATTGCTTAGTTGTGAACGAATGTTTTGTAAGAGTCTACAAAAAAAAGTTGAGAAAGTTTGCTTCACCTTTATTTTTGGCATTATAAGTAAACGTACAGTGCTATTTTTTTTAAGAATATGTTGTTTTTATGAGTAATGTATAGTAGTTAACATTTATTACAATGGTTTTGAGATCTCCCATAACCTCAGTTCATTAAATTGTGACGTGTTTACATTTTCCCCATAGTTTTAATTGCTTGAGGGTAATTGTAAACATGTTTTATTATGGTTACATTTCGTACTTTTCAATAATCAAAGAGACCCCCATCCAACTACACTGCAGAGGATTTAGAGAGGGTTGTCACAGATGTGAAAAATAGTAACTACAGTTATCGTGAAGCTCAGGAGAGGTAGGTACTGAGTTCCTATATCGTCAAATAACGTAGGTTAAAGGGATGAAATGTACCAGTGACCAAAACTGGAGTTGGAAAGAGTACACCTCTTCCGTCTGAAACAGAACAAAAAATGTTCAGTGTCTGATAGTCCGTGCGAAAATTGATGTTTACAATTACACTTTTCTCAAAGGTGTAAATGTAAACAGGTGGGTTAAATGTAAACTAGCAATTAAAAGATGAAAAAAAGTCAACCTTATTATTTTAAACCTATTTTCAGGGAAAAGAAAGATCTAAAAATAACACAATGTTTCTTTGTCACGCTCACCGTTACTGAGGGTTGTGTAGTGTTGAAATATATTTGAAATCAGTGAAAAGTGTTTACAATTACCCTGGTCTACCACTAGTTATTTGCCGGATACAAGAATTGTTTCAGTATTAGGCTATATGATTAACGACATCGACTTGGCACGACATATTTTCTCAAAACACTGTTATAAATTAGACAACATTTCTGGCAATGGCCACCGTTGCAGTTTAAATTATGGTTAATTCAAGTGGAATTTATACTGCATGAAGAATATGTTACAGGAGGTTTCCACGTTTCCTCTGCTGTAATTCTTCGACAGTCATCATCATCATCATCATCATCATCATCATCATCATCATCATCATCATCATCATCATCATCATCATCATCACTGTTCAGAAAGAACTTAACCATGTGAATGCAACTTGTAAGTTGAGTGTATATACCGGTACTGTAATGACAATCACAGAACTACAAGGTTCGTACCTCGCAGCTCACGGTCTGCTGTGTCACACTGAACCAGAGGCGAGAAAGCGCATCACGGTCGTGCACTCGCGCGCACGATTGCATAATTATGTTGTACAGCTGTGACTCACTACACGGCGCGAGATAACGAGGCCTCTCTTCTTGTCAACCCGAACAGTTTCACTTCAACATCTTTTGACAGACCAAACAATACGGCAACAGCAATCTGCATTATGCACACGATGTTCGAGGCAGAGACCTGCAAGAGAGCGATGCTTAACGATATCTGAGATCGGTTTTACCGAATGCACTTCGTGTGTAATCGCTCGAGCTCGGGTTTGGCCTGCGCTCGCTCGAGCTCGCCCGGGGGATCGCTCCCCTGTCGGAACGAGCGCTCGCTTCAACCACTGTACGCGAAGCAGTATGCTACAGTACTACGTAGTACAGCATTGGTAAAAATCGAATGAATTCATTTCATTATCAAAACCATTCGAAATAATAGAAATATTCACAATATCACTTGATTATTCATTGATTTTGCTTACCACCACAACAAGCCGTATGAAGTTACACAAAATATGTACTCGCATAACAGAATATGTTCCATTTTAAGATAATGATAAGAGCTTCGAGTTCAGAATCATATGACGCAAAAATAGAATGATAAGCTTCGAATGTTCTGTGTGGTTGTAGCGTACTGACTCTTCTAACAGCCCCAGTATCTGACCCTGATCTTCATTAAATTAAACACCTGACCTACATGGCGATAAGAAAAAAGAGCGCTGCTCTCAGGCTATAGGCCTACGTATAGAATGACTAATCAACATACTGCAATGTTATTGAACAATTCATTCATGCATTCGAATGATTTAATCCTGCAATGGAATAATCATAGAAATCATTCGATTGTTTTCAACAATTATATATTTTAGTGGAAATTTAATTAATTACACATTTTTCTTTGTTTAGATTGAAACAGCCTGAAATGATTTTCTGTATAAATATATTTCATTCCTACTCAGTTTAACAATTAACTTCAAAAACAAACAGACACAAATTTAATCGTGATAATATTGTAAATGCAAATGAAATGTTTGGTTATATTACTATAAAATGTATATAAAACCGAGAAATTACATTTAATACGTGATAACTAAAAATGTCTATCGAAGTATGAAATGCAAATAATAAATTAGTAGCGATATATTTTGTTTCATCTCGGACGTAATATGAACTTTACTCATTAACTTGGGAATATTTTTATTTTAGTAGGTTATTTTACGACGCTTTGTCAACATCTGAGGTTATTTAGCGTCTGAATGAAATGAAGGTGATAATGCCGGTGAAATGAGTCTGGAGTCCAGCACCGAAAGTTACCCAGCATTTGCTCGTATTGGGTTGAGGGAAAACCCCGGAAAAAACGTTAACCAGGTAACTTGCCCCGACCGGGATTCGAACCCGGGCCACCTGGTTTCACGCTGACCGTTACTCCACAGGTGTGGACAATCCTATGTACTTTAAGGTATTCTTATCGCTTACTTCTCCGAATTTAGTCCAAGCAGAGCTAGTAGGTAACTGCTTTCCCTTTTCTTCCACTACTCTGACTCTGCTGATTTAACTTTATTTTCGGCATATACTTTTGACATCGTGTCTTGTAATCTTTTACCATCAACAGAGACGGTGTCCGAGCCTCTGCTTGAGATCGACGTCGATACTATTGAATCATCTTCAACATTCGTTTTGATGAAACGTACTATCAGACAGGCCTACAATTCACCTACTGCTACAGGAAGAGCCACAGTATAGCTCTATACTGTGGAAGAGCACTCATGAACACCGAGCGCTCGTCCTCAGACCCGATCGCTCGGTGTGTTGCCTTACTTCGTGATTTATCGGAACTATTCGTATATGATCGCTATTCATTGAGTCAGTGCCTTCCTGGACTGATAACGATATCCCGCGCTCGCTCTCTTGCAGGTCTCTGGTTCGAGGATCTGGCTGACAATGAGTAACTCAAGGTTGATTTGAAGGGGAAAAAACCAGGATCAATGTTACTCAAGAGATCAAAGTGTATCTAAATCAGTGTTCCGCAACCGGTGTGCCGCGGCACACTAGTGTGCTTTCACAAGATGAAAGGTGTGACGCGAAAATTAACTGAAATTAAAATGGTGTGTTGACAAAACGTGCCCAATCCCCGAGTGTGTTGTGTGTGGTGAAAATCTCAGTAATGCTGCTATGGTTCCCAGTAAATAGTAAATTGAAACGACATTATTTTGTTAATAAAACATTCCTTTCTCTCAAAGATGTATATTATTATCGTCGGTTGTTGGAACAAAATAAAAAAAGTGACGCTCATGACGATGTCGGTACAGGTTTCACAAAAAGTACAGGAAGCTAGCTAGCTATAAGATAGCCGAACTTAACGTAAAAACATAATAGCTTAAACGCTGTTAATGTCTGAAAATGGATCGTTTGAGATGTTCCCAACTGTATGGCCCCTTGCTGACGGTAATAAAGTGTTGATGGACTTAATTAAAGAATATTTAGTTATCTTGCAGCAGAAGTTCAAGAATTATTTCGGAGAGAGTGTTCAAGATTTTGACTGGATTCGTGATCCATTCATTGTGAATGCAAAACATCTTCCGAATAATATATGCTACTCGTACAAGAGGAACTAGCAGACTTAAAAGCAGACAGAATATTGAAATTAAAACTTCTCGAAGTGCCTTTGGAAACATTTTGGTTGTCAATAAGAAACGAACACCCGGCTATCTTCAAGATAGCAGTTAATATGTTATTGCTATTTTCAACTACATATGTGTATGAACTGGGCTTCCCGGCTTTAATTGAAAATTATCCATCGATGAAGAAATGAGGCTTGAACTGTCTACGATCCCGCCACGGATCAGCCACCTGTGTGCAGCTAAGCAGGAACAAGTATCACATTGAAGATGCGAGTAAAGTTATTTACTTTAATATTAGTAATAAAAATGGGTATTTTATACAGTGAATTACAGTTCAAAAATTCTTAATAAATGCAATAGTCGATTTCCGTTTTATAATAACGACAATAATAATAATAATAATAATAATAATAATAATAATAATAATAATAATAATAATAATAATAATAATAATAATAACAACAACAACAACAGGGTGTGCCGTGAGTATAGAAAGGTTGCGGAACACTGATCTAAATTAAAGAACTTATTGTCGATCCTAATGAGTAATGCTCCGAAATCGGTTGGTATAGTAAGAATTTAATGTAGTTGATCTTGCTGAGTAACCTGCGACATTCACAGCTGAGAAATATTCTGATCGAGTTTTATATGTAAATCTATGACGTTTCTAATCTAGGAAATATGTGACACAACGATATTTCTAGCTGGGAAAACGCATTGTAGCCTATATTTTTCTCTGTAAATCTATGACATCTCTAATCGAGATGCACAACAGATATAAATAGATATGACATCTTTGAATGAAAAAAAAAAACGATGATTATCCTGCATCATAAACGTGTGACGTCCTCTGTAGACGAAAGAACCGAGGCGTGATGTCCGATGTTACTGATAGAAGCCGTTCCACGGTCGTTGAAGCATGACCTTGGATGCGCTGTGGTCAAAAATTCGTCTATCCAGACTTCCACGTGCTGCCACCCACGTAATCTGGGCGACTTGTTCTGTCTGCGAAACGTATTTTAGGTCATTGATTAAGGGAGCGAATTATTTCGTAATTAAATATTACTGCATTTGTACCAACATAAGTGCTTCAGAATTAGGTCAAAATTCTGAGCATACCATTCCGTATGAACTGTCAGAATTTTATTTCACATACAACACATATTTTTCTATTTTTATAATGAAATAAAAATATTCAATCATAAACTCATACTTCACACTTTTTACCGCAGTGCATATTTTTCCATTACCATGCCACAAAGTTATTTAATTTTTATATGTTTTCAAAATATAATGTAAATTTTAAGAAAGAATATTAAGTCCCCTGGATGTTTCCTTCAATGTAAACATTTTATTTAACAATATTACTAATTTACTACCTAAGAGTGTGAATATATATATATATATATATATATATATATATATATATATATATATATATAAGCAGAAGATCTTTCAGTAGGCGTAAGCTTTCCAAAAATCATACATTCACATGTGTGGTTCATGCTTTACACATAATATGAGAAAATATCCTAATCCTATTTGGCAACGTCAATAAGATAATATCCTTAGAACGCTTCAAAAATTGATCTCTTTAAACAGGAAAATCTCGAAGTTGTTAATTTGCCATAACATATTACGCCAAGCATTTTTAAAGTTTCGCGTCTGTTGTAAACACACTGAACAAAAACGATACATCGTCGACCGAGATACTTCACGATTTACAGAAAGATGATTGTTTAAAAAAAAATGATTAATTGACATTCATATCCTCAAATCTAGACTTATGGAGTGACGCAACAAAAAAATTAGAAACATGCACAAACGTCTTTTGCGAAACAGTCATGGAGGTGCAGGCCATTGGGGAGGGGGGGGGAAGAAAAATGAAAGCTGAAGTCTCAGATTCAATAGGACAAATTCTAAAAACAAAATTTAAATAATAAAAAACCATGGATACGAAAAAACGCGAAATTGCTGAAGTTTTGGAGGGTGTAACTGTAAGTGAAATTGACGGAGTGGGTATTTGTGACCTTCACTTTTTAAATATGCAACGCTGTGACATGAAAAGAATATTTTCACAGTGTAAGACATTGTTTAGGGACAATCGACAAGCATTTAAAATCAATAAATAAAGATGTCAATATTTTGTTATATCATTGCAATTCTAATGAAACTACCAGCAACTAATGTTCGCTGTTGGAGAGAACTACAAACTTACCTTTCTACATATATAACAGAAGAGGTACTTCAGTAAAATTTTGGCTGAATATTTTTAATTTTTTGGTAAATATTTGTCCACGTTTTACTACATAAAAATAATAATTTGCGTTTTTAGTAGACAAAAATCCGCTCCCTAACTATAACACTAGAAGATTTATTTAACAAAACATTTCATATCATTCTCAGTAAATGTGGCATCTCCGAGTGAGAAAATCAGTAGCCAATTTTATTCGGCAAAATTTATCAATTGTCAAATACCTTGCTCAGTTAATGTGCCAACTCTAGGTGAGAAACCCGATGGCACGTTTTATACAGGGACATCATTTTATTTTTACTAACATTTTTAATATTAACCTGGCTATACCTTTGGATCAACGCCGTTTGCTACCTCTTTCCAAGACTGGAGTTCGATGATACTGGCGTACTATACAGACAAATCACTTTACTAGGTATAGGAGGGAAGAAAAGTAGTTCATCCATTTACCTAAACTAGGAAATATCGCGATTTTGAGTTTGGTCATTTTCATTAGGTTTTTGTTTAATCAAAATACAGTACAGTATTAACAATACGTGTTTTTACTCACGAACTGAGCTTTCCATTCGGACGTATTCATTATGCAGTGTATATTAGACTGTCTACTGCACATTAGCGTACAATATAGAGAATGAAGTTAAATTGAAAAATAATCATAATGTGGATACTTAAACACATTTTTGAAAATGGTGGCCGTTTATTTCGATACAGGCTTCAGTTCTAATGTGCATATTATCGCACTATATAGACTATTGTACCTAATCCCAATTACCAGTTTCGTACTTCGTACTAGTAACTCATGTTGAAATAATTCTGTACCTACTATATAAAAGATTACCTTACGTACTGTAAATTCATCTTCACTTCTACCCGATCCGAAAAGATAAAATTACTCAGACATACTATCTACTGTCCGTGCAAGTGGTTATGTCGTAGGGTCGTAGAAAGGAGGGAAATCACGTGACAGTTAATTACTTAACGAGGCCCTTTTATTTAAGTTATTTTAAACAGTTGTACAATATTACGTAGACGTCCAATTCCTAACAGAAATTAATGTCCTCAGAAAAGAGTTAAGACAGCTCAGCCACTAGCTGGCGAATAAAAGCTGGTGGGGGAAATCGGGATACGACGTAGGCAAATGGACAGATACTCTGTGCGAAAATGATTGGATATCGAAAGCTCTTTCGTCACTGGAAAACGCGAACATATTTTTGGAACGTACTGTTTACTATGACAGTAAAGCTACTATGTCTGTATATGCGATCTTAGATCTGTGTGGAGAAGGGTTGAATTTCATTAGTAGAAGGGGTGGGAGTGAAGTACATACAAAAACTCAGGTACAATAAAAATTGAAGTAAAAATAAAATGATGTCCCTGTACTTCCAATAAGCTGATATCTGTGGATCAAAAAGACGATCTTCTATAAATCGACGATATTCTGTTTGATAAAATATATTATGGATCTTAATTATACATTGTGCATACGAAAATCGTTTATCACTTTTTTTCAGTAAACCTGTGATATATTTTGCTGAGAAAGTCTGACACATTGTTGAATAAGTCGACAAATCTGTATAGGAAAACTTATGACAAATACACTTAGGGAAACCTACAGCTCGTCTTCCTACGCGAAGTGAATAAATGCTAACAAGAAGAGATCATACAGGGAAAACTTAAGACTTCTCTTTATTTGTGAAGTTTAACGCGTCACCTAACAAACTGGTAGACATATACGTCATGATGTGTACCCAACCTGAAAAATCTTTATCCTTCGACACCTGGGATCTATTACGTAGTAATACCACATTCTAGTATATACAGTCACGAAGCTCAATACGTAGTAAAGATGCATCCATAGATAGTTGCTAACCACTAGGATCGCTAGTATCGCCTCATTACAGACAATGTGAAATAGTACCGGCACAGTCTATTGTTCCTAGCACCCTCACAACTCAGCTTCACCTTGCACCTACATTATGTGAAGCAGAAAAACTGAGTTTCAGTATCGAAACTTTGCATGCCATGGGATTTTGCTGGCGGACATTATACGTAAACAGCAAAGCACATCAGCCATGAGTTAAAACTACGCTGACAAGCCGACAAATGCTTCATAATTGATCATGCTACAAAAAAAAAATCACAAAAAAGTTTATTTTGAAGAGTTTGAAAAAATTAATTAATTATGTGTTCTTGCAAAACATAACTAAGAAGAAACATATTTGCCAATAATAGACAAGACTTTTATTCTAATAGCAAATGATGAAACACTAGGGGTGAGAAAATAGTTGGTCATCTTGTTCAGTAAACATGTGATATTTCTGCTTCAGAAAGAATTCCCTCGGTTTTCTCTGCTATTTTTATTTCACAGCTGCACTATTACAGCATATATATATACATATTAATTGCAATCCGTGAGAAGACCCGTAGTTAAATAACAAAAGAATGAATAAATAAGTGAAAACTTAACGGAGAAAGGTGAGAAAAGCCTAAAGCAGTTCTGAAGGTAACTCGAATTTTGCTCATTTGGCGAGCTAATCGAAATGAATATTGTCTATTCTAGAGATTGAACTTCGGCGTAGCTCAGTGCTTAGAGCGCTTGGTACATAGAACCAAGGACCCGGGTTCGATCCCCGGCGCCGGAACTAATTTTTCTCCTGTAATAATCATTGTTACCATAAGATATATTCTGTAGGACCAAAAATTAATTTTTAAGCAGGAAAACGAAGGTTCCCTAATGAAACTCAGCTTCGTCCCGTATCACCTTCGTTTAGTACGAGTATTTGTTTAGTAATTTGTTTTCTGAGTTAAAATATTATTTTTATGAAACGAAATGAAGCACTAATCATGGTTAATAGGTATATTGTAGATTGAGGGATAAAGATACGTGCTTTTTTATCAAGCATGTCAATGACTTGATATTACGGTACCGGTATTCTTTACACATATTGTATTAACACAGATTTGTTATATCTCTTCCATTTAGTTCTTTGCTTAAATCATTTTGTATGTTGATTTTTCCTTCCAGTATTTACAGTTGTATTTTCCTAAACTTTTGTTAAAAGGTTTTTCCAAAGAAGATTTCTCTGATTTAACCAATAATACCTGTTAGATATGGGAAAATAAAAACATGGAAACTATTTGACTTATAGCTTATAGATAAGTATTACATTTCATGGAAGCAGTACTCAACACGAAATAAAATTTAAGCAAGAAAATAACGTTTTATTAAATTATTTACACCCTAAAGGAGCAATCTATTTAAAAATCCATCCATGGAAGTCTCACATTTTCGAAGTAAAAATATCTTTCTCGGGTGATATGAACCCGCGTCCTTTTGCTCCAGAGTCGAACACGAAATTAATTACTACTCCCGACGACTACGAAGAAGACTTAGGATGCTTAAAAGTTGTAGTAGGTAATAGGCCTAGCCTACTAATTAAAAACCCCGTTTGGTTAGTGCTTCATATCTGTATGTCTAATATTTAATACATCTTTGTTTGACACACAAGCATTTTGCATCAGACTGGACAAGTTTTCTTCCAGCCCCATCAAGCATTTTTTATAGTTTCGTACCATTTACCTATCAAATTTAAGTTCCTTTTTCTGACCTTCCCTGCATCCACGTGGAATACAGGCACGTTTTTAACTTCTCACCTCGCTTAAGATGTTTTAAAATCGGGACATTAATTAATGTCAATAGAGGAATGGAATGGCATTGCTTTCCAGCACCACACATTAATGATAATTTCACAGCATGAGCTTTCGCCACTCCAACAACGAGAAGAGAGGCGAAAGCACCGCCGTCATACTTGTGTGGCGAGTCCACATCAGCTCAGGTGAGATATGCAAATCGCTCCACATACTGGAATATCGAGAACCGGAAGTGACAACGCTGAGACATGAATTCCAGTTCTGTCACAAATCCTGTCAGAATAAAGTATCACTCAACTTCCTTGCACCGACGACAGGAATCTACAATTAAAGTTAAATTTGCAATCCTACGACATCACTTCCTAGCTTGGCTGCCTCATGAATGGTGCCTTACTGGTGTCACGAGGTTCCAACTAGTTTTCGGACTGCTTACTAAACATGTCAAGAATTGCGTCATCAATAAATAGCAGTTTCTGCATTCATAACTGGACTAAAACTTGGACACTAACACAAACCAAAAGTAAATAATACGTTTGGTGAATTACAGTAACTTAAATCTGTAACTAAGGAACGTCACGTGACAGAAAGCAAACTGAGATGTCAGGAAGGCATTTAGTATTTCAATATCACAGAGGAAAAAATTAATAACATTGATCCTAAATATTTACAATATTCAATGAAAGGAAAATGATTGCATTACCAATAGCGAGCAACTGCATCGCATATGCATAATGAAAATAACTTTAGAAGTCCACGATCTCACACAAAGCTAATATTCATATCACGAAGGTCTAAACTTTGTCTCTCTTACTGAAAAATCACTATCCCCTACACTACGGTATACACACTTCCACGCACCACGGCAAGTAACGTGAACACAAGGGTAAGAAATGCGAATATAATGGAAAAAAAATAACTGCTCGTAGAATCCAACTCCCTCTAGTTACTAAATACATACATACATACATACATACATACATACATACATACATACATACATACATACATACATACATAGGCCTACAACCATACATACGTCGGCCTGGGTGGCGCAATCGATATAGTGATGGCCTTCTGTGCTCGAGGTTGCAAGTTCGATCCAGGCCCAGGTCGATGGCATTTAAGTGTAGATCTACTGGCATGTAAAAGAACTCCTGCGGGACAAAATTTCGGCACACCGGCGACGCTGATATAATCTCGGCAGTTGCGAGCGTCGTTCAATAAAACATAATTTACAATATTTTACATATATACATACATCCACACGATTTAGGCCTACGAATTTTCTAAATTCTTGAACAAGAAAAGGAATTCTCTATAATCTCAAAACAAGACATTTAACATCATCTATAATTGTTACAATTTAAATATGAACACATACGGAATTAAAATTTGGAGCGAGTCCTGATGGGAGTCCACCTGTATGTTTCACACGACTGTCCATAAATAGATATATACAGGGGCTCTTGTTTATTGCACATGCGCAGTATGTTATAAGCGAAACTTATACAACAAGAGAGCTCCAAATTTTATTTCCGTATTTGTACATACAATAATTTCTATTAAGAATATATACGTACATAAAGTAGGTACAAACAGATTATAATCATTTTAATATTTTTCTATATACGAAAATCAGCATTAAAAAGTAACATAAACGACTTCACTTTGGTTCACTCATAAGTAATACGCCAAAGAATACTAATTCTATTATACAAGCTGGTTCTAGCAGCTGTTCGGGCTTACAATATCCGCAACAAAAGATTTACATAATCCTGTCCATAATCAATTTTTCCGTCGTGTAGAGTCTGCGAACATGCTGGGCAGCTCATTTCATTTATTTGAAATAAAATACTTGGAATTAATTCCGAGTTGACCACTACGTTCTGTCTTTATTTCTTATAAATACGTACCCATTATTAGGCTAATATTTACTAAAATATATTTCAGGAACATAATTATCGGGTAAATTGACTCTTGATACAGAATATGAACAAAATCTTCCCAGTAGTTTAGGATAAATCACCGTACACGTAGGATGGACGAACAGTCAGGGACAGCATTGTCGATAAGCCTCTCACTTTTTCGGCATCAAGGACACAGGAAAACCTGTATTTCACGAAAATATCGAAATCACATTTTGCAGCGTCACAATACTTTCTCATTGAGAAAGTAAAAACCTGTTAGCTTCTTGGCCATGTTTAAATAATCATTTACCACTCCCCACCTAAGTTGCTGAGAGATATCCATACTTACAGGCGCACGATTCAGTGCATGATGTCTCATTCCTTATGGAACCCTCACATGATGGTTCCTTTGCCTATACAACCCCGCACTCTTCTGATTATTATCGTTGGCCAGTGAAGCAGATTTAGCTGTTTGTAATAACCCCAACGAGTACGAATTTCTTCACACCTAGTTTATTCTTTCACCTGGAAACAAAGTTTGAGCCAGTCTTCGAAACGCTATGACTTCGTTTTTCACTACCAGCAATGGAAAGTATCCAATCTACAACTCTTCTAAACCTTCCTTTAGTTTTCCATTATTGAATTTCGTGTTACACGGTATTAACACGGAATTCGTGCAGAACTTTTAAAGGTACATTTGAAATAAATAAACGAGTACAAATATGGAATAACGCATGCACGCACACACATACACACATAGGGTGATTCAGGAGGAATTACCGACACTTACGGACCTTATTTCTGAAGACATTTTCTGCAAAATATGTCATATAAATGTGTCCTTTCTCAATATTTTCAGAGTTACACTAATTTGAAACTGTTTGTAAAATATATATTTTTTTCTTTAGTTTTAAGGGTGAAAAAGTATTACAAATAGAGAATAAACTACCTATTCAGAAGTGTCATTTCTTTAATTGGTTAGTATTCTGAAGCCAAAAATTTGTTGTCAATTTCGTGGTTGCTTCGTACAGATTTTTTTTCTCTTTTTAACTGTGAAATTACATTATTCTTATGTACTTTTCACAACTGTTAGAAATCACGCCACTCTTGTAAACTCTTTAAGACTGTACATTAGGATGCAAAATAGAACTTAAAGAATCAAGTCGTTGAAAGTGGCGTGATATGTAACAACTGTTATGATAAGTGCGTAAGAATAACGTAATTTTTAGTTGAAAATTGAAAGAAAAATCTGTACGAAGCAATTAAGGAATTCACAACACATTTTTTTAGCTTCAGGATACAAGACAATTAAAGAAATGATACTTTTGAATATTTCGTTCTCTATTTGTAATATTCTTTTACCCTTAAAACTAAATGAAAAAGATATTTTACAAACAATTTAAAATTAGTGTAACTCCGAAAATATTGAGAATAGGACCCATGTTTATGTGACATTTTCTGCTCAAATTGTCTTCGGAAATAGGGCGGTAACTCTTCTGGAATCATCCTCTATGTGGGTGTGTCTGTGTGTATATACCTCCTCAGCGGATAATAACCATTTATCGATAATAATTATTAAACTTGACATAATACTTTGTCTGTACAAAGTGGAATTATTGATCAATAAGCGAAATAAATAAGTATTACGTAAATTAATCTGGAAAACCTATCAGTTATCTATGCGGCATGACGTTTATATGAAATGTAGCTACTCTTACGGGGTTGAAGGAGATTAACATAACCAATAGGTTTCGAAATATTATTGTGAATATTACAGATATTGTCTCATAAACAATGTCGGTTTTGGAGTAAAATTTAGTTGGAGTATGTTAGGGAGGGCGACGGTGACCCACATGGCAACGAGTAATATCATCATCATCATCATCATCATCATCATCATCATCATCATCATCATCATCATCATCATCATCCCATCACTTGTACTATGCCTTGTATTTCAAGATTGATTAATAAACTTAAGTATTGGCAGCCCTTGGTTACTTAAGGGCTTGGGTATTTTACTAATCCATCTAGAACGCATCCCACTGACTACCTATGTAAAAACGCTGACATTTATTTATTTATTTAATATACTTGTTGATAAATAATTGCAGTTTACATAGTTTATCAACTCTTGTTTCTTTCCTTACTTCAGTAACATTTTATATAATTGATTACTACTACTATTGCATCAATAACTACTAAATAGCAGTAGCAGTAGTAGTAGTAGTAGTAATTTTTTGCATATGATATCACAGTCTTTTATTATTTACTATATAATTGTAATGCATTTTGGGGTTATGAATTTTGGGGGTACGCTAATAAAAAATATTGAATACCACGGTTTAAGAGATTCTTAACGAAACACGAAGTGTTTAAATTTTCAGAACATAATTAAAGGTAGCTCTTCGAAGTCGTGTTCCATAGAGTAAAATAATTATTCTGGGCGGTGAAGCGTTTTTCATGGTGATTATTTATATGCGCACCAAAAAGTTGATCCGAATGAGATCACGGTTATATGGAACCCAACTAATGAATACCGCATAATTGTGTTACCAGAAACGCCAGTTTAAGTATATAGAATTAAGACTTGAAGAAACGTCATAAAATGCGCATTAGGATCGCTGAGCAGATGTCACCTGTTATTTGCTGTGGGTGAGTCGTGCCCGCCCTGTGCGACACAGTATTAACTGCATTTTGATAGACACAAGCACGACAATCAGCACAACTTTCGTTTAGAAAATTTCCGCAACAGCGACATGGCTCCTTTCACCGAGACAAAAGACGACACAACCGTCACAAGGAACAGGTTATACCGCAGGTGAATTTCGATGCTGAAGGGCGATCAGATATCTCAGTCACCATTATAAAAGTAAAGCTCGTGGATGAAATGTATAGGAGCTGCAAACGGAACCGAAGTACGTATGGACAAAGAAGGTCGAGGCTAACTTGAAAGTTAAACGGTGCAGCACAAATTGCATACCCTTTCTCACTTATTTTACGCAGTTATTTTATCCAATTATGTTGCTCCTTCACGATAACTTTCAACTGTCACGCCCCCATACGGAATAAATGAAAATACACATTAAATTTTGCTAAGTATTGTAATATATTACTGTGGCCAAGGTATCTACGGCCCTGAAAAGAATTTCGGATAATGACATTCATTTGGCTATTGTTATTGATAATAGGATGCTCCTACTACACCACCACCATTAATAATTTTATTGACTCATTACACTCATTACTTACTCATATTAGAAATGGCTTTTAAGGAATCCGGAGGTTCATTGCTGCCCTCACATAAGCCCGCCAGCGATTCCTATCCTGTGCAAGATTAATCCAGTCTCTATCATCATATCCCACCTCCCTCAAATCCATTTTAATATTATCCTCCCATCTACGTCTCGGCTTCCCAAAAGGTCTTCTTCCCTCCGGCCTCCCAACTAGCACATTACACTCATTAGTTACCTTAATTGTATAATGACGATAAGATCACAGAGCTGCTAAATAAATATTTCGGCAGTTACCGTGCTACATAACTGGGCCGTGAACCTTAATACAGTGAAACTTCTCATTTACGGACATCGAAGGGACATAATCTGTCCGCACCTGGGAGGTGTACTTTATTGGGAGGGAGGCTCCACAATCTAAGAGTAAATTTATAATATGCGTTATGTATCCCTTCACACTTTAAATGAAATGTATTAATGTAGTTTAATTCTAAATACAGTCTACTGTACTACAGTAAATTCTTTGCAACTTTGAACTACAGTAGATAAAGGAAAACACATTACTGTGCCATGAAATTTTATTCTAGGTCTATAGTTATGCAGTACTGTAATTTACAATGTTCAAATTAACCTTTACGTTCATGTGCCATGTCTCTCGAAATAGTACAACTGATTGAAGTGAAGAGAATAATCCTATTAACCCTATCATGTGTCGAATACAATTTCACGATCGCGGAAACCTTGGACCCTTCAGACAGGAGCTTCTAGCTAATAAGGAGTAGCCGACTGGGCTAGAATAATTAGAATAATATTGCTGTAGCTTGTACTCTTTGACCAAAATATAGTGTGGTAATCGATTAGAGTCAGTTGTACTATCGATACTTAACACGCCACACTAGAGCGCTCTACCTGATGCAATAGAGAACCTCAGATATTCTATTACCTTTCGTAACGAAGTAATGACCAAACTATAACGTAGCTGAGTAACAGTTATACTGTTATACACGACGTATGTAGTGATTATTAGTATGGAATTTATACACAACTTATAAACGAGCTATTCATTGTATAAGTATAAGACAGTTAAACGTCTATAAATTATATAGAGTTTTTATTAGTAAGACAGCTAGAGTTTAGAATTATACTTTCGGGTGATCGTGAACTGGAACATAATATCTCTAACATTTCGGAACTACATACAGGTTCCATCACCAGGTCGTACCTATTTGTCCTATGTTTTGGTTCTAAATCCTCAGAAGAGTGAGGACGAAACACTCTAATGAGTCGAATTCTTGAAGACTCATAATGATGATGAAGATGATGATGATGATGATGTGATCAATAAAAAATGTAAAACTAATCCATTACCTGGGATAATTTCCCTAATAATTACAGTTCAAATATTCTAAAATACGATGTCAACTATCGTGCACAAGCCACCAGCGTAGCTCTGTCGGCTAAGGCTCTTGCCTACCGATCCAGAGTTGCGCTAGGGCGCGGATTCGATTCCCGCTTGGACTGATTACCTGGTTGGGTTTTTCCGAGGTTTTCTCCAACCGTAAGGCAAATGTCAGGTAATCTATGGCGAATCCTCGGCTCATCTCGCCAAATATCTCACTATCACCAATCTCATCGATGCTAAATAATCTCGTAGTTGATACAGTGTCGTTAAATAACCAAATAAAAAAATATATCGTGCATAGCAGCCTTTCTTTATCTGCCCGTAGATCATGATTCTGAAGGGGATTACGTTTTGTAAATACACGCTTCCTTTTGATAGTCGAATCTACAAGAAGACAAGTTAGGTCATTAATCTTAAAAATTCAAGGGGCTGTTATGAATAGTGAATAAATCCAATTTAATAATTTTATTATTAAAGTTACACTCTAGTCTAGTTAATGAAGAATTCATGTTGCAAAATATCTCAGACACAACAGAAAAATACGAAAAGACGTCAATCGTATGAACAATTTCCGTGTTGGTATGAATGGAGGACACTTTGAACAGAACTTGTAAACAAGTAAGATAAATGTTGATATGATATTGCTGTTACGCAACAGTATTTTCTAACAATAAAAAGTAAATTATATTTTAATGTTGTTTTGATGTTATTATAATCCTAAGTAAATAATGAGAACCCCATGCAATACAAATCGCATTATAATATCACCGTGATGCAAATTACACTTAAAAATATTTTATCACTGAAACGAAGTCGTATTTAAAAAAAAAAAAAGTTATTTATATTTTCGGTTCCAAATAGCCATATATTTCACCAACTAGAATATCACAAAATAAATTCAATTATAAGGTATAGGAAGTTATATAGGCCTACAGATAAAAAAAGAAATTAGACTGAACTGTATTCGATCTCTTACGGAGGTAAGTTTCGCCTCCAAAATGGCTTTGGATTCTTTCAAATCTCCTAAGCGTACTGAAGGCGACAAGCTCATCATTCACCTACTAATGATACGGTTATGAAAGCAGAAATTGTACCTCCATGACATCCCGGAGGTCATATGACTTATTCATGGACACACTCATCTCCTAGACACAATAAATGCAGCACTTGATAAACTTAGAACATTAAAAATACAATATGAATTCGGACGTGCATGTCAGTGTCACTTACAACACAAACGTTGGCACGTAAAAGAGTCGTCGGCCTGGATAGCGTAGTTGGTATAACGCTGGCCTTCTATGCTCAAGATTGCGGGTTCGATCCCAGCCAGGTCAATGGCATTTAAGTGTGTTTAAATGCGACAGGCTCATGTCACTAGATTTACTGGCATGTAAAAGAACTGCGGGACAAAATTCTGGCACACCGGCAACGCTCATATAACCTCGGCAGTTGCAAGCCTCGTTAAATAAATAAAAATTAAAAAAATAAAATTAAATTAAAAGAGTCCCTATGATTCAGTGATTCCATGCTCTACCCTTAGAATCCATCATTATATTTATATCGATTTAATTTTCGCACAGGGATAATTTTTTAAGTCTTTATGAGACATGAATTTCTTAAAGGAGCTTACAAAAGACCGCTTATTAAAGAAAAGTGTAATATACACGTGTATTGCAAAAATAATTGAAAATAAAGAAGTGATAACTTATTAGCAATTTTCTTCGGCTAAAAAAAAACAGAGAAGTTGTCTCAGGTTTTAAATCGGCAATTAAAATATTAAATAATTAAATTAATTACATTCAACTGCAATACTATATAGGTATATGCTAATTCTTCTGTAAACCTCTGCCCTAGTATCCGAGTACTTCTAACATTACTGGATGAGCTCAATCATACCTAATTTACGCCAAAACACAAACTTAAATATCACGGGAATTTTTGAGCAAATCCCTCTGAGTGTAACGTTTATACAGAGAACAGAGTACCTGCAATTAGGATAAATAAATACAATTTACTTTAAGACTGAAATGTGTCTAATGAATGAATTAAATAAACTATGAATAATAGTCAATATGATGATGATGATGATGATGATAATAATAATAATAATAATAGTAATAATAAATACAGGTACTATTACGAAATAGGTAGAAATAGGTCTAATAGCTGAACAAAGCACGTATAATGATAGATAGAAAAAAATTAACTAGAGTTACGAAGTAAATAAGCTGGACGATCAACAGAAATATGATGAAACACTGTGCACACGAAACAACCGTGAAGTGAGAAACAATAATCTATTGAACTAAAATTTAAAAAATGCACAGGAACTGTTACTGAAACCAGACACTACCACACCTGTGTAAAAGTTATTTTATGTTTATTTCAATAAAGTAATAAACTTTTCGGAAAAGTCAACAATTTGAATTACTCTGGAAAAACAAGTAAACAATACTAGTGTGGCAAATTCATTTACAATAACTATTGTTCTTCGGCGACGATGAGTTAATTGATAGCTATGGCGAAGAATACAATGACAATGACAACAACGAAGAAGAACTTCCGTCAGTCCCTCATATTGTTTTTAAGGTTTCCCGGAGATAATTATAAAAAAATCACGATCTCGAACTATGCAAATACATTTTACAAGAATTCGTGGAAGCTATGAGAAAAATCACGATACCGGACTTTTTAAATAAGTATTGTACATTTTACAAAATTTCCTGGAGGCAGTAAGAAAAATCACGATTCCGAATTTCTGGAATATATTTTACAAGGTTTCCTGGAGGTTATGAGAAAAATCACTATTCGGAGTTCTGAATACATTTTACAATATTTTCACGATTCCGAACTTTACGAATACTTTTACAAAATTCCCTGTAGGTTATGAAAAAATCACGATTCCGAACTTCTCGAATACTTTTACAAGATTTCCTGGAGATTACAAAAAAAAACACTATTCCAGACTTTTCGAACACATTTTATAAGATTTCCTACCTGTTATGAAAAAAATTACGATTTCGGACTTATCGAAAACATTTTACAAATTTCCCAGAGGTTATGAAAAAAATCACGATTCCGGAATTTCCGAATACATTTCACAAGATCTCCTAGTGGCTATGAGAGAAATTATGCTTCCAGATCTTTTGAGCATGTTTTACAAGATTTCCTGAAAGTAATGAAAAAATTTACGTTTCTGGAATTTTCGAATACAAGCCATGCAGCCTGTAATTCAAACATCCAATATCATCTCACCAAAATGAACGTTATTGAACTTTCCTTAGAATCAGTAAACAGCAGATTTCGTCAAATTTCTCTTCGCATACAATTAAAATTTCACTTCTCCCTTCTCAATTTCACTGAATGTTAACATCAGTTAAGAAACTTAGTTCTATAATACGAAATTAAGTACAATTATAAAAGGTAGGTCACAGAACAATCCTGTGGACATTCTCCATGTATGTATATGCATGTAAAAAAAGTTTAAATTGCAGTTTATTTAAAGACGCTCGCAACTGCAGAGGTTATATCAGCGTCGCCGGTATGCCGGAATTTTGTCCCGCAGGAGTTCTTTTACATGCCAGTAAATCTACTGACGCATTTAAGCACACTTAAATGCCAACGACCTGGGCCGGGATCGAATCCGCAACCTCGAGCACAGAAGGCCAGCGCTATACCGACTGCTCTACCAAGACCGACGTATGTATGTATCTTTGTATGTATGTATGTATGTATGTATGTATACACGCGTGTATGTGTATGTACAACGTAGGTCTATACGTATCCATGCAAGCATGCATATTATATATATATATATATATATATATATATATATATATATAGCCTATACTCGTACAAATACTCTACGCACTAGTTAACTATGCGTCTAAGCATTTAAGAAGAGGGCAATGGATTGTTGGCAGGGTGTAAGACAACTTGGGTCAGTCCGCGCCCCCTTACCTGGGAGAACCTTTAGAAGAGTTCCCCTCTCACACCAAAGTGTCGACAGATTTCAAACCCCTACCGAACACAAAGTGTTTCGTGATCAGAGCTCATTCCCGCCTGACTTTCTACTTCTGAACATCCCTTTCATATGTTCAATTTCCTAAGCATGTCGACTGCCGGATACAACAGCCAACGCGGGCAGGATATGAAGAGGAGACAAGCCGTTCCCGAAACTGTACCAAAACAACAAATCTGTAAACTAAGAGAGAATCGACAGTCAATGCTCTCCGAGTTTATAAATCCATGTGACAATTCTTCTTCTTCTTCTTCTTCTTCTTCTTATTATTATTATTATTATTATTATTATTTATTTATTTTTTTTTTGATTACGGACATCGCTTTATTTTGTGTTTTCTGAACGCGGTATCATTAACCGAAAGGCTTCAATGTGGAAGGAAAAGCCGGCGAGCTAAAATGAAATTTGTAACAGACACTAGATACAGTAGATATGGATGCCAACTTTCTGTTAGCTTATTCTTGGATATACTTCAAATTTTATATTTGAGCCTAAATGGAAATACTGACAAGAAATAACTATACATATTGATAATTAATTGTAATATTTAATAGACCCCACAACCACAACACAGCACGAAGGAAATTTGAAACACTAGATAGACAGTATTAACTTTTTAATGAAAAATAATCATTAATTCCTCTAAAACCTGTTTTCTTTTCACGTTTTGTTGCAGAAATGATACTAGGATTGTCCTTAAGAAACTGGACAATTTCAGAACATGATACTCCACAATTAATTTTGCTTGCAACTCTGCTTTGATCAGATATGACCAAGCAAACTGAAAATTCTTTCACAGAAGGCATTAGATACTGAAACTGGCATTACAAATGTTACAAATTTCATATCCACAAACTGTTCATCAGAAGCATTATATTCATACATATACATATGAGGCCATCCTCATATTATCCAACTGAATATCCAGATCGTCCGGACAGCACGAAATCTCAATTCCTGGACATTTCGACGTCCAGAGCAGGATCAAAATGTTGCCTGGACAAAAAGTCTTTTTTCTGGACTGGCCAGGTGAAACCTGGACGGTTGGCAACCCTTAAGATACAGGTGCTCAACTTAATATTCGGTCAGACTTTATACTGAATATTTAAAAAGTTTAATAAACCATTTGAAGCGAAATAAATATATTAATGCGTATAAAACAAAAATATTTGTACTTCATACAAAGTAAACAATAATACATTTTTCCAAATTGACCCTGACATTACAAAAGTCAAACTACTTATTCTTTTATCAACATAAATAAAAATATCACAGTCAATTTAATATTCGGTCAAAAGTTAGGAAATCAAAAATATACTTCTTCATAACAACAGCAACAGAAAATTAATCATTTGTTGGGTACCCGTTCTGGTGGATAACATGCTGCAATCGTCTGATCATACTGGCAACGATCCTGCTTGTACAGGGTGCGTCAGAAAGAACGGATGGATTTCAAACTATCAATACGCAGCGAGGGGAGGGATAGAGTGAGGGGGACCACGACTGTTGGATCAGCGAGAGAATGCAGTTTCAGTTGAGAACATGGTGTTGGTCTGGTGTACAACGTGTTTTCATCGCAGAGACATTTTTGAAAAATGAAGAGTCTGTGATCGTCACTCAGGACTCATTTCGACATCGGACGTCACGCTAGGATTCCAACTCGGGCGGCTTCATTTCGTACCACAGGTTCAACATTAAAGAAGAAATCACCTGGACGAACACGGAGCGCGTGTACTCCTGCAAATGTGGAGACAGACAGTAGGTTGTCCTGCGACCTCAACCATCAGCCCGCAAACATGCTATTGCACTGAGATTGTCGAGGTTACGATAAGATCTTTCTTTGGGACCACTTGAAGGCGTAAGTAACCACATACACTGGACGAACTGAAGACGGCGATTCGTGAAGAAATTGCGGCAATCCCACCAACTATGACTGTGAAAGTTACGGCGAACTTCAGAAAACGCCTCGATGCCTGTATCGAAAGCCAAGGACATCATATGGATGATGTTGTATACCGTAAATAAACTGCATGTATTGGTGAATCTGTTGATAACAATACATTTTTGATTTGATGAATCCTTACAATTTTCTTGCCCTGTGAAATCCATCCGTTCTTTCTGACGCACCCTTTATATGCTCCATCAATACGACTCCATTCCTCTTCCAGTCGTCTTTTTAACTCTTCTTTTTAAGAAACTGGCACTTTTCTTAGTCTTCTGTTCAGCTCATTCCATAAATTTTCTATGGAGTTGCTGTCGGGAGATTGGAGAAATGTATCGATAACTTTTGGACAGATATACAGTAAGTAATTGCGCACAATATGCGACTTATTTTTGGGGTCGTTGTCTTGGTAAAATTTGAATGTATTATGTATTCCCAACTTTTCAGCACTTTTGTGTAAATTTTCTTTCAGAATTTGGAGATACTATTCCTTGTTCATGTTACCGTCGATGAAAACGAGCTCCCTTACTCCAGCAGCTGACATGCACCCCCAAACCATATCCTTTCCACCACCATGCTTCACAGTTGGTTGCAAGTTGTCGATTTTCAGGTCTTCTTTCACCTTACGCCACACCATCACCCGACCAGCCTGACTAAAAACGCTAAATGGACTTTCGTCTCTGAAAATAACGTCATTCCACCATGCTTAATCCTTGTCAATATTGTTGTTTGCAAACTCAAGTCTTTTCTTTGTGTTGACTTCAGATACCAGAGGTTTTTTCCTAGTCATTCTTCCATGGTAACCTCTCTTCCTTAACATTTTTCTAATTGTTTTATGGTGCACAGTCTTTGAAGGTTCTTTTGCTAGATCTTTTGCTAGTTGTGGAGCACTTATTCGAGGGATCTTATTAACTTTCCTGATGATCGAACGTACATCTCTGTCTATTAACTTTCTTGATTGCCCTCTCTGCAGTACATATTCAATCCTATCGTCATTGTCATATCTTCTAATTATGTCCCCGACTGTACTCCTTCTCATATTCAACATTTCGGCGATCTCTCTATGAGTAGGCTACGTCCCTTCGCATAGTGGAAAATAACAAGCTGTCGTTTTTCAAACTAATATTCTTGCCTTTGCGGCCCATTATTAGAATGATCTTGAAAAATCGGACAACAGGTCTGCAAGTGTTAACAGCAAGATGACAACTGAGACATACCACTCCCACCCTTCACCGCGCAGTGCTTGCAGACGACATAGTGAACACAGTGAAAAGGGACCGTATCACACTGACCGAATATTAAAGTGTATACAATTTTTTGCTTTTTATATTCAAAAGTACAAATTATATGGTATATATTAATTCTGAATCAATAAATGTTTGCTCAATATTCTTCTATCGTGTGTTTCAATTAATTAATAATACTCTTTATGTTTTTTGCACTTACTACCTGACTCATATTCGAAAATAATGAAATTTAAAGTCTGGCCGAATATTAAGGTGAGTACCTGTAGACGATTTTGCTCTCAGCGTGGTAGTTACATTTTTCATGTCTTTTCCTCATAATTCAACGCACATATATTACAATGTACTCATTACATTACATTACATGTATTCGTTGCACTGCATTACAAATATACATACAAACACGCGCGAGCACGTTAGAACAGTGTGGTGTACCTGAAACTTGTTAAAAATTTCGAGATTTACATTTCAAAAGCCAATGGAGTTTTCCTGATAGCTCTATATCTGATATATTAAACCATATTATGTAGGAGTTGGTTTTATTTCACTTATTCGTCTTCCAAACAAAAGCTAACAACAAAATGAAAAACGAAACAATCTTAGGAGGAAAGAATCACGAGTAATATTTCTTCCTTCTCTCGGTCTGGTGTAAAGTTTGCCGACCCCTGTGTTACGCAGCAGGGTACCTACAAGTATTTTCGTAGAACTGGATGCGAGATTCATTGTAATCGATTACTGGGGGCAGAGTACGACTAGGCTCTTACTGTCGAACGGAACAAAATACTATACTGCAGGAGTTATGCTGTGGGTTATTAAATTTTGACATTTGAATAAGTTTGAAGGTAGGAAAATTGAATCATGATTTACATTTCTATTAGGCATGTCAGTTCACGGTGAACATTATCGAAGCATCACGAGCGACTTGTCCCTAATAACACGTTCCTCTATCATTTACCACAGACGCCATTGGTTTACCTTGAGTGTTTACCAGTATCAGCCATTACCACTGCGGTCTGAGAGAGAGCAGGAGGGGTTTGTTGGCCGGAGAAACCAGTTTCTTGTGCAAGACGAGGCAATAACACGAGATGAGACCCCACTTCATGACGGTGCAGGTGAACGCTGTACAGTGCTCGGAAATCTAACGCTGTTCTTACTATCACTGTCGTTACTGATTCCAGTTCATTAACAGATACCTCTTCTTCTCCAACAGAGGTTATTCAGAGGCCTTACCATGACAACATGGCGACAATTGGTCATAGACATAGGCTACTGAGAAAATCAACGAGACGTCGAAAAATGGTGAGAATAAGATTAAGAATTGAGATCGTTTAATGGATTGGTGACCAGTCGACAGTAAGAACAGTCAATGGAAAAAAGAATACCGGATAGACTATCTAAACGTTAATAAAAACAAGTTTATGTTCTCTCCGAAAACGCCGGAAGCAGGTTTGTAATCGAAGTCAGGAATAAGAGCGCAAATATCTCCAACGGTTATTAAGCTTCAAATCTTAAACACTAATTACTAATACGTGTGTAAATAAAAATCATGGAACCGATTCTAATTGTCCGGGTAAACTCGAAGAAGAAATAATAATTTAAGAAATAACCGACCGCCACCTTGGGTCTGTACATAACGTATGCACTTCCATCCATGTGAACCGTGGTTCGATTCTCGGGGTGAGCAATGAAAGATATTTATCTTCCGTCCACGTGACTGAATCCCTGTTCCTTGTCGTGTGCTGTCCTGTGTTGTCTCCGCAGTGGCCTTGAATCGTCCTAACAACATGACCAATGTGTCCCTGACCAACACGAGAGAATCGGAATGTGTGTCTAATGCTTGTCCACAGATATAGCCTGGACACTCCCCTATACCGCACTGAACAGGACTTTGTTGAAAGGGGAAGGATGAAACATTACGAAGAAAGAAAACAAGGTAAACTACTACAGTAAGTACAGTAGCAGCAAAAATCCTTATATGTGTAAAATAATTGAGGCGTTCTCTGGAACAAGAATTTAGAGTAACTACAAAATCTTGAATTTGAGATAAAGATCATCAGACATTTTAGATCGCGTTTAACAGCATTGCGCGGAATGACATTCAAACGTTTCTAGAGAACGCTGTGTTTGTTGGAGGGAAAAAATATTTGTCAAGTGACAGAAGTATTATTAAGGATTCAATATATGATGGAAACGGAAAAACAACGTAACTAACGTTAAGCTGTTAGTCCAGGGAATCCTTCAATTCATTGACATACAAACCAAAACAAATTGTTAGACAATGAAATAAGTTGTGGTAACAAAAACAATAGCACGACCAAAAACAAGACATAGAAAGCATGTAGTCATTTCTTGAAGAAAACTAACAAGCAGATATTGGTTAAATCTTGTACGTACATGATGAGAGTGTACAGCTCATGCATTTTGTCAAGACACTCGCGATGTGCAGTACGGGAACAACGTTTCTGTGAAAGGGGTAGGAATAGAAGGGAAGGTCGGGCGTGTATCTACCGAGTTCAAGACAAAAACTAACCCTTTCCCCTACAATTCGTAAGTAGATTCATCCGATCTCGTGCGCAGCTCTGTAGGAAGAGTGGGCGGATTGTCTTGACAAAATGCATGAGCTGTAGCTAGGGATGAAGTGTGCTTAAATGCGACAGGCTCATGTCAGTAGATTTACTGGCATGTAAAAGAACTCCTGCGGGAAAAAATTCCGGCACATCCGGCGACGCTGATATAACCTCTGCAGTTGCGAGCGTCGTTAAATAAAACATAACATTAACATTAATTCATATTGTTCTGCCCAAGGGCAGGTCTTTCACTGCAAATCCAGCTTTCTTCAATCTTTCCTATTTTCTGTCTTCCTATTTGTCTCCGCATATGAGCCATATATCTTAATGTGCATCTTCTGATGTCTTCTTCTGCCCCGAATTGTTCTCCCGTTCACCATTCCTTCCCGTGCATCCTTCAGTAACAGTTTCTTCAACAAATTATTTTTTCTCTTTCTGATTAGTTTCAGAATCATTCTTTCTTCATCCACTCTTTCCAACATAGCTTCATTTCTTACTGCCTGTCCACTTCACACGTTCCATTCTTTTCCATATCCACATTTCAAATGCTTCTAGTCGCTTCTCTTCACTTCGTCCAAATGTCTATGTTTCTACGCCATACAATGCCACACTACACACAAAGCACTTCATCAGTCTCTTCCTTAGTTCTTTTTCCATAGGTCTGCAGAAGATGCTCCTTTTTCTATTAAAAGATTCCTTTGCCATTGCTATCCTCCTTTTGACTTTCTGGCAGTAGCTCATGTTACTGTTTATAGTACACCCCAAGTATTTGAGGCTGTCCACTTGCTCTACTCCTTATTTAGAATTCGCAACTTTACCTTATTTGTCTTGCTATGACCATGGTCTTCGTATTATTTGCATTTATCTTCATCCCATACTGCTCACAGTTGTCATTTAGCTCCTAATGATGGTGGTGTGTTGGCGAGATTGTAGATGACGATGATGACGATGGAGGTAATGCGGGTGGTGCTGGTGGTGGTGGTATTGCCAGTGACTATAATGGAGATAATAATAATTACTCGTATTATTATTGTTACTGTTATTATTATTATTATTATTATTATTATTATTATTATTATTTCGATTATTCATATTAAGAAAACCACTGATTTCACGTAATGGGTTTGCAAAATGTAAAAGAGAACGATGCCTATGGAAACAGCTAAATTAACATAAACTCATAACTGGATGTGACTTGCTTGTAATTTTCCGTTAAGATAGACACTTCATACCTACAACAGCTGAAAACGGACTCAATGATCCACGAAAAATCGTAGCAGAACAGCAAATGAAAATATGCGAAAACTGGTAACGGTAAATGCAATAATTAACACATTAATTTCATATATGTATCGCAACAGTTAAGGCGCAGATATGACGTTATGTAGAGGCTACAGCTGAAGATTCGAACCCCATCTCGAGCACAAATGTTCCTATATTGTTAACAAGATGTCCCATACTTTGTTACGTGAAGGTCCAGTGTCATGCAGAATGCACCACGCAAGTCGCGTCACGTCACTCTAAAATCTGAGATCGAAAGAACAAAAAGGTCAAAATCAAGCGAGTTGGGTCAGACGGTAACGTTTGAGACCCACATTCGAGAGGTTCCGACTTCAAAATCCGTGACCGATCAATCTGACTGTGGTTTTTAATGGTTTTCATCAGTCACAACGCAAATGTCGGAGTGTAAATTTACATATCACGATTCATCACCACCTCAATCATAAACATTAAGCAAAATCTAATATTAGTTACGTCCACACCTGTGGAGTAACGGTCAGCGCGTCTGGCTGCGAAACCAGGTGGCTCGGGTTCGAATCCCGGTCGGGGCAAGTTACCTGGTTGAGGTTTTTTCCGGGGTTTTCCCTCAACCCAATACGAGCAAATGTTGGGTAACTTTCGGTGTTGGACCCAGGACTCATTTCACCGGCATTATCACCTTCATATCATTCAGACGCTAAATAACCTAGATGTTGATACAGCGTCGTAAAATAACCCAATAAATATTAGTTACACGAACACAAGCCATCTGACAATAGAAACAGGAACTCAGCAATAGTGAAAACGGCCTACTGATAAACCCAAAGATTCTACACACGTGATATTGTACTCGCAGTAAAATAGTGTCGTAACTCGAAAATTGTGATTCGTAAAGATATGCTATTTCCTAGTAAAACACTGCTGTGGAAATATTTTAAGAAACAGGTACTGAAAATCTTTGCTAATTTACTATTTTATTATTAGAATTTCATACCTCCAGCTAGTAAAACGGCTTTGGAAATAATTTACAAAAGTATTATGTGATTTTCGACATACGACAACATTTTACTTGGTGTGCGATATAACCACAGATGTTAAAGCGTGTATAAAAAAAAAACCAAACTGTTATAACTTTAAAAGAAACAAACAAACAAACCAAATCAATGGATTCGTTACCTGTCGAACTTATAGCGCCATTACATAACCCAAATTTCTTGTGTCAGGAGCATGAAAGGAGAGTGATTTTACGCCAGTATTTCCAATAGACCTTTACAGCGCGGGAAAACGCTTATCTCTATTTCACCCGTAGCAAACGACGACCTTGATAAGCGCCATCAATGTATAAGTAAATTTGCATGTGCAACAAGTGTGCTGTTTACCCCATATGAAAGTGAGAACATTAATCAAGCCTGTCAAACTTACATTAAGGACACTTGTTAAAACTAGCTCTGTTCTAACTAGAGCCTTTCATAATATGCTGAACAAAGACGCAAAAAAAAAGATTCATAATATTATCAAGAAAGTGTGATCTAAACTTCGATCATAACCAGCACGAGAGTAGGGAAAGTTAGTTCTCGTACACCTATAGCCTGATTCACATGGGGATAGTTTACAGGAGTAAAGTACTTGAAGCCTCTAAACTTGACGCCATATTTGTGATCACACGAAGACACACAACTTGAAACCATGTTCACACACGTAAAAATGCGCGCTGAATGTTGTATTTTTAAGGTACACTGTTTTTAATTTTTTTTTACATTTTTTTGCGAACCACTTCTACATTAATGTTTTGGACACCTTGTTCCTTAAGTTTCGTAACAAGTTTCTGAAAAAATTGCCTCTTGTTTAACTTTAATTGTTATTATTATTATTGAAGTTTTCTTGTGCCGTATATTCCACGGAAGTTCGTACATCTCATGCACTTCTAAAAAATAGGATTTATTTATTTATTTATTTATATTTATTTATTCATTTATTCATTCATTCATTCATTTATTTATCTATCTATCTATTTATATATTGTGACTTACAGTAAAGTGTGTACACAGGCTAGATGCCTATCACACAAATTTAATTTATAATTATTGATAATGATTCACATGGACAGCAGTTATAAAATACGTACTAAATGCAATTCATTAACAGTAGAAATGGAAGAAATGAAAACATGAAAGAGATATTGCTTATTATGATTAAAGAATCAGAAATGTAATAAATCGATAATATATTGCAGGGCCAAAACAAGGAAAAATTTTGGTATTTGTATCAATCTGAAGATATAAAAAATATATATCAAATTTCTTCTACATACATTTGGAGGAATATAAAATGGAATTAGTTTGAGTATTTCAACAGAATCAATATTATTTTTGTTCATATTTTTCTGAGAAATATCGAGTAAGTCGTTCTGTCATTGAGCGTATGGAAACCAAAAATTCATCTCAATAATCTAGTTGGGAACTGGAATGGACAAGGTATTTTGAATATCTTATAATATAGGAACCTAAGGAATTTATTCTGTATCAACTCGATAGAATAACGTTGTTTTTGGAACGAGAATTCAAAATGATTATAGTAGCATATTCCACTTGCTTTTAACCAGGTGTAGGCCTAACCTAAAACAGGTGGTTGCTTGAATAATTTCGAATTACAAATCCAAGTGGATTATTAATTGTTAAAATGTGGGGTGTGAAAGTTAAATTAATCTCAAATTCGATACCTAAATTAATTAGCTATTAATTAAAAACATACCATACACATACACTATCCACAATATCTGCTTGCAAGTTGCTACAAGTTAGCATTCACACCACGAAAGTGGTAGATTGAAGTTGAGAAAGTGGACACAAAAGTTGACGAGCCGTCAACTCAAATTCTGCTTCACCGCCAAGTCACAACTTGACTGCCTCGACCATATCACAAGGGAAAAGTCGAGTTGCTTCAAGCACTTGACTCTTGTAAACTATCCCCGTGTGAATTGGCCTTATAGCAACGTCTACTCGGCTAATTTACAGGATAGGACAGAACAGAAAAACCTATAAAGACGAGAAATAAGAAAACAAAGAGAGAAGGATAGGAGAGAAGAGAGGATGAGAGAAGGAAAGAGAAAACAAAACTACAGAACAGGGGACAAGACGAAAGGGCGAGATAGGAATGGGAGCAAAGAGGAAAGGAGAGAATGGGTGAGGTTAAAAAGAGAGAAAGGGGTGTGTAATAATAAATAAGAGAAACGAAGCGAGTGAATGAAAGGATAAGACAGTAGAGGACATCCGTCCAGTTTTAAAATAACCGTCTCACAACACTATAATCTGAAACAAGAGCAACGACTAAAGGTATCAAAGTGGCGTATTTGTTTTCATTCATCCTCTCCCTGAAAATTAAAAATTTGGAGACTGTTCCATGATAAAGTTCAGTTTTGCACTGTAACTCATTGCATCTCAATTTGTATGCCTATATTCACTTCGAAACCTCGCTATCTCCATTAGCCTACACCCAGGACTCATCCTTGGAGTCTAAGATATATACGTAACTCACTACTTCAACATCCTTGAGTTCGAAAGAAGAACCATTTTGGACGAAGTTCAGTATTTAATTAAAGAAGCATACACAGCGGAGAAGTGGAGACATTTTAACTGAGTGCAGTCTTCACACAAACTCTACAGTTCCAGTAAGAAACATTCAGTACAAATAAAAAACCGCTCCCGTAACTGCTTCCTTATTGGAACGGTCGTCATTCACGCTTCTTTTAAGTCTGATTTGTTGACTTGCTCTGCCTTCAGTCTCAATTGGTGTCGACAGGTCTCGAAGGATGTCGGCTCGATTCTAAACAGAGGTAAGAGATTATTTCTTTCTCCGCAACCAAACGAGATTACCTTGGTGTATGTCCTAGGATGCCAGATGCAACCCGCAACTCACAAAACGCTATACTAGTAGGCCAGTTTATTTCCAGCAATATAATGATTTAGCACAAATTGTAGGGGGGAGGGGGCAAAGCGCAGCAATAAGAGTATGTTTCCTTTTCCTTGTTTATGTTTTATAAATTACTTTGTCAGTCTTGAACACTGTAATTGGGCTTTGCCTGTTTATGTTCAGTAACAAATAAAATAAATAAATAAATAAAATAAATAAAATAAAATAAATAAATAAATAAATAATAGAAGTAGACTATGTCAGGTGTTACACATTGATCGTTTTAACACACAACGGATAGTGGAAAGTTGTGATATGTTCATACTTGTGATCAAGTATTGCAAATAAAGCTATTTGTTATCGTCTGACTTCTCGTTTTTGCTGCTGAATTATTGTCGTCAGTTTTGACTTTTACAACATCAATAAACTCTGCTGCTGACCGTAAGTCTACTGCTGCTCAACCATGACAATTGCTTCTAATTAATATAGACCTATTTTTGTTTCAATCTTTCTCTGAGTTATTAGTAGAGACCGGACTTTAAAGGGAACATTTTTCATCAAAAAAGGACAAAAAAGGGAAAGTTATAGCAAAAAAAAAAGGACTTGAAAAATACTATGTTACTCCCCAAAACATACTTCCGCAAATTCATGCAAATACACTGCACACACAATCTTACATTTATCTCTTCACAACATAAGGAAAGTGTTGTATTCGATATAGTCAAAAAAGACTTCAAAAAGGACTATATTGCTCCCTCAAAAGGGTTCTATTTTAATTTAGAACACACTTAAGCACATACATGGATACACATAGCACACACACAAGCTTTTATTACCGCTTCACAACATAAGGAAAGTGTTGTATTTGATCACATTCAACATTTCAATATGTTTCAATGTGATTCTACCTCTTTGAATGTAGAATGTCTTTATAAACACAAAATGACCGCTCAACATCAACTGAAACCAGAGGTGAAAATTTTCTTTTTATCCTGAACTCTAAATCAGCACACTTTATTAATTTTTCAATGTCTGGAATCAGAAGAAGAACAATATTATTTTCGCTTGCTCAGGAAGTTATAGGTCTATCGGAAAAATATAGGAAAATTATCTAAATGTTTGCGGTATTCTGTCAGAAAAGGACAACAATAAGAGATGTTTTAAAAAGGGGGGGGGGAAGGGAATATGAACTAAAAATGGAGAAAAAGAAGAGAAGTCAAAACCACATAATTTGGTCGATGGAAGATAGTTTTGAACATCGTAATTAATTATATCATGTTTCGTGTTGAAATAATAAAAGGGATTCCCTTTAAAATCCGGTCTCTAGTTAATAGCAATAGCTCTTTTCTTTTCACGTATTACATGACAAAAGAATACGGAACGAAACACTACCGATAAGAAAGTTTTTTTATACACGCTTTAACATTATGTGGTCATATCGCATGTTTAGACTCTGTGAGTATACCAATAGGCCGTTTTCACTATTGTTGAGTTCCTGTTTCTATTGTACGTTGTAGGTGGCTGTGTGTTCATGAGTGATTATAGGGTTTGATTAATGTTTATGTACTGTAATTGGTAATTGAGACGGTGATGTATCATGGCATGTAAATTTCCAATCCGGCATTTGCTTTTGCGACTCAGGGAAACCATGAAAACCCCCAGTCAGATTGGTTGGCCACGGGGTTTGAACCCGGGATCTCCCGAATACGAGTCTCAAACGCTACCGTCTGAGCCAACTCGCTCGGTAAGAAAGTTTAGTAACTTAGTAACTAATAAATTTATCTAAATGATGTTTTCTGCAAGGAACAGAGGAATTCACAAAGTTTTTATGATGCCAACACCGTTAATTCCAATTCCCGTGATTTGTATTAGATGTTCAATTGTTAAGTTTTATATTAGCGACACTGTTATTCCATCCTTTGTTGCTAACATTTCCGGGCTGATACGTTAATTTGTTTAGTCAAAATGGCACACTGGAGATTTACTGATTATCTGATCATTGAGTTTCTTTGTCTTTAGCAACAAAGGATATTTAGATACATTTGTTGATTGTTGAGTTATGAAACTTCTTATCGGCAGTGTTCGGACACACCGTATTATTTCAATTAATGTAATCGGCACGAGGAATTTCCACTCTTTATTCTGTCCGAGCATAGTATCATTTCTAATTCGGTAAATACCGTATTGATAAGATTCACATTTTCAACGTCTTACGTTTATTCACAGTAGAACACTTTCAAAGATCTAACTTCTAAAAGTACATGATGATGTACCAGCGACCACAGTCATATGCAGTATAACAATTAACAATACTAATTATACAATCCAACAAAGAGACAATAAGCTTTCTGGATCACAGATTTTAATGGTATTGTTTCGGATGCAATATTATACGACACTCACAGATTGCCGATTCATTAGCAGCGAAAGTAGCGGTCTGCCGTTTGTTCAGTTAATTTTCTTACTTTTCTCCACCATTCTTCAGCTAACTGCTTAAACGTTTTACTAGGAATGGAAGGGTACGTACCAATTTGAGACCCTTTTCTTGCATACGCTTTTTCTTCTTTCCTTTTTGTTAGTTATCATAAGGTATGCTACCGCTATAATTTAATTATGGATGTTTTTCTGGTGTAATTAAAATAACAGAGTACGACCGCTGTTGACACTTTCGTCAATACCGGTATACTGCCCGTGCCCTACTGTGAGTATTATTTTAACAGTATATTTATCCCATGTTCTCATTAAAAGGCATGTTTATATCCTATACAGGCAAGGAATATGACATGAAACCTTCAACCACTCCATGTTACAGATTCTCTGCTGTGTTATTAAAGTGCCACTATTTTCGAGTTAGATTTATAATGGAAACGAAAATCGATGTGCAATTTTCATTGTGTAGTAGCAAATACTATTCGTAATAACTTGTCGATGAATATAAGCGAATCGACTTCAAATAATGTCACTCACAGTAAAGCATTGCATTAAGAAAAGAAACTATGTCTTTCTCTTCCATTTGCAACACAAGAGAAAAACATCTTAATAACGACGATTTTAAACAAAGAATACCATGGCAAAAAAGAAAAAGAATATGCTATATGACATTCAAACTCGTTACGTCAAGCTTACGCACTAACTACCGCAACTATAGCAAAGGACTGCAGTGCCATTGATGAAAAAATGAAAGGCATTACACGCTGTTTCGATACATTGCATTTCTTGATCTGGTTATCATTACTCATGCAGTCATGTTATGCACATGAATAAGTTAAACGAAAGAACTTAAGTAAAGAAAAACAGAGGTGTAGTATCCATTTTTTATTTCTTACCGATTGTTTAACGACGCTGTATCAACTGAGCGGTTATATAGTATCGGTAGAATTGATGACTGAATGATAGAAATTTAGTGACATGAATCTGAGAATTCATAAGGGGACTGCCTGATATTTGCCTTATAGTTGGGGAATATCTCGAAAAAAAGTCTAAAGGATAATTAGCCAACCAGAATTTGAATCTATGTCTAAGTGTAGCCTCGGAACATGAGTCCCGCTCGCTAACCCTAAACCACGTCTGTGATCACTTTTTTTTTTTTTAACTTCACATTTGGATGACCCAGAGTTTATTTCTAACTACCAGCTAGATTAACAGACAAGACCTAAAAGGAAATAAAATTGGATTAGCTATGCACATTTTAGCTGCAATGGATCTATTAAGCCCACCTCTTTTACAAGAATATCTACCACTATTATTCTAATCCGAGACTATTACAACCAGCAGTCTTTGAAACAGCCGCAAAGATACTGTGAACCAAATCAATTTTTCTGATTTTATCATCAGGGGTAGTGGCACTCTTCAACCGCGTCTGTGGGAAATTGTTCGCAAAGCATGACTCTTGGGTGGGAAATGGCCGATAATTTTGCCTGACTTCCTCTGACGCAAGGATAAAAAAATTCTTAAAGTATATTTTTCACGTTTCTCTTTTTAAAGACAGCCTCATCTTCAGTCATTGTTTTTTCCATAATGACAAACCATGTTACGACATTCATATTAATCTGCGTTTATTCTATTGCTTTTATACACCGGTACGTTGCAAAAGAATGTAATTAAAACTTTCTCCGGAGATAACAGTACATGCTGGTGCGGCAACACCTCTATTTGTTTTCAACAATACGACTGAAAGAACTGTATCGAACTCACAACGGCTTCACTTGAATGTAAATAAACCAGCGTGAATAAAACTGAAGGGAATGCTGGGTATCTGATACAGTACACTGTACACACTAACAGTACAAGCTTTACTTATTTACAGTCAGCTACAAAATTCGCGATCTTGACTATAAGATCTAAGAAACTATACTAACGTTTAACATTCTGTTTTTCATACAAGAAACGTCAAATTACAAAGCACAAACATTCAGCAGAAGCATGAAAAATTAAATTCAAATGATTTTAAAAGATTGCAGGCTTATATTTTTATTATAATTATATTTTTATTAGTTGCACTGTATCATGTATGTGATACTCAAGGCATGCAGTTTAAACGTTACCTGGAAGCTGCGGTAATGGTTTTGAATCTCGCCTAAAGCACAGATATTTCTCCGCTGTAAATATGGTAACGTGTGTTACTTAAGAACAGGGTTCTGGTGTCGTGCTGACCACATTAATGGAGTTTCGCTATTATATTTAGTGTTAGGTCTAAATAAAAGTTAGGAGAAAATCCACAAACGATTAGGGAAAACACGGAAATTTTATACTTGAAGGAAGTAAGAAAATAAGTTTGGAAGTAAATCCCGAAAGAACAAAGTATATGATTATGTCTCGTGACCACAACATAGTACGAAATGGAAATATAAAAATTGGAAATTTATCCTTTGAAAAGGTGGAAAAATTCAAATACCTTGAAGCAACAGTAACAAATACAAATCCCACTCAAGAGTAATTAAACGCAGAATAAATGTGGGAAATGCCTGTTATTATTCGGTTCAGAAGCTTTTGTCATCCAGTCTGCTCTGAAAAAAGCTGAAAAAATGTATAAAACAGTTATATTACCGGTTGTTCTGTATGGTTGTGAAACTTGAACTCTCACTTTGAGAGAGGAACAGAGGTTAAAGGTGTTGAGAATAATGTGCTTAAGAAAATATTTGAGACTAAGAGGGATGAAGTTACAAAAGAATTGAGAAAGTTACACAATGCAGAACTGCACGCATTGTATACTTCAACCAACATAATTGTTTCTTTAGTTAACTGTCCGAAGACAGGCAACTAGACCACGAGATGAGGTAGGTGGCCAATTCCTTTCCCCCTCCAACATAATTAGGAAAATTAAATCCAGACGTTTGAGTTGGGCAGGGCATGTACAGGGACATCATTTTATTTTTACTTCAATTTTTATTGTACCTGAATTTTTTAATGTACTCCCCCCCACCCCCTCTAGTGAACTTGCAACCGTTCTCCACACAGAACCAAGCGTATACAGTCAAAGTCGCCTTACGGTCTTAGTAAACACAAACAGTACTGAGTTAGAGAGTATAGTACGTTCCAGAAATATGTTCGCTTTCAATATGGAATCATATTCTCGCACAGGTATTGTCGTCCGTTTGCCTATGTCGCATCCCGGTTTCCCCCACCCACTTCTGCCCGTCCCTTTGTGGCAGGGCTCTCTTAGCTCTTTTCTGAAAACATTAATTTCTGTTAGGAATTGGACGTCTACGTAATATTATACAACTGTTTTAAAATAACTTAAATAAAAAGTCCTCGTTAAGTAATTAACTGTCACGTGATTTCCCTCCTTTCTACGACTCTCGACAAAACCACTTGAACGGATAATAAATAGCATGTCTGAATAATTTTATCTTTTCGGATCGGACAGAAGTGAAGATTGAATATACAGTACGTAAGGCACTCTTTCATAGAGTAGCTACAGAATTATTTCAACATAAGTTAGTAGTACGAAAGACGAAACTGGTAATTGGAATTAGGTACAATAGTACTGTATATAGTGCGATAATATGCAAAAAAGAATTGAAACCTGTATAGAAATGAACGGCCATCATTTTCAAATATGTGTTTAAATATCCATATTATGATTATTTTTCACTTTAACTTCATTCTCTATATTGTACGCTAATGTGCTATAGATAGTATAGTATGCGCTGCATAATGAATACGTCCGAACGGACAGCTCAGTTCGAGAGTAAAAACACTTATTGTTAATATCTTACTGTATTTTGATTAAAGAAAAACCTAATGAAAATTATCAAACTCAAAATTGCGATATTTCCTACTTTACGTAAATGGATGAACTACTTTTCATCCCTCCTATACCTAGTAAAGTGATTTGTTTGTATCTTACGCCAGTATCATTGAACTCCAGTGGAAGGGGTGTTTCCGGTTCACAACCTTTAAGCCAAAGGTACAGCCAGGTTAATATTAGAAATGTTAGTAAAAATAAAATGATGTCCCTGTAGTACGTATGGGTGAATCCAGAAATACATATAGTGTTAGTTGGAAGACCTGTGGGGGGAAAAAAGACCTTTGGCGAGGCCGAGATGTAGATGAGAGGATAATACTAAAATGGATTTGAGGGAAATGGGATATTATGCTAGGGACTGCATTAATCTTGCTCAGGATAGGGACCGATGGCAGGCTTTTGTGCAGGCGACAATGAACCTTCGAGTTCTTTGGCCATTTGCAAGTAAGTTCGAAAAAAAAAGTCAAAATATGGACTTGCGATAAATTCTATCCTGCCAGAGCTATACGAATCCTAGAGTATGAAGATCAATTACACGTTACTGTTCCATTACGATGTAATTAGTGCTCAAACAGGCTATACAAGGTACTATTAGTAGGAGGCCTATCAGATATAAAATGAATACATTTCGAACAGTAACACAGTCATTTCTCTCGATTTTTATTTCAAGTGACTGGTGAGACGCGACGCCTGTACGGTGTGCTGCATGATATGTAGAGCCTAATAAACTGTAAAGCTATGTCAGGTCCTTTCTCTGATGGGAAGTTACTTTAAATCACAACTCGAATTCAAATCAGCACAGATTAAGTGAAATTTAAGATGATGTTGAGGTATTATTCCAATCCCCTGACGCCATTTTACCATTTACCACCATCACCACTGCAAAAAGCCATGTCATCTTCACAGGTGACCAACTACTTCATCGGACCAACTAACTACAGACATCTCTGGAATTTACGTCGACGCCTTGTCATTGAAGTACTGCACAGACAGATTCAATTTGGTTTATTATACCTTTGTGCGAGATCGTGCGTATTTGCTTGGTTTCCGCACAAAACCAATCCGCGGAAAGTCTAAACTTCCACATTCAGTATTCCCAACCTAACACACATAACAATTTCCCTCTTCTTACCGCTTAAGTGACATATTGATTTTACTGCTTCAGGCTTTTAACATATTATTTTTAGAAACGTTCAATATAGTAATAATTATAAATTGGAAACTTACCACTGCAATTTCACCTAAATTGCACTGTTAATTATTGTTTTCAAATATTTTAAAAAATTAAGTAAACTCTACAACTCCACTAAAGTTACTGCATTCGTGATGCAAGTAACATTAAGGAAGCCGTGAAAAAATCAACAAGATTCCAGACTCATCATAGACTAGGGGGGAAAAAAAAGACAGATGTATATCAACCTTTATTCTGCATGTGTGTCAAAATTGTATCAGTATTCCGCAGAGAATTCAAGTAGCGTTTTCGGCAGAAGGATACCTTTACTCCAGATACTCCCGTTCATATCACATTTACACAATTTTTATCATCTAATTACTGTACAGTGAGCACGAATTATACAATAAACGACAGATGAATTCTCCTATTATGGAAGAACTTGCATCGTTAGATTTAATACATAAAGAAGATAAGCTCAATTTAAAAACACACCGACAACTTTCCTTGCACGTGTTACCTTACAACTAATAAAATCATGTATCGGTACCGTCAGAATGAAATTGCATTTTGTAAACGCAAAAACAGCCAAGAACCTTTCCTATAGTTGTATTTTGCGTAGATTAGAGCAATAATACATAGTCGTATTTTCGGCTGGACATGAGTCATGCTGCAACGAGCTAAGCAGAGCAATTACGAAGAAACGGTATGTTGAAAAAGTTGTTATTTACTTATGTATGTTTGATTTCACTTTCTCTATCAATAACTGGACCACATTATTGATGTTGTGGCTATGAACATATCCTTCTGAAGACAATTCCGGGTTCGAGGAACGATGAGTGTACAAGTAATGTAGTCCGGAGACGTCCCTGCGAAGGCTGCGTGGTCTAGAGTGTCATGCAGGCGGTCCGGGTTCCAGTTCCAGTTAGGCCTGGGATTTTCATTCAAAAATCCACAGTGACACTTGTGACGAATAACGGCGCAGTTCGAATTTTTTTTGGACTTCCTCCTTTCCCCTCCGGCTAACCTCCGATCTCCATTCTATTAACATGCAGTATTTATAGCATCTCCCATCACTGGTTGGCGGAAGGAATAGACTACAAAACATTATGGGGTTGCCTGCGTAAATCCTAAATGCACGGCGAACCTTAGCGCAGTCAACTGAAGTGAGGCTGAGCCTGGTCGGAAGTTAGAGTAATAGTTCACTTGATGGACATAAAACTAGGAATTCATCCTCCCCATTCAGGAGAGCGTCATCAACTCAACATTAGGGCCGTGACATCGGTATATTTGTTTTAGTCTGAGGTGAACATAAGACGCCGATCAGAATGTAGTCGACGTTTCAAGTACAGGCAGCGGAAGCGAATTTGACTCACGCCTAAGCAAGCACGTTCGTGTTTTGTATACGATTATTGCATGTTATAAAATCAAGACAATACAATTATTGTATAATAAGGGTTAATATCGGAAAGGTCTAAAATGCTGGCGCGGTTGAGAATAATTGTTGGAAATCATACTTAAATTGTCACAAAGTGGTAAAATATAACTCTGAAAAGAAGTTTTTCTTTATATTTAGAGTTTTTTTTTCTTTACAGTTTTAGGGTGCCGAAAACGTATATGGCGTACAATTTTGCTTTCCCTATATTTAACTGCTACATTAATTTATTTATCACATCTATTCCGTACCTTACTTTTCTTGCATGTTGTTCGCTTAGTTTCGGTTGCTGCTGCAATGAACAACAACAATCATTTTCAAAGTTTCAAATGAAAATGACCGCCGAGTGTCGCATAGTATAACCTTGTATGCGGAAAAACTGCGTTCTACATCGACTGAAATCAAGGGCGCATATGTAAAATATTTCACATCATCAATTTCATGTCTACATCAAGTTTATAACAATCGCACTTGTCATCTGATAAAACTTTTGCAATTTTGCATAATGAATTGAAACCACGGTTTTTTTTTTTTGTATTACTGTGCGATGTAGAATCACAGAGAACTCACAGTACAGTACTTGCAAGAAATCCAACAAATTCAGGGACAGGTACACGTCTCATACATCACATCGTTGCTGTGTTCTTGACATTACTACGCGCTATGGATCAAAAGGAACTATTACCCCATTTGACTTCTAGGTATTGCCTCTAATATCTCCATAAGTAATCATCGTACCATGACGGTTCCTTCTCGAATTTCATCACCACGATATCCTCTATCATGTCCCGGTCTTCGAAGACGACATTTAGTATTCACCCTGTATAGGGCGCACACTAAGTCAATATAAGCATAATAGCAAAGCTCAGTCCCGGGCCCGACCCTCGAAAAGCCAAACCAATATACACCTACATTATTCCAGCTTTGTTAGCGTAGGTTCACTCGACATCAGGAAGAATCGTTTAAAGTTACTACAGATATTTAATTACAAACCAAGTGATAAAATTAAGTAGGCCTATGACATGAAAAATTGTAAAATTGCTGAAAATTATATACATTGATACATTAGGAATATAAGCAGTTCAGTGATACACGAAACTACGACGAGTTGGTATATAAACATAGCTGGAAGAGGACTAAAAGTTTATGGCCATCTACCTGCTACAGCTATAGCACTAAAGTTTTCAGAGAACACATTTTACAACGCTCCACACTTCGTAATTTAGGTCAGGGGTACCTAGCCCCCAGTTTCAAGCTTTTCAGTAGGGAGAGGGGGAAAAATACATAACGTCAAACCGTTGTAGAAACTCGTTGCTTTTATTGTATTTGTATTTTCTCTTAGGAGAGGGTGAAAGAAAAAGGTAGATGTGGTTATGGAAACATTTTTTCTAAGTAACAGCATTGTGGTCCTCAACAAAAACGATACTTCTGTATTGAGAAACAACTACCGGTGTGAAAGAAAATACTGCAGAACCCTGATTTTCGGGATCGATAGCAGTACACTGCACGTTACTCCTACCACACAATATGTTTACTGTTAAACATTGTTACACCCACAAAGTACGAGTTTATTTTATTTATGTAATTGCTTGCGTCGTTATTATTACCATGTTTATTCCATGAAACATTACGCGGTCATCAATGAACTAATTAGCGTGCTTTTATCCTGGATTCAAATTAGGATTACCAGAAATCAAGAATGAAAAAACGGAACATTAATTCTCAGGGAGAAAATAACGTTGAATTATGTTTCTTATGCACATGTTCACAAATTTCTTGTTTAGACACAATTCCAAACTGGCCGACAGACTGTGGTTTTAGATCTTAATAAAAATAATGATTATTAATCATTTGTAATTTAAATAAATAGTTTGTTTTTGGACGCTAACATTTTCATGTGTGATCGTCGTTTGTTATTTGTCGATAGGTGTCATTCATTTGTTGTTATTCGGCGGCGATTGTGGAAATGTTGTAATAAAATAAATTATAGAAAGTTTAGTTTAGTCTTCAAAGAAGTAGGTAGGTGACATATTAATTATACATCAATATAAATAAATAGAATATAGAAAATGTTTGTAAGTGACACATTAATTATACATCAATATAAGTAAATTGCATACCGGAATAGGTTAATGCTTGAATACGTATTTTACTCCATGGATGTTTTCGCGTTCAGCCACGACCCCACGAATGGCGCTCAGAGCAATAACCGGAAGTTGTCAGAAATGGTTTTTATGCTTACGTCTTATCTACATTAATTCCTGTTTTCCTAAAAATCTCCACTCCCAATAAATTAATTTAGAAAGAATACAGATATAAGACATTTAATTATTTCCTCATAGCACATAGTGGTGCACGACACTGACAGTTCGTTACGTACTTTCAAGTAAATACATAAATAAAAGTTGATTTGATTTATTTACGTACCGCACGTGTGTTGTAAGTTTAATTTACAAGATGAAAGAATAGTGGAACGGAGAAAAACTCTCTCCGGCATCGGGATTTGAACCCGGGTTTTCAGCTCTACATGCTGATGCTTTATCCACTAAGACACAGGATTCTCATCCCGGTACCGAATCGAATCGTCTCAGTTTAAGTTCCACCTCTTGGGTTTACAAGGCCTACCAACAACATCGGTAAGGTTGTTAAAAACACGATCGGCCAAAAATAGATATTATGCAGTTAATCACAGAATAAAATAATAGAAGTGCACGGCGCATGTTACGACAGGGAAGCAGAGAACAAATTGTGCGCTCCTGGTGGTCTGGCTGTGAAGCTTAACATTTGAAAATTTGAGCGCGATATTGGTGGTTTTGTTGATCAAATTAAGTTAAATGCTTCTTGAAACAATACCAACAACGCATAAAGAAATCGTTACGTAAAAAAATAAATGAGTAAAGAGAAACTATTTTTGAGACGACCTAGTAATTCAAACATACACTTATATTATATTATATTAGAGATCACGCTAGTTCATAAAATGAATTTCCAAAGCATCGGCAGTGTTTTCCGGTAAAATGTACTTTAAATTATGCCAGATTTCCCCTCAATTTGTGCCTTTCCTCCTACTCACCTAATGCGGTTTCAGGAACTCAGACAGTAACAGCAAAATTTTCTACAGAATAAGCAATGTCTTATCGTCCACACTGGTCAACCAAGATACAGAATTCCAGTTCATTATGTTTCTGTAAAGATTTAATGAAAAAGTTATGTATACTGTGTTGTTACCCATGGTTACTTCCTGTTCATGCAGACAAATTTTTCCGGCTGTAGTCATCTGTTTGACAAATCGGGTGCACCACGGTAAGAGATGGTTGCGGAACACCGCTTCTTCGCCTCTCTTTCAAGACCCAGTGCAGCAAGATGGTATCGCCGGATTCCTGGCGGTTCATTCTCTCTCTGCCAATGACGTCCGCTCTAAACATGCGCATATTGTATAGAGCAGCGACCGGTTATGATATTAATCTGAGTGAAAATATCACCGTAGCCGCCGCGTGCCACTTCACGGGGTCTGTGCTTTGAGTTCTACACAAAGCCTTCCTGCCTTCCTTACTTTAATTGGTTTGCTATCTTTTCAGTCAAAAGCAAGGGTGAAAAAAAAGGCTATTTCATTATGTCATCTATCGCAAAAAGAGTAGTCCAACCTCCTCTTTAAGTTTATTATAGTTCTTTCTTCTTTCTTCCCAGTCTTTTTTCTTTTCTTAACACTGTTTATTTTTCCTTCTTTCCCCAATTATTTCTTTCTTCTAACTTTTTCCTCGTGTCCTTCTTTCGTTCCTCCCACCTTTTTTCATGTTATTCGTTTCTCTCACTTCATTCTTCTCCTTTCCTTAATCTATATTTTCATCCTGATTTCTTCATTCCCATTTTCCACTTTTTCTTGTTGCGAGTTTGTTTCGTTCCACCTTCCAGCCTCTTTTCTCTCTTGATGTTTTGTCACTATCAGAACATGGCGATATTTACACTTTTTGAAGCCTGCGCAGCTCAGTCGGTATCGTGTTTGCGCTTGAACGTGGGTTCGATTCCCACTTGGACTGATTACTTGGTTGGATTTTTCCGATGTTCTCTCCAATTGTACGTCAATGCCAGGTAATCCTCGGTTTCATCTCGCAAAATACCATTTTGCTACCACCAATTCCATTGACGCTAAAATAACCTAGTAGTTGATACAACGTCATTAAATATCCGAGCAAATATACATTTCTTGAAAGTTATTATTACTATGATTATGACGATATTTTCTCAGATCTTAAATGCTGATATTAATAGTCTCGTACTCATCTTTCTTCGAGATTTGAATCTCTTGGCTCATTGCAGCTTCACTCTTATAGCAAAACTTCCCGATCATATGACCAGTTCAGAACCATCACTTAAGAAAACGCGAGCGGGGTAGCGAGCGGGACTCATGCTCCGAGACTGCGTTCGGGCGTCAGTTCGAATCCCGCTTCGGTGTTATCTGACTGGTTTTTTCCGAGGTTTTTGCCCAACTGCAAAGCGAATTTCAGGTAATTCCGTGGCGAATTCTTGGACTCCTTTCGCCAAAATAACTCAATAACAATTCCAATGAGGCTAGATAATCGCACAGTTGATGCATCGTTGTTAAACAACCGATTTAAAAAGACAACACTGGATGAACATTAGCTGGCACACATTCAGTTTGAGATGAAATTCAATTATCGTCCCCAGTCAGGAAAGTTACAGAAGCGGGTGATTCAGCTAAAGTGTATGAGTAGGCCTGTATCTTGAGCGCTGGGTGACGTCTGGGGATCTTAATATTAAGTAACAAAAGAGGCACTCGTATACAACAGACTACAAACATAATCACATAAGTTACCTCGTCTGATACAAGTCGCAACTGATATTTTGTCAGTGCTCAAGATATGCCGAGAGATGTGCAACGATTTAACGTAAGTCTTTTGGAATTCGTACTAATCATGTCACGTGATCAAACATTTATAGGATAGGTCTCATGAATTGTAAACTGTTTAGTCAAAGCAATGCATTTTATGTTGTCGGACAAAAAACATTTTAATATTACTCGTAGATCATACTAATCTACTAATTACCAACGTAATGTGCGAGGGGTCCAGGAGGAAAATATACTCTTTCACAAATTATTGAACCATTTAGGAAACATCTCCCAACATAAAGATGAGATGTGGTAAATACGTAAATAAGCAAGACATTGTTATTTTTAATACTATAATAATAATAATAATAATAATAATAATAATAATAATAATAATAATAATAATAATAATAATCATTATTATTATTATTATTATTATTATTATTATTATTATTATTTTAGTCAACTTCGTTTCTTTGTATTATTATTATCAGGGAACGGATTTATATGGACTAAAAATATATGAAATATGTAAATATATATGTAGTTATTTTTACCAAAATATGGAATTAAATATGGATTTTTACCAAAATATGGAATTAAATATGGACTTAAAATTATAAAAAAATGACTATGTACGTTAAATATTGGTACATTTTAATCAAACTAAACAAAACATATAATGGACGTACCTTATCTTCCAATGTAGTTTCAACAAAACACAATTTTTATTGTCTGTTACCATAACAATAGGTTACAAACATTTCTTTCAAGTGCTGAAAAGTGAATCTTCTTCTATTGTCTCTGAGGATAGATTTATACTGACTAAAAGAGCGTTCGACGTCACAAGAAGTAACTGGTACATAATTCAATTTCACAATGTCTGCTGGGAATAAGTCCAAGTTAATCTTCACTGTTGATTCACCACTCATCACAGCAACAACCTTTTGTAGTTCTTCATATCCAGGGTTTTTTGAAAGTACAGTGTCCACCTTAGCTCTTACTGCATCTGCAACTTTACCTCTACCACGATTCAGTTGTTCCACAGTACTATTTATAATTTCAAAACTTTCAGATAGTGAAAGGTGCCTATTTTGGAGACTTTTGAGCGTTTTTATGATGCATGAAAATGTATGCTGAATGTGAGCTAAGTCATTCTTCACACTTATGTCACAGGTAACTGTTTTCGCAGTATCAATTGAGACTGCATCTTCAGAGTCCAATGCAAGGAGAACATTGTTAATAGAGTCTATATGTTCGGCATAATATTCAACTGCTTCTAGCCATGTACCCCATCTAGTTAAAATTGGCTTTGGTGGCAATGGAATTTCAGGGTACATTTCTTTCAACACGTTAACTCTACTGGGAGCTTTGAGAAATACTTTTTTCACTGATGAAATCAACAAATCTACTTTAGGGAAATTGTCTCTGACCACTTCTGCCACACGATGAAATGCATGCGCCACACAAGTAAAATGAGTCAATTTAGGATATACAACAGATAATGCTTGTCCAGCTTTGACCATATAAGGGGCAGCATCGCTAATAAAGAATAACACATTATCGTACATAATACCCTTTGGCCACAGGATACCCATAGCTTCGTTGAACAGTTTAACTATAGTTTTGTTATTGCACTTTTCTAGAACATCACAATGTAAAAGAATTCGTTCAGAATATTGTTCACTTAACAAACCGATAACTACATTACCAACAAGTCTACCTTCTTTGTCGGGAGTCTCATCAATGGAAACCCAAATTGAACTATCTTTAATTTCATCTCTTATCTTCTGTATTGTCTCATCGTAGATGGATGGAGCATACGTCTTCCTAAGTGTTGACTCATCCGGGATTGTATGTTGAGTATATTTTTCAAGGAATTCCCTGAAGACCTTATTCTTTAGTTTGTAGAGAGGAATATCAGCAGAGATGAGAGAACGGCACAGGTCGATGTTAAACTCAGATCTTACATTCGATGTTGTTGGTTGTGTTAAAAACAATTGTCTCTGCTTGGAATTTAGTTGTTTGTTGGCCTGATGTTTACTAGTTGTAATGTGTTGTTGCACCAGGAACTTTTGTGTAGATGATACTGCACACTGACACAAATTACAAAATAATATTTTATTGTCAGTTGATAAACCATCTTCTTTAAATTCTGAAATGTAACTTGTTAGTTTTGATTTTAAATTGACTGAATGACGTACTTTTGGCATATTTACCGTCTTTATAGTATGATTTACAAAACTGAACCTATGTGTACTCTGACTGGCATTTAACTGTTGAGCTGCACAACTGAAGTCTGTTAAAAATTTTAAATTAAATTAATACAGTTTTGTAACTTACTTTCCCATTGTTGATAGGACTGCTAATTTTCAAATAACTCTGATGTTAAAGGGATTACTGAACATGTGTTTAAATCTCTATTGTTGAAATGTATTTTTAAAAGTTAATGGAATTTTGTTTTGTTTTATTGTTAAACCTAATATAATATGGACTGTTTTATATGAAATATGGAAAATATATGGAAATTAACGAAAATATGTACTAAACTCTAAAATATGGAAAAATATGGAAAATAAAAGTAGGATTTTTCAACCCTACACATTGTGAAACATAAAGATAATGCAAAATATAAATTATATTAGCTTTATAAGTAAATATGTATTTACATATAAATCCTTTCCCTGATTATTATTATTATTATTATTATTATTATTATTATTATTATTATTATTATTATCATCATCATCATTATTATTATATTCAAAACAAGTCTATTTACTTTACAAAATTTTACTCAAATTTTCTATCCATTCTTCTAACCGCATTGTTCCACTTTAGATGACAGGCAACCGGCAATATGCCAGAAGCAAATATTCACTTATTTTAGACGTTTCACAGGAGGAACTTAACCAAACACAGACAGAAGTCGTTCCTTCTTGCGTGGGAAGTGCATGGTTGCGCAGGCGCATGTGTTGCAGGTGGAGGAGCGAACGGCTTGACCTTCACAACGAATGTTTGTCCGCGTTTGATTGTGCCGGCCGGCCGGCATGTGGCGCTGACCACTTATCCAGGACGGCCTACACAAATAGTATGAAACGCCGCAGAGGAAGAATAGGAAGATCGCTCAACCAGCTGGTTCGAGTTCAACAACGAAGTTGGACACTGTCAAATACATGAAGCATTATTTAGAAATTAGTGGCTTTATGGCGCCCAATTCATACTTTCACATTATAATATGATATATATAGAAGAAATATTGCAATTCTGCAAAATTTAATTCCGACATTTTTACGTTCGTTACCAGCACTCCCGTAATAAAAAAGTCATCACGGTATGTCGTCTGTGTACACCGATTTCTCAGAAATCACTGGAATTTTTAATTTTGTTTCTTAGATGACATGAAGTGACGAATGAAACTATTTATATTTTCCAGCTAGTGCAGATTCTAAACTGCTAGAGCAATTATCATAGTTACACGCACGAGTGAATTATGTAAAGAGATTTGGACTAATGTTATAGGCCTATTTTGGATAAGACTATTTCGAAAATATTAAAAATTAATCATTAATAAAAGATAACATAATTATATACTGCCAAATAAGATAATTAAATTGCTAATATAATCCATTTCATGGTCGGCATGGAGTTGGCCTTCTGCAACATGAAATTCGTGGATAAAAATTTGACAGTATTTGTAAAAATTATGATTACTGAAACAACAAAATTAAACAAATGTAATATTTGACTTTATAACATTCTATTTTGAACTACGTACATTCTATTAATGAGTTATCCACAAGATGAGAACTCTTGTGATATTTGAAAAAGACTGATTAGCATATATATTAGTAAATAATTTATAACTCACAGAAACATTATATTATAAATTAAGATATTTAATGCTTGCACTTGCTAGCACGACCATCAAGCAATATCACGTCCCACTGTACTGTTAAGGAAACAGTGACAATATTAAGGCCGTGTCTCAAAGCTACATTTTCAGCTGAAATGAACTAGACAGTTCTCTAAAACGCCGGATGTGATGTCAGAAGTTATGATACAAAGCTACATAGTGCATAGCAAAGTCCCTAGTAACTATATTACGATGTACTAAAGTACATATGATCATGGATGGGCAACTCGTGCTCCCAAAGTGCTAAAAAAACCTTGAAAGAGAGAAAGGCAGACGGAGCCAGCCGCAGCAGTTACAAGTTGTTTGTAGTTTCGCTGCAAAAGCCACGGTGCGCTCTGGCGGCTCATGCAGATGGTCGTGATATCTATTCCATGATTTGAATTTCAGAATGACGCATGGTACAATACTTATAGTAATTTTAGACAGATTATACCTGAATACATAACAAAATTATATTATTTTCTAGCTTTGTAAATTAGTTTAGTACTGGAAACACAAACTGAATACAACCTTTTCAAGATACAACAAATATAGCTGCAATAGTTATTTATTATTACACTATTTGTTAATATTTCTTATTATAGGTCTTATTTGAAACGTAGAACGCTAGAATTTACAAGTCTTTATACATTAAAGAGTATTCCTCTGTTCTCAGAAAGGTAATAGTCTGTATTCGCAAACAATAACAAATTCAAGTATTTTTTACATGTCACAGCAGATGAAATAAGCTTACTTCTGAGCTCTTTCTTTATTTTGAGAGCTTTTACACTTCTTTCTTGTATTAAACTCTGCCTCAAGCACATGCAGTATATATGGAAGAAAAGAGTATATTTTTAAATTCTGACTTAGGCAACATTACGAACAGATTTCTGATTTTGCTGGAATCTGAGTGGCGTGCTGTTCTGTAGATTTATTAATTCAAGCTATAAATTTTCAGAATTTTCTATCGGCGTAAGGCAATAAGGTTTCAGAAAAATTTCGATTCTTTTTTAATTGTCACTGTTTCTTCAAACTTAGCAGTGAATTCTGCTGTAGATCTTGAAGTAGGGTCTTATATTTGATAAGAAAATTTTCTTATCACTCTTCAAGATAGTTTATAGTCAAAGAAAGTGAAGTTGTCTATGTTCTACATGATACTGATAAATTTCAAATTCATCCATAAATGCTCTTAGCTAGTCGATCATATGTCATGCAATTCTGTAACTCGCACGCACAACGTGCGAATGATATTTGATATCAGTCTCACCTTGTTAATATCCCATTTTTACCTTTAGCTGTTCTAAAGCAGATGCATACAGTATTTCTTTACTAAAACCTTTACTGTTTATTTGTAACATAAAATGTCATGCATAAGAAAGTGTAATAGAATACAAGCTTTACCTCTCTTCTTAATAAAAAAATTCTCTTTTTACTCGTAACTAAAAAGAAATGATTTGGGAATTATATCGTTTTTCATTTAAAATGAGCCGCCATTTACTGCAGACGCGATCGAACTTGGTCTTCAAAGAACCGCACACAGACAGTACAGCTAGTAGAGAGTCCGTTCTACCTGCACTGAGATTGTGTTGACACTTTGAGAGCACGAGTTGCCCACCCATGCATATGATATTTTCATGCAAAAATTCTGCGTCATCATATGATGAACGATGGGTGGAAAAGAGAAAAATTCTCTCCGGCACCGGGATTTGAACCCAGGTTTTCAGCTCTACGTACTGACGCTCTATCCACTAAGCCACACCGGATTCCCTAGTAACTAGTAAAAGAAAATACTTGCTTGATTGATGACTTGTTCACTAAACAAATATGGATACCTCATCAGAAATTGGGGTTATGATATCTGAAGATGCTTTGGAAGTGAAATAATGTAAATATAATGTAGAATAACACATTAACTTTGAACATTGACATTGTTAGTACCTTCTTTACAATGTTTTAAACGTTAATGTGATATATTAGGCCCTTATCTTTTCCACATAATTCGTAATGAAACTGCATTCGAACACTGCCTTCTTAATTCAGTGCTGCACCGTGATGCCATGGATTTCAGAAAAATAGTCTATGATGAAGCCCATGATTCAAGCATGTATGTCCAAAGCCATCTAATGGGTAGTTTACAAATCTCCTACTTGCTAGTCACTAGTGTGTAGTATGGACTTGAGCTTTGAGATACGGCCTGAACATCTGAACGTCAGGTGTAACGAGATATTAAAAATAAAATGAGCGTCATGTGCGACAAGACTGCAGTTAATAGTTGGCTTTGATTGGTTAAAACTCGACAGATTCTTACACTCCATTGATACATGAGTGAAACAGTCACTTACATTCCATCTCCAATCTAAAAATGCTTCACATAAAATAAATTGGTTTAAAATACATGTTCGAATTATTTTCTAAATTAACGTAACCATATCCGTTGCAGAAACAGAGCACGAACATTTTGCATCGTGTCCACCACTTTGTAGTATTGGTCAGCGTGTCTGACTGAGAAACTAGTGGGCTCGGGATCGAATTCTGATTGGTACAAACTGCCTGATTGAGGTTTTTGCCGGGGTTTTCCCACAACCCATTAAAAGCAAAAGCTGGGTAATTTTCGAAACCGGACCCTCTACTTCCATATTCGACATATCATACAGGGGCCAACGGAATCGGACCTAATGAGTGCCCCAACCTCAGAACAGGATTCTTTACCAAAAAGAATGGGTAGAAGAGCAAATGGCTACACGTCAATTTGCGTGGCATTACAAAAACTTTAGTTACCTCTAAGAAAATTAAATACTATGTGGATTAAGTAAGAATAATGCTGAAACTGATCAGGAAGAGAAAAAGGAATTGACTGGGTGACTGGCTAAGAAGAAACTGCCTACTGAAGGATGCACTAGAAGGAATGGTGAACTAGAGAAAAGGTCGGTGCGGATATCAGATGATAGAATCAATGACGAAGCTCTTAAGAGGCTTTTGAGGCTTAGCCTACCCAAAAAATTTGAATTATTATAGGGCCTATCTACTAACAGTAGGCCTACAAGTTCGTAATAACGATGTATAGTGACACTTTGTTTCACTTCGATTCTTCCATATATTAAGTTCACTGTTGGCAGTCATTCCAGGATGGAGAGTTCAGTGCGAGGTTTGTGGCAGAAGCCTCGAAAGGCATAGCTACGACCTTGATTAGTAAGGCTGGGTGGGCACCGGAAAGTGTGTATTGATTCGCTACATCTGGATACGAAACGCGGCTAGCCTCACCTTCACAATATATTGCGCTATATTGGTGTTCTGAGAATGTGCTGCATTGTTGAGTGTTAGTTTAATCAAAAGTGCATGTGTACGCGCGCGCGTGTGTTACATATTAATTTGTTGTAAAATGGCTCATATTGAGAGAACATTGAGGTCACTGATGGTAGAATTAAAAGAGAAACCGTTTTCAAGTTGGACGTAAGAAACAAAATGTGCATACAAAGATAAATCAGATCGACACATTATTTACATATTAAAATAGCGAATGGAGGAAGGCAAAATATAAATTTTCAATTGTCATGGTATAAGAAATATCCTTAGCTAACAGGGTGCTCTGAGACAAGTTATACTGTTATACCTGTATTATGTTTGGAGGTGAAAATCAGTGGTTATCATCTTCTTGTGGGGTCTGTCACAGTATTTACACCTTAGCTTCGCCACTGAACAGCATTAAGATATTTGGATCGTATGCGGAGACTAGGAGGAAGGCGGGACATAGGAAAGATTGTAGAATGCTGGGTTTACAGTGAAAGGTCTGCCCATATTATTTTCAAATGATTTGCCCACAAGTAACACAGAATCCCATTACAAAGGAATAATGCCCTTCATATCAATTTTAAATACTGTTTTTCGTAAGAAGAGAAATAATATTACATGGAAACGAATAAAGGCGAGTCCTATAACGTCATTTGTGTAAAACTAATTACACGCTTAACCTACACTGGATAATTTATAAATGATATCAAATATGTTACTTTTTGAGATTATAAAGAATGCATTTTTATGTACAATCCAGAAAATGAAAATTTATTTTTCGGACAGTAAATGACGTAATGTCTAGGGAGCGGATTTTTATGTGCTAAAAATTTAAATATATTTATTTTTATGTGCTAAAAAGTGCGAAAATATTTGCTAAAAATAAAAAATAAATATTTTTTTAATATGACAAAAATACCTTTCTTAGCTTGAAAGAAAATGTTACTAGGTACTCACCATTCACACTTGAGTATTAGTTCCTAGTAGTTGTCCGAGAATTGCAGTGAACAACAAGGTCATTTCCAAATTCTCCATCACAAATGCATGCACATTATCTCTGAACGACTTACACTGTGAAAACGATCTTTCCACATCACAGGACGTCAGACATGCATATTTAAAGAGAGGAATGTCACAAACACCTACACCAGACGTCTCAATTGGGCCTTCTCAGAGCACTTCCTCCTCTTTCTCTTTTTCAATGTAAGAGTGGAACAAGATGCAGGACCAGTTCGTGTATCTTCGGATGACGTCATTGACCGCGACGTTTGAATAGACATCTGCAACCGCTACGATGTAACAGTCAGTCATTGTGTCCATCTCCGAGGAAAGAATGTTCTTATTACCGCAAATGTATGAAGAAATAAAAACTTTCATAGGGAAAGCGAAATTGTGGGAGACGCAAGTTTCGGTGGGTAACTGTTACCACTTTATTAATCTAAAACTGTTACCTGATTTGAATCAAGACCAGTGTAACAAATATAAAGATGTACTGAAGGACTTGAGAAAAGAATTTGAGACCAGATTTAAGATTTGAATAGTCCTAATTTAAAATAATTGCTTGTGAATTTCTAAGATGTTTAGGTTATTTTTAATTATTGTAAACGTTACGAAATATATTATTTAACTATTATTGTAATTAATATATTAATATTAGCGTGACGTAAGAATACCTACTTTAATAACCAACAAGTTTAATTGTAATTTTATTATTATTATTTAATTGAATTTTATTTTATTAAATAGTCCACATCTGTGGAGTAACGGTCAGCGCGTCTGGCCGCGAAGCCAGGTGGCCCGGGTTCGAATCCCGGTTGGGGCAAGTTATCTGGTTGAGGTTTTTTCCGGGGTTTTCCCTCAACCCAATACGAGCAAATGCTGGGTAACTTTCGGCGCTGGACCCCGGACTCATTTCACCGGCATTTCACCTTCATATCATTCAGACGCTAAATAACCTAGATGTTGATACAGCGTCGTAAAATAACCCAATAAAAATATTTTATTAAATATAGTATAAACTCAAAAAAAGAACGATACCAAAAACCTTTACTAGAGATGAAATATTGTTATTGTTTGGTCAACTGTCCGAAGACAGGTCTGAACCTCACAAGTGATACCAACAAGGCACCACTTATGAGTCAACTAGGCCAGGAAATAATGGAGTAAGGTGGCCAGTTCCTTGTGCTTAAATAATTACGTAACATGTATGGTTCTTCATGCTTCAGATGTCTTCTTTTTACTCATTGATAGTATATAATTAGAAAATAAATGTATTATTATTATTATTATTATTATTATTATTATTACTTATTTACTTACTGGCTTTTAAGGAACCCGGAGGTTCATTGCCGCCCTCACATAAGCCCGCCATTGGTCCCTATCCTGAGCAAGATTAATCCATTCTCTATCATCATATCCCACCTCCCTCAAATCCATTTTAATATTATCCCCCACCTACGTCTCGGTCTCCCTAAAGGTCTTTTTCCCTCCGGCCTCCCAACTAACACTCTATATGCATTTCTGGATTCGCCCGTACGTGCTACATGCCCTGCCCATCTCAAACGTCTGGATTTAATGTTCCTAATTATGTCTGGTGAAGAATACAATGCGTGCAGTTCTGTGTTGTGTAACTTTCTCCATTCTCCTGTAACTTCATCGCTCTTAGCCCCAATTATTGTTACTGCAAACTACTTAAGAAATTCCTTCCGAAAACAACTGTCTATTGTGACAGTACAACTCAAAAGTGCAGCTTTGTGGCATTTCTCCCACGACAGTTACAACTTAGCTCGCTCATGCGTGTGACATTAATCAGCGATCGGCTATCTTCGGGTACTGCGCTCATCTCTTCAGCTGACTATGTTATCTAGACTTGCTCTCTATAACAATTTTTATGCGTTGGCCTTGAGACGCCTGACCTACACCGTCAGTTTCACCTACAGGCACACCCTCCAATACTTGAGCAACTTTACACATTTTTTTTTTATATCCACTGTTTTGCCGTGAATGTACACGTGAAGCAGCGGCAATGTGATTGTTTCCAGACAAATGTTGGGTTACCTGAGAGCTCTGATCTGCTCTTACTGATTTACCACATGGTTGGCAAAATAATACTTTTCCGTCGGTAGTAAAAATGTTTTTAAATTCATCTACATATTGCTGTAGACGCGATCTTAAACTCGATTTGATTTTAGGCATTTTAAGAGGCTAATATATGTACGAGAGGCGAGAGATTTGTTTAAATTAAGTAATGTTTATAACCGAGCTCTTATCCGTTGTGTTTCACAAACAAAGCGTGGAATGAAATCATCTTCAGCAACAATAGATATTCCTAATTATGTGTTGCAAAATCTCTCCTTCTTGTCCATGTTAATTTATTCTCATATAATAACACTGATATGCTGCCTAGCAGTTCTCAGAACTTGAGGCGATACTATTACAAAAATGGATCACGGATACACCACACAGCCCATTGAAACACGAAGCAACCAAGAATTCTTAAAAAGATAACGTATATCTGAGTGACATAAATGATTTAGTTTTAAAATATTTAAAAGTTCTTGTAAAAAATTATTTAAGTAAAAAAACTCCAAGATGAATGTGTTTATAACAGATTTCCTGAAAATATGTATTTACATAAATTTTTTGTGAAAATATGTGTTTTATGTGAAATAAAATTCGGGTTTTAAACTTGAAACTTGACATTCGGAATTTTAAACTTTGTTAATTGTTTTTTATCACACGCAAGAAAAATATTTAATTACATAGGAATCCGCTCCTTAGTAATGTCTTTTATAAAATAGGGTAAGAAATATTATGAACAGTAATATCAACCACATGTTAAAGTAAATGAATTGTCAAACCCGTGAAACGTAATAAAAACGTATGGGTCATCTTCCAAACTTTCTTTTTATTATTTTGCCGAATACAGATGATATTTTTATGGAGAATTCACAGTTAAGATAGACTGTAAGTTCTTGAGAGCAGTATCATGGTTCCTCTCCAGCAGCAAGTTGATATTATACGGATACAATACACCTGAAATGAGTTAGTAGTCGCACATGCTAACAGAAGCGCCCCTCTTTCCTGTAACTGGCAACGCCGTCAACAGATATAAACAAAAAAAAAATCGGAGACAGCATGCACATGGTGTGTTTATTTTCAGAAGTGGTTGAGAGGAAGTAATACTCGTACCACTCTGACACGCGCTTACTAACTTGTCTCTTGAGACAAGCAAGAGTACTGACGGGTTGCGTCTGTGACTCTTCGTAGAGCAACAGCCTTCCATCTAGGCGTTGCAATTTGTGGACAAAGCAGACAATGTAGAGGACTTTCTCGGGGTACTACCGTTTCCTTGTTTCATTTCACTAACACTCTCCATATCCCCTTAATTATTAATCTTGTCTCTTGAGACAAGCAAGTGTACTGACGGGTTGCGTCTGTGACTCTTCGTAGAGCAACAGCCTTCCATCTAGGCGTTGCAATTTGTGGACAAAGCAGACAATGTAGAGGACTTTCTCGGGGTACTACCGTTTCCTTGTTTCATTTCACTAACACTCTTCATATCCCCTTAATTATTAATCTACATGGGTCATTCAATAATTAGTGGCAAGATTTTAATTAATAACAAAGAAAACATTTTTGGAAAAGTCACATTGTTGCAGTGCTCAGAAGTAACCTCCTCCAACATGAAGAACCCGCCTCCACACTTCTGGGAGTTGACGGATGCCATCCACAGCGTTTTCTTGTACTAATCTTCAAACAGACTGCTGTACTTGCCGATTGCGGTCTGCCAGCTCCACGTTTTTTTTTATGAATATCTTCCCTCCTGTTGCGAAATGCATGTGCCCACGGAACAATATTGTGAAGTCTCTCTACCACAAGCTTTCAGTAATGCTGTATGGCATTGTTGAGCATTCTTGCCTCTTGCAATCTGAATTTTAATTAAGCATCTTTGTTCTATCTTCTAAACATTTTAGAGCACTACAGATAACAATCTACAAATTAAACTCACTACAAATATAAAATAAATGAGATTATTGTCTTCAAACTCACGGATAACACACATCAGATGCTCTTCTTTCTCATTGTTATCAGCTTCCATCATTTACCGCTGATAGCGCCACATACAAACATTGTAGCCACTAATTATTGAATGACCTATGTATCATCTGCAATTATCTGCATATAGGCTGAAGTGAAATCTTGGGGCTAGTACGGCTGATACAGGTTAAAAGGGCTTGGCGCTCCGGACCCTGGATTTCTAGAGCCTCGTCTGGGAATGGGTCTTGCACTGCAGAGCTAGGCTGTCAGTAGAAAATTCGTCAATGCATCACATAATATGGGACAGACAACAGCTGATGGTAGCCAAAGTGCATGGATCCATCTCTCGTAAGCCAAGTAACACAGTCTGTTCTCAGCTGTGAATGTTCTCTAAAGCAAATCGATAGTAGCTTGTAGTAGTGTAGCAAGGGAACTGTCTGGCTGGCTAGCTGATGGCTGACAGACTTTGCAAGGGTCGGACCCGTAAATGTTATGTTTTATTTAACGCAAAGTGTGTCTCCCAAGCTAGCAAACTTCCGAGTGTGTGTCTCCCTTGGTAACGAAGTTCCGAGTGTAGCTTCCACGCACACTTTCGAGTGTATCCCTGGTACCGAACTTCCGAGTGAGTGTGTGACAATTTACTTATCAAGGAGAACTTCTTCCCCTTCTCCTCGCTTACCCATAAATCTATGCTGATATAGAAATGCCAGATGGCACTGATGGACGTGGGCCGACCTCGCTGACTGAGCCGGCATACTTGGCTCAATTATTATTATTTCAGTAGGCCTACTGTAATTTTACCGTCTTTAGTGATATCTGGTATTAGTAGGCAAAACTGAAGAGACGGCCAAATTAGCCTTTTACTAACTACTCTTACGTGATCCTCACTATATCTACTGTGGATAGCATTCGAGAATCCGATGCTGACAAGTTGGCCATCCTCAGTCCTGAAATAATCAGGTCCCATCCCCAGACGAGTGCCCGGAGCCACAAGCCCTTCCTATTTCAGCACCGTAAACCCGTACTACCCCCAAGACTTCACCTCAGCACATTTTTTACTATTGCAGATTATAGACGAAATGATGGGAAGGTTGAGAGTATTAGTGGAGGAAAACGGGAATACCACGAAAAATCTCTATAATGTCTGTTCTGTCCACCACACATTCTATCACGACCTGGTCGGGGATCGTCAATCAACTCGTCCGTGAATATCATTCACGGTCCAATAGATCTAATGACATTAATGTAGGCCTATATACGAGTATAAACACACACACATATATATACACGGATGGCTGTTCATGCCTGTATTTTCTCCATACACAGCATCTATGTTACTGACATCAGGAAAATATTTCGCTTGGATGGATAATATGAAAACTACAAAAAAAATTCAAACACAGTTTGCATATAAATACACTGCCAAACATATTCAAACTGAGGTTGGAGAATGGGGAAAGGTGGGGTGGGGTGGGTTGGTACTGAATGAAAGTCTAGTGGAAGCAACTTCTCTAGGCCACTTAATTATCCAAAGTGAAAAAGTTTAATTAACAGGGGCTTGGTTCTCTCCTACACGGGAAGGAAAGCCATTGCGTCATATGAATATTACATACCCTGTATTAGTAACAATGATTTATGGGATTTTAAGTCTGCTGCGAAGAAAAAACTGACAGAGTGCTTAATTCTTCTACCAGAAAAGGAACTTTTCTATTCTCAATTTCCTTCATGGCTACTCGGTCCATCCACTGTACTAAAAGAGGGTGTAGGAAACACGGTTAAAACCTGAGCCAACATGTGGCTGCACGATACCTATTAAAACGAAGATGTGGTATAGTGTTCCGCCCAAGGGCAAGTCTTTCACTACAAACCTAGCATTCTCCAATCTTTCCTATTTTCTGCTTTCCTCCTAGCCTCCGATACAATTTTTCTTGGGAAAGATAAATGCGGTAGCTTCCCGTTGCTTTCCACGCACCACTCTCTCTTTCGCATCTTAAAAGATCCCAGGTGGTTCCAGCGTGGAGGTGAGGAGAGTGGATTTGACTAATTAGATCCTCCGGACTTCACCGAAATTCACCGTAAGGGTTAAATATCAGTTCTATCAGGGTTTTAACCCGATCAAAGACAGGGAAGGATATCACCACAGTTCGCTGCAGACTGTCTATCCTCACTGTCAAAAAAGTTACACCACAAAACATTTTTTTTTCTGGAAAAACCTTGACAGGTACAGAAAAACATTATTTGATTTTTTTCTTCAATTATTTATGCTCTACCACCAGCATTTGTTTGGCAGTTTATATCGCTGAAAATATAGCCTTTAGAAATATAACTTAAATACTCTATGTACATGAATTATGTGAATCGTGTAACGTGGTCAAATTGAATGGACTTGAAGTTTATACCTCAAAGCCACTGAGGCAGTTCAGCAGTAGCGTGTTTTCCTGCTGATCCGGGACTGCGCTTGAACGTGGGCTCCATTGCAGCTAAGGTTGATTATCCGTTTGCGTTTATTCAAGGTTCTCCCCAATTGTAAGTAAGGCAAAGCCAGATAATCCATGACGAATCCTCTCCCTAACTCGCCAAATAACACCTCGCTATCATCAATTTCATCGACGCTAAATAACATTGCAGTAGATAAGACGTCGTTAAATAACCGGATAAAAAATTCTATTTCAGGTAGGAATTGTCTTGTGTTTATTGTATGTTATCTGAAGGAGGTAAGCCTTGAGTGTTATACTTGTCACATAAACCAAGAATGTCTGTAGGCTACGTACCCTATAATGTCCAGAACTGCTTCATAATAAATACAGGGATATCATTTTATTTTTACTTCAATTTTTATTGTACCTGAGTTTTTTAATGTACTTCACTCCCACCCCTACTACTAATAAAGTTCAACCGTCCTCAACACATATCCAAGACCGCATATATAGTCACAGTAGCCTTGCGGTCATAGTAAACAGTACGTTCAAAAATATGTTCGCGTTTTCCAGTGACGAAAGAGCTTTCAATATTGAATCATTTTCGCACAGGTACTGTCGTCCATTTGTCTACGTCGCATCCCGGTTTTCCCCACCTGCTTCTATTCGCTTCTCTGTAAAGGCTAGTGGCTTAGCTCTTTTCTGAGAACATTAATTTCTGTTAGGAAATGGACGTCTACGTAATATTATACCCATTCAATTGTTTAAAATAACTTAAATAAAAGAGCCTCGTTAAGTAATTGTCACGTGGTTTCCTCCCTTTCTACGACCCTGCGACATAACCACTTGGACGGGCAGTAGATAGTATGTCTGAGTAATTTTATCTTTTCGGATCGGGCAGAAGTGAAGATTGAATTTACAGTACGTAAGGTAGACCTACTCTTTTATAGAGCAGGTACAGAATTATTTCAACATGAGTTACTGATACGAAGTACGAACTTGGTAATTGAAATTACATGCAATAGTCTATAGTGCGATAATATGTACATTAGAACTGAAGCCTGTATCGAAATGAACGGCCACCATTTTCAAAAATGTGTTTAAACATCCATATTATGATTATTTTTCAATTTAACTTCATTCTCTATATTGTACGCTAATGTGCTGTAGACGGTATAATATACAGTACATACACTGCATAATGAATACGTCCGCATGGAGCTCAGTTCGTGAGTAAAACACTTATTGTTAATACTGTACTGTATTTTGATTAAACAAAAACCTAATGAAAATTATCAAATTGAAAATCGCGATATTTCCTAGTTTACGTAAATGGATTAACTACTTTTCTTCCGTCCTATACCTAGTAAAGTGATTTGTTTGTATATTACGTCAGTATCATCGAACTCCAGTCGTGGAACGGAGTAGCAAACGGTGTTTCCGGGTCTCAATCGTTGATCCAAAAGTATAGCCAGGTTAATATTAGAAATGTTAGTAAAAATAAAATGATTACCCTGTACATGTACTCTTTTTAGGCCTATTATTGTTATTATTATTATTATTATTATTATTATTATTATCATCATCATCATCATCATCATTGCTATTAGTACTATGCGTTATGCATGTGATTGTAGGCTATACATTTATTGCACTATTACACTATGTCACTGTTCCACTACATAATGAGTCACATTGATATTTTCCTCTGTAAAGTATCTATATATCCCGTTTAAATACGTTTTATGCCACAAAATATTACCGATATGTACACGTTAAAGAAACAGAAAATAGTAAGCTGTCAAAATTACATACGAATGATTACAGTTTATTTTTTAGTCATTACCGTTAAGCAAAACGCTCATTTATTAAAAACATTAAAGGCTTGTCCACAATAAAACGGGAACGGAAACGAGAACGAAAATATTAAAAATAAATGTATTTAAATTTGAGCATTCACAATTAACGAGAAGCTTACCGAAGTTCGAGAACGGGAACGTGAAAATTAACGCTATGGAATGATGTCGGAATGATGTAGATGCCTAACATGGAGAAACGAGAGAACCCCGAGGAAATCCTCAATAGCCACAAGTGTCACTACGGATTTTTCAATGAAAAAGCCCAGTCTGACCGGGCGTAACAGGCTGAAGATCTGTCCACTCAGCCACCGTTGGTCTCAATCATAGGATAGAAATAAACTAACACCAAAAATGTCTGTTATTACTTCATTATTTCCTAGTTCCCAATTATTAGATTTTAAAAAATCAGACTTGCGGCAGTAAAATCTCCAGTCTGTGTGTGTATCAAGTTTTAAATATTAACTTCAAACCGAAGCCAAAAATGTAATACAGAGAGACTCTACAGAGTGTAAGGGGTATAAGTGCAGTCCTTTTCACAGTCGTCGGGGACGGTCTACAGGATGAAAAAATGTCCATACAACATAGGGTCAAAACTTGATAGTTTTCCCAGAAAAAAAAATATTTCTTTTCTTATTTTATTTTCGTTATACTGCTTATATCGGTAGTAAAATTACGAAAACAATTACATCAGTAGGTATATCTAGCAAAGAGTTAATATTAGTTTAAATAAATATTTGACTGTACTACTACGTTTTCGTGAAATTACATAATAATTCATGCTTACATTTGTTAATATTCTGGCGTGAGAGACGTGGCAACATGTTCAGCAGGCAGTACTCTGCACAGACGTAAGTACGAGTCAGCTGAGTTCAAGCTCTCTGTCCATAGGTCTACTGCCTAGCGGATGATAGTTCAGAAGGCTACTGGTATTCGATAAACTTACAATGTCATTCACAGTTTAGGAATATCATATGTTGTTAATTTACGGAGAAAGTCGTCGTAATTCAAGAGAGGCAAGAAGATGTACCGTCAACGTTTTCCACAGGTTACCTAATCGGCGAACTTTTGTAGCGGTTTCTCAACGATTATTAGAAACTAGGAGTCTCTTATCACGTTTCGAAAATCACACAACCAGAAATTTCTTTAAAAATAGTACTACTTTATGGAAGCGGAAGGGATTAAGAAGTTGCATTAGAAAAAAAAGTTCGCGTGATTTTGTGCAGTAAACTATTAATATTTATATTTTAAGCGTACAATTAAAAAATGGACAAATATCGTTAAATGAAATGGGAATTTACCATAATGTTCTATTAATGAGATTGAAAGTTTGTATTTGCTGCTCGTTTCATGTAGACTAAACAGTTGTTCTGGTCCGCTCCTGCATTAGAACAGAGCATCTGTTTTGTACCGGTATGTCTGTATTCGCTTGAGCTGTACTGTGTACTTGTAAACCCCCTCCTCCCCATCCAGCAACGTTGCTAAACGCCCAATAATTAATTATTAGTTAAATATTGCAATCAGAAAAAAAATTGTGAGGACATTTTTTCTTCCTTACGACATGTCTCTCCCATGAAAACAAATATATCAATGCATACAGAGCGGACGGGATGGGAACACCGCCACTCCGAAGCCAGGTGCACACAAAACCTCATCTTCCCCCCCCCCCTCCCAATATTAACGAGTTGTACGAAAGCCAGAGCATCCTCATCGTCTGAAGAAGACATTACGAAAGCTGTGCGACACGGAAGTGTCGCAAAGATTTTGACTCTTCAGTATACTTCGCTCACGTCATGTCCGCAACATGTCTCCGCCCGACGTCCAAGCCACGTCCTGTCTACGTCTTCGTATGAATAGGGATATCCTGAACTAGCACCAACAGATTGCGCGCGTGTACTTTGAGGAATGCGCTTTCCGTGTGCGTTTTCCAATTTATAAACATTGAGGATTTACGTAGAGTATTGGTATATTAAATACTCCTAAAAACAACTCAAAATGCCACATTTTTGTTGTGTTCTACATGTAATAACCAGGGAAAGCTTTTTGCCTTCAATCAGGTCCCGAAAGATTCTGCCTATTAAATAAAAAGAACTATTTCAAATAAGGAATTGATGGCTACAGTTTCATTTTGGAAGAGAGGTAAAGAAAAAAATTAATAAAAACATATGCAACCTCGACAGCAAGCTGTGTTAGCTTAAATTGTATGCAGTCCTACAAGTAGGACTCCTCGAAGTTAACGACTGCATTTTACAATGGAACGATACTTGGCTTACAGTAAACTCTCGATGAACTGGGATATGTATTATCTAGGACGATCCGTAGTGAAAAAAAATTATATAGGCCTATAAATAATATAGTCTATGTAACTTATTGAAACCATGTTTTAACTTCAAATTTTCAAAATCATCATACATAGTATTCAAAACTGTATATCCTTAACCTACAAAACGCACGAATAATCGTGATACTATTGCGATTATATTATATCATCCTATTCAAAATTGCATTTGTTCTTTCTGCAATTAGAGAAAAAAAAGTATGAGGAATTCAAGCCCTATAGTCCCTTCCCTATAAAAAAAGACATTGGTGGCTGCATATCCTGTTTATCGCGTACGATAACTACTTACAATACTTATGGTTAAAGAGGCAATATTCACCTTTAACAAAGATCCTTCTTTTTTCACTCGTGCACCTTGTTCTCAAAGTTCTCGTTTAGGTTCATGAAAATTCAATTTACTCGTAGACTATTTATATTCTGCATACTGCAGATTTCCCCATCCATCTCTTAAGGGGAATCGCTCAGTATTATACAGGGACATCATTTTATTTTTACTTCAATTTTTATTGTACCTGAGTTTTTGAATGTACTTCACTCCCACCCCTTCTACTAATCAAGTTCCAACTCCACACAGAGCCAAGACCGCAGATAGTAAGCAGTAATGAGTTACTGAGTATAGTACGTTCCAGAAATATGTTCGCGTTTTCCAGTGACGAAAGAGCTTTCAATATTGAATCATATATATTTTCGCACAGGTACTGTCCGTTTGCCTAAGTCGCAACCCGATTTCCCCCACCTGCTTCTGCTCGCCCCTCTGTAAAAGCTGGGCTGTCTTAGCTCTTTTCTGAAAACATTAATTTCTTTTAGGAATTGGGCGTTTACGTAATACTATACAGCTGTTTAATTTAACTTAAATAAAAGGGCCTCGTTAAGTAATTAACTGTCACGTGATTTCCTCCCTTTCGACAATCCTGCGGCATAACCACTTGGACGGACAGTAGATAGCATGTCTGAGTAATTTTATATTTTCGGGTAGGCCGAAGTGAAGATTGAATTTACAGTACGTAGAGTAGGTACAGAACTATTTCAACATGAGTTACTAGTACGAAGGACGAAACTGGCAATTGGAATTAGATGCAATAGTCTATAGTGCGATAATATGCACAAAAGAACTGAAGCCTGTATCGAAATGAACGGCCACCATTTTCAAAATCGTGTTTAAATATTCATATTATGATTATTTTTCAATTTAACTTCTTTCTCTATATTGTACGCTAATGTGCTGTAGACAGTATAATATACACTGCATAATGAATACGTTCGCATGGATAACTCACTTCGTGAGTAAAAACACTTACTCTTAATACAGTGCTGTACTTTGATTAAAGAAAAACCTAATGAAAATTATCAAACTCAAAATCGCGATATTTCCTAGTTTACGTAAATGGATGAACTACTTTTCTTCCTTCCCATACCTAGTAGAGTGATTTGTGTTTTACGCCAGTATCATCGAACTCCAGTCTTGGAGGGGGGAGCAAGCGGTGTTTCCGGTTCTCTAAAGGTATAGACAGGTTAATATTAAAAATGTTAGTAAAAATAAAATGATGTCCCTGTACAAGTTTACGCTATTATTTATTGTAAATTAAATTAGATTATGAGGTAAGAAAATACCGAATTATATTAGATTATACTAGGTTATACAAAATAATTATAAATATAATTCTGACAAGCACAGAAAACCAACAAGCGGGAGAACGAAATGAACTGTAGCATATGACATAATATAGCCCTATGCCGCATAGAATGCTCCTGCCATCTAACGGTAAAACTTCGCATAAGATATCCCTATTGCATCTAACGTAACAGCGTCACAAACTTCTTCGAGCACTGTAACATTGTCACAATGCCGGCACACCACTATCCAAGACAGCGTAAGACAAACAGTGACAAAGACAAATGACCACACACTTAGTGAGATTTCAAACTACGATGGCGGATTTGAAGTTGCGTAAAAAGCTGCACCTCAGCCTTTGACAATTCAAATCACATCTCTGCAATTTAGCGTTGTAGATTGTCAAGATAAGGTAATGAGTGACGAAACAGAAAAATTAGCGACCTCTATTTACATATCAATTTTCCTCTTCTTGAAAGGTAAATACAAATTTTTGACATCTTACTGCACAGTGAAGATATACAATCTAAAATTCACGCAGAATAAATAATGCTGAGTATACAAGATGAACAAAACATGAGCGGTAGAGGACAGAACGGCTGTGGGGAATGTTTTCTCTGAGTACTCCAGATTCCAGTGCCATGCTAATTTCAGTATGTCATCGGTTCAGTACCATCGCATCCCCTTTAATTAGATACCACCGTTTATAAGGAATACTAAATATAAATAATTACCAATCTCCTCCTTAATACAACACGAAACTACTGTATCTCCGCGCCAGTCATATTTATTTTCGGACAGTCACCAATTAGAGCCTTTTCACACTAGGACACCGGTGACGGTCACTGACGGAGATACATTAGTTTGAATTGGAGCGTTCATACCGGGACACTGCAGTGTCTCACCCAGTCACAGTGTCCCAGCAGTGTCTCGCCCTCTACACATGTGACGGATAGGGTCACTGTGTCCAGACCAGTCACTGCCCGACATACATTGCTTTGAATTGGAGTTTTCACACTGGGACACAAATCACAGGACACAGCTTGCAGATTGCCAACAGAACATTCACTGAGCACAGTGAAACTAGTCTATCCAGCCATGAGTTTAGATTTGATTAACACGGAAGATTTTATAAGTGAAATAGAAAGTCGACCTGCTATTTGGGATGTCAAAAGCGAACTATAGCAATAAAGTGGTGAAAACGAATGCTTGGCAAGAAATTATAGCTAAGTTTATGCCTGATTTAAATGAGAAAAGTATGAATGAAAGACGCAAAATTTGTACCTAAGTTGCACATTTTCTTTTCCACCGTAAAAAATTATAAATTACATTTCATGTGATGCTAATTAATGATATATGGTAATATGGTTGTAATTTGTTACCATATTAATTTACAATGGACAGTTACATTTAACAATACGTAACATTTAGCATTGAAGTACAACTATACACATCACAACTACAATTATAGAAAAAATAAACTTAAATGAAATGTTAACAAATAGTAAGACTAAAAACACTCGAGATATATACCTATAACCGTATAAAAGAATTTAAGAATGGGTATCAGGCAAAGGTAAACGTGATCAAGGATGAGAATGGTGACTTGCTTGCAGACACTCATTGAATTCTAAACAGATGTAAAAACTGTTTTGGACAACTACTAAATTTAAATAGGCCAAATAGAAATGATCGGGACGAAATTCAAAACAAACTGCTGAGCCATTTATACCCGAACCCACACTTTCTGAAGTCGGAATTGCGATAGAAAATCTGAAAAAGTACAAGTCTCCAGGTATCGATCAAATTCCAGTAGAATTAATACAAGAGGGTGGAAGTGCATTATCTAGCGAAATTTATAAACTTGTACCTGCTATTTGGGAAAAGGAAATTGTACCAGAACAATGGAAGGAGTCCATAACTGAACCTATTTTTAAGAAGGGGAACAAGACTAACTGTAGTAAATTTCGAGGAATGTCACTTTTGTTGACGTTGTACAAAATTTTGTCCAATATTCCTTTGAGAACATTAACTCCATATGTAGATGAAATTATTGGGGATCATCAGTGTGGTTTTAGGCGTAATAGATCGACTATTGATAAGATTGTTTTATATTCTGCAGATATTGGAGAAAAAATGGGGTTATAAGGGTACAATACACCAGTTATTCATAGATATAAAAAAGGCATATGACTCGGTTAAGAGAGAAATTTTGTATAATGTTCTTATTGAATTTGGTATTCCCAAGAAACTAGTTCGATTAATTAAAATGCGTATCGGTGAAACTTACAGCAGAGTCCGTATAGGCCAGTTTCTATCTGAAGCATTTCCAATACACTGCTGGCTAAAGCAAGGAGATGCACTATCACCTTTACTTTTTAACTTTGCTCTAGAATCGCCATTAGGAAAGTTCAGGATAACACAGAGGGTTTGTAATTGAACGGGTTACATCTGCTTTTTGTCTATGCGGATGACGTAAATATGTTAGGAGAAAAATCCTCAAACGATTAGGGAAAAAACGGAAATTTTACTTAAAGCAAGCAAAGCGATAAGTTTGGAAGTAAATCCCGAAAAGACAGAGTATATGATTATGTCTCGTGACCAGAATATTGTACGAAATGGAAATATAAAAATTGGAGATTTATCCTTCGAAGAGGTGGAGAAATTCAGATATCTTGGAGCAACAGTAACAAATATAAATGACACTCGGGAGGAAATTAAACGCAGAATAAATATGGGAAATACCTGTTATTATTCGGATGAGAAGCTTTGTCATATAGTCTGCTGGCAAAAAGGCTAAAAGTTAGAATTTATAAAACAGTTATACTACCGGTTGTTCTGTATGGTTGTGAAACTTAGACTCTGACTTTGAGAGAGGAACAGAGATTAAGGGTGTTTGAGAATAAGGTTCTTAGGAAAATATTTGGGGCTAAGAGGGATGAAGTTACAGGAGAATGGAGAAAGTTACACAACGCAGAACTGCACGCATTGTATTCTTCACCTGACATAATTAGGAACATTAAATCCATATGTTTGAGATGGGCAGGCCATGTGGCACTTATGGGAGAATCCAGAAATCTATATAGAGTGTTAGTTGGGAGGCCAGAGGGAAAAAGATCTTTGGGGAGGCCGAGACATAGATGGGAGGATAATATTAAAATGGATTTGAGGGAGGTGGGATATGGTGATAGGGAATGGATTAATCTTGCACAGGATAGGGACCATTGGCGAGCTTATGTGAATGGCAATGAACCTCCGGGTTTCTTAAATGCCATTTGTAAGTACCTAAGTAAGTATTGACATGTAGCAACCACAAATGTTGACATAACATTTATGGTAATCTTTGTTATACTTTCCAACAGCTCATGAAGAACAACGATGAACTTACCAGTGACAGGTTTATAATATTTTTAAATATATAATATACTACTACCAGTTAAAATCTGTCAAATATGCTCAAAATGAAAGAAAATAAAACAACAGTAAAGTAAGAGAAAGTTTTTCATCTGATGAGATAGCTTTTCCTTAGTATTGTGTCCATTGCTGTGATTTCTTGCAGTAAATATCTATGTAATAAACATTTTTTCTTCATCCTCCTCCTGTTCTATAGCAGTAACAACAAAACATCCTAACTCGAATCCATTTTACTAAATAATCATAAATTGTTTTATCAGAGGCTACTAACTAATCAGTTGGCAATACTAGCTGTGTGACCCACGAGTGTTCATTGCAAACACCGGTGACCGTCACCCGTCACCGTCACCGGTGTCCCAGTGTGAAAAGGGCCTTACAGTGCAATCAATCTCGTTAATAATACAATAGATACTCACTGACCCGCCAACGAAATATTTTCTGCATTTATTGGTATTTCATGTTTGTTGAAACAGACAGAAAATTCCACGCCAGTAAAATATCACGGTCTATGGTAATGTTGGAACAAAGGACGTCTAAAAATATGTGCTCCGATTGTCTTCCACGCCTGCATTATTCACGCTTTATACGACACGCGAACAGCGGGGGTGGCCAACACTGCAGAAGAAAGCAAATATATCGACCAAACCCATGAATTGTGCAATGGAGATACGAAGTAAGCTATAATACCTTCTCTTCAACAATGAATAAGCACCTTACACAGTTAACTGATTCTGCAACAGTCAACACTCTTTGCGTCCCAGCTCTACAACCTTGGACGGAATGCAGGCCACATGATGCTAGGATAGAGAAAAGAGCGCTATAAAATACACTAACTGCTATTTCATAATACCCCGATGCAACGTGATACCAAGAAATTTGATGTGAAGTCAACCTACGGTCATTTATTTTGGGCAATCGAACATCTTTACTTAGCATACGAAATCAAAAAGTAGCCTACTTCATAATCGATGGCAATAGAAACAAATTTCTAGTGGGAGGGGATGTTATGTAGGCTACATGAGACAAAATTGTAAATGAAGTTGCAAGAGGTAAAACTGAAGTACAAAACCGAATAAATTACATTAAAAACTGAAATGATATCGACTGAAAAGAGATCTCTAAAGGCAGATTTGGAACGGGTGTCACCTTAAAGAGTGAAGAAAGGGGAATCGAAACTCGAACCGCTTGGTCGAGAAGGGCACGCGCTATCCACATAGCCACAACGGCGGAATATTGTTAGAGTATTTCTCGACTAAATCGCCACTGTGTCATTTTTATGCATATCACATTTATTGTGAATCATTCTCGGAAAAATTTACTAGCAGATGCAGAACATGAATCAAATCCATACAACAGTTTAGAAGACATCTTTGTACACAAAAATACAAACAAAAACATGACCAAAACGATCTTTTGGTTTGGTTATTTAAAAAACGTGTTCTGATAGAAGTCTTGATATCTTTTTTTTTTTCTTTTCCTTCAGCATCACAATACAACATGAAAAGTAAAATTTCTACTACCGTTTGGCTTCAATAAAACCAAGACTGAGGTAACAAAGAATATGGAAACATAGCTTTTATTCAACGATTGTTTCTAATTGCAGAAACTATCAAAGTTCGATGAGGGGATAACACGGTGGTATAGCTCACACAAGGAACGATTACCGAAAAGCAATGATGGCGTTGCTGTCTGTTTTGATGTGTGTATGTAGGCACGCCGAGGAGGCGAGAGATTCGGGCTGATGGAAATACTGTCTCTTCCAAGCAGATGAACAAATGATGACATCGCTGTGGAAATAAAGAACGTAGCAAGAGAAAAATTCGAAGCTAATTAAATGCGCAACATATGTTTACGAATGAAATGATAATGCCGTCCATACAATACACGTATTCACATGCAATGGAACAAACTAAAGTCGTAATGTAACTACCACAACGCAAGATTGATTCTATCGATGTTATCTCTCTTCCGACTGTGCTCTTGAATATCATTCAAGCTATCTCGTGACCTTTCCTATCGCCCTCTCTTCCTTATCGCATTGTTTCATTCGCATTCCTTCCGTCGGTATTCCCAGCGTGCGAGATCTGTATCTACCGAAGCACTAGAGCAATGGCGGAACGGAAGTGACAGCGAGAACTACTCGAATTCTGACATCTGTCCCACAGACGTCAAGATTCGAACCCAGGCCGCTTTGACAACTGACCAGCGACTAAATCTATCTGCTCAGATAATGTAATAAACATCGATATTATGTCGCGTGAACAAATTATTTATCTGATATCAGCTATAAGCGCAATTTTCTATTGATGATGGCGACGACCATTACGACCGTTTATGCGAGCTGTACGAGATCTACCTCTGCACTGGCGATTAAGTATTATAACTTCATCTTCCTTTGCACGTGCGCGGAAGTCTCGTGCAGTTTGCAACTTGCACAGGGTACTCGATTTACTTACAAGGCTGTCGGCCGGCACCATGATGCTGCGTGGACCCTACACACGTGTGAGGAAGTGGCATGAGCTGCAAGGCGAATGCGCCAATATTCGGAGGACATGGTACCTACAGGAGCAATGGCAGACTGATAATTTCAGGACAAAGCAAATAACACGGAGACAATCTGTCCCATATTCATACTGTTCAACGTAAGAGAACTCCCAGGCGATCGTGTAACTGCAACACAAGACATGGATGGATGGATGGATGGATTCATACAAGTACACGCATGCTCTGCATAGTAGTGGAAGACTTATTATTATTATTATTATTATTATTATTATTATTATTATTATTATTATTATTCAAAGTTGTAAGTTAAGGCAGCTCTATTTCACAAAATATGCTAGGGCTGTAGTTACAAATAACAGAAGGTAAAGAGCAATACAAAATGTAAAAATAAATTTAAGACTAACAATAAAAAAGAAATCATTGTATCTCAGGAGAAAGTGTGTTTGTCTTTTATACCTGCAATTATACATTCGCAGATAACACTGCTATATTAAAGTGTTAAGCTCGGACCACATTTCTAACATTATCTTCATCCCCAAATCACTCGTATCCCTTGAAGCATCGGTTTGCTAGGAATAATCGTTGGATGCCGAAAAGGTAAACCCACGCACCACGATCTGAAAACAGACTACCATAGTATGTTCGTAGCCTACTGTAAACATCACGTGGAAAGTGCATAACGTACTCGGTAAAATACTGTTGTATGTCAAAAATCACATATTACATTCTTAAACTATTCCCAACACTGTTTTGCTAGTTGGAGGTACGGAATCCTAATAATAAAATAGTAAATTATAAAAGGTTTTGGTACCTGTTTATTAAAACATTTTAGTCGGCCTGGTTGGTATAGCGCCGGCCTTCTATGCCGGGCCAGGTCGATGGCATTTAAGTGTGCTTAAATGCGACAGGTTCATGTCAGTAGATTTACTGGCAGGTAAAGGAACTCCTGAGGGACAAAATTCCGGCACACCGGTGACGCTGATATAACCTCGGCAGTTGCGAGCGTCGTTAAATAAAACGTAACATTTAATTAAGACATTTTTGTTACGATTTCACTGGGAGTGAGATATGAAATAATGTTTTCAATCGGTTAATTAATAATGCTATACAAAGCGCGAGGATATCTAGCGTTGTCGAAATTGATAATAACGCGACGGTATTTGACGACACGAGTCCCAGAATTTGCCATGAGATTATCCGATACTCGTCTTACAGCTAGGAAAAACCTCTCAAAACATCAACGTGATCAAACCACGCTCGAGAGCAATCTCGAAACAGAGTCGAACTCGCTAATCTTTAACCTATGCTGGTAGTTAGAAGAATAATTGCACTAGTTTGTATGATGAAAAACGTAGCACAGTTGTCTTATTCCTTTGATTCCCTTATGTCCCATAAAATACGGAAACGTTCTTTTTTCGCTAATGTGTCCCGTTGTCCCGAAAGAAGTCTTCGGGATATGTTGTCACATATTTAAAAATTATGTGACTGAAAAACAAAACTGAGAAAATCAATTGTTACTTTATTATAAAAATCTGCCTCCATTAGTGTTGGTGACATTAAAATTCGCTGCAATGGCAATACCAGAGGTGATACTGAAAGTATACAAAGTTCTTATTTAGTTCATACAATTAAGTAAAGTGCTACCAGATCAAAATCTGTTGAAATCACTTGTTTGATGAGCTCGTAATTATGAAAAATGTTCTGAATTCCAAAGAAAACAGTGAATTGAAGGAAATTCTTCAGTCAAAACATTACATGAAATCTTGGTGGATCTGCTCAAAAGTGTTGATGAAGCCCTCAAATTAAAAAAAAGTTACAGAGTTCATTATATGTAGGCCTATCCCTAGTACGAGTGCAAATGTTTAAAGTTTGTTTTCCCGCATGAACTCACTGCGGACTGATGAGAAAACAAGTTCCATATAAAGACAGTGAAATCGATGCTTATTGAGCAATAATTTTTCAGTGAAAATTGTATTGCATTTCATGAATTAATGCTTCATAACGAACAACTGTTACAAGAAATTTATTCTCAGCAGAGTATTGTACGAAGATACTGATTTATAACCGTGCATTCTCAGGTTAATATAGTTTGTAAGGAGTACATTTTCAATTCATTTTCTTCAATTTATTCTTTGAATAGTAGTATTCAATTTTATTTAATTGTATTGCTATAACACATTATGTTCAAACACAACATGGAAATGAGTAATGGAAAATATACACCAAAGCTCAATTTCTAAAATATTGTTGAGTGACCTGTATTTTTTTTATGTTTCTGGGAATCCTAGATATTTCTTCAATTCTGTAATAATTGGAATGCACTGATATTACGTAAAAGGGAACGGGGCCACTGGCGTAGCTCAAGGGTTACGAGATGGTCTCATCGAGGTTATGCTCGGGCGTAGGTTCGAATCTCGTTTGGGCTTATTATCCGGTTGAATATTTTCCTAAATTCTCCGCAAATTTAGGCAAATGTCTGATAACCTCATGACAAATTTTCTTTATCAACTCGCCAAATACCATCTCGCTGTCACAAATTCCACCGATGCAATTAAGCGCGAACTTGTTATAGCGTCGTTTAACAGCCAAAAGAAAGCAGAGAAAGAGTCTGGGACTGTCTTTGACAGCTAAGTAGTAACAGCAGAAAGGTCTCATCCCACTGAAAATCTAAGCGCATTATAGACCTATTTATACTTTTATTTTTCTAAGTCCATACAACCATATTTTATTAACAGTTGTGAACCCACTTCAGCTTTTATTCGCGAATTTCTCTATTTCTAGCGTGTTAAGTCCAGAGCATGCGAACTTCATAAAAGCACACCAAGCGTGACCAGTAAGCACTTGTATCAAATCGACGCCGGTATACGTAAGGGGCAAGAGAAAACTTTCATCCTAACCTAAATGGAAGAATATGCATCTAAATTTTTATAGAAGTAACGATGGCACGTTTACAAAATATAAAATATGTGTCGCACAATTTTCATATGATATGCAGTAATGTATCGACAAAATAAATTACATGTAAATATTATCATAAACATATAAACTATTATCAGAAGAATAACACGCAATCTAACGTCAACACAATCACTCCTACAGAGAGACTAAACTGGACTGCCGAGCGGGCGGGAGACGGTTTGCCGCGTGCTGCATGGCCTTACTGCCAGTCGCGTGCCTCCTGGTCGACCTGTATTATGTAAGGGGCGAATACTCTGTTGGTTAACCAGTCATTTCTGTGCCGATTTATACTATCGTTTATCTCAAACAATTCTATTTTCGGAATATGTATGATGAGACTTTGTGTTAAATTCTAACGTACCTTATGCAAATCTGGCTAACGTACCTTGTTTACATGTTTCGACCTATTATAGGTCATCTTCAGAACTGGTCGTTTGCTGGTCTTGGCGCCTCTTGTTTTGTTTCCTGTGAGGGTGTGTTCGTGTGGTGTAAAGTGGAGTCAAATAGTGTGTGTGTTCTGAAATTGAGTTGTGTGTTGAGAATTTCATTGGGGTGTGTTTTTGTGTGTCTGTATATTTCACATTGTTCTAGTGTCTTTAGTTTCTGGCTTTTTGGTTGGATGTGTAGTATTTCCATGTCTGTGTTGATGTCTCTGTAGGTGTGGTTTAGCATTTGTGATGTGTTCTGCATATGTGGAGGTGTTTTGTAATTTTGTTATGACTGTGATGTGTTCTTTGTAACGTGTTTGAAATTATATTCTTCTCTGATATCTGCATTCCTTTTACCATGTTCTTTTGTATCCTGAAATATTTCTTAGAAACCTCATTTCATTTGACTCAAATCTAGCTTTGTTCTTTCTACTTAAAATCCAAATTTCGCTGCCATACTATGTATAACTTCGTAACAGACGTCTCTTTGTAAAACTTGCGATAATATCCTTTCTAGCCTTCTTTTTAAAAAGCCTGCTAATCCTGCCATTAATAAAGTTGTATTTTACATTCTCCCCATGTGCTCAAGATTAGCTATATAAGACATAGTATATCATAAACATTTAAACTTGTTTACTTGATCTACAGCAGTGGTTCCCAAACTTCTTGGGCGAGTTATTTGTTTGTGACCCCCCCCCCCCAACATTATCATACCAGTAATTAACCCCATTCGAAAAATACAAATGCCTGTAAGATGGAGAACGATAATTCTACTCAAAACTAGTAGATACTACCCAACGTCTAATGTGCGATACCTGCAAGACGAGAAATTGCAATATGCAAACCTATTTTTCAATTTCTTTTGGCTTTTTAGACTGACGTTCCTTTCTGATATATTTTTTCAAACACTTCACTTAGAATACTTGAAATAGTAGTTTGCGAGGCCAAGATGTTAACATAACAGCCAGAGATAAAATCGACGGATTAAGAAAACTTGATTTCTGATAGACATTACTGGACAAAAATAAAATTGATTCATTTCAGTACATTAAAGAACTCACGGAAAATTTAGCTGCGTATCGTATGAAACGACAAATTCTTAGTTTGCTTTTGTAGATATACAATTAACTTTGCACAATTTTAAACAACAGCATTTTGAATATCTTCCGGAAGAAACTCAAAACAATCATGACAGTGACAGATAGATACTGAATCCGTTTCTAACAGTTGCATTCAACCGGCTGAATGAAAGGAAAAGACTTGCTGAAATATGTGCATACTGATGGAAGGTTAAAAGTAGAGCGTAAATTAGTTTCAGATCGAAAGAATGTAAGAATACCTCGATCTTGCACCAAAAACGGATGTTCCCTGAGCCAAATGATCCTACTTTAATTATTTGCATATAATAACAATTAAATATGTTAAAGGAATTATCCTTGCACCAATTGAGAGCTCTCTGAACCAAAATGATTGTATTTTAATTATTTAAATACAATTTCAATTAAGTAATATATTAAACGATTTATCCTTCTATAAACATGGACGTTCCCTGGACCAAATGTCCTATTTTAATTATGCAATTACTTTATATTTATTTCTAACAAGTGCAGCGAAGGGCACGGGTATGGCTAGTACAACATAAATGTGTTAATAAGGCATTTTTGTTTTATTTTGTAAATCATCTCGCGACCCCCTCAGCACTTTACACGACCCTCAAGGGGTCGCGACTCACACTTTGGGAACCATTGATCGATTACAAGCTTACATCTTACGTTATATTTACCCCTAAGTGCCATTAATTTACTATTGTTTATAGACATGAACGTACTCGTATATTCTTCAGCTAGTCTCTTTCACCAATTTTTCATATTTCTTTTTGTTAGTTGGGTTATTTAACGATGTTGTATTAACAACTAGATTGTTTAGCATTGATGGGATTGGTGATAGTGAGATAGTATTTGGCGAGGACACCAGATCTTAATGTAACACAAACCATTGCCATGCTTTATTGCTTGAGTCTCTTATAAAACTTTTACATACCAAAACCATTGCAAAATATGTTCAAAAATACCTATATTAACCTGTACACAAAGGTTACATCGGCGGAACATGGATTGTCTAATGCGGTGAAAGATTTCAGGATTGTCGTTTGTTTCCTCTGCTGCAGCAAATATCCGAGCCACCAGACCGGTTTAATAAAGCACTGCACGGGTCAAGACGTACAACAAATTGTGAATTTGTAGAGCAGTCGTGAACTGACGAACGCATACGTCCTCTGCTGGTTTAGTAAAGCCTCTGAGGAAAATATGACAGAGAAAACCGTTTGTTTTGTTGTCCCATACAACCTCCCGGAGTTTGTCGGTTTAATTACTTTTCACCCTGTATATGAAGGAAGATGGACGACATACTGCAGCTGTATATACTACTAAACTAAGTTCTTTGTTTCTATTTTATCTGAATTTTCTCCACCTACCATTATTTTGGATTTTTTTTTGTCTGGAATGATTTCGATTAGATGTAGTGGGATATCTAGTTTTTCCATATGTCCCATAGCAATGACCTATTTACCTTATCAAATGCTTCAATCCACCTATAAACAGAAAATATTTTTCTTGGTTCATTTCTCTCCAGTAATATTTCTTCTTAATTGGTTTCAACCCTTCTGTTAATATAATTTGCATAAGAATTTAGTATGTTCCTTCTTAACTTACTCTTACTGTCCCCATATTTGCAATGTAGGTATACGAAATACTTCTGTTCTTATATTACAAAGAGAAAAATGAAGATCTGGAGTTTTCCTCTATGTCGTAATAATATTTTTATCCGCAATGCACTCCGTTCGGAAGAAAGGTCTCTTTCGGAGAAGGCTGTGTAGCGTGCCATCCCTAATGCCGCTCTTTTCTCACAGCGTCGCTTCGTGGTGCGGCCATGTTGCGGTGACTTGCATCAGCTATGTTTGCTTCCAACAATCAAGTACGAGTATGCTTCACTACATCTTCATACGTCACTGTGCCAACAGTCTAACAAACAATGTTTTTTTTTATAGTAGAAAAAAATTTCATCCTTGAACTGGACCTTTGAAACAAGGATTTTCGAAGTTCCTTTTTCTTGCTAAGCCCCTCGTGACATACGGAACATCACAATGTAAATGCAGCGGAATTATAATAAGCACTGACATTTCTACGCAGCTTACATCAGTGGGAATTTCACAAGACAGCCTCTGGCTAATTTTACAACATTAACTTAACAAACATTTATTTTGTACTGTCTTCCTGTATACATATTACTACACGTACAAGGCGAAGCATTTAGTCAAGTTAATACGCTCTATGTCCTTATCCACCAGCTATAGTGCTACTTTCTTTCCACCCATTTTCTTATGTTTCTTCTCAATTTCCTTCTATTCACTTGATGCTGCCGTATATAAGTCATCTGAGGCTTTCTGACCAAAGGAGTCGGGGTTCGAGTTAAGATCAAATAAGACACGTGGTAGCAAAAATGGCTGTCAACTGTTACAGCATTTCATCTTTATCACATCAACAATATTGTACTGTATTGTGTTGTATTCTATTGTATTGTATTATAATGTATTATATTATGTTATATAGGCTACCGCACTACTTTACATTATCAGAACATATTTTGTTTTTATGTGGTTTATAGTATTAAGAAACGCGTCCATATTTAAACTACAGCGATAATTTTTAGCGTAGAGCAACATGGAGGGTAAGAACAAATCCCACAGATATCGAACTCAGGATCTGTCCATTAACAGTCCACCATTTATACTTCGTCCTATAATGTCTGACAGGAAAAGTAAACATTGCCGACAGCTGAGGAGAGAAGTATAATTGCTATTCAACCAATGAAAGAGGTCTCATTCCATGATTATCTTGAAGGAAGTAGAACGCTTCAGACCGCCCAACTTCAAGATAAGCATGGAATGAGACCTCTGCCATTGGTTGAATAGCAATTATACTTCTCTCCTCCTCTGCCGGCAATGTTTACGTCTACTGTCAGACATTATCAAACGAAGTGTAGTTCTAACTTATCGAAGCTAGTTGGAAAAAATGAAAACTTTCATTGTAATATCTCATATATTTAATTATATACTTATTTACCATTTATTTATTTTCTTACCTATCCAATTTTACGATATATCGATGGCTGAGAACCAGACTGTTCTAAGTCCAACTTTTTATAAGAAAGAAATCTGTGTTTCATTGTGTTCCAGTTCTTGTCTGCATATATGAATCGAACAAAATTGTAAATATTCCTCTCCATAAGGTTGCTATGAAGCTATTCCAAATTGTTTCATGAAGCTTTGAATGTCAGAAGCTTAAAATAGTTTTCCGGGGGGGGGGAAGTAAAATGGACTTGGAACAGTGTGGTTCTAGGCCATCGATGTTACGATGTTGATTCTCCGGTATCACACATTTCTGCAGGAGCTGCTATGGTCGCCGCAGTGACTTAGTTCCCTGCTATGCGTTAGATATGTCTTTCTTGCACGCATCAATACTTCTAATGTCAAATAGTGTTACGTTTTCGTTGTAAAGATTGTCCCTAGTTACAATTATTTTTATACTGACATGACTACATTGATTTCTACCACCACCATCCACTGTGAATAAATGTTAAGCTATAAGGTGACTTTTAATTAAAATTGAAATTAAAATCACTAACTTTTTTTTTGTCTTCGTCAATCAACTTGAGATATGACGTTTTTTTTTTATTATACCCCGCGTGGAGTGACATGAGCAGCACGTCATTTGAAAATGATAACGCTTCTTGTGATTGGAGCAGTATCTGTGACGGTCTACTCGATAAACAGACTAACTCTTCAAAAACCGTCCGTTTTGACAGCGGCTGGATGTTAATTGAACAATAACAGTACGTATATGCATAAATGATTTCATATACTAAGTTAATCATGATTAATCAACACAAAGGAAAGACAAGTTTACTTCTTTTTCCGAATTTCTTCATAATGTCGTGGTTCTCTGTTAATAATGAATAAAAAGGCGAACCCATATTACACTTGCGTAATACTAGGATTAGCTATTTTTGTTTAGCATAAAATTATAGTGCAATTACAGCAGTTCAAGGAAACTACAACATACTGTAGAGTATAGGAATATTCAGGCACTTTATTTTTTGTTATTTTAAGATAATGTTTTCTTTATTGGTTCTATATTTATGAATTATAATAGATATTCTATTGAATGTTGGTAATTCAATTTTTTAATAATATAAGATTATATATATATATATAAATTAATTATTTAAATAAAATAACCTATTTTACTAAAAAATAGGTTTATTTATATTATAATAATTAATTTATATATAATACAGATTATCTATGAATATACAGCATTATTGTTGAAAAATAGAGGTATATATATATATATATATATATATATATATATATATGATTTATATTAATATAAATCTAAATTATTAGTATATATATTATTTATATAAAAAATATATTCTTGTTAAATCTATTTATTAATAATTGGTTATTTAAAATAGGACCTTATATATATATATATATACTTATATAAAATAAATAATTGATGGGATATAAATATTATTGACAGTAATATTAAACCTTTAGTGTATAAATAATAGTAACAGTATAACTACAGATCTCATTTAATAATTAAAAAAAAAAGAGATCTGTAGTTATACTGTTACTATTAAAGAGAAAAGATAATTTTATTATACATTGAGGTTAATACTACATTAAAAGAAACCGATATTTACAAAGTAGCTGACTAAAATAATTAATTTCTTATTCGTTATAAATAGTTGAAATTTCTACAATATTTTTAAAACTTAGCTGAAAAAGAATATTCTTTGCATTAAAAAGGAGCTTCAGAGGAGGACTTTAATTTCCTGTTACAATATGGGTGATTTCTGAATATGCATCTTTGGCTTTGAAATACTGGCAATCAATTTAACTGCCTGTTTGCAGTTAAAAAACATCAATAAATCACTATTATCTTTCAATAATTGAATTATTTGAACTTGTTCGTCCCTATCAGCATCAATACTACAGTAGGACTCCCCCGATGCTGTGTTGTGATGTTAGCGGCTACAGATTCTATAAATGAAAGATGTAGAACTGAGTATGGCCTTATCTTCACTCAACGACGAATTTGTGTCATGCTGACCACATGACCAACAAATTTCATTAGTTGTCCATGGTATTTAGCGACTATCATGAATATTTAAGAGCAACAAACTTATTGTAGGCTATATTGTTTCGTATACCTACGGCACACGAAGAGAAGGATCTCTCCCCTAAAAAAAGAGGCATCCAAACAAAATTAAGGGCCAAATTCGCCCTCAAATTTCTTTCTTAGACAGATGTTTCTGTAATTATATACAATATAGCACTCTAAATCTCAAATCAGAGCATTAAAAGTAAGTTTCTACAGTTGCGTAGGTTCTGAGCACTTCTATAAGATCACTGGAACTTCCAGAATGAACGAAAACTGCAAGGTAGGCGCATTGAGCCTATTGGGGCTGAAATACTTAGGTCTAATCTTACCCGCCTGTATGTATAATGCAATCTAATGAAGCCTATCTGTTATGTAGATAGGTCTTCAGAAGCGATTATGTAATATTATGACGGTAACAATAATCACGAAGAAAATAATTCATTCATAATTTATTTACTGCAAACCCAACATTTTTCAATCTTTCCCATTTTTCGCCTTTCTCTTAGTTTCCGCATATGATGCATATATCTCAATGTCGTTTATCATCTGATATATTCTTCCCAAACTTTTCTCCCGTTCACCATTCCGTCCAGTGCATCCTTCAGTAGGCAGTTTCTTCTTAGCCAGTCACCCAGCAAATTCCTTTTTCTCTTCCTGATCAGTTTCAGCATCATTCTTTCTTCATCCACTCTTTCCAGCACAGCTTCATAGAGAAGCAATTCTCCTTAATAGGTTTACAATCTATCACCTATTTAATCTCAGCCATTCTACTTTCTTACTCTGTCTGCCCATTTCACATGCTCCATTCTTCTCCATATCCACATTTCAAATATTTCTAGTCGTCTCTCTTCACTTCGTCGTAATGTCCATGTTACTGTCCCATAAAATCCCACACTCCACACAAAGCACTACATTTCCAGAGTTCCGCAGATGCACAGTCTTAGAAAAAAGTTTTGTCGCACAGGTACTTTATAAGCCCAGAAAGGAGGCAGTGCACATGATCAGACATAGAAGGAAACAAAACTAATTTGATTACCTCTTCTATGAGGATTTTTGATCCGATCAGAGACCGGGAAGTCAAAATTAGCTTCCCCCCCCCCCCGACGAAAATAAAGAAGACAATATAAAGGGACTGCAAAGCAAAAACAACAATATTGAAATAAAATACATCTGTCTGTGATTCTGATTCAATGGACCCATTCTTTGTGGCGAAGATGATTCCAGCTTCAACTTTTTAAACATCTTAGTAAGGATGTGTCTGCTTGTTTTCGTTACAACGCTGAAAATCACTAACAAAAAGACATATAGCATTACGATGATCAGTTCTTCAAAATCCTCACCGTCGTCGAAGATCCGTTGCCATTCTGGAAGGCCACGAATGCATCTACAGCATTATTGGCAAGTATGCGAAAAAAGCACTTTAAAACAAGAAGTACATTGTCGACTTCTCGGAAGAGCTTACATCTAAGTGCTTTTCCATCTTCGAGAAAAGGTCAAAATCGCAAGAACTCCTAACACGCAAATATTGTTCATAGTCCAGAATCTCGCACAGTCATCCACCCAGTGACCTCGTCTCTAGAGAAAAATGATTAACATTGTTGTGCAATACAATAAAGTGCCAGTCCAGTAACAGCGGCCTTTTTTGACGAATGGCTGGACGCAAATGGTGTTAAGGAAGTAACAACAGTATGCAACATGCCTGTCAAAATGGTACAAAATAGAACAGGATAACCCCTTTGAAATAATAGCATCATCATCATCATCATCAACAACACTTTCAAAGTCGCATGTTCTCGTCTGTTTCTTGGGGCGCAGGGATGATGGGTGGCGGTAGGCTATTAGTTTAATTGTTGTTTCAGCTTTGGCTCAAAAGATCTGACACATGTTTTAGGCCAAACAACTGTAACGATCCGATAAGAAAAGGTTTTCCTTCACGCTCGTAACTGATTATGTGCTATTTCCAATCTTTGTCATTTTCTAATGTCTATGAGAAGACAAAGCATCTGCAATGCTACAATCATGCTCATCTCAACTTCCTCGACAAAATAAGATATAGTGGAATGTGCAATTTTAAAAGGCATGATGGGACCGATAAGCTAATAGATATTAGAATTGCTTTTGTCTTCAGTGAGTTCAAGAACACATCCGCTACACTCACCATATTGTTGCCCCAGCTACTACCAAATTATGGATATCCACACAGGCATCAAACTGGACAACTATTACTCCTGATTGTAATAAATTTAAAGTATTTTATGTAATTTTATCATTAACAATTTTAACACTCTAATACGGCCCACATAGCCGCTTTGTATTTATAATGTAATTATTGCCATACAATCGTCGATTTTATACAGAAGCATGTTAATTAATATTAATTGAGTTTACTTGTACGGCAATATACTGTGTACTTATATTATACATATGGGCTTACTTGTTTCTGATGATGGCTCCATAGAGCCGAAAACGTTCAATTGATATATTATGTAACAAAATATTGTATAACCAATATACTTGTTAAATAAGGATAAGCATAGACGGCACATGAAATAAAATTTTAATTGTCACTAATGGAATGTGCAATGCTAATTTCGATCCGCAGTTTGCAAGTCCATCGACGATACCGCTATAACAACTTCAAAATAGCTTTCACGTGAACCAGTAACATATTGTGGCGTCGAACCCAAGTCTTCCAGATGCGGTTCCACTACACGTCGAACTCATGTCCCCCTTGCCCGCTACTGTCCAAGACAAGACTTGAAGACTCAAGACTGACTTCCGAAGGCTGACTGACTGTCTGTCTGCCACTAGCGCTTTTATTTATTACACCATAACTTCTGGAATCTTCGATTCGCGTGGCTTTTAGAATTTTCGAGAGAGATCCGCTCTTCGATGCTTCCTTACTTCCGTCCAATCATAGTAGCTTTTCTCCCCTCCCCTCGCTCCGTACCGCGGCTAGCGTCAGGGGTTCGTGTTTCCGTTTCCCCGCGCTTTCCTTCTCGCTAGATGCATGCGCAACTACCTGACGCGACTAGAACATTCCAGCATGACGCAACAATATCAATCCCATCCTCGGTGTTCTCCCTTCTGGGTCGAAAGGAGTTGATCAGTGTCATATAGCAGAGAAGAATCATCACATGCCTCTTTGTAACACTGGCTGAGGATCAGTCAGTCATCGTGAACCTCAATATTTACAAATCTTCGTTATAATGAAAACTCTGACCATCTCAACCACTTAAGTCAGCAATAAACAAAAGAACCAGAGAATACACAAGATGTTTGAAAACAAAATACCGATGTGCATTTGACTTGGAGCTTCCTAAACAAAGATGTTCAGTATCGCTGTAACAAACACAACGGTCCTCGTGTATCCTGTACCAATTCCAATAGAAAGTACAGTAGCGTGCAAATTAATCCGAACAACGTAATTACTTATGCAAAAAAACTCAAACGGGATAAAAAAAAAGGATCTAAGACATACCTCAGTAATCTATGTGGCCTCCCTTGTCCTAATAACAGCTCTGAGACGATTTGGCATGGATTCCACTAATTTCCCACAAATATTCTTCATTTCTTCATCGCGAAACCATACACCAATGAGGGCAGAAATCATCTTCTCCTTTGTAGAACAATCCATTTTTTGCATTCTTCTTTTGCAAATTGACCACAAGTTCTCAATGGGGTTGATGGGGGTGAGTTGCCTGGCCAGGGGAGTACCTGAATATTCTTATTGTTGAAGAATTCTGTAGTTTTTCGAGACGTATGGCATGGTGCAAGGTCTTGTTGGAACACACCTCTGCATCCGGAAATGATTTTTGCAGCTGGGGTACGATTCTGGTTTCCAATAAGTGAATATATTTGTCAGAATTCATCATTCCCTTGACAGGTATTAATGCTTCAGGCCCTTCATGTGTAAAACAACCACAAAACATTACTTTAGGGGGTTATTTGGGTGCTTGTTGGAGATGAGCTGCTGTTACTTTTTCGGATCCTTTCCGTACGTAAGAAACACGGTGGCCGTGGACCTCGAAATGAGACTCATCGGAAAAAAGTACATTTTTCCAGTCATTCACTGTCCAGTGTTGATGTAATTTTGCCCACAATAAGCGTTTTTTGCACATAACAAGGGTTAGCAGTTGCTTCTTAATAGGCTTACGAGCCCTTCGTCCATCTTCCAAAAGCCTACGCCGCAATGTTGTGACGTGAATATTCGCCCCAGTGGTAGCCATTAACTCGCGGGTTAAGTCGACAGCAGTTAGTCTAGGATTTAATTTACTTTTCCTGACAATTAAACGATCATCTGCAGGTGAAGTCTTCCTTTTCCGGCCATAGTTTCCTTTTTTTCTGGGGTGTGATTGATCCAGTCTCCCTGTATCGTTTTACGATCGAATTAACGGTAGCCAAACCGATGTGACATTCTGCAGCAATTTGCCTCTGTGTCATAGAAGAATGCTCTGCTAATGTTATAATTTTAGATCGTTTTCGTCGAGTTGTATCCATTTGTGAAGACGACAGAATGTACACAGGATTGCAGTATTAAGTCTTCAACACAACTGAAATGCTTATAAGTACAAAACGACAGGCAAAATGTCACATATTATAAAAAAAATAATAACCACAGAACTTCAACAATGGAATTACACGTACTACAGATGTCAATTAAAGCGGTATGAGCAGCTGTGAGGCCAACAATGACAGAAAATGTAAAAATATGTCGTGTTCGGATTAATTTGCACGCTACTGTATTGTTTTTAATCCTTGCACGTCGCTGACATCTCCATATAATGCATGTGCCTAATGTGACTTGCTACAGCAGATATGAATCTTTACTGTGTATCATTGAATCCGCGCAGTAAATCGTATCTCGTTAATCAGAGTTGCTGCTTTAATTACAAGTCTCATAATGGTTACTCATCCATTTAACGGCCCGTGAAAGTGGTACTACATGCAGACATCCAATAGTGAAATGGTTATATATTGTTCTCTTGATTACCCATCCAATGAAAAATAGTCCCTTTGCCTCGTTAGTAATGTTAAGAATAATTTATTTCAATCTGATCTGTACGAAGTGAACTGAATGTAGTCACATTACTTAAGATGCGTAGCCTTAACGTTACGTGAAACCACGGGTGTGTGTTCGAAACCCTCTTAGGGCATGACTACTGTTTTACTTCGTTATTTAACGACGCTGTATCAACTACTGGGTTATTTAGTGTCGATGGAATTGGTGACAGCGAGATGGTATTTGACGAGATGAGGCCGACGATTTGCCACAGATTATCTGCCATTCGTCTTACAGTTGGGGAAAACCGCGGAAAAACTCAACTATATAATCAGCTTAAGCGGAAATTACACCCACGACCGAGCACAAATTCGGATCAGCAGGCAAACGCGCTACCGACGGAGCTACGCCGGTGGCAGAGCATGACTGTTCAGTTCATTAGTAATGTTAATGTAGCTTCCTGTGATTTTAGGTGCACGCCAAATGTAGTGCTGACGGCCTCCGTCTATCTTAGTGTCTGGTCTAAAAACATGGATTTGAAGAAACTACAGGGAAAAGAAGTACTGAGTAAATAGAAATTAAATCAGTGGCCCATAAAAATATACTCTATGACACCCGTGGCGAAAATGTGACTCACGAGCACATTGTGGCTCGCAATGATAGCTGTACATTTCCCTTGCTTCCTACCTCCCACAATCCCCACCCCCTCACTCACTGGAGTCAAACTCCGTTCCATTTGTATTTGTCTCTGACTGCGAGTGGCGTATCGTCGCAATGTCTCCCTCGAAACCATGTACCTCTACAAAAACGAAAGTGTCAAGTAGGATGGGAGGACGCATATTTTTTTTTTTTTTTTTTTTTTTTTTTTTTTTTTTTTTTTTTTTTTTTTTTTTTTTTGCTGACAATATGATGACAATATTAAATCTATGATTTGTTCAAAAGTATTACAAGGAAAACGGTTGTATAACATTAAACGGCATTACAGTACATATCACTCATGAAACATTAAAAGGTTAAGTGTTGTTATTGTTATTATTATTGTTATTATTATTATTATTATTATTATTATTATTATTATTATTATTATTATTATTATTATCATCATCATCATCATATCTGTACGTCGATCCTTTTTCAGCAGATGTACGAATAATGAGGTTAGATCTTCAATTTAAACTTACAGATTTACAATGTAATGTTAAATGAAAGCTAGATGTAAGGGCTTGAGAAATGTTCAACCTTTCAAATCTTTGCCAAAAAATAAATATCCGAAGCTTCGTTTTTCGCTTGCTCTTTTGAAGCCATGTTCGCTACAACTTATGTTTGTGAAAAGGTATTTTCAACAATGAAAATAGTAAAAACCAAATTTAGATCACGACTGACAGACAAATACCTTCGTGATCAACTACGACTGGCAGTAAATGATATAATTCCTGATTTTGAAACTCTGTCGCAGAGACATTCTGAAGACAGTTAAGTTTAGGTTGTGATAATGTGTCCTATGTTTTCTTATTCATTTCTTTCTTCGTTACACGTACTAAACATTAGTTTGTAGCCTTATACTGTATAAAATTTTGTTCAAGTGCTTGACGTAAGGAAAATGAAAATCCGTTAATAAGTCAGACAGTTACTTCACTTCCCCTTCGGGTGTTCGCCTCCCTCCATAGGTGCTATGCACTTTGCAGTTTACACAGTGGCTCGGCGCACGATCGCATTTTCGCCACAGCTGCTCTATGACATACGAATGAGATCATTTGGCAACTCAATGAAGTGGTCCGTTGATCACAGTTCGTGAAATGCTGACTTAGAGGCCGGGTGATAGGGTCATTTGTAACAGGTCTGCTTTGAAGTGCGAATGAGTGAAATTAGTGATTGACCTCTCTGAGAGAAGTTCATTTGAATAGTGCTGTGATTATATACAATGAGTTAGTGCTTTCATTGTGGGTACTTCGTGTTTAACTCGTCGACGTGCATTTAGCCAGTGAGCAACAAAGGCTGAAGAAGCAATGGCACTATAAGAGAGAGCAATTAAATTATTGAAGACGGGTTATTTACTGCATAAAGGGAATGGAAAAAATTGTACAAAACCATTTTCATTTGGCGTTTAAGTTCATTTCTGTTTTTACCAAATGTGCAATTTCATTAAGCGAAGAGACGTGAGGCCAGGTCATTGCTATTTAAGTAATCATCACCATAATCACTATTGTTGTCAGTACGATCACCAATTTTCTAGACCACCTAATTTTCAGTATTTCCATGCTGATTCATTCTGTTATCGCACGAGCTGCCATTTAAAAGAAGGATTCCGTGGCCAAGTCGTGAGTCTGACGCAATGCATCATTCTGGAGCAAAACATCCGGAATATTGAAGAGTAGTTCAAGATGAAAACAAAACATTCTTTCTCAAATATAAAATTTAAGAAAAATAACTTATTAGACGAATATTTTAACATATACACATTATTCAAAATCAGTAAAATAAATGAATACAACGATAGATTTCGAATATAAGCGGGAAAACCGAAAGACTTAAAGAAAAAAAAAACTAAAATAATTTTGTCCAAAAGTTCTCCCAATTGCTCCAACGTCATATTCACTTTTTTTTTAGCATCCAAAGCTCCTTTTTCCTTAAGTCATAGATTGTAATCTTGAATTATATCTTAGAGGCAACGTGTGGTCAGATGTATTATTACAATAGACTAGCCATTCCATACAATGTACAAAATTACTAGTCAAAGCATGAAATAAACTTCGCATAACACCTTGGCATTATTTACAATCCTGAGTTAGCTTTAGACTACCTTCAAAAAGCAAAGCATTTTAAAAATGAGAGATTATCTAATGGAAAATTTCTACCTGTTGAATAAAGTACTACAGGTGGGATTCCTATCCATGAGGTAGATGAATATGGAGATGATGCTCGTAATATTTCGGCGATTGTGATCTGAGACATAGTGTGTAATGTATTTTGCAACTTAGGCACAATTGAAGTAAGTAATTTTAAAGCAATGTATTTAAGACCGCTTTTTTATTGTGTGCGAATCCTTAATTGTACTGGAAGAAATCCTATCTAACAAAGAAGACATAGGAAAATAATGCACTACCAAAATTAAGACGTATCAAAGAACCGGGAACGATAATTTGAAGTTTATATTAAAAATAGGAACTGTCAATTGTACAAAACGTTAAACGAACACTTCACAATAAAGTCAGAACTCAAAACTAACGATGAATAACGCTCTTAAAATGAGTTTAAAATCGACAATGCACAATATTTAACAACTGCACTGCAGAACTGTCCAAACATCCTTTTCAATATGTTTCACAACAAGTTAAATTTCATATTGTGTCAGCTTAATTTTATTACAATATCGGTACTGGGCTGTAGAATTGTTATAATTCGAACGTGCCACAGCACTAAGCACAGGGATTATATTGAAGGAGGGGTAGAGGACTACGCCTTATGTCGATGTAGATTTTGTTACTCTGATAGTAAAAAATTAGAGTCTGGAAAACAATTATGCATAAAAAACTCAAATCTAAACATGTAATTCCTGTGGAGTAACGGTTAGCGCGTCTGGCTGTGAAACCAGGTGGCACGGGTTCGATTCCCGGTAGGGGCAAGTTACCTGGTTGAGGTTTTTCCGGGGTTTTCCTTCAACCCAATATGAGCAAATGCTGGGTAACTTTCGGTGCTGGACCCCAGACTCATTTCACCGGCATTATCACCTTCATCTCATTCAGATGCTAAATAACCTAAGATGTTGATAAAGCGTCGTAAAATAATCTAACATGTAATTTTTTAAGTTCAAGGGCCAGGGGGTAACCCGGTAACCCCAACCTCTTAATAGTCTCTGTATTTGAAAAGAAGTTAAATAACTATCAAGTAATGATAGAGTAATTTTTATTAAATTTTTACTGACAAAGCAATGCTATTATTAACTGTAGACGGTTCCAAAAAGAAGTCATTTTCGCAGGATTTGTGTACTATTGTCTGGGTTTATCACAAACCTATTTTGGGCTCTCACGACGCTTAAGAAAATTTGTGACGAAAATCGCAAGATATTGAATGATCAACACCGTCACGATTTAGTACCGAGTAAAGGCTGGTCCACAATAAACCGGGAACGGAAACGAGAACGGAAATATTGTTAAAATAAATGTATTTAAATGTGAGCATTTACAATTAATAAGAAGCTTGGCGGAGCCCGGGAACGGGAACGGGAACGTGAAAGTTTATTATGAATGCTCACATTTAAATATATTTATTTTAACAATATTTCCGTTCTCGTTTCCGTTCCCGGTTTATTGTGAACCAGCCTTAACAGAGCAATATCTCTTTAGTGGTATTTCAATTTTTCCAGTCTTGGCATTTGCTGTGTTAAATATTATTCAATTGCCACGACAGACACACTGGAGAGAGGCGCTCTGCAAAATAGGGACGCAAACCAGTGGAGCAATTGGCGGACAACCGCAACTTTCTTACGCACGTCTGTGTCCTGGTTACACGAAATCGACCGATCGGGCGCGCGCGTCTCTCTCTTAAACTTTAATCGACATTGAGCAGCTTCCCACAGTCTGCACGCGATTTCATTATGTAACGGTCGCACAATCATTGACTGTGCCGCACCATCAATGACCGAACTCTCCACATTCTACTGAAATACCCCCGAAGAACGAGACTATAATTCTTTGTGATTTATGACTCTAGTATGGTGAAACCAAGCAGTTCAAGGCACGCAATTAGCTCGTAATTCTCTTAGAAGGTGATGGCAAAAAGGAATTCCAACACAAAACTTTCCAGTTCAACTCTTTTCACAGTAGAATGTTTGACTATCAAAAATACGACTCTCTGTAAGAACAGTCTGTTTATTGTGAAAATACGAGCATTTCTGCAGGACATTTAGAGATGTCAATAATATGAGTAGGCTATTTTCGGTTTACTGCCGAAAACACGACTATCTTCCTATACGATTTGGTATATTACAGAAAATACGCTATTTCTTTGTAAGAGTTGTAATAAAATATGAGCACTTGGTGTATTGTTGAAAATACGAGTAGGCCTATCTCCCTGTAGAAATTGTCGAATTGTCAAAAAGTGTTTCTGCAAAAGAAGTTGTCGGTTTAAAAATATGAGTAGGCCTATCTCTCTGTATGAACTGCAGGTTAATGTCGAAGGATTTGAACTCTGTTACAGCGAATTATTTTACTCCGTCTTTCATTAATTGATATTAACGTAGTACTTAAAATGAAACAGACTCGAATTAATTAATCATTAGTGAAAATATTTACTGATATCCTGTAATGCTATTTTACGGGATTTCTGCCCCTTTCTTGCGTACTAATTGCCCAATATTGTGCACCATGATCTGGGCAGTGCATGAACTGAGGAAACTTGGCAGATTGTAATGAGATGAATTACATCTGTGATGAAATTTACTTATTTTCATAACTGCAATTGCATCCCTACTGCTACAGTACCTACTGATAACTCGCTGCCCTGTCCACGCTGCCCGCATAGTTAATGTTTGCCCTGACGTCATTCCGTTTCGTAATGACGAACGCTGGCCTAGAAGTTTTTACTATAATATTGAATATTGTAGGAGTTGTCAGCTTCTTGTCAAAAGGAGTTGACGTATTATTTGAAATACAAGTACGTATCTCTCTGAATGAATTATAGGTTTGCTGTAAAAACAATCTGTAGGCGTATTGCCGAATATACGAGTATGTCTATGTAGGAACTGTAGACTAATACCAAAGGAATTGTAGGTGTGTTATAGAAAATATGGTATCTCTCTGTAGTAGTTGTCTAATGCCGATATATGTGTGTTCTTGTAAAAGAGTTGTCAGCGTATTCTGGATAATACGAGTATTTTTCGGTAAGAGTTTCCGGCTTGTTTTCGAAATGCACTGTTGATGTATTGTGAAAAATACGATTATCTATCTCTAGCAGTCGAATATGTAGATCAGTCTTGCGATGGCGACTAATAATTTCGAGCGAGAGCTCTTTTATGCCCGCTGCGCGCGCGTGGAGCTCTTTTACCTGTAAACATTGCTAAAGGATGTACAGATCTTTGAACACAGCGCATCATGACGGAACGGAAGCGCTTAAAGCTTTCAAGGAAGAGTGGAAGATACAATATTTATGCTTCGAACATGGTGATGAAGTCCAATGTTTGTTGTGCAAAAAAAAAAAAATATCATTTGCAAAAAAAGCAACATAAAACGGCATTATGAGACGCAACATGATATATATATATATATATATATATATATATATATATATATATATATATATATATATATATATATATATGGGCATTATTCAGGAGAAGAGAGAAATAAATTGATTTCGAAATTGACATCGAAGGTAAATTAATTTACATTTGGGTCAGTAGATTGTATCTGGATTCCTTTTATTTCTTTATTTTAAATGTATTGTTGATATTTTATTTGTTGCTTGTCTCTGGATATTTACTTTTATTAGACTACGTGTTTCTTTAATTTAGAAATAAAATTTTATCTTTGATTGCACTTTAACTTATACTATTACTAAGATCAAAAAGCTAATTCACTTTTATTCCAATAACTATTTTCAAGATTTTGAGCAAATATGAATTAAACATTTTGAAAACTTTGATGCAAGGAGTTTTTTTAATAACGTCAGTATAAAATATACTTAAAAATATAATTTCAAAACTATTAGACCTAATTGTGCCAAATTTTATACATGTGATATTATTATAGATCTGTTTATATAGTTTAAATTTCACAAATTTTGGCCGAAAATTGTGGAAGTTTTAAAAATCATACATATCTCCTCAAATGATTGACCCCAAAAATTACGATGGCTCTCAATATCTTAATTTAATCATTTGTTGTTTCGTGTTACGTGCATCTCACAAATCACTCTAAAAAACCTCATTACATAATCACGACTAGAGAATAAGGACTACATTTTCACAATCACACAATCAATATACTCTATTTCAATCAATATTGTCATTATTATTTTTTCAACAAATACTCAAAAGTACTTAGAGATCACACACGTCGAGCAGGTAGACCCTATTAGTTTCTCCTAACCAATGAAGTGAAGTATTTACATAATAAATAATTGCTTTTAACAAGAAAATGGTGTACATACAATTAACTTTTTCTATTTCTCTTTTTGTTCCTAAAAAACCCTTCCCTTTGCGATTTGTTTATATATGTACAGTTGTCAAAAGAAAAAGTGGCCGCTCTCCTGAAACAAAGTTCCCTTCGAGTATCTTCGCTACAATTCGGAGGCAGGTGATGTTACATGTTGTTGGACCACGTTTCCTGATATCTACAGTTATAATTGAAGTATTCTGTGTGTTATTCGATAGCGTAACGGTAGCATTCCGGCCTTTTATTCCTGAGGTCCTGTGTTCGACTACAACCTCGTGCTTTTTATGTTCTTTTTTGTTCTGTTTTTGAGAGAGACAAACTATACATAATAGCTCCTTTCTCTTTTACGATTATTTTAGTAATTAACATCAGGTTCATTAATATATTATGCCATGACTTTATCATTATGATATTGTGGCTGCAAATGGAAAGAAAAAAGATTTTATTCTCAATAAAAATATCTTTCGTGGCATAAACAAAACAAATTTACTGCCGTCGGCCTTAAAACATTCAAACAATTAAGGATAAAAAAACAAAACAAAAAGCCACAATTCAATATTTAGTCTATCTTCCTCTTACCTCGATCATCTTGCAGTCGAGTGGGCATGGAATCGACTAGTCTTTGCAAATAGCGACTGTTCTTAGATCTACATACGTAAGTATTCTGCCCATGGGCAGGTCTTTCATTGCAAACCCAGCAATCTCCAACCTTTCCTATTTTCTGCCTTTAGGATATGTGGATCATATGCGGAGACTAAGAGGACATTAGGATATGTGGATCATATGCGGAGACTAAATGTCGTCTATTATTCTTTTCAACCAGAGACCCAACCAATTCCTTTTTCTCTTTCTAATCAGTTTCAGCATCATTCTTTCTTCACTCACTTTTTCAAACACAATTTTATTTCTTATTCTGTCTGTCCACTTCACACGCACCGTTCTTCTCCACATCCACATTTCAAATGCTTCAATTCGTTTCTCTTCATTTCGTCGTAATGTCCATGTTCCTTCCCTATACAATGCGACACTCCACACAAAGCACTTCACTAGTCTCTTCCTTAATTCTTTTTCCAGAGGTCCGCAGAAGATCCTTCTTCTTCTAATAAAAGCTTCCTTTGTTCATGTTTGCAGTTTTTCTTGGGAAGGATAGGCCTAAATGCGGTAACATCCCGTTGCTTTCCGCACACCACTATCTCTTTCGCATCTTATTAGATTCCAGGGGGTCCAAACGTGGAGATGAGGAGAGTGGATTTGACTAATTGGGCCCTCCGGACTTCACCGAAAGTCACGGCAAGGGTTAAATATTAGTTTTATCAGGATGTTTGATCCGATCAGAGACCGGGAAATCCCAATTAGCCTTTGCCCCCCGCATCCTGGAGTAGCTTCTACGAATCATCAGAAAATCTTAGAGTGTGATTGGGCCAATTTTTCCGAAAATGTTTCCACACTTTTGCCCTCTTAGCTCAGCGGACGAACGTCGGAATTTAGATGTCAACGTCTCAGGTTCAATTCCTTGTTACTCCTTTTCATTTTATTGTGGTTCAAGATAGTATAATGTAATAATACAACTAGATTTTTCCAAACCTAATATTAAATTTATGTTATTGATATCGCCAAAGAACGATTACAATATAAATAACTTGAATATTATTTATACATTATCATTAAAGAACGATAACAGAAACCTATTTTACAAAGAAAAATGGTTATTTGTGTTATAAGAATTATTTACATAAAATACAGATTATTTATATTGCGAAAGAACAATAACAATATAAATAACATGAATATCATTTTATGATGCTAATGAAGGAAAACAGAATATAAATGATATCTTGAATATTATTTATATTGCTAAAGAACGATAACAGAATATAAAAAACGTGAATATTATTCATATCGGAATTTCACAGATTTATTACAGATGTATTTAAGAAATTGTAGAAGAATAGTAACTAGTAACAGTGTCCTATTTATTCTTCTTGGAGCCAAATTTGTAACTTTTAAAAGTGTGGTTACTATGTTGAAGTTGTATGTGTTGCAACGGATGCTTGATATGTTATGTATGTGAGTCAGTTATGGGATGCTTGATGTCGTCGCAATGTCGTAATTATAGTTTGATTGTGTTTGTGTGACTATTGTGTATTAATTTATTATGTATGGTACGGAAAGCTGCATATTTGTGTTATAGAAGTGTTACGTATGTGTGTTGTTAATGTTTTTGTATGTTTCAAATTGATACCTGATATTTGTTTTGCAATCGCAATGCCTAATTTACGGATTGTTTATGTTTTGTTTACATTGCGTAAGCTAATTTAATTTTCTTTTCCATTTCTCTTTATGCTTATCTTTTTTTTGTGTATAAAACTATAGTCCTAACATACATGTGTAAAATAGGGCTAACCCCCATTGGAGATACAATAATAATAATAATTATTATTATTCATATCGTTATAAAACGATAACATAATACAAATTATGACTTGAATTTTATTCATATCTCTAAAGAACGATAACAAAATATAAATAACGTGATATCCATAAAGAGCGATAACTGGATATAAATGATAATTTGAATATCATTTACATTGCTAAAGAACGATTAAAAAATAAAATGAAAACTTGAAGAAGGCCCGAACCAATAACCTTTAAATCATTAAACAAGCACTCTACCGCTGGTCTACGCGGCGCAGATATGGAACACTTTCATAGTTCCGGAACTGCTTGTACAAGCACATGCATCGTGTAACATCGCCGCGACCCGAAGTGGACTTTGAAAATATTCGCTGTTCACGAGTGCGGCCACTTATTTTTTTTTTTTTGACAACTGTACATGTATATTAAATAACTGAGTAATTAGCGCTATTACATAGCCAGAAATTTAGTAATGCAAGTTATTGTAATAATTGCTGCCTTTATTCGCTGCACGTGCATGTACATCCCTGATGTCTACGTTGCTAAGCTATGTAGTGGATGCGCTATGCGCTCGTGATCAAGGTAGAGCTCTTCTACCGTGATTGTGAGCTAATATCGTCTCATCCCTGATGTAGATAATACGAGAGTTTTTTTATTGTTGAAAACATGGTAGGCCTGCAGGATTTGTTGACCGATCATGAATAAAGGAGTCGAAAATTATTACGGTAATGATTATGATCAGAAAGAAACTGATAAATGGTGATGTGGTGATTTTAATTTCTAATAGTATCTAAGAAGATAAAAGCGTTGTAAAAATAAACATCAAATATAAACAAATTTCCGCCTCCTAAGACTTTCCGTGTGCCTGACGCACGTAATGCTAATCCCGACTTCAATCCGTGTTTCATGTATAAAACTGGATGAGTGTCCCTTATATGGGACATCAAAGTGAAAGAGATCATTCCCAGCTTTCTGTCTGGTAATCGATCTGGTAACAGCTAGGTTTAGATGCAAGCGTCCGTTCCATTCAATAGCTACGAGACACACAAACGTCAATGTTTTTGTAACTACAACTTAAAACCTTCTCTTGTTCTTCGCAACCTCTTCTCGATTCATACTGATCCCACAACGAGCGCGGCTTCCGATTCATCGCACCTGAGTAAACAAACAGGAGAAACGAGCGCATCGCTGAGCAGTGGAACCACGGAGTGTATTTAAGCAGATCTTATGAAGGACGAAAACTTAGTACATCACAGGCATATGAAAATTGTGGGACAAACAAATAAAATCCATCAAAATAACTTTCCACTTCATTCTGCTTCAATTTCATGTTAAAGAAAACATCAATGCCATTATATAACGGCAACACTAACTTATTCTGACGTCGTGACGTCCTTGGTGCTTCACGTATGGAGTTGGCGAGATGAAACTCTGCCAGAAGAGACAGAGAGGTGAAAAAAAATTCATAGCATGGCTTCCTTTGAAAGTTAAGTACTGTAAAGTCAGGGAATCTTTGCCGTTAAAGAACCCTATTCCTGTTACCATGTTCGCTAATAGAACCCAGGTCCGCGGATTCGAACTGGATTTGTATGGGCAACATGATTTTATATACTCCAGTCCCTCATTGAGAGGGGTGCAGGCTCGATCTACTTGCCATTTTTCGCCCGTTCGAAAATTAAACTCTACTAGTCAACACCCTGATCCAGTGTCCTATTCCGATTCACAAATCTTCATGCATAATTTACCAGTGCCACAAAGTTATCTGCTTTGCGAAGATACCACTGCAGTACAACAAAGTCCTATGGCAAACAAAGCAAGAAACAAAAGTATAAAGCATGAGGGCGATCGGAATATGTTTTTTTTATTATTATTATTTTTAGTAGGTTATTTTACGACGCTTTATCAACATCCGGAATATGTAAAGAGATTTGACAACAGACGGGTCCTCAGGAAAAACAAACAAACAAACAAACAAACAAACAAACAAAAGGTATCCCGCTGACAGCTTTTCATAATATTCGGTGCCCAACAGATATTGTGAAATTTGGAACGAACAAACCAGTTAAAGGGCATGTAACCTGTGAGTAATCCTTTTTCCAATTATCAGACTGCCTCTCACTCAATCTCCATACTTCAATCTTCTTCTTCTTCTTTTCTTTCAGGATTAGGCCCCTTAACCTGTTTCGATAACCATTTCTTCTTCGGTCTCTCTGAAACTCTTCTTCCCTTAGGAGTATATCTCATAACTAGGCCCCGGATTTTTATGTAATATGAAAGTGCGAAATATGTATATAGAAATGTAGTAAATGTAGGGGAAATATATAATTAAGTATGTAGTATTGATAAAATATGCAATTTAAAATCACATTTATTAATACATTAAATTCACAAAAATGTCGTTATAATTTAACTGGTCAGCTGAAGTGGGAGGATACAGCGTGGAAAGTCGATTTGTCATTTCCACTACATTGTATAGTTTGCAAATACAACTTGTCTCTGCCATGATTTATGATGATTTTTCTTGTGCCTTGAGATTTGCTAGAAAAACATTTTCCTGTGGCATACATAATGGTACTGTATTTTGATTTACCTGACACCGACCCAAACCCCTAGTTACTAGCCTACTTTCAATTTGTAACAAAGTTAAATGACCGGCTCACCTGACCATCCCAGATTCTGAGGAAGCATTAGGACAAATGTATGGAGTTGAGGCATTCCGAACTACAATGTTTTACAAAGAGTTGGAATCCCTAGTTTTATGTTTGTTTTTTTTATTTATTTATAAAAGAACTATTCTCTTAAGCCAGCTTTAGAAATTGAAGTATTTTCTATAGTTGTGAACAAAACATAACGACGTCAGTTACGGGCCCTCCCTCTTTACCAGCATCGTGTACTATAGTGAGAACAAAAGACGGCCTTCTAGGCGGAGTAATGGGACAGGGACGTCAAGATATATGTCCAAATATATATATATATATATATATATATATATATATAAAAATAAAACGAATTTAATAAAAAAATTGAAAACTCAATAATTGCCTAGATACGTACAAAAATGTTACATTCTTTACATAATATGTAAAATATGTAATATTACTAAAATATGTAAAATGAAACTCAACTATAACCATATCAAAACCACAAATCGCCAAAATTTGTCATTTTCAGTAGTCAACAAGTAAAGGAATGCAATATGTAATTACATAAGAATCCGGGCTCTACTCATAGCTATTGCCGACAGTCTATTTTCTGTCATCCTTTCTTAAATGTACGCATCAACTTCTGACGTTATTTTGCCTAATCCTACTCTTTAAGTCAAATGTTAATATTAGTTCTTACGTAACAAAAAAACAATCAAAATAAAAAGGGACACTACGTACGAGGCACATAATCAATCAACAGTTGCCACAAAACTCAATTGCGTGATAGTCCATGAATGGTCAAGAGCCTACTAGCCGAGTGTTGGCCTCACGGACACATGCTCGGTAGAGGTGAACGATAATCCAATCTGAAGGATGCAACGTGTTGTTTATCCTATGATCCCTCCTGCTGTAATAGCTGGCTTTCGAAAACAGATTTCACTTACGCACTGTAGGACCGATCCCATAATATACTGGCCGAAATTTCATGAGAAAATGTCTTACCTGATTAGGGCTCGAACCAGGGATAAATCCATATCGCTAGTCTAAGACATGACGCTTTAGATCACAAACTATCCTAAAAGATGTACAATGTAAAGTACCCGGCGATTTGACGGTCAATGACAATAAAAGTTCCCTCATTCAAAAATCTTGTTCAAAAACCGGGAGAGGGAGGGAAGGACAAAGAGAGAGAGAGAGAGAGAGAGAGAGAGACACACACACACACAAATGATGGTGCATCGCTTACCTTCAACTAACACTAGGGTAAAAATGAGCGAGAGCATTTGTGACAATAGATTGGCATAACAAGTTTGAGAAGTATTATGTAATTCACCTGCTCTGGTCATAAGCTTACTGTTAATGAGTACCACCTTGTTAACTAGGTTCAAGAGCTTGTTCCTTGCATTCAAGTACAATACTACCAAGCGCCAGTTAAAAAAAAAGTTACTTCGAAAAGTAATTTTATTCTTATTTTTGCATAATTTCACATAACAGATATTATTGTAATTTTTACAGTAGAATGTTAGCAATACTGTGACGACGGAATTAGATTAGTACAAAAAGTCTAAATACTCTCAGAAAAGACTTGAGATTCATTTTGATAGTTTTCCTTTTTTGCTTCTATTTTTAATTAAACTTGTTGTTAAACTACTCGGAAATCTCGGAAGCTCAACTATAAAAAACCAAAACGAATTGTTACTAAGCTTTCCTCGTCCATAAAAATGAATCTTTACATAGTATCACTTACATGAATCGATTAACTTAGCCAAATGCCTGCCAGGTTTAACTCAATTTGAAGCAGCTGCAGATTAGGCACCGAGAAGAAAACATTTCATCATGTGTCTTATGTTCATCTGTTTTTTAATTTAATTATAATTATTTATTTATTGTTTGTTTATTTAGTTATTCTGATGTAGTTAAGGTCATAAGGCCATCTCTTCCACACCACCAGAAATACAAATAAAGTAATAGAAAAAGCAAAAATATAAACAAAGTAAAACCAAACGAAAATATATACAACCTAGTCACACAAACTTTAAATGAATTAATAATGTCTTGAAGTTCAGCAAAATAAAAACACACCCTTCGGTCCCTATACATCCACTTAGCGTTGACTCAATGTTCTACAGATCTTACATTACATCTATGCCGGTCAGTGACCGTTAAATTTCAATTGGCTTTTCTTATTCGTGGGCGTCAGCGTATTAAACAGCATTACAACCTGATTAATGGAATATGTAGCTAATCGGCGATGTATGCATTGGAGGGGGAAAGGAACTGGCGACCCTATCCCAATATCTCCTGGCCTAGTTGCCTCATGAGTGATGTCCTACTGGTGTTACTTATGAGGTTCAAACCTGTCTTCGGACAATTGACTAAACAACAACAACAAATAAATTATCACACTTGAGTTTCATAATTATACAAAATGCACGTTTAATTAAATCCTGCAATACATATTTTTTTCGTAAATGACAAGTCTTTCGAACATAACAGGTGGAAATGCTGCATTACGAAAAAATGACGATCGAAGGTAGAATTCCGATATTGAGACTAGTAACTATTAAGAAAAATCGCCATGCAGGTCAGAGATACTCAGGATGACGCACAAATATATCACAAAGCTATCATTATCTCATTCTTCGACGATCTTAACCAAGCATGTTCAGCGCGGGCATGAGGTGCACAGTGACATAGAATATTTTTTAAACTTGTGCTTGCATGCAATTATGATTTCTATGTCACTCTTTCACCTTGTTAAAAGCTAGAAATGCCCGCGCTGAACATACCTGATCTACACTGAAGTACTAAGTCACCATTTACAACGAAGACAATGACGACGATAATTATGAAAATTACTAAAGGTAATATCATTCGAGAAATTATGAAGGAAATTAAGTGCTGATAAACGCGTAAACTATGAGAAAGTTATGTGTCACATTAGCTACGTTCACTTTTTGTAATTGAAGGCTTTCGTCTTGCTTTTCCCATAGCAAATACTGTGTGAAATTACTCCAAATCCTGGTAGAAACTCAACATTGCTTATGAAGCAGTTATTATTATGTACATCCTTTGATATGGAAAGCCACCGGCGTAGCTCAGACAGTAGTGCGTTTGCCTACTGATCCAAAGTTGCGGTCGGGCGCGGGTTCGATTTCCACTTGGGCTGATTAGCTGGTTGGGTTTTTTCAGAGGTTTTCCCCAACCGTGAGACGAATGTCATGTAATCTATGGCGAATACTCGACCTCGTCTCGATATCAACAATTCCATCGACGCTAAATGCCTCAGTAGTTGATACAACATCGTTAAATAACCTAGTAAAAAAATGAAACGGAAATTGGTCACTGTTCAAAGAGTAAAGGCTGGTTCACAATAAACCGGGAACGGAAACGATAACGAGGACGAGAACGGAAATATTGTTAAAATAAATGTATTTAAATGTGAGCATTCACAATTAATTATTGTGAATGCTCATATTTAAATAGACCTAGGCCTACATTTATTTTAACATTATTTCCGTTCTCGTTATCGTTTCCGTTCCCGGTTTATTGTGAACCGGCCTTAAGTCCCACCTCGGAATAGCTCGGCAATCATCGTGTGCGCTGTGTTTACACGCTTGCGTTCTACGTAGAGAGATTCGAAACCCGGTCTTTGTAACGAGAAGACAAGAGTTCTAACGCTGAGCTGTAACTTTGTCGATTAGTGACACACAGATACGATGCTGCTGCGACTTGATTTCATCCTCGGACCTCGATGCTAAATATTTCCCCGTGTGCATCGCGCGCTAACACGAACGACACATAAAAAGGACAGATTCACGCTACAGAATGACGATCATTTTCTGTGTCAGAGGATGTATGTAATCTAACAGACAAAGGCTTATAAATTAAATTCTGCCTCTGAGTGAGGTTCTGGATGATATGGGGAAATTTCATTAGAACATTTCTTCCCTCATGAGATCACGAACCAGCTCTCGTTCTATATATGGCGTCTCAGACACGACGTTTTAGACCACGCGGCTACGGCGTGGGACTTCCTACTTATTAGAAAGATCGAATAGTCGCTAGAATAAAGTACAGTATATACCTTAAGTCATGCATTTTACCCAATGTCAAATCCATTCCCGAACATTAATATATGTTTAAACTTCAGAGTTTGGCTACACATAAGGACACTATGAAAGAAAGAGTTATAAATTGTTATTTATCTTCCAGGAATCGCATCAGAGATATTCTACGTTTACAGCTAAAAATTCTTGAGACATAGCGGAAAAGTTTATATTACACAAACTGTCGGTAACTAATTATAATAGTACAGTATATCCATATCGGAACAACATTCAAGTTGTACCGTTTTATCGCTCAGAAACCACTACAACACAATGGGTTAAACGTTAAACACATGCTTGCTACAACAACTAAACCAGAACACGACACTGAGATCGGGAAACACGGCTAATGGTCTAAAGTTATAAACGTTATGCGAGACCTGTTTTGTGGTCGCTGCCATTGCACGGCCGATAAGGTACACGAATTCCAACGTGAGCTGTGTATGTAGGCCTATGATTAGTTTCACCCTCCGGCAGCTTGACGTAGGGCAAACACCCTCTACCCACTGACTGCAAGGGATCCATTCTCTGCACTGAAAATGCAACCATTGCGCTCGATATTTCTTGTATTTCGGTAAAATAACCCATCCAGATTTCTTTTAATATGTTTTATAGAGACATTCTATTTACTTACGGGACTATTCTTCAATATGTGATGCTCGTACAACTATTTTTCACTACTAGACCTACAAACAAGAATATAGTTTATTATACTCAATTAAATATATTCAGCATCTTATAAAATGTGTTTTCATTTATATTCTATTAGGCCTAATCCATATTACTTATGTATTTAGGATAAACTTCAGTACTGTGCTGGTTTCTCATTGGAAGATACAGCTTTCAATCCCAAAACGCGTTTTTCGTGACTTTTGCTCACCAATTCAATCTTCCTGCTAGTTCGCCTATGCTGTATAACCTCTGTAGACGTACATGCAGTCGTCTTCGATGGCCTTGCTGTTACATGTCACGTTGGTCGTTGGATCCGAGGTTCGCGGGTTCAAACCCGGCCAAGGAATTTTAATTTTAAAGGGCGTTAAAATCCCTAGCATGGCTTCCTCCTTGAGAGAAGTTTAAAGCCTTGGTTCTTCTGAACCGACGAATGCGATGTGCGAAGCCCGCCTCGCACAAATCCGGACTACTCGAGAGGTTTCTATGGCTGCGAGGTGCGCAGACCTCGCATATCGCAGTTATAGAAACCACGTCGCATGCGTCGGTTCAGAAAACCAAGGCTTAAAGCTGCATGGACCGTTCAGTGGGTTTACGGCACGTAAAAACCCAAAGCACCATGGACGCTCCAGACAAAATCTGTCAGCCATTTCTAAGCCTCGTTGGAATTCGACGCTCAATAACTTTTGAAAGCATCGTTAAATAAATTACCACTATATGTACGTATAATACAATTAAACAAATCAAACAAGCTTCGTTGTACAGGACTAGGGCTACTTCTTTACTCAACTAGGCACAAAAGCCAGACAAATTCAACCCAAGTAATATGTCTCATAAAAATATACTTTCGCTAACAAAAACGGAAATGAAATTTTGTTAGTTCCTTAAAACTGGAGAATGATGAAACAAATATTAAATATATAAATATAAACAAATACTGAAAAAAAAAGTTAACTACAAATCCAAGAAAACTCATTTTTCGCTTTCGTTACATTTTATACTAGCTGTACCCGTGCGCTCCGCTGCACTTATTAGAAATAAATATAAAGTAATTACATAATTAAAATAGAACACTGGGTCCAGGGAACATTCGTGTTTGAAAGAAGAATAAATCGTTTAATATGCTACTTAATTTAAATTGTATTTAAATAATTAAATTGCTATCATTTTGGTCCAGAAACCACTCATTTGGTGCAAATATAATTCGTTTAACATTTTTCTAAATTAGTCTTGAATGCATCCTTTAATAAATCACTCCAAATTAATAGAGTTTTTGTTAAGTTTATTTTATTCACGCCTTACCATCTGTGGTCATGTTGCGTGTTTAGAATGTGTGGGTATATCAGTAGGCCGTTTTTACTCTTGTTGAGTTCCTGTTTCTATTGTGTGTTGTAGATGGCTTGTGTTCATGTAACTGATTATAGACTTTGATTAATGTTTTTGGTATTGGTAATTGAGGCGGTGATGAATAATGGCATGTATCTTTCCAATCCGGCATTTGCCTTCATGACTAAGGGAAATTATGAAAAACCTCAGTCAGATTGGTCGGCCACGGGGTTTGAACCGGGACCCCCGAAAGCGTGTCTCAAATCCTACTGCCTGAGCCAACTCGCTCGGTTGTACATCATTGTTTATGCAAATAAAAAATGAGGTACCCTACATAAATATTATTTTAAGAAACACAGGAAACGAATATTGGTAAATTATGAGCGCAGGAACGCCATTTCAAGATACCTTTTAAAATACCTCAGCTCCAGTGATCTCTATGGTAAAATGAGTGTATAAAATTAGAGTATTTTATGTGGACCAAATAAAGTTGCAATAATCAAGTTATACAATATTTCGCAGAATATCAAGTTTTCTGTGCGTACAGATTTCTTTTCATCTTACCTCAGTCCTCATTTGTAGCATTACATCCATCTAGAGAAACTACAAATTTCGAATAGTGAAGGTTAATTAGCTTCTGAGATTACTTCATACAAACACACAAAATATTCTCTGTATATTAATATTGATAAACGTCAAGGCCGCCTTAAATAGACGGAGTCATTTGTTTTGCAAATCAAATCTTTCAGGTAAGGCTCCCTGTAAAGCAGATTTGAATAATTTCAAGGGAAAAATTGTTCCGGGGCCGGGTATCGATCCCGGGACCTCTGGTTGAACGTACCAGCGCTCTACCACTGAGCTACCCGGTAACTCCACCCGACACCGTCTCAACTTTTCCCTTTATATCCACACAACTCGCGTGGGCTGACGAAACGCCAGAGACCCACAACGAGAGTACACAATCTCTGTGTGACTTGAAATTGTGGTTTTCTGTAACGTACACAGTGACGTATATATTATGCAAATCAAATCTTTCAGGTAAGGCTCCCTGTAAAGCATGGATCAAAATCATAAAACAATGCAGAAGACGAACAAGAAGATATAAAGTTGGAAATTGGAAACTTAGACCTATATACCTGCAATCACTGATATATGCAGACGATATTGTTTTGATTAATAATAATGTTAAAGACCTTCAGAATGCAGTTATAGAATGGGCAAGTACCTTAGAAGAACGAGGTATGGCTGTGAATATTAGTAAAAGCAAAATAATGAAGATTGGAGGGGAAAAGGTAAATTTCGAAATAAAATGGAAAGATCAAACATTAGAACAAGTAAATAGTTATAAGTATTTAGAAACAATAATAAATGACGATGGCAAACTAGACGAAGAAATAAACAATCGAATTAGAAAAGCAAATCAAGTTTATTATAATCTAAATAATACAATTATTGGAAAGAGAGAAGTAAACAAGAAAACAAAAATTCAGATTTATAAAACAGTATATTTACCTGTACTCCTATATGGTGCTGAGACTTGGGCAATGATGGATAAGCATAAAAGTAGAGTGACGGCATCAGAAATGAAATATCTGAGAAAAGTAGTTGGGAAAACTAAGAGAGATAGAGTTAGGAATATAAATATTAGAAATGAACTACAGCAGGCTCCAGTGGGCAGTGGTAGAACAAATTGAAAGGAAACAACTGAATTGGTTTGGACATCTGGTTAGAATGGGAGATGAGAGGAAAGTGAAAGAAGTATTCGAATCAAGAGTAGAAGGTAAAAGGAGGAGGGTTAGACCAAGAATAGAATGGGAACAATACGTTAATGATGTGGAGAGGAGAAGAGGGAAGGAAATCCGGGAAATAAGAAGATTGGCATTGTACCGGGAGAGATATAAGAAGGACCCGACGCTGCAAGGCATAAGGGATAGATGATGAAGAAGAAGAATAACTTAAATAGTGATGCAGCAAATAATACAATCTACTATATATAACTTAATTATATTTCTTTCTTTCGAAAATGTAAGAATTCACGATCTCCTATGCACTACTGCCATAGAATGAATAAATTTGTTTTTCTTCCTACTAAAAAATTTAATATTTTGCACATAGAAGTTACGGAACAACGACACTATAATCTTAGGCGGCGGTGGAAATGTATTATATTGTTATTTTAAAATTCTTGTATATCCTTCAATATCAGTCCTATCAAAATTTTTCCTGGAATAAAACTTATCGGAAATCATTTTTAAAGAAACTTTTGTTATGTAACATTTTTCACAAAAATCAATAATAAGCGAGATATTTCGGTTTATTTAATTCAGGCCCCCTTATTACCCCCCCCCCTTTTAAATAAAGTATTTTGAATGTCATATAGCCTAAAATCTAAGTTAGAACGAACTTAATTTATGTTCCAATTTTCATCGAAATCCGTTCAGCCATTATCGCGTGAAAAGGTAACAAACATCCAGACAGACATATACAAAAAAAATTTCAAAAAAGCGATTTTTGGGTTTCAGGGTGGTTAATTATATATGATAGGCCCAATTATTTTTGGAAAATCGAAAATTACCAGAAAAATTTCGGCTACAGATTAATTATTAGTATAGATTAGGACTTGCTACTGTCGGTTACTTCGCAGAAGACGAGAGGAAGGAATGTGGCTTTCTCGACTACGGGTGCTGATTGTTATAAACATCGCTCGGATAAGCATCCCAGTAGCCAGGTTAATTACTCATTTCGAAAATATTAGTAACAATATGCATGTGCAAATTAAAGAATACTATTTCAATAAAGTAACTATTAAGAACTGCTTAATCTAGTACGAATTAAAATTAATAACTTTTACTTCTCAAGCACAAGAGCAATGACCAGAAACTGATGAAGTCTGCATATTTGTTATTGAATAATATCGCTACTGCGTCATAATTATAATGTAAGCATTCACATCACTAACATTCTTCCCTCTGCAGCTTTGCCTCCCGCTCTTCATCTCGAAAGTAACAATACGTATTACGTGCATATGGTATGTTATGTCGCATATAGTAGGCCTATGTATTATATGCATGTGCAGTTGTGTATGCATGCACGCGTGCTATAATATACACACTATAAATAATAATAATAATAATAATAATAATAATAATAATAATAATAATAATAATAATAACAATCACGCCACAAGTCGTCCTTCATAATGTGAGGTTAGACCATATGGTCTGTTTGGGGAATAAAACGTCACCTGCCGAACGTCCCATGGGTCTTCATAGTCTTCTTTTCCTTCGCGAATGATAGCCTATTTCAGCAGTGTTAGTGACAACTCACGCTTATTCTTTCTCTTAACGTGTTCCAATTACGCTTTCATTTACTAATTTCGTCCTGTTCCAGTAGATTTTCACCTAATGTTTGTGATCAAGCGAAGTGCATTCTGCTGTTTATCTTATTTTTGTGATCAAGCGAAAAGCATCCTCCTGTTTATCTACAAAATCGTTTCTGCTGTTTAAATCCGGTTGATCTTGATTCCCTGTCATAGGCTACAAGTGCTGTTTGAACTGTCAAACTGTTGCAAGCCTTAAGGGTTGTGAATTTTTTTTTTATTTCGTCAGGCTTGACTAATTCATTTAATGTTACTAATATTTGGTGACATTTAGTTGCCATATTTTGATGATCAAATTAGCTTCATGTAATAACTGGTTTTCCAGATAAATTAGGATATTAACTTGTAAAATGTTATCAATTACAATGTTACTATTACTACGTTTCGGAATGAAAACCTGGTAGTTTTCCTACACTGTACCCTTGCACAGAACTCAACAATGACAAGATCAGAGTTTGATGGTGAAAATTTTCTTCTTAGTTCCCTGTCTCACCGTTGTTCATGTATTATATGCCTGCCTGGGATGATAATTTTCTCTTCACTACATTTTCCTAGAAATCACTTTGCAGACAGGTACAAGCTTATTTTCAGATATGATTTTGATAGGGATAGTAATCCTTAACAGAAATAGGCCTACCATGATTTTTAATATTATTAGATTATTAGATCTACATTTTATTAGCTTTTTTTCCCTTAAGACTATAAAATTTAATTTAATTTAATGTACTGTCTTTACATACACTTATTACTCATTTTGCAGTATAGTATGGTTCTCAATTTTGAAAGATATAAATCATGGGTTTCATATTCTATTATGCTACGATAAACAGTTTAAGTATTTGAAGTACAATTTTTTGACACTGGCTAGAGAAAAAAGGAAAAAGGCAAAGAAAGACAACTATTCGTATTTCTGCTCTTCGAAAGTAAAAAAAAATGCGGTACAGGATTCAAGTGTACATTGTATTAAGTATCACGGAAACAATATGTAAAATAGGCTACATTTGGGTGATTATTTCCTTCTGTGCCAAATTGAACTTGGTTAGTATGGCGCACATCATTGAGGATCAGTGACACGTCAGGTTTGGTTTGGTTTGGTTTATTCAGGTTTCTGTTCGCCCTGAATATTATTATACGTTTTTTTGTAGGCATACCAAAATGTATAAAGGTCATAGATATTATTTTAAAATTCTTCTTTTGGATCTAATACGCAAAGATGGGCATGTTTTTCACAACTATTGCCATAAATTTACAGCGTAAATTCAAATATTTTAAATATAATTTAAATTTACGTATCATATATATATATATATATATATATATATATATATATATTGTGTGTGTGTGTGCTCCGAAACTTATTTAAGTAAAAACTGTCGGTAACAGCAACATTATTTTATTTAGTTTCAGTAAAATAACACACACAAAATGTGCTTATGTTCCATTTCGGGGGTTCACCGCTATGGTTTAACGGTTGGCATGTCTGATCGTGTCCGGGTTCAAATTCTGTTTGGGACAAGTTACCTGACCGAGGTTTTTCCCGGGATTTTCCCTCAATCTTTTAAGAGCAAATGCTGGGTAACTTTCGGCGCTGGACGCTGGACTCATTTAGCTGGCATTATCACCATTTCACTCACGCTATACAATCATCGCAGTTGATAAAGCGTCGTAAAATAAAACAACATCCCTTTAGGGAATAGGTTGCATGTTTAATTCGTATAGAAGGTGGATCATATGCTTACTTACTGTTACATTTCGATTCATCATCACTTCTAATGACTGATGGCATGTTAAAAGTAACACGGTCCAAACCGAAATTCAGGGTTATTTACAATAAAAGGGTGCAAAAAAAAACAATAGCTTATAACTATAACATTCACATGTGAGTGATATAATTCTGAAAACTTTCTTTGGAAATAGCACACCCGCTTCCCCTAACAACGACGCAACCGGCTTAACATGATCATCTCAAGGCATTTGCCAGATGCTCACTTTTTTTTATTGAAACAGCACCCGAAATCTGCACATCTCTCCGGAAAACATTATTTAAATAACTTCAAACTACTTGTAAATTTAATATAATATGTTGCAACTGTGTAACATGATGTCTTATTAAATTTAATTAACGTAAAAACCAAAGACGAAACACGAAACTCTTACCTTGTTCTCCGATCTCTTATAAGAAAGTTGTAGCACTTGATTCACCAAACTAGTCATTGTAGTTTTAACACAGTTCTGTATTCTTCGGGTAAACACTGTCACAAAATATGAGATATTAGAAGCAAAATAATAAAACAGGTTTCTTATGTATTCACAGTATCACTTCTTGTTGACGCTTGTCTTGTAAACATGGAGCACGTGTAGGGAACATTCCTCAATATACACTACATACCACTACACACTTCGCGTAGCAGACTACTGAACACAGAACAGCTCTTGCAGCGGCCCCTTTCCGCACGCAAATGATCGACGCATGCGCATCACGTCCTATAAACGGTGGCGCTCCTTAGCGGTAACTCTGCGAAGTGAATTTTGTAACAAATGATTGGTGGCGTTGGAAGTCCTAACTATCATTCATAAAGAAAGAATGCGATATTGCGATGTAAACAGAAAAATATTGATTTGACAAGTTATAATTCTTTAATCTGTACCTTGAGCAATCGAGAAATGATTTCAATTGATGGAACACGATATATCGGTATCGAATTCGTGACTCGGAGATACAATGAAATTGAAAGTTCTCACGAAAGTAAATACCAGCAGTACCTCCAAGTGCAAAACAATAACTGAGGAACGATGTCATTATTCTTAAGTTATCACGAAACTTGTAGAATTAACGCGAGTTTACTCGCAAAAAAAATAATAATTACTTTCCAATTTACAACACGTCTTCAGTACAGGCTTCGTATACTATTCTCCTCAGAAAAAAAAGATGTATAATTACAGAAATTTGCAAACCAAGCTGTTATAAAGATGTGTTACAGAATCGTGCAGGAATAGTCATATTCTGTGGACCCAGTTCGATTTATGGCACAGAAATGAGAACTTATCTTTATTCCATAGAATGTATGTTTTTATTACCTCTTAAGCCAAATTATAGTAATATAGCAATTACTTCTGATGAGAAAACTTGGTTAAAATATTAACATTATCTTATCAAGATAAAATTATGATAACCTTATACCATGCTAACGAATTCAGCAATGTGTCTAGTCTTGATTCAGAATGCTAATAGAGTTAATATCTACACAATGGGCGAAAGGACCCTATTTAAATTTATATAGCATTTGAATCGTTCACGTAAATTAGTTGCAAGTGATGCCAATATTTCCAGGCGTTCCGAACATTTGTATTTCTCTGGTGACAATATGATAATGGTGACGGAAAACAGACGTGAATTTTGATATGGTTTGGGAATAGCCAATATAGGCCCAGTATAACTATATACATATATATACCGCATATATTATTTTCATAAAATCTTCTGTAAGTATTACTGAGATATATTTCCATGATAATGGTGACGGAAAGCAGATGTGAATTTTTATATGGTTTGGGAATAGCCAATATAGGCCCAGTATAACTATATATATAGTTAAAAAAATCGTAAACATGGAAATATATCTCAATAATACTGTCAGAAGATTTTATGAAAAGAATATATATATATATATATATATATATATATATATCCATGTTTACGATTATATATATATATATATATATATATATATATATATATATATATATATATATATTCTTTTCATAAAATCTTCTGACAGTATTATTGAGATATATTTCCATGTTTACGATTTTTTTTCACTGAACATGTTTTAATTCGTGAATTAATAATTCGTCCTTGTCAGGAACTTTACAGGGTTGTCTTTTTTTTTAACCTTAAGCAGCCTCATGGTATTGTGGTCAGAATTTCTGGTTGCTTATGATAATTGGATAAAAATTCGTTTCAGCACTGGGGCTCGAACCCAGGATCTCCCATCTTGGCACGCTGGGTGTTTTTGCCAACGAGCTTTGACGGGATCGATCACCAGCGATGGCTCGAACTCCTCTCCTTTTGGTTTGAGTGTTATGGCGAACTCCATGCTTATGCAGGAGTGCATTTTTATAAATGACTTTGTCGCCATTTTTACAACAGTTAATGTACTGTTAACACATGTTTACATATCTTGAGTGTCTGTGTACACGTACAGTATATCATTCATTTCGTGTTATGCCCAAGGGCAGGTCTTTCACTGCAAACCCAGCTTTCTCCAATCTTTCCTATATTCTGCTTTCCTCTTTTTTTCATCATATGATCAATATATTTTAATGTCGTCTATCATCTGATATCTTCTTCTTCCTCGAAACTTGCTATAGACATTTCAACCAGAGATATTGTGTTCTGGCTACAGTTCATGAGATCCTGGATTCGATTCTCGGATAGTGCAAAGGAAATTTTCCTGTGTTCGTCCATGGTCTCGAATTTGAGTTGAATTTAAATTTAGGATCTCTCCTGGCGCCACATAATCATGATCGTCCTATCAAATCATCGAGGTAATGTAACTCCGCCTTTCAGGTGCCCCAACCTCAGAAGTGGGTTTCACCCACGGCGCACTCTACTAAAGTACGCCGTAGTTTCATCTAAACCACTGTCAGAAGAGGTCAGAAAATGTCGAAAGACAATCTAGTGGCATTAGAAAACAAACTTTACGCATTAAATATGTAGTAGGATTTTGTGACATGGATCAGCATTACGCCAGAAATTCATGTAATACAAAACAGAACAACACATTGACAACGGGCAAACTACCAAGACTGAGGTTGGATTTGAACCCACGACCATGGATTCCACACAACGTTCAAGTTGCACAACGTAAGTGTTGAGTCCATCAAGGCGACAATAATAAGAGTACTCTTATTATTATTATTATTATTATTATTATTATTATTATTATTATTATTATTATTATCATTATTATTATTACTAAAAGCGCAATCATATTTTGAAACCATCAACGTCTGAGGCTTTACTCACAACTTACTCACAAATGGCTTTAAGGAACCCAGAGGTTCATTGCCACCCTCACATAAACCCGCCAGCGGTCCCTATCCTGTGCAAGATTAATCCAGCCTCTACCATCATATCCCACCTCCCTCAAATCCATTTTAATATTATCCTCCCATTTACGTCTCGGCCTCCCCAAAGGTCTTTTTCCCTACTGTTTCCCAACTAACACTCTATATGCATTTCTGGATTCGCCCATACGTGCTACATGCCCGGCCCATCCCAAACGTCTGGATTTAATGTTCCTAATTATGTTAGGTGAAGAATACAATGCGTGCAATTCTGCGTTGTGTAACTTTCTCCATTCTCCTGTAACTTCATCCCTCGTAGCCCCAAATATTTTCCTAAGAACCTTATTCTCAAACAACCGTAGTCTCTGTTTCTCTCTCAAAGTGAGAGTCCAAGTTTCACAACCATACAGAACAACCGGTAATATAACTGTTTTATAAATTCTAACTTTCAGATTTTTTGACAGCAGACTAGATGACAAAAGCTTCTCAACCAAATAATAACAAGCATTATCCATATTTATTCTGCGTTTAATTTTCTCCCGAGTGTCATTTATATTTGTTACTGTTGCTACAAGATATTTTAATTTTTCTACCTCTTCGAAGGATAAATCTCCAATTTTTAAGTATCCATTTCGTATATTATTTCGCATTATATTACATAATCACATACTTTGTCTTTTCAGGATTTACTTCCAAAGCTATCGCTTTACTTCCTTCAAGTAAAATTTTCCTGTTTTCTCTAATCCTTTTTGGATTTTCTCCTAACATTTCACGTCATCGGCATAGACAAGAAGCTGGTGTAACCCGTTCAATTCCAAACCCTGTCTGTTATCCTGAACTTTCCTAATCGCATATTCTGGAGCATGGTTTCCAAACCTGTGGTTCGCGAACCCCCAGGAGCTTCGCAAAATATTTCAAGGGGTTCGCCAAAACTTTTCTGTAGTGGCGGGTTTCGAGGTTAGGCCTATTATTGTTTCCTTTATTTCTGCGGCATTGTCATAATAATAATAATAATAATAATAATAATAATAATAATAATAATAATAATAATAATATTGTTACATATGTGTAACATCGGGAATTTATCACATTATTTCCACAATAAATTAATATTTACCGCGAATCCTGATTTGCAGTTATATAACAACGTTAGGAATGAATTTTATTTCGCTACAATGGAAATTTAGTCTGTCAGCTTCTTTGTGTTCTAACAATACTAACAACAGTACCGCGACCCGACTAAGAAATGGTAACATGGCGGTCAGGCCTTTGATTTTAGATGTTGATGTGGAATTTCAACAAACTTATATTTAATTTTGTATTTTCATCAATAGCCTACTTCTTCTTTGCTTGTGGCAAATGCAGTAAGTTGTCAGCTGTGTATCAGAATTGTTTCCGTTCACATTAAAATGGATAACTGGTTGAAAAGTGGAAGTTTGAAAGGGAAACAGGGTTTAACAAAATCGCAAGTTAGTGTTGTGTCAACAGGTCATTCAGCTTCTAGTGATGTGTGTAAAGAAAAGAAAGTACGATGATAATTACATTAGGTTTGGATTTTCATATATAGGTGACAAGGATTGTCCAAGACCACAGTGTGTTGTCTATGGCGACATTCTTGCTAACAGTAGTCTGAAACCTTCTCTGCTTAAACGCCATTTAGAAACTAAACACCCCACCCACGTAAACAAATCTGCTGATTTTTTACACGAAAAGCTAACGAGTGGAATGATTTAACTACTTTTGTATCAGCTGCAAACAGTGACAATGAGAATGCTCTTGAAGCGTCTTATCGCGTTAGCTACAGAATTGTTAAAACTGCAAAACCTCATTCAATAAGTGAAGATTTAGTGCGGCCATACATAAATGATGTAGTACAGTGCATGCTTGGAGAATCTTTCACAAAAAAGTCAATATGGTACCATTGTCCGACAATACGATCAATCGCCGGATTAAAGACATGGCAAATTATGTCGAAAATAAAATTTTGGAAAGAGTTCGTGCCAGTCCTTTTGCGATTCAACTTGACGAATCGACTGATGTTGCCAATTTAGTCATTTTGTTACTTTTCGTCCGTTATATTAATGAGTCTGTAGAAAAGAAGCTACTATTCTGTAAACCCTTAAAAAAAAAGAGAACTACGGGAGGAAATATATTTAAGTTAACCGACGAATACATTCGCGAAAATTCAATAGACTGGACTCGCTGTGTAGGCATTTGTTCAGATGGTGCGAAATCTATGACAGGGTGTTATGCTGGGTTTGTTGCCTAAGTGAAATCGGTAGCGCCGAACGCTTCTTGGACACATTGTTGCATTCATAGACAGGCTCTTGTTTCTAAACGCATGCCCGATGGATTGAAATGTGTGCTGGATGATGCAGTGAAAATAATTAATTTTATTAAGCCTCGCCCTACAAATTCCCGCATCTTTGCAGTGCTTTGTGAGGAAGTGGGAAGCATTTATAAGGGTTTATTGTCTCACACTGCAGTTAGGTGGCTATCTCGAGGTAGAACTATTTCCAGACTGTATGAGCTTAAAGACGAAGTTTGCGTTTTTCTCATCAGCCATGCCTTTCACCAAGCAAAGTGCATGGAAGATGAAATCTGGCTTCAGACTTTAGCTTATTTGGCAGACATTTTCTGAAAAATTAACAGTTTAAACTTATCTCTCCAGGGGTCAAATGTAAACGTTTATATTGTGCAAGACCGTATCGAATCATGCATTGAAAAAAAACTTAATTTTTGGGAAACGTGTTTCAATAGCAATCAAACCGAGTGCTTTCATACCCTTCACGACTTCCTGGTGAAAATCATCTTTCTTTGGACGAAAATGTCAAGAACATGGTTAAAGAATAATTGAAGGGACTTGGAAAAACCTTCAGAGAATATTTCCCTGCTTTGTCCAATAATAACAATTGGATTCGCAATCTCTTCGAAGAGTCAACAATTTTAGAATCCACATTAGCCGTGGATGAAAAAGAACAGTTTCTTGAAATTTCCACTGATTTTCAGTTACAGAAAAGTTATAAATCTTTGTCATTAATTAGGTTTTGGTTGAATTTAAAAGAGTTTCCAGTGTTAGCGAATAACGCCATAACGGCTTTATTACTCTTTTCATCCACATATTTGTGCGAAAAGTCGTTGTCTGCCTATTTAAAAATAAATACAGAAACAGACTTTGTGCTGAAAGTGATTTGAGACTTTATTTAACTTCTGTGGTTCCTGACTTCAAAATCCTGTGCCATGGAAAGCAGGTGCAACATTCTCACTGAATTCCAAGGAAGAGGTGAGTAACTACAATGAAAACTTGTATTTATTATTGCAAATAGGCCTACACGTTGTGTAACTTTTAAGCCGTAACTAGAGTAATTATAGGTTTTAACCGTTAAGGGTTAAGTTAATTTAAGTTATTAAACCTTTTGCTTGGAATTAAATTTTATCCATGTCTACTGTATGTATTGTGACAGCCACCTCAAGACTCGAACACGCTTCCCGCAAGAGAGCAGGTCGCGCGTGAGTCGACACGGGCTCCACGGAGCACTGGGGAACGGCGCGCGGCTTGGAGAGGCGAGGGGAGGTTGCGCGCGCAACTGCTATGTGCGGAGTGAAAGGGGGGACGGACCCTCCCGAATCGTCCACAAGTCCGTCGAAGTGGAAATCCAGATTATTCGAGAGTGGAATCTTTCGCGAACTCTCGAAAAACTATAGTTTGGTTATAAAAGAGAAGACGCAAGTGAACGTCAATGAGTCAGTCAGTCAGTAAGGCAGTGTTGTTAAAGTCAGTCAGTGAGTAAGCCAGTCTTGTGTAGCAGTGAAGCCAGCTTCGAGACCAGAGCGCGACTTGAGTTGTGTCCGTAACTGTGGAGCCTGAAGCCCGGAGTTCGAGTGCAGTGGACCGCAGTTGGGGGACCTGAGTTCGAAGTTCAGCGGATCGTCTCTGAAGGTCTGGGGTTCGAGATTCTGTGAACGCGAGTGACTGAGCTAGAAGAACTAGCCAAGACAAACGAGCTGTGAACTGAGAACTGACCGTTCTGTGTTGTAAATAGTGCTTTGTAAATATTAGTTAAGATTAACAGTCCATTGTTGTTCGTAATAGTCCAAGTAAATTGTCATTGTCGTTTGTGGAGTGCAATAACGAACGCTGTGTTGCTGTGCGGAGAGCAAATCCCATTGTTGACGGGAGTGAAATTAAATTGTAGAAAGTGAAGAGTTATTGTTGACATAATAAAATTACATTGTTGTTTTGTAAATAAAGTTACACTGGTGTCAGAATCGGGACATTATCGACATAATGGAGAACCTACAGCAAATCCTGCAAGCCATCGCGGAAATGAAAGCTGAAATGAAAAACGACATAAGTCAAGTAAAAGCAGAAATGAAGAACGATATCAGTGAAGTGAAAGATAACATGGACAAGCACATCAGTGAGGTGAAGAACGATATAAGTGAAGTGAAAACGGAGATGAAAAGTGATATAAGTGAAGTGAAAACGGAGGTGAAAAGTGACATAAGCGGAGTGAAAGATGACGTCACTACTCAAATTGAAAGCGTTTCGGCCCACGTAGATGGAATTGTCGCCATCGTGAAAGACGAACTTAAGGCCGATTTGGATAAACTAAACCAGAATTTTACAACTATAAACGAGACAGTAGCCGTGTTGAGACAGGATGTAGACCATTTTGACGGAAAAATCCGCGATCTCGAGCGTCGTCAAGAGCAGACGAGCGAGTTGCTGGACAAGACGAGTGAGGTGATGGACAAACACGCCGAGGAAAACAAGCACATACTCGCGTTAATGGACCGACATGCTGAAGAAAACAAGCACATTCTCGCGTTGGTGGATCGCCAGGCTAGAGAACAGAAACAGATAATTGCCGAGGAAGTTCAACGGGCCGTGGAAAGATCGACGACAGAATTGAGGACCTCATGTAGTGACCCTGCGGAACCATCGCCTTCAGCCAGACATTACGTCAAGACGCCGAAGTTCGACGGTACGACGTCTTGGGCGATATTCCGTCGCCAGTTCGAGGCCATCGCAAAGCCATCTGGTATTATCCCACACGCTAATAACATCTAACTCAGGGGTCGTCAGCACAGAGCACCCTGGGGCTAGCGTCTCTTACCGCGGAGAATACAGTGCACCATGGTGCACTCGTAGTTGCTAGCGGGTATGTTCTCTACCTCTTCCTGCTGCACGACGGTGCACACGGGACGGCACCGCTTACCCTTTGCACATTTCAGCGAGTGCTGACGACAACGGATCTAATTCTTTCTCAACTTCGTCGGAACTTTCTAAAGTGGCAAACCTATTCGAAATTTCGACCTGATAATGTTGCTTAGTTTCCTCGTCCTTTAATTTCAGAATATTGAATTTACTATTATTAACTTGTTGCTCTACTCGTTTGGCTACTGGTAGTCTTTCTCTTAATTCTCCAATTACCAAATAATGGTCAGAATTACAGTCTGCCCCCTGAAATTTCGAATGTCTACTATACTAATATGTCTCCGTTTATCTATCAAGATGTGATCTATTTGGTTGTGTGTCATCTGAGGCTTACATTAGAAAAATGAAAAATTGAGGTTTATCCAAGAAAATCCTCAGTCATCTACCTAAAGAAGAGAGGAAAAATACGATCCGCAGAAACTATCATTGTCGTCGTCGGCATCATCATTATCATCATTAGCGGTCTTTGAGGGCTGTCCTTCATTAAGGAGATTCCAGAATAACTTAAAAGTTGTGTATAAAGTGCAAATTAAAATTAAGGTGGCATTTAACATTTAATTTTTTGAGACATGTACTTTATTTAGCCTGACGAGTTACTCCCTTGGTTGAATTGTAAATTATTTAAAAATAGCGTGTAAGAGGGCCTTAGACTAGAAATGTTTAGCTTAAATATAGTTCTGTTTATAAGTGTTCATAAGGGTGTAATTATTTTACTTGTTTGAACTGTTGTATCAGTGAAGCGAGGTGAGTCAGTGAAGTTATGGTTTTACAGTGCAGTGAATAGTTCCAATCAGTAATAATTTATAGCGTCAATGAAATGTGTTCTATAGTGTCAGTGAAATGTGTCCTAAAGTGTCAGTGAAATGCGTCATAGTGCCACTACAGTGAGTGAGATGAGAGTAAAGTGAAAGACTATTGAAATTTATGTAGGGTCTATACATATGTAGGTTGTATTGTAAAATTAGGTTATTTTATGTTTTATTATTAATTGTAATTATTGTGTTAAATTGTATTGTGTATTCTTATTGTATTGTGTATTGTATAATTGTATTGTGTATTGTAATTTTATTGTGTATTGTTTATATTGTGTATACCACTGCCACCGGGTGCTTGCCCACTTGCAGTGTAAATAAATACATACATATAAATAAAACCTTTAGGTTCAGTATAGGCCTATCCTGTTTTGCTGCTGCTCTTGAAGGTGTTCTTGGTCGATCCACCTAAATCTTAGTGACCCCAAATCTCTTCGTCCTTGATATGAGGAAGTTTGTTTGAGGATCATTTTTGCACACATTCTATTTATGTGATCGTTCTACTTTTGTTGGTGTAATTTAATTTCTTCTAAGTATTATATTTTGAACTTCGGAGTTTTTCTCGGTTATTTCTATGTTTTTTATTTATATATCTAATCTTGCAAAGCTCAGCAGGTGTAAGAACCTCATTTGTGCAGCTTCAATTTTTTTATGGCCAAATACGTAAATAAAAGTTGGTTTGACTTATTTACTTATCACACGTGTGTTGTAAGTTTAACTTACAAACGCCTACCACATCAGTTAGGTTGATAAAAACACGATCGACCAAAAAATAATATTATGAACGCGTGAGATGCATTCTGTGGCAAGCTTCCGTTAAAACAAAAATAATTGAAGATTTTATTTTGGAACTAGCCGTACCCGTGCGCTCCGCTGCACCTGTTAGAAATAAATATAAAGTAATTACATAATTAAAATATGACGTTTGATCCAGGGAACATTCGTGTTTGATAGAAGGATAAATCGTTTAATATGTTACTTAAATTAAATTGTATTTAAATAATTAAAATGCGGACATTTTGGTCCAGAGAGCACTCAGAAGTTACTGTAATAACACTAATAACATTATAGCATTATGTCCATCTAGAGAAACTAGACTTTCCAATGGTGAAATAATAATTAACTATACAAATCGGTTAATTTAGCTTTCGATATTACTTCATACAAACACAGAAACATTCTCTGTAGGCTATGTTTCATAGCTTTCGATTGTTGTTGTCCAAGGCCCCTTATAGATGTAGTCATTGGTTTTCATTTCATTACACCGCCTTAGATGGCATTGTATTTTAATTTTAAAACTCATTTATCTCATTAAATATCAGTCCTATCGAAATTTTGCAAGGAATAAAACTCATCGGAAATAATTTTTAAAGAAACTTTTGTTATGTAACATATTTCACAAAAATCAATAATAAGTGAGATATTTCGATTTATTTAATTCAGGCCCCCTTATAACCCCCTTTTAAATAATGTATTTTGAATGTCATATAGCCTAAAATCTAAGTTACAGCGAACATAATTTAGATTCCAATTTTCATATAAATCGGTTCAGCCATTATGGCGTGAAAAGGTAACAAACATCCAGACAAACAGACAGACAGACATACAAACAAAAATTTCAAAAAAGCGATTTTCGGTTTCAGGGTGGTTAATTATATATGTTAGGACCAATTATTTTTGGAAAATCGAGAATTAACAGAAAAATTTCGTCTACAGATTTATTATTAGTAGCTATAGATAAGAGTCTCATTGCCAAAATGTAGGATGGAATATAACATATGAGGAAGGTAAATATTTAGTTAATAATTTTCTTAGATACCAAGTAATTTATGAACAAATCATTTATGGAATGGGAGCAAAACACGAGGAGAGACACAAATAAAGTCCTACAAAATAATGGCAACTCCATCACTGATGTACAGTATGGTGTAGAAATATAGACACGTAGTAAATGAAAAGGACAGAACTCCAAGCAGTAGAAATGAAATTTCTTAGAACTCTAAAGGATGCGCTTTAATAGTACAATTAAAAATGAAACTATAAGAGAAGAACTGAAAACATACGAGAAAAAAAAATCGGTGAACGAAGGGAAAACAGTAAAGAATTATATAAAGCGAATGTAAAAAGGAACACTACCAGAAGAAATTATTAGATGTAAACCAAATGGTAAAAACCGGAACAAGCTGTCGGAAGTAAGAAGATTATGAACGCGTAATGAAGTGCTAGTTAACATGTGTTTGCCGAAATATCATATAATTATTTCGTTGATTCTATTATATTTTTGTAATTTAATATCAATGTGTTTAGAATCATTTACCGATATTAAATTTTCCAATATGTGAAGTTGGAGACACACTCTATGATTTTGTCATCTATAACAATCTTGATCTTTTATATGTGTTTCCTACATGTTCCCATTGATTTTCTTTTTACTGTTGACATTTTTTATATTTTTTCCAATTTTGTTCCATCCCTTTGTTGCAATTTGGAGGCCATCTTCAGATTACATTGAGAAAGTATAATATGAGCATCTGCATGTAACGATGTCTGAATTGGGAAAGCTTAAAGAATGTCTTTCTAAATAATAACAAAAAAAATCCCATCCTTTTGATTTATGACAGCATTAAATACTGTATAATAGATGACAAACGCAGCTTTATTTCGCTACTTTATTTGCTCTATGGTATGTGTGTCTAATTTTCCCTCAAAAATGTTATCTTGATGTTTGCATCATTTACATGTCTTATAGCTTCATGGAGATTTGGAGAAATGTTTCTATTTCCTTTTTTATTTTTTTATTGTAGCATGTACTGTAGTTCAATAATTGTATTCCAGTGTTGCCAAACTGTATGAAATTTTGATTGATGTATAGAATGTTGTGTGGAATAATTGGCTGTGTGGATTTTGTGTGGAATTTCCACAACTAGGCCCACTATTTTTTTATTTAATTAAAAAATAAATGTGCACAAAAAATACCGGTACAGTTGACTCTAGAATAGCCGTGGGTGGATTGATTAAACTGCGCTTAATCTGTAGGGGTAGTTTGGGTTTTGTCTTTCTGTTTGAAGGTTTTTTATTCTTTCTTTGCAGACTTCCTCCCAGGCCTTCAAAGTTCTGAGTGACAAGGAAATACTGGACATCGCACAAAGACAAGGGCAGATTCCTGAAAATGAGCTTGAGGGAGATGTTGTCGGCTTGGAGAACAAATTTTACAGTTATCGGTCATGTTGAGAGGGTAGGAGAGAAAGCAACAATAACCTCAGTCATCTGTATGGTTTTCCTGTCTCTCTAATCTGCTCAATGTACGACCCGTAACAAATAGGCCTATACTTATATTACCTGAAATTAAATTGCTTAATATACACCGTATTTAAGCACATAATACTGGGTAAAAATAAATAGATAAATAATATATACATAATACATACATAAGTTTAAACACTATAAGTTATAAACAACTTCTATAAATAAATTGAAAGTACTGTGATGATGATAAAAGTGTGAATACCAGAGGGACACCAGCATTGGATGCAGAAAGCTTTTAATATAATATCTAAATATACATAGGCCTATATACAGCAATTACAAACAATTCATTAGGTTTTAAGCGGCTACTTACTTACTGGCTTTTAAGAAACCCGGAGGTTCATTGCCGCCCTCACATAAGCCCGACATAGGTCCCTGTCCTGAGCAAGACCAATCCAGTCTCTATCATCATATCCCACCTCCCTCAAATCCATTTTAATATTATCTTCCCATTTACGTCTCGGCCTCCCCAAAGGTCTTTTTCCCTCCGGCCTCCCAACTAACACTCCATATGCATTTCTGGATTCGCCCATACGTGCTATATGCTCTAACCATCTCAAACGTCTGGATTTAATGTTCCTAATTATGTTAGGTGAAGAATACAATGCGTGCAGTTCTGTGTTGTGTAACTTTTCCCATTCTCCTGTAACTTCATCCCGCTTAGCCCCAAATATTTTCCTAAGAACCTTATTCTCAAACACCCTTAACCTATATTCCTCTCTCAAAGTGAGAGTCCAAGTTTCACAACCATACAGAACAACCGGTAATATAACTGTTTTATAAATTCTAACTTTCAGATTTTTGGACAGCAGACTGGATTAAAAAAGCTTCTCAACCGAATAATAACAGGCATTTCCCATATTTATTCTGTGTTTAATTTCCTCCCGAGTATCATTTATATTTGTTACTGTTGCTCCCAGGTATTTGAATTTTTCCACCTCTTCAAAGGAGAAATTTCCAATATTTATATTTCCATTTCGAACAATATTTCCGCCACGAGATATAATCATATACTTTGTCTTTTCGGGATTTACTTCCAAACCTATCTCTTTACTTGCTTCAAGTAAAATTCTCGTGTTTTCCCTGATCGTGCGTGGATTTCGTCCTAACATTCACGTCATCCGCATAGACAAGCAGCTGATGTAACCCGTTCAATTCCAAACCCTTTCTTTTATCCTGGACTTTCCTAATGGCATACTCTAGAGCAAAGTTAAAAAGTAAAGGTGATAGTACATCTCCTTGCTTTAGCCCACAGTGAATTGGAAACGCATCTGACAGAAACTGGCCTATACGGACTCTGGTATACGTTTCACTGAGACACGTTTTAATTAATCGAACTAGTTTCTTAGTAATACCAAATTCAATAAGAATATCATATAAAACTTCTCTCTTATCCGAGTCATATGCCTTTTTGAAATCTATGAATAATTGATGCACTGTACCCTTATACTCCCATTTTTTCTCCATTATCTGTCGAATACAAAATATCTGATCAATAGTTGATCCATTACGCCTAAAACCTAAGCGGCTATATGAAGAAAAATATAACATTTAGAATAATGTATGATACATCAAAATAAACAGAAACTGTCCAAGTTTCGGACACACCTTCACAAGTGTTCGATGCGATATTTGAAGTTCGGCCCATACGCGCAGCAGTATATTCCTGGTAATGGTCGTAAATGCATGTGTAATGTGATCCTTGAGCTCAACCAAAGTTGCTGGTAGTGTGGTACGTACACTATGTCTTTTACACACCTCCAGAGAAAAAAATCACAGACCGTTAAGTCAGGAGATCTAGGAGGCCACTGTAACAACGCTAAGTCACCTTCAGCACATCGCCCAATCCAACGGCGAGGGAGTTCTGTGTTCAGGTAGCGACTCACTTCAGTTTGAAATTGAGGCGGCGCCCCATCAAGTTTAAATAAGAAGTTATTGGAATCCTCAGTCACTGGAAGAAACAACCATTGCTGCAGCATATCGAGGAATGACATACCGGTGACAGTTGTCTCCGTGAAAAAAGAGGCTGTACACCTTTGATTTAGACACTGCAGCAAACACATTCACTTCTGGAGAATCTTGTTCATGTTGCACTGTCAAACATGGCTTTTCAGTACCCCAGATGCGTACGTTATGGCGATTAGCTTTGCCACTCAAGTGAAATGTGGCCTCGTCACTAAACACTAGAACACCGGTCATTAGCACAGTGCACCCTCGGGCCAGTGTCTCTTACCCGCGGATAAGAGATGCGCTAGCGTGCATCCGTGGCTGCTGGCGGGTATAGCGCATATCATCTTTTACCTATGCAAATACAACTTAGACGTCAGCAAATAGTTCATATTATTGTTATAATATTTTTATTGAACGATAAGAGAAATGCTAACTGACTTTCATGATTTTCCAAAACGCTTAACTACATCACTGCATTTCTCTCGTATAATAATTCCGTCTGATCTTAATTGTTCCTGTAGTGTAAACAAATCACTGCCCACAAGCTTTTATTCTACATACAATGAGAAAATAAAGAGTACAACACTGTTAAGGCAGTTACTTATGATATTGCCAAAGAAATCTGCGCCAGTCTTTGCACATAACTTATACAATAAGCAGTATGTGGGTAGAGCAAGTACGTACATTACTCGAGGTCATTTAATCTCTCCAAGGCTAATACACATTAATAGTGTGCCATTTAGAGAGGTAGTAACGAAAACATAACAGTTAGTGAGACGATAGTCTCTTGTTATATTTAATGACGATGTGATGTCAGTGATTAGCAAGTGAGAAAATATTGGCAAGATAAACAGAGATACTTGTAGAAAAATTAATCACAAATATCTCGCAGAAACTGCAGAAATTTTGTTTCTCTTGATATTTGTATAATCAGTTACTTATTTCTAGATATTTAGTCATTTTCTTTAATAACTAATATATTAGGAAGTCAATATATTACATTAGTACTTCTTATGTCCACTGTGATCTTATCTTTCTACTTGTATATTTTTTTATTCTCCTCTTTTTGCACTTTTGCATTTGTACTACTTGTATTTTTATTTATAATTTTATTTCTATTTCTTATTTACTTCTTCTCTTTGCATTTGTTTTTTTTTTGTATAGTTATGTTATTTATATTCTGATGGTGTGGTAAAGAAGGCCTGATGGCCTTAACTCCATCAAATAGAATAAATAAGTAAATAAATAATACATAACTCTATATAAATCATTTAATGTTATAGTTCTGAACATTTTCCGCAACCACATTAATTGAATTTTCGAAATATTCTTTTACATTCACTGAACACCGCTTTCTTCTTGTTTAAGTGTGTGATTTAGCCGACATGTAGCACGTGGTCTAAAGCGTCTCGTTTTGGTGTATTTTGGACTAGAATTACTCATTAAAATTTCGGCCAGTGTTTCGAACCGATGCCCATACAACATCGTGATGAATTTGAAGACCTATAGTGAGCATCAAAATCCGATTTCGCAAGTCAGATGTAACAGCTGACGGAATCATTGTGCTAACCACAGGTTTCCCAATATTGATTGACTGATCGTTCACCTTTGCTGAGACATGTGGACGTGAGGTCAGAAGACGGATGACAGGTGATAAGTCTGGGCTCTCTATGGGAAACGGATTTTTTTCTAAATTAGGTAGGCCTATTTACAATTCATTACTTAAACGTCTAATTAAAACATATGAGATATTTGATATAAAAACATATAATGGTATCTTGATAATCTTCAATGTCATCAATCATAAATAACCATTCCAGTAGGCCTACATGCAAATAATAAACTCATTTAAATCTCACCTTATCACCTTCCGCGACGGGCAGGTCATTTGTCAGAGAAAAATAAATAACAAAAATAAATCAGATATATATGCTTGAACGATTCTAGGATGAAACTCGCCTACCGAGGGTGCAACAGCCACACGACGACGTAATGTCAAAACAGTGACTTCTTGCTCAGAATGCATTCCTTTCCTGTGTAGTTGTATTTCCCTATCCCTGCGGTGGCTGAAGGATGAGAAAAATTCACATCGTAGTAACATTTGTGGCGGATTAGGTCGCAGTTGGGTTCTTCTTGGGGTTCTCCAGTTCACCAGCGTTGGTCAACAACATTATTCCGTCCGTGATCATTCCATAGCATTCTCGAACGCCGGCTGGCGACGCACTGGGAGACTGGTTTAGGAACGACTCCTGCTCGAAATATGGACACTCAGCGAACCGCAGTGCAGTCGGCCGATGTGGGTTGGCGCACCTATTAGCTAGAAGGTAAACGTAATAGAATGTTAAATGTTATGTTTTATTTAACGACGCTCGCAACTGCAGAGGTTATATCAGCGTCGCCGGATGTGCCGGAATTTTGTCCCGCAGGAGTTCTTTTACATGCCAGTAAATCTACTGACATGAGCCTGTCGCATTTAAGCACACTTAATGTGTAATGCCTCCTCCCAAATACAGTAAAATACAGTATATTACATTATGTCTTAGAGATAATAAATAAATCAATCCCAGCGTTTGGTCACATTTACCACAAGTTAGATATACAGTGACTATATCCTGAAGATAGTGAACAGAAGCGGAATGTGCGAATAGATTAGTGTTTTAAAGCTACGGTAGACTACCATACGAAATGTCAGTGCAGCATTTGTAGATTAAAATGCAACTTTCGATACACACGGCTCTGCCAGTTGCATAAACAACAGGCGATGTCATCTATCAATGCTAGTAAAATGACGATGTAATAAGTAGATTCTATAACATGTAGCTTCGTGGTCTATCGGTCAGCATTCGTGACTATAAATCATGAGATCCCGGCTTTGACTCTTGTTCGAAGCATGATAATTTGCCTTAATGAGACTATTTAATACTTTCACTCACAAAATTAAAGAAAAAGCTACGTAAGTGAATGAGAGGGATTTCTGAAGGCAGGAGGACCCTAGTTCTCAAGTATACACAAATTGCAACAGGACTCTTCTTAGCAATACATTATTGTCCAAATATTGACTTATAATTTAAATATAAATCTATAGTGCATTCTGACCTTGTATTCAACAGCTGTTTACTTGCTAAACATGAAGCTTGTGCCCGCATACACAGCAGGTCTCCAAAACCTATTCGAATGTACATTGGATTGTCATCCATTGAGAAGCGTGTGTGCTATGTCATGTCGATAACGTATTTCAAGAGGAGTCTGAACGATGAGAGAATGCTCCAAGGCTATGTGCGAGCTGCTTGGGGAAGAGCGAGGGTACTGTACCGCTCTTTTGACTGATATGATAAAAATCGACTCTATTGTCCATTTTCCACTACAAATAATCTAAAGATCTTACAGGAATCGAATACCGGTCTCCTTACACAAGAACATTAAGCTGATCAAGCTAGAGTTTCTTTACTTTGCTGCCTAACCGGCATGTCTCGAAGCGTGATAATAGTGTAAAAATACCGTACACTTGTTCAGCTTACAAGCATCGCATGTGATTACTTACATTCTCTCTCTTCTCAAGTCAAATTAGACGTTAAAAGTATTAAACTTATTGCACATGTATATCGCTAACATGTGACTGCACTCTAGCTAACATAAAATTAATATATAGTATAGCCTTCAGTTTCCATGTAACATATAGGCCTAGATTAAAATATGACGCAAAAGGAACTTATTTCGTAATCAAAGACTGCGGCCTCAGGCTCGCTTCGAATACATGAAGGAAACACATGATTATTGCCTTACCTCCTGAAGTGTTCGAGCCATAATATACATTCTGAGATTAAGGAATGTTTGTCTATATGCCTACCTTGCAGTCCATCTATCCATTTATCCGTCAATCCATATGTCCACCCACCTGTTTTGTCTGTCAATATATCGATCTATCTTTATTCCTACATATCTATCGCCATCGACGTAGCTCAGACGGCAGGCATGTTTGTTTCCTGATGCAGACCTGCGCTCGAGCGTGTATTAGATTCCTACTTTGGCTGGTTACTTCCTTGGGTTTTCACGAGGCTTTCCTCAACTGTGTGGCTAATGTCAGGTAACCTCATGGCGAAATCTCGGCCTCATCTCGCCTAATACCATCTGATTGTCACCAATTGTAATTGGCTGGGAATTAGTGGATCATCCACCCTACAGTCCAGACTTAGCGACAAGTGATTTTCATTTGGTCCTGTATCTGAAGAAGTTCCTTGCTGGTCAATGATGTTTCTTCAACGATGATGACGCCAAACGAGCAATGCAGGATGTCTTCACAAGCGGCCTCGTTCTACTATATGAAGGGCATATAGAAACTGGTGTACTTCATTAAGATAAATGCCTCAATAACGAAACCGTATAGTAGAGTAATTTACTGTAAGGCGCATTTGATAAGAATTAAATTATTTTCTTGTATTTTTGTATAACGCTGGTGAGAAAACGAAGAGCACGTTATGTTTACCTGTAATGCTTTCATTTAAGAGTCTTACAGTTACTTCGGCACGGTCCATTCTCTCCCGAAGCCAAGACATGCTAATATTTTTTTTTATTATTATTTTCATTAACAATCCATCATTTTCAATCTCAATCGGATTTGAACTCGTGAACCTCCAAATACGATGATCACCAGACACCCAACTACTTCTGCTCAATATTAACCCATATTAGAAGTGGCTTCCTTGTAGAAATTAGCGTGACTTATGCTGCCAACACAGATTATTAGAAGAATTAAGAAAATATAAAAATTGGGGTGACAGATCACCCGGTGGCAATAACACATAAATAGCCTACATTGTTAACATGAAACAAGATTGAATTTCATAAAATTCACATCATCCAACTGCAACACTCACATCTACAGTATATATATATATATATATATATATATATATATATATATATATATATATATATATATATAACCGTACAGAGAAAGAAAGCACTCAACAATGCAGAATTCCAATTTCGTTCTGGTTTAATTTTCAGGGAATATATACACCTACACTACAGTCGTCACTTGCTCTGAAATCCATTATTCCAAAACAGTCCTAACAACCGGATGGGTAAGAGGATGTACAAGACTGTACAGTGTCAGGAATGATAAGCGCAAGGCAGTAACTTCAAATAAGATAGCCCACAAATTTCAAGAACGTTGACTGACACAATACGACTTTCTTTCAGAAGTTTGTGGAGAAATTTTAAGAAAACGGTTGGTTTACGAATGCATGGAAATCAGGAAGACCGTGGCAACGTGTTACTAAATTCTATACAAAACCAAGAATATAGATGCCATATGCAATACATAATGTCAATAAAGTAGCAACATAGAAGGAGAATTGGAAGAAAAGCAATTTGATTTCAAGAAGGGAAAAGATACGAGAGATGCAAATGGACTGCTGCGAACAATCGCCGAAAGATGTCTAGAGAAAAATAAATAATACAGTATAAGTGGATTGGAATAAACTTATGGGGATCCTGAAGAAAATTGGTGTGGATTGGAAAGAGAGGAGGTTGTTCAGTTACCTTTATAATAAAACAATGAGTCTAAGTCAGGAAAGGAGAAAAATGTCAGAATGAAGTGGAATAGGGAGAGCGACACGACATAGTGCTCTTTTCACCTACCCTGTTCAACATCTACTTGAAGGAGTTAGTGAATAACTGTTTTCAGAACATGGGAGGAGTGATGGTAGGAGGAAAACGAATAAAGCACATAAGTTTTGTTGCTATGGGGTTGTTAGTAGAAGAGGGTCTGAGACTAAGGAATATGAGGGATATGTTACGACAGCTAGATGACAGCTATGAGCAGTATGGGATGAAGATAAATGCAAATAAGACGAAGACCATGGTTACTGGCACAAAAATAAAAAAGTAAATGTGCGAATTAGAAATGAGGCAGTGGAACAAGTGGACAGCTTCAAATACTTGGAGTGTACAAGGAGTGTAACATGAGCTGCTGTCAAGAAGTCAAAAGAAGAGTAGCAATGACAAAGGAAGCTTTTAATAGAAAAAAGAGCTTCTTCTGCGGATCTCTAGAGAAAAATACTAAGGAAGAGACTAGTAAAGTACTTTGTGTGGAGTGTGGCATTATATGGGGCAGCAACATGGACATTGCGACGAAATGAAGAGAAACGACTGGAAGCATTTGAAATGTGAATATGGAGAAGAAATGAGCATAAGAAATATGGAAAAAAATTGAGCATGAGAAATAGACAGGCAAAATAGGAAATGAAACTGTACTAGATAGAGTGGTTAAGAAAGGAACAGATTAATGTTGAAACTGGTAAGAATGAGAAAAAGTACTTGACTGGGTCACTGGCTAAGAAGAAGCTGACTACTCAAGAATGCACTGGAAATAATGGTGAAGGCGGAGAAGAAGAAGATATCAGATGATAGAAAAAAATTATTGATTTGATTAGAAATTTTCCCGAAATAAGTCATGGTTTACCATTTTTTGTTCGGTTTTGCATTTTCTGGTTCTAATGTTGTATGTTTTTTCTTAAGTAATATGGCTTTTCTGTTTTTAAGTAGTTTATGATTAAGTGTTTCCCATAGCCATTTTCTTTTGCAAGGTTTTGAATATAATTGAATTCTTTTTTGTAGTTACTCTTGTTCAAAACAAAATATCAACATAGCCTTCAAAACCAATAACAAGCTTCATAACATAATACCCAATAGAACCAATAATAATGAACCTCTCTTAAATAGTGGTATATATCAATTACAATGTAAAAACTGCACCAAATTATATATCGGTCAAACATGCCGTAATTTCAAAATAAGATATAAAGAACATTTTACAGATTTTAAATACAATAGAAACAAGTCGAAATATGCCCATCACCTCATAGAAGAAGGACATGAATTATGTAATATAAAAGATACACTAAAAGTTATAAAAGCCATTAACAGCCCCTTAATAGACATTGCAGAGCAATTTTACATTGCAAAGAATTTTAACGAAGGAAAACACCTTTTAAACGAACAAATAGTCAATCCCAATAACCCACTATTCAATTTATTTAGATAATCTCGAAAAATCGGACATCATCTTATAATATTACATCACATCCCCCTATCCCCACATCACTTCCGGTTCCGCCAGACGTTCATTAAAATAAGAACTATTGTGAGCACCGAACGATTCTCAGTAACAGCCTGACCAACGTCGAGCACACAACACGTCCAACCAATGTAAGTAAGTTAATAATTTCAGTCAATGCATTTAACCACCAGTATATTCACATACGTAACAACAACATTTTATGTTCGCAGTGTAAAAGGCTTAACTGAAAATCGTATGGTGACAATGATGAATTTGTAACATCCAACCTTGGCAACCGAAGGAAAACAATAGCAAGCATCAATGTAACTGATATTAAGTAACATTTCATCGTGGTACAGTGCTTCGACTTGTGTAAGTGAAACAACATGAATCCTTGGTGTGTTAATATATAACAAACAGAATTTTAACATTCTAACACGTGCAACAAAGTGCAACTCAAAAACATTTTAATAAATATAGGAACCACATGTGATAACAACTTCAAGATAACCATATTGTTACATAAAACAAGGGACTTTTATTGTAGATATAGTAAATTAGTATAGATTTTATTAAGTGTTTTTAATTTATACATTATTTTGTAAACGATGGCAGATCATCAAGGGTACATATCATATAGTTCACACACATAAGGTGTATCTATTTGATCATGTAATAAGGCAATTCCATACATTTGAAAATGGCACATAAGTGCCGAAAACGTTAATGTTTAATCCAAATAAAAACTAGATAAGTATAGACGGTTAGCCCAATTTAATATAATTATATTATAAAGTAATTAGTAGGCGACATTAAGATAAATGGATCATATGCGGAGACTAAAAGGGAGGCAGAAAATAGGAAAGACTGGAGAATGCTGGGTTTGCAGTGAAAGACCTGCCCTTGGACAGAACACTATGAATGAATGAACATGTTACGCAAGTGGATCACAGTAGGGTTTCTATACAGTCAAAAATTTACAATTTAAAATCTCTTTAACAGAAAACAAAAAATTTAGTTTGTAGAGAAAAAGGTTTCAGTTCAAGCAAAAATTGTAATTGATAAGCAAATTAATTGTTTTGATTATTTAAACTGTCACTTATTTCACATATCCTCAAGATTTGTTGAAAATAAAATTTGTAAATACCAGAAATTAGTTGGTACTATGAAACGCACATTATTGCAGAAAGTCAAAGCTGAAACAATTTAGAAATTGTATAAAACAATGACAGTTTACGATGCTGAAACATGGATTGTCACTAAACAGCAACAGAAGAGGTGGAAGCTGCTGAGATGCGACAGCTCAGAACATTGACAGGATTTACAATATTAGACCACATTCAAAATGAAAACATTCACTGCAATTACAAATGAAGTGCATAACTAACAATTGATAAATACTGACTGGATCATGGAAATGGGATGAGCAGTAAAAGAATCCCGTAAAGAATGCGGTAGTACAGATCGGATGGAGAGAGAACACCTGGACAGCCAAGGAAACGCTAGAGAGACCAATTACAATTTGGAAACTGAATAGGCCAATAGGCCTGAACCTTGAAGTTATTAATGGTGATAATGATGAAAATTTTCAACACCATGGAGAAAGGAACATTTGTAAACAAAATATAAAAGCTTGAATTCATCAGATATTAGGTATGTAGGTCTTTAACTTAATACTCATGAAAATAATAATAATAATAATAATAATAATAATAATAATAATAATAATAATAATGTCAATATATTTGTATGAAATAATCATGTTACAAGTGTTACAAATGTAAGTTTATAGATCATGTTCAGCTTTTGTTCACGTATACCATACAGGGTGATTCACGAGGATTTACCGTGCTTTACGGAGCTTATTTCTGAAGACATTTTGAGGAAAAAAGTCATATGAACATAGTTCCTATTTTCAATATTTTCAGAGTTACATTAATTTAAAGTTGTTTGTAAAATACGTTTTTTTGTTTAGTTTGAAGGTAAAAGAATAATACAAATAGAAAATGAACCATTCAGAAGTATCATTTCTTTAGTATTATGAAGCTAAAACTGTGCTGTGAACTCCTTAGTTGCTTCGTACAGACATCTTTTTTCTATTTTTAACTAGAAAATTACATTATTCTTACGCACTTATCACAACAATTATTACAAATCACACCACTTCCACCGACTTAATTATTTGCAGTTCAATTTTGCATCCTAATTTACAGTCTTGGAAAGTTTACAACGCATTTTAAAAAATATCGCCGTCCGCTTGAGTACACTTGGCCGCACGCTTGTGAACAACACTCGTCGCGCTACGTAACTGCATACGGCTATCTTTGATTTCCGTACCGCTCGCGCTGGCTGCTGACTGCACGCTGACCAAGATCACGCGTTCACAGCAATGCGATCCAATAACGAAACGTAACTCTGTAAATATTGAGAATAGGACCCATGTTTATATGGCATTTTTTGCTTAGAATGTCTTCGGAAATAAGCTCCGTAAAGGACGGTAAATCCTCGTGAATCATCCTGTATTGCTAACAGAAGTTAAATAATTTCCCATGCGAAGAGATAAAGAAAGAAAAGAGAAAGGGTCCATTCCTTTGTTTTCGAAACAAATGAGTTCTCTTAGGGCCTGCTCTGAAGTTTCCTGCTTTGTTCCTCAGAGGCCTCGGCGTGCTCACGAGAAATCAGCGATACATTTTCACCCATAGACGTCTGTCCTCGTCATTCTCGGTGGTCTAGCCGTCAGATCCGAGGTTCGCGGGTGCAATGGATTTTAAAGGGCGCGGGCGATAAAACTTTTCTTCCGGAGAGTTGTGTCGCTGATTTACGGCACATAAAAGAAGCAGGACAATTTCGCTGTTTGGTTGTCTTTTAGCTATAGACGAACTACAGCAACTTGATCAAAGATATCTTCGTGAGTACCGGTATCGTACATGCTCGTGAAAGGGCTTCAGGAAAAATTTAATACTGCTGCTGCTGCTCCTACTCCTCCTCCTCCTCCTCCTACTACTACTACTACTACTACTACTACTACTACTACTACTACTACTACTCTCTCTACTCCTCTTGTACTACTACTACTACTACTATTAGTAGAACGAGAAAATCTGACTTGTAATTTTGCCTGGAATTCTGTTAATCAAGAAGAGGGTTCTTTTACATGACGTAAACATACGGTACCAGATGTCAGACTTTACTTCACTTTCGAAGGAGGCCTTATTAAGATATGTTTCATAATTAAAAATCCACTGCCCTTGGCCGAGTTTGAACTGGACAAGTTCGCTGCTTGACCGCCTTTTCGGTATGGACGAACTACAGCATCTTCATCAAAGAAGTTTCCTTTGAATCGTAACATAACTGTGATAGATGGCAGCACCGGTCTACTTCTGCATGTAGGGTTGTTTGTGTACTGAACCTCAGCGGTAAATATGCTATTTTTATACGAGATATACCGAACGTTTTGTGATGGAAATAAAAGCCGTGCAAAGCTACTTAGAGGTAAACATCCAAGGGCAAGTAGCAGGTCACCCACCTCAGACGCAAGGACACAAGTCAAGGCAGGAATGTGGCAGCAGGTTATCCGCCATTTGCATATAAATGACGTCGCAACCTCAGTCGATACCCAGACTCCGTTCCGGCTCCTGTAGTGGGAAGAAGATCAATGTTCGCGGTCTAATATGAACACAAACGCGCATTGCCTTTCTTTATATCGCACCTTTGAAATCAAAGAGAATGTCTAACTCGGGATAGAGTACTTCTACCATACTTGTTCATAGGACGGACTTCGAGTAACGTTTTACTCCATAGTTTTTTACTCGCTTATTTAACGGCGCTGTATCAAGTACTAGGTTATTTAGCGTCGATGGGATTGGTGATAGCGAGATGATATTTGGCGAGATGAGGCCGAGGATTCGCCATAGATTACCTGACATTCGCCTTACAGTTGGAAAAACCTCGGAAAAAACCCAGCCATTTAATCAGCTCGAGCGGGAATCGAACCCATGCCCGAGCAGACAAGCGTTTCAGCCGACTGAGCTACTCCATAGTGGCTGTACTCCATAGTAAAACAGGACTTAATCTCAAGTACTCTCAGAAAGTTATACTGTACGTACACAGTAGATACGCGCTGGGGTTCATGTCAGATTTGAAACTCATATCGCTGCTGGTATTGACTGTGCAAGTTATTTTGGTGGTAGGGCTACCTTATACTCTCTACCTTCCCTGTAGCTCTGTTTTATAGCTAGAGCTTCCTAAGTACTGTCACAAAAACATCGTGACAATTGTCCCAGAATATCTCGAGCCTAACGGCCGTTACGATAACAATTTCGATTCCTAGAAGCGGACTTGCGACATTATCAGTATGAAAACAAATCCTTCACACTGCCTAAATTAAAAACGTCCTCTCACTGTCACTGTTGGACTCATTTACTTCACTGGAATAGAAGAGCAACATAGCGGCGAGTAGCTAATATTTTCAGTTTTAATATACACGCACAACAATCCGCGTTACAGCATCTCTTGACGTATTTCTTCTTATCTCGCTCTTCTTCCTCTGTGACGTGGGCCAAGCTAAGAGATATATCGCTCCACTGTAGATATAATCGTCCATTCGAATGGTTAACGTCGGCAAGTCAAAGCGCTACTGTTGACTGTATCGCAAAAAAACACTCACTGAGCTGCCTTGCAATATTAATTGATTGTTTTGTTTATTAGAAGTCATCGGATATGCAACACACTTCTAATGTGAAGATAGGAACTGAATGCTAACCTAAACCTTTCTCTGTAGGTTCTGATGAACCTAATATTTAAATTTTATGCTCTAGAGAGCATTGGATAATTTTAATATACTTATACAAAAGACTCCTATAGGCTAATAACAATATTTTATGAACTGAATTAGAAATACAGCAATAAGAGATACTGCAACCTTCACTTATTTATATTGATTGACGCGGCGAGTAAAATAAAAAATACGCTGTGAGCAGTGTAAGCTCGAATATCTTATATACAGAGTGATTTATATAGAACTGACACATTTCTTTCTTTAATTATTCCGTTGGAAATTCATTCAATGACCCAATTTTAGCACCAAATTAAGCAGAATGTTCTGGAGTTTCGATTCCTTGTCACTAGATGCGCAGATGTTTATGTTTTATTCCTATTGTTGGCAGCACTGACCCAATTTTAGCACCAAATTAAGCAGAATGTTCTGGAGTTTCGATTCCTTGTCACTAGATGCGCAGATGTTTATGTTTTATTCCTATTGTTGGCAGCACTAGATGCGCAGATGTTTATGTTTTATTCCTATTGTTGGAAACTGTTTTCGACATTTTGTGTCAACGTGAAAATGCAGTACACATTAAATCAACGACTCTTCCTTTTGAAGCAATACTGGATTACGAATTCAATTACAGCTACTTAAAGGGCATACCAGAGAGAATTTGGTGTTCGCAATCCTTCCAAAAGAAACACAATACTGGAACTGGTAAACAAATTGGAAACAACTGGATCTCTGGTGAGTGAAAAGGGCAAGCATCGTTCATCTAGGCTTCCCACGGTTGTTGTTGACGTAAGAGCACGACTGGAGCAGTCACCCAAAAAATCATTAAGACGTTTGTCGTAGGAGACAGGGTACACCTACTCAATGTGTCAGAGAGCTGCGAAAAGTGCAGGCCTAAAGCCATATAGGGTTACGGTTGTTCATCAGCTACAGGAACCAGATAAGGATAAAAGATTGAATTATTGTCGTTGGTTTCAGACGTTCATTGTGCAAAATTCTGCCACATGGTTCACAAATGAAGCATGGTTCCATTTATCCGGTTATGTGAACTCACAGAACTCACGCCATTGGGCCATCGAAAATCCACATGTCATCCATGAAGCACCTATGCACCCGGTTAAAATCGGAGTTTGGTGCGCAATATCCGCACAGAGAATAGTGGGGCCAATTTTTTTTAACCAGACTGTGAACACTGCAGAGTACCGACTGATTTTCATGGAGTTTGTTGAGCAACTGGACGATGTAGAGCTGAGTCAAGGATATTTTCAGCAAGATGGCGCTACATGCCATACATCAAATGAATCCATGGAACTAATTGCAAGTTTCTTTGACGACCGAATAATTTCCAGGAACCTGTGGCCACCGAGATCTCCGGATTTGACAACGTCGGACTTCTTTCTATGGGGTTACTTAAAAGACAGGGTTTACGCCACATGTCCCCAGATATTGGACGATCTGAAGCACAACATCACACAGGAGATTCAAGCTATTGACAACAGAGTCCTCCAACGAGTGGCCAGTAACATGGAACGACGTGTTGAGTTGTGCCTTATGCAGGATGGAGGACATTTTCAACATTTGCTATAGAGGTAAATAATCTCCCAAAATTCCTCTACATTTTAGGTATAATAAGTTGTCGCTAGCACAATTCGTTTTGAAACAATTAATGAAAGAAATGTGTCAGTTCTATATAAATCACTCTGTATAAAAGTGAATGTGTGAGTATGTATGTACACAGTGGGCCAAAAAAAGCACAAAATTTAAATGATTATATTCCAGTAGCTAATGATTTCACTAGAAAATTTATTTCACAGTCCTTGTAGACTGGAAAAGTACTGTAATAATTATTTATTTTTTTTTTTACCATTTATTAAAATTATTTTTTATTTTTCGTAAGGCAGTGAAAAATATGCCGAACTAAACATTATGGTCTTACGAGTTCAGCAGCCCAAGCTGTTTGTTGTGCTATCATCGTTTGTTTTCTTCCGTTTTGAGTTCTCATTTTGTGAATAATGGGTCGCTTAACGAACGAAGACAAGATTTTCAATTAACATTTGCACCAATATGATAATTTATCTGCCCGTCAAATTGTAAGGAACTACGTTCAGCGAGAATGGTCTGTTTCAAGTGTGCAACGATTGATTAGGAAGACACGGAGATGATATCCCTCCTAAGAGATTATTGGGTGAAAGATCGCATTTCTTAGGTTCTCTGATGGTTTCCGCTGGAGTTTCAAACGAGATCTTAATCCTATGGACTATTTTGTATGGAGTCAACTACAAAAAACAGTTTACTACAAAACAAGAATTCGTAATATTGAACATTTGAGACAACGCCTTCTTGAATGTTGGGACCGGCTTGATCAAAGACAGATATCCAGTACTATTGGACAATGGAGAAGACGCCTACAAATGATTGTGCGGGCAAATGGCGGTCACATAAAGTATCATTTTTAATTTTCATTATTTGAAAGATCATTAATTACACCGTTCTGCATTTCAAAACTTATTTTCTGTTGTTTTCAATCTGATAGGCGATTCTAAACGGATTTTTTTTTGTGCTGAATTCGAAAATAATCTCCATTTTCCTCCATCACTTCAGGTTTTCAGACAATTCATGAATAACCAGAAATGAAATTATAGCTTTGTGAAACGTCATAAAAATTATTTTCAACAAGGATTTTGTGAGAAAAGCTAGGCCACAATTTGTTATTTTGCCACTAATTAATCATTAATTAATATTAATTAATAATTATAAGCACTTTCATAATCTTACCTCAATATTGCACTTCAAATTTTCTCCTCTTTGACCTCCTCGCATGTTGTTCAGAGCAGTCGCTTTTTAATATCCAGCAATAGTCCGCAATGTTTCCATTATGAAGCAAAACACCTTTAAGACTTTTCTGAGAAGAATCTACGAAGAACCTCCACTCTTTTGAATTATAGTTTATGTTATAAAATTTTAAGACGGCAAGGATGTCTTGGCAATACACTAAATTTTCTTCTTCAGAAAAAAAAAAACGGGTCAAGTTCCTTCTCACAATGCCTGTACCATGAAAAATATGTATCCTCAGCCAATACTTTCTTTTCTTTTAACCTAGAACCTAATAGTTCTGCTGATTCTTCAGGCAAATTTAAATCCCTCACTAAATCATTAAGCTCATTTTGATTACAACAACATCTATCATCGCCAGTATTGTCTGGTTCATAAGTATGATCCACTGGAGATTCGGTTTCATTGCTATTGGATGCAGATGATAATGTATCTGATTCCGGATGTACCGGAACGGGAATATCAGGACCATGAGGTACTGGCTGAATGGCAGAGGGAATGTTAGGATATAGAATATCTTTCTTGTTTTTAGCAGTATATCCAGCTACCTTAACTACACAAAAATAACAATCGTCTCCATGATTTGTAGGTTCCTTTTTCCATTTTTCCAACTCCTCAACTCTCCAACACAACTACGACACACTTTATGGGGGCACCAGGATTTGTCCTGGCCTCCTAACTTAATGCCAAAATATTGAAAGTAAGTATTCTTTACAAAAGCTGTTGTATTCTGTCTCTGTTTTACCAACGTTTATGACCCACATATAATATAGCAAAACAAATTTGGATCATTTACACAACTACGTTTCGACATTTCTATGAAACAACGCTATTAAGTTGTACTCTCGCAGAAAAATGAGAACTCATACACTTCATTTTTACACAACCAACAACACAAAACTGAACCTCTAATTTTAAAACAACTTTTAAAAGGGGATAGGTTTATTATCTCAGTAAGGAAATCTGTAGCCTCATAAGCTGGATTGCACTTCCATAAATAAATATATATACTGGAACCCTCTGTAATTTCTCTAATTCATTGTTAGTTTTAATAGCAATCTCTAAGAGTAAATATTTCCTTCATAATTTTTATGACCTCAGACACTAAACATTTCAACTTCCTGTTTATAGATAACCTTGGTTGCAGACAGATAAAAATCTCCAAGAATAAACAACGGATGTCTTAACCTCAGTTCATTTTAAGGGAGAGGATACAATTCTGTACATCCCTCATAGGCGGATATAGTTAGTAGATTTTAATAAATATCAAATACAAACATAATCAAATATATTATGTCACATTTTAAGTAATAAAGTTTAAATTATAAGCTGTCGTGCCTTTTTAACAAACGAAAAGCACGCTGTAATATTACTATATTACGAAAAATATTGAAAACATAAAATTTTGAATTGTAAAAAATTCTGACGTGGTATGCGAAAACGAATTTCATTTTTGAAATCAGTGTGAAATTGTGGTTCAGAAACGCTAATTTATTTCAAAACAACAAAATCCATGCAGAACGGTGTTATTATTAATTTTACTACATTCAGTTTCTGCATTTTGAAGTAATAAATTGTCTTCAAAACCACATTTTTCGCATCATTTATATTGACTCCCACAAGATTTTAATTAAGCCTAAAAAAACATAATAAAAAGTCCTGCTCATCTTTAAAGTCTACTCTTTCCAACAGTGTATTCATTATAAATTAATGTTATGTATTTCCGAAAATAAAGTATTTATAATATTGTGCCGTTTTTTGGCCCACTGGGTATGTATGTATGTATGTATGTATGTATGTATGTATGTATGTGTATGTTATGTGACGTCGCAGGACAAGTACAAGACGAGAAACAAACAGGAAGTCCAGTGGAATAAGCATAAATTCCCGCCAACTTCGAGAATCGAACCACCCGCTATCAATTCAGCCATAGTGATTGTACTCTTTAGTAAGCCTATTCAATTGTGAGTTTGCAGTGAAAGACCTGCCCTTAGGCAGAACACTATGAATTGAATGCAGAAATACAAATGACAAAACTGCACCAAACTAAATGAAATATGGAATAAATAGGTCTTAGGTCTTCGCATAGTATGAGAAATTTCAAGGAGTGCTAGAAACTCTTTAGTAAAGCTCTTGCTTTCTGCGACTTCAATCACGGTACTGTAGACGTAGACGACGAGTAGATTGCAACGCCGCAAAAATATATCGCTGTCTCACACCTGCACGAACGAGCTTCATTTGATCACCCATATACCATTTCTAGCGGGAACGTAGCATCCATGGATGTGGTGGAAGCCTTGCTTTCCCTTTTATTTTTAGAGGAAAGTTTCTTTTTTTATTTGTATACAAATAAGGTAATTATTATTCGTTTGTTCCTATATTTTGTTATCTCGTGTTTATACAATGTTTTGACTCGGGATGAATTTGAACAAGCGGGTGACGTGAGATGCTAGCTTCCAAGGAAAACAGAATAACTATATAGCTTCCAAATATATCTGCTCGTCACAATGGGTTGCTGGGGAGAAAGGGAGAAAGAGAAATACAGAAGGGGAGTACATCAATTGAGTGCGAACGGATTAAAATGCATCACTTGAGCGCAGAGTCAGTTTTACATCAATTGAACGCGGTGGTCAGACTCCTTCATGTGATATTTTCTTAAGTTTCTTAGAACTTTCAAAACAAAATTACATATTATAGTTTAACATTTTAACCTAACATTAAATAGTTCATTGTGTCCAATAGAACTAAAACCTTTCAATTTTATGTTTCACTCATTCAGATATATGTCACAAATAATTTTTTGTGTTCACAAGATGAAGACCACATTTCGTAGCACCAATGGCAGCATTGTGTGTATTTGATCCATTTCTGTCCTTGCGTATGTTATGAACATTTTTCCCACATAACGGAAATACTACATCTTCATCATCACTTCCACTGTCGCTAGAAGACTCGCAAACAATTTTATTTTTTGTTTGTTTCGGTGCACTTTTTTTGTTGAAACTGAGGTTGCAGTTTGTGAAGCAATAGTGGTGCACAAGTCGACATTCACATTTCTTTTCGTCTGCTTTCGTTTTTGGTATTCAGACTCATTAGCTTTTCTTTTCTTTCCTGCTGCTGTCTGAACATTGTTCTTATGAGGTGTACTCGTTACTAGAAGTGCTGTACCACGTCTGTTGGAAGACAAAGGTTCTATCACTGGAACTTTTCGAATATCTTCTGGACTGATCACAGAATTTGAAGTTTCAGGTTCAGTTTCCTGATGTTCTGTCACTTGGGTAGGTAGATGTCGATTAGATACCAACTTGCAGACCATCCTTTTCTGCCTAATAGGTTTTACAGCTTCTATCATTTCCTCCTTGCTCCATAGTTTCCGTTTTCCCATCTGAAGACAACCAAAAATATAAATGGCAACAGACTTACTGAAATTACATTATATGGAAATAGCATTCCGAAATCCGTCCCAGGGACGAAATTTAGACACATCCTGGGGGACGAAATTTAGGCATGTGCACCACAAAAGTATGGCGGCATCTTATCCTAAGCACGCTGCAATGTCCGGTCCGTTTAATATATATTCTTACACTAGATACTTTACTCTATATATAGGAGCAAAAAATATTATAAAAATACGTGCCTTGGGCTGTGAAATACTGCTGAGAATATATAAGAAGAATAGTTTTCCACCTTCCAGATATTTAAAACTTAAATAACAATGAAACACACAATAACACTCGCTCCAACGCTTGCAACTGTATAAAGAAGGATAGTCTCTACTGACCATCACCAGGGTGCAACAGTTATGGGCGAAATACTATGGGGGACGAATTTAGGCAAGGGGACGAATATTGGGCACTACACCTAAGAGAGTTTCACAAAATACCAAAGAATCAGTTACTCTCCCTAGTATATGCCTATTCGTTGTGCTTCTGGATTGAAAATTTGATCGCGGAATCTATTTGTGCTGCGATATTTGCTGTCCCAAATATTTTTAACTTACAAGTATTTTCTATGTATTGCACTTTCATGTTTTTATGCTCTCACTTATATGTTTTAGAGCTTCGCAATTTGTCGAAGTCCACAGCCCCTTGCCATCGCCACTGAACAATATACAATAGAAACAGGCCAGACGGGCCAGGCTGGTCGGGCCTCAAGCGAAGCATAATAATAACTCGTAACGTTCACTTCGTGAATTTCCATCGGTAACGAACGCGGAATTACATGCCACGCACCATGGCAATTGAGCGCTAAAGTGATTCAAGTTGTGGGGCCCTTTAACCCTTGGCCCAAGCTCACAATATTTAGTGTCATACAATCTTTGACGTTTTACTGACACACATCGCGTCAAGTGCCGAAATTTATTGAAACAATTATGAATTCAATACACCGTCCTGAACAAAATGTAAGCATTTTAAATGCGAAAAGAAAATTTCTGGGGGACGAAATACTGGCGGGGCACGACCCCGGTGGCCCGTAAGGACCGGCCGCCCCTGGTGCATTCCCTCTTTTTAATTTAATTGGGATCGGAGGAAGTGTATTTGTATTATATAATCGTAATTGACAAAAGTCAACAATGAATTTTAATCAGCTTGAAATTTAAATCTAATAATGGAGAATAAAACTTACTGCTAATAAAATTACATTTTTCCTCAGTAGTCTCCTGTTGTGTCTTTCTTCTTGTGCTTGTGATTTTATATAAAATTAGTTAGTTTTCGCAACAAAACAAAACACTTTGCTGGCTCACAGACGGCATCCTTTGAAGCTACTGCAAAGAACTTGACACGCGGTGATGGGGTCATATGTTCTGCCAACAATCAGATTTGTGAATAACTGTGATTGTTGCCAGGACAGATATCAAAATAAGTTCTTCAGACCAGTCTCTTTTGTTTTCGATCGGCAATAATAATAATTCCTAGTATTCACAGTTTCACACTCAGTCTTCAGTCACCCTTCGTTCAAGATTGAGTGTGTTTTGGTCTTAATACTTAACGATGGATGTGTGGCTTAATTCGGGAACATTAAAAAGAAAAGTACACTCGAGTGAAACTATCAATGCCAAGAGTGATAGTGAATCAAATATCCATGCTTCGAGCTCTGACATACGTGCGAGTAGTTCGGCGATTGACATAAAAAGAAAAAAAGCTATGTCAGCGTAAATATGACGCGAACTATTTGGAGTTGGAACTTACGTGGTGTGTATTATGTTACGAAGTTCTCTCAAATGCTTCCATGAAACCAAATAAATTACGAAGACATTTAGAAATAAAACATTCAGATGTTAAAAACAAAAGTGAAGAATATTTCGTTCGCGCAGTATTTAAACGGGAAAAGTCTGTTGTATCTAAGGTAGGGTCACTGATTCAAAAGATTCTGAGATCATATTTGCGTAATGCTAAAGCTGAAAACTCATTCTATGCGTGGGGAACTGAACCTTCCTGTGGTTAAAAATATTGTTAAAGTTATGTTCGGTGAAAAAAGAAGCAAAGCAGTTAGATAATTCCCACGTCTAACAATACAGTGCATCGCCGTATCAATGAAATGGCTAGTGACGTAGAAAATCAATTGATTATAAGAATAAAAGACAGTAGATTTGTTGCATTACAAATTGATGATTCAACAGACATCGTTAATTCATCTCATCTCATTTGTTACATTAGGTATAAATATTACGGTACTGTCAATGAAGATTTTCTTTTCTGTAAAAACTTATCCATGCATACAACAGCAGAATGTATTTTCGAAGTTCTTAATTCATATGTGATTAAGCAGAGCATTGATTGTAAAAAATGTGTTGGGCTAACTTCCGATGGGTGTCGAGCGATATGTGGATGGCAGAGTGGTGTTTTTGCTCGTGTTTGTAAAGTGGCATCAAATGTGATTTGGTACACTACTTTATTCACAGAGAAGCATTGGCTAGTAAGACCATGCCCAGTGATATGAAAACAGTTTTTGACATTGCAGTTAAAGTGATAAACTTCATAAAAACTCGTCCATTGAGTGCAAGAGTTTTTTCTGTGCTTTGCGACGAAATTGATAGTGAACATAAGCATCTTCTGCTTCACACAGAAGTGGGCTGGTTTTCAAGGAGTAATGTCCTTGTAAGACTTTTTGAGCTTAGGCAAGAAGTTTTACTATTTTTTAATGATTGTAAGAATGAGTACGTGACTACTTTTAGATAGCAATTGTCTGGCCACATTGGCTTATATGGCAGACATATTTTCCAATATAAATAAACTCAATTTGTTCCTTCAAGACCCAACCATCGCTGTGTTCAAAGCTTATGATAAGTCAAGTTACTCCAGAGAAAGATTAACCTGTGGTTTGAGCCTTTCCAATCTTAGATTATTTTATAAGTGAGAATGATTTTTCCTTGCCTTCTGATTTTTGTGATTCTGTAGTATCCCACCTCTGCTCTCAATAATGAGATTGAAACTTATTTTCCAGAAAATTACAGTGAATTCAATTGGATTCGACAGTTCAAACTTGTCACTGAAACTAAGAGAATAGGTGTGTGGTATTAGCTGTGATTCTGACATTAAAACTACATTTTTACACTCAGATATAACAACAACTTTTTGGATATCATTAAGGCGTGAATATCCTGAACTTTCAAATGGGATATTAAAGTTGCTCATGCTGTTCGCAACATTATATTTTGTGAAAAGAGATTTTCCTCTTTAGTTCAAATGAAGGGCAAGTACAGAAATAAACTTGATGCAGGCTCTGATTTACGACTCAAGTTAACTGCACTTGAACCCAACATACACCAGCTTACGCAGACATGATAGGCCCAACCATCACATTAGTTCGGTGAATACAAAATTTCAATATGTGCTGAATTAGAGTAATATAGGCTAGTATTTACATTTTCATCAGTGATTAGAGCGTACTTGTGAGTCGCGTGAAGTTTAATATCCTTCAAGGTGGGTCCTGGACTTAAAGTTTGAAAACCACTGGCCTAATCCATGAACTGCAGAAGACTAAGACGAAGACTCCTAGAGTCCTAGACAATACACTTAACTGGAATAGTTAAATAGAGGAAGAGAGCAAAAAATTACACATTTTTTTAATGCTTGTTGTAGCAAAGAAGAAGAAAAACTCCATTATTGCACGGCCATTACACTGTTGTGGTATATGTAGTATGGGATCCATTGTGGGGCAATTACCTTGGCTAATTTTTCAAGTGTTTCTATGATTTCGTTTTACTGTCCATGATTTATAGGATTTTTGGGATGTTGTTAGAAGTTAATGCCTCTATTGCTGGTATAGAGTCAATGAGTATAGTCATAGCTGCGTGGTCTAAGGCACCATGCCTTAAGACCACCAACATGGAATGTGTGCTGGTTTTAATCATCATGAAGAACAAATTTTCGCATGAAATTATGGCCAGTGTATGGAACTGGTGCTCATCCAGCATCGTGCTAAATTTGGGTAGCTATAGTGAATAAAGGAATCTGCTTTTGCATGCCAGAATTGCTGGGGGGAGGGAGATCATCATGCTAATCACATGTTACCCCCATAATGGTTGGATGATCTCCTATGGCATGTAAACGTGAGGCCAGCTATCAGCTTATAGCATTTGGCCCTCTATGAGATGTCACGCCATGGATTATTATTATTATTATTATTATTATTGCTCTATTGAAGTTAGGCATTTGTTTACTAGGTCTTTCGTGCTATTTCCATTGCTTTAATTTCCCCTTCAAATTTCAGTGGCGTAGCCAGACTAATTATTTTGGGTGGCCAGATATCCAGGGTTTAGAAAGTACCTGACCCTCTCCTGACAATGCCGCTGCTGACAACTCTCTTGAAACTCATTCTCGGAAGTCTTATTTAAGAACATGCAAAATTATGATAAATAATCATGCAAGGCAAACCTATACTAACGCTTCATAAGGTGAACTGGAGCTGTCGAGATTTCCTAGCAACGAATCTGTCGATCGCTAATGATAGGTCCTTCAACAAATTCCAACCTTTCTCTCTCTCAATGAATAGAATTGCTAGATTTACAAAGCCTTGTGCTTGACATGATTGTCGAATTTTTTTTCGTTTCAGAGCTTTGAAAAGTTTTATATCATGCCTTAATGAAGGACAAACATTTACTAATATCCATTTTTGGAGACTGAGATGCTCCAATAATGAATTTGCAAGAACAAGAATATTGTCTAAACATACCAAATAAAATAAGGTGTCAAATTTTTCTAGCTGATGTAACAATTCAGTAGTCTCCACAGCTTCCTTCTTTTTATCGCTGCCAGACAATATTTTTGGCCCAACCCAACACAGTTAAATTGGCTCTTGAAGAAATGAACACATTTCTGACTTCTTACCTTAATGCTGTCGACTGTAACTATTGCTCTGGATCTATGGTTTAGTTTTAATGTTGAGTATTTTCCATAAAAAACGCAAATTTCGCATATTTTTTGGGTGGGCTTGGGCCCACTTGGCCCACCCGCTGGCTACGCCACTGGCTGATTTACCTCTGTCATTTGGTATATCATGGGAGAATTCCTAACAGAAAATGTCTACACCTGTAATCTGTTGATGATTTATTTTGGATTCATACATATAGATTCTCGACCATATTCATTTTGAGTATTTAATTGTGGATAAAGTTACTTGCTTCATTCTTTTGGTTTATTAGATCGATTTTGTCACTATAGGTGTGATACTCTATTTGATTTATTGTTGGAAGATTTTCTTGGGAGTGAGGAACTTAATATTTTTGGTTGTTTTTCAGTGTTTTCTCTGTGGTGTTTTAGAAAGTGGGAAAATAGATTGGATTCTTAATTTGTGTTGAAGATTTTCTTGGGTCTATGAACATCTTGTTGATTGCAGCCACTTTGCATCCAGCCTCTGGTCTGCTAGCATGATGTCTCCTCTGTATGTGTTGGAAAAGTTTCCAAAGGTTACTTATACTTGTTTAGGTTGGTTCCCATATTTTCAGATATTTTATTTTCAATATCGGGGAGTTGAGCTTACATTTTTTAAGCATGTGTACAAGGTTTCCTCCTGATGTGAGCACAGTTTATGTATGGTTATTGTGGAAAGTTCAAATGGTAGTTTGGGTCACGATGAAATAGCAGACAAAACACATACAAATCCATTGTGTGACAGTCCATAGAGGGCCAAGGTCCAACAGCTGACCGCTATCCTCATCTCCACATGCCTCATCCACCCAGTACGAGGGTAACACCAGTTAGCACAATGATTCCACCAGCCATTTCAGCTGGCTTACAAAACTGTATATTGCTACTTGAAACTAACTTCATGAGGAAATTTTCTCCCCCATGAAATCGAACCAGTGCTCATTCCATAATGTTAGACCAAGACACGAGACCTTAGTTTACGAAGTTACAGACATTCTAGCAAAAAGAGGAATAATTCACAAACTAGAAGCGAATACAACATCATTACACAGTATTATACAAGAAATAAAATCAGTATTAGACAAACATTACTTGGAAGAAATCAAACACAGGAATCAGAATAAATGGTGGACAAAGGTAGAGACAGTTGATATAGCCTTCCACACCTACCACGAACTGAAGCAGTTGCAAAATTTAGATTGTGTACTGGACATGATTGCCTGACACACTATTTGTATTACACCAAAATAGTGAACTCCAGTAATTCTACGTTATGCAATGATACCAACTCTATAATGAAAGCCAAACATCTATGGGTATTAACCTGTCTGCCGAGCTAGCTCTGTACAACTTCTAATCATTAGATTGTGCACCAATATGCCTGAGTTAAATCCCAAATCTTTCCGCAGTGCATATGAAGAGAAAGCGTATGTCACTGTTGATAGTGATTCATTTGTCGGACTGAGACCTTAAGCCTGGCAGCTCCCTTGGTGCTATTCAACAGGAGTAGGCTACATGCCGGCACTGGGTTTCCCCTTCTTCTTTCATCTTCATCATCCTCACCCATTCCCTACTGACACTACACTTACACTCACCCTCACCCTAGTACATGGCATAACTCTTCTCAACAGATACACATCATGCACAGTGTGGTCCTCTGAAATGGTGTGCAGCTTGAAAATTAGTCACAATCCTGCCATCTACTCAAAATATGCGGAACCCAAATCTCGTAAGTGAAGTGGGTAGGCATGCACGCACACACACACACAACCCCCCCCCCCCATTAACCTGTTCTAGTCTGATTCAGGAAAGGCAGAAAATAAGACAGGCCTGTACTGAGAAGCAAGGAAAGTGTTGTGACACTCAAGAACCTGTCACTGGAAACTAACACACTAACGAATTGACTGACTCATTGATTAACTATGTACTCTTGTTTCTGCTTTACTAAAATGGTCTGACATTTTATGTGTGTCTATGCTAGATGCATACACACTTGATAGACAATGTCAATTTTGTAATGTTTACAATTGACAATATTTTCATGTAGATACGAGAGAATAATGATATCATGCAAAAAGATTTTCCATGTACGTGGTATGGAGAATCATTAAGAACTGGGAAGTGGTCGTGTATTTACATAAACATTTAATATATTGTTTCTCGGAATTAAGCAGAGCTTTCATAAGAAATCCAGTCCATGTGAGTTTAAGAACCTTGAACTTCTTTCTTTCTTTCAATTGAACTGATAATTTTGGTGTAAATTTGTTAAAATTGTGTGGACTTTAGAATTTACGAAGATATATGTTTACACAATGGTTGAGCACTATTAATTTGACACAAGGTTACAATTTTATTACTTGCTGTGTAAAATGTATAAAAAGAAAGTATACACAGTTTGAATGGCACATAATATCGTTTCCATTTTGTAGTTACAACAAAATTACATGCAGAGTCATAGCCATAAGATCTAGGTGTATTTCATGGATTCCATAACGCATAGCAACTCTTGTCAAAATTAGTTCACACATAAGAGTTGATTTTTGACAATGAGTGTCCCCCCCCCCTCTCGTGTCGTCTTTCCACGTCTTCTCCTATACAGGTATGCACATTATCATATAAGGGACTTAAGCTTTCTAACTTTTTTTTCTTTATATGTTATTTCATAATACTATTAAAATTTATGTATTCATTTTATGGACTATGGCAGAAAAGAAAGGAAGGGGATTTCAAGGTGTAACTTATGTTTTTCAGTGAGGATAAAGAACTTAGAGTACACTCTCTTGACAAATATTCACAAAGTGTGGCTATATTCACATGAAACAATTACAATTATGCAATATTTTTACTTATCACTACATTCCTACATTACTATGGTATAAGATTATCTCTAATTTTTTCTTCTAGAGATTTTAAAAACAAAGTTTCGAAGACTGACTTGAGGTTTTCATCACCCATTTTGTTGTTCCTTTTGGTCTATGAACATAGAACACATAAAATAAAACTAAATCATTTCCCTGAACAATAAAAAACTGCCACAAACATTAATTTGTACAGCACAGAAATATGTCTTTCCCTAAAAATTGTTGGCAACACATACAGATTTTTAACTTGCATCAAAAATGCTTATTTTCAATTGTTCTTTTACACAAAGTGTCAAAAATATATATACAAAGTATATAAATATATACTTTTCATCATTATTATTTTTCATGTGAAAAAAATGCGATATTGTACTGTTTTTAAAACTACTGGCAATTAATTAAATATCTTGTTTTTTTCACACAAAACATACACACGAACACAAGGTCTATTGTTTTTCACAAAATTATTTTCATCTTGCAAAACTATCTTTTCATCCAACATTGTGGATCACACACATCGGACATCTTTTAAAATTATTTCAGACATACTTTTTGTAGAAAATGATCTTCATTTTCTTTTTGGAAGGATATACACATTTTTTCTTTCTTTTCATATTTACTCCTATCTAAACAATTGTGGATGGGGAGGAGGAGGATGATTCATATTTTTGTTGCTTTCATTTGTTTTATTAATAAAAATGGCAGAGTTGGTGGGACAACATGGCGGTCACTAGAAAAATTAAATAATCTGAAAGGCATCAAAAAGGGGCCGGATTATACACAGACTACCGTTAGCTAGGAATACAGTCATTTGTTTCTTTATTATTCTTGGCACTTAAAAAGCAGCAATGTTACCACCATCTTCCATAATCTAGATCAACAGACTAAAAAAAGTATTTATGGTTTTTCGTTTTTTTTTTTTTTTTATATAAAAATGAAGCGACAGGAGACATACATAAGAGGTAATTCTCTTGATCTAAAACTTGTACTTTACATGTGAGCCTCAGGAAAAGAACCTCCGTGTCATATTATTTCCCCCTTTAGAGAGTGTATCTCGATTTGCATGTTTCCTATACCTGGGCAAACAGTTGACCTGAGGGCTACAGAATATTGTTCTTGTCTGTCGTGAAAATCAGAGGTTGACAGGGCTGTGCAACAGATCAATTTTAATACTACAGTAATTTTATGCCGTGTCTCAGTTCATTATCTACCCCACTGGAAGCAGCCTGCACACTAACAACTCGGTTGTGACGTGAAAACGAAAGAAAGGTGGAACAAATGTGTAGTTGGTGTGCTCAAAAGTTGGATACAGTTCACACCTTTAGCAATGCTGGACTAAAGAGAAGATGAGCATATACTATATATACATACATACATTATTATCTCTCTTTTTCTGCAATTAAAAGTTACTAGCAAAATATTTGTTACATCAGAATATTTCATGATCAATTAATACACTGATCAACCATGAAGCACAGCCCTAAGAAAATAAATACGAAATTAAAATGATGCTGATACATCCTGCAATCTAACTATCTCTGTTCATACTTTGGAATTACAAATACATCCTACCAATGATTCTACATTGATGCAATACTGTCCTGTATATTACTTGATAAATTATCGATATTATTAATATTAATATTATTAAATATATCCCTCAATATAATTGTAGTTAATGGTGAGGAAAAAATAATAATAATTTTTCCTTTACATGAGTTTCTGAAATGAGCATTCATCTATCACTAAAAATTATCATCCTTTATAAAAAATGACTGCCAATACTTACTTACTACGTTCAGTTCTTGGGCACAATCACAAATACTCTAAAATAAGTAATAATAAATAGCATGACACAAGTCACTAGAATACACAAGGGTAAAGAGGAAGGGGTAGGAAACAGAAACATTTGGATATTTACAATCATTATAAATTATCAGTTTTTGTTTGAAATATAGTATTGTCAAAATACTAAGTCTTTTATATTTAACCTACTAACAATGGCTTCTTTCACTCATTTCAAAAAATAGTTTATATATTTTTGGTACCGTGAGTCATGATAATGGGGAGGGGGCAGTTATATGACATGATTAAATATTTTGAGGTAAAAGAGGGGATTCTCACTCCAAAAGAAAAAATATTTAACCCTCTTTCACCCCTTGGATTTCATTCATTTAAAATCTGCTTGTGACCATTGAAAAACAATACATTAGTTTGGAATTACGTTCCAAGACTTGTAACCATACAACATTCATCAATCAGTCGTTAACTTATAAGAGTTCTGAAATAAATATAAATACCTACATTAGTAAAAATGCACATCATTTTTATCATAATATAATACCAGGGCCCGGATGTTTATGCCCTAAAAATGCAGAAATATGTACATAATGTAAAGTTCGAAAATAGGCGTTAAAACTAATACTAATGATAATTATGGTAATCATAATCATAATAATAATAATAATTATAATTATATACTCTTAAACACATACGTCCGGTACAATGGTATTTAGGCAATATGCTACAAGGGATGCCTTTGTAGATTGTAAGGTAACACACTCCTTACTCTACCAGCTACAAACAACATGGCCATATTTATAACTTGTACTATAAATGAAAAGTGGCTGTCAGCATGCCAATGGCCTTAGTTTAAAAATGGCTCAGTATGCTATGTATAACTTATTAAAAGACAGTTGCACGAGAAGGCCATATATGCAGCAACTAAAAAAACGACATAATGCAGAACTGCTAAACATTTGTGCACAATCACATTGTCATTTCTCATTGTACTCACAGTGAAACAAATTTGCACACACACTGCATTCTTTCCAAGTACAAAACATCTGAGCCCTGTGTTCACTACTAGCGTCAGTGTGAATGGACATTGGGATGTCTGCATATTTGAGCCTGCCTCTTTCTTGCTATATACAGTTTAGTTGCTTCTCCAAGTGATAAAAAAGTGCAGTCAATATAAAAAAAAAAATAAAATAATACAGAAGTGAGATCTGTGCTAGCGCCTTACTTAGCAACTTAACATTTAATTATATCTATAAAAACAGTTCAGTAAAAAATCACCTGGGAAATTGGACTAGCTACGTATTTGGTGAAAGACTGTGAGAATGTGGGATATGATGAAGCGGATGTCATGGGACAAGAATTGAAAGGAGAGAATTATATTATAAAATTAAAGTGATTGTAAGGTCACTTGAAGGACTGTTAATGTTGCTGAAAATACATAGAGATGGCACCAACTTAGTCGGTATCTGCAGGAAGATGATTGAAACAACATTATATAAATACATACTTTACCCGAATATTACTATCCTGAGCAGGATATGAAGTCAAACTCGTCTAACTAATGGAAAAATAGCAACATTACGGGAAAAATTTAATGCTTCCATTATTGTAATTAAGAAACTTCTCAGCAGGAACAATAATAATTTATAATTAATCTGACTTCCAATCAAAAGATTTGTAAACAAATAAAACAAGATAAATCTGAAAGGAATAGTTGAAGTCATTGTTGATTAAGTAGTGTACTGTAACAGATTCTTTTTTGGAAAATCAGACGAAAAATTGTTTTAATTAGGTACTGTTTATGCATTCAAAAGAGGTTACTTAAAATATATTTATCACATACAATAGGTTTCCTTCAAAATATTTAAAGTTTTTCTCTTCTTGAAAATATAAATATTGTTGTACAACAATAAAAACAATATATCAATACTTCTGGAAGGAAATGAAATTATATAGTTCAGCTGAGCTTTCACAAGATCATCAGTCTATTTTGATATCACACTTCCAGGTATACAAAATTCCAATGTACATATTCAAATGTGTGTCAAAAGCATGTTCCCTACTGATATGTTTTTATAAACTCAACACACGAATGTATAGTCAAACTTTGACATTGATATTCGACTAGATTAAATTAAAAAATAAAATTCGAGAAGCAAAGTAATAGCTTGACTAAATCCTATTATAAATGCATTGTTAAGAGAACCCCCAAAAAATTATCATCATTTGATATCTTGACTTTATTGTTATGCAACTGCAGCAAGCACCAGCTTACTAGAAACTTCTTTTTATTGGGGATAGGGGAGGGAAGCTTAATAGTATGGATCCAGAACTCAGTGAGCGAACTGCTTCTAAGCTTATGGAAGGCAAACCATATGACATATATCTATCACTGCTCAGGAAGAATATGTCATTACAAGGTGATGTAAATGAGAAATGACAACAATGGTAACACTGATAAGGGACTAGAAACAGGAATACTCATCTAGGGACCTGGGTGAAACACATGATTAATGCCATAAAAAAGTGAAAAACAGATTACATATTTTGATTTCAGGCCATTCATTGCGTAGATAAAACTAAAATAATAAATTTACATCTGATCAGCAGTCTTTGTATGTCTGTCTTTCATATATTTTAATTAGTACATTACATTCATATGTTCCCCACCAGTCATTACAATCATCACCACACTGGGGCCATCTCTAAGCACTTCCATTTTAAAACAGCTGAAATGTGTGACAGCGTGATATAGATATGAACACATGATTAGCCACTGCGATTTTATGCTGCCACCCGAGAGTCAAACCATTCCAGATTAAAATCAAGACAATCATATGAACAGCATACAAAAATAATGTCTTGAGAGTAGAATATTCATTGTAATGTGTGTACTCTGGATAGAAAACAAACTTTTTTTCTTTTTTTTTTTCAGAATGACATCTAGTGGAAAAATAAATATTTAAATATACAATGAAATTAGAAGCTACATGATTTGACTCTCAGATTGCTAAAAACAATCTTAAATAATCTGCTCTAACAGAGAATTAAAACAAGACTAGTTGCTTTATTTAAGATGCTTTGATATGTCATTTAGTGTTGTGTAAATTGGTAATACAATTGCATGTGAAAAATGAATTAGGAAAATAAATAATTACAAGAGTAAATTCAGTACATGGGAAAGATATATATTAAAGTGCTAAACTAACTACATTTCATAGTGTGGTAATATTCCCAGATAAGGTTAAGCATAAAAAAAATATTAATAATAATAATAATAATAATAATAATAATAATAACTCACTGGGTGTGCGACGTACTGTGCGGTGATGTACAACAGGTGATGTGTTCTACCAAACTAAACACAACCACATGCAACAATCTCTACATGGGCCCACATTTCTTAATAGTACAACATATGCTCAAATTGTAAAAGGTTACATTTTGAAATACGTAGGGTTTTATCATCAGTCATTACAGTGTACTGACAGATACGACATTCGTGGTGGCACTATGTTTGAATGAGAGGGACATGACAGACAGGACAATAGTAATTTGACAGTGAGAAGTTGTTCCTATTACAGAAATCATCAATGTAAGCAATTCATATAAGACCACACATAAAGAAAAACTGTAGGGAATACAGACTCCTCCCCCCTTTTATAATACAGTCAATGCCTTATTTTAACTTGTTACATATATGATATCAAACTAGACAAATTACAAAAGTCGACACACTACTTTTATTTTTAAAACGATTTCCTCCTCCTAAATTTCAAATGTAGGAAAATCAGTCATAACAAAATAACATTATTTTGATCCACCTTACCTTAAAGACAGGTCATGTACAGCCTTTAAATCGCAATTTTCACACACTCGAGTTTTTTAACAATAACCCAAACCCCAAACTATAAATTTGTAGAGGTAACAAGTAAGTTTTATGAAAAATTGTATTTTCCTTTATGGATTATATTTAAAAAATCTTATACAAAAACTGTTTTCATAGCCTATATAATTCCCTCCGCAGATATAATTTTGATAGCTAATAATTACAAACACACACATATATTATATGAAACTTCCACTATTCTTTTATGATATACTATTGCTTTGGTTACAAACTGATTGTAGAAAAATTTACTTAATGTAACTGAGAACAATACGTACATTGGATATATCTACTGAATGTAGGCCAAGTGCTGGAGTAACTTGGATTATTTTTATTCTACAGAAATAATTTAGGTTAAAGATAAAAAAGTATTAATTCAGATGAGTACATTAATGTAGCTACAAAATGATGAAAAGAAATAATTTGAACACACGTGTCTACATACAAATTGATAAAGATTATCGTAAAATTAATTTAGGTGATTTATTTTGTGCAATTTGGATGAAATACTTAGGTTGATGTTATAAACGAATGTTAAACTTATGAATAAAAAGGGGGTCTACAAGAGACCGGTAATCTTCCAAGCAAAAAAACCAAATTATTCAAAATCTCAATGTTAATATTTGCCAAACTGTTAGTTTTGGAGATGGAACAGACCAAAAAAACATAATGTAAATGATTATGACGATGACAACAACAACAAGACGAGGTAAAGTATAAAAGACAGAAAGTAAAAAGTCAAGCCGTAAAAAACTACGAAGCAAAAATTTCACGACTAATTTATCTCAATAAGGTAAGAAATACAAATATTTTCTTTTATGTGCAAAGACATGAGGAAAACTCACAGCCAGTGAAACAGTCTTCAGTTGGATAAATATAAATGCTTTGGCCCTTTAGATACTTTAAGCTGTAATGAGATTTTCTCCTTTTAATTACTAGACTGCAATCAATATGAATATCAATGTAACAATATAATATGAAGAAGCTGTAAAACTTCTCGATAGGACAAAAAGCTCCTGCACAAATATTTACAATACCGTATATATATATATATCTATTTTTTTTTTCCAATTTTATATTGGAAGTCTTTTCAAGAAAACGAAAATCTTAATTCAGGTTCCGACATATTCAATAAAATTGTAATGTATTTTATATCACAATACAATAATGAAATAAAATAAGACATATGTATAAAGGTCAGATTTTTAAATTGTGATAAAAACCAAATGAGAAATTTATGCATTCACATTGCAATAGGAAAGCAATTGTGTAATGAAATTGTTGTTTTGATTTATTATTTCACTTATTATCAATTAACATTACATCAATATTATTGTTTGTTTAAGTACACCGCCATTTTATTGTGTCCTGAATGCAGCAAAATATGATTTTAATAAACACTGCATAAATTTCATTGAATGATCAATTCATTAGATCTCCGATCATATAGACTTATTGTAGAAGAACCTCAATCTAAAACGCTTTATTACCTTCTGTTGTGAAATTCTGTTTACTTTTGTATAGATGTTGTGTTACAAACTTTAAGAATCTACTTTGAGAGATAACCTGAAAATATCCTCAAAAAGAAAATTTACCTATTCCACTTTTCATATTCTCAAAACAACTCTTTGAGGAATGTTTTTTATTTTACTTTTTGTCTAGTTTTACATTTTCGTATTAATTATTTTTTTTTTTTAATAGAAATTCAAAAGTCAGATCAATCACCTTTAAATGGGTAAAGATTAAGATGTTTAGTGAACAGTTCTGGGTGGAAAACTCAGGACATGTCATTTATACAAATTTTAATTATGAATATGTGAAATAATATTTTCATTCAAAATTTAGTTAGTTAGTGAAATCGCTAAATATAAGATTTCTTAAAAATCCGTCCAGTGGAAGACGAACTGTTTCATATACAGGGATGAATAAATGAACATATAATTATGATAAAGGTACACAATTCTTTTTGCATTTATGCTAACGTGACAAACACATCTAAAAATGATCATCATTCGTGTCTATCCAATGATGTCCTTTCGAGTAATTAGAAACATCCATGGATACTAAAAATGAATACTGAAAACAGAAAGATGTATTTGTTTGTACCTGTATGTACTGGTATGTAAACAGAAATATGGTAATCTAATTGCTTTTAGTATTGTTGGAGTCAATGAACTCAGTTACCATAGGGAAAATTTTATGAAGTAGATAAATATATTTGGTATTCGAACCTCACAGAAGAGAATGACTGGAAGACTGAAAGTGAGATTGAAGGTTAACGTCAGAATGAATTTTGACCTTTTTTGCATGTTATACAGTGTGAAATTTTCAAGGAAGTTTAAATATCATATAAACAACAGAATCAGTGTTTTCTTGATATATCGATTTTCCCCTGAGATTTAATTTCCATATTCTGACAATCAAAATGTTGATACGCATTTGCATAGTAATTCAAATTACGAGCTATGTATCTAATTGCAACAAGAATATGTGGTATCCAAGCACTGATCTAAGAATATTACTGGTATGTAAATTCAAAGAATAAATAAATAAATAACATTAGTCATGAAGTAATTTACCCTTGCGAGACTTCTTTTTAAGTTAATTTGGGAAAATATAACCTCTTACAATTGTTAGAGCCCGTTGCAGAAGCCCTGATATAATGCATCATTTAGGAAAAGGGTATTTAACCACCTTATTAAAAATAAGCCATGGTTTATACTATTTAAACCATAATTATATCTATAAAAACTGATTTCAAGCCACACTGGTTTGATACACTTTCGGTGTGCAGGGGATAACGTTGGCTTAACATTTGGACTGTTTTAGTTATTATCAGCAAATGTTACCAGTCTATGTAGAAACGAATCTTCATATTTCGTGAACATTTGCATCAAACTACAGCATTGCCAACTGCAATTGAGTTACAAACAGAGAAAAAGTTTTAGAACTCTGTTCAATTGCAATACTGAATACTCATAGTTGAGTCTGCAGTGCAGTGATACCAACATTATTACTAATTTCCTGTCTGCTACTTCTCGACAGACCTATGGTCTGTTCTGCAATCCATCCATGTCTGGCAGCTCCTCTTCATAAACTCCTTGCAGAACACACCAATCCGAGACGTGGCATGCATGGTAACTAGACCAGGAAGTGCTGCAAGTAACCTTCAATTCGGTCCAACGAAAAGAAGGATTCTTAGCGAAAGATGTTTCTGCAGCAGTAGACACAGCCTCACACACTGTGAGCGACAGCTGTGCCGCACAGGGCCTCCAACAGCGGTCCAGCCCTCACCTATCCTACAGCTCCACCCTCCTGATAAGGCCCAGTTACCATACATGGGTGCATCGGGAATAAGGTTGTCCAGGTAGTGGTTGTATATGTTGGAGTTCGCATCAAGAACTGTGAAGTGTAAGTAGGTGGTCGATCAGTGGGGGGTAGAAGATGTAACAGATCTGAGACTGAATTATTGTTACTGTTGCTGTTTCCTGAATTGTTGGAACTGTTACTGCCGGCACCAGAACCCGAACCTCCACTGCTTGCATTTGAAGTTGTGATGCCAAGTTTCCTCAGTCTCATCTTTTCCTCCCACTCATCCCAGCCATGTTTTGCCCGATTCAAGTTTCGATGCTGATAGAAAACTAAGCTTATTCGAGTTGGATGCAATCTATTAGGACGACGTAATGCTGTTGTGGAATGTAACTCGTGTTTTGCACACTCGAACAACACTGAGCCATGTCCCAGAGCAATAGCAACACCTCCCATTTGGGAATCTTTAAAACACTCTTCATTGTCAATATAATCTGTGACCTCTCCAATGGGCTCTGAACGGGGTGGTTCTGGAACAACAGGGAAAAAAGGTGGTGGACCATAGAGGTCCCAACGATGTGGGTCCCATCGATGGGGGTGGAACTGTCCAGGATACTGCGTTGCTGGACCTGGATACTGTGGATGAAACTGGCCCATACCACCCATTCCCTGGTATCCGTAAGGCGAAGAGTGGTAACAAGCTGATCGGGCAGCTTCCTGCTTTGCAGATTGACCTGCATAAAACTGGGAGTTGAAGTCCATTGTCTGGTATGAGTAGTTCATATGTGGAGCCGATGCTGTTCGTGAGTCCATGTAGCTGGCAGCTTCATTCCATGTGGGACCCGGATATGCCTTACTTTCAGGAAACATGGAATAACTCCCTGACATGAACGGACTGCTTGAGGATCCACAGTAGCCATAGCTTGAAGTGCAGCTGCTTAGAGGAGATACAAATGGATTGCCAGCATTGGCGGACGCTGGAGCTGCAGAGGAGTTGTACGTCAGCTGTGCAGCAGCTGCATGGTAGTCGCTGAGCTGCTTCACGTCATCTGTGGAGGACCAGGTCGATGACAGAGTTTCCTGCTTGATGGCACTGCAAGAACCTTTGCTCTGTGGAGTTGCAATATCAGGTAGCATCACATCACAAGCCCCCTCATCTGCTTCCGAGCTATTTGAATTGTTTAAGTAAAGATTTGACTTAGCAGTCTGATGTCCATTCACTTTGTCATTATTCCCTGTTCTGACTTCACTTGTTTCTGCGCCAAACCACGAGTCCTGTAGAGTCTCCGTAGAGTTAAAATGTGACAATGAACCTGTAGAACCAGAAGATTTGCTTCCCATTTCAGACGTGACCGCACTATTCTCTTGCACCCACGGAAGGGAAGAATCCTTCATAGCACTATTTCCATTGCTTGAAGAGTTTGTTTGATGAGGGTTGTCCAAAGAAGGTGGTTTTGTCACAGAATTTTCACCAGGAGGGAAAGGTTTCAAAAAACCCTTACAATATGTTTGGTTTAAACTTTGGGCCGTGGTCGTCGGGGATGGGTTACTTGTTCCCAGATCATTTGTAGATATTGGTGACGTGTTAGTACTGTTGCCATTGCTGTTGCTGCTGCTGTTATTATTGGTGCTGGTGTTGTTGGAATGCAAATTAGAAGTTCGAGAGGGAGGTCGACCCTTGGGAATGCGAAATGGAGAAGCCTGAGTGGGAGATGTGGGTGGGGGGGCAGGTGTAAGAGGATTATAATCCCAGCTGGATTGAGGCCTGTCAGGAGTCACCCAGCCACCCCGACTTGAGCCTGAACATGAGGAGGAAGCAGAATGATCTGTGGGGGTAAGGGGAAGTGGAACTGACATTGAGCGTTCTGGTGTTTTAGAGGACTGTGGATTAGTCTCCTGTGGTGTGTGTGGCTGGGAAAGACCCATGTCACCAGATCCAGGATGCTGCTGATGCTGTTGCTGGGTTTGGGCAGGAATGTTCAGTGGTGGTTGTGTAGAGTTTATATTGGAAGGCGATGGAGGTGGCAGGGAGCTGTTGCTAATGGAGGTTTGCTGAGGACTATTTGCCGGTTGTTGAGACTGTGGAGATGAGAAGGGCGAGGGGGGAAGATGAGAGGGGTAAGGAGACCTCTCTAACTGCCCAGAGCCTGCTCCTGCATCACTGGCACTTCTTTGCTTGGTGGAACTTGGAGACGATGAAGATGGGATCTTGCTGTCAGAGTTTAATGCATTTTGTAGACCTGTGGGCCTGCCAGAGCCTGCTTGCCAATTCATAGTTTCTCCCCGAGAGGCAGAAGCTTGGGAGTTTCCGTTATTCGAAAACAACGCATTAGAACTATTTTGCTGCTGGGGTTGGCTCTGATTCGATGGCCAGGGAGATGTCGGCTGCTGGAACACAAACGGACTAGAAGGAGTGGAAGCCTGATTGTGTAGCGATGATGAAATTGGACTTATCTGTCCATTGAGTTGTGCCATACCCGTGGCAGTAGGGCTGTTCAGACTGAAGTTACTGTAAGCTCCCACTGTATTCCTACTGAGAGGCGACTGCTGGGGATTCAGAGTTGAACTTCCTCCCAGGCTTGCAGAGTTCGCCAGGCTGTGGTTGGTAGTGCTATCGGGATCAACCCTACCGTCACGGTCATTTGCCGAGGCGGGCAAACCTGTGGCGCCACCACCAAATGCACCATAATCTGTTGCTCCCCAACTACTTAAGTTCCCAGAACCCAAATTTCCACTCACGGCTGTGGCGGCTGCAGAGTTTAGCCAATTCTGTTTCCGCTGAGCTTCAGCAGCCATCCAGGCATGAGTCTGAGTGCGGTGGTGTCCCCAGGCAGATGCTGCACCACTTGCTCCAGGGGAGCCATACACGTCTGTGCCACGAGACTCTGCCCCTTGGTGATGATGGTAGCTCCATCCCTGATACATGGATACTGGGCTGTCCAGTACAGTGGACGACACCTGAAAAATGGCAAATTCATTCATTCACTTTCCTCAGTTTCGAAAAGTTGGTCCAGGTCTAGGGCAACACATTTGATAAACTAAAACATAATTATAGTAATTAATTTTGTATATTGTAATTTAAACACACTAGAAAGAAAAGTATAATTATTCTTACATAAAAGTACCAGATATTTTTATTATTAACACACTGAAAATGAACCATCTAACTCAATTTTTAAACAACATAGTTAATGGCTTAAATCTGGCTGACAGAATTTTGAAGGGAAGAAATATTCGAATACAACTCCATTAGACCGAATAAAGGATAAGGACTAATAATGTATACACTTACAGAATGTATAAGGATCTTATAAAAATGAAATTAGGTACTGGTACAACTTGTAGAAGCCTTTTATAGTCATCACTCATTCAATTCTCTGATGTATGAACAAAGTTGCTCCAGGCCATTGTCCTAAATTCTGTATTGTTATGATCAATGCTGTCATGGTAAACTTTTTCTTGACCATACGCTCCATCCCTTATTTTTTCCCCTTCAAATTTTCTTCCTCTATGTCCCTCCGACCGTCATTTAATGGATATCTTCATGTTAAAGAATAAGTTAAGAAATTGCTCTGCCTTATCTTTTAACTACAAAACAAACTTGATGTAATGAAGATCCCACGATGCTCTCACAGTAGATGTACACTTGTCCTAATGAATCCTGGAGCGTGTATATGTTTTTGAATCATTCTACATATATGTAGAGGTGGACCATTTATGTTTATGAATATCAAAGAAGATATTAGGAACAGCAAGAAATGATCGTTGTGTACAGAATATACATGTCCATGTACAAAACTTAGGCACCCATACATTGTATGGCTATGTATGATTCATTAAAAAATTGTAGGTTACCCTATGCCGTATGGTCTGGTATGGCCCCCATGAGAGCACTGGTTATGATAGCATAGTAAGAAACACTGCTGAAAATGTGATATCTGAACAATGAAATCTGATCACGAGTTGTGCAACTCACAAAATGGAGTCAGTCAGCTGAGGAGAATAAACACAATAACTATGTGCCTAGCATTAGATAAGGAGAAATACACTAAAGTTAAGTGTATGGCATTAGATATGGAAAATAGCACACTAGCTAAGTGCCTGGCATTAGTTATGGACTAGTAAATTAACCAAACTGGTGAGAAAATGAGTAGTGAGTAGTGACTGTAGTGTTTTAAAATTAATTCAATATTGAATGAATTATGCACACTCTTAGGCAAAAAATAAAAAATGAAATAAAAAATTTTTAAATGGCCGAAATCTTGGAGTGTGAATTTTTCTAAACCTGATTCACAAGAAATCAAATGTTGAGCATCATGGACGAAGCCAATGAGATTCAGCCATAATCTCATGTAACACAAAACTGCTTCCTCTGTAAAGTAACGTTTATAGCTCAGTAGTAAAGCACATGCTTCTCACGCAGAAGCCCGAAGTTCAATTCTAGTTTGTAATTTTAGTATTTTTAAAACACCAAGATGAAATTCAGAAGGAATGTATGGAAATGGGAATTACCAACTGGGAATAATTAGTAAAAGACAGAACAGAGTGGAAATGTTTCGTGAAATCGACATGGAGTCGTCATGATCCATAATGTGATTGATTTTTATATATTAGACCTATAGCCTATATATCTTCATGCAAATTTACTTTAAATACGTACTATCATTCCTTTACTTACTTGGATATTTTGTTTTTACTTGTATGAAAAGTTATTGGTTAGTCCAGTAGCGGCCGGTGACCGAAATCCTCGGTGAGGCCAGATGCAACTAGTTTAAGTGCCTCCAATAGGAAATGTTTGTTTATGATATTAATTATTACTTACTTACTTACAAATGGCTTTTAAGGAACCCGAGGGTTCATTGCCGCCCTCACATAAGCCCGCCAGCGGTCCCTATCCTGTGCAAGATTCATCCAGTCTCTATCATCATATCCCACCTCCCTCAAATCCATTTTAATATTATCCTCCCATCTACGTCTCGGCCTCCCTAAAGGTCTTTTTCCCTCCGGTCTCCCAACTAACACTCTATATGCATTTCTGGATTCGCCCATACGTGCCACATGCCCTGCCCATCTCAAACGTCTGGATTTTATGTTCCTAATTATGTCAGGTGAAGAATACAATGCGTGCAGTTCTGTGTTGTGTAACTTTCTCCATTCTCCTGTAACTTCATCCCGCTTAGCCCCAAATATTTTCCTTAGCACCTTATTCTCAAACACCCTGAACCTATGTTCCTCTCTCAGAGTGAGAGTCCAAGTTTCACAACCATACAGAACAACCGGTAATATAACTGTTTTATAAATTCTAACTTTCAGATTTTTGGACAGCAGACTGGATGATAAGAGCTTCTCAACCGAATAATAACACGCATTTCCCATATTTATTCTGCGTTTAATTTCCTCCCGAGTGTCATTTATATTTGTTACTGTTGCTCCAAGATATTTGAATTTTTCCACCTCTTCGAAGGATAATATTAATGATATTAATTATTATTGTTATTATATTATTAATATCATTATTACAGTATTATTATTATTATTAGTCTATTCTTATTACTATCAATGAAAAATAATAATTTCACTCACCAAATAAGCTGTTATGCTCTGAGTTTCAGTGATTGTTTCAGTGTGATGAAGCATCCCATATTATGTGTTGAAATTCCCCTTTCTTTTCTTTTTATTTTTTTCCTTTGACACCAACAAACAAGGCCAAGAGAAGTTTATTTTGCATCACATTACCACATAACCATTTATGTTGCCCATACCAGGATGCAATAGAAACTCGCGTTTTAAGATTATGTGTCAGAAAAATTATCAGCGATGTCGTAGGTATCTCGGTAGTCTCTCTTTTTATTTAAAACTTCCTTTCTTTCAGTATTATTTCTTCTCGAAAAAGGACACACTAACAATGAATTAACTGCACCAGCATTACTTCTCTCATTTGTTTCTGTTTATATTTTCCCAAAATACATAACAACATTGGCCCAGATTCACTACTGTACTACGAAGTACAATAGTGGAACACCCTCGCTTATGTCATAAACTGAGACATAAGGGGAGAGAATCGAGTGGGTCTCTGCCTGCCAAAGAGCTGGAATTTTGTTATTTATGGCCTAGTTAGGAAGACAAGTCACCACTGCTATTCCCACCCCACTCTACCCTTGAGGCCGGCCCATGGATGGGACGAGTGAAACCTGACCAGGCCAGACGAATTGTGCCTCAACTACAGCATTTTAAGCGTAAATTCAAAGCCCGCGAAAGGACATGAAATGCGTTAAGTGAGACCCGGCACGAACGATTCTGGCCTCAGGAACAAATTTTACTGCAAAACAGGTCTATATACATCACAAGCCAGACCTGGTACGAGCGATCCTGGCCTCAGGAACAAATTTTACTGCAAAACAGGTCTATATACATCACAAGCCAGACCCGGCACGAGCGATCCCGGCCTCAGGAACAAATTTTACAGCAAAACAGGTCTATATACATCAAAGTTTTCAAATGCTTCTACAGCGATATATGCTTCATTCAAATAAGTAATACATTATATCGTCACCTGAATGCAAGAACTAGAAACTCGAAATTTGCCTTTTTTAGTTACCTCTTTTATAGCATAGCAAAAATCGCACAAAATGTAATCCAGGATCTAGGTAACTGATCGAACGATACCAGCGACATCTATTTTTCAATATAACAAATAGGTAAAAGAAAACGAGACATATTCCTTAGTGCAATAAATAAGTAAATAGGCAATGTCACAAAATATGAAAAATCAAGTTACCTAGTTCTTGCATTCAGGCGACGATATAAAAACACAAAATTTGATTTCAGTTAAGCCAAGTGACTGAGGCCCGGGCTCACTTGCCTCAGTCAATCAGCCGCCACTGGGTTAGTCATTGTTTCATACTGTTTTACAGAAACAGCTTTAATCATGAAGCTATTCTTATGTCCTACCCTATACCAAGTGTCATCTTAAAAGTTATTTTTTCTATAAAAATATAACGAAACTGATAATATCAAACACACAAAAAGAAAGCATGATTGAGGTGTGTTGAATGGGATGTGTCCTATACAAGGCAGATCTTCATAGCTCAATAATAGGACTTATAATCTTAGACGAGAGACTATTGTATGGGGCATTTTAAAGATTATGATATATCTAATGTGAATTTAATCATCTTTATTTCTATTTTTAGTTTGAGCATGCTGTTTTATTATATACAACACAACTATTATAATTTGGTATTACTGTTTCGATTATAAATACTGGTATATGATTTCTAAGTTTCGATTATAAATACTGTGCTGGTACAAGATTTCTAAGTGTATACAAGCACAGTAAGTGAAGACAATAAGCAACTGTTTTCATCATTCTGAGGGGTAACGGGCGACCGAGCACATACTGTAGAAAAACACTTGTAAACAAATTCTTCTTTCCCTCGTGAGGAGTTGGCTTGGCTTTATTTTATTGGGATGGGCCCTTGCATTTAGGCTTTAAATTTTTCCATTGTGCATTCTACATACAATGATTTTCCAAGTCCAATAGACGACCTGGGTGATATTCATGAATCCGATGCTGATAGATTGACCATTCTACCTCAGCCCTGACAGCCAGGTTCCATCACCTGATACATCCCAAGGCCTGAAAACCGAAGCCCTTCCTATGTCATTACCGGAAATCCATACAATCATCAAGACTTCAATCCAGCCTATTTTAGCTATTGTAGATGACAGATGACTTGAGGAAAATGTAGAGAGTATTGGTGGAATGACAGAGAAAAATGGGAGTACAGATGCCTCAAACTAGGAAGCTGCCTGGAGAGGAGAAGTAGTAGAGCTAACGGAGGGGTCCCCCCAGGCTCCGATACCCAGGTATAGCCATATTATCTGAAAAGTTGACCTCTTGACAATGTATTCAAGATGTACCCTCCCTATGCAGCCTTCTCAACTGTTATTAGAACCGTTCTAGTCCACAGTGCACAGCAGTAGGCGGACAGTGGTAGGGGAGAAGTGCTCTATGCGCCTGCGCGAACGAGACAGCTTGCTAGTTTGAGGCATCTGTACCTCTGCAACATTTGCTTTGTCCACTACAAATTCCATTACTACCTGATCTACCTGGATGGAAGACCAGTGTACTAACGCTTGAGCCACAGATGCGGTTCCCTCGTGAGGACGCAAGATTCTTTGATTGTAAGGCAGGTACTGCCCGTGTCTCACTTCCTGGGCTGTTTCTTTGTGGGGCGAGATGCAGAGAGGGAAGTCCTGGGTACTGCATGTGCAGTTAATAACCTACTATCCTATGTTCAACACATCAGCCTTTTCAGGATTCCTTTTGTCAGCTGTGGAGCAAAATCAGTCATGGACAAGCGAATGTGTAGGCTGTCCCCTCTCAAAGCAAATTATGTCCTCATCAATTTCTGTAACTAAACACTAACACCAGTGGTAGACTACAGTCTTTACTCGAGATTATCGACCTAATCATGTGTACACATCCGTAAAGTCTTTCCTCTATGGCAGTATTTCTCAAACTTTTTGCACCGCGAAACCCCTTTTACCGTAATCTAAAGTGTAATTGCGGAATTCCTGTTAATATTTAATTAGTATTTAATAAGTAACAGACAAGTGAAAGCTAGTATCTAAATAATTCTGTTCCGTGGGACTAAGGTATTTGCTTTTTAAGCCTGCAATCTGGTTTTATGTCGGAAAGTTGTAGTCTCATTTCTACTTTTGCATTTTGTCTTTTTGTTTTAACACATATGCAGAGAATCCAGTGATGAAAGTGATAAGTATTATTTTCTGTTTTAGATGTTCATTAAACATATTATTATTACGCACATTATTGGAATATTATTATTATTACGACTATTATTATTATTATTATTATTATTATTATTATTATTATTATTATTATCATTATTATCATCATCATCGGTTGTTTCATGTTATTATTGATTCATATTTTCGTAACATTTTTATAGTATCCACTAAGTATAGAATAGCCACCGGTGCAGCTCAGTCGGCTGAGGCACTCACCTACCGAACCAGAATTGTGCTCGGGCATGGGTTCGATTTCCTCTTGGGCTGATTACCTGGTTGGGATTTTTCCGAGGTTTTCCCCACCCGTAAGACAATCTATGTCAGGTAATAATCTATGGCGAATTCTCGGCCTCATCTCGCCAAATACCATTTCACTATCACCAATCCCATCGATGCTAAATAACCTAGTAGTTGATACAGTTCGTTAAATAACCTAGTAAAAAAAAAGTATAGAATAAAATTTAAAATCGTATAGGACTCATGGAACCCCGGCAACATACTTTGAGAAACGTTGCTCTATGGTAATTCAGCAGTTGTCCAGACTGAACGAAGAGTGGCCTAGTGTGTACATACATTTTCGGAAATCGCCTTCACAGATAATAGCGATAGTGATAACCACGATTAGAGTCTCCAGTATTATAAATAGTAAAGGCCCCTGGAATGGCATAGAATAATGTTTTCAGCACATGTAATATGCTACCGTGCCGCACCCTGCAGCTGCCATGACGGTCCGAGCAGAACTAAGAGGCGTGGTTATAAGCACTAGGGAACTCTCGGCCAGGAAGTGAGACACGGGCAGTATGTGACTTGGAACATCCAATTCCACTGCACGAGATTATCCATGGCAGGAATTCAACACTGTCGATCAGATTCTGGCAGGAGATGAGTATCAACATTACTTTGATTGTAGCAACAGAAAGAAACACGTTCCAATCTGTACCTGCAATTAAAGTATCTGCCCAGTTTCCTGGATCGTCTCACACAGCCATTTGTGGGTTGTAGGGCACTTTCCTAGAGTAGTAGCAGCAATGAAAGAGAATCTCAATGACGATCACAGATTGTTCTGCATTGTTTTCACAGAGGAAAATGTTAATCAGGACTGAAGTAAGGTAATATTTTCAGACGAATTTATGTTTGACTGCACAAAATGCACGGTGCAAATAGTCTATTGTTCACAGGCATCCCAATTTGATCCTAAATACGTGACAATGCACTATTTCAGTGACCGCATGTCTGTGGCTTGTTAGGGGTGGATGTCCAGTGACAGTCTAGGTCAGTGATGTCAATCAGAGCGTATATGCGCTACGAGAACGCTTGCGCCACTGGAGCATGCAGAGCGCGCCAGCTACGAATACGAGCTTCAGTGAGGGTTGTACAGTGTGCAGTTGGCATTAATCATGCACCAGCGAAGAGATCGTATAACAAGTTCCAGTTCGAATGAGCACTGCAGTTCCTATGCAAGGAACAGGAAGGAGATAATACAGTGCTTAATATGTGGACAACATACGATTAGTAAGAAAAGCAGCATACAGCGACATTATTCAACATACCATGAACAAACATACAGAGATATCGAGGGGGAAGAACGATTAAAATTATTACATACATTACAGACTACCGTAAGTGCAAATATCTAGATTATTTACTATGTATAAATTAATTTATTATTTTATTGAGGGTCCTTACAGGGAGTTATCCCCAATTACAAGTACACCAACATAAAGAAATACAAACAACAAATTAAAAACAATGATTCATAAACATGTGCTGTAAACACAAAGTTTACAAAAGTTCAGTGTATATACTAATGTGATAAACTTCTAATTTACAAATACGTAAACTGAATTGACAGATGTATAGGGCTACATAACAAAAAATCAAGTACAGTTATTAAAGAGGTATTCAATTGAAGACAGTCCTGTAGGCCTAAATAAATAGTGTTCAAATTTAATGTATGGGCTATTCCATCTCAAATCGACCGAAATATAGAGAAAATTGACCTTGCATTTTTTAAATACAATGAAACTTTTTCTGTCCGTTGACAACTGTGATACAATGCTTTGTGCGAAGTTTGAGGCATCAGAACTTTAATTGTGTTTAAATTAAAAATATTTTAATTTATCGTATTTTCACAAAATTAGCAACTTTAAACTGTTGTGGCTCCGAAACCCTTTCACCCAATGAACAAAATCATGGTTTATTTTGATGCTGAGAAATTAAAGTTTATATTGACATGTAAACAGTTTTTCTTACTTTTTATGGAAATGGAGGAATTTAGATTTTTCTTCATTAAGACGCCTTTGCCCACGAAAAAAATATTTTTAAATTATATGGTTAGATTCCGCATTGAAAGTACAAATAAACATATTTTTTACTGGTGCACCGTTGAAAAGAAAGTATTGAAAATATCAAATAAAGAAAATAAATAGTAAGCGCGTGAACTAACCAGCTGACTGTGAGACGGGACCTAGCAGAGACAAGCAAGGCCAGGAGACAAAACATGTGATATTTCGTCTAATAGCGCATAGCTGGGCTAGCTTTATCACAAGTTTTCATAAACACAGGAGTAAAGTGACGCCCAACGCTCGCTTATCTCCAGTGCGTGCGGTATACGAGTATACTGCTCCGTTCAAGTCTAGGCGTGTGAAAATAATTCACTTTGTCCGCCCCTGTGTCTCGCTCTTATCTGTGTTTACGGCATCCCACTCCAGCACTTGAGCACGGGAAGGAATCGAACGTCTGTTATGCGCTCTTTCTTTGACATTACTGGTCTAGGTGTTTTCTGGAGGTATGGTAGGCACCTGAATGCCATGCAATACAAATATGTATTAGAGCATAATATGATTCCCTCTGTGAGGATAAAAATTGTTCTATTCCAGCATAATATTCATCTTGTCCACACTTTTGCTTGGGTGAAGAACTGATTTTTGGAGGGACCAGATGTAAGTCTTATAGACTAGCCTTTCTCGTTCATCAGATATAAATCTGACAGAGAATGTGTGGGAAGAGATGAAGAACACCATGAAGAAAATTACGCAGGAATCTCATCAGCCAGCCTCAAAGGATGCCATCTGGGAAAATATCCAGAATGCCTGGAAATGTGTAGCCTCAAGTCTTCGATATCCTAGGCATTTGGTATCACCTTGTCACTGAGGATACAGACTGTCACAGATGCCGAAGGATGACATACATCATGTAAATTGGTTATTTGTATTCTTTAATGATTTGTTTTTTTTTTCCCCGAGAAATGGCTATTTTTATTTTAGGAGAAACATGGCGAATCATGCTTATGCGTTTATTTAATTACTGCATTACTACTGTTATGGAAAATAATTTCGTCATCATAAATAGTTTAAATTTAATAACAAGGAGAAAAATTGTTTCGTTTGTAATCTTAAAACTTAAAACTGACAACAATTTATTGTCAATTGTTTTAAATATATTACTACACAACTGATTTAAGTTGTGTGAGTGTAAACCCAGTGCTCATGAACTCACACGAAGCTATCCAAATGGTACTTACAATCTGGAGATCAGTCATTTTGTTTGCCTTAGAATTTGGACGCCAGTCATTTTTTTTTATCTAAGGCTGTACATAACAATAAATTTATATAATGAACAAGAATAAATATGAGTTTCCCAAAAGTAACAAAATTTATACCATGCAGAACTACAAAAAGTAAAAATAGAACTTACACTTCACTACATTAAAATTACTTCTTCTTCTTGTTCTTCTCCTTCATTAACCCCCTAATGCTGCTAAGCATCATGGTATTCAAAATTACAGAAGTATAAAAACACATTCAAAAAATGAATCTTCTTCAAATATCAAAGTTAATCTTGTTTTTACACTCTTGAGAGGCCATGGAAGACTGCAAGATCTCTGAAGAGATGGTTAGGGATGGAACAGGCCACTGAGGTCTAATACTTGAACGAAGATAATTTCAATTTATATATTCTTATTAGAAGTAGTCAATAAATCCACTCAATACAACTTTGTAATTGTAATAGATTGTTTTACCTGTTAATGGAAATAGGCGACTCCTTTTATATTTTAAAGCTCGTAACAGAATTTGATTTATATACTCCCTCAATTGAAAACTATCAAAAGCTCACTATTAGCGCTACGGTACACCATTAAAACTTTTAAGAATCATTTTTTTTTACTATGATTAAAATATACTGCTCGTACTTTTCATTGCACTGCTGCAGTACCTGAGAGCTTTGGAGCTGGGCTGCCTCCATGCCTTCCAACATGGAGGCCATGTCCAAAGACATGGGAGTGCCCCTGTGATCCATCGCTGCTGGTCCCATGGAGCAAGGGTTGCGATGCAAGGTAGCAGGATCCTTCCGACCAATCACTGCATCTGGTTCATCTTCCTTGCGCTTCTTGCCATGACGACGGCATGGTTGTAAAGGCACAGCCCGAACACGCACCTCACATGGAAATCTGTGTATGCATTTAAATAGTCTGTCTCAACAAATGAGTACCAAGTTCAATAAATGGCATTAATTGCTATCCATAAGACACAAACGAGTCAAAAGAGTAGATAAATGTTTTTAATTACTTGTACCTATTAAATAATCAATAATTACATCAGCAATGCAACAAAAGTAACACAATTTTAACAAATATGCCACCATACAATTATAACGGTTTTGAAGAATATATATATATATATATATATATATATATATATATATATATATATATATACAGGTTGTTTGCAACTTAATGCCTGACAATGCAGGAGCGTATTTCTTGATTCATTCTACAGCGATACAACCTAGCACACCCCTATACTAAATTGAAGCATTAAGAAGTTAATGGCTTGCGAATATCCGGCTCTTCTTGCGGCGCCAAACACTATGAACATCAGACTATGTGAGGCAGCGATCGCAAAACGTCCACTAGAGACAGCAGTGCACATGTGAACAGCTCGCAGTGCAGTTTGTCGTGCGGTGATCGTGAAAATGCCGTTCGTGTATTCTCATCAAGAATACGCTGATATTGTGTTCATTTATGGATTGTGCGACGGCAATGTTGCGAGAATATCGGGTACGGTTTCCAGATAGTAGACAGCCTGATCCAGGAGTATTTACACGTACATATCGCCATTTAGCTGAATGTGGAAATGTCCCAAGCACACATGTACAACACGAAGAAGTGTGGCCAAACCGAATTGAAGACCTAAGGCCTGCAGTTATTGACATCCACGGATAAGTACACGACGAATTGCTGCACGCCTTGGAGTTAGTAATTCCACAGTTTGGCACATACTACGAGATATCATGATAATTTTGTGCAGAACCTACAACCCAGAGATTCTCCTCTGTAACTGGCCGATAGCCCATCCACAACTAATCAGCATCAATGGTGCTGCAGACCACATCAGACATCATCCCGCCACTATTGCGAACGTCATGCATTCACTATTACGTAGAACTGTCTGGTGTAGGGATGCTCAAGGAACGCATTTCGAGCCCCACCTGCAATAACAGTGCACAGATTCACCTGTTAGTTTGGTACAGTATAATGCAATTTTGTATTTATTTACTTTTTTTTTGTCTCTTGTAATCCAACAAATTGATGGAACCTTATGAAGACCTGACTATGTTGTTTAAGTTTGTAATGATGTTTTCACGTCCAAGTAAGTAGATCTGTGTAGGGTTTGTACGTGTAATAAAAGAACAGATTACTTCTCAATGTCTTCTTCTTTTATTTCCTTAATGACACATTTACTACTTACAAAAATGTTGTCCAAAGTTCCGACTTATAAGTTCTTGTAACTCGGAAATTATTAGACTATTGATTAGGACATGTTAGGTAATATCGCTGTAGAATGAATCAAGGAATACACTCCTGCATTGTCGGGCATTAAGTTGCGAACACCCTGTATATATATAGTGCTTTATTTCTGGTGAAACTTGCCAGAATGGAAACATTTTCATTGTTTTTCATCATGGAACTGAGAAATGTGTTAATAATTATGTTTTAACATAATTTTTCTTTGAACTTCGCTTTGGCCTTGAAAGTTTCAAAGTTGGACGAAATGGAGATTAAAAATGACAAAATTCCTGGACAGTAATCATCTACCTGTCTGCAACATAGAGTTCCACCACCCTTTTCTCCAGAAGAAAACCACTATACATACATACATAAATCGTGTTCTGCCCATGGGCAGGTCTTTCACTGCAAACCCAGTATTCTCCAATCTTTCCTATTTTCTGCCTTCCTCTTAGTCTCCACATATGATCCACATATCTTAACGCCGTCTATCATCTGATATCTTTTACTGTCCTGAACTCTTCTCCCGTTCACCATACCTTCTAGTGCATCCCAACCAATTCCTTTTTCTGATCAGTTTCAGCATCAGTCTTTCTTTATCCACTCTTTCCAACACAACTTCATTGTCTGTCCACTTCACATGATCCATTCTTCTCCATATCCACAATTCAAATGCTATTCGTTTTTCTTCATTTTGTCGTAAAGTCCATGTTTCTGCCTCATACAATGCCACACTCCACACAAAGCACTTCACTAGTCTCTGCCTTAATTCTTTTTCCAGAGGTCCGCAGAAGATGCTTCTTTTTCTATTAAAAGCTTCCTTTGCCATTGCTAACCTCCTTTTGACTTCCTGGCTGCAGCTCATGTTACTGCTTATAGTACATTCCAAGTATTTCAAGCTAATCACTTGCTCTACTCTCTCATTTAGAATTCGCAAGTGTACCTTCTTTATTTTTCTTCCTATGGTCTTCGTCTTATTTGCATTTATCTTCATCCCATACTGCTCACAGCTGTCATTTAGCTCCTGTAGCATATCCCTTAGTATCATCTCTTCTTCTGCTAACAATGCCATATCATCAGCAAATCTTATGCACTTTATTCTTCTTCCTCCTACTTTTACCCCTCCCATGTTCTGAAAACAGTTCTTCACCAAATCCTCCAAGTAGATGTTGAACAGGGTAGATGATAAAGGGCAGCCTTGTCGTACTCTTCTCCCTATTTCACTTCCTTCTGACATTTCTTCTCCTATCCTGACTTTGACTCGTTGTTTCATATATATAGGTTACTGAACAGCCTCCTGTCTTTCCAATCCACACTTATTTTCTTCAGGGTGTCCATCAGTTTGTTCCAATCCCCTCTAACAAACGCCTTTTCTAAATCCATAATTACTATATACACTTTTTCATTCTTCTCTAGGTATCTTTCGCCGATTGTTCATAATAGTCTAATTGCATCCCTTGTACCTTTTCCTTTTCTGAAGCCAAACTGGTCTTCTTCCAACTGCCCTGCCATCTTAGAATATAAACGTCGATTCAGTATTTGCAGGAGAATTTTCACTGAGTGTGATATCAGATATCAGGCTGATAGTCCTGAACTCCTTACATTTCTTGGCATTATTTTTCTTCGGTATTGGCAGCAACACTGTCTCCGTAAAATCTTCAATCTTCAAATATATATATATATATATATCCCCAGATTGAGGTTCTGGTTGATATGTATATCATCTATTATCAGGCAGTACATCTCACTTGACGACATGTGTCAGAGGTGGAATATTGTTTGTATGCATCTGAAGTCTGATTAATGTAATATGTAGCTTGTCGGCGATGTATGCAATGGAGGGGGAAAGGAACTGGCCATCTTACCCCATTATCTCCTGGCCTAGTTGCCTCATAAGTGATGCCTTCTTGGTGTTGCTTGTGAGGTTCAGACCTGTCTTCAGACAGTTGACTAAACAACAACAATACACACACACACACACACACACACACACACACACACACACACACACACACACACACACACACACACACACACAAACATATCTTTTTTACTTTATGATTATCAAATATTACCACTTATTACAAAGGGATATAACGAGATATACGACAAGAATTATACATTTTTATCTCTAATGTGAACATTATGCGATGCAAATGTGAACAGAGAAAGCTTTCAGATGGTTAGTTAGACTAACATATTTCCAAATGAGTAATGATATATCACTTGTAAGAACAAGATAAAAAAAAAAAAAAAGTCATCAATGTTTACTTTATTCCTTTATTCGCATATTTTCATACATACTTTCAATAACATCCACTAAAGACAGACAATATGCCAAAAACAAATCTATTGTACCATGAATGCTGAAAACATGCATTTCCGTGAAATTCTCGTAATCAAATTTTTGCACTATTGCAATTCTTTCCCTTTGTGCTTCCGATAATGTCAAAGTAAAAGAGTACTGGTACATATTTATCATGCATTCATTTATTACTTGCATCTAATATTTATTATTCGAACTTTCGTGAACTTTAAGTAAAATTAAACAAACAAAAAAATATTATTATCATTACATGCACCTTAGTGGCAAGGAAGAAAAAATGAGTGTATGAATTTTAGAAACTTTCACATCTAATTAACTGCAAAAAATTTATTACAAAGTACACTTAAGAAACGGAAAACAGACAACATGATAATAATATTTATGTTTTCAGAAACACAGGACAATATAAAACTGTCTCAAATTAATTACTATCAGTATTTTTGTAATAATAGGCAGTGGTGGAAATTTGAAAGTGAGATACATTTATTCTTAAACTGGAAAATCTGTATATATTTCCATTGTGATGCTGTATAATTTGTGCTCTGAAGTCACTGTCACTAGTTTATACAGAAACTGACTAGCCTGTCATTATGATCATTACAATATGATTTTGAATTTTCAATCTCAAGCAGGAGCAATAAGTTTATAATAAAATGACAGATATTAACTTTGCAAGAACACTATTGTTGCGTTAATAACTTTTTAAAAAGTTATTCAAAACAAAATATTTGTAGTATCGGTATTTAAAATATCTAATTATGTTCCTTGTCCAAATATAAATTTAGATGTCTTCTTATGACATTATTATGGTTATGGTACAGTATTTATTTTTTAAGTTAAGGCTTAACAACAGCTAGTGCACTCATGAACATGATGTATAATAAATTTTATTTCACTAAATTAAAGGCCACAGTCCTGTTCTCGACTCACTTAGTCAAGGCTTCCACAGCTCCACTTTTGACTTTTGCATCTTGTCCTTCTTTACTACCAAACTCGTCAGTATCATCCATCACATACAGCGGCAAGACATGTAGTTGTTCATCATCTGGTTTTGATAGGGCCCGGTGCTTTGTCAGACTTACCACCTGCAACAATGAAACACATCAATCAATGGAAATAAGTTTCTAGAAAAATCAGTATATAAGCTACACAGAGTCTCAGCTAACATTGACGTAATGGCCAGAAATAAGACCCCACACTCCTGCCACTGTTTGCCTCTGCAAATGCTCGATGCACTACCATCATGGATACATTAACAATATGAGCTGTGGCGTTATCCTGCTGAAAATATGCAATGAAATATTCCGCATATGTTAATTCATCATACAACATTGACTTAACTTTTATAATTGGATGCCAGAAAATGCTAATAATGGGGAAACTGATCCCAAATCAATTTTTTATCGTGTGGCCATGTTGCATCACATAACAATAGATACTGGCCAGTAGGCGAGCCAAGAATCATGAATGAGATTTCACTGTAAGATGAAACAATAGGGGATGGTATGCCATCAGTGCCCATAGAATTATTGGATATTTTTTTAAGAAACAATCAATAGTGCGAGATACATAAGCACATTATAGAACTGCTGTGTGTTGAGTTAACATTTTCAGCAGGATAACACCACAGCTCATACTGCTAATATATCATTGCACAGAGTGTTGAAGAGGGCAAAAAGCAGCTGTAGTGTGAGGGAGTCTTACTGCTGTTATGATGACGCACAGTTTCCCTGGAAAAGAATGAGACGATTGAATATTCTTAAGTCTCAGTTGTAAGACACTATGCATGATCAGAGACCAGAGCACTGATGCACAAGATAACGAATATTGAGTTACTTAAATTCAGCCTATTTGGTTTGTTACTAGCATCGTTCCGAAATTCACTTCAAAAACTGCAAAAAATATGGTAATATGACGTAAATATACGTAAACATATATGCCTAACTTCGAGTCAGGCCACAAAGGGAAACATTGAAGGAGGAAGGTTCGATCTGGTGCTGTGGATTGAATTCGGTGTAGTTCAGTGGTCAGAGCGCTTGGTATGTAGAACCAAGGACCTGGGTTCCATCCCCAGCGCCGGAGCGAATTTTTCTCCTCCAATATTAATTGTCAATATTACAGATATTATTCTGTAGGACAAATTAATAAACATCTATAATATTCATTTTTGTGTGAAAATAGCAGTTGATGAACAATAGCATGTGCATAGCTAACCATGCAAGGCTGTGGTATGGCTCATGCCATATGACTGGTGAGGACATTTTGACAGCTGTGTAGAGCTGCAGATGTATTCATACGTGCTAGTGCTGGTGCTGGTGACAGTGGCACACCAGTAAGCTTCCACACAGCAAGTAGATCTCAGATTTTTATTAATTTTTGCGATTTACATTTACGTAACTGTGAACTTGGGTAAGTCGTAAATTCATAACTCGAAGTGTTAATAATTTTTTTGTTTTCTGCATAAAAATGACTATTTAGTTTTTATTTTGTATTTATTTATGTTATTTACAATGAAGGTAGGGAATGAAAATAATGCTTCCTAATTTTCCAACATGACCATTGTACAGCCAAAACAGAGCAAAAACCTGCTTACAGGAACTGTCAGAAATGGTGTCTTGTGTTCAATTTCTCTAGGTTTTGTCTTTTGTTCAATTTCTTAATTGAGATATGTCTATTTTGATGGTTTATCTTCTGCTTCACTGCCATGCTACAATGGGACGAATCCATTAAATGATTAGAGCTGATAAAAGCGAGTGTATGCATATTTGTGTATGTCACTCTCTCTTTGTCTCTGTATTTTTCTGTGTCTGTCTGTCTGTTCTCTGTCAGTGTCAGTGTCTCTCTATGCAGCAGAAATTAAATTCTTTCGATCTTCAGCTAGTTCAATTACTTGATCATTAAAGATATTAGTTAAACATTACAGATATTTTTACTTTTTTGCTAATATCTTGTACTTAATTATACTTATGGATATAAGCACAGAATATAGATTCAAATGGCATACACAATGTTGAGAACGTAACTACATATGATCAGTGGCGAAGCTTGAGGGTAGGCAGGGTAAGCTGAGCTTTCCCAAACATTTTTGAAGAAGGAACAAGATCAATTTAGAATTTAGTTAATTGAAAACAGGAGCATTTCCACGTTTCATTTACCTTTTACCGACGTAAAGCATGGCCTCAATCACTATTTCCGAACTATGCCTTCAGCCCAGCTTACCTAAAAATTTTGTCACGCTTCGCTACTGCATATGACTCAATTTCAATTATACATTACAAATCAGGAGGAAAATGGAATGTTAACAGACTGAGAAAACACTGGTGAGACTAGTTTTAAACAAGCCTAGACGTTGCAAAGAAAGAAAAAGCCAGTGGGCCTAAGAAATGTGATTTATGATGATGATGATGATGATGATGATGATGATGATGATTGTGAAATATTAAGAATTGGATCTTAAATTTTAGTATGGCAAAGGTAATTGAGTACTGTATCAAGAAATTTGGGTTAATCTCATCTCTACAAACTTATTAACAACTCATATTTTGAATCTAATGACACGATTAAATTTTTGTGGTCACTTGTATTTAAAAATTGCAATAAATTTTATACAGTAAACTTACATTAATCTGAACAAATAGCCAAATCCTTATCTCGGTAGAGTGGAGCAAAACTGAAAATTCATCAACCCAAACCTGAACAATGGTTCAACTCCTTCAACACAAGACCAACACAATGGGAGCCGACAAGGAACCCACCACGGTGCAGCCGTTGTTCATGTTGTGCAGGTCACGGTGTGAATGGGCACAGAAATCAATGCATGCTGTCACACCAGAAAAAGGGCGGCCTGGCTTGAAGCCCAACCGACATTCTGAAGCCTCTCTTTCAAACTGTGTTTGATTCTTAAATGCATCTGGTGCCAGAGTTTGGTACAGAGGGGAGAGTAGGGTTGCCAACACATGCATTCGTTCTTCCACTTCTTGTTCCTGAAAGATACAACTTATATTTAATAACTGAAAACTAAATGTATTAATCGAATAAAAATATACAGGATGAACTGTAAGTAATGTCATTAATTTCAAGGGGTTATTTCTTGAGTCATTTAAAACAAAAAAGTTTAATACAATTTTGTTCCTCTGTGCTTCCTTTTCGAGAAAAAAGTTATTTTATATGAAACATTTTATAGCGTATTTTGGGAAAGCTATTGAATTAATTCCCAATATGCTCAGTCAGTTTAAGAGAGGAGTGTATTATGATAATAAATGATTGAAAGAATTCTAGTTTTGTCCTTTAAATGTGCAGAAATTTGATCCAAATCAATGGAATTTTTCGTTCAGCAAAGAAATTTTAAACCCTGCAGCGCTCAGACAACACTGTAAATCTGCCTGGACAGATGCAGCTCGCATATGCAAGGAATGGCTGAGACAACGAGACCAATTACTACTTTAAAAATTAAAGTGGAAAGTAACTATTTCTATCTGGCTAAAGAAAATGCTTGTAGCATGACAAAAAGAGATTTTCTAAATCATTAATTACATTTGTATAATGTAAAATAAGCTTTTCTTATTGGCTGTGTTCACCGAATATATAATTAAAATTAAGTCTAAAAGTTTGAAAATAAGATTGTTTGTACATCAGCATTATAAACAGTCTTTATCGTTAATGAAAATCATGCTTAATATGCCACATTAGCGTACTAGTGTCGTAAAATATTACCATGACAACTAAAAGTCATGAATTCTATTAAGAAGGCATAACTTATATCATAGAGTTAACATTATGAAACGATTTGCCAGTGCTATAATATTTAATATATCCGATTTGTCATAGCAACTTCTTTTTTCATAGACCATGATATCAAACTACACATCATTACAAATCTGATATTCTACAATTCACGTAAAAATGTCCTCAGATTATTCACTTACATACGTAATTTAATTTAATTTTACCGCTCTACAACAATTAATTTACAGAATAAATTCATTTACCAAAGTAGCTGTATTTTGTGATTCAAAATCTGTAATTCAGGCTACTGTTTCAATAAAATCAGAAGACAAGAGAGTGAGAAAAATCTATACCAAAATTAAGTTCTTTTGTATAGTTGCTTTACAATGGATACCTTCTCATTGTGGATTGGAAAGAAATGAAAATGAAGACTTTTTGGCAAAGAAAGGAGCCACAATCCAACAAAGATTCTGAGATTTCGTATTATTCAGCAAAATTATGAATAAAGAAAAATTATAAATGAACAATGTTAAATAATAATAGGCCTAATGTTAGTGAAAAATAAATCTTGGTGTGAGATTAAAAAAATAAAATAAAATATGATTCGTAATTCTCCAAGAAGAACAGCTGTGGCTATCTTCAGAATGATAACCGGACATGGCTGTTTGGCAGCACATCTCCTCAGATTGGAATTTATACATCGCCAAAATGTGTTCTCTGCAGAGGAGATTCAATTATGAACTTAATTACAGCACATACTAAACTGCAAAGCCATTAACATTTCATATAAAAGTGTTAATATCATCACAGATGTTTACTGACGTATTAGAAAACAAATGAATAAAGTCCAATGTTCTGAGAATTTGATTGTGTTATTTAGTCAACTGTACGAAGACTGGTCTGAACCTCACAAGTGATACCAACATGGCATCACTTATGAGGCAACTAGACCAGTAGGTAATGGGGTAGGGTGGCCAGTTCATTTCCCCCTTCATTGCATATATCACGATTAGCTACATATTACACTAATCAGACTTCAGATACATACAAACAAAGAATTTGATTAATTAATTAATTTTTAGCATTACTTTTAAATATGAATTCACATATAATTTCTATTTGCAATCCTTTCACATTACAAAGATGAGATGAAGCTACACAGTACCAGTAGTAAAGGAATACTCCAGTAAATACAGCAGAAAAAAGTAAACTATTTTGAGAAAACCTGTTTTACAGCAATTTTATCTGATAATGACTGAAACCACATCCCTATGAATAGAATCTAGCAGATGATTGCAGAAGATGCTGGTTTCTGTTTTCAAACCGAACTGTGGTGTGTTTTATACATTTCTCACCTCAGATCTCACAGATAGTCGGAACTTGCGCACAGTCTTAGACCGTGCGTACTTGCAGCCATTGTAATACATGGACCAAGAACAGCCAAATGAGAAACTTGCGCCACATGTATCCGGGTCCAGTCCTTGGCAAGCACAGGTTCTGGGCTCATTTGTGGCACAGCGGCGTGTGGTTGGCAGACCATACCGATTGAGTTTATGAGTCAATAGATTGTACACACGGTCTGCTTCATGAGATGGTACACCTTCCCAAGCCACCATCACTACCACAATCCATGCAGTGGGACATTTATGACCTTGTCGATGTTTGACAATGCAGAGGATTTTCTCCTCCAAACTTGAGCGTCGAATTATCTGTGAACAATACATTAATTTATAATTTATTTTAAATTTAAAACTAAAATTATAGCCTTTGTGGAAGAACAGCCCATAAGAAATAATACTGTAAAAAAATAATAAATGTTAGAACAGTTAAAGGTGTTCAGTTATTTGGGATGCCAGTTACCACTTATCATATAGAGGATAACGATTTTCAGGCCTAGCCAAGCTAAAAATCAGAAGACTTAAAAAATGCAATACTGATATTTTTCAAGTCCCAGCATTACTGTATGATAGTGACATCCTGACCCTTTCAAAACAAGACTTATCAAGGTTAGATACTGCAGAAGTATTATTTCTCAGAAAAACAGTTGGTACATTTTGTCAGATTATAAAGCAACTCTCAAATTCTATAGCAACTGTACATCATATCCCTTCCTGACAGAATCAATAAATAAAGCATAGTTGGATACAACATGAATGAATGAATGACAACGTTACTTCTATAAATTTTGCGCTACTGGCCAAGAACGAAAGGAATATTATGAGAACTTTTAACATATTTTATGTACAGTAATCAGTAGATCGCGGAACTTCATGCAATTGTATGTTTTTATTGATTTGGGATATTGAAAAAATGAAAATGATTCTTTGCTGATTATGGTTTTTACGTTCGAATGAAGCCACTTTATTTTGCATAAATGCATATTTCGAGGGTTTTCCCTTTCAGATGCATATATGTTTTTATTTTGCATATTTAAATGCATATATTAACATCTCAAGTCGAAAATAGTAAGATGTAGTGGAGGCGCTGGCCTGTAAATAAACCGGTGTGTGTAATAGTGAAATGGAGGACAGTACAGTGAAATAAGATGGAAGAAATACAACTCGAAAACGAAATTTTAAAAAGTAAAAGCATTTAAAGTGGGAAAGAAGCAAATCCAAAACTCAGAACAAGTTAGGCCAATATTAGTAAAATTTAAGAGCATGATTACGAAGGAGAGGATTTTGAAGAATAGAAAGATGCTAAGGAACATAATGATCAGAACAGATAATGACGGAGCTACGAAGTGAGAAGTAGAAGAAGAGTTTTAATCCCTTTTCTTAAAGCAGCAAAAGAAATGGACAATTCGCGAGACTTATCAAGGACAAAATTAAGATAAACAATTTGGGGTTTTAGTGTAGAGCAGTACCTTGTAAGCTTAAAGAATCTGGTTGTAAACTCAGAAGAAATGGAAAGAAATACAAAAATTTTGGAGAAAATAATCAAGAATATCGTGTCAAAATAAGAGGTTAGAGACACGAGTATGGTCAGTGTACACGAGAACAGTGAGATATATGTGGAAGTGATGAGTTCAGCAGTCATCTGAAGGAGTAGGAGTGACACGAATTGGAATTCAGTAGATGCAGTAACATGACCTCACTGCAATCGAAGGAAAATAGTGGACAGCAGCTGGGGGCCATTTCGAAGAGAGTGAAGGAACTAAGAACCAAATCGAGGCTGTCGAAAAGATACTGATGGAGGTAGGGGATAGAGCAGGAAGCAGTGATGAAGGAAGACGGGAAAAATCAATATACTTAAGGAAATGGTGTGGAGGGGAAATAAATCGAGAGAAAAGAAAACTAAGACCTAAAATAAAGTAGAAATGTGGAAAAGTTAGCAGTGAGGTCTAAAAAGTGCAAATAAATAGAGATGTGAAGTGAGGGCAAATGTTCCATAGAGGAAGGGGGCACAGATTTATAAGTATAATATTTTGGGGTATTAATGGGAGAGAAATAAGGTAGTGGAAGAAATGATGATGGACAAGAAAAGACAGAGTGGAAGAAATGTAATAATAAATTAAAACAATTATTAATGACCTAATGACTTGTATGAGAGTCATTGTAAAATGGGGAGACGGCACTGTATACTAATTGTGAAGTGCCGCCTCACCAAAAAGGTTTTGCTTAATGACAAACATATTCATTCATTCATATTTTCTTACCTAATTTCAAAATTTTTCTCTGATAAAAATAAGAATAATTTCCAAGAAATATAACAATTGTCAGAAATAAAACCATTATTTCATTACTATTGAGGACATGAAATTGCTGTGACAACAATGGATACTTTTCTCTAGTGTACAAGTTGGATTATTTTCTTCTTTAGCATGAGGCTAGCTGATGCTCTATGTACATACTATCCATGTAAGTGAAATTTTTCGGGAGCCAGGGCGAAAATACACGTTGCCTAGATGTCATTCAGACTTTTACTCACTTTTACTCTAATTTCGTTAAACCAAACATGAATATATTTAGACACCTGCGACAATAAAGTCACGAATTGTTGAGGTCATGGAACTACTGCAAAGACAATGCTGCTATTGTGCTCTGATTTCATAGAAACAAAATTGAATGTATTTAAACACCTGCGACAATGAAATCTCGTGGAGTGTAAATTTTCATTTGAACAAGTTTTACTGCACAGTCAATTGAATAACCAGTACATGGTCGATCTGCTTACAATTTTAACTGCCAACATGCCGAAAGAAAAAAGTAGCAGAAAAGATTTATTGAAGAAATGAGTTTCTGAAGACAAAGGCTTTTCTGTTGATGGAAAAATCGTCTTCTGTGCAATGTGGCTTCTTAACACTTATTACTTTAAATTATTTAAATTTATATCGTTATTAAACATCTAAGATGTATTTTTTACTGCATATATTTAAATTTTTAATGCATATTTCAACAATTTTTACTGCACAGTTGCATGCATATTTTCAGGTTTTTTAGTGCATGAAGTTCCGTGATCTAGTGATCAGTAAGTAAACTATTTGGTATAACTTTCCTCATAATGCGCAGGATCAATTATCAGCACTGCTTTTCTCTGATATTTGCTAGCAGTTTTTAACTAGCTAAGAATGGAGAATGTATCTTAACTATACCAAGAAAAGAGAAAATTGAAACATGCCATGATTATACACATGATTGAAGATGGTATTTGAAATGTAACAACTCTGAAGTTGTTAAAGAAAGTATCGCTTTTTTTTTTCTTGTACAGACCCAGAAAAAAATTTGGGCCAGTGAGCACTGAGTGTGTGCAGTATGTTATAACTGGAACTTGGAAAATTAAGGTGGCCCAAATTTTGTTTCTTGGTCTGTACAATAAATCTGTAAGATAAATAATTACAGAAGTAAAGGATGTTATTTTGTGTGCAACTGGGAATGTGGCTCTCATGCCATTATCATAAATACTGCATTAATAACATCTGAAAAAGAAGTTTGTCCAGACAAGCACCATGTACCAAATTTAAATCTCTACTGCTCTTCAGCAGCTGGCATTAAATGAGTATTATATGTGATACGAGATCTCGAATAATCACAATTAAGACAAAGTTTACATCTTAAAGAATGATATAGTCACATACCAAGGATGGAGTGGAGGACAAATTACTATGAATAATTAAGACATAGCAGAGATACTTGGGACAACCCATGAGTAGCTTATTCACAGAAAGGAAATACAGGGTGAGGATGACAGAAAGGAGGGGTAGTGGGGAGGAGAGACATGTTAGAAAAAGAAAAGTACAGCAACAAGAAATAACTATGGTTAATACTAAAGTATTTCTCCACTGATACTGCTTGAAAAGCGAATAAAAAATATGATCCTATAAACAGACGACCAAAATAGATACAATCCTCTTCGCAGATGACCAGGTTATATTGGCCTCTTCAGAAGATGATCTCCAAAAGTCAATACATTCATTAAACACAGTTGCAAAAGATTATAATATGACCATTTCTGTAGAAAAATCAAAAGTTATGGCGTTTAAAGGTAAATGTCCAATAAGAAATAAAATCTGTATTGAAAACAGAATTCTAGAACAAGTGAACACATTTAACTATTTAGGGTAGGCTACCATCTTTCATATGAAAAATGAAAGGATATCGATTCTAAATTAACTAATTTTGTAAAAGTTACCAGCGTTATCAATTCAGTTTTCAAACCTAATTTAGTACAGAAACATAAAAGATTAAAGATGTACAACATTTTAGCACGACCTACTTTAGTTTATGGTTCAGAAACCTGGACTTCGACAAAAAAAGATGTTCAACGTATAACTACCAACAAAATGAAATTCATGAGCACAGCGGCGTGATACACACTTAGAGATAGAAAACGAAATACAGAAATTTTGGAAGAATTGAACATCCAACTTATATCAAACTTTCTTCAAATCTATAGAGTTAATTGGAAACAGCATGTCGAGAGAATGCCAACAGAAAGATGGCCAAAGGCAGTGCTACATTACCGCCCTTCTGGACAACTATCTGTTGGAAGACCATTAAAAAGATGGCATGAGACTATTGAGACTGCAACAGACAACTAAGTTAGTGCTTGAATTGAATGATGATGATGATGATGATGATGATGATGATGATGATGATGATGATGATGATGATGATGAAATCTTACATTAGCATTGAAGCTTTAAAATGTGGAACAAGTCAAGATATACAATTTTTTGGTAAGGTAAGGCAAGGTGAGGTCGAGGATTCGCCATAGACTACCTGATGTTTGCATTACAGTTGAGGAAAACCTCTGAATAAACCCAATCAGGTAATAGCCCAAGCGAAAATCTAACCTAAGTCCAAGGACTGTTGAAATAAAATGAACTCAAACGCAAACTTGCTCAGTAATTGAGACTCATTCAAACATGGCTTCTTGTAAATAGTTATCTTATTTTATCACAAAATATTTCAATCCGGTAATTTCATGACTATATAATTTTTATTATTTTAGGTTTACTTTGTACTTCAGTACTGTAAAAAAAAAGTATTTCTTTGTTCTTAACTTCTACAATAAATTGTCTAGCCTTTATTAAGCAGGTAATCTTTTCGTTCTTTGATTTTTATTTTAATTGTACTTGTAAATTTAATATTAATTGTAATTATATTCTTTATATTGTAGTTGTAATCCCCTGGTAGAGGGGAAGAGAAGGTATGATGGCATTATCTCTACCAGGTTAAATAAATAAATATAAAGAAAAACCGCACGTGACAAGTACGTTAGCTGAACCTATATGTTATACAACCACTGGACTAAATCACAGACAGTTACAAGCCAAGGTTATACAACTTCATATTAATAATAAATCCATACCTAGGTAATTTTAATTTTAATAAATTTAAGAATAGAATTATGCAAATTGTTTAATATTCACGTCCTTTTTTTTTCTTCTTCTCATTATAAATACATTTTTTTTTTCATTCAAACTTATATTCCGTTCTTCATTTGATTCTCTGAAATACCTCCCCAGAATAATGCTACATAATCCATTTTTAATGGGTTAAACAATTTTTTTTTTTTTTTTTTTTTGGCAAGATGAGGTAAGGCATAGTTAGAAGCAGTAATACATTGCATATTCCATGTCTGTAGTGCTAAGGTGGCAGAATGTGGTGTTGTTGTTTTCTAATGCCAGGCGTTTGACAATAAAGTCATTTGACCTCTTGCACTCCAATATTTTTCAAAGATATTATCATGACCAGCCAATGAAGCACAGATTTTGAGGTGTTCCGAATCCAGTTCTTGGTTTGAGTATGGCAGAATGTGTATTATTTCATGAATGTTATTGTAGCTTTAAAATTGGCAGCCCCTAGAATAACGTGATATATAATCGAGAAAATGTGCGATTATGAACAGCATTTCTATAAACTATGCAACCTTATTCATTATTATTGTATTACATTTTGTAATTTTATTGAATTTCTGTTATATTGTATTTTAGTACAAAATTGTTTTTATAGCAACTTGGTCAGACAGGTATGTGTTATGTTTATTCTGTATATTCATTTTGTACTGTAGTATGTACCAATAAATGAATAAAATACTTCATAGACTGACGAGAAGATGGTCATTCAAGCACCAAATATAATATTGTAAGGTCTGGAGGTATGGTGCATTCAACTAATCCCTCTACAGATCAAGTCTAGTTCTTAAGGTTCATTTTCGTGTGTCCACGCTGAATCAAGTCTAGTAGAGTAGAGAAAGAGAACAAGGGTGAGGGTGGAAGAAAGAAGTTATATTGTCCTTACAAGCAGGCAGTGCATTGGGGAGGAAATAGGTGAACGCACTGTACTGTATTTGTACTGGCCTTCAGTAGACATTCTGAACTATTCAAAAGTGCCTCATTATGACGATGATGATGACGACGATTAAGGAATTCGATATTTCTTGAAATAATGCACTATACAAATATTATTCACATACTGTTAAGAAAGAGAAGAATGGTTTGATATCAGATTTTAACAGTGGTCAAAGTGGTGCAAGAAATCTGAGTTTTTTGCTACGTGTCACAGATGCAGGAACTTCCACTGTTTCTGAGCTATGTATTGTCTGCATCAATAGGGAAGGAAAAGAATGGTGATCCTATCTGTTGGACTCATTACCAAGAGCTATTCTCTGGATTCAAAATATAGGACTAAAATATGCATATATTACTTTCACGTATTAATTTGAACTAGGTTTAAAACTAACTTGGTTGACTAGTTTCGGCTTGGGAGCTATCTTCAGAATTGCGTGGTCCTTGTGTCTTCCGTTGTTTTCGCCCCCATTGGGGGTGCGTTTGTGTTGTGTAGTGTGAAGTCAAATAGTGTTCTGAAATTCAGTTGTGTGTTGAGGATTTATTGTGGTTATGTGTTTGTGTATCTGTATATTTCGTATTGTTCTAATGTGTTTAGTTTCTGATTTTTTGGTTGGATAAGTAGAATTTCCCTGTCCACACCCACAACAAATCCTCAACACACAACTGAATTTCAGAACCCACACTATTTGACTCCACACTACACAACACAAATACACCCCCACCAGGGGCAAAGAAAACGGAAGACACAAGGACCACGTAGTTCTGAAGGTGGCTCCCAAGCTGAAACTAGGCAACTAAGGTATTTTTAAACCTAGTTCAAATTAACACGTGAAAATAATATATACATATTTTATTCCTAAGTGATATAGTGTTAAGAGTTGTGTAATCAAGATGTATAATCAAAATATAGGTTCACCATGATCACGAAGACAATACTTTGCTGTGTAATGTTAGAAGTTTCTGCAACAATGACACTATCATCCAAAAATACAAAATGACACTCACCCATTTTGCAAGAGGGCAGCCCTGTGTTGTTTTCCCCTCCTTGCCAGTGTACATTACTTTCTCGATCCGCACTGCTTTCCCTTTGAGACCTATCCTTTTCTCCATATCTTTCCTGAGTTCGGCAAGGCTTGCAGCTGCTCCCAAGTGCGTGTAATATGACCCTGGTTCTGGAGGACCTGATAAACAGTTTCACGCAGAATGTCATGCATTTTCTTTTTCCGTATATCTTTTATAATATTGTAAGTTACCCGACAAAAAACACTTCGAAGATTGACTCTACCAACTAATTGGAGTAACTGGTTGTAATAGTCCCAACAAGCTGAACAATCCTGAAGCAATGGCAATTTCAATTCTTGTGTAATATTTGGTATTTAGTATTTCTCAACCACTGTCAGTATTAATACAAAACCAAACACAAACTGCTACATATCATTTACAGGTGATAAAATGGAAAAGAAAATGAGTAACATATTCAATAAAACTCGATCTATAACTTATGAAATACAGCATATAATAAGACTTTCTTTTTACATAAATTTAATTTCTTATACGATTAATTTAGGGTTACAAAATAATCTTTCCTCTTTAACATTTTCTTCTTTTTACACAAATTTAATTTCTTGGTTAAACGAGCGTTGAGCGACTTCCGCCGATTTTGGAATAGAGACTGACGCACTTAGGTTAGGTTAGGTTAGTTTAGCCTTTTATTATCCCGTCAAGATGAAGGTGAAAGCGATTGAGTGTGATTTTTTGTTTTCTATGTTGGCAGTTCAAGTGCGTCGGTGTCTATTCCAAAATCGGCGGAAGTTGCTCAACACTCGTTTCACCAATTTCTTATATGATTAATTTAGGGTTACAAAACAATCTTTCCTCTTTAACATTTTCTATTTCTTCACGTCTTCATAACATTCCTTAAGAACAGCCAATCACGACATGCAACTTTCTAACAATGCTCCAAATGGAAATTCATTGATTTTTTTCAAGCAACATCAGATTATATTGTAGAAAAAATAAAATTGTGTTTAAAAACTCATAGACAAATAACAACACCATTTTTTCAAGTAGCCCAACGTTATTCTATACTCTCAATTAGTCGAAATCCATTCCTATTCACGGAATTTGAAATCACAAGTATTGTATTATCCTGGCACTTCAACAATATATACGAATTAATGAAGACAGAGACATTGATTGTGTATTTATCTTGCTTCTCCATTTCTTAAACTTGAGCATTCCGAAAGTATCATAAGATAACACAAAATTGATAACACTTGCTGGCAGGAATTCTGTCTTGATATGTTTGCAAAATTTTCAGCACAATTAACAGAAATGCAATATCTGTGTTTAAGTGAATTTCTACTTAAGTGTTTTTACTTTTAAAGCTATATTTGCAAATATATTGGTATACATTTTCATGATGAAAAAAATGCTGGTATTATAATATTTAGAAGAAAAATGAGGTTTTGGTGTGATATACCAGCCTACCAAAGCACTGTCTGTGTTATGATACATAGCAAATGGGCTTGTGATGGCACCAGCATTTTTAATTTGGAAGACATTCAGTTGAACAGAACTTAGTCAAGATGGGCAACACTCATTCCTTGTATCCCACGTCATTGCACCATAGGTAATGTGCATTATTACTACTAAAGACACATGTTTTCTATATTAAATATTAATATTGGTTGGCACACTATTCATTTTCCAGTTGCGTACCACCCAAATGCGAAGTAATATTAAAAACGATGAAGATAATAATAGATGAAAATTAAAGCATGAAAAGTGTAGGTTTATGCACCACAATAAAAAATGAAAGGAAGTAATAAATTGCTTAGGTAAATATAGCAATAGCTGAAGTCATGAATAAATTGAATTTAGATGTGTTCTGAAACAAGTTTGAACTACTCTTCCAATATTTGTATGAGTTTGGATAGAGAAGAGGGGATAAAAGCATGAATAAAAGTTAATTTTAGGTAGGCACTAAGCCCTTCTGCTGATGCTAATGGCGGGTACTCGCTGTTCGTCATTCACCCATATGAAGCCTGTTCTGTAGATCAATTTACCAACAGTCACTGTCCAGGTGCGCTATAGGAGACTGGTCTATGCTACACCCATGATGAGATGAGATGAGATGATGATGGAGATTTGTTGGAATGCCACAGGGAAACTGGAGCTCCCAGACAGAACCCCTGTGTTACCTGTTACTATAGGCTTGCCCAACACAAGTTATAAATCAGGGGTACGCCAGGATTGAACCTGAACACAGGATTATAAGTACAGCACGTTGCCACTAGATTACCATGACAGCTTGTATTTTATATGTAGCTTCATTGATTACATTGTATGAAACCAAATTTTATATAGTTATTCCCATCCCTACCAGATACAAATAAATGAAGAAAACGAAGGAAATCGCAACTGATAGCACAGACATTTTAACTGTTAATATACTAATTTTCTTAATATTTCCAATATTTGAAGCCAGGAGGTAAGGAGGAAAAAGCATGAAAATATTCTCACATTTGTCAGGTGGAAAACAGTTGCAGTCAGGAACTTCTGTTCGAACATTGTTCTTTAGTCTCTCGAGATGGTCTTGAAACTCTTTGGCTGACATCCCTCCAAATCCCTTGGCAGGATTCGGACATCCATCTCCAGGATTTGCATCTGGCTGCTGTGGGGACCACGGCTGCTTTGTATCCTTGTTCAACATCAATATCAATTTGCTTATACATAATCAAACTGCTTTCGTTTAACATATGCCTAATTTCCTTAACCAGGTTTAGCCAGAGTTTACAAACAGAAAGTCTAATTGATGATGACAATTACTAATAACCTATTAGGCCTAGCTTTAAGTGTTATAGTGAAATGTCAATAAAACAAAATGTTCGCATTTATCATAAACTTTAATCTTTATTATTTTCTTATTATGCAAAATATACTTAAAGAAAAAGTGTTATGACTGATTAAAATATCGACTTCAAAATTTTAACAGAAATACATACCGGTATTGTAACAATTCCTTATAAAGAAATGTAGTTTTTGGAATATTGTCTGTCCAGTTTTTCCTAAATTACTGAACAGATTTAATTCATATTCAGAATCTACGACCACTTCATTCAAGACTGATGCATTTGAAATATAATATTTACTAAATTAATTTTTCTTTCTTTAAGAAAATAACATAAAATTGCATCTTACAGTAAGCTCTAACGATTTTGTTCTAGAATATTTTTCTTGCATACAATGAAATGACAAATGAAACATTAAAGAGGATGAGTCAAGCCTGCCATCTCTTGGCACTACAGTCAGGATAGCAGATTGTCAACTCTCACGGACTACTGTAAATTCTTGCCATTTCATGGTACTACAGTCTGGCAAGTGATCTTTCGCGTAATTAGTGAACTATTTATTTAAGGACATGGAGAGAATCTTAAGTAAATTTCAGAGCAGTTGTTCAAAATGTCCCCCATTATGTTTTATATATGAGGACGAGAAAGTCTACTGTACTACTTGCCATACCACAGCAATAAAAGGGTTAAATCAAGTGATTCAGTTATGTGTTAATTAACAGTAAACAATTTATTTTTCCACTTTATTACCAATTTTTACTTAATTTCGTTTTAATATCATGAAACAAGCACTGTTAAATAATAAACTGATTTACAGAATTTCATAAATATAATTATGATCATTAGAACATGTACAATGGGTTTGAGGGAGGTGGGACATGGTGATAGAGACTGGATTAATCTTGCACAGGATAGGGACCGATGGCAGGCTTATGTGAGGGCGGCAATGAACCTTCGAGTTCCTTAAAAGCCACAAGTAAGTAAGAACAAATATTGTACGTCCAACAGGTTATTAGTCTAATTTACATGTAAAGACGATCTTTTGAAACGTACAATAAGGAAATTTTTTTTAGGTTTCAGAAATGCATTTTTTCTTTAATTTATTTCATTTTTTATATATTAATGATTTTACAACAAGTCAGCACTATATGCTTTAGCTACCATAATATTAACATCACTTTCGAGTCAACACTTATTGGAAAGATTAAATAAGAAGGAACAATATATATATATATATATATATATATATATATATATATATATATATATATATATATATATACACACGAAAGGCAAGAAAATGCGACTTTATAGTGATATTATGTGGTATGCAGGTAACCTGGCTTAAACTGGACTGTGAATGGTGGAGGAAGATAATACTAAACGATCATAATGTCATTTGCATCAATTTGACTGAGTGTAACTGACATAAGAAAGAAATTTTAATATCACTACAAGAATATATTTTTAATCTGCATGTATCTATGAGAAATTTCAGAATTAAACAAGTAGAAACAAGCATACCTGTTCATCAGCTGTCTGGAAGCCCTGGCAACAGCCGTCACGCAGATGTTCTGGTGTGGGGGTCTCGATGCCACCTTGTCGGCAACACCAAGAACCTTTAATTTTCTCTAATGGTAATGGTCCTCCATCTCCTGCAAACATGTATGATGGTCGCTCCTTCTTGACTTTGGTGGATTCTGTCACTTTCTCTGTTGGCGTAGCTGTTTTGCCATCAATTTTCCCACTGGAATTATTATTCTGCTCAAAATTTTGACACGAATAGGCATTATTCCCGGTAGAAGTCCTGACTTCGTTCCTCGCACTTATATTGTCATATATTTGACAATGAAAGCCACTTTGAGCATTCATATTGTTGGGAATTGGCTTACGATTTTCGCTCTTCAGATTGGTATTACTGTTATCAAAAGGCTGTTGTCCATAGTAGTTATTTGTCACACTAGTGGACGCCATCTTCCTTCCTTCATTTTTCATCTGAGGATCGAATTCCTGTTGGTACTGATAACTCCCTGAAGAAGCTACCCTCCGATCTTCCATGTCCATGCCATAAGGGTTGTTCTGGAACTCGCCTCTCGTGTTGGTTCCTATACCAATTCTCTTTTGGAATGACTTATCATCCACTTCTGTAGAACACTCCCTTCTACATTTAAACATGGTGGTGGCAGCAGTAGCTGTACACTTGAACATCTGATCTTTATAATTATTATTATTGTTGTTATTACTACTATTATTATTACTACTACTACTACTATTATTATTATTATTATTAGACATAGAAACCTGGTCCTGAGGTAGCATTGGGGAATGCCAATTCATGTTAGTACCACTTTGTCTATTACTATGTTTTTGCTGGAAGTTTGCGGTTGAGGTATTGTTGGGTAAGAAATGTTTGAGAGTGGCGTTCGAAGTTGCCAGTTCTAATGACTTATCCTCACTCGCTGCATATTTTATGAAATTCTCCATTGCTGATATGCTATTTCCATCCATAATATCGCTGGCTGCCGAACTGCTCCAATCCCACGGAAAGCCACCACCCTCAGACGTCATTATTGACGGATGATTCCGAGGATGGTGGCCTTGGGCTAAAAAATTAACCTCCGAGGAAGATTGGTTGTCTAGCTGTTGCTTGCGATCCATGCCAGTAGGTCTGGTACCCATCATTCCACCATGGTGACTGTCAGACACCATCATGCGGTCCACCGACTGTGTGTCAGACATTATCCTGTCTGATGCTTGTGCCATCATGGCGGACGAAGACGAGGTCATGTACTGAGCTTGTGACACTGAAGTAGATCTCTGCTGGTCGCCGGGACTCAGCATCTGATGACCAGCATTGCCCTCAGATGGAACCGCACTGTGATGGCCACCTACTCTGTCTGATATCTGCTGGTTGTACTGCTGTATCTGGTGATTTATCTGCTGTTGCTGCTGCTGCTGTTGTTGCTGCTGCTGCTTGTTTAGTATCATTGTCTTTAAGCGGCTGTTGAGATTCACACGCTCATATGACTCATTCTGCACACCGTTTTGTATATTGCTCCTGTCGTCGTCTCTGTACATACTAGTTGTATCACCTTTGGTTTCTTCTGCCCACATCATTCTAGCATTACTGCTGCTTGCCGACACATTCCACGGTGCTGGCATTGTATCCCCCATATTACTTTCTTGGCCTGGATACCTGTGCAAAATGAAATATAATTATAATAACATTCTTAACAAACACATACTTATAAATAAAATGATTGGAAACAGAAATTAACGTATTAGTCAAGTAAAAGGAAACAGACATAAATTGATCATGTGAGATTTATAAAGTAGTTGAATTGTGTATTCAGTTATTGGCCAATTGTATGTGTTTTGGTGGCAACTGTACTTAATGTTTTTCAAATGTTTAAAACTTATTTTTATTTTCATGCAAAGATGTGTGATAAGTGTGTCACATAAACAATAAAACTCTGACAGATGAAACAAATGATTCGAACTACCTACTATGCTTCTGTTCAGCCTTGTAATTTTATTGTAAATTTATAAAATTCTGGTAGAGTGTAAGAGAAGGCCCTATGGCCTTAACTCTGCCAGTATAAATAAATAAATAAATAAATAAATTATTATTATTATTATTATTATTATTATTATCATTATTAAAATGGGGGAGAAAATGAATAAAAAATGTCACTTCATACAATCTATACTTTACATTGTATTTCTGTTTATACATTATAAGTACTCTTATTTTCATCTTGTGGCTGTTTGAAGATTATCATTGCTGTTGTGCATAATCGTTGTGGCCAGTGAACAGAAATTAAGAATTACTGCAGAAGAGATGGGAAGTTATCAAAGCAGAAGAAAATAACAGTCAGTTCTTGCAGGATTTATTGGAAACCATTCAACATTGTGTTTCAAAATAAATGTATGCTGCAGAGAGCTCTTAGGAGAGCTCAAATGAAGAGAGAAGAAGATACTTTTATTGAAAATGAAAAAAATACAGAACTTCACATAAGATGACATCTTAACGGGATTTCACTTTGTAGCAAACATTATGTTGTGACTTTAGCAAGAACAGACTATTCAGTTGGATTTTTAATGTTAAGTCAGGCATCTGTGTCATTTATTTCTGACAATGGCTAAATAATCCTTGAATAATAAAGTATACACTGGCATCATGCAGAGATATTTTCCTACCTACCTACTAGAGTTGTGTAAACTCTGTTGTTGAAGTTGTTGGTGTTGTATTTGGGGGTGGGGTAGGTACCCAGGCAAGGCGTTTGGGTGACCGGTCGAGTTAGGGTTGGCAGTGCTCGAGTTGGTGGGGGTGGGGTTATTGTAGGCTGAGGCCGATGTTTTTGTCCCATTATTCAGCACAACACTAGGAATTGTCGACCCATCACTATTTGTGTCCATGTGGACAGAACTGCTTCGACTTGTTGGTGTTGTTGATGGAGGTGGGGCCATTGTTACATCCTGCAAACATTAAACAGCATTAGAAACTATGAAATGAGATAGATGTAGAGAAAGAATAACTGTGAGCACTGACCAATTTCACCTCTTCAGGTAAAGATATCCCATGATGCCATATGGTATACAGAGGCATGGGGGTAGAGCTCACATACTTTCTTAAACTGGCTCAAGAAGGAGGTCATGTGTTCAGAACCATGCTCCGACCATCTTTTTACCCCTGGAAAGAACTGGTACAACCCAGATCAATTTTGGAAGTTATGGTGAAGAAAAAAATTCCGTCACCACCTGGGTGCGACCTTCCAGTCTGCAGTCTGTTGCTCTACCAACTGATCTACTATGCTCTCACACTTTCTTAGACCATCAAATAAATGACATTACACGAGCAAGTTAAAATATTATAGACATTATTAGAGAATACAGAAAAGAATTACATAAGCATTTATTAACAATGGAACCACATCGGATCTAATTTAAAATATACAACTACAAACTTAAGAGAAAAATGTAGAGTTGGCAAACCAATGTTTAACTAATGTAGCACTTATGAGTCAGGAGAGATACAAAGCCATGTTAGTAATATGGATTCTTGTTGTTTATCCCACTCCCTCCCCCAAAATTATGGACTTTTTGTCGCAAATGCATAATAAAGATATATTATATTAGACACAATTTTAATATTAAGTGAACGACATATTTGTTACTGGCGCACCATCAGTCCAAAGGTTACAATGTGTCGGCTGTCCATGCTAGAGACCTGACTTCAATTCCCACCAAGTTCAAGAAGAATTTCATGGGTACTACTTTTTTTGCCACCACTCCACAATTTATCCATAATTCACAATCATAATTATCACTGATACTGACAGAAACGGAAAACCACTCACAAACTTATCTTCTGAGAAGAAGAATCCAATGGGATTCATAAAGAAAATGTTCCATGAGACAATATTCATCTGAGTTCCTAGATTTGTGCCAATGACAAAGTCTTCTAAAATGGCACAATGAGATGAGGTGAATTTAGTATAATTTCTATTTGGAACATTAGCCTAATAGTTTGTGATATCTATACGCAAGTCAGCAAAGATCTTTATGGCTTTTGACAATATGTTAATGTAGCTAAAGAATTCTTTTTCAAAATTTACTATTTTGATGATAACATGACGAAGTGTTGATTATAGAGAGAAATGGTAAACACATTTTGGTTGCCCCCCCCCCTCCCCCCCAAATACGAGATTACTTCGTGTACTCAAGATATACAGATTTATTTCTCTATTGTATAAAGCCTGGTGGGAATTATTACCATACTTGCTATTGGTCAGGTCTAAATCTAAATGTTCGACTTTAATGGCTCCTCTTCCCCCTCCCCCTCCCACCTTCTTGTTTAAGACTAGTCTCTTGTCAAGGCGAAGATGTGGATGCCCAGCCTGCCATCAGTCTTTTGAACGATCTTTCTAAATTCATTCTCTCAATGGGCAGTCTAACCTCTCTACCATTTTATCCCTTTATATTATTAGTCTTCTACTAACTGTATACTTTGTTGCATGTTTTATTTCACACACGTTTCTTATTTTCTCATTTAGGATTCTGTCTAGTTTCACTTTCCAGTCATTGCTCTTAATGTTTTCATTTCCAAAGTTTTTAACAACTATCTTGTTTAACTAATCAATTATTCTTCCATAGGTCATGGTGGGTCTTATTTTGTAATTTTTTTTCTGTCATGTACCAATTTCGTTCTCTTACGTAACTTAGACATACAAGAGATTTAATGACACCTGACTAAACAGCATGACTCGTCTTTAGAAGTTACACTTTCAGCATTGTGCACCTCAGAAAATTGTAATAAGGCACGAGTCATAAAATTTACATGGTGCTTGCGGAAGAATGACGTGGTAGTATTACCTGTGAGGGATTGTAACTGTTCCCGCCATTGACATACTCTCTCTGGTCGGCATACTGCCCACTGGGAGACGTGTCCATATACTGCCCATTCATGCCACTTGTTCTATGCACAGAGCCTCCATTCACTCCATTCACAGTAGACGACGATGTGCCATTATGGCTACTTGTCAGTCCATTAACTGTGTTGCTGTTCAAGTTCACATTACCTAGAAAATACACATTATTAACAGAACAAAGTCATGAATAAGGTTATTCCTGATGTAAACAAGAGGGATCCACCTTGTACAACTACCTAGACAGTTTGGTGTCACAAGTAACACTTCCTACCTATAAGAAATCAGAATGGCTTCGAATGAAGCACGAGGTATGAAACAGAATGTCCTCACTGAGGAGCTATGGTCTGACTTCAGTAAATTCATTTTATTACTAAATAGAATGGTTGTCTCTGGATTGTCTGTTTAATAAAGTCAAACCCTTCACATTATATTAGGCTGCCCTTAAAAAAAAAAAAAAAAAAGAGCATACAAAGAACAACAAAGAGGAGAGGCAATCATCTTCCTTCTACTTCAGACTTGGAAACATACCGATGTATATACAGAGTGATTCAGGAGAAATAGTGAATATTTTAGGGGGTGGTAGTATGGACTATTCCGAGTAAATTATGTTCATATAAATATGTGTCCGATTTTCATTGGGTTTGGAGATAACTGTTTGAATGTTAAGCAAAACAAGTATTACAAGTGACAAGAAGGAAAGACAAATGATTTAATGATTATATTTGTTGCTTATTTACATGGTATTAATACATTTCAACAGTTGTGCACTTTTCAGCGCCATTGACAACAGTATGTGTTGCTCTTCTGAAGTTGTCAACAATATCCATAATGCAAGCGACCAATTCGTCCCTTGTGTTTACTTTGTTTATATACACTTCGCCTTTTATCCATCCTCACAGAGAAAAATCCCCAGGAGTAAGGTCTGAGGACTTTGGTGGCCAATGCACGTGACCACTACTCCATCGTTCAGGGAATGTGAGATTTAGATGATGTGTCATCTAACATCTTTCAGGAAATTGAACACAGTAGCATCACAAAGGAGGTACCGCATTGCGGTCTTCCGGGTTGATTTCCAGTTTATGAGGTGCTCAATGCGCCATTTGTGCCTATGTGCTACAGTAGCAACCTACACCCTTATGTTAGAAGAAGAAGAAGAAGAAGAAGAAGAAGAAGAAGACGACGACGACGTCACCTGACAGCTAAAATGCATAGCGGCTCTGTCATGCTGAAAGAACATGCCCATCCTTGTAGCCAAGGGAACTACAAACAGCTGTTTCTCTACACCCATTATGAATAGTGCTGCCCTCAGATGATCTCACTAGAGTGGCACATGCTATTCCTTTGTACGCAGCAGGAAGAAGCTCAAGTAACGTTTACACCACAAACAACTGTACATGTTATTAGTCCTTCTAAAGTGAAATAAATTATTAGGAAATTGAGACGTAAGTGCTTTTGAAAAAGAATATCAGTTTCAATGACACTTGGATTTTATAATATTTGAGGCTTTTATAGTGATTGGCTTAAGAGGTAGCTCCTTGATGTTTTAACATTTCAGAGATCTTCGCAGGTTTCATCTTAATGGATATATTAAAATTAATGATAATCACTTAAATTCAAAGCTTCTAGGTGGCGAAAAAGGCAGGAGTAGGAGGAAAAGAAAAGCTAGGCAAAATAGAGAGAGAGAGAGAGAGAGAGGGAGAGAGAGAGGATACGGAAAGGATGATGATTGTGATGATGATGATGATGATGATGAAAAAAATTAGGAGGAAAAGAAAATTAGTAGAAGGAATATGAATAAATAAAAAAGAAAAGCAAAGAGAGATTTACAAAAAGAAGAGAGAGAGCATAATGGTAACGATGATGATGATGATGATTGTGAAGAGGATGAGGAAATGATTATAAATCAAGATTATATATACAAGAGAGACAAATATATCTGTCAAAGGTATCTTTCATAGCAAAAAGGAATGTTCCCACAGTAGGATCCTAGACGTACCAGCATGACTCCCCTGGAGCCCATTCGCAGAGCCTATGGGTGATGGCTGCGGTGTGTGCACCTGTGAGTATGTCCCACTTCCTCCCCTTGGTGTCAAGGGTTGCTGAGCTGGAGAGGAAGGTGGGCGATTGCCAGGCAGTGCACCAGGAGCCGAATACTGCTGCTGTTGCTGTTGTTGCTGCTGTTGCTGCTGCGGTGGTTGCTGTTGCTGGGGTTGCTGCTGTTGAGGCTGTTGCTGGAAGGAAGCTGCTGACTGTGGATCTGCATTCAGAAATCCAGTTTGCTGCTGATAGCCTGTCATGTGACCAACAAAGATGATTTACTGAGTGATACATTTGATTAACTGAGAGTTGGTAAACTGCACGAGTAATGAGTAAGTAAAGACTGGATTACTATTCTTAAAACAGCAATAACACAGTCATAGTGGATCCAGGGAGGGACTAAGGGGGGCTGAAGTCTCCCTGTTGAGCTGATATGATAACACTTACATATAAGTTAACGGAGTTATTTTGATTTGAGGAAATTAAACCCAACAGTTTTAATTCTGCCTTAGTCCACTGCTGTGGAGTAATGGTTAGGATGTCTGACCGTGAAATGAGCGGGCCCAGGTTCAAATCCTAGTTGGGGTTTTTTTCCGAGAGTTTCAGTAAGCACCAAAGTCTCCTTTAGAAACTTCATGTTAAATTAATCTCAAATAACACAATTTCTAGACTATATTGGAGTCAATAATGTCATGGAGTGAGTTCACACCATGCTGCTGTATATTATATTCCAGAAAGGCGCACATTAGCCGAACAGCTAGAGCATCAGCTTTTCACCTGGTAACCTGGGTTCGAATCCTGGTGGATTCAAGTGGAAGTTATAGTGGGCAAAGATGGTGTTTCTGTAGGTTTTCGCGAGATATTCCTGTTTCCACTACTGACTCCATTAATAATCATCATGCAGTGCTGGTATGTAGTTAGCCTCCCATGATGTACTGAGGGCAACGCTGCCCCTTAGATGGGGATGCTAGATTGAATGAAACTTAGTCAAGTACCCAACAGTGGATAAAAAAATTGTATTCCAGTATGCATATCATCATTGTTCCTGCAATAACTCCTATGTGACATATTTATCGATTTGCAGATTTTTTCTCTATTAAATAACTTAAATAGTGATACAGCAAATAATAAAATCTCCTATATGTAATTATATTTTTTTTTGTTTCGAAAATGTAAGAATTCAGTCTCCTATATACGGCTGCCATAGGATGAATAAATGTGTTTTTTTTTTTTTTTTCCTACTGAAAAATTTTATATTTTGCACATAGGAGTTATTGGAGGAACAACGCCGATATATTCCTCAATGATGACAAGTAATTAGTCTAGTGTGTAGTTCAATGAATAATGTTGGTATGTTTTGCAGTAGTAGTGACTAAGTCCATCATGTAGCATTTAAACAGAGTGCATATATAACATTTAGTCAAAATGCTGGGGAGAATGGTATCTGTAACTCTGAGAATGTTCGAAAAAGCGTTTGATGAAGTAATGGGCAACTATGCAGGTGGTACAATTATTTTTCGGAAATAGGATAAAGGTTCTCTTTAGCACAGGAATTAATCACGGCTGCAACGTAACTCCTTTGGATGACCTTCAAAAATGTTTTACAGAACTATTCTTGAAGTAGCACTAATGCAAATAAAAGTACAATGTAGCAAGGGGAGATTACTTAAAAGTGAATCTTCAAAACGTGACATTTATTTATGTCATTTGTGTTCACAGTTTTAAATGTAGGCCTATATATTCGGAAAAATTATCGACTGCCACTTAAACATACTTATCGGAGTAAAGGAATGGAAGTTAAAAATGTAATAATATTAAGTGACCTCAATGGCGCTTTTCATAATGCAAATGCCAGGACATGACCCTTAATCTGAGAATTTTAAAGTATTCTACATTTTCATTCTATTTAAATAAGTTCAACACTGTTCACGATCTCTATAAATTTGCTATTGTTTCTATTAGACGTGGCAGCTAAAGTTGTTAAAATTCCATAACAGACAAAGAATTCTGCACTTTACCTGGAGTTGCAGGAGGTTGGTGGTAAGGTGCTGAGCTGGCATACTGAGGATGATGGTGGTATCGCAGATCTTCCAACTGGTGTGGCAGTTGCTGCATGAACTGACCTTGCGGCGTCCAAGTTCCTGTTAACATCAAACATTCAACATTCAGAGGCTGAACTTATAAAAATTCTTATGTCTTTAACACAATGGACTGCGGACTGCATACTGCTATCAACATCATTAAATTATGACTTTTATACAAACGAAATATTTACTCTTCTTTCCCATTTCTTTATTATTAATACAGATGATGCTAGAACATAAAATGCAATCTTAACGAGGACCTTGAATCTAAATCTGCATGGACCAGAAAGTTTGGTTTGACTCTGAATGCAAGAAAATCACAAGCAATCCTAATGGGACACCAACGTCTATTATGCAACATAACTCCTGCTCTTCCAGTCAAGTTAAACAGCACAATAATCCCTCTTGTTTCCTGTGTTAAAAACCTTGAAGTTTACTTCGATACACATTTAAACTGGAATAACCAAGTAACTCATATTATCAAAAAAGTGCTTTCCATACTACATTTCTTAAACAGCATTCGAAAATTTCTCCCGCTATCACCCAAATAAATATTAGTGGAAACACTAGTAATGCCCCACTTTGATTATTGTGATTTTCTACTGACTGACCTCAATGTCAACCAGTCACAAAAATTACAACGTGTTCATGTTCGCTTCGTCTGTGATGTCCGTCGTGTTAACCACATTACCCCATCCTTCCAAACTCTAAACTGGCTATGGCTTAACAAACGTAGAAATTTTCATTCCCTAGCTCTCCTTTTCCAAGTCCTTCACACTTCTACACCTACCTACCTTGCCTCCCACTTCGGTTATCTATCATCGTATCACAATCTCTTCACACACAATGCAAAATAGCGGCATACTAGCCATGTCAACACATAAGACATCATCATATTCATCAACATACACAATCTCGCTATTGCGCTTGTAGAATACCCTATCCAGTGACATCAGAGACTGTCGGAATTTAACAGTGTTCAAAAACAAACTCATTAAGCATTTTCTTACTGCGTAGAGTGCAATGCGGTAAACTGAGTATTCTAACTTATTGCAAATGTTTCGAAATTGTTACTGTTTTGTTCTGCTTTACAATCAGCTACTTACTTCTAGATATTTAATCATATTATCAGGCTCTGCCTGTGGTAAAGCAGTTAATTAAATAAATGAATAAAATTAATGTTGAAGTATAATAATTAAATGTAAATAATGATAATAATGCTGTAATAGTATGTTAGCTTAGCATTCCATTATCTTATAATCCAAATATTAACTATACTAATTTGAATTGTGTTAAAATAGATAAAATGAATAAACTATGCAATAAATTCAATGCAAAAAATGAGGTAATGAGCCAAACAGATTATGTTGCGCTGTTGTAAAAGTTGTTCCTCCTGAGATTCAAGAGCCCCCACAACTAATTAAAAACTTGCTTATCAGAGTACATCCGTTATCAACACACTTTTTAAATAATATAAGACAGTAAAACACCTTATTTCAAGGGCATTGTTTGGTGCAAAGAAATACATAAAGTCAATTCTATACCATCATTTAAAGTTCAAGCATAGGTTTATCATGTAATTGGAAATCTTCCAGCCGAGAGTAAGAGCCTCCAGTTCTTACAAGTATATTTCATTTCAAATGCTGACCAATATTGTCTGTTAGGTCTAATAGAGTATCAATCTTAAAAGTAGAATTGACTGAACAACTCCAGAAAGTACTGCATGATAATAACAGTTAAATTCATAGTTTTAAATAGAAATTTCAAAATAATTCATGAGCAAACGATTTACAACATACAAAAAGCTATTATTCACTAAATAATTACAAAACTGTATTTAGATTGAAGTCAATATTTATTTCTAACAAGTGCAGGGAAGGGCACGGGTATGGCTAGCATGTTAACAATAATGCGACATGTGCTAGCAATTCCAGTAAGTAACACGCGTGGCAAGGGTGTTTAGTATCATGAATGGTTTGTGGAAGGTGACAAGAACAGAATGTCAACAGAACAAGTGAAAGCGGAAATTTGTATTAAAATGAACTTGAGCGTAAGCTGACAGAAATTCTACAAAATATCCTTGGAAAAGAAGCGACTTCTGGAATCTGCAAGGAGCTCCAAGAAATACAAATTTTAAGGTAGGTCTACGTCTATTCTTAATGCAGTAAAGATTTAATTATTGCTGAATTTTTAACAATTTTACGACTTTTTTATGTAAGACCCTGAAAAAAGTAACTAAAATGCATTTAAGAGAGCATATTTTTCTGTGCCATGCCTAAAAATTTCACCATGATTGGATTTTATTTGACGGAGAAATAAATTCCTGAAGGCTGCAAATCTTGCATTAAAATTAAGGAACTTTTTGAAAAGTTCCCCCCCCTCCCCACGATTTTAAATATTAAGTACCCACATTTTGTTAATCAGACAACTTGCAACAGAAGGCACGAATTTCACGTCTATACCGATGGCTCTCGAACACAGAGAGGAAATGGAGAAGAGTTAGTAGGCTGTGCTTTTGTCGTCTATTCAAGAGACACAGAAGTCTTCACGTCTACATACAGACTGGCTCCAATATGCACTGTTTTTCAAGCTGAACTGTATGCCATTCAACAAGCAGTCATATGGTGCATAGACAACAAAACTGATTCACACATCCATTCAGATTCTCAAGCAGCATTGCTCTCGATTAAAGATAAATTCAATTTAAACCCAATAGCCTCAGAAATAAGAACCAAACTCTCAAGATATAATAACCATATTTGTCTCGCTTGGATAAAAGGACATGATGGTCACACTGGAAATGAAAGAGCTGACGAACTGGCGAAATTAGCAGCATCCAGCGAAGGTGATTTTGCATACAAAAAGTGTCCTTTATCTCGTGCAAAGGCTGAGTATAAAAAACAAATAATAAATATGTGGAACTCACAGTGGAAGAATAGTAATAATGGCTCAACCACAACAGATCTATTCTTCCCCGATGTACATAGCCACTTAAAGTGCACATTATTTATACCAGATTTCATTCTCACACAATTTGTATCTGGCCATGGTAAATTTCTTTCATATTTCAGGAGATTTCGTATTAATGTAGAGAACGGAAATAAATGCGTTTGTGGAAGTGAACAAACAGTAGAAGATTTGTTATTTGATTGCCCACTTTATGGATATAGAAGATACAGCATTGAAATGCACCTAAATAAATGTAATATGAGCTATAATAAGCCATTGTACTACATTTTCAGTAGAAATTGTTGTCGCAAAATATTCATTAATTTTATTAACCACATCAATAAAAAATTGTAAGTGTCAATATTGTTCTTGTATTATTTGAAAATTTTAACCTTAAGTAATATGAATTGTCCATCTATGCTATGTTATAAAAGGATGTGTGTAAATCATAAATTTACTTGTGTATGAAATATTTGTTTGTATGATTATGTCTGTTTATTCCACATTGCTGTAGTATGTATCATAATATTTGTTGACTTATGGACGCTATATGTATTATTTCATGTCAAATTCTATGTTATTGCTATTCAATTATGTTTTGTATTTACAGATATCATTTTTTTATGTATTTCGTATAATTAAGCGCTTTCTATATGTATGATGTAGACTTCTCATGTGTTTGTGTTGATAGTTGTAACTGTCGTAAAATTAAGTTCACATTTCTCTTATTCATAACATCGACAGAAAAAAAATGTTAAAAATGTATTTATATTATATTATCTCAAGTATATAGAAAACTTTAACCCTAACATACTCATGTAAAATAGGGTTTTTTATGTGGAAAAATAAAAAAAAATTATCCGTCAAATCAAATCCGAAATTGCTGAATTTTTAACCGATCCTTTAACTTGCAATACAAAATAAAATATACCGTAATAATAATAATAATAATAATAATAATAATAATAATAATAATAATAATAATAATAATGATAATACGCCCAATAATAATAATAATAATAATAATAATAATAATAATAATAATAATAATAATAAATTTTATAGACATCGTAAATCTCTGGGTTTGGCGATAGTTCAACCTGGCAACCAAGTTTATGGATAGTTTACTCTGGCAACCCTAATTTGAGGCTAATGCGGAAGAATTTGGAATAAAATAAATTGCGATTAAAATAATAAATTATATTAATGCTAGTAATAATAATAATAATAATAATAATAATAATAATAATAATAATAATAATAATAATAATAAATAAAAATAAAAAACTAAACTTATTTTTTATCTCTATTATTTTCTTCTTGGTGCTCATGTTTTCCTTTCTTACTGACTTCATGTGAAAAACATAAATTTTCATTAAATGCTCGTTTCGCCAAGTATACTATACCTTGCCCACGGATAAGCATGTTTGACATTCATTCACCTTTCATATCAACAAGGAAAATGCAAAAAGCTGCAGATAAAAACTCGTTTCAGCTTGACAAATGCAAGGCCAATCAACAATGTTTGTTACTAAAATTAGTTCAAGAATGGAACTCTGAAGAATAAAATTACGAGGATTTTATAAGGTTTGTTCCAGCAAGCAATTCAGAACGCGTTCCGAACTAATACCGAACTTCTTTCGACGCATGCGCCAGTTGTGTACGGTGTCAGAACTAGTTCGGGATTTTACGTTTTGGAACATTTCTTGAACTGGTCTTTCAAGACCTTCGGAATTATTATTCTCATATTAAAATTATATTCATCTTCCGAACTTAATTCGTCAAAAAATATATCATAATCACCTTCCAAGTCACTCACAATTGACTTTTTTTTTTTTTTAACCTGCCTAGTCTCGAAGCATTTTAACCCTTCAGATTAAACTATCTGCGCATGCGTCAACAGTTCAGAATATAAAAAATATATAAACTTAGCTCCCCTTATGAAAAGGTTGCCAGATTTGACAAAGCGTATTACATATAATTTGGAAACACACCTCTAAAAGGCTCTCAATCAAGAACCAATTTCACTCGTTCCGAACGAGTTCTGAAATACGTTGGAACAGGAAACTGGGAGTTCAGTATCGGTTCGAAATCAGTTCTAGTCTTGTTGGAACACACATTGGGCTACTGCGCATGAGCAGGCAGTTCAAAATCGTTCCGAACCGTGCTGGAACAAAGCTATTATTTTATTTTTATTTTATTGGGTTATTTTACGACGCTGTATCAACATCTAGGTTATTTAGCGTCTGAATGATATGAAGGTGATAATGCCGGTGAAATGAGTCCGGGGTCCAGCACCGAAAGTTACCCAGCATTTGCTCGTATTGGGTTGAGGGAAAACCCCGGAAAAAATCTCAACCAGATAACTTGCCCCAACCGGGATTCGAACCCGGGCCACCTGGTTTCGCAGCCAGACGCGCTGACCGTTACTCCACAGGTGTGGACCAAACCTATTATTAGCTCCGTGAACTGAACGTCGTTTATTCTTATTATTCTCTCACATTATGTATGTATGTATGTATGTATGTATGTATGTATGTATGTATGTATGTATGTATGTATGTATGTATGTATGTATGTATGTATGTATGTATGCATGTATCCAGTGCCTACCCACTTCACTTTACCTCTCACATAATGTTGTCACAATAATATTATTTTCACGTAAGTCATAACATAACATTTTGCTTTTCGCTTAATAAATCATGCAAGTAGACTTACCCGCTTTTATCATGTAGTATAAATACGTATCACAGAGGGTAGGAACAATGTTAATAGTTACCTGTTTTTTTATTTTTCTTGTTTCCTTTGATCGGAATCAAGTAAGTAGATTTCAGCATACGAGTGCATATAAAGTGAGTTACCTCAAAGATTCAGTACCGTACTTAATAACTCGTCCATATTTTGCACGATTATTTACCCGTCTTTATACGACGTGGATCTGATTATAAGAGAATGGTTGGTGCATTTAACTCGTTTTCGACCGAAAATGGACTTACCCAGTTTTCCTAAATGCTGTAGATATAGACATGAAACTCCAGTTCTTACATTTTTTTTGACTGCAGTACCTATACTGATAATATATGTAATGCATGTCTTGTACTACATGCTACATACCGACACTGTTGGGATCTGTACCAGATGCAGGATGCCATACTGAATTAGGAAAACGATCTCTAAGGGGAGGGGCAAAGCCACCTGCTGGATCAACCATACCACCAGGTTGTGGGGGCAGGGGCCCTGTATTGGCACCGTAGAAAGGCATTACTGAAGGAGCCTGAAACAAAGAAATGTTTAATATTAGAAACTGATGAGTGATTTGAATGACACAGGTAAAGAACAATGGATTTAAACACACATGTACAAATGCTTAGTACAATCTGTGATCACAAGAAAAGTTCCATGTTGTTATATATTAATGTACGAAACATTAGTTCTAAATAGGTCTAAGAGAGCCTCTAGAAACTTTTGTTAAGGGCTATGGATATCTTGGCTAAAAGGATCTGTAGTAAAGTCTTTCATTAATCTACAGGAACTTTTCCTTTAAGTCTAAGCGGGTCTATTTTTCTTCAAAGCGTAAGAGAGCTGAAAAATTTGTTTTTAAATTTTATTTGCAAAATAGAGGAGAGATTCGTGCATGAAATGAACATCAACCAAGAACTGTACTGGTACTGTAGAAGAAGAATAAATGATGAGGATCAATGTGACATTTATTCTATCATAACATATTAGTTACTTATTAAGTAGTTAAATATAGAGTGTTAGTTGGGAAGCCGGCGGGAAAAAGGCCTTTGGGGAGGCCGAGACGTAGATGGGAAGATAATATTAAAATGGATTTGAGGGAGGTGGGATATGATGGTAGAGACTGGATTAATCTTGCTCAGGATAGGGATCAATGGTGCGCTTATATGAGGGCGGCAATGAACCTCCGGGTTCCTTAAAAGCCAGTAAGTACAGTACAGTATTAAGTAGTTAAATTTTAATTAATTAATTTACTTTTATATATTTAAGTATTCATGTTTAGAGCTGTTCATGTAAAGGGAAGTTGTTCATGTCTTCACTATGTATTACTAACTACGATACCTCCTCAAGTAAATCGCACCTTTCTTTTTGCTTAGCAATTTTAGTATGTATATTAAACAGATATTTATGGAAATACACGTGAAACAGACTACGCTAATGCTGATGGGAAGGATGTCTGATTAACTTCGGATACAATTAATTACTTCTGCTATTAGGTGGTGCGTGAAGTGTAATGAAAACAACATTCATTAGACTTATATACTGGTACCTAATAAATTCCAACTTTGTGCCAAATACTTTCTGTAGATCGCTGTACTATCTAAATCCCTTGTCTGGACAAGTTTTTAATTTTACGAAATATTTTTGTAGTTAACTCTTTTAGATTAAATTGTTAATTTAAGTCGTTACAATTCTGAATTGTTTATGAATACAAATCATGGTACCTCTCATAATTTCCGGAAAAGACGAATGGTAAACATCGAATATAAACAGAATTTGATGAACATTATAAGAAATCGCCCTGGGCAGTCCAGTGTGTACTACTTACTTATTTATTCTGGCGGAGGCAAAAGTTCTTCGGACCGTAAATATAGTTTCACAACATAAAAGAACCCCGCTGCTGAACAAAAGGGCTTCAGTCAAAATGTATCGGCAGTTCCTCGCCTATGGCGAAATTAAATTTTATTATATTAGGGCCGTATTCATAGACATTTTCAGCGCGGGCTTTCGGTAGGTGATCAGCGTTTTTCGTATTCATAAACCAGTGTTAGCGATAGGATATGATGTGAATTCTGTACAAGTAACCAGTGGATAGCCGGGGCTAGCTTAGCACGCTCGTAGCGCGTGCTGCGAAATGTCTATGAATAGCACCCTTAGTCATTCGTGCCAAACAGCTCGCCAGAGTCGGTAGGCCTAATGCATTCCAATTTACTTATTACCCTACTTAGGAAGTGCAATTCTTTACGCTGTTAGTCTTGCCTTAGCTTAACTTTTTTAGAGTCAGATCCGGGACGGATTTTTTCAGTCTTGTTTTGGCTCATTGTGGTAATTGTCCAAGTCCGAATGGTATTGCGGACGACATTCGTCAATCCGTTGCTGACAGGTTAGCCATCCTGTCTCAGCCTAATAAGCCCCAGGGCTATAGTTCCAAGCCCTTCCTATATCAGCATCGAAAACCGTAGTACTTCACCTCCGTCTATTTTTATCTACTGCAAATGATAAATGGAATGAGGTGAAGGTGGAGTGTGTTGGTGGAATGAAAGAGGGAAACGGCAGCACACCGAGTAAATCCTCTTTGTCCATTCCAAATTCCATCACGTCCTGGTCGAGGATCGAACCCAGATCGCCTAAACGGAAGACAGAGCGCTTGAACCTCAGATGCAGCACTCTGTTAGTCTAGTTAAGTTCAAAAAGATTTCAGACAATATCGGGAAGCGCTGAAAACCATTCAACTAATCAGCAGTATGGTGAAGTTCTTTTATTGGTTATTTAATGACGCTGTATCAACCGCGTGCTTATATAGTGTAGATGGAATTGGTGATAGCAAGAAAATAGTTTGGCCAGAAATCTAAAGGATTCGCCATGGGATTACCTGACATTCGTCTAACAGTTGGAGAAAACCTCGGAAAAACCGAACTAGGTAATCAGCCTGAGAGACATGAGAATATTACTGATGACACCTTAGAGCACTCGCTGTCCATACAACACGAGAGGAAATATTGGACTGCTGAAAATGTGAATTTATGTCAACATTTCATCAGTAACGACGCAACATATCTGATATGCTTTGAATAATATGATAGTATAATACTGTGTAAAGACAGAATTTGGAATAACAATGTAGTCTGCAAAGTAAAATGCAGATAAACAATGTATACTTGCCGAGCAACCCTTAGGTGCAGCGATGCCAGATTTCCCTGAAGGTTCCGTCACATCGTAAATGCGTTTTTAATCAATTAATTTTGTACGTTAGTGCACAAATGAAGCGTTTTTTTTTTCGAAGAATTAACAAACGAATATTCTTTTCGGCTTGTTCTTCGCGTTGATATCTTACCGTTCATACGTCTCAGTACTCAATAGTTTTACCAGAAATGGGATTCAAAGTTCACACACAAATCTCCTCCCCCCCCCCCCCCTCGGCTAAACCGTTATTCACATCACAATGACATTTGACTTTATGGTTACTTCAACCTAAAGATTCTGTTCTTAAAATTAGTGTACTTATACCCCTTTCACGGCGGCGTCGTAGTCTAAGGAATCCTGTCTAATACTCGCGTTACGGAATGCGCGCTGGTTCGAGTCCTCATGGGGAAAGAAATTTTCTCATGAAATTTCGGCCAGTGTATGGGACCGGTGCCCACCCAGCATCGTGATGCACTTGGACAGCTACGATAGGTAGCGACATCCATTTGCGAAAACCAGCTATAACGGCTTGGGGGGGGGGATCATCGTGTTAACCACACGATACCTCAATTCTGGTTGGATGATCGTCCACTTCTGCTTCGGCTGGTCGGTCTGGGCCTTTCAAGAGATGTGGCGCAACGGACTATTTTTATTATTATTATTATTATTATTATATAATGAACCACAGAAGCATAGACAAGACATAAACATAAAACTAATAATATATATCTGGGGAGAAATGTTCATTTTTTCTGAAGAATCACAGCGAAAGAATAAAATTACACATTATTAGTTTTACGTTTATCTTTATATCGGTGTGTATGCTTCTGTGGTGCTCATTAGAGGAAGAATATCTGGTTTATGTACTAGGTATATTTGTATATTATTTTTAGAGTCACGAATCTGTTATAAGGTTGGCCTTCAACATTGTTCTTGGCAATTACGTAACTCCAGTATTTTTACTTCTTAAATACAGTCCTTGCCTTTCTACACTTAGCATATTTTTTTAAAGAAAACGTATTGCTGATATTTTTTACTTGGTTTTAACAACGTTGTATTAACTACTGGGTTATTTAGCGTTGATGGAATTGGTGATAGCGAGATGGTATTTGGCCAGATGAGGCCGAGGATTCGCCATGGATTACTTGATATTTGAAGGGTACACGGGAATAACGATCAAGGTCCATTTTAGAAAGTTGCGAGAAAAACGAATTTTAAAGTTTAAGCAATTAATACTTTGTTATGTATGTATTTAATAGAAATTGACGTAGTGGAATGTCAAGAACGATTATTTCTTATTACTAGCTACACCACATGATAGTACTTCCTTTCCACTATAAGATAGCATTATTAACTCAATTTCGATTTTTGATGGAGCTTGATCGTTTTTCCCGTGTACCCTTCATTTGTCTTGGGGAAAGCTTCGGAAAAAAAAACCCAACCAGGTAATCAGTCCAAGTGGAAATCGAACCCGCGTCCGATCGCAACTCCAGATCAGCAGGCTAACATGTGCCGCCTGAGCTACGCCGGCGGCTACTGATATTTTCATTAATCAGACAAATTATTACTCAATTCATTGCTTGGCATATTGCACTAGGCGTGAATAGCAGAGATAATAATATACTTATTCAACTGTTTGCATAAATATCTAGCCTATTGTATCCGTGACTTGTATCTGGTCTTTATTTCACCGTCCTTAACAACCTAAACAATGGCTTTATTCACAACAGTGAATTATAAGTTTTTAACTCACAGCAATGAATTAAAATGTTTTAAATCACTCTCTCCATGACAACCAATACATTAGCAACAATAAATAAGTTTTACTTGTTTATTTAACGACACTGTATCAACTACTGGGTGTTTTAGCGTCGAAGGAATTGGTGATAGCGAAATGGTATTTGGCGAGATGAGGCCGAAAATTCGCCATAGATTAGCTGAAATTCGCCAGCAGATAATCAGCCCAAGCCGGAATCGAACCCACGCCCGAGCGCAACCCCGGATCGGCAAGCAAACGCGCTACCGCCTGAGCTACGCCGGTGGCCAACAATAACATCCGTATATTCATTCATTTATAACTTCTTCACAAACAACACATTATAAAGAAAAGGCCCACAATTGAAAATTAAATGTAGATACCAGTAATGGATAATAGTTATTAATGCAACAAGCGGATAATCTTGATGATTATGGCATGAGTGAATGTTTGTCGTACGAACGATAGTGTGTGCGACAGTTTTCACAAGTGTCATAATAAGATTATCCACAAGTTGGATACAACACTTTATGGTATTTTAGCATTATAAATTGTAGGAAAGAAATTATGAAAGAAATTCAATTCGGGATCCATAGCTGACAAATTGTCTTCATATGTTTGTATCCATTAGTTGCGCCTGGCCTTGGCATTGAGTAAAGAGTTACCTTGTAGGTTATGTTACAAATGTTACTTTATTTTGTTAATATAGCTTCTCTGAACCACAGAACTGTTTTATGTGATACATTACAAAAGTGATACAAAATTATTAAAGATTGGAAATAATGATACGTTATCTTCTGTCCTGCATTTCATTTCTTGTTACGTCGCGCGTAGAAGCGATAACCAAAATAGCAAGCGTTCCGGTATTACGTCATAGCAAATATGTTATTGCTTTTATCAACACGCGTGCTATAATAAGCCAATTACGCGCACGATTTTCGATGTAGTAACAACCTGTTTATAATGCTACGATGGCATAAAATATTGTATAGCACACTAGAGTAAACAGATTACACGCGTTCGTGGAAATTATCACCATGAGCTTCGCCTCCGGCACTAAACTTCCCACTCGCGAATAAAATCTAATTATTTTACTCATTTATACTATAAATTATTAATTTTATGTTTTTGGACTTACATTTAAACAAACTATAGATACATGGCATCTACATTGTGGAGAGCTCGACGAAAATGTATGAAAAGTTAATTCGATTGAACGAGACATTTCATAATTTTTAAAATTTTAGCAACATTTTATTTTAGTTTCTTTTCAATAGTAGAATTTTATGCTTTTTACTTCTTAAATACTGTCCTTGCCTTTCTACACGTTATTATAATGTAGGTTTACTGAAGTACATATGTTATTTCCGTACATGAATTCTGCATACCATATGGTGAAGAATTGGTAGAACGGAGAAAATGCAGAATTCCTGCACGGAAATATTATGTGTACTTCACAGTACATTATAGTAATATGATAAGCGTAAGTAATCACTTCGTGATTCAAGACGGCGCCTTGTTCCGTCGGACCCCGGCCACTTAGTCACTCGTAATGAGTGCACCTCTATACATAGTGTTGGACTTTGTGCCACTGTCACATATTCTGTGACCAGTATACATGAGAGTAGGCCACCAAAGGGGAACAGAGAGGTAGAACTTAAACTGAGAAGGATTCAATCCGGCATCGGAACTGGAATCCGGTGTGACTTATTGGATAAAGCTTCAGCACGTAGAGCTGAAAACCCGAGTTCGAATCCGGGTGCCGGAGAGAATCTTTCTTAGTTCTACCCATTCTTCACCATTTTCTACACGTTGCAATTTTTTTCAGAAAGAAAAATACAGTATTGCTGATATTTTCATTACTCAGACAAAATATTAGGGTCTACTCAATTCATTGCTAGGCATGTTGCACTAGGCGTAAAATCAATTGAATAGCAGACATGCACAACTTCCGCGTTGAGCGCGAGAGGTTACAACATCATTTTCGAACAGGATTACAGGAGGGAAAAGAGTCTGTGAGCCTTAAGCCGCGTCGCAGATGCTATACGATACTGGCATCGCTAAGAAATGTGTCGAATTTGACTCTTGCTTGCTTGATGTGTTTTTGTGTCCCCATGTATAAAGATAATTCACTGAACAACAAATTTTTACTTTTTGTCTTACTCCGAAATAAAAATAGGTGAATATTACTAACATGTGTGCCCTAAATCTCAATTCAAAATCCAAATTGCCCCATCACGTACCATTTTCCGGGGAAAATGAATTGAATTTTTTTATGACAAAACTTATTTCTTTTTAATTTTTCACTGCTAATGATAAAATTACAACACGCTAGGGATTCAAAATTCCTCATGATAGACTATTTGAAAAATATGTACTGGATACGAAAATGATGTTACATAGTTTAAAACACAAAACAATATATATATATTTTATATATACCTATAATGAGAAAAATCTCGGAATTTGAACTTACATTTAAAATAATTTTCTGGATGACTTCTGTTTATAACTAGACCCGGGACTGTATTTTACAAGGAACCAACAATAGTCTGAAAGTATGCTGGATGATGATCTTCCTTTATATCGCCTTTCCATTTCATATATTTCTTGATGAAATCTTTCCCCATGCTCGTCGCTTACCGCTCCAAAGTTAGGAGGAAATAAATAGAAATGAGAATGTAAAAAGTGTATTTTGACAGACATATTACACTCCATTTTGTCATATGCACCTAACATGGTTTCCACAACAAGTTCTATGTAGTTCTCTGCCGTACAATGTCCAAGGAAATTTGAGCAAAAGTCTTTGAAAACGCGCCATGCCATTTTTTCTGTAACGGAAAGTTTCAAACAAAGGGTCAGCAATAACTTTGTGAATTTGTGGACCCATGAAAATGCCCTCTTTTAATTTGCCTTCACTCAAACTGGTAAACGTTTCCTTTAAATACTGAAAACCACACCCTTGTTTGTTCATTGCATACACCTCACTTTAAACTGTTATGAAATTTACTTAACAGAAGGGACCAATATCTGTTTATTTATTAGAAGTACAAAAGAACATTCCAACAACCATAATAAACCGGGAATAAGTCATAAACTCATAAAATGCAGTAGTACCGTGGTTTATATCCCCAACCCGCGTCAGATGTTTCCTGGGAGAGCGATTATCGAAAAGTGAAATCATAGTATATCTTAAAAACCTTACGTGATATGAAGAAAAGAGAGGCACTTTCGGATTCAGCGCACATCTAACCATAAGGCACACACTGTTTTTTAAGTCAGAGCAAAATTCTTGTTGTTCAGTGATAACCAGTCGATTATTACATTTATTCAAGTTGTTCTCGGTAGTCTCGTGGTTACTATTTCGTTCGACGGTCCTTGTTAGAGGGCCCAAGACAAAATTAATCTGTCATTTCTCGACCACGTTATACTTCGACGATGAATAATTTCTGCAGTTATAAGCGTCGTGGTCTAGGGCATCATGGCCTTGAGCGCTGATTCGAGTTTCTCCAGAGGAAGACATTTTCTCATGATATTTCGGCCACTATATGGGACAGTTGCCCACCTGGTATTGTGATGAATTTAGGCATTAACAGTAGGTAGCGAAATACGGTTCCGCGAGCCAGCTGTAACGGCTGGGGCGGAGAAGAGATCATCGTGCTAACTAGCCTACATGTTATCCCAGTACTGGTTTAGCAAATGCTCACCTCTGGTGAGGTATGTGGACGTGAGGCCAGCAGTCGACTGTTAGGTTTTGGCCCTTTATATAGGGTTACCATATACCGTGGACTTCGCGGGCAGTCCGTGATTTTATAGTGTAAGAAGAAAGTCTGGGCCGGAAAGACCGAAGTCTGCGATTTTGAATGCAATCGGACAGAAATCCGGAAAATTGCAATGATTTGTGGCACAGTGTCGAAATGACTCTCAAGTGAATGCAAAACAATGCATCTTGCGAAATGAATAAGAGCCTTCTCTTCCACCTAGTGATCAATTTGAAATCTTTCCTATCGGACAAGAAAGAGGAAAGTTCTAAGGAATGCTTCCATACAAAATTTTGGTAAATTTTTATAATAGGTAGCCTATAGTTTGTGAAGCAGTACTCAGAATTGCTGAATACAGCAGAATTTTATTTCTCTGTACCTGGACATAACGCCAACGTTGAAAGATCATTTCCAGTGGACAAGAAAGGAACAGATTACCATTTAAGTCAGTAAATCCAATTGTGCACATGCAGTGTAATATGAAGAATGCAAATTGCAGTGAATTTCTTACAGTCATTCAGAAACAGAGTTCCTTTCTTCTGCTCACAGTTCTGAGAAACATGAGTTGTATTGTGGTAATGATACACAAATTTGAATGGTCTGCCTTTAAAACAAAAGTAAGTGGTACTGACGACCACCGCTGTGGTCTCATAGAAACGTCTTCGCTACCGAACTCGGAGGGCCAGGTTTCGATTCCCCGCTTGGGACGAGATGCTTGGGTGAGGTTTTTTTCGGGGGTTTTCCCTCACTCCTATGGATGAATATCAGGTAACTTTATCAGGCGTATGGAACTCCACTCATTCTCGCCACTTCCTTTCCTCCCTCATCATCCTTTCCTCAGCATTCTGGTTGTCTTATTTGGCTTTCAGATCGCGCTTGCGGCGGCCCTCTGAAGTCGCTGACTCTGTCGGCCGGCCTCCGTGGATATGTCAAGCTATGGTAGCTGATGATCACTACCCTCGCGACGGGAGAGAGGGCTTATACCTCAGACCGTTGAGGAGACGGGAGAGAGGAGTTTACAACTCAGATCCTTTGAGGAGGGAATGTGGGGGGGGGGCTGTTGGCGTGGAATGGTACGCGGATTTGAAAGGATGGGCGGGACTGGTCGTCAGGGTGTTAGCGGTTAGATCGGTTCGGTGTAGGTGAGGTCGGTGGGCTTACAACTAATCCCAGGGGCGTACATGATGTTGCCCTCCTATCCTCATAGAGAGAGAGAGAAAAAAATGATGCTGACGTAGCGTCTACAATAAACAAATTATACTTAGTGTCCATGTTCAATACAGTATAAGTTTGGTAGGAATTCATACGTTTCATGTTGTCGATCGAATTGACGGGTCGATCATATCCTAATTTTGTGTTTCTTCATTATGGCAATCCTACAAGGGTTGTTGTGCACAGGATTATTATTTATTACTACCTAATTAGTAATTATTCACTTAAAGAAAAAACTCACAAACATTCACATTAAAGAAATATACTTATTACTAGACTTCGTGGAATTGCCACGAGAATCGCAAGGTTTACTGCGCACGCGTTATAGACTGTATGAGAAGGGAGCGTGCAACGGATAGAGTTAGCCTCTGATGTAAACATTGAGCAGTATACTGCGGTTACAATACAACCTGTATCCTGCATTCAAGAAATATAATGAATGATCATTGAAGTAGGAACTATCTAAACATGTAAAAACACAATTATTTTATAGTGAGATATATTAACTCTTAAAATTTAATGTAAGATACTCACATCATCCTTGAATATGTGCAATGCAGTGAAGAGTTACGTACATTTTGAGCGACTGCAAAGTAACCTCCTCCGATGGTCACTTAAACAGTTTTTATTTTGGGAAAATGTACGTTCAACATCACACGATGTAATAAGTGCATATTTGAAGAACGGGAAATCACTACTTTTTAGTACACCAACTTCAGACGTCTTGTCGTGACCTCATGGTACATTTCACTTTTTCTGAAATTAGTGAATTCTTATTTTGGATCATGGTTTGTGTTACTTTATCCACTATATTAAGGGCTTCTGAGAATTGCAGTTTAGACGATTCTAACAGGATGATGCTTTTGGACACGACTTTAAAATTAGAATCAATGAACAGAATATCTTCCAATAGCTGTTCAGAAGGCAATGATTTTACAGCTGCAAGAGTGGAACTGTCTGAGCTATCCAATGCATCAATTACCTCCATTATTTTGCCGTAATGTTCTGCATAATAATTAACAGCATCCAACCACGTTTCCCAACGGGTCAAGACTGGCTGCGGGGGTAAGGGTATTCCAGGGGCAATTGTTTGTAACAACAACACTCTCATTGTGGTATGTTTGATTGAATTCTTGTCTGCACTGAACATATGTTAAGCTTTGACTATTCCAATCACAGTAATGCAAAAACAAGTGCTTACATAGGTATACATTAGCTGTAGCTGCTCTATCTATTTGGACCGATCTCAACTCTTAACATGAACTGCTTATACTACGAGACCTGGCGGTCGCTCACCTCCTCTATACTACCGTACATCGGCAACCTGATTGCATGCTGCGTGTGGCAATTCAACGAAGTCTACTTATTACATTAAATTTTGAAGGAAAATACTTATTTAGTAAAACAATGCAAGCTATACTTTGAACAACTTATGAAGTGTAAAAAAATGACGAGAATCACACGAAATAATGTAAATATGGCTGACTATGACATTTTTTCCAGCTCACGTTTTGCCTTGTTTCGGTAACGAGCTCTCGTTCTTCGTGGTTGAAAAAGTAATAAATGATCACAAAAGATAAGTTTCACACAATTTAAGACATCTCTGTTACAATTTCTTCTTGTTTGTAAGCTTATGTACTTCGGTACATTAAAATAATATATATTTTTAAATAGGTTTGTATTAGTGTCGTGCAATGTTCGAACATGAGAGGGAATATTAAGATACTCATACAAACTTCGCCCTACTCCTTAGGCATCCAACAATATGTAGAAGTGAAGCATGTAAACTGAGATAACCGAGTTGTTGAAAACTGGTAAGAGGCCTTATTTTCGTTTCATGTTTGCCGAGTCCCTGTAGAACCGAAACTGGCTTTATGTTTGTTCAATCTTTCCCTTCCTTATGTTCGGTGCCTTTCTCCTTAGTTCCTCCTCTCCCTACGTCTGTATGCTTTAGCTGCATAAGGATGTCAGGCACATACAGTATCTTGTGAAGTTACGCACAATAATGAGTAGAAGATAATTTTTCTTGTTATTAACATGACTGAACATTCACAAAGTAACGTACAAATAAATTAAAAAAAAATATATATATATATTAAAAAACACATATGTTCATAGTACCGACTAGCACTGTGCAGTGTTCGAACATGAGAGAGGAAACCAAGACATTACAAACTTCGTCTTATTCCATATGACAAATTAATCGTAAGATCTGTGCTCAAATCCTTAAGCGGTTTAAAATAGTGTACTGCAATGTTCGAACATGAGAGAGGAAACCAAGACATTACAAACTTCGTCTTATTCCATATGACAAATTAATCGTAAGATCTGTGCTCAAATCCTTAAGCGATTTAAAATAGTGTACTGCAATGTTCGAACATGAGAGCGGCAACCAAAACATTACAAACTTTGTCTTATTTCATATGAAAAACTAATTGCAAGATCTGTACTAAAATCCTTAAGCGGTTAAAACATGAAGGGGTGGGAGTGGAGAACAGCGAATATTTTTTATAATAAGGTGGAACAAACACGTCAGGCCTCCTGCAGAGCGAACATCGGCGAATATTGAACTTCACTATACTCGACAAAACTGAATCCAATATAGCGCCTGTGATGCATGACGTTTGACGTTAATAGGCCTATTTTCATCATCCACAGTCACACATAGGCTACAATGCTTTTTTACTTGGTTATTTAACGACGCTCTATCAACTACTAGGTTATATAGCGTCGATGAGAGTGTGATAGCGAAATGGTATTTGGCAAGATGAGGCCTAGGATTCGTCATAGAATACCTGACATTCGCCTTACGGTTGGAGAAAACCTCGGGAAAAAAATCCAACCAAGTAATCAGCCCAAGCGGGGTCTTACATCTACATAAAACTTCACAATATTTGTTCTAAAATCTTTACGCAGCTAAAAGCATGAAGGGATAGAAGGGGAGGGGAGGGGAGGAGAGATCAGCGAATTTGAAGAAGTAAGTTCGGGTGAGCTGGACAGATCCGTTTCTTCAAAGTAGACTTCGGTTTCTTGGCATGCTCGATAAACTTGAACCGAACATAGCGCTTGAAACATTAGGTTGTATGTTTATGTATATGCGACATGCTGTGCGCTTTCTGTAAGGAAATATAGCAATCAGTGATGATTTAGTTATATAAATGGATATTACGATGTAGGTTAGAATTCAGAAAAAACGGACACTTTTTCACGGACGGATAGGCAGTGGCGTACGCTGAATTTTGTCAAGAGAGGGTCATTATTAAAATTGTTTCCAACTTGCATTATCGGTATTTTAAATTTTATGTATTATTATTATTATTATTATTATTATTATTATTATTATTATTATTATTATTATTATGTTACGATAATATTTATTTTAATTATTATACTATGTTATAATATAACATATTAATATTCTTATAAAATGTTTGAAACGGAATTTTTTCACAGCGATGCAAATTTTAATAAATCTTAACTTCTATTTAATTTTGCATAATAAAAATGCTTGTGTCATTATTACACTCACACAATAATCACGCGCGCACGCGCGCACACACGCACACACACATATATTTTTATTTAGTCAACAGTTATTTGTATATGATAGATAAGATACTTTACACAAGAGGAAAGTCTATAGAAACAATAAAATATATTAAAATAAATTTAATTAAACAGAATAATGGAACATGGAACTCACGAAGGAAGAAGAATGAAACTACCACAATGAATACATCAAAGGAGGGATAGGAGGACTATGCCTTATGTCGATGTAGATTTTGTTACTCTGACAGTGAAAAATTAGAGAAGAGAAAACGATTATGGATAAAAAAACTCTCAAATCTAAGTACAATAGAACACCGATTATCCATCACTCTATTAACCGATTGGTGGATCATCCGTATATCTTCCTCTTGCTTCTTTTTTTCCTGCAGAAGTATATGAAGTACTGTACATTGCATTAGCACATTATTTTTTCTAGAGTGCTATTACAAGCCTTTTTTCTTACACAATATGGCCTACTGTTGGAATTGTCGTACCGTATAACTTCTACATAAAATGTCTTCTACGAATGTCAAAAGAAATCTTGTGCTAAGTATTGAAAAAAAAAAGTATAAATAATTGAATGATTTGGGAAAGAGAAACTGTAACTAATCTTACATCAGAATACGAAATTGGAGTGTATAAAATGTGTAAATCTAGAACACGAGACCTCCACTATTCATGTATTTCCACAGACGGCCATCGCATGGAGATTCCTTGGCCCTCAAGAACCCGTCGTTTACAAGCAGACTTTAATCAGTGAACTTCTGATCCATTACTTAGCGTGTTAAAAACAAGACTACGGAGACAATTACGAAAGTGTAAATATTATTGACTACATTTACGAAAATCTTTTATGGTACGGATTATCCATTTTTTCGATTAACCGTTCAGCCCACCTCCTTCATTACTAAGGATAATAGAGGTTCTACTGTTCAAGTGTGGTGGCGTTCAAACCCGCTGATTCCCTTTTGCGTATGCCCCTGGAGATTGGAGAAGCAGGGGAATCTCGTTATAACTTGCTGTAATACAGTTTTCCACTTGATATTGTCGGGATTTGAAGTCGAATTTCCGGCATGAAAGGCCGACGCTCTAGCTAGTCTTTAATACGTATTACTGTAATATAAATTTTGATTTCGTCGATGTAGTTTGTAAAATACGTAACTATATATCAAGTCTCGTCAAAATTCAACTTACAGTAGGTAGGCTACAGTGCTCTAATAGCAGGCAGTTGTTTCATGCAGAGAGGTAGACAGACAGATAAACCGAACACAAACTTATTTTCCGCATGTACTGTATGTGAACGATCGTGGAAGAGTATAGAAAGCCTTGAGAGAACATCGAAGCGTGGAGTTCTTTATAGATAGGAAAAGAGGATTTCGGTTAACCCGAGTGGACCAATCAGAGGAAAGCGAGACTGACTGGGATTTGTGGGGAAGGGAGGATATCGAGTATAGTCGCACAATGTAGCGCGTGGCGTTATGCTTTTGTTGGCAGCGTTCTTCTCTTCTTGTTTCTCTTTCCAGTAGCGGCAGATCACAACAATTCACCCTTGACCCGTCGTGACATCTCGCGACCTCTGAGTAGGGTTGTCGCACCAGGAAGTAGGGGGGAGAGAGGGAAGGAAGGAAGACGGATAAAAAGAGAACTTCTTGTTCTTTTCTTTAGCTGCCAGCAGACACGGTAAGTAGGCCGATAGCGATGTAGGTTAGTGGCAAGAGATGTCTTTAAATACAGATATCAACACCACTTCTAGCTCATCTTTATACTTTGAAGACGAAAGGAGAGTTCCCTACCAACAACCAATGCAGCAGCATGAACATTACGATGGTGAACAAATGCGTAGGCTAATGTGCGAAGCCTCGTACAATAAATTAAGTCTGCATACAGGTCAGAACTACACAGCCTTCTTTCGTTCAGGAGACGGAGTTTCGAGTTCCGGCACATTTTGTGTGGTTGTGGTGGAGAAATCGCCTCTGCCACACATCAGTAGAACGACTAAAGCACCGGCTTTCCTTGCAGACCGGATACTCAGATTTAAAACCATGTTAAAATTTGTACTCAGGAAATTTTTTTATGGATACTTGTTTCCCTTGTCGCAATTACAAACTATTTGCTAAACCTGTAAACTTTTGTTCTGTATATGGACGTATACACATTTGCCTCTGATCTGACCGTTTAATTCCTGTAGATGGGAATACAATTGATCAAATTAATAGCCATAAATGCTTTAAGACCACCTCAACCATTCTGGAGAAGGAGAAGATGTACAGCAAGGCATATGTAACATAAATGTACATTAAAATCTCCTAGAGTACAAATGGAATTTGTGATTGACAAAAACGGTGTTGGGACAGAAGTTTTTGGAATAGCCTTTTTCCTCCGTTATCACCTCACGAATTTACTGCTCTTACATAAGGGATCGGATTTTCTCAGAAATTTTATACGGTAGTAAATTCTCCAGCATATAACAAGGGACACCATATGGAAAAAAAGATGCGGCTGTTAGACAAGTTTCCTTTTAGGGATAGTATTTGCACTATCATTAGGCCATTATCATTATAGGCTATCATCATTTTATACATTCTGAATTTCTTCTGTAGTTTTGAATTTTGCTAAAATTAATCATCTTGTTCCAGAATTTTAAATTAAAAATTTCTATCGTGAAGGAGAATGCACATACCTAAACTCAATTTCTTATCTCGCACTAGTCGCAGCTGAACGCTCAGCAACTTGAAGCAACAACTTTATGCCAGAGAAAGCACTCCGGTGCACATTTGACAGAACTCAAGAGTGGCATTGAATTAGTTTGACTTTGTTTTTTGAGGAGTGGAATCTTGTACGTGCTTACATTGAACCACTGTGCGTCCTATATATGCGATGACCGTGTCATTCGTGAATCCGATGCTGATATATGGGCCATCCTGCTTCAACCCTCACAGAGCCACGTTACCAAATAGCAAGTACAAGCTTATAAATTTCGTTAGATAATGCGCTTCCACCCTCTTGTATTAATTCTGCTGGAATTTGATCGATACCTGGAGACTTATAATTTTTCAGATTTTCTATCGCAATTTCGACTTCAGAAAGTGTGGGTTCGAGTATAAATGGCTCAGCAGTTTGTATTTCAATTTCGTCCCGATCATTTCTATTTGGCCTATGTATATTTAGTAGTTGCCCAAAATAGTTTTTCCATCTGTTCAGGATTGAATGAGAGTCTGCAACAAGTCACCATTCTCATCCTTGATCACGTTTACCATTGCCTGATATCCATTCTTAAATTCCTTTATGCCTTTATATAAATCTCTAATGTTCTTATTTTTACTATTTGTTTCTATCTCATTCAGTTTTTCCTTCAAGTAATCTCTCTTTTTATTCCTAGGTGTACGATTTACTTCCCGTCTTTTATTGAAATAATTATCTCTATTCGTCTCAACTGAATCCTGTAAGAATTTCAATTTTGCCTGTTTCCTTCTTTCTACTACCATGCAACAATCTTCATCAAACCATGATTTCTTTTTCTTAGTTTCATAATAACCTATGCTCTGCTCAGCTGCAATTTTGATTTTATCTCGGATATTTTCCCACACGCTATTAATCTCTACCTCTTCCTCAACTTCGTCGGAACTTGCTAATACGGCAAACCTATTTGAAATTTCGACCTGATAATATTGCTTAGTTTCCTCGTCCTTTAATTTCGGAATATTGAATCTTCTAATATTAACTTGTTGCTCTACTCGCTTGGCTACTGATAGTCTTTCTCTTAGTTCTCCAATTATATAATGGTCAGAATTACAGTCTGCCCCCCCCCTGAAGGTTCGAAAGTCTATTATACTAGTATCTCGTCTTTTATCTATCAAAATGTGATGTATCTGGTTATGTGTCAATCCATCTGGAGAAGTCCAGGCTTGGAATTACAAAACGAAAATAGACATGCAAAATGGATAATAATAATAATAATAATAATAATAATAATAATAATAATAATAATAATAATATTATTATTATTGAATAATTTCGAGGGAAAAATTGTTCCGGAGCCGGGTATCGATCCCGGGACCTTTGGTTTAACGTACCAACGCTCTACCACTGAGCTACTGGGGAACTCTAACCGACACCGATCCAATTTTTCCCTCTATATCCACAGACCTCAAAGTGGGCTGACAACCGTCAAGCAACCAACTTCGAGTACACACTAACTCCGTGTGACTTAAATTGTGGTTTTCTGTTAACGAACAGTGACGTGTATTATGCAAATCAAGATTTCAGGTATAACTCCCTGTAAAGTTGATTTGAATAATTTCGAGGGAAAAATTTTTCCCTCGAAATTATTCAAATCAACTTTACAGGGAGTTATACCTGAAATCTTGATTTGCATTATTATTATTATTGGTATCCAACAATATTTATATATTACTTTTAGAACAGCTTGGAATTACAAAACGAAAATAAACATGCATAACAGATTATATTATTATTATTATTATTATTATTATTATTATTATTATTATTATTATTATTTGGAATTCAAGAATACATTACTTTTAGAGTAGTTTGGACTTGAGAAACGAAAATAAACAGAATTCAGCTTTTTGGTTGGCAAATGAACTATTGAAGTCTTTAAATTCGAAACTACATGTTTAAAGGATATTTTGTGATTGGATTAAAGCATTTGACTGTGAGATCACAATATATTGATAAACATATGCCATGTTTATAGTATTAAAGATGATACCTTGGGTTGGATTTACATCTTACTATCTTATCAAATATAAAACAAAAAAGTAGAAATAAATAAGCTATGCCAAATAGTGACAAAGTACCTCACTCGAAATTTAGGAATATTAAACATGGAGTCCCCAAGGGATCAATTTTACTACCAGTATCTGTTATTGTTTCTAGTTCATATTAATTATTTAGCCTCAACAATAAGTAACTTATCTCGGTAATATTATTTAGAGATGATCTAAGTGTGATTATATCAAATAAACAATATGATCACTTTATAAATACTTCAAATAGAGTGCAAAATCTAGAGAATGACTAGTTTAGTGCACAATATTTCAATTCCTGAATAAAATAGCGGAATTAGTCATCGAAAGCTTGGAATCAACATTCCCACTCACGCCGCTGAGACTCCGAGAAGAATTAATCAATATCCAACGCTGGGAAAGTTTCAAGTCCTATCTAGAATTGAACCTCGGTATCCTTTCTTTTGAAACCCGATGTTTGTCTGAGAATGAAACGCCACTGAAATTAAAAACAAAACCCTTTGTGAAAGGGCGTCAGCCACCCGATCAAGACAGCGTAACACTTCTGAATGCCTTCATCTACGTAATAATTATCGGCTTAATGCAAAACTTTGGGGAGAAAAAGTCCTGGTTGGAAGTAGAGCATACTGAACACTAAATGACATCCAGATGTTGAAATCAATACTTTGCAAATATAGCAATACTTCTCCAATACATGTAATGAAAACGTGAAATAATTTTAAGCGCTACGCTGTGCTTCTTCTGCGAGTCCTATCCAGTTAAGCCCGGGTAATACCCGGAAATGCAGTCAGGGGATAAAGAGCAGAGAACCTCATTTCATGCAGAGACGCAAACGTTTTCAAAATCCTACGTTAGCAAGGATTGAACGAGTTGGTTAATTCATACGAGGAAGAGCACTGCTTGGAGGCTGGATATCGTCATTTTATGCGGGTTCACCAATATTACTGGCTAACAGTGGGAGATACAAGACCAAAGCTTCTAGGAAAATCCCAATTCCTATTCTCTAACAAAACTGAGTGCAGGGATAAATTTGTACGATTATCTCGAAGAACTTGCTTTACAATTCTGCGCGCAAAATTATACGATGGGGGTAGAATAGGAGAAAAATGCCACAGCCACCATCACCACCACACTATCTTCTCCACCGCCACCGCCACCACCACCGCCGCTACCACAACGACAACAACAAAAATAATAAGAACCGTTATATTTGGTGATCGAGTTACATCTGAGTTACGTATGTTGAAATCCAACCGACACCGATTTTTAAGTGGCAACCATGTTTCGAATGCTTCTCTTAAAAAGAAAAGAAAAATCGCTACTTCAAGCAAAGTTTACCAGTCGATTCTCATCCAATTTAAAATTTAATTCTTCTATCATTATTCTAGTCTATCATTCTACAAAGTGAGTGAATTATCTTACAGCTGGAATACGACAAAATTGCTATCGGAAATTGACTGTATAGCATAAATCGCAGATTCACTCAAATAGTCTCAGCAAATGTCACAGGTCATGTGAGTCTCTGAGTGGAACCAAAGACGAAGTGGAATATAATTTTCGCTTAAAGTACCACAGAAATATAGTACTGCACAGCGATTGTTTATGTACGATAATAATTATGTGTTAATTCGGCCCGTTAAATTCGAAGACATAGGGAAAGATCTTCAGGCGAAATCTTTTAAATTTTTCAACGTCACATTACCTTGTGAATAAATTCCGAGAGACAGAAGTGTTACAGATAAGAAATTGGCCACTACTTGCGTGCATGACGGAAAAATGGACCCTAATCTCTTACTTTCGTGTGAGGTTTAGATTCATCCTCTACGGGTACGTAAATACCCTAACCAACAGATACTGGAGCTCCGAAAAAACCAATGTACTTCATGATATGAAAATAGGAGTATGGTGCTTTACAAGTGATGAGGGACCTATTAGCCCCAACTTTTTCGCGTAAACTACTGTATTAACAGTCAAAGGTACGTGCGAAAGATTCTGCGTTCCTTTTTGGTGAATTAATGGAAAGTTGTCTTTTTACGAGAGGATTCTCTAATAATACACACAACAAAACTATTCTATGGACAATATTCGAGGATAGAATTAACAATAGGAATGTGTGTCCCCTTCAATCCTTTGATCTAGCGACCATTGTTTTTTTTTTTAATCTCCGAAGAACTTTAAAATATAAATTGCATACAAATAAGACAAATACGCTGGAAAAATTAAAAATAGCATCCGGGAAAATATCACCTTCATTTTGAGAACTGCTGCTAGTGACGGATCATTTCTTTCTTAAGCATATGCCAGAAATGTTTGGAACAAAAAGCATACATTTGCAGCATCTTCATGCTTAATTTGGGTGAGTAAAAACCATTTAGATGGCTTGTATTTAGTACCGATAACATCTTAAATTAATAATGTGTGGTTTGTCGAATCACCGATAACACAATTTCTTCGTTGCCTGCGCGTGAGAACGCATCGGCCCGACAGGCAAGCTACCGCTTTCGTGGTCGGGAGATTATTCACTAACCCAGTACCATGCGAGCAGTAAATAATAGATTTCAGGTACCTCAAATCAAAGATCGAGCTCAGAGGCCATGAAGAGATGAGTTACCACGGTACATAGATGTTAAAAAAAAACTATAGCCTGTCTAGCACATCGTTAGCGAACGATTAGGCTTAACACATCGGTTTTCCAGGCTGCAGACCCGAGTACAACTTACTTACAAATGGCTTTTAAGGAACCCGCAGGTTCATTGCCGCCCTCACATAAACCCGCCATCTGTCCCTATCCTGTGCAAGATTAATCCAGTCTCTATCATCATAACCCACCTCCCTCAAATCCATTTTAATATTATCCTCCCATCTACGTCTCGGCCTTCCCAAAGGTCTTTTACCCTCCGGTCTCCCAACTAACACTCTATATGCATTTCTGGGTTCGCCCATACGTGCTACATGCCCTACCCATCTCAAATGTCTGGATTTAATGTTCCTAATTGTCAGGTGAAGAATACAATGAGTGCAGTTCTGCGTTGTGTAACTTTCTCCATTCTCCTGTAACTTCTTCCCTTTTAGCCCCAAATATTTTCCTAAGAACTTTATTCTCAAACACCTTTAATCTCTGTTCCTCTCTCAAAGTGAGAGTCCAAGTTTCACAACCATACAGAACAACCGGTAATATGACTGTTTTATAAATTTTAACTTTCAGATTTTTTGACAGCAGACTAGATGACAAAAGCTTCTCAACCGAATAATAACAGACATTTCCCATATTTATTCTGCGTTTAATTTCCTCCCGAGTGTCATTTACATTTGTTACTGTTGCTCCAACATATTTGATTTTTTTTTTTTTTTTTTTTTTGCAGACCCGAGTGCAAATACTAAATACATGTGAATTGAATTAGAATTTTTGGTGGACAAAGATGGTCTTAGAAAAAGTTTCATCAGGGTACTCCCGCTTATTCTGCTGTCATTCCATATTTTCTTATTCAGTATCATACATAAATTACGAGCAAAGTTGTACTGTCATTTCCATGTCCCAGCAGACTGCTCTTTCGTAAGACTAATAAACCAAAGATTAAGTCACATTCACAAATTGTGTTACGACGAATTGTATTTGGTAACTGCTGGATACAGACTTTTAGATCACAAAAGAAATGAAGCAATAGCTAATGGATATTCCGTGACTATAGACAAAATTGGTTACAACACGTGAATATAATAGGATACCAAAACAGATGCTACAGATGAGACCTTAATAGGTCACTAGGCCTGCTAAGTACTTAACACACAAATGATGACGATGATGATCTTACGTTTATCGGCCGAATTTTTAATTTTACTGGCGATCTGAACATAAATCCTAGCGCGAATTCAAATTAAATTCTGAGGTAGAAAATCACTGTCTTAGGAAAGTTTCTCGAGATACTCCTACTTCTCACTCTTCTACCATCACCAGTCACTAGCATGTTATTATAGCAACAGATCGGTAGGCAATTGGAGGGTCGTTTGTAAGTAATTTGAACTAAGTTTGCAAAGATTGAATGTCTAGGCTCACTCTTCCATTTTTTTTTTCTGATTTAAGGTCTCCCGTTGAGTTGTACATCATTACCACCTTCATGTCAACTTCTTGGTGGTTTCATAGAACCATTCCTTGGATTGTCGAATAGAGTCTAGTCTGAGCATTCCAGATTATAAAAATATGACGAATGAGGTGAAGGCCTACATTGTATTCCAGTTCTGTTAATGTATACGCGAAGTTGAGATATACGGCCGGTAGTTACACCTTCCTGCCATTGAAATTTCCACTGAGATGAATACCGTGCTACATAAAGGTGCTTTTTATCAAACATTTAGATAAATAATAGACGATGACTATCTAATGATGCAATATCTTTTTTTCAGCACAAGTGCCACTTTGTCTACCGCTATCTCTAATCATCCTCTATAATTTGCCCATACGTTTCTGTCGTTAGACTGAGCAATGAAATTTGTGCGATTTTCTAAGTTGAAAACTAAAAAATGGGACAAGTACCAGAAAAAAACAGAAGAAGAAATCTGGATGCGCTTGTTTTCTACTTAAAATTTCGGCCTCAATAAAATTCAAGCAATCAGGTAATTTCAGCTGTCGGAGCCTTGACCTTAGTAGCAAAATTGTGTTGCCGAGAATGGCAATTTAAATTCAAACTTTTTTTAATACGACGCTGTAAAATTACTAACTTAGTTTACGACGATGGAATTAATAATAGCGAGAAGGTATTCGGCAAATGAGGCCATGATTCGCCATAGATTACCTGACATTCGCGTTACGGTTCGGAAAAAAACCCAACCATGTAATCAGCCAAAACAGAACTCGAACTCCTGCCCGAGAGCAGCTCCGAATCAGGAGACAAGCAAAATTCTCATGGGGGCAGATAAAAAAAGTTATTTTTTTCTTCCACCATGTTTATAACGTGAAAACGAGTGCTTATACAAATTTTGGTCACTCGAGCGCAATTACGAGGGCCGGCTGGAAAGTAAATTTGCTTCGGGCCGTTTGCAGAAAGAAAACACAATTTCATGGAAAGATTTATTGGAACAGATACAGCAATGAAATTGTTGATTCAACATATTTCCCACCGGAATTGAGACATTTGTCATATCGTGAGATCAACTTTTGTATTCCTGTGTCATAGCCGCCTGGGATCGGAACCAGTGTGTGACAGACGTCTGCATCTCTCTGTTGAATCCACAGTATGACAAAAGTCTCAATTCCGGTGGGGAATATCTTGAAAAATAACTCAGCAATTTCTGTATCTGTTTCAATAAATCTTTCAACGAATTTGTGTTTTCTTTCTGTAAACGGCCCAGGAAAACTTACTTTCTGGACGGCCCTCGTAATTGCGCTCGAGTGGCCAAAATTTGTGTAAGCATTTGTTTTCACATTATAAACATGATGGAAGAAAAAAAATAACTTCTTTATCTGTCCCCATGACAATGTTGCTTGTGAGCTACACCGATGACTTGGGAGTCTTTACAGCAACATTTTCTCACAGACATGCTTTAGGCCTACTATAATCTATTAGAAGCACTATGACACACTAAAAGGAGGATATGGTAATAACTTGGCGACTTTGAAACTTATTGATTAAATATTGGAACATATCTCTGCCGAACGTATCCTGCAGACTGCCCTATCAACTACACATTATTCGAAAGTGGTGAAATAATGATAGGGTTAAATAAAATAATGGTGGAATGAATTTAATCCGAGACGCGTCAGCCTGTTTAGGACCAGCCGACTGCTGATCTCCACGTCTCAGCAGAGGTGAACGATCATTCAACAACTACAGAAGTAACGTGTGGCTAGCACGATGATCCCCTCAGCCGGTACAGCCGGTTTTCAAAACCGGATTTCGCTACCTAGTGTAGCTCCCATAGTTCATCGCGATGCTAGATAGACACCGATCTCATACATTGTTTGAAATTTCAAGACAAAATTCCTTCCCCATGAGGACTAGAGCGCTCAGGCTCTATCGTGAAGATACATTCGAGGCATGTCTCATAGTGTAAGGCCCGCTTTAGACCACGATGATACGGCGCGGAACGGTGGAATGAATATGGAAATGTAATCTGAAATTTTCGGCGAAAACCTAGTTTCTTTGGTGACTGACGTATGGCGGCACAGGTGATTGCAAAAGAGAATAACAAAAACTATTAAAAACCTCTGGGACCAAACTTTAAATATACTATTAGTAAATCGCTGAATAACGCTGAACTTCTGTTCACAACGGAGTCACGCAAACTAATCAGAAATGGCTGTTTTATGAATGACATTGTTTTTAACATAAATGTGTAAAATGTTTGCACGCCATACAATCTCGATAAGGGTTATAAGAATTAGACATTTCACGTGCAAAGTAGCACACGGAGAAAGTTGGTGCGATAACAAAATAGGTAAGAGATTAAAACTGTTGGGAAAAATGACGGCACGATGAATACACACATACATATTAGGAATGTAAGTTTTAAGCTCTGAATTCAGCTGGTGAAATCAGGTAACTAACCAAAGAAAACTTTGAGATAACACGTTAGAATCCTAGTGAGTTTATCTGATTTTGGCGTTGGCTGGTACGAAATCCACGAGGACTATTCACATGACTTTTTTTTAGATAAACTGAATTAGTAACTAGAAAAATTTAATCTTATACTAAAGAATATTGATATACAGTTAGCCTTAGACATTCGTTATAAACAAAAGGGAAAGCGATTACCATGGAAAAGAGTAAGCTGTTTAGTATTAAAGAGCTAGGACATTCTATATTGTGAAATTTGACATTGAATAACGTTTATATGCGAGCCTACGAAAATGATACGCTAATAGAGAAAGGCAAAAGTGTGTTCAGCACGCGATAATTCAGGAACCATGGAAGTTAGAACAATAAATGAAAATGTAAGTAAAAGATTGCAATTATATTAACTTGTTTTACTGAAAATCATATAGTTTATATATAATAACACGTTTAACAAAAACATGCGACTATTTACCATTGTTTTACATCTTTAATCGCCTGTCAATTCTAAATTACAGTATAGGAGATAGATCTTCACATACAGGGAGTAAAATACGCAAATTTGAACGAGCTTTCAAAATCCGCTATCAGATTTCAAGTATTACAAATATTTTTTTGAGTTTTGACTAAAATGTAATAAAACAGAACGTTCTTAACGTAGCCAAATACTTTAACCCCAAAATCTCAAATAACTATAATGGACTACTATCAATTCAATGTTCATGTATACTGTAAGTACACTAGTACACTGTAATGAAATGAAATCCTTTCATCATTGTTATACAAATATTATATATTATTGAACGGATTTTTAGGGAACCAAGTTTCCCTTGTCAATTGTTTAAAGGAATTATTATTTCAGATAAAAATACATTTTTTATATAAATTTGAGTATCGGTCGGTGATTAAGTAGGTCAATCTATTTTGATAGGATTGTTCGCCAAGGGAATTTATGGGGATATGGTGGAAAAATTGAGGAGTCATTGATATATGTCACCATAAAAACTAGGTTGCGGAATTTGAGAGAGAAAGAACGGAGATCAAAGATGAACATCGTGTTAAAAGCCATTTGTATGTAAGTAAGTTAAAAAGCCTGTTTCTGTGACAACTCTAGATTGTTTTAAACTTCTCCCTTCATATCTAAATAGACGTATTTTTTATTAAAAAATTTAATCTAATTTAAACAGATTTGTTGGGACTGTACAGTTTTGAAATGAAAGTCCTGTATATAGATATCTTGCTTCAATATGCCTGTCGTGAAAAGAAACCCTACAAGCACTGTAAAATACGAGACATACTGAAGAGTGGGACCAGATCCGAACTGTATGACAATTATTCCAACAATTCCAGTGGAATTCTTGCAGCATGTTCTGCGTTCTCTGTACCATGTGCTATCAGACACTGTCACACAGGATAAACGCGAAGTTTGGGAACTAGAATCCTCTACCGAATATGTCAACATTACAGTTTTAATTAAATCGAAATATTGATTTCTAGTGTGTGTAAAATGTTTTCTCTCGGGATAATTACTGTAGGCCTACGAGTTGAGAAATTTTCCGTTGTAATCTTTAGGAAGAAGAGGTGTTCTAGGAGTAGTGTGTGGGGGAGAAATGGGCTTAGTTTGCATGGAAAGTTACCACTACAAGCGAAAGAAACATTTTCTCTTATCTTTTTGTTGTATCTATGATTAAATGTAGCCTACCATACCCTTCGCTAATCAAGTGTAAGTCCAAATATGCACTGCAAAAGACAAAGGTTATTTTCATAAATACGCTTTAAATACGATAATACAAATAATACAGCCAAAGTGACGGAAGTTTTACATTATGTATTCAGAACTGGTAATATTCCGAATTTTTTATTTATGACAAACAATTCCAACCTACAGTACCCGCTCTCATCTCTATAGTAATCGACAGACCCCTCAAATATATGGCCTGAATAGTGGCCTAGCGACGTACTAATGCTACGTTCATGTGAATCCACCGTATGTCTCTCCAATATAAGGCAACTACAGGTTTAGATAGAAGACAGAACTGTGGAAACGTAAGAGAGACAGACAGGTGCTAATTTCTTGCCCCTCACAACAGTTAATGCGCCGCCATAAAGCTGCGTGGAAGCCAAGGTCGTGAGTTTGTGCCGTGCCCAATATACTTACTTACTTATTGGCTTTTAAGGAACCCGGAGGTTCATTGCCGCCCTTACATAAGCCCGCCATTGGTCCCTATCCTGAGCAAGCTTAATCAATTCTCTATCATCATATCCATTTTAATATTATCCTCCCATCTACGTCTCGGTCTCCCTAAAGGTATTTTTCCCTCCGGCCTCCCAACTAACACTCTATATGCATTTCTGGATTCGCCCATACGTGCTACATGCCCTGCCCATCTCAAACGTCTGGATTTAAGGTTCCTAATTATGTCAGGTGAAGAATACAATGTGTGCAGTTCTGTGTTGTGTAACTTTCTCCATTCTCCTGTAACTTCATCCCTCTTAGCCTCAAATATTTTCCTAAGCACCTTATTCTCAAACACCCTTAACCTATGTTCCTCTCTCAAAGTGAGAGTCCAAGTTTCACAACCATAAAGAACAACAGCAGACTGGATGATAAAAGCTTCTCAACCGAATAATAACAGGCATTTCCCATATCCAAGTACCAAATCTCAAAACCTTATTCCTTTGCTGTGGTCGTGCCAGAGAATCAGTCCCATTCCGAGACTTATTTGAAGGATTCGTAACAAGCTGTTTTTTACGGTGATGGGTTGTTAGCCCTTCGCCCAACCCCCAAGTTGGAGGACCACCCCTCATCGGCTGTCCGCGATTGCTTATTCAATATATTCACAGCTACCCTCCATATCTGGAGGCCGTCTCCTCGATCCGCAACCTGAGGGCGCGCCATGCCGTGGTGATAGGGACCCGGTGACCCTAGGGACCCACAATACAGGGCCCAATATGCACAAAGATTTAGATTTAATACAGAACTTCAGGGGCGCATTCCTTGGTTAATTCAACATTGATTTAATCCAACATACCTAGGCGTAAATCCCAAGTTGAATAGTTACAACATAATTTAGCGAGGGAAGTTAGAATTTATTGTGGTTCCCAATATTGTATGGTTCAACTACATGCACGTCATTATCAAAGTCCGAGAATCTGTAACAATCTACAGATGATGGCATATTTCTGACAATTTGCTTGGTTGTTATTATGCAGATATGCCTGCGCGACCGACTTTTATTAATCTTTCAAGTATATTTTTACTCTCAGCTTTGTATCTGTATTAATGTTCCAAACATATAAATAAAGAACATAATTGGTCTGTTGACAGTCAGGTGTGCGTTCTGGGCTTACTTTATGGAAAACCGAATCATACTTTCTAATCATTTTATTACCATATAATTTTGGATAAAATTGTTACGTTCAGTCAACTCAACATAGGATGAGCCGAGGAACACGGATTTCAACTTAGCATTAACATTAACCCTGAAATATTTACGTGTGTGTGTATGCATGCATGTATGTATGTATGTATGTATGTATGTATGTATGTATGTATGTATGTATGTATGTATGTATGTATGTATGTATGTATGTATGTATGTATGTATGTATGTATGTATCTCTGTGCACCTGTATACCCTACTTGTACAGTAGACTTATAATTGGTTTGTTTTAAAACGCCTTATCAACTGCGATGCTTATCTAGCGTCTGAGTGAGATGAAGGTGGTAATGCCAGTGAAATGAGTCCAGGGTCCAGCGTCGAAAGTTACTCAGCATTTATTCTTAATTGGTTGAGGGAAAACTCCGGAAAAAACCTCAACCAGATAACTTGTCCCAACTAGGATTTGAACCCGAACTCGCTCGTTTTACAGTCAGACATATTAACCGTTACCCCACAGCGACAACTGACTTTAAAAAATTGACAGTAATAAATTACCAAAACTACGTAAAATACGAACAGAAGTTAATTGAGACAATGATGAACAGAACGAATTATCCGGAGATGCGTATTTGCTGCGTGTCATTCTCAACGCCAATTGACTGAGATGTTTCGTGTTTTTTCTCAATTATTCAAAGAAATGCCAGGATGCAACCATAAAATAATTACTCCACGACCGCAACCACATGCTTCCTATTTCTATTGCTTTCTTAATTCGTGCTGCAGCTGAAATAGCTCCGCAGTTTCCCTCATCTGTGTAAAGGATCAACTTGAATGTAAACTAGTGATGTGAGAAGGAAAATTTTCCCCTTTATTTCTGTTTGATCAAATTGTTCGTTTTCTTTAATGATTAGTTTACAGTTTCGAAAACTGCACATATACTCATTAACTACCAGTTAAGTCGTCCAACCTTTAATGTCTGTGTACGGACTCCAAAACAAGCGTCACTGTCACGTCTGCTTTACCATAACTTTATTATTGAATAAGAAATAAGTGCTGACGAATATCATTTTCCACAATTTTACTGATGTAATAAAAATTGTCGTAAGACTATTTGCTGCACGTGGAGTTGATGTCTGCGTATCATTTTGAAATAATTAATTATTACTGGCTGAGGAAATCATTAATATGGTTAGTGGTTCGTGATTTTATGGCTTTGATCTGCCTGTGGACGCCATCTTTTAAGTTTTACCACGCATTCACAGTTTAGTTCCAGTTACTCATAGAAAGTGCGAATGTCTGTGTCATATTGTATGTGGTTTATGATTGAAAAAAAAAATGTTTCGTATAGTTGAGTTCCATGTCAAATTGCGCAAATACAGTTTCCTCGAGATTCTGTAATACAAAAATGCGTTGTGTGAGTGATGGCTCTTCGAGCAGAAAGTAATTCATCTAGCGATCAGGATAAGGAGCGATAATTATATCAGTACACTTACAAAACTTGGCGGCAAAGTCATTAAACTGAAACAGAAATTGCTTAATAAATGGACAATTTTCATCACTACTATTAGCACGCTTGTGAGAAACTGGACTTTCTTTTATACATACAGTTTTGAACCGCAATTCAGCAATTCATTAATATCATTAATAAATTGCAGTCGGCCCAGTTATAGCTTAATGGAATATGGGAAGACCACAATTCGGGTCCACCGCTGTGGAGTATCGGTTAGCATGACTGACCATGAAAGAGTGGGCCTGGAATTAGATTCTGGTTGAGGTTTATTCCGGAGTTTTGTCTCAATACATTAAGAGCAAATGCTGGGTAACTACCGGCACTGGACCCTGGACTCATTTTGCTGGCATTATCACCAACTCACTCAGATGCTAGATAACCACAACAGTTGATAAAGTGTCGTAAAATAATAAAAAAAGACGAGTCGGAATCTGGCAGAGTTATTTGGGAGACAACGTAGGCCTACGATACTTCTAGGAAGTACATCATATTTCAGCACCGCAGTTTTAGTGGATTAATATCACCCGCAGTGACAGTATACCACCACCACCACCACCACCACCACCACAATTACCATCAGCATAGAATGCCGCTCTAAAGTTATGTTGTACTTCAAAAACGTAATTTATAATGTGGAAATGTTTTGTTAGGGCTTTCTTAGTTGCTGAAAATACTCTTATAAGCGTAGTATTAAGAAAGCACAAAATGTTTTTAAAAATACCTATCTTTGTCTTGGGATAAAGGCGAGGAGGAATGTTACTCCATGGGACCATCATAACTGACTATCTCAATTACTGGTTCAGACTTAACGTTCTCTCTCCTCCTAATCCTATTCGTAGTGTTAACTTCATGTCGCAAATCCAACATTCGAAAACTCTTTCCAATAATATCACTCCGCCAAACACCAAGATTAAACCCCCGAAGAGTACAAGTGGAAAATTCATCATAATCATTACTGGCTTCAAGGTTGTCAGGTTGTCTTAGAAGACTGTTCCGTCTCCAAGACTTTCAGAATTGGCCAGTACACCTCTTTATGGACTACCTCTGTTTCATATTCCTGCAGTTTTCCATTTGCATAGTTGTTTGGGGTATCTATCACTCTCCGTTCTTTCAACATTAACGATCCAACTCTTTTTGGGGCCACCGACGTAGCTCAGTCGGCTAAAACGTTTGCCTGCCGATAAGAATCTGCACTCGGGCGTAGGTTCGATTCCCGCTCCCGCTTAGGCTGATTACCTGGTTGGTTTTTTCCGAGGTTTTCCAACCATAAGGCGAATATCAGGTAATCTATGGCGAATTCTCGACCTCATCTCGTCAAATACCATCTCGCTATTACCAATCCCATCGACGCTATAAATAGCCTAGTAGTGATACAACGTCGTTAAATAATCAAGTAAAAAATCTTTATTTTTGGGTAACTATTAATATCTCCCAATGCATTGCTTTACTCTGATTGAGATTTTGGCTGATATGTACATCTATTATCAGGCAGTACATCTCAGTTGACGATATGTTTGTTTACATCTGAAAATATACATCCTGGCATTCAAGATCCTGGCATCCTAAAGGATGCGTACTCCACGCACATGCAGAAAAACACACTTATTATATTCTCGTGCCAATATTTCCAACTTATTACCCGTATCAAAAAAATTAACTACCTGATGTCCTAGATATACTTCTCAAAGCATATGAGATGCCTCCATTATTGAACCACTAAACGGCCTTAATTCAGATCATCTACCTGTTCTTATACTTATCAATACAGACAGTTTATTTTCATGTAAAAACAATGATTGGAACTTATTTGGAAATACCTTAACACAGACTCTGCCAGGAAATACAGATCTAGTCACTAAAGACGATATTGAATTCGGCATACAGATCTTTACTTATACTATCCATGACGCTTATAGAAATTCTTCTAATTGCATAGAAGATCATGACTTCGATTTACAAGAAAATAATGAACCTCTCTTTCTTATTACAACGAAACATAAAGGAAGAAAGAACTGGAATGAAACTGGTAACCCACAAGCAAAACGATGCTATAATTGACTTAATAAAGCTCTCTAAAGAAAAATAAAATCTCCCTGTATACAAGAGTCTGAATCCGCAGTTGAGGAAATAACAGAAAAACCAGAACGGCTTTGGTCCTTAAGTAAGAAACTACAAGGAACATCGAAGAAAATTTCAAATACAGCAATAGTTGACAACAATGGAGTGAGATATTACAATGAGTACTACCGTGGAATAAGGCTGGATGTAACACTTGGACAACGTGTTACATCCAACCTCTTTCCACGGAGGTACTCAATTAACAAAGCGAACATCGTTGCAGCTTCCTTAGAACAGAGATTCTGGCCAAACAACACTCCAATAAAATACAATTCGTTCATGATATAGAATCTCAAATACAAAATTTCTTAAGTCTGCCCGTCAAACATAATATTGCTCAAACTTAGTCACAGAAATAAAAACTATAATCTTCGAAAGTAAACAAAAGAAATCACATGGACCAGATAAAATTACAATTGGAATGCTAACTCACCTTCCGCAATTGGGCCTTACACATCTCACAAAAATTTATAATACATGCTTGCAACATAAATGAAGAGCAAATTCTGACATGTCACTTTTCAGAAAATGCTGCAAATATGTGTCTCTGTAATAAACGAATTATTTCTACGGTGGAATTTGATAAGAATTTATAGAAAAAAAAATCTCTAATATTTCACCACACAAAATATTTTGTTTTTGCAGAGATGTAAGTTTTGGGCATCTGAAGTGTATTTTCTGAAAATGGACATGTCAAGTTTTAAAAGTTTACTCCTCAAATATTTCCCCAGACACTGGAAACATGTTCATATTGTTACAGTTCCTAAACCGAAGAAGAACGCAGCAATTCCTAATAATAGACGGCCTATTAGTCTGTTAAGTATTCCTGAAAAAATTTTAGAAAAAATCATTGCAAGACTCCTACTTCCTCATCTTAAGAAACCATCAAGAACTCACCATCAGCAGTTCGATTTCAAGAAACATTCCATAGCTCCTCAGCTAAAAAGAGTCACTACTCACATCGGAGATAATTTTCACATAATGGCAGTTTTTCTCGACATCGCTTAAGTTTTTGATACAGTCTGGCACTCTGGTCTTCTCCATGAAAAAGTACTCGTCATAGACGACAGGCTTATTTTACAGTTATCTCTCAGATCGAACCTTCCAAGTTAAAATGGAAAATAAACTTTCTACAGTTCACTCAGGAGTTCCTCAAAGATTTATAATAATTGCACCACATTTTTTATCTGCCTATGTTCAGGACATGCCGCGCTCTGTAAAGCGTAAATTGGGATTATATGCAGACGACACTGTGTATTACACAAGTGACTTCAATATCAACAATGCTCACATCAAGTTACAAACACAACTCAATGCTCTAGAAACGTGGCTTACAAATTGGAGAGTAAGAGTAAACATTGAAAAAACACAAGCTATCATATTCACTTATAGGAAACCGAGAAAACCAGATAGTTTTCGCCTCTTCTCAGAAAACATTGACTACAAAAATGAAGTTAAATATCTAGGAGTGATTCTCGAGAAACGTCTGCGCTACAGTGAACACATAGAATATGCAAGAAACAAAGCTCTGGCCAGATTTATTCACTCTATACCCACTGATTAGATCTCCGTATCTTAAAATTCCCCTTAAAGCAAGGCTTTACACATCGATTATAATACCATGATGATCTATGGTTGTGAAATTCGGAATTTCGTTCAACCACGAATCATCAGAAGACTATATGCAATTCAACGATTAGTCTTCTTAAAAGTCACTGGTGTAGATTATACAACTTCAAATGCACAGCTCCAAGATATGTTACAGATTGAATCATTTTATGATTTTATCAAACGAATTTCAAATAATTTTTCTCGAAATTTGCTGTATCATTCTAATCCCTTCATTCGAGCTCTGGCTATTTCAAGTGAAATTTGATTAAATAGATGCCTTTAAGAAAAGGATAATTAAATTGAACCTAAACATTTTGTAATACCTATCTAAATCACTTTAAAGTAAAAACCTTATGTATAAGGCTGAAACTTATGTAAAAATCAATATTATGATCATAAAAAAATACATCTGAAGTCTGATTAGTAACTATGTTACTAGTCAGCAATATATGCAATGGAGGAAGAAAGGAACTGACCATCCTACCCCATTATCTCCTGGCCTAGTTACCTCATGAGTGATGTTTTATTGGTGTCACTTATGAGATTCAAGCCTGTCTTCGGACAGCTGACTAAACAAAAAAAAAAAAAAATGCTGCTTATGTGTAATCTTTGGCTCATTTCTTCATTACGGATTCTGTCGATTCTTGTATATCCTAAAATCTTTCATAAAATTGTTCTAAAGTGGCTTTTGCCGTACAATGTACTTTCCATTGTATCATAAAAATTTTTGAATCTGATGATTTTAAAATCAACTTCGTTGTCGCTATTTAAACTTAGGATGTAATTTAAAATCGCTAACCTGTTCAACAGGTGTGTAAGCAATTAAATCATATGTTTTCCAGTAAATGCTTGCATTCTAGCTTCAATCACTGATATCCTCAAATTATAGGATTTAACCAATAAATATTTCGTGGATTGACCTTTGAAAATCCATATTGACTGTGTTATTATAACACGGGCATCTGCAAGCAATAAGTTCAAAGTTGGCAACTTCTTATTATATAATGAACGTTTCTTTAATTTCAAATGACATCGTCGATATATAAATCAGCTTTCGTCACCCGTGTCTAATTCTTTAGTTAACAGTTATTTTTCCACTCTTATGGCCATTCATTTCCACTTCCATATTTATTTCTCTATAAAGGCTTTTATAATATTTTGAGAGATGTTATGGAATTCCATTTTTTCACGGTTTTTTATAATTTGTTTCTTTTGACTTTATCGAATGCCTTATTACAGAAGTGTACAATTAAAAGTTACTAGTTTGTAATGGTTTTCCTACTCAAAAAGGTCAATGTAAGTTTCATTTTTCCACGAAGGCTGGGTTGTGGTGCGATTTTAGGGTACTCCAGCTGAATAAGTGACGTACTTAAGTAGCTTATAATGACTGTTTATTCTTAAGATAGATCACCAGAAGCCCCATTTCACCACGAGGTCGGAACACCAAAAACTATACACCACAACGCAATTATCTTGAGAGCCTTAACTCTTTTACGACCCTTAATGTTAAAGTTAATTCTCAAAAAAAAAAAAAGTTATGTTTGTTTATTTCTTTGTTGTAATTGAATTAGATTAATTTTTTTCTGAACTAATTCGAAAATAAAGCATACAATTACGCAGATACCATGAAGCAGGAATTCTTAATCTGACAAGTTAACATGGTATGTTCCGCAAGCTTGCAAAGATCCCTTGCAGCCCTGTCCAGGGGCTCTGACAAACCTCATAAAATCCTTCCTCATCCTACTACCACCCCAAACCCTAAAACCCAGCTTCCAAATTACAGTACCGCAGTAACCCCCACCACACCCCTTTTCCTTTCTCCAACCATCTGGCAACGTCGCATAATAATGCTTGCAGTACAGCAATACTGCCAACCCTCCAAGACACAAAGATATTTAGATTCAAGGAACAAATTAATAAGGTCGCTAGGACGATTCGATTTGGGGGTAGGCAACTATGAAATCCCAGTTTAGAGGACGCCGACACATTACAGACGCCACAGGACGCGGGGCGGCAATTTTATTGAAATAAACGAATTGCAAGGAATGATCTATTAACAGGACTGTAAAATTCTGAACAGTTGCAATTAGTAGAATTGTTGTGGTTATTCGAGAGGAATGTCGTCGCAATTGTCACGGCGAGGACTCTTGATTCCGAACGCACACACAACTCCTGTCATAAATATCCTTACCAACTGCGATAAAAGATCCAAGAAAATCTTTTACTAAGATTTTTGAGAAAAAGACGAAAGTTGGCGGCCCTGAAGCTATTAAAGTAAAGATAAGGGGGAAGAGGGGGGAAGCCCAGGCAGCTACAATCGATCTTTTCTATGACGTCACAGACGGGCTAACAGCAGCAGCGAGGGGGTAAAAAATGCGACGGGAGAGATGCGCCACAGAGGCTGCGCACAGCTATTTAATCAGACACCTCCTCTTCCTCCTCCGCCCTCTCAAAATGGAAAACATGGATTGTGGGACGAACTTGATAAATTTGAATTCAGAATATAATACTTATAACAAATGTTTAGAGACGTATACATCAAGGTTTACAAAATAACTCATGTAATACTGTTTGATATTAAAATATGCATAAATTTTAAGGACGACATTAAACGTACAGGCAGGAAACATAATATATTACTTTCAGTGTATGCATGTTTAAAATTAAATTCTAACAAAAATGTATGGAGGAATTTTTCATAACAGCAACACGAAGTTTTGCAGTAAATACTTCAGTAACAGACGAACACGTTGCAAAACTAAGTCCGTTCTTTATTATCAAAATCTACGAACCGTTAACTATCTGAACAATGCTACCCACGATTTTCGATATTTGAATGTACAATTATATGATACATACACATGTCAGGACATTTTTAAAAACAAAACAATCATATTATTTTAAGTTAAAGAACATTTATCTCATGATACAAACAGGACGCAAGTACAGGACACCAGACACAAAAATATGAATGCAACATTACTATACTGTCTTCTCTACATTACACGTTTATTCTCGTACTAAAATTCTGAGATTTGTAATAAAAAAAAGCTGTTATAAGATTGGTATTCCTCGGATACTCCGGTTTACTCTGCCATTCTCACTGTCACTATGCCATTTCATCGGTCATGGTCGTTATACTAATTTTTGGCAGAATTTTGCTGCACTGTGGCTTTAATATTAGCGTTTCCGACGATTAAATACGCCAGCAGACCCAAAACTCATTCTGAAGTTCTCTTTCGTTAATAATACTCTTGGAGTTGTGCCTGATGGTGTGCTTGTCCTGCACTGTTTTATGTCATGCTGACCACACGAACTGTCTCGGTACTTATGACGCCATAATGTTGCTTCATTGCCACATCGAAGGTAAAGGACGTAAGAATAATAATTACATTACTTAAATATAAGATTCGCCACATTCTCAAAATATGTGACGTCAATGTATTTTATCAAATGTAGTTATTATTCTTTGCAAAATGGTCCAAAAGTAGAATTTAGACAGTGACTTACTTGAAAGTAATCATTACATCTCAGTTTCTGTATATGTCTTCATTCAGCTGAAGTTATCTTCTCAGATATCATCATGTTAATTTTTAACAAAATATTTGCCGGAGAATACCCTGTCACCATTCTCTGTTTCTTAAAAACAATCGTGAAGTTAAGCACTGTTGCTCCATGGAGAAATGTTCGGAGAAAGGTAGTTCTCTGTGATAGATTACTATGTCTGTCGTCATATCTGAGGTTTCAGAGTTGAAACTCAAGCGAGAGTGACAGAAATCCTTGGTGTGTCTTCCTTTGGAAGAAAAGTAATTAGTATGTCTGGTGTTGTGGTTAACGGTCCCTAATTCCTAATTAAAGCATTCCCAATAAAGAAATTACCAGCCATTTGATGTCTGCGTCATAATTCTACTCTGCTACTCAGTATCCCATATATCACTCTAACATCATGGGTAATGAGTCCGGCATACAAGTTGGTGCTCTAGATAGTCGAGAACGGTGACGCCACCACGGGAGTCAGGAAAACAATTCCAATAAATTTTTTTCTCATAGTCCAGTATTTGAACTTGAGTTACCTACTGGTGACTCCCTAAGGAATTTATAGTAAACAAAAGCGGTGTCTGGGCAGATTTTATTGTGGAGCATCCCGTTCATCACTTATTAAGGAGAAAACTACGGCAAAAACGAAGAGATCTGAAAAGGGTGGCATTAAATCACACTTTCTCATATATATGAATAATGCAGCAATTAAAATAATTCCTATTCGATTATAAGTTTGTCAAATCATCCACAATTGCATTCGCATAGAATCCTTTCTTCACGCACTCGCATAATTCTTACTGCCGGGTTCTCCACCTGCTCTATATCTACCTGAATAAACTATACAATGACAAGTGCTATCTACAGAAATCTTGTCTACTAACAGGCAAACAACGTCCTCTGTTAGGTGAGTGCTATAGCGCGGAGATTTTTTCAGAGTTCGGGCAGCACATCTCACTTGACGATAAGTGTTAGAGGAACAACAACTGTTTGTATGCATCTGAAGTCTGATTAGTGTAACATGGAGCTAGTCGGCGATGTATGCAATGGAGGGGGAAAGGAACTAGCTACCCTAGTCCAATATCTCCTGGCCTAGTTGCCTCATAAGTGGTGCCTTCTTGGTATCATTTGCGAGGTTCAGACCTGTCTTCGGACATTAATTTAAATGCGTTTCTACGTACATTCATTAGAAGGTACGATCTTTTTCTTCTTCACTTAGAAAGATGACGAACACATTTAAGATGATATGTGAGACCCAGACCGGAGCCGTCCACCCGAGAAATGCTCGGACATTCGTTAAACCGAACGCTAGATCACTCCACGAGACGGAAGAGCTTTGTGTACTGTCTACAGCGCCAGGTGTTCTGTAGCAATATATCATTTCTATTTTTTGTAACCGGTTGTGCACGACTCTAGTTTGGACGCAATAGATGTAAACAAGAAAAAGTTTATGAATGACAAAACAGAATCCGATCATTTTATGTGAAAAGGACAATACTAAAAACTCGTCAGAAGATTACAGTAACGCATATTACAGTCCACCGCTGTGGAGTAACGGTTAGCGCGTCTGATCGTGCAACGAGCGGGCCCGGGTTCAAATCCTGGTTGGGACATGTTACCTGCTTGGTTTTTCCTCAACCAATTGAAGCAGAATTGCTGGGTAGTCCTAATTTCGGCGTTGGACCTCGGACTCATTTCGCCATAATTAATTCACATATCATCCATGTAATAGTCTGGCTTAAGTTTACGGTGCCTGTACGGCAGTTCGGCTACTCAGTCATTCACAGAATATGAGTGGTAAGCACAATAAGCCTCAGGCTGCAGTGCAAGCCTTCGGGTCCCTCCTCCGTAAGAAAAAAACGCATATTACGATTGATCGAAAAGGAGGAGTGGTAATAATGAGGTGATGGTGGAAAGTTGGTTCAGAAATAGTAATATTTCCGAGGAAATCAGCCTCATCGCTGTCTTAAATTAGGATGTAAAATGCTCAAAACATTGTTTTGTTGTCATCAAACAAAGATATTACAATTCTTAATTAGCGGAGAAAAAGACGCTTTAATAAAACGAAAACATCTGTAATTTACTTATCTTTCACGTGAAGCATCTTAAAGCAAATGTGATGATTAGAGGCCTGCGTTTGGTTAAGTTTAGTACAAGTTAGGTGTACATGGATCATATTAGGTTCGCTTGGTACGGACAGCTCTGACTCGTCTCCCCGCTGTGTTTCGTGTGTTTGCCTGTATTAGAGTCCTGCAAAACCGGTTGAAAACCGAACAAACTCTGAACGCCTGGCTTTATAGGCAGTATGCGAAGTACATCTGCTTGCGTACTGCCTCAGTATTCGGTTTAACGTGTATTCGAGTTGATTCGATCTCTCTGTGGGTGGACGGCTCTGGCGTATAAAATGAAGATCACAGTGAACCATCCAATTATTATATATGCGGATCATCAAGAGGAACAAACAGCAACAGCGTAAAACTACAGACGTTGTAAAGCGTAAATTGCAGAAAAAAACTTTCGGTATCCACAAATTACCAAGGTTGTAATTTTTGCTTACACTAGAAAACTGAATTATAATATTAAAATAATGACACACTTAAAAAACAGTAAACTCGATCAATAGTAAAACTAAAACAAAAATAACTTTATATCTTCTGAAACCTACTACAACCAATGCTTTTAGTATGTTTACTATGACTAGAGTCATAAACGTAATATAGGTTTTCCATTCATTTAAGTGAACCTTATCGCCCCGTACAATCTGCAGGGTTATTTCACTTCTACCCTGTATATGAATAGCTACTGTTTTAGAGGAATGCATTTAGAGTTAATAATTATTTAATTTTATGTTTTGTGATTAATTGTAATTCTATGTTGGATTTATTTACTTATTATATCTCACATTATACATTATGCTCATTTCATTTTCTACGTACTAAATTGATGGAAAGATCACCAAACAACTCTAGTCTCTCTAGCAACACTTGTGAAACGAATATTGGCCATTCCATGAATAAGTGTTTCCACCGAGCGTAACTTTAGACTAGTAAAACAGATTTATTAATACATAAACACAAGAAGTCAATTCTGATCATGTAGTCTATGATAATAGGCCCTAATAATAATTGTGAACATCAAATAGTTGATATTAGCATGTGTGTAATAAAACAGTTCTTTGAATGACACTTGTTTTCTCTGAAGTAGATCTTTTCTATACAGAATGATTTGTTTCTAAACCTTGCTATTCTTTTGTCATTCGTAGTTTAGAAATGTGTAAATTATACTTATTTTGTACAGAACAACAACCATTGGGAGCCAAAGTAATCGTATTGTTGAAAATAGCATTACTGTTTATCTTTTTAAATTGATTTCTTAATAAATAATATTGCAACTGATTAGAATAATTAAAAAGCATGCAACTATTGTTTTAGAGGTAGGCCCATACATTTTTTTTAGTTTAAAGTACAAACGTCATAATGGACTTATGTACTTATTTCCTATTTTGTTTTATAAAGAATTGTAATTATATTTTTGAATATGTTTACATTATGATATTTCACATTATACATTACGTCTATTTCCTTCGATGTCACTGTGTCCATTGTTCATTTATTTGTTACTAGTCAAATTACTGCAAGTTCGAAATACAAAAATAAATGTATTAAAGTGTCAAATTATTTGTATTCCTATTTGAAGCAAACATATTTTTGTAATTAAGCAAAATAAATATCCTTCAATATTATTACTCTGTTTGTATACTGAGAAAATATTAAAGAGTTATTGTATGATGAAATGTACCTGGTGTTATATGGAGATCGTATTTTCTTCCTCCTTACCATTTCTTTCTGTGTGAGATTTGTGTTCTAAATAATTCGCGATCTTACATGAACTTATGTAATATCGATCATTGGGTTATACAAATCGAACAAGATTCAGTCAATATGTGACGAGAAAGAGTTACGACGTAATCAAATGATGAAGTTATGACGTATACTGTTTAACACTGGTATAGAAAAACGCCAGCTATATAGCGTTTATTGGTAAGGAAAATATACATGACTTGTGCACGTCTTGTTGTGTGAAAAACTATAACATTGTTTAACATATCTATAAGCAACTTTCATTAGTAAAACTCTAAAAGTTTAAAATATAAACGATACAAACACTTTTTTTTTCAATAAGACAGCGTAAATTTCCTTGTTACTCCGGTTGTGTACTCGAAAAGCGTTAGTTTCATGTAAATGCGCCTGATGTTCTGTCTACTCTGCAATACATCAGGCGTTATTGCTCGACAACCGAGTTATTCGGCCCGATGTTCATCGTAGCCGGTTGAGCTCCGACCGATCGAATCTAAACCGGTTGTGTGCGCAGTTTTGCAGGTCTCCAGCCTGTATAGGCACTGAACAATGAGAACAGTACTCACGTACAAAATATACGGTCATGTCGATTTAATAACAAACCGAATATTTATTTACAGCCACCTCACGGGGAACAGAAAATTATTCTTAAAATAAGTAAAACGCATCTAGCTTCTACATACTTCTGTATCATAATGTATTTTTCATCAAAAAAGTAAAACCCAATGCTCATTATTTTCTCATATTTACAGAATTTTGAATATTTAAATTGCACTTTTTAAAAGAAATTGATGTATTTTATGAAAGTGAAAATGAGTTTAGATGTAAACGATATGACAAGTTATTGAAATGATTGAAATTTGAATATTCACAGTTGAAAATGAGTTAGTATTGAAATATATAATATATTTCGGCCCTGATGTTTAAACTTTTGTTCAATTAGAAATGTTTGTACTTTTTTGTCTCCATATATTAGCGTGTCTAATACCAGATTGTAGAAAGTAATTAAGAATACTTGTTTTACACGTGAATGTTGTAATTGGACACAGCCCATGTAGCCTATGTACACATCTATAAATAAATAAATATGTGCATAAATAATTAAATAATGAAAATTAAAATAATACACTAAGTCACAGTAAAAATACAATTATTTATATTGACTATTTGCTTTACGAGTCTCTCTCTATCCATTACAATGAACGACTGTAAAAATGTTAAGTGTTTCAAAAGAAACATTTCTCCGTCTTTCTAATAAAATAAGATTGTTTTCTTTTCTAATAAAGTGCTCGCTACCACATATTCTATTAGAACACAGATCTCCAAGCGCCTAGCTTTGTTTTGTTTTGGTATGTTCGCTGAACAGTAGACCTGAACTGTCTAAGTAGGGTTGGATGCCGCCGATCTATACTCCATATATAAATATTTACACTGTTTCGGATTGCTTTGAAGCTTTAGGTAACCAAACGCAGAACTCTAGTGATGATACAGTACACATTCATATTTGCGTAGGTACAAGCAACCATAAAATAACATAGCCTATATGTTGAAGTGAGGTTCTAGCTTACAGTCACACTATACAGTATTCGCTATTTTGATCCCAGTATAGACTGCATTCAAGTGTTCATTATTCTTGTATCTACAATCAAAGGATGTTTGATGAAAGTCTGCATAACGCAATCCGTTATTGATTCACGGCTAGAATCATTTATTGTAGCTACCTCCATAAAAAAGAAAGACTCCTACAATACAGACGAAATTCGCGATAACAAACTCACAGGGGTCAAGCGCTAGTGCGCTGGTCTTCCATCCCCAGCCAAGTCGCGGTGGAATTTGTGGTGACACAGCAAATGTTGCAGAGGGTTTTACTAGCCTACCGATTCCTTTTATCATCCCACCAACACACTCCACCGTCTCCTCATTTCATCTACATCTGAAATAGTTAAAAATAGGCTGAGGTGAAATATTAGGGGTAATGCTGATACAGAAAGGACTTGGAGCTCACGGCTCAGGCAGGATGGCCCACCTGTCACCATCGGATTCACGAATGCCACCTGTTGGGCTTGATCTCGCATATGTGGGGAGCACAATAGGCCAAAAAAAGTCTAAGTGCAAGGATCCGGCGCAGGTCCGGCCCTCGAAAAGCCAAACCAAAGTCACAAGGTAAAAATCGGCAAGTGCTCATACTGAACCATTAAGTCTTGTTTATTGTCATGATGTCGACAATATTATAGAATACGTCCAAGTCAACTGCGGAAGTGGCAAGTGACCATCGGTGACGAGCGATGTGTTCATGCACAATGACACAACACACCAGGGGCCCGTTTCACTATGCTAACAAATTACAAATTAACAGTTTACAAATAACATGTAAAGGACTACAAATACTTGTAAACTGTGTTTCACAATGCAATCTTCTTAATTTGTAAAGTTAAACGAACTTTACAAAATCAGCTAAAGAAATTACAAATACGCATTATTGGTTAAACAATATCGCCCGCCAACGACAGTTTACAAAAATCGCTAAGGAGTAGAGCTAAAGTCGTTGTATTTTTACAAGTGTCTAGATTTTGCTATATTGGCGACAACGGAGTTCCGTGTGATGTGAATGTCGACTATAGGCCTACCAATGCGTTAATTGATCTACGACTTGAATGAAAGTTAGCGCGAAATTCAGACAAATAATAAATAACGGATTTGATCCACGTACAAATATGCAATTGGTAGAATAGTTAACATATCTATCCAAAAAATGAGCTTCGTTTTGTGTTGGTCCATCAGTATTTATTGGTTCATCCATAACCTCACAAACATTAGGGAACCCAGCAAGAGCATAAAAATCCTTTGTCCCAGTAAGTACATTTGGTGATCAATAACCTGCCTCGAATTTAACTCTGTTAACAATATCCCTGTGGACACTTTTCCACACTGATATCTTAGAAATTCCGTGCTTATCAGCTAACGCACGGAACTGACAGCTAGTAGCATATGCAACCAATGCAAAACACTACAGTTCTCGCATTGAGGTTAGGGCACCACTTTTCCCTTTTGGATGTTGGATGTGATGTTCCATATCTTGTAGGAGAGATTCCAGCGAAACGGGACTCGAAACGACTTCAGAATACCGCGTAAGTAGTGTCGTTACTGCATTATTGGATTATTTATTTTTGGTACAAGGAACTTCTTTCTTAGGTGCGAGTATTTATTAAATATAGTCTTCGTATATAAAAACTTACGCGGTATTCTGGTGTATAGCGCGGGACTCATTAGAAACCTTTCATTAAATTCATACAATGATACGAACGTGTTATTAATTCTTGGGCGGAAAATTTTACGTATACGTCTTTGTTTGATTAGGCCTAAATTCAATATCTTCGTTTGAGTCATTAGAACTACTTAATAACATCAAAACTGCTTTAGTTTAATTCTTAATATTATCCAGTTACTCAAAAATTAATTTAATAAATATATCTTTATTGTATTTATTCACAATGTGTCTCAGAGTTATTGTAGAAAATGTGCTAACTTTACAAGTAACGTTTACATGTTTGTAAAATTACTTCTTCATCGTGAAACAAAATACTTGTAAAGTGCACAAAATTTAATTTGTAAAGATTTTATTTCTTTTGAAAAGTTCAACATTACAAACAAAGATTGTGAAACAGAAGTTTACAATATACAAAGTTTACAATTTACAAAGATTGTAAACATTGTGAAACAAACTCCAGATTTAAGCTTTTTTCATATGCATCTTTTCAGTAGGAAAGTACTGTAACTATATCATAGTACATTTCTAATACAACTGACAAATTTAGCAAAAAACTAGCAGAAATGCAAGTACACTACGAAGTGAAAAAGTTGTATCCAATCTGAGTCAGTTAAATGCTGTTGAAGTAACGTATTGAATGCAATCATACCAATAAAATGGGAATTTAGATTTATGTGATACTTTGGAACTTTTAGACTATTGCATTACATTCGCATATTAATCATCAGGGAAGCTAAGCGTTTAAGTTTTCGAATATATATGATGATACTATGTAATATTTCCCATTAACGGAAAATAAAATCGGTGCTGTTCTCCATTACTATAATTAACAGTTGATGTGTATGACGTAACAGAAATATTACATCCCCCTTCTCCATACAAACGTAGCAGAAAAATATTAACGAACGTATTTTAATATAAAGTTTGAAAGAACGCTAAAGGTCATCAGCGTAGCTCAACCGGTAAGCGCGTTTGTCTGCTGATCAGGAGCTGCGTTCGGGCGTGGGTTCGATTTCCATTTGGGCTAATTATCAGTTTAGCTTCCTTCCGAGGTTTTCCCCAACTGAAAGGCGAATGTCAAGTGATCACATGGTAAAATCTCGGCCTTATCTCGTTATCATTATTTCCATCGATTCCTTTGCTTAGTTTTTTAACGGCACTGTTTCAACTGCTTGGTTATTTAGCGTCGATGAAATTGGTGATGGTATTTGAGGAGATAAGGCCGAGGATTCATCATAGATTACCTAACATTCGTTTTACGGTTGGGGAAAACCTCGAAAAAATCCAACCAGGTAACCAGTCCAAGCGGGAAACGAACCCATTCCCGAACGCAACTCTAGATCAGCAGGAAAATGTGCTACCGCCTGAGCTACGCCGATGACCTCCATCGATGTAAAATAACCTAGCAATTGACATACCGTCGTTTAAATAACAGATTAAAAGTAACGGGGGGGGGGGAGGCGAGATTCGTTATAGTATATTGCTATAGTGTAGTATCAAGAAAATTCGTTTATTTATAGTACACTAATAATGATTATTAAATGTACTATAATTCCACTATTTCATCATCGAATGTGAGCCGCAACATGAAGGGGTAAGGTCTATAATATCGATGAACTCACGAATCATATGATGACGGCAAGCACAACAATTATGCAGCCAAGATTCGAGCTAATGAATCCAGGGGCACGTCAGAAATGAGACATCAGCTCAACTTTACATCCACGCCCAATAACGCTAGATATTAAATAATAATAAATCATTTATAAGACGCTACCACGCGTGGTGTGAACAGTCGTGAGGTGCAACCCTGCCTGGAGCAAGGATACTAGCTACTCTAACATCAGAAGAGGAGGATTACATCCGAATCAGCTTCCGCCCCTCCGCTATTTAAATACGAATACTATAGCATACTGAAAATAGCCTAATGAATAACGAACGCTCAAACTGTAAGGAATTCTGTAAACAACTAGCTTCAGGACGCAGTAAGAATCGAACTTACCATTTATGGGGGAGTAATATGTGAAAAATATTGTACTACCCATATAGCCTATACGATCGTCAACTAATCAGAAAGAGAAAAAGGAATTGGGTTGGTCATTGGCTAAGGAACAGTCTACTGAAGGATGCACTGGAAGGAATGGTGAACGGGAAAAGAGTTAGGGGCAGAAGACTGTATCAAATGATAGACGACATTAAGATATATGCATCATAGCCTATGAGGAGTTGGCAGGACACTATGTATGTATGTATGTATGTATGTATGTATGTATGTATGTATGTATGTATGTATGTATGTATGTATGTATGTATGTATGTATGTATGTATTTTTTACAGTATATATTTCAACATGCCCCATTACATAATTTGTAATATTACATGTTTTGACATTTCTAGATAATTACATTTTTAAGATTGAAAATTTACCAGTTGCGTAATCAATAAATATCTGTGTGATAAGATATACGATGAGAATAAAATTATAGTTAAATACCATTCCAAATTATGAATCCTTACACCTTCCTACTTACAGACTTACGAATTATATTAGCATTATTAATTCAAGATTATAAGACCCTATGTTTCCCTAGTTACAATTTTAAATTACATTAGCAGCAATAATTTAAGTATTTATATCACTCCTACATTTTCCTAGTTACAGATTTCAATTCAATCTATACTAATAATAAATCTGTAGCCGAAATTTTTCTGGTAATTTTCGATTTTCCAAAAATAATTGGTCCTAACATATACAATTAACCACCCCGAAACCGAAAATCGCTTTTTTGAAATTTTTGTTTGTATGTCTGTCTGTCTGTCTGTCTGTACGTTTGTTACCTTTTCACGCGATAATGGCTGAACGGATTTCGATGAAAATTGGAATATAAATTAAGTTCGTTGTAACTTAGATTTTAGGCTATATGGCATTCAAAATACATTATTTAAAAGGGGGGTTATAAGGGGGCCTGAATTAAATAAATCAAAATATCCCACTTATTATTGATTTTTGTGAAACATGTTACATAACAAAAGTTTCTTTAAAAACAATTTCCGATAAGTTTTATTCCTTGAAAAAGTTTGATAGGACTGATATTTAATGAGATAAATGAGTTTTAAAATTAAAATAACTGCCATCTAAGGCCGTGTAATGAATTAAAAAACAAATGACTTCGTCTATAAGGGGCCTTGGACAGCAACAATCGAAAGCTATGAAAGATAGCCTACAGATAATGTTTCTGTGTTTGTATGAAATAATATCAGAAGCTAAATTAACCGATTTGTATAATTAATTATTAATTCAACATTGAAAAGTGTAGTTTCTCTAGATGGACATAATGCTATAATGTTATTACAGTAACTTCTGAGTGAATCGAGGACAGGTAAGATTAAAATAGCTTCTTATGCACAGAAAATTTGATAGGCTATTCTGTACATTCGTTTCCTGTATTTCCTAAAATAATTTTTATGACCAAATGAGTGGTCTCTGGATCAAAATAATCGCATTTTAATTATGCAAATACACTTTAAATTAAGTAACATAATAAACGATTTATCCTTATATCAAACACGAATGTTCTCTGGATCAAATGTCCTATTTTAATTATGTAATTACTTTATATTTATTTCTAACGGGTGCAGCGGAGCGCACGGGTACGGCTAGTAAGCAATAAACACGCAAAGGGATAGAGATAATGTACCAGTAAGTTACACAGATAGATCAAAAGACATTAAGGACATGGAATATTTCCACAGTATCAGTTTTACAAATTACACATTACACATACAATTAAAATATAATCATCTTAAAATATAATTACAAATTACCAAACCCCACATAAGAATAGAAACACACTAAATTATAATTAAAAATTATCAAGACTTCACTTTCACTATCCTATTTACAAGTTTTGCAGTTTCACTGTCAAGTTTGATGTTTCACAGAATTGTGAAGTCTATACCGCGGACGAAGGTCGAAAATATTTGGAGGTAGTTGGAGGCCAGTGCTTCGCACGTTGTTGGCCACTTGCCTCCTGCTTGTTGGATTTTTCTTATCATGTCGTTCCTTTGCCTGGTCACTATGCTACAATCAAATATTACGTGATTGACTGTTTGTTCCTGCTGTCCGCATGGGCATATGGGAGACTCTATTATTCTAAATCTGTGGAGATATGCCCTCAGCTTCCCGTGTCCTGTTGTCATTGCTGTGAATTCCGGGGAAATGGGTACCTTTCGGCTCAACCTCCTCTTGACTAAGGGAAAAAAGGCTTTGCTTATCCTTCCTTTCGTCGATGTATGTATGTATGTATGTATGTATGCATGTACTCGTATAATACGATCATCCTGTATTTTTGTCCCTGAAATATACACCTAATAGGCCTACTTCGTAAGATTTATTTACGTCGATAATTATATGTCCGCTAACTAGCCCCGGAACACGGAAGCCAATTGGATTATTGTGCCTACGTGCATAATTTTTGTATCCTGATTTACCATTCTGTAACTTCCGTGGTTTCATTAAGTTTATTATAAACTATGGATTTAAAGACAAGCACGGCTAGAACAGAGCCTTGCTGTTGAAAAGTTACAAATCTTACCAAATCAACATAATAAAAGAAACAACCACTGCCGTAGCTCAGGTGGTAGGCGCGTGTACCTGTTGATTCGAAGGTGCGCTCGAGTGTGGGTTCGATTCTCGCGTGGGATCATTATGATGTTAGGTTTCTTCTGAGGTTTTCTCTAACTGTAATAGGAATGTCAGATAATCACACGGCGAATCATCGGCCTCATCTCGCCTTCACCAATTCCATCGACGCTAAATAACGTAGTTGTTTACAGTGTCGTTAAATAACAGACTAAAACTGAAGTAACATATTTAATAATAATAATAATAATAATAATAATAATAATAATAATAATAATAATAATAATAAGTTAATACAGTAAAACCTCTCTAAAACGAAATACGATCGTTCCAGATTTTTTTTCACAGGTTTTCGTTTTACAAAGGGTTGAGTTTTGGCAAAACTAAGAACAGACTACTGCAATATGCTCTCCGTAGGAAGAACAGAAAGAAGAAATAATTTGAAATAAAAGTGAATTTTATTTTCATAATTATTAACTTACGTAATTGCAGCGTCTCGCGCTCTCTCTCTCTCTCTCTCTCCTCTCTCTGCGCCCTAGTTTCTTGGCCCCCACATTTCTTTTAGAGTGCATTGCCGCCACTTTTTTTAAGGGAAAGTTGTAGGATTTCCTTCGCGTCCTGCATCAATTCAGAGTGTAAATTGCGCCCTGATCCATCGGTTGTGTAACTGAAGTTTTGTTTGATCAAAAATAGATTAACTTCACGTTAGACAAATCAATCCTTGGATGGCAGGTAGCACTGTCTAAAAACAATATGACCTTACGACCTTGACGTTTCATTCCTCCATTAAAAGAATGAAGCCACTCTTCCATGATAGAACTGTCATCCAGGATCTTTTATTAAATCGTACAGTTTTATTTTAGTCGCACTGTTCTTTAACACTGTATTGGCTTGTTAACACAAACCTCAGAATAAATAAACGGAAATGTGAAACTAAATTGACACTACACTATAATTATTCATAGTTTCATTCTACTCGCACCATCCTTTAACAATGTATTGGCTTATTAGCACAAAACTGAGAATAAATGAACAAAACTGCAAGAGGGTTAGAAGAGGTCAGTAACCTGCCCGGGTCCTTGACAATAAGCACAGAATAGTGACATGGTTACAGAAGCTTCACCCCCAACGCCTGACAAAGAATAGCGAAAGTCTTGCAGATCACTGCATGTACAGTCACACAAAAAACATGCCATGTTTCGTACAGTATTATCATAAAATTAAAAATGGTTTGATGGAATTTAGCAACAATTACGCTTAAAATTATCCGTTTTAGTTAGGTGTTTTTTTTTTAACCTTAATGGCACCAAAAATGATTCCGTTTTCGCGTTAGGCAGTTTTCCGTTTTAAAGTATTATTTTACATGGAAATCATTCCGTTCTCAAATTTATTTTTCGTTTGTGCAGATTTCCTTTTTATAGATGGTACCTTTTAGCAAGGTTTTACTGAGATAATAGACTAATAACAATAATAATAATCACCAGTATCATACAGTAAACTACGTTCAAAGGTTGGGACTTTTTTGTTTTCACTTTTGTGAGCATTATGACTCAACATAAGCCGCGCGCGTATGTGTATGTAACTTTGGTCACGATATTACGCCACCACGTAAGATTATACATGATAGCACAAGACAATGGACTCAATCCTAGGCACCTGTGGAGAGAGATACATTTCCACTTTTATACTGCAAATCGAACACAGATGCCTGGATTATAGTGGAGGCGAAACAAATTAAATAATCACAATTTATTATTATTATTATTATTATTATTATTATTATTATTATTATTATTATTATTATTATTAGATTACTTTCTCAATCCTCTCAATAATTACAAACACTGCAAATAACTCCACCTTTATTCTAGGAACAGCAAAAGAACTACTCGGGTTTCTGATAGGTCATAAAGTATTAAGCACACATATGGAAGAGTTGATTTACCTCGACGGTTATAGATATATGGAATTGTACGTACAATACGTAGTTACAATTTCGCCCCGAATCCCGCAGCTCCCCATGGACGGCAGCCTTGCATTATTCGAAGTCAAAATTGGTAATAACATCGCTGGATCCAATCAATGTCCTCGTTTATTTTAATAGCATGGAATCTAGATCAGATGTGTGTGAGGTCAGCCCTTCATCTCCACTTTAAAATATGGATCCGCTGAAGCTACTGTACAGTATGTGCACTGCCTACCGCGTGCGAAAATTAACAAGGAACAGATCAATATCAGCCAAGACGTAACAGCAAGCACCCTATCTGTCCAAATGATGAAATATGACTTAGCAAGGAATCCGAGTATAACATAGGCTACCAACATTCTTCAATACCGGGAACATGATTAAGATGATATCAAGACATAATAGCCAAACACACTTTTGAATACAGTAGTACGAGTATATTGCAATAGGTAACGTCGGTATTGTCTAAAAATACTTAGAAGTGAAAATAATTACACTTGAGTTCCATATGTGTGTGTGTGTGTGTGTGTGTGTATGGGAGTGGGTGATTGTCCCTTGAAGTGTGCTGTTCTGTGCTGTCTCCGCGTTGGTCCTATTGACCACATGGTGAACGAGGTCTGCATTGTGCATATGCCTAGTGTTGGTCCAAGGATACATCCTCCCCTAAGCCGCCTTGGTAGCCCAGTTATCAGAGCGCTGACTTACGATGACAACTGAGCCGAGTTCAAATCTCGGCGATGGCGAAGTTGTATTTGTGATGGACAAAGCCAAGGTTGTGAGGGCTTTTCTTTGGGTTCTCTCATTTTCCCTTCGTTATTTCACAACCACTCCCCATAAACTCCCCTTTCCTTATCATCTCCGTATTGAAAGAGACGTCGAAACCACCGTCCGCCATGGTAGGTGTTCCTCGTCGTTTGTTCAAAGATTTATAAATTTCAATGATGATGGATTCTAGACGACTCGTAGATCTGCACAAGAGGCACTAAAGCTCACCAGAATCTCTCTCCTGACAGGAATATTACGAAGCATATATTCGTTGATCTTTGGAGTACAGCAGACTACCACCACAGTTATGGTATACGGATTTGATGGCTGGAGAGGAATACGTAGCGACTTAGTCGAGCAGCACAACTGCATGCAGCTCATTCCATTATGGGTGCACAAAAACTCATTTGGATTGAAGTACTTAGAAATGCTTCATATCCAGCCCGATAACCACCTCTGTACCTTATATGAAGCGCTCAGCGCACAAATGGCCCAACCCACAAAATTTGCATTGCTTTAAAGAGCTCCTCATATTGTTATCTAAAAACTGTAAATCGGCCTAATCATCACTCCCAGTTTTTCCATGAGATTTCAGCACAAGTTTCATTTATGTATCACATTTCGCGCACTGTTACAAGGAAGTAAAGTGGAAATATCATTTTGTGGGTTGGTCCATTGTGCGCTAAGCGCCTCTATCCTCCCTACACCACGCTGGCTTGTAAGTCGGTATCGAAGGAGGTAAAACAAGTCAAAGAATGTCTTATGTATGTACGTATGTATGTATGTATGTATGTATGTATGTATGTATGTATGTATGTATGTATGTATGTATGTATGTATGTATGTATAACCAAGCAACATTCAAAACATAGCGCTTCCGTTTGCGAGTATGCATGACGTCATTGTTCCACATCCACCAACTGATAACGAGAGGCGTGACAGAGAGGTAGGCCTTTTACACTTTAAGATTGACCTAAATACGCCGACGTGGTAGAAACAGAAGTGTTATATTACACTATCTAGAGTAAACCGCACTTCACAGGAGCAGATCTGTACTCTTCAAGAGACTGAAGACGACTTTATTCCCATTCCAGTCCATTTGGTTTTCGCGCACTCTGAAATATACATCTGCTGCCTGGCTATACCTACAATAGTCGTTTTTTTTTTTACTCATGTGTTAATATGTCAGAGAGTAGGCGCAAATAACGGATACTCATCCATATATTTCCTAACCACTGACATATTACATTCCACTTTAAACAGTTTGAGAAGTGAATGCATTAATATTATCCTCTGGCTTACATATGACTAAGCACTCAAAATAAATATTCTTAAAAAGAAACATCATTATTCTAGTACACTGTGGTTCAGAAACCAGCCCAAGTCTGGACTCGTTTTCTTTAAAATTATTATCACGCCCAGAAAAATACTAAACGCAAGGTCTTCTAATATTTCACATACGGAATAGAGAAGGGAACTTTCCATGTAATGTCTTAACTAATACAACAATGCGTGACAGCATATTTCAAGCGAGGTTTCCTTAGTTACACTCAGAGACGCGACCTGCGGTGAAATTCGGCAACTACTGAAAGTTACTTATAGATAAGTCGAACTTGATCCTTCGTACTAACGGAAAACATTATGTTGGCATAACTTTCGTCCATTTGGTTTGATAACTAGCCGCAAAAATTGACGAGTCTGTAAATGTCGGCCATTTTGATACGGTACTTAAGACTTCGAGATGGCTTGGAACAGATTGGCAAGCTTTTACGTTTAAGTAGACCTACAGTACATAAAATAAAACTGAAAGAAAAAGGTACAGAAAGAGGAAACAACAGTTTTCGTTCAGGTGCAGCTGCATTGGAACATATTTCTAATTTGTTTATTACAACTTAATGAAGTGAACACGTATTTTTTACTCCAATAAACATTCCTCGTTAACAGGCACGTATTGCTGAGAACAAAATGTAATAAAGGAAATTAGTTATGTTTACAAAACTTAGTGCCAACATTTAACTAAAGCATTTAGTTAAAAAAAAAGCTTCTTTCGGCCACCAGCGTGGCTCGGAAGGTAAAGTTTTCCCCAACTGTACAGCAAATGCCAGGCAATCCTACAGCAAATTCTCGAATACCTCTAGCCGATGTCATCTCCTTCAGGGCAGGGCACGGACTGGGACCGTCATCGCACGCAGGTCACTCGGGTGGGCCCACTGTACTACCGAGATGGAATGGTGTGCATGCCTTATGGCGCTTCGCGCTACAGAACCCACTGCATGCCACCTCCGAACTCCCCTAACGCCAACATGATCCCGGTATCTTTCCGTTGTAGGCCTCAATGCAATGTCATGTCATTATAATAAAATTCACTGATGCCAGATAAAATTACAGTTGATACAGCTTGTTAAATATCCTATAGAAAAGATTAAACAAATTCGCTTACTTCTTTATATGTTTCTGGTAGGCCAATTGAACCAAGGTAACTTAAGAAGCATGGGTGGGAAAATATCTTAACAGTGACCAAGCCCTGTCAGAAGTGGTTTTCTCAGCTTCGGCGCCCTTAAGATATCATACCTACTCATTCCTCAATTTTACAAATCAGAAAACCTTAGTGGAACTCCTGTAATGTGGAATCAACATGAAGTTCAACCTTCAACTAGACAACAAGACATCACATTGTCAACGGAAAAAATATCCATGTACTAGGCGAAATTCAAATATACGATCATCGCTTCATTCAGTGTCAAAATTGCGCCTTTAGCGCTATGCACACTACGATCTTCAACATTTCAGTGTTTCATATAATGAGTTGAAGAAGTCACTCAAATCGATGAGATGATGATGATGATGATGATGACGGTGAAAAAGAATAAAAGGAAGAGAAGGGGACACTAAGACGACCATGGTGATAAAACAAGGACAATCAGAGTACAGAAATGTTCGAAGTACTCAGAGAAAACCTGCCTCTAACAAGTAACTTTCTTTTAACCACACAAGTTTCACAGGTTTTGATAGAGATAAAATTCAAATTCAGTCTGCAAAATGTTGTCGTCTAGTCGGCCTTAATTCTTCGTTGGGATGGAACAGAAGAAGTAAGTAGTTTTTCCTTAAGAAGTTCACCTAATTAATGTGATGTTTAATCAGTTTATGTCTCGTGGTGTTAGAGAAACAACCATCAGAAAGGGTGTGTGGTAAAATTCGATGTGTTCTGTTGAGTACTTTTCCTTATTATTTTTAGTATATTTTTAGGCCGCTTTGTTCGTAAGAATTTTTAACTAATGCCAAATAGTTCTAAGCAGTAACTAATCACTTTTCACGATGAAGACAAAATCTGTAACAGGAAGAGATTTTTTCTTTACGGAGGACGGATCCGAAGGCTTACACTGCACTCTGAGAATTATTATGCTTATCACTCCTATTCTGTGAATGATTGGTGGCCCAGTGATGTATAAGAAATAACGCGTGAACGACCTTCGATTCTTTCGCTTGCTACCTGGATGCAATATACTGCTATACAGAGAGCAGTAACCAAAAGACAAGGGTCAACAAAATGAACATTAAATCAAGTCGAGTTACGATAATTCTGTTACGATTTCCTTTACACCTTTATAATAAATACAATATAATTATTTCATAACAGAAGATGTTACATATGAGATTTTGAGTAACTAACTAAAAGTTACTTGCATACTATTCCACGGAGTTTGTCTCCTGGGGAAGATGGTACGGTGAACTAATTTTCTACGTTATTTTGACGACATGGAGAATTACTGTGAGTTAAAAGTAATAATGACTCCGGAAACGACAACAGGGCTACGCCGACAGCGTATTCCGAATCACACAACAATGACGTCACGCTGCAGCGAAATAGGAACAAAACTGCTGGAAGCTTCGATGGCTATCATGCCGGCTGTACAAGTTGTTGCCTGTGCTACGCTAGCAAGATTTTTCGAAATTTCCGTACTGTCATCTCGTTCAAAGAAAAGAGGGCATAAACAATTTATTTCTTAAACCAGTAGTAATAACTGATCCATTGACATGTTCGCTCATAACCCATTAACATATTGTTTTTACGTTGTGCTCATTACAAACAATACAGCAGAACCAAAGCAGAACACATCGCCATAACACAACAGTGCACGATGTCATTCGTCTGCTAATTCCCGCCCTATACAAGAACTAATCAGATTCACTGATGGCAGCTGACTGCCACCACCTCTGCAAGCTGATGGAACCGGTGCGACATCGGTGGAGCATCAGTGATGTCATAGTTGAAATTCGGAACACCGTAATGCCATCAGATTGCTCAGCGCTGAGATTCGGAATGCGTTCCGAGGAAACCTGTTCACATCGCCTTTGCGACTACAAGTTGCACTTGATCCTCATGGGATTTTAGCTCAGGTCTCCAATCCATATAGTGATAATAGTCCTGTAACTAACAACAGTGAGCTTTTGCTAATATTGAAAGAATACGAAAATAATCCTCTATATAGGTCTATTCGAAGTTAAAGTTAACAGTGTGAATCTAATACAACGAAGTTTACGTGGGAAATCGCATTAAGCCTTTCAGATATCGAGCCTCAGATTTTCAATACGATACGAGTTCGTAATAATTGTATATTTAAAAGGACTTGACAGTTCATTCGAAGTTTCTAGCATAGTACACGAACCACAGTTCACACATCCCTCATTTAGATACTATTCATAAGCACGTCCTGGGAGATCGGTGCTTCATCTTCTGGGCTTATACTTCGGCTGGATTATGAATAAATAATTTAGTCATACAAGCCACTATGAAAGAATGTACAACCATAAAATAGGCACATCTCTCCTAAAATAAGTGGAGTATTAAACGAACTGTCAACTGTTACGAAATGAATGAAAACAAATTGAGGAACAGACATACAATTTTTCGGGAATCTACTGAGTCACTTGAAAGAGTATAGTTCATTCAGTATCGTGACATTGCAGTTGGCGTTAAGCTTCATACAGCAACTCGTCTTACTACTGATCTAGTCTGAGTGTTTGTGTTGGAGTGCGAAATGCGCTCCGAGTTTACAAACATCAGGGATGTCCATCAAAATTGTCGGCCACTTTGGAACGTAAAGCACAATTGGAGTGATGGCAATTTTAAGTCTTTGAGAATCATCATATTCACAGCTGATTCGGTATGATCCTATTTCAAGGGACGGATGAATATTTATTATGCAATTGTTGCATGAAAGATGTTCCAATCCAGCAGTGAAGAATCCCGTAATGTCAGTGTTTAAGTGCTCGAAATCCACACAAGAATTGTTGCTCGAACAGTCGACATGGGTCCTGATTCACGTAAACCGAATAAAAAAGTGAATTTTCGAAATACATCGTTCAACGTGTTATGTATAAGCAATTCCATCGCGGTATCCATTATACAGTGGATGAATAAAAACTATATTACGCAGTTAATGAAGAGGATTCTACATTTACATATGGAATAACTATGTTTTATAACCTCATCACAGGATCTCTAGGATTTCCTTCCTGTAAAGGTATTAGGGAGTGGTAGTATGGAATATTCCGAGTAAAAATGTTCATATAAACATATGTCCAATTTTCAATGGGTGTGCAGATACAGCTATTTGAATATTACGCATAACAAGTCTTACAAGTGGCAAGAAGAAGAGACCTACTGTATGTTTTCCATTAATACATGGGTCATTCAATAATTAGTGGCAACAGTGTTTGTATGTGGCACTATCAGCGGTAAATGATGCAAGCTGATAACAATGAGAAAGAAGAGCATCTGATGCGTGTTATCTGTGAATTTGAAGACAATAATCTCATTTATAAGATATTTGTAGTGAGTTTAATTTGTAGACTGTTATCTGTAGTGCTCTAAAATATTTAGCAAATGCGAACAAAGATGCTTAATTGAAATTCAGATTGCAAGAGGCAAGAATGCTCGACAATGCCATACAGCATTACTGGAAGCTTGTGGTAGAGAGACTTCACCATTATGACGGGCATTGCTTCAATAGGCTATGTGCCTTTTCCGTTATATATAGGCTATTCAATTTATGATTACATTTGTATTTTCCTCTCTCAGATGCATACTGCCCAAGCTTGAAGGGAATCAGTCTTATTTTGTAATTTATGCCAAAATTATAACTAGACGCCTGAATCAAACTACAGACACTTTAAAGGACAACATGAATTTAGAAAAGGAGAATCGTGCTCTATAATTTTACAATACGAAACAACACAAAACGAAGGTAACTTGATTAAGTAATCTATATTATAGGCCTATTACTTTATTTACTATGAGAAGCATTTGGCAGAATAAGTCGTAAAGGACTCTGGAGTGTAATACAGTAGAATGCAGAGGATAGTCAGAAACAATTTAAGTACGTACTAAAAAACATATTTGAATAAACTTTTAATGATAAGCTACTGATAAAGCACACAGTGGGACAGGGATGTCCTTTATCGCCTGCACTTTCTATACAGCTCATGCATTTTGTCATGACACTCGCGATGTGCATTATGGGAACGACGTTTCTGTGGAGGGGGTAGGAGTAGAAGGGAAAGTCGGGCGTGAGTCTACCGAGTTCAAGGCAAAGAGTAACCCATTCCCTATAATTCGTAACTAGACTCATCCGATCTCGTGCGCAGCTCTGTAGGAAGAGTGGGGGAGTGTCTTGACAAAATGCATGAGCTGTATTGTATTGAGAGTACACTGACGTAGAAAAATTCGAGAATAGGAAGTAAGCTAAGAATACATTTTAAACTATGTGATTTGAATTTAAATACAGTACTATTTGCTACAGTTTAGAGAACTGGACAATGAAGAAAACAGATAAAAGAATGAAGCAAAATGCAGAAATGCGATTCCTGAGATATGTTACTAGACACATCATCATAGATCAATCATTTAGCACTGCAAAGGTATCCCCTTTACACGCCACTAACACACATGGAGGGCATGGAGGTAGAGCTTCCATGACCTCGGCACTAGAAAGAAGTGGTGTGATTGTCACCACACTCTAAACAACTTTTACTCCCGGGAAAGACCCGGTAGGTACTTATTTTTACAGGAGGCGAAGTGAAAGTTCAGGAAGTTCTGGCAACAGTAACAATTCCGCCACCATCCTGAATCGAATCCGAGATCTCTTAGTTTGTAGTCAGCTGTTCTACTTACTGAGCTGATCGAAAACCTTTAGCAATGTAGAAAGGCCTATTAGAAAGAAATTAAACATATTCAACCTAAACAGTAAAACTTGACCGTACAATCGTAATTGATAGGTAGCGATATATCATTACGTATGTCTGTAGAAAAATAATGAACACAATAATGCACTCCAACAGGATTTCGAGCTGAACGCACACGAAGATGGGAGGAATCCTTGTGAAGTGCGACAAGTTAACTTGACTAGTGCTATGTGGATGATGACTATGGCATTATTACGATAATTAGATGATTATTATTATTAACTTATTATTATTATTATTATTATTACTAGTATCATCATCATCGTCGTCGTTTTTGCCGTTTTTACAAAGTTTCTCTAAGCCTTTGAGATTAAACAGGAAACAAGACAGGGAAAATATGCTAGGAAAAGAGACAAATATCGACTTAACATCTGGAAAGTGAACTGGATTTTCTGGTTTTGTAGGAAAAGCCATAATTTAAATAAAAAAAGGACTAAATATTATTGACTGCAATTCTAAAATTGGTTCGATTGATCCAACTAGATCAGCTGAACAATAGCAGAACATGTAGGCCTAAAGTTCTGAGAACCAACAAACCAGCAATGAAGAGGCTTGCCTGATAACAATCCAATCCATATTATATTACGGTAATCCAGTATTATGTCGAACTTTTTACATTGATCCATTCCGGAGAACTAAGGAAACAAACATCTGTCAGCATTCAGTTTTCCGAGAGAAGTAAAAGGGTGAAAACTTATGGGTCAGTAACGTGAATGATTCTTTTTGGCAGATGTTTTGGCAAGCCAATAAAGGAGACAAATGGATTGTAACATCGGGGCGGTTGTAACACACTCCTCTGCTGTGATCTGCGTGTTTGGGGAGGAGTGATGTTCCAATGGTGGGGATTCCAGCTGATTGGGGCGCCTCCCCACCACAGTTCACTTGGCAACTGTAGTGTTTCTCTACATTTAATTACATATAAATGTCATTACTATGACAAACATTTCTGAGTATTTGATCATTTATAGAACAGCGATTTACTGTCTACTGACGATTGTACGGGATTTTCTCTTGTAATAGCGATGCACACAATGCACTTCACAGGCGTCCAGCAATATCAAACATTCACTATTGACTACACATTACACTGTAGGATTGTTGCTTTCAGGCAAGAAAAGAACTGTTTGATGTCACTCTATTACTACTGGTACCGACAGAGGACATAAGACTGAAGAATAAAGGACCACCAATCTGCCTGGCAATTATAAATCTATATTCACACATTTCACAATTTCATGCGCATAGAACTATATAAAGACTGTTCCACAATAAACCGGGAACGGAAACGAAAACGAGAACGAGAACGGAAATGTTTTTAAAGTAAATATATTTAAATGTGAGCATTCACAATTAATTTTCACGTTCCCGTTCCCGGGCTCCGGTCAGCTTCTCATTAATTGTGAATGCTCACATTCAAATATATTTATTTTAACAATATTTCCGTTTTCGTTCTCGTTGTCGTTTCCGTTCCCATTTTCTTGTTGACCAACCTTAAATCGTTCACTATCTGAATGTCCTGTTCTCAATAGCATTGGAGTTGCGTCTATGTCCACTGTGCGAATATTACTGGGACAGAGACCTGGGGAAGATTTAGCAGGTCCATTTACACATTAAAAACATCTCGAATTATGACTCACTATTCGCAGAAGGCCCGGATTCTAGTCCCGGTCAGGTCTGGGATTTTTCAATTGTAATCTCACTAGAGGTTTTGATTTATCTAGATCAAATCAAAACTCGAGTGGGATTTAATTGACTATTACACGATTAGAAGAAAGTATATAAAGATTAGAATAAATAAAGTACTCTAATACAAAAAATATTAATTCACTTACTAAAATTTTATTTCAGTAATGTTAGCTTCACCAAAACGTTTGAACGGAGCCGCTATTTTTAGTTGACTGTCTATGCGATAAACAAATGACGACCGCAAAGCATGTTTTATAGTACCGTAAAGAATTTTCAGTTTTAAATGTTGCTAAACTAAGAAACAAATGGTAGGAAGGTGATGAAACAGAACAAAGTATATAAAGATTAGAAGAAATAAAGTACTCTAATACAATAAAATAGATATTAATTGACTTACTAAAATTCTATTTCGCTAACGTTCCCTTCACCAAAATGTTTGAACGGAGTCGTCATTTTCAGTCGACTATGTGGGAAACAAATGACGGTCGCAAAGCATGTTTTATTGCATCGTACCGTAAAGAGTTTGCAGTTTGAAATGTTGGCAAACAAAGAAACAAATGCTAGGGAAGTGATAAAAACAAATAAATACTAGGGAAATTATAAACATAAACAAATGCTATGGAAGTGATAAAACTGTGCGATAAGCAGCGACGATCGGTTGAAAGACGTCCTTTCGTACCGCTTTATTGGTCAAAAGTAGTATGACGTAGTAAAAGTGTAATAGTAATTGAAAAATCCATAGTCACACACTTGTAGCGGACAAGATCGCAGTTGGAGTTTTTCTCGGGGTTCTCCCGTTTTTCCCATATTAGACATTTACATCATTCCGTCACCATTTCTCCATTTCGTCATCATTCCATAGCATTCCCCGGTCGCCGGTTGGCGACGCACGAAGGGTGGCCTAGGGACGAGGGGAATTGCCTGCTCTAAACCTGGGTACGCAGAGAATCTTAGTGTAGTCAGCCGGTGTGGATTTGGGAATGCGCCTAGCTTGAGGATTAGCGCATATATATACAGGGTGTTTTCGGGCTGGTGTTACAAACTTTCAGGGATGATGGGGAAGATCACATGTATTAATTTGAGATAAGGAACCCTGGTCCGGAAATGACTGAGTCGATAAAAAAATACAGACTTGATTCAATGGATATACAAAGCCGGACAGTGGAAAAAGTGAGAGATAAATAGCAGATGACTTAGGTGTCTATCTGCAACGTGGAACGTTCCTCGGAAGGGTCTTCTGGAAAGATTAGATGGTACAGTAGTTTCCTGTTACTCCTTGTGTCGACGATAAAGTTGATTTTAAATTAGCCTATGGAAACACAGCAGAATGGTAGAAGAGGAAACCGCAGTGCCACGAGATATTTCTGCACTCACATCGAACTTGTTCACCAGAAATCCCATTTGGGCTCTATGCGATTTGAACTTTTTTTAAAGAATGAAAATTCGACACTTTACCTCTTCAAATAACGCTACGCCAGATGATAATTTTAAGAAGTACATAGGCCCTATTGTATATTGAAAATTATCTACCAATTAATTTGGGAACCATTTAGAAGAAAATTAAAACACATACAAATTGAAATATAGATTCCCAGTTTTCTGGTGTAAAGATTTACTATGTCAATGAGCTGCAGTGTCAATTGAATCCTGTAGATTCAAAACTCCCTAAAAACCATTTTTTTTTTTCACAATTTAGTTATGTGCACCAATAGATTGTCAAGGATGAGCTCTATTCATTTAAGGATAATTCCACGGTAATGGACGGGACAATTATACAAGTTGTTCAGTATAATATATATATATATATATATATATATATATATATATATATATATATATATATATTTATTTATTTCGTACGGAAATTATTTAATATACAAAATAAAAGTCAGAATGCCTGCATCAGGTTATAAGCTGATATTATTTCTGTGAAAAAGCAAGTTATAAAATATTTGATAACAGTTATAACTGTTGAAAGAAAGGTAACAGACGGGACATAAAAATGACACAGTATATACAATGAACACAAACTCCATACAATCTCTGTCCTGCTATGAAATACAAAAATACCATAATATTACCAAATATTGCGAGTGTACACGGCTATTCATGGGTACATTCAAATTTTGTGTAATATGAATTGTGTATTGAGAGGAACTGTCTAAAAATGGGTAACAGACGGGACATTTTCTGAATGGTCTTGTAATGAATGGAAAGAACAACTGAATAAAACAGTGAACTATTATAAACAAGTTTTAAACAATTAATAGACATTATATCTGCACATATTACTTTAGCATATCTCCTATAACAACAAAATAATACAATTAAGTAGGTCTATAATGTCGCATATTGTACAACATAATCATTTAACGTTGTAATACCAAAACTGTTGATTGATGCAAGTACAAATAAAACAAAGAGTGAAAAAATCAGATTGAACATACACACCATAAATGCATTTAATAGGTCTATTTTTATTTTGTACTTGAAGATTTGGTTTTTTCGAATGAAAATTCATGGTCATCAGAGCTGTAAGAGTAATATTTCCATTTGATTTTGTATGGAGATACTCCAATTATGGAATGTATTTTTTGTGTCTCTCTGGAAGGGACGCTGTGTTTTGTTTCAACGCGCGTTCAACATATCATGATGTTTCACTGTTTCGTCTGTAATAAAAATTAATTGCATCATATTCGACATCTCTGACAGGGTTTCCTATTACAGATATGTTGCTTTCCTTCATTCATAATTCACAGGTTCTCGCTAATACACCCACAACCTCATCATGCCTTCTTGGACTTTGAGGCAGATTTCGGAGAGCACGATGGACAGCTTTAGTCCTAGTGTTAGAAACAGAATACTTGAACAAGTTGGTTCTTCACTTGGACTCAGGCTATTCAATTTTCACCGGTAGACACGTTTCCGTTCACGATCATATTTCTTTGCTTTCTCATATCCTTCAATGTGATAGTTGTCTTCTTCAGAGCCCGTGCATGTTTCTTCCTTTTTGCGTCCTTAATTTTAGCATTTTCATAATTATCCGACTGTTTCAGGCATTCTCTACACCGCTTCATTTTCTCGGCTGGAGACTTATTTTCCATGTTGTTAAAGTACTATTAACCTGCAGTATACACTTTAACTTACTATATGGATGATTATGATGATGATGATGACGATGATGATAATAATAATAATAATAATAATAATAATAATAATAATAATAATAATAATGCTGATGATACTAGTAATAATAATAATAACATTAATAACGAATTCATGGTATGGGCTTCATGATTACGGACAAGTAACAAATGAGACAGTTATTCTTGTCCCGTCTGTTACCACAAGATGTCCCGTCTGTTACAACGATTAAAAATATTGTTTTGAATTTAATTAAGGTCTTGAAGGTTCATGGTGTTCATCATGGAATATTGGAAGAGAATATATTTTTTCATTGGCTAGTTTGCAATAGTTCGGCTTGAAACTAAATAAATTCAAACATTTGGTAACGGACGGGACATAAACTTGAGCTGATTTAGATGACCTCATAGCAAAAGTTAAAACTATCGAATGAGGCAATGTATTATACCTGCTTCATCCTCTTTCGCGAAGGTGTACGTTCAACCAAACCACTCACTGTTAAGATCATTCACAGACTGATGAGATAAGGGAGACCAAAGTTCACTGCAGTTGCTTCGCTTGTAGGAATAATATGCTCTAACTTCCCGCTCACATTCAGAACAAACTATAAACGAAAACAAGCTCTCTTCTGTGCCTCGGTCTTGTCCATTCATTACTCTCAGACGTAAAAATAATAAAGACTTTAAAACAACAACTTCGTATGTGACATCTGATGTCATGGTTTTCGTGGAATTACCCTTAAATAGCTTTGAATTTCAAAAGCCACTAAATTTCATGCAAAAGGCTCGTTAAAATCACTGTTAAGTCCAAAATCTCCTCTATCCACCACTTTCAAAACCCTTTAACTTGTAAAAATGGATATAGGCTAGGAGATTTTGAATCTGAAGAATTTAATTACACTACACGGTTCTTTCCGTATTCAATGGCGTTATTAGGAGTCCTTTAGATAGACGATGATTATGAAACAATATAATGAATCAATTTTCAAAAGATACTAAAATGTTCGCAAAATATCTGTCTCATAACATGTAACCCCTGCGGTGACTGCATATCTAGAATACCAATTTGTCAAGGAAGAAGCTCGGGTTTGAGTCCCAGTAGGCATAGAAATTTTATTGAAAAATTCATGGCGACATTTGCGGTGAACAAGTTCGAAATTTGATTTTTTCTCGAGGTTCCTTCGCTTCTTCATCATCGACATAATTCCGTCAACATCTTTTTTCGATTACCAAATTCATCAGCATTTCTCCGATCACAGTCGGTGACGTACGGAGAAATCTGGTCCGAAGGCATGTAGGATTATAAATCTGCATGTGGTCTGGATACTCGGTGAGCCTTAACACAGTTGAATGGTGTGGAAGAGAATGAACCTAACTGAGGTTAGTACAACGGATTAGAGCAGTGGTTCGCAAAGTGGGGGTCGCGACCTCTTGGAGGGCAGTGTAAAGGGCTGAGAGGGGTCGCGGGATGTTTTACAAAATAGGCTAAATAAAAAATCGTCTTATTAACATATATATATTAATTTTTCATTTATAAACAAAAAAATAAACAACGTTTAACATAAAAATAAACAAAAAATTATCAGCATTAATTTTTCTTTTAGAAACACAAAATAAACAATATTTAACATAAAAGTAAACAAAAAAATTATCAGCAATTATTAAATAAAAAATAATACGGTAAATGTGTTTGTTTTTCAATAAGTAACTTCTCAAATCTGAAGTAGTCGATATACACATAGTGACATCATTTTCAAGTTCGAGATTTCTCGCTTTGTTTTGATGACAATCATAGACGGGAATCTTATTTTGCATAAATAGGACATTTCAAATGTTAGCATGCTTCTTTCGCAACCTCGAGGAGTTCTTTTCATTCAAAACTGGTTCATGATATGCGAAAAAAGGCGCAGTTTCAACATTTCATCAGTAGATATATGTTTCTGTAAGTTTTTCCCTTTTTTTTATTTAAATCACTTCAAGGCAATTGTATAAAAACGGATTCAATATCCATCTGTGACTGTCGTAATTGTTTTGAATTTCTTCCGCAAAATACTCTAAAAGCTGTCGTTTAAATTCGTACTTTGAATAAACTTGTAGTTGTTTACAATAATTTTACAAAGACTTGTATTTTACGAATGGGGTCAAGAACTAGTACGGTAGTGGGGGAGGGGGGGTCACAAACAGAAGTCTGGCCCAAATGTGAGTCGCGCCTTCAGAAGATTTGGGAACCAAGAGAATAATCAGAGTGCTACGTCATGACCTCCACATGTATACATGTATGTATGTCTGTCTGTCTGTCTTCCTATCTATCTATCTATCTATCTATCTATCTATCTATCTATCTATCTATCTATCTATCTATCTATCTATCTATCTATCTATCTATCTATCTATCTATCTATCTATCTATCTATCTATCTATCTATCTATCTATCTATCTATCTATCTATCTATCTATCTATCTATCTATCTATCTATCTATCTATCTATCTATCTATCTATCTATCTATCTATCTATCTATCTATCTATCTATCTATCTATCTATCTATCTATCTATCTATCTATCTATCTATCTATCTATCTATCTATCTATCTATCTATCTATCTATCTATCTATCTATCTATCTATCTATCTATCTATCTATCTATCTATCTATCTATCTATCTATCTATCTATCTATCTATCTATCTATCTATCTATCTATCTATCTATCTATCTATCTATCTATCTATCTATCTATCTATCTATCTATCTATCTATCTATCTATCTATCTATCTATCTATCTATCTATCTATCTATCTATCTATCTATCTATCTATCTATCTATCTATCTATCTATCTATCTATCTATCTATCTATCTATCTATCTATCTATCTATCTATCTATCTATCTATCTATCTATCTATCTATCTATCTATCTATCTATCTATCTATCTATCTATCTATCTATCTATCTATCTATCTATCTATCTATCTATCTATCTATCTATCTATCTATCTATCTATCTATCTATCTATCTATCTATCTATCTATCTATCTATCTATCTATCTATCTATCTATCTATCTATCTATCTATCTATCTATCTATCTATCTATCTATCTATCTATCTATCTATCTATCTATCTATCTATCTATCTATCTATCTATCTATCTATCTATCTATCTATCTATCTATCTATCTATCTATCTATCTATCTATCTATCTATCTATCTATCTATCTATCTATCTATCTATCTATCTATCTATCTATCTATCTATCTATCTATCTATCTATCTATCTATCTATCTATCAACTAATTTCGTAGCTACTGCGTACAAGATCATCGCCTTGGTTTTCTAAATACTGTCAGATACTGCAGGACTAGTGCTGTACTGATACGCAGACAGTTAACAGAGAGCAAAGAAGACAACAGCCATAATATTTTAATTTCAAACTTTGTAGTCGGCAATTCCATAGCAGAACAATATTGTAGGCTACCAAGTAGATCACATGCTGTAACAGAGATTGAAATCCTGTTTCTCATTCCCTCGTTCTTTATTTAATTAGTACAAATTTATTATTCTGTAAACTTATCAATTTATTTATTCTATTTTATGTTTCCAATTTTTGTCAAGGTTTGACCTTTTTGTCTCTTCAGATTATTTCAGATGGGTGACAACAGAGCTTAGAAATTAGAAAAAAATAGAATGCTGAATTATAAAGAATCGCAAGATAGTAAAAATAGTTAAAAACAATATTACTCACAGGAAGAAACATTATTGGAACGAGTACTACGTTTTGGTGTGACAGTTTATACGAGCAGGCTACACCCCCTATGCCCTTTATGTTCTTTTCGAGAACATTGAAAATTAACACAAGTCAACGACGTAAGTAAATAAGAAGACAATTTATCCTTCTATAGTAGATGGGAATCCCGTGATTTAAGGTTAGCACGATGTCGGATTTCTATTAAAAGTAACACAGGACATCAAACTGACATCCATGCCTGAGGAGGGATTCCAATCCACAATACTGTAGTCTCCACTCAAAGTGAAAGCTGAAGGCATGTAATATACAGTGGGATGGGAAACCACATACTAGTGGAATTGTGTACAGAAACATAATTTTTACAAAATGTGTGTAAAAATTATGTTTCTGTACACAATTCCAAGATATTGGTATGGATTTTTATTGTCTTTTCTCGTTTAATTATAAGATTAACAAAAATGTTTGTTCTGTAGTTAAATATGGAATTTTATGTGACTGCGAGATGAGCAATCTGACTGTTTTTTTTTTTCAGAGGACAATAATAATTGTGGGGGGAAAAATGCTTTAAGAAACCCTGTTCAACTGACACTATTTTTATGTGAGGTCATCGACCAAATCTCGATCAATAAGTTAAGGGGAAGCCATTTAATAAAGTGAAACAAGTACATATCCTTCTCAAAATCATCTCGATTGTAAACAGCTTGAAATCAAGCTCCCGTTAAAATCAACGGGGTTTGTCAGAATTTGGCGCGGAACGACAACCGTTCGTCGAGACACTTGCCGAGTCTGGAGAAAAGCTGTGTATACTGTTGGAAAATTCCACGCGGGAAAATCAATATGAGCTGCTGGACCAGATCCTGTGGCTCATCTCGGCCCGCACCTTACGTCACAACAGCGGCTGCTGTAGCCTCTACTTGGGGGCTGCACGAAATACGGGTCCACGGTGTCAATTACTGAATTCCATATATCAGAACCGTCCTCCGGCGCAATTTCTTCCCAAACGAACAGCAGGCATATTCAGTGATGTTTTGTGTTAGACAATGTAACTGAAAGAATGGCTTCGTGACGAGTTCTTCAATTTCCTTAGGTACTTCATATAAATTTCTTCATAAACTACTAAGCTCTAAAAGTTGGTAATAAAAGTACAAGGATAAAATTATAACATGGAAAATAAATGAATTTATTTATTCTGGTAGAGTTAAGGCATGAGGCCTTCTCTTCCACAATACCAGAAGTGAAATATACATTGAAACAATAACAGAAGTAGTAATACTTAAATACAGAATCACCATAATTCACATTAAGGAGCTGACATATAATGAAATATTGACTAAACATGATACATAATTAAGTAATTTCCAATTTATATCCTAATTCTACTTTATAATACGCCTAAATGACAATTTATACAAGTACACAGAATAACCTATACACATAGAATGACCTATAAAAATCGGGAACGCTCACAAATCAATTTCATGTAAAAGAATGCAATTCTTACTTCTTAATAATTTAAATTGAACTGTTCGGCAATCCGGGACATGAAGAGGTAAGGAGTTCCATAGACGACAAACTGACACGGTGAAAGATAATGAACAGAAAGAGGTACGGTGATGAGGAATGGATAATAAAGCCTGATGTTGATTGCGCAACGTTGTAAGATATTCAAAGCGAGTTCTCAGATATTTTGGAGTAGAAGTGAGTAATATTCTAAATAGGACGGATAAAGAATGTGCTATTCTTCGCTCCTTTACACGGACCCATGCTCAAATCCACGAATATTGCAGAAGAAGCGGACACACACACATTATGAACACATTAGAGTCTTTCGTTGTTAAATTGTCAGCTATATTTGCCTACCCCCACTATCCGCGGAGTATAAGTTCCGAAAACTACCGAGGACACGCCAAGCCGCGGATCATAGCGAACCCTATTATGTATTTTTTTCGATCATATGCATACTTATAATATAATTTTATTGATAAATTACAAACAATAAGACATTAGGGGAAGCAAATGATGATGATGATGATGATGATGATAATAATAATAATCATCATCATAAATACGTTGTACTTTATTACACTTGAGGACACGCGTTCGCTGTCCAGATTTTCTATCTATCGCTAGTGATGCCCCATTTTGATTACTGCGAGTCTCTCTTGGCCTATTACTGTATAGAAAAACTGGTATATCTTAGATATGACGGGTAGATATATCGATCAATAGGAATATTAATAAAGAAGTCGGAATTCTAGTTAAAAAGGAAGAGTGGGTATCTGAATATCTTCGCAACTGGATCTGGAAACAAATATTTGATAACGAACAAAAAGTTAATAAAAATAAAAAATCGATAAGACCGGTGCTCAAATGAAAACTACATAACAGAAATTAATGAAATTGGATACATTAACGAGAAAGGTTAAACAGAATTAGAAATGAGAATGATAAATGTAAAATACAAGACGTAGCAAAATTTGTAAAATGAACAGGACAAGAATGGAAGGACACCAAGAGACAAAGATGTCCAACTACAAATGAAGTATTACAGATTTCCTATGATGAAGGTACAGTATAGAGCAGCAGTCATCAGCACAGTGCACTCTCGGGCTAGCGTCTCTTACCAGCAGGTCTCTTGCAGCACCAGCGTGCATGCGTGGCTGTTGGGGGGTATGCACGTCGGTGCATATTGTGATGTAGTGCTTACCCGTAACCCATTTCAGTGCATGTTGACGTCTATTGGTATAGAGAGTGAATTCCTTTTCAACCTCAGCAAATACGGAGATGTACGCTCAACAATGCCAACATCATGCTCTGGCTGCTTCATCCCAAATGAGGATCAACTTCAGTAGCCGTCAGGACTAAGAAAAATGTATCTTATGCTTGGATTTGAATCCGTTCACTTTCCGTCCTATAGGGGAAGGTGTTGTACCTTGGGTCATTTTTATATTTAATTTCTATTTTTACCATATTATGATTATTAGGTTGCCCAAATTATAAATAAGATGAACCTACTCTTTGAGATATCATTGGTAATCTCTATTTACGAATTTAATTACTTTGATAATTTTTATATTCAATTAAATGTATACAAGTATAATGGACCAAGGTACAACATGAGGTTGTACCTTGGGTCACCCCATGTTGTACCTTGGGTCACATTATAAATTTAGCCTACAAGAAAAGAAACAAGAATACAAATTGTGAATAAACATAAATATGAATGCAAAGTGTACATATTATCTAAAAATCACGAAACTTCTGGAATATAATAGGAAACAAATTAAAGATACAATTCCTTTGCAACATGTTCATGCAATAATGCATTTTAAGCACATAAACACAAAATCGATCTACTTAACATCATAACTACTGAAATCAAATGCGAATTGTAGTTGGGAAGTTTGTCTCTTAGATTAACCTTGTTGGTAGGGAGGTGGTAGCCTCATGACTAAGCCACATGTCGCCAGCTTTTTTCTCGATTTTCCAGTTCTCTGGTATAGCCAACATTATTTTCATATCTATACTGATATGCAAGTTTCAGAACTTCATTTATATTTAGACCGTAATGTAGCCTTGCTGCCTGTTTCAAATACTCTACTAATTCAATCTCTTGTGGCAAAGTAAACACTTTCTTCACATCATTGTTAGCTCTGTACACAAACTCATTTTCATTAGAATCCTGCATATTTTTTAAGTGCCTAGACAACGTAATTTTCGAAATATCATAATTTTTGGCAGCAGTTCGCACTTTAGTTCCATTTGTTAACACATCTTTTATAGCCATGCGAAGTGCTTCTACATCTACTTTTTCCTGCTTTTTTCCATTCTTGCTTCTTGGCATGGTTCTATAAAAATAAAAGTATGACGATATAATATTTCCAACATATTGAGCAATAAACTATATTAAATTAACTAATAATGTATAATGATTTGTACACTTCTGCTCATCATCAGTTCAAGGTACAACGCTTCAACTGGACCGAGGTACAACTACTGCTCATTGTGAACTGAACATCATGTTTCAAAAGTTAGGTTATATTCTAACAATAACCTAATATACCATTCGAACTATTACCTTACTATTGGAAATGTCTTGAATTATAATACAGCCCCGTAAAAAAAATAAAGAACACACTACAAACAAAATACTTTCTGAGATCAAAAACAAATTTCTTCATAAAGAAAGCAAACCACTGTATCTGAAGATCACCAAAGCTTTGTGAGAGGACTCTTGTGTACAAATATGTAACTTGATTGTAATACTTCATTTTTCAAAACACAAATGGCAGAGAAATGATGAATGACCCAAGGTACAACACCTTCCCCTACTGACTGAGAAAATGAAATGCTCGTTAATTCTTTTAATGTAATGCTCACCAAATAGTTCCTTCTTTGATTTCCCACGTCTAATGTGCACGTATATTTCAACGGATGCGAGTTTCAATTTGCCAAGATAAAAAATGGAAGTTAGTAATAATTGTTTATTTGAAGTCCATTTGCAACAGAGGCCATCCAGAGACGATGGATGTTATGGTGAAAGCACAGCAACGGTCAAATGAGAATGGCAGAAGAAACTGAAGTGCTCGGGGCAACCCATCCCGCAAATGCTTTCATTCAGTTATATTTTTTCTGCTCAAAGGTAGGTCCTTCACTATAAACCCAATATTCTCTCTTGTCCGTCTTCTTCTTAGTTCCCCGCATACGATCCATACATCTTTACGCTGTTTATCATTTGATATCTTCTTCGTCCATCATAAATTTTCCAGGAATTAATTCTTATGACTAGGCTTAGGATCCGGGGCACTTTATCAACCAATGTACGTAAAACCTGACTATAGAGTTCCTTGAAGATAGTAGACAGACATAATGTGAATGTAAACAACGACGTCAATGTCCTTCGTTATATTCTACTGTTAATAGTACAATCTAGAGACGGTGGAAAATGAAGTAGGATACATACCTCACAAGTTTGCATGTCCCTCGGCGACATTGAAGTCGTTAGCGTTACAATGAACAACCATGTAGTACATACTTGCAACTAGTTCGAAAAAACTGTTCACTATACATTGAAAATGTACTTGATGGCCTCAGTTCGTTTCGTAGGGAGAGACGGAAGAATACTGTACCTCTGATCACGAACCGGCTTGTACACTAACGCACAGGTAAACAAAACTCAACGCGCCACCTCACTTCATCTCTACTCCGCTGCACTGTTAACTTCACTTCATTATTAAGTTGTCTCGGATCCTAAGCCTGCTTATGACTGTCTGACCCCTATCATTCTTATTCCATCATTGGTCCTTTATCTGCATATCGACCTCATCAATTATGAATATACCTATGGTTTAAACAAAAACTGTTTATTCTAAAGAACACCAAAGACTTGGTAACAAAGTCTTGACGGAAAGTCATATCAAAATTTATAGAATGCATGTTTCCTTACGGTACTTCCGTTTCTCCTACTATCATTGTATCACGTCCTTATTAACCATTTACAGTACATTCCATAAAATGAAACGACGAAGTCGCACTGTCACTGTAATGTTCCCATGAATTAGTGAAGGCCGACAGGCATATGTTTTTCCTCTGGTTACTTTCGTTTCTGCTTCCATCACTATTTTTTCCCTACAAAATGAAAATAACTGACAAAGTTGTACTACTACTAAGATGCGCCTGATGATGTAGGATCAGGAATTATTCAGCCATGAAACGCAATCACATGGACGTTATTCAATGAACTCTGGATGTCACAATAGACTCAATTCTCTAGTATCAGGATCCTTCTATGCTTAGGGTCTAGTTCGTTCAGTGACGGATAGATCCAGTGAAGTTAATGACAGATAAGAATGCTGTGGGATGTTTCCTATTTTCATCTTTCTCAAGTCACCACATCACAGAAAATAAGAACAGTGTCAGCAGTTTAACCCCTAAAATGCTTTAGTTAATCGAAAAATAAAAGCTATTTGTATAATAATCTTCTAACTTTTGTAACCGATTTTCTTTCCCTCCTAGTTATTTAATGCATTTCTATGACATGGTTACACTCCTCGAATAGCCAGAATCAAAGTTTATATTTTGACTTTTTATACTGGGTGATTCAAAAGGTTAAGCTCAAATACAAGAAAAAAAAAGTTAAAATATAACATCTTTTTAGATAGAACCTTTTAGTCTCTTCATGTTGAAATCCTTCTAGTTTGTAGTCTTAAGACGTGAGTGCACCAGTTTGTTTGGTACTTTATGCTATAATATTCCCTATGTTATTCAGAATATACCCAATTCTTCTCTCATTTTCGAGCTTCTTTCTAGACCTCTGTAAATACATCCTGTGAAAGACCTCAAACATCTCATTTCGACAGATTCAATTATCCTTTTATCCGCTGTTTTCAATATATATTTTTCACTGCGTCAACTATTTTAATGTAAATAAATCTTAATAAATAACCCTTATAAAGCTACGGTATTCACCAAAAAACACAAAAACGAAACGAATTAAAATATTTCTCAACAACTTTTTTCTTCTGACTAGTTTGTGTTACGCACACAATTTCAATGCAGATGTGTATCCACGAAAGCAGCAATGTTGACTTTTTACAGTGAAATATGCACGCATTTTTTTTCTAGGTGTCCAATAAAATTATACACGTAAAAACAAATGATGGTATATATTTGACGTTAATGGCGTCAAGCTCAGTATTAAGTAGTGTCACGGGATTGCAGTGAAATTGCTTTAATTCTCAGTTTTAAAATGCGACAGAAATAATGGAAATAGGTGTGAGCGCGGGTCTGTGCTGTCATTTGTGTGTGTTTAATGGTGCTCCGAGCGGAATATTTCATGTCGACGCGCGAGGCTCCTACAGTGTTGGGCCCGGGGCTACGCTCTGTGCCCCTCCCTAAGGACGGCACTCATAAATACTCCTGACTTTCTGTAGGCAGGTTGGTTATGATTCAAATCAAATTATTTTTTATTTAAATTGTTTGATAATTTAATCAGGAAATCAATAGCTTTTAACACCAATAAGAGTTGTTTTATAATTTGAAATTCAGTTTTAATATTAATCAATCATCACTGTGCCACTTCTGAAGACTCGTGCTTCGGCGCGAAGTTCAGGTACTTGCATGGTTACTTGTTCCGAGTATCATTTGCCGTAGAGATTGTTCTTCTGGGAAGATGGTATAGTGCACTTTTTTCCTGCAAGTTCTGTTGAGGTGACAACAATTATTTTGAATTATGGAGGAATTGTGAAATTATGGCAGGGTGAGTTGTAGTACTCCAACAAAGTCTCCCACAAAACAGTCTTATTCAACACAAATTTCAACTGGACTCACTGGAATTTTAACTCAGATCTCCAACGAGGAAAGCTGATCTCTCATTCTCCGCTAGTGGTGTTCCAGTTATAATATATAAAATTATAAAAGGGAGGTAGAAAAAGCGCAAAAACAGGACATTAGCTGTATGTAATTGACACTTAAATTACGGTACAGTTAAAAGAAATACCTTTCACTTTCAGGGGAAACTTAAAGGGAAAAGAACTAAAGGAGAAAATGTTAAAATTAATTTAATTTAAAATTAATTCATTTAACTAGCAATTTCATGTCCTTACAAATTAAAATTATAAAAAAATTAATTTACAATTAATTTATTTAACTAGCTAGCTAGTTAATGAGTACAAATTAAAATTATAGAACAAAAATGCATTAGCAAATCACATCTAAAAATTCTGTAACTATACATTTCATAAAAAAAATGGTGACGTACTGCAATTATTTAGTTATAAGAAAATGTGGAGTTTGTCCAGTGATGTCTGAAGCGATAGCCTTCCCTTGATGCTCTTATGACCAGGGAGCTCATTATTTCGAAATGCAGAGATGGTTCTTAATCCTTATGAGATTGAATGATGGAAAGAGTTAGAAAGTCCACTACAGCATCACCATCACCATGTCATGCAATTTTTAATCTCGAAAAGTAAAATTTGGTGCGTGATAAGAATCTGAATATGACAAGCGTTGACTTTAGATAGAATATAAAACAATGCAATGTCTTTTATTTCCCCAAGTTATTATTATTATTATTATTATTATTATTATTATTATTATTATTATTATTATTATTATTATAAGTAGAGTGCGGAACTTCAAGCATAATGAAAAAGTAAAATTGGATCTTTCTCCATCATGGTTTTTACGTCCGAATGAAGCCAACTTTATTTTGCACAAAAGCATATTTCGAGAGTTTTCCCTTTTAGATGCATATATTAACATCTTTCCTTATATTGCTCGATTTATTATATACTCGTAATTTCAAATTTTCTCTCTATTAAAAATGAGAATAATTTCCAAGAAAAATAAAAATTGTGCAAGAAATGAAATCAATAATTATTTAATTACTGTTCAGGACATGAAATTGCTGCAGCAATAGATACTTCTCCAAAGTGTGTAAGTTGGATCGTTTTCCACTTTAACATAAAGCTAACTGTGTGCGCATATTAGTTGTATAAGTTGAGCCAGGAAGAAAATACGCGTCGCCTAGATGTCATTCAGACTTTTACTCTGATCTCGTCGAACCAAAAAGTAATGTATTTAGAAACCTGCGACAAGAAAGTCACGTATTATTGTTATGAAACTGTTGTAAAAGGTAAAAGACTCACTGGAAGCAGTTCTGGATTACAAGGTAAAACAATGCCTGCAAAATGTAAGCGTGTGTTAGAGAATAATCCTGGCTATAAATTAATATTTCAAATTGCTGACATTTTCAGTGGAAAATATGAAACAATCACTAAAATTTGGAACATTTCTCCTTACAAGTATGTACCAGTCACATCATGTGATGTCGAGAGATCGTTCTCAGCATTTAAACTAATTCCGACAGATAAGAGCAGAAATTTTCACAGCAGAGAACCTGGAGAAGCCATTGGTTGTTTACTTCCATAACAATTACGTGGAAAGCAAAAGAAGTTAAAAAGAAGTTAGAAAGTTAAAGATATACTATTTCAAATATGGAAGTCTATGTAAAATGAATAATTAATGGTTTATAGAAAACCTAGATTAAATAAAAATGATGATGACTTGATGACAATTATTACTTTAATTAATTTCATTTATATCATATTATTAAACCAAATAAATCTCTAAAATGTACTTTTACTGCATATATTTCAATTTTAAGCGCATATTTCAACAGTTTTTACTGCGTAGTTGCATGCGCATATTTCAACAGTTTTTACTGCGTAGTTGCATGCATATTTTCAGGATTTTTAGTGCATAAAGTTCCGTAATCTAACTATGAACATCAAAATTACTGATATGATTCCTCAACAGTGTTGTCTTACGTGTCACAAGTAAAACGAGAAAAGCCATAATGTTTTTTTACCAAGATTTCTAAAACACTGTTTCTGGTTAAGGGGTTCTGCTTGATTGTTGATCAAATGGTGTTGTCCAGGCAGACTACTGTTTCTCAGTGAAACGCAACAGTGTGCACTGGTGGACAGCCTGACAATGAAAAATAGTAGAAACAGTGTTCCGTATACATTGAATTAGGGTTTTTTTTATCTCCATTCATCTTTATTCAAGAAGTCACTCGTTTTGTTGATTATTCATTGGCGAAGTGTTTAGAACCAAATTATATTTTCTCACAGTATCCATAGGCCAGATTTCCTACAGTGACACTAAGAACTACAAATGACCCCGATACGTATCATCACTTGAATATCCTATTATACTCTCCGCCACATTTTGTGCATGTGACAGTAAAATAACATTAAATGGACTGTGTATAAGAAGGAGAAATCAACGAGAGGACAAAAATATCCCTTCAATACCTACATCTGTGGACCAGTTACGAGAAAAATTATTTTAATAGAGTATGGTCTAGTATTCTAGTGGTTCCATGTAGGTTGAAATCCGGCCAAAGGTGATGTCTTTTCAAGGAAGATAAAAATTCCTAGCATGGCTTCCTTCGGAAGGGAACTAAATCTGTGGGTCCCATATTATCATGTATGGCACTTAAAACAGCCATATCCTTGACAAAGATCCCAAGACAAAATTTTCCGGCCATTTCTCGCCCATGTCAAAATTTGGAGGTACGAAAATGAACCCATATATTTTGTCCAAGTGTGTGCAGGATTGTCTTCGCGTAATCCATACCGTACCATAACAGGTAAAATCTACAATAAGGAGATACATTAGGCCTACATTTTTATGTGTGATTTACAACCACAGCTTTTCCGCGTTTATAGTAACTAAATGTTTCCTTTCAAGATCAGTATATTAATGATAACAATACTGATTTTTAAATTGAACGACTATCTTCAATTCGAACAGAACCGATACTAGTGAAAGGTTACTTCATTATGAAAAAATATTGAGTAGAATAAATTATTTTCGTTTAATTTTCCGCAACTGGGCTGCCAAATTTACATTTCTATTTTCTACTCATTTCACATAGTCGCTTTCACCATACAAATTTTGACAACTTTCCTTCCACATTTTGGAGCTTATGACACGTTTATGGTAATTAAGTGGCAGTGTCTGTTTCGAGTACTGCCCTAACTCCACTGACGTGCTTTTTAAAAGTAGTTTATTTTATGACACTTTATCAACTGCAATGATCAGCTAGCGTGTGAATGAAATGAAGGTGATAACACCAGCGAAATAAGTCCAGGGTCCAGCGACGAAAGTTACCCAGCACTTGCTCTTAATGGATTGATGGAAAATCGAAAATTGTTCCAACCAGATTTGAACCAGGGCCCGCTCATTTCATGCTCAGACATGCTAACTAACTGTTACCTCACAGCGGTTGACATGCTACATATCAATGACTCGTCGACTTTGAATAGAAGCAATTGCAATCATAAAATTAAAAAAAATGTCATTGAAAGTGTATTATTTGATAGAACAAAGTTTCTTGGTACGGATGGAAGCCAGCAGGTGTGCGTTGTCTGAGAAAAGGTTGCTATGTAAATAACACCGGCTCCACGGTTATGTGGTAAGAATTAAAGACAAGGGGGAGGAACAAGCCTTTGGGACATTTAACTTCGCAAAGTTCTTTAACACTGTCTTAAGACTGCGCAATTCGTCTGATGCTATGCAAACTTTGGGGACGCCACGGAGGGAGGTTTGTGGCGGCATCGCACTTGGCAGTTGACACCTGCAAGCAGACAACGTAACCTTCGCTATTTTAACTTCCGCCCACCCCCGCTGACAACTTGAGCGAGAACAGAGAGAACACAAGAACCCGAACCTACCGCAATTTTACTATTGTTAACTATATACCTGAGAAAGCAGTAGTGATTTCTGGCACAGAATGGATGTAACTTAATTACTAGGTCTGTTTCCATAAAGGATAAGGCACATATCTTATGTATAGAGCCCGGATGTTTAGGCACTTATTTTGGTTAAAATAGGCAGGCATATAGGCACTAAAAATAGTAAAAATAGGCAGTGAAATAGGCACTTATCATTCATGGAAACAGACAAAAAATAGACAAATACTTAATAAACTATCCCATACGGTACTCACTTTCCTTGGTTACATGCCATAACAAGATGCTTTTTTAATTTGTCAACTGTCATAGTGAGCCGCCTGTCAGAGAGAACGTTTTTCATGGTGGAAAAAGATCTTTCTACTTCTACTGAAGTGACTGGAGCAAACTTAAAACAACTTATTTCAGAAATCAGAGATCGGGAAAAACCGACTGTGTATTGTCTCAAAAAGAGGAGTGTGAGAAGGGATTAGAGACTTCAAAGTAGGCGTGACTTGTACGTGCAAGCGACAACAGTAACGGGACCTGGAGACTTGCTTGGAATACTTCCCTCATCCCCTTTCTTTCGCTGGTAAACCCCAAAGTGATCTGAGCACTGAGAGTTATACTATTCAAACATCTTTGTTAAGTGACATAAAATATAGAATCGATAGGGGAGAAAGGTTTACGACTTCTTGGAAACATATATATTGCTGGAGAATAAGATTCTCAGCAAATATTTCTGTGAGGTGAATATATATTTTTAATCTATAAACTGTTCTTTTTTTTTGTCTTTTTTTTGTTTTTTAATATAATTTATGTGCGGTTTATTTTAAATATATTAAAAATATAGAAAATGTACAATAACGAAGTAAAAAGGCTAAAAAAGGCACTTAACCTTAAAATAGGCAACGGGAGCTAAAATACGCAAGAAAGGCAAAATAAAAATTGGACCTATGATTTTGCATCTATTTTATTGCTCATAGAAATGAATACTTCAATGTAAAAATGCGGTGTGTTCGTTTTATTTTCTCACCGCTAAGCAGCATTACTTTTGCAGCTGTGTTATGAATTTCCCGTTCAAGCCTCATGCTGTGTACGCTGGCTAAGATCAAAGCCTGTGATAACAAAATAACATAGGACAGACAAAGACAATTGGGCTCAGTCAGTTCCTATAGAAGGAGGTTAAGTTTCCTGCTGGGCTTGGCACTCAGAAAGAGCGAGAATTTCTTCCGTGTGTTTGGATTCATGTTTTCGGTTTACTGTTCTCATGTACACACTAATTCCCCAGACAAGTGCAAATGAGGTTTGCAGAGAATTTTCCAATTGTCAGAGTTCTTAGTTATCATATAGTGGATAATCATGCTAGAAAAACTGGACGTTTAAAAGATAAAAAGCGAGAGGAAACATGTTTTGAACCAACAAACCCTAAAATGATGCGAAGAAAACAACACTTCGTGTAGAACATTTTTTAAATAATAACAATTTAGTAGTAATGTTGAGTAACTGTCCAAGGGACTATTTTTCTTTTTTTTGCGAGCCGCGTCACGGAAGCCAGGAGCGCAACTGCGGCCATTAAAATTGCCTCTAAGTGGAAAGGAAATAAAAACAGGCGCACTACATTTTGGATACAGATTTTCCTATTCACAGGTAAAAATTATACATTTACCCATACATACATACATACATACATACACAAGCGTTCTGCCCATGAGTAGGGTTTTCACTGCAAACCCAGCATTCTCTAATCTTTCCTATTTTCAGCTTTCCTCTTAGTCTCTGCATATGATCCACATATCTTATTGTCTTCTATCATGTGACACCTTCTTCTGTCCCGAACTCTTGTCCCGTTCACTATTCCTTCCAGTGCATCCTTCATTAGGCAGTTTCTTCTCAGCCAGTGATCCAAACAATTCCTTTTTCTCTTTCTAATCAGTTTCAGCATCATTCTTTCTTCACCCACTCTTTCCAACAGAACTTCATTTCTTATTCTGTCTGTCTACTTCACACGCTCCATTCTTCTCCATATCCACATTTCAAATGCTTCTATTCGTTTCTCTTCATTTCGTCGTAATGTCCATGTTTCTGCTCCATACAATATCACATTCCATAGAAAGCACTTCACTAGTCTCTTCCTTAGTTCTTTTTCCAGAGGTCCGCAGAAGATGCCCCTTTTTCTATTAAAAGCTTCCTTTGTCATTGCTATCCTCCTTTTGACTTCCTGGCTGCAGCTCATGTTACTGCTTATAGTACACCCCAGTATTTGAAGCTGTTCACTTGCTCTACTATCTCTTTTGGAATTCACAAGTTTACCTTCTTTATTTTTCTTGCGACAATCATGGTCTTCGTTTTGTTTGCATTTATCTTCATCCCATACTGCTCACAGATGTCATTTAGTTCCAGTAGCATATCCCTTAGTATCGTCTCCTCTTCTGCTAACAACGCCAAATCATCAGTATATCTTATACACTTTATTCTTCTTCCTCCTACTTTTACCCCTCCCATGTTCTGAAAACAGTTCTTCACCAAATCCTCCAAGTAGAGGTTGAACAGGGTAGATGATAAAGATCATCCTTGTCGTACTCTTCTCCCTATTTCACTCCCTTCAGACATTTCCTCTCCTTCCCTGACTTTGACTCGTTGTTTCAAATATAATTTACTGAACGGCTTCCTGTTATTCCAATCCACACTTATTTTCTTCAGAATGTCCATCAGTTTGTTCCAATTCACTCTGTCAAATGCCTTTTCTAAGTCCACAAATACTATTCTACACTTCATTTTTTCTAGGTATCTTTCGCCGACTGTTTGTAGTAGTCCAATTGCATCACTTGTACCTTTTCCTTTTCTGAAGTCAAACTGCTCTTCTCCAACTGTCCTTCCATCTTAGAATATAAACGTCGATTCAATATTCGTAGGAGAATCTTTGCCGAGTGCGATATTAGGCTGACAGTCCTGAACTCCTTACATTTCTTGGCGTTATTTTTCTTCAGTATTGGCAGCAACACTGTCTCCGTAAAATCTTCAGGCCATTCGCCTTTATCATTTATTTCGTTGCATAATGATAGAATTTCCTTCTTGTCTTCACCCAAGCATTTCACTAACTCAATGGGGATTCCATCAACCCCTATTGCTTTTCCAATCTTCATTTCCCTAAGCGCTAGTTCAACTTCTCTTAAAATAGAAAATCCTTTTTCGTCTTCTGATACGGTTGCTTCGTCTTCTAGGACTACCTTATGGAAATTGCCTTATTATTACCAATAACAATTATTATATATACATCAAGAATTATAATATAAGCAATTATCAGAACAACATTTTTAGATGATCAAATTTATAATGTAATTGTTACTGCTCATGCCTTCATAATTCCCTGTCTCATACAACTCTTCTACATATTTCGTCCATGTGTTACCCATATACCACTTTTAAAATTCAAATTCACTAAGAAAGCGGCATTTTGTTTTCCTGTAAGAAAAATCGCCATCTTTATTCTTGGAATCATACTTTGTGTCGTGTCTCTTATGTATAATCGGCAACGTACTGTGACATATAAGGCGCATGTTCACTGTTTAACATACCCTTCAGCGAGATGCCATCGAAGAAAATATAAGAGCGGAGAATAAGGTGTATTTTTATTAGTATGATGTCTATCTCTTTGTAATTTCCTGGTCTTTCAAAACAATAGCTGTGAGATTTTGATTACACCCAGCACTTTTCTCACAGACGTAGGTATAATTAGTACACATGACATCGGTAATTAAACTCGTGGTACGTCACAAAACGAAAACAGTTTTCTCATCGATATATTTTTATGGTTGATAAACAGAGTCCGAAACAATCTCTTCTTCTGCGAGGAAACAAGGCTACGTCATTCGAACATGACACTTTTTGTGCCTTCTCCTTCACTACCGGATTCCGAAAATTCTCTGGTTGGCGTGAATGGATGCGAATGGAACACGGCACGCGCAACCGACCACAAAGAATCGACTGTCGGGCCTTCGGGCGGCTATGCTTCACACCATGACACGGTTTTTACAACAGGGTCAGACACTTGTTTGTCGCCGTGTACTACATGGCTTACACTATCAAACCTGCGGGATGCTCGTGACATTCCACACTTCATTGACGGCTGGAGCTGGGATTTATATATAAAATACATGTTGTACATCATGTTCGGGAGCCACGCGGTTAAGGCGCTTGCTTGCCGATCTGAAGTTGCGCTGGGGCGCGGGTTCGATCCCCGCTTAGGCTGATTACCTGGTTCTTTTTTTTTTTTTCGAGGTTTTCCCCAACCGTAAAGTGAATGCGAATGCGAATCCTCGGCCTCATTTCGCCAAATACTATCTCGCTATCACCAACCTCATCAACGCTCAATAACCTAGTAGTTGATACAGCGTCGTTAAATAACCAATTTAAAAAATCATGTTCGGAAATACAGGAAAAATATATTCTTTGATATGCCTTCCTGGTGAGTGATGTTTACAAACATTTGGTTGTGCATTAAATTAAATTTTGATGAAAAACTTCTTTTACGTACATAGATTCTAGTTGTGGTGAGAAGGTAGAAAAGATTTTCAGATCAATAGGCCTATAACTTTATCTCAAAAGTAGCAAGAGTGTTACATTTAATCGAATCAAACTAATATAAGCAAAATACTTTAAAATACTACGCAACCTGACGGTTTAACACTACTGTATGGTAGCAAAATTTGAATCTTCTCAAAAAAGAATAATCACTAATAAAAGCAGCATAAATTAACATTTTCGTAAGTAAATGCTGGATAAACCTGTTAGCTCACAGAAGAAATTACGAAATTCCACAGGAACTAGAAATCATATCCATTCTAAAAAAAATTAATAAATGCCAACGAAACTGGACACATGAATTAATAGAATACAACATAGGTAGCCCACAAATTACCTACTACCGTTCGAGTGGGAAAAGATTAGAAAGATCTCTGAAGTGTTTAATAGGTGATATTCATTTATTCGCCGAAATGGACCGTCTGGTGTAACATTCGTGAAGAATTAAGATGACAAAATTTTTCCAATTTCGACAAGAAAATTCATACAATTATCAAAATCTGTCATCCTTAAGGCGTTAAATGCATTATGAGCAGGTATGCCATTCTATTTTACGAAAATGCTGCTGGAAAAAAATATAATGTTTATGTGTGTTATTTATCATATGCTTGTTGGTCCATATCCACAAGTGTGTCTCATATGTGCATAATTGTTGAGCATCACCAAACATCAGATCCGTACGTAGGCCTATATCACATTGGCATTATAATTTAGTCAAATGACTTAATTTTATAATGAATGGAGAAAGATGGTATGATGTCAGAGAACATGATTATTCTCCCAATACCTATCGTTTGTCTATCATAATTTCAATTTTGACTAGATGGTAACTGAGTCAGGCTCATTGGTGTTGCAAAACCGACACTGTGAATGTAGCGGTATGTTTATAGATCATATTAGAGCAAATTTTTGTGCATATTTGTGTGCATATTTCTGTATACTTGGCAAATCTTTACTGAAGGCCATTCAACACAGTGCAACACCAAAGAAAAGTAAGCAAGCGTTTCGAATCTTAAATGTCAAAACATGTTGACAAGAAATGTTGTAAAGAAACGAATAAAATCGAATTAATATTCAAATTAACAAATAGCATTCCATTTTATACCGGTACATTATAATGTTGTCGGCTACTGGAGCAACCTAGTAGTAAGAAGCTGGTCTCCAGATACGAGGCTGCGTTCGGGTGTGAGTTCAAGCGTCGTTAAAAATCGATTAAAACATTAACAGCAGAACCTCGGTTCACAAATTACCGTTGAATAACGTTATGTAATGTATTTGTATGTTTTGAATTGTATCAGCGCGCTATGTAGTCTTCAATATAACGAAATTTAATTAACAAATAGTAGGCTATCAATATTATTTAACCATGGAAGCCAGCTAGCTAAAATCGGAATAGTTTTTGAAAAGCTCGTGTTTACTTACGTATTTCACTAGAAAAATGTATAGATCCATTTATTGTACTTTGGACGTGACAAGCGATTAAAGATGTGCAGTGAGCGACAATTGTGTTTCCAGTAATTATGTAACAATAGGCCTATGTAAAATATTCATACGCAACAAAATACATTATATAAGATAGAAAGTTCTTCACTTCCTTACTCTTTCATTTCCATACAGGTCTGTGTTGTCTATTTACAGGTACTGAATTATTGACATTTAACGGCGTTGCGCGCCAGTATAACTTATTTTGTGTCTAGCGCAGACTCGTAGGCAAACGAGTTTTATGGAATAGTCAGATTCAAAGAGTATCAACAGCAAGGCCAGTTTAAAATTCAAATTGATCTTCTTAATCCTGAACTGTCTTGCTGCTGTTTGTTATTCCTAACATGCTAATAATAGTAGAATGATTAGGAGTTTGATTTTATGGTGATTATTTTGACCTGATTTTGGTGATTAAAATGGTTTAATTTCGGAATATTTCATGAAAAAAAAAACAAGTAATTTCGCGCATATTCCGCAACCTAAAGAAACTTGAACAAAAATAAAATAACATTTTTTTAAATTATTATTGAAACAATCCCTTTAAAACTAACAGAAAATTGTTTGCGTTATCAATTACATTCATAATTTAATTTCATTCGACTCTGAGGGGGTGAGAGCACTACCTTCTTGATCTCACGAAGGTAGTTGTTGCGAGGAAGAGAAATAACCAATGTCTGATTGCGCTGCTCTCTGGAAGTAGTCCCTGAAACTATGCGTACATCGTTGCCAGATGTCACACGCATCGCATGTAAGCCTGGACGAACGTGTATATTTTATAACAAAATTTTCATGTTTCATTTGGACGAGAGTAATTTTTCGTGTGAATTCTCCATAAAACCCGACTTCATAGAAAATATTGTGAATGAAGTAATTTCGTCGATTTCTATCAATTTCGCAAAAATTCGCGAATACATTTTACTTAATTTTGCACTTTCACTGCGGGAGTTGCATTTTTCATGCATAAAATTAAGTTTTAAACACATTTCGCGTATATCGTTAATAACAAACAATCACACCCCAATGTATGATCATAATCTTCCATAAACCGTTTAAGCTTTTCAATGTCGAATTTTTTTTTAACAACACGAAACATTCAGATATCTGTGCATGACGCAAAATCACTGTTACTCAATTTCCCTCACAAAATTCGAACGCAGGTTCGTTGAATTTACAGCCACAGCGTGTAGTCACTACCTGTGCTATTAATATATTAAAAAACAAGAAGTGTAAAAAGACAAAAGTGAAGAAATGAGATACTTAACAATTCCTTAAACACAAGATCACTGTTACTCAATTTCCCTCACAAAATTCGAACGCAGGTTCGTTGAATTTATAACCACAGCGTGTAGTCACTATCTGTGCGATTAATATATTAAAAAACAAGAAGAGTAAAAAGACAAAGGTGAAGAAATGAGATGCTTAATAATTCCTTAAACACTGGAAGCTCACACGTCTTTTATAAATGAAACAAGTTTCAGACTAAAACATTTAAATTTAACGGTTTTATTCATTTTTTCACTAAATGATTGCAAAATTCAGAAATACTGAAAGTGAGTTAGTAATATATTATGACGCAATATGTAAGTATCCATTTAACGAACGTTTCTAACTATGAAAACTGTTTTAAAGTGGTGAAATGAAAACCCCAATCATGACAAACACAAATCTGCAGGACTGGCGAAAATCGAACTCTGGTTCCTTTGACAGTACCCGTCAAGAGAGAGGTTGAAAAGAAAACAGAAGCTAAAAAAATTACATTAAAAATAATTATCCTTTCTTTTTCTTTCACAGTGTTTGAACAACAGCAATATTGGAAACTCCCGCGATTCTGCTTTACTCCCGTCATTGTGTGGCGATTACGCAATGTCGCGCCCACGTGGAGCGGTCGCATCTATTAATGGCAGCCATCACAACACATCAATTGTCGAGCGCAACGACCTCTGGCGGAGGTGCCACACAACACGTGTAACACGATGAGTATTGTGGCGCGGTGCTTGCAGGCACGGGACTTCGTTTCAATGGAATGCCGAGTGTGTCGTTCTGTCGCACCGAGAACCTGGCCAATGGATTCACACAATATATTCACCTTCGTTACCGGAATTTCTGCTGATGATTGAAGTGGTCAAAAGTGACATATATCCAGAACGACAACCTCGCACGTTAGAAATTATACAATTATGTACGTAATTAATTACTTAAGCGACAGAGTGTTGTGGCTACAAATTCACGGGACACGGATTCGAATTTCGGCAAGAAATCGAAAATTTAATGTTCATTTATCCATCATTTTATAAGTCCAGATGGCGATCTAATGGAGATGGAGATGGAGATGGAGAGAGAGAGAGAGAGAGAGAGAGAGAGAGAGAGAATTGTATCAACTGTTCAGGATTGTGTTTGTGTACTGACTGTGATTGTGACTACCAAACGCGTCATTCGCTGGGCAAGGTTGATGTGTAGCGGATGACCACATGAATTACGCATCTACACGACTAACTACTAGTATATTTTATTGATATACAAGCAATATTTCTGTGTTGTGTATATTCATGCGTTATAGTTACCAAGCAGGTAGGTGTTCCTTTGCAAAATACATACAAAAAAACTCTCTGAGGTTCTGACTGATACATTGTTATCAGGCAGTACATCTCACTTGACGATGTGTCAAAGTAAGAACAGTATTGTTTGTATGCATCTGAAGTTTGATTAATGTAATGTGCTATTGTCACCGCATTTCGAACTGGCGGATCAAGCTCAAGCAATGGACTGCATTTGACACGCATGCTTACCCCATTTTCTGGACCATTCTCCTCTACTGAAGTCAGCTGGGACAGCCGGGATTACCAGTTCTTCAGTTCACAGTTTTCAATTCAGTGACTCGTGCGTGGTTTTTACTTATGTACGTTTATACGAAACATTGATCCGCCAGTTCGAAATGCGCTGAGTATAGTCAGCGATGTATGCAATGGAGAGGGAAAGGAATTGGCCACATTACTCCATTATCTCCTAGCGTAGTTACCTCATTAGTGATGCCTTATTGGTGTCACTTATGAGGTTCAAACATATCTTCGGACAGTAGACTATAGAAAGATGCAAAAAAGGGGGGCATAGGCCTACATCACATCAGTCTTAGAGTGATATGAATAAAACAGAGTAGGTGCTTTGAAGCACTTACTTAGAAGGTTCATAGTAGGTACTACAGAAATTAGCAGGTACTTCAATTGTCACAATAAACTGCAGGGAAAGAAATGGAGCACCTATTAATAGAACAACCAGTGCTGTTAGAGAAATCAAATCTTTCTGAAGTTTAATAAGTCAGAAGGCAGAAGCAATTAGAGAAATACAAGGAAGAATCTCATTACTTACTTACTTACTTACTTACTTACTTACTTACTTACTGGCTTTTAAGGAACCCGGAGGTTCATTGCCGCCCTTACATAAGCCCGCCATTGGTCCCTACCCTGAGCAAAATTAATCCATTCTCTATCATCATATCCCACCTCCCTCAAATCCATTTTAATATTATCTTCCCATCTACGTCTCGGCCTCCCTAAAGGTCTTTTTCCCTCCGGCCTCCCAACTAACACTCTATATGCATTTCTGGATTCGCCCATACGTGCTACGTGCCCTGCCCATCTCAAACGTCTGGATTTAATGTTCCTAATTATGTCAGGTGAAGAATACAATGCGTGCAGTTCTGTGTTGTGTAACTTTCTCCATTCTCCTGTAACTTCATCCCTCTTAGCCCCAAATATTTTCCTAAGAATCTTATTCTCAAACACCCGTAGTCTCTGTTCCTCTCTCAAAGTGAGAGTCCAAGTTTCACAACCATACAGAACAACCGGTAATATAACTGTTTTATAAATTCCAACTTTCAGATTTTTCGACAGCAGACTGGATGATAAAAGTTTCTCAACCGAATAATATTTATTTATTCTGTGTTTAATTTCCTCCCGAGTATCATTTATATTTGTTACTGTTGCTTCCAGATATTTGAACTTCTCCACCTCTTCAAAAGATAAATTTCCAATTTTTATATTTCCATTTCGTACAATATTCTGGTCACGAGACATAATCATATACTTTGTCTTTTCGGGATTTATTTCCAAACCTATCTCTTTACTTGCTTCCAGTAAAATTCCCGTGTTTTCCCTAATCGTTTGTGGATTTTCTTCTAACATAAATCTCATTACAAGGGTGTGAGCTAAATGAATATCAGATTTGAAAGATTAAATAATATGAAAACAAAAAGTAAAAATGAAGACTGACAGAAAGAAGAAATAAAAAAATAATTGTTTTGAAGCACTGGGAAAAGAAGTTTTACAAATACATACAAGGAGGAAAAAAAATCCTTCAATATGTAGACTGAAAAATGTGTATTATTTTCAATTTTATTTATGGTCATAGTAAGTTTATATCACAACTTTTGACTAACATATTTTGAAAAATTTTGGTTTTACATGTGCACTAATATATTTCCACCCATTTGAAAGTGAAGTGACTACAACTTTTAAATGTACATATGTATTTATTTTTGCTCCTTAAGTAGCTGTATCTGTTGATCCATTTGAATGAAGTCCGAAGGGATAGCGATAAAACTTTTGTAGTTGATTTTCAGCCAGCGGATGAAAACACTCGTTCAAACTTTTTCGACTCTGGAGTGTAAGTGTAAGCTCTCCAATTCTGAAACTCAAAGTCAGCATCAAGAGCGGGAAGTATGGAAGGAAGGCCTAAAAGTGAAAACAGGTTACCAGAAATGGAAGAAGCAAAAAATCTCACTACAGCAAATCTCCAGCGCTTGGTGCTATTGGAACAACTACAAGCTTTTAGGCTCATGGAAAAAGCGTTAGGCCTACTCAAAATGAACGTTTACACTCAACAAGAGGAAATCCGCGAAAATCAGAATGAAGTCTGGGAAACTTGAGGCAAAAATTGAGGGAAATATTCATGAAACTACATCTCGTGTTTGAAGTACTGCTTTTCCTGACACTTGTTTTTCTCAGTTTCTAACTCTTCAGCAGAAGAAGGATGACTAATCTACAAACTGGCTTTCTTTGTACAGTAACTTAGACAATACATTTGAAGCAATAAAGGAACTTGTTGTCTGATGAACTTCAATGTCTTCTTCTACTGCACTCTGAAATCCTGTATCTCCAATATAACGAAGAAAAATTCTCATTCTTTCATCATTAGTTAAGGCATTATCTCTTGTTTCAAAATGATCTTCCAGAAAATGTTGAGCTATCCACTATACATTACTCTTTATCAAACCTATCTTCAACTTCAGTGATTTTCTGTGAGCTTTATAAAACATTTTCGGTCGATTAAGTTGCATAAATTCTGTCATTGTACAAGTTAACGTCTTTTTAACAAAGTAAAGTTTCCTACTAAAGTACCTTAAAAAATCTGTAGTACATACTCAGTTTTCAAAGCACATACATTTTACTCATGTCTAAGCATATACTTATATGTTTTGTTCTTATGAAATGAAGTACACGCTCAGAAAACATAGAAAAAGTAAGTGCTCAAGTTTATTCATACCACACCTTGTTGCTACACGTAATAAAAGTAACAATACAGCGACTTCATCGCTTGAAAATAGCAATGGAAGAATGAAAACGTAATCTTTCTCTTCCATTTGTATGTTGTTTGTGTATCTTCCTTGATATCTTAAATTGTGATGACCTTGCGCCATGCTGACGAAATGGCCAAGAGTTCTGCCACTTACTGATGTTCCTCACAGAGTGAAAACAGCACGGCCCCAGGAGCCCATTTTTTAAGGAAAGTGATAATCATGTATGTAGCTTACAGAATTAATGTAATTGATTTAATTCGTGGAGTTAAGGCATAATTTTGAAGGAACAGTAGCACTAGACCTTCAAGTCGATGAAATGGCTTCGACTGTTCGTGTATGTAACTATGCCAGGGGTTGCTAAACTTTCTGAGACCGAATTGCCCTTCACACGTGACATTTTTCGTGAGCCCCTGCACTCAAAATTTAAAAAGAAATTCTCAAATACGACAGGGTGTTTTTTTTAAGAAAATTGTATTTACATCAATAGTTTATGTTCTTTGAATCTGCAAAAATACAAAATCAGAATAACATTATAGAACTGAATAAGAACAAACTGGTCCACACCTTTGAAGTAACGGCTAGCGCGTCTGGCCGCGAAACAGGTGGCCCGGGTTCGATTCCCGGTCGGGGCAAGTTACCTGGTTGAGGTTTTTCCGGGGTTTTTTCCTGAACCCAATATGAGCAAATGCTGGGTAACTTTCGGTGCTGGACCCCGGGCTCATTTCACCGGCATTATCACCTTATCTTATTCAGACGCTAAATAACCTGAGATGTTGATAAAGTGTCGTAAAATAACCTAATAAAAAAAATAAAAGAACAAACTAATGAGATAGGCATATTTGCGTTATAGAGTAAATAACATCATGTGTACAGTTTGTTTATAATGACGAAACATCTTATCCTGTATTTTATGATTTAATTTTTACTTTTGCCCTAACATTTAAAAATGAGACGTACCTATTCGCAGATGAACCCTGCTCTGGAAAAACAAAACACTGGACGTGATCTGTAACTCTTTATACAAACAATACCAATAATGTATTTCACAATGGTAACACTCATTCGGGTTTCACATTTTTACAGTCATTTTATGAACTACCTAACCGAGGAATTTTCATCTTAATGAGATAAGTGAGCTTATTTCTCGTCACACAAAACACCGAATCTTGGTGCAATGCTCGATACAGCTGCGCGATATCCTTCTCAACGTTAACTTTGCTTCTAAATCTGGATTTTATCACCGCAGGACCCGCAAATCCTGCCTCGCAAAGATAGGATGTTGCAAAAGGAATTACTCTCACGGCTTTCTTACTCAATTCTGAATACTCCTTTGCTATACTGTTCCATGTTATTTTCAGTGTGGAGTTTGAAGAAATATCTGTGAATTGTTACTGCTCAGCAATAGTAAAGTTTGATGGTGGATTTGTTGTAAAGAGGTCTATAATCCACTTCTGTTCATCTGTTACTGAAAAAAAAAAAAACATATGTACAATGTTGAAAGTTTTCATATTTCGTTTCACTGTACATATAAGTTTAGTTTTTCCTTATAGCCGCGATGCCCAAGACCTAGATTGGCGACATCGCAGAAAAGAGACACAGCGCACAGTTTGAGAACCCTGGACTATGCGGTATATCAAACACGTGAACACAGAAGGGCAATATGACAGATTCAATTTTAAATAAGAAATAGTGGCTTAACGTATATAAGCAAAATTAGGCTCGCAAATGGTCCATTAAAAGACTGAGAAACATGTCATACTGCGAAGTACGATCGTTTCTACTCCAAATCTGTTGCCTTAAAGGAATTACTCAGTATAACTTTGGCGTTCCGTCCGATTTTTTTTTTAACAAAAGCAATAACATATGAACCAATATACATTGAAAGATGCCTCTCTCGTTACAAAAGGGCAGATTTTAGTTATATTGACTAAACCAAAGAATTAAGATTGTCAATTGAAGGGGTGAGAATGAAGTAGTCCAAAGTCACACTTTTAACAAAAATAGTTTTATGTGAGTTCATTTCTTACACATATGGCGCACCTACTAGTAAAATATTATAACATTTGCCCAAAAAATAACGTAAGTAGGACGCTGAAGATATTATGATACCGCATCTAATAGCATTGAACTCTAAACATTTAACACGCTCTCTTGTAAAATTGTGTCTGTGTGGCTTAGGACTATATCATTCTCACCCCTTATCTTGTAGGCAGTTGAAAAAGCTATGGTATATACCTATATATAGTGTTAATCCATAATTATGAAATCCACATCTTTTGTCTAAGAAAAGGGGGAGGGGGACGACTAAGTGTTACGGATATGACAAAATTTTCTATTAGCATTGCGCATTCATGTAATTCATTCAGTAACTCTGTTAATTGATAAGTTCTGAAAGAGTAGGATTTTTTTTCTGTATCTATAAGATTTTTAGAACAAGATTACGTCTTTTAAGCTAGGATTTGCGTCTGACCAAGGACACATAGAATATTTATTTAACATGTTACGGGTGTGACAAAATAGTTAAAATAATACATTTCAATTACTTTATTATTATTTTTTCCAAACATCTAAAAATACAACTAATTAAAGATATAAAAGGGAACAAATGCAGTCACATAGCTTTACTGTTTGATTTTACTGTGGAAATGAATCATTAAAAAAAACACACACAAACTGTCCACGCTTATTTATAACTCTTGGATATTTCACTTTTTAAACTACAACAGAGGCTTTCTCCATAGATATAGCTTCTTTCTTTGGCCATGAACTCCCACTATAGCCAAAGCAGGAAACAAAACACGATTGAAATGATCAATTAATTAACAAAATTTAACAGTGCTGTTGATGATAACATGTCCATTTTTATTTTAAAATGCTATATATTCCTGTATCCTGGATTGTGTATTTTAACACACAGAAATAGACCTTTTATAGAAAATATTTTTTTTTTTAGATACAAGACCAGTTGACATGGAATTCCCAAAAGCAAACTTATGGTTTATGCTGGCTGGCGAAGTAACTGGTCCTGCAAGCATTCTCGTCTTGTCGATAAATCACTAAATGAAAGTATCTACATGCTTTACTCCAATATTTCAAATTTAAAAGAAAACATAATAAATATAAAGTGATATTAAAAAAAAATGTTATAATCTCAAATACACTGGGGTGCAAAAAAAGTGGAACACTACGAAAAAGTGGGATATTCATTGAAAAAAGACTATCGTAACAAGACTTTGCCAAGTCTGTTTTGGTAAATTTAAAACTTGTACAATATTTTTAGGTCTATTAACATTAATTTCGACCCATTAGAACGAAAAAATAAGAATAAAAAACCAATGTTACACTTCATCTGTTTTAACACTGCATTGCACTGCACAAAAGCAACCGACATTATTAAACGAATAATCCCTTCAAATGTCTTTTTACCACGATTTAACATATTTTTCACTTCACTATACCGATTACCACCGCGTATTCCCTCCTCTAGCTGCAATTACAGCTTCCATCCTCTCAGGCATATTCTGAATAACATTTCTGGTACCCTGGTGGTTCAGGTTGTCCCACTTTTGCTGTATGGCTTCCCTGAGCTAGTGTAAGTCTTCTGGTGCAGGTATCCTATTCCGTATACGTATTCCCAGCAAATTTCATACGTTCTCTATGGGATTAAGATCTGAACTGTGTGCTGACCAGTCCATTCTTTGAATCCCCACCTCTTGGAGAAAGTTGATGACACATTGTTCTACATGGGGACGGGCATTATCCTGCATTAGAATGAAGCTGTCCCAAATGAAAGGTGCAAAAGTCACAACGTTGTTTATAAGAGTTTATAACACATAGCGGTCGACATTGAGGGCGCCATGCTCAACGAACACCATGTCCGTCATTTCTTGCATACTGATTCCGCCCAGACCTTGGTGGAACTCCCTCGGAAAGGCACTCTATGAGAGAAGGTACAAGAAAAATAGCACTCTCCAGGTCTTCTCCACTCTCCCTCTCCCCCCCCCCCCCACTCTCTCTTTTCCATCTTGTTGGGCAAACCTACACTCATCTGTAAACAAGACATTATATCACTGCTCTAACGTCCAGTTGGTATGTTGATGAGCGAACTCAAGTCTTGCAGCACGATGTTTCCGAGTCAACAGGGATCCTGTGGCAAGTCTTCACTGCAGAGTCGAGTTGTGGAGACATCTCCTAACTGTCCACACACTCACTTCCAATTGACGGTCTTGATGGAGTCGATTTTGGACTTGGGCGGCAGTCGTACGCCAATCCCGCAATACTTGAAGCCTTATAAAGCGGTCGTCCCTCTCGGTTGTGGCTCTGCTACGACCTGATCCTGGCCTTCTGCTGAATGATTTTGTTCCTCTGAAGCGTCTCACAGCTCTGTGAACCCTTCCAACTGACGCCCCAAGTCTCTCCGCTACATAGTGATAGACCTTCCATCTTCATTCAAGCCAACAGCTCTTGTAGAGACTTTCGGGCTTAACGGCATGTTGGTCGTATGATAACGTTTTCGTAATTGCGTCGAACAGTGAACAAAACACGTCTCTTCGTAGGTTAACTTCAAAATCACAAGCCATCCTCCAAACAGATGGTTCAATGCATGTTAACAAAGCTTGCCACAGATGTGCGAGTGATAATGGTAATAAAGAACAAATGCGTTAAGGATCTGAAAATGATTACTAGGGTGGTTTTTTCACTAACTTTTTCTTTCAGAATATCCCAGAAGCATTATAAAACCATAAAACTACTTCAAAATTCAACAGAGAAGACTTTAATCCTATATTTAATCACAAAATACTTTTTTTTTAGCGTTCCACTTTTTTGCACCACAGTTTATTTGTTTAATTTTGCTCTTTCAGTAATTACAATCTGTAGAGCTATTGTCAAATGTTTATTCAATTTTTTTTTTATTACAGGAGGCCAAGACCACGCAATTTAAATATTTGATTTAGTAGTAACATAAATTATGTTATCTTCTTTTTATTATTTATTTATTATTCGCGAAATAGTCTTACTAAAATATCACGCGAATTATCGACAAGATGAGTACTCTTGTGATATTAGCCTATCTATGATAATTCCATGCAAACACCTCTAAGCGAACAAGATTTGGTAATCAGGTCACCAATGAGAATCGTACTACACTGAAAGTCAAAAACATGAAGCGAAAACTAAACTAATACAGCATTTCATAGTATTTTATCACAAGTTATTTTATTTTATTCTAAGGAGCTTTCAAACGAGCTAGAATAGACTATAGAGCGTCTGTTGCACCACCATATCTGAAGCAAATTGAAAGCGCATCCGCCATTTTTAAGGAACCAAAACAAAGTGGGCGTGGTAGTAAGTAAGAGTCGAGTTGAGTAGTTTGTCACGTTTCGTTTACATACTGGAAGAAACCTGATGATAGTCAAAATATAAATTTACGTACTAGTAACTTGATCTAAATACAGAACTTAGTATTACATTTAATCTAAGACTAACGTTAAATTTAAACACTTGGGTTATTCCTAAAAGGAAAGCTTAAGAATTAACTAATAACTGAGCAAAAATTGTCATGTATGTGCTATAAGATCTTTAGCAAATATACTGAAGAAAATGTTTAAAATTCTTAAGTTTTTTAATACAACCTTCAAGACTGCCTATAAAATGAACGAGAATGTTCGGATGATTTTTAAATTGTTTCCCAGCCTCCACAATTCGCAAAACTATTACACCATAAGATATTATAGAATGGAAGTAGACCCTAACTGTAGTGAACAGTCTTTATCTGTAAGCTTGTACTTTGAGTAAGACATGGCATATTACAACACACTTTATTTAGTTTCTCTTTTTTTACAACATACTGCATTTTTCAAGGGGAACCTACAAGAAAAGAAAAATACCGTACATAATGTAAGCTATGCTGGGTTTTATTACAGATTTAAGCACGCAACAATATGCTACTAATCAACGAAACTACACACTTAACTTGACAAAATTCACCTAAATACATGATACATCCTTTGTGTTTTTCTTCTGTTTGTGCAGTTACATGCAGAACATACAGGAAACATATCTATATATTATTTAAAACCTGCACCGATTAAATGAAGATCCGAATCATCATGCATTAAATTTGCTGGATAATAGTCAAGCAATAAGAAGACTTTAAAACATTGTTATTTTTCTTTTGGAGTGTTGTCATCGGATGACATCTCCACTAATGTCATATTCTTTTATAATATTTACTTATTGTCTATTGTAGACAGATTGTAAATGTGGCATAAGTGTTAAAAAAAATATATATATATATTATTTATTCGCGCTATTATGTTCGTAAGTAACACATTAAAAGCAGACGAAACGATACATTGGAGACTCCTTAAAAATGGCAGCCGTATTTTATCTTGGTAACACTCATAGCGCTGTACAAGCCAAGCTAGCCGTTCTATAGGCTATATTCCAGCTAGTTGGAGCTTTCTATTCAGCTCATCTCTGCTTACGATGATTCAACTATTACTCCCGAAATTATTAGTGGTTAGTACAAAGCGCTAGGCAGACATAGCAAGATTTGGGTGTGAAAATGTAGAAAAAAATAAATTATGCAATTGGGGATTTAAAAACAACGAACACTATGTTATGGTAATATAACCTCAAATACTTACCCATCAATTTCATATTTGCAGGAGACTGGTATGTAATTATAATCCCCCCTTTCACACGGAAAGTATTTGAATGCACTCATGCAGTAGAATCCAGTTGTTCGCGTAAGCCTACGAATTTAACTCATGTTTCTTGTCATAATAATTATTATCTCATGTCTCTTGTCACGAGATAATTATTAATAATTATCATGACAAGAAAAATTCGTTAAGTTCAATTAAATTACAGGAAAACTATCAGCATTTGTATATTATATTGTTGATAATAATACAACATTCAGTAATAGGTAGCCTACATGAAGAAATTCAACTCGCAACGTAGGAGACAAATGTAAATAATGTGAAGGACAAAGCTGAATGTATAAGTAACAGATCGTAGTGCAGCACGTTTCTATGAAAATTTAGTGTCAATTTTACTTCCACAATTTGTTAACAAATACATACAATATTGTACAATGCACTCTTGTCACGGAACAGGGTTAATTTCTTTGTATGAGTAAATTCCAAAGTGCAAGCTGTAACGGTTTTATTAACAAATGTTCGTGTATTTCGGTTACAGTTCCGCATTTCTCATGCTATTAAAAGCTGGAAAGGCAATTTAAAATACCAACTACATATATGTACATTTTGTTGCATTTCCGCCTGTACATAGAACTTCAAAGAAAGATTATCTCGCTTTTATATCGCTTTAAACTCGGTATGACAGTGGAATTACAACTTCCAGGTAAGTCTTTGATGTTTATATCGTGGGCGTAGAGGTTTGAAGTGACCGCTGGCTATTATAAAGCGAGTATTTGATTTACGCATTCCAGCGTTACATAAGCATGCCAGCTGACAAAGCTTTATTATATAAAACGAGAAAACACAACATAATCACTATTAAGAATTGTTCCAGAATTTTACTGTGACTAATGCAAACACGAGCGAAGTAAATTTTCCTTGAGTGATCATTGTGGATTTAATACTTCTGTAATAACAGCCTCTTGAGCTCGTCCACAGCTCAACAGCTAAGGCTAGAATGTCGACTATGAGCTTTCACACTGAAGACAGGAGTACAAAATTCGGCGAGTTCGGGTAAAATTCGTTGTGGATAAGGGCAATGTTTCAATCAGTCTTCTCAGGGCACTCCAGAATCTCTTGCCTTTATTCCGTAATTTCTTTACGATTCAGATTCATTCTTTCATCATCTACAGACTATCTTCGATACCAATATCATGAGGTTCTACGGAACAAGTAAACATTTCATAAGGTTATTTAATGATGCTGTATCAACCACTAGATAATTTAGTGTTGTTGGAATTAATGATAGCGGGATGATATTTGGTGAGCTAAGGCCATGAAATTACCTTACAGTTGGGAAAATCTCGAGAAACGCTAACAAATAATTAATCAGCTCAAGTGGGAATGAAATTCACGCCAGAGCACAGCCGTGGATCAGTAAGTAAATTGTTGAAGATCGGCATAATATAGGCCTGAAGGAAGCTTTTCAAAATGTAGAATTTGTTTTGGAAAAAATATTAAATAAATAGGCCTATTTCAATACTACATAATTGTTTGTAAACCACTTGGAGCAGGTTTATATCATTATTTACAAAGTAGGTCTGTAAAGGTTACTAGTGTTGTCTATAGTATTTAATATGCTCCAAATAAAATGCAATAAATCTGCATAATGAAATACTTTTTCAGCATTATCAAATAATTACTATATAACTCAATTTTTTTTACAATGAAGAGAACAAAAATAAATAAATAAATAAAAGTTATTACATTGGCTACAGTCAACACTGGTTACAATACAACTCGAGTAACTTCTCTGTATTTTCTGGAAAAAGGTTGCATCTTCTGTTAGTTAATATTGTTTTGAATGATGTAAAAAACCATGAAGTCGCACAGGAGAGAGAGAGAGAGAGAGAGAGAGAGAGAGAGAGAGAGAGAGAGAGAGAGAGAGAGAGAGAGAAGTTAAGTATTCACTAAAATTGATAGTTCAAATCCGTTTAAAACATTAATTTACATGTATATAAGTAGAATGACAGGCAATACACTGGATTCAAAAGGAGCAAAGAGCTGAGGGAGGACGCGACATGATTTACAAAATAACACAAAAATCGTTTTCTTAACATAAATTTAATTTGTATTTAGAAACATAAACAACACTGAACATAAAAATAAAAAATATAATTTCAATAACCATAAAGTAAAAAGTAATTAATGCGACAAATGTGCTGTTAGTAAGCTTCTCAAATCTGAACTCTGTATTCGACACACATACAGTGATATTTTCAAGTTCAAGGAGATTTCTCGCTTTTTTTCGATGGCGTAGACTAGAAACTTATATTTCATAAGTACGAAGTTCCAAAATCCAATAGCAATTATGAGTTTCTTTTACAACTTCGAGGTATTCTTGCAATCATTTGATCCAAAACTGGTCTCTGCCATGCTTAAAAAAAAAGAGTATAATTTAAACATTCCATTAGCAGATAGGCCTACATATTTCAATGAGTCTTTGCTTAACATTTTTTGTAATTTCAGCCAGTTAAACGCAACAGTCTAAAAACGGATTCAGCATCCCTCTGAGACTGTCGTAATTGCTTTGAGTTTCTTCCGAAAAATACACAAAACACCGTTGTTTAAAATTGTGCAAACTTAATTGCATGTCCGCAAAAACAAACTCCATACTTCTCGTATCACAGAACTACTACATGTAGCTAAATTTACCATGCGTTCTTTAATACGTTGGAATGAAATAAATTTCTTTTTGTCAAGTGAAGTCGACCAGTAATAAAGTTTCCTTACAAATCTGTCAATTTTAGCTATATCTGGCTGTTATTATGTTAACAGTTGCATTGCAAACTACTATTCAGAGTAATGAATTGTTCGAAAAATATATCAGCAAGGAAGACCAATCTAAGAAGCCAAAGTGAATTGGATAATAGGTTTGCATATGCAGATTTCTCGTCTTGCAGATATTTGTATATTAGACATTGGGTGATATACGCTGGTTTTGAGTAAAATTATAGTTGTTTTCGATTTTAGAGGGGCTTTTATTTTTCGAATGGTGTTAATTACCGGTAATTCTACCGGTACTTCTTAACTACAGTCGCAAACAAAATTCTCTCCTAAAGTAGGTCGCGCCTTTAAAAAGTTTGGGAACTACTTGGTTTAGAATACGAAATTTAATATTTTTCCTGTTTCTACTTATGAAATTTGAAGAGTCTACTGCAAGAATGATGGACGTCACTTTCTTGTCGAAAATGAACCAAGACTGTCAATGCATACCTTAAGACATATAGAATGTACATACAGAGTTATATGGCATTAACACTGATAGTCATTGTCCAGTAATGATCAGAAAATCACAGTTAAGCTTTGAGCACTAAGCATTTCAAACTTTCAATTGCTTCTCCTGCAAAATGTATTACAAATGACATCCACTATTGTTGCAGTGGACTCTTCATATATTAAACTAGCCTCAATAATATAGTAAATAATGTAAAGTGGATACTTATTTTTATAAGTAATTATGCAGAAAGAAGAAAGGCTCTTAATGGAATTTTAATAATTCGGTTTGCGTTTCTCCTCATACAATGTACTGCGAGCAAGCATAAAGAAAGTTTAATTCCACACCCACAACAGCAATTTGACCTGAATCATCTCCTCTTAGGATATTCGTGTCGAAACTGTACATCAGTTTACCATTTCCGATGTTACTGCATTGCACATTAAAAGGTACAACTCATTATAAAAAGTAAATAAATTACTCTGATGCCGCAAATTATTTGACTTCGAAATGCTGAAGTGGTCAAAAAGCGAAATTCTTTTTCCAGTCTGGTACCGAACATACTAGCCTTCAACATGAGCCTGACAACTCGGAATTGAGTAGTCCATGAATTTTGGCCACTATAACATACTGCGTCGCGGCAGGGGGGCGACGTACAACAAGCGGGGGGGGGGGTTCCCTTCATACCACCCGCACAATTACTCTACCCACCAGATTAGTAAATGACCATAAACTGTGCCGAGAGTTATTTGGCGAACTATGCAATTTCTACTCGGTATAAGGCACTGCTAGTCAGTTTACGGAGATAAATGAAATATGGTGTGATAGGTATGACTTTACCATCCACATGTCTGGCCAACAGACTAAAGAGCCAGGACATCGGAAGCCCTTGGGGCCAAATTCATAGACATTCTTAGTGCGGGCTTCCGGTGGAAGATCAGCGAACTAACGTTTTTCGTATTCATAAACCAGTGTTAGCGATATGATATGATATGAATCCTGTACAAGTAATCAGTCGATGGCCAGGGCTAGTTTAGCACGCTCGTAGCGCGGGCTAGCGAAATGTCTATGCATAGCAACCCTAATGTTTAAAGTGGGGCTAACCACGGATGATCTCTAACTTTGCCGAGCACGTGGTTGTGAAACATGTCCTGGTCATGAACAGTCAATCTCCACCCCTACTTTTGTTTGCGTTACCATAGTAACCCTACCATGTTGCTAAATTTAATCTCTTGTTCTCCCTTCCAAAATATATACCCTTGTGTTTTTGCTTTTCCGTCACTCGGTGTGAACTGTCACATTGTAAAAATAAAATCGCACAACTGCATATGCTGTAATAATAATAATAATAATAATAATAATAATAATAATAATAATAATAATAATAATAATAATAGTAATAATAATAATCCGTGGCGTTATAGCCCTTGAAGGGCTCAAGACCGACCAGCCGGCTGCTGGCTTCACGTTCAGATACCGAAAAAGAGGTGGACGATCATCAAATTAGAATGGAGGTATCGTGTGGTTAGCACGATCCCCCCAGCCGTCATATCCTGTAATAAAAGTTAAATTGTTATAGTTAAGATTTCAAAATAAATTACGTGTTTATAAATTAGATGACTGAAATTAAATCTGAGTACAGGTGTATAGTATAGATATTACGCTAGACCACCGGTGTGGCTCAGTCGGTTAAGGCACTTGCCTGCCGGTCTGAAGTTGCGTTCTCCTCGTCCTGATCGTTAAATAACCAACTATATATATATATATATATATATATATATATATATATATATATATATATATATAATGCTATTACCAATCTCATCGACGCTAAATAACCTAGTACAGTAGTTGATACAGCGTAGGCTATATCTTGGTTAGAATACTTGTTCTTCCTTACATTATGCGCTCAGAGTGTCTACGTAATTTACTCGTATAATCATAATTCACAATTAAAGACCGTTTTCTTAGTCCATCAACATTGGAATGAATATAAGCTTCACGGAATATACAGAATATACATTCACGTGTCCTTCAATACACACCCTGTTCACAAACGTAAGTAACGCGCACTAAAAAGGTTATTGTAATATAGGTTTAGACAATTCTTTCAGGGCAGTACCTGTGTTACAGTTGTACCGAAGTTTTAAATTGAAATTTTACAACAAATTATCGTAATATGGGCTTAAACATTGCATTAAGAGCGGCACCTATAAAATTTTAAGTTAAAAATTTATATAAAATATTTTTGTAATATGGGCTTAAACATGTTAAGAGTAATGCTCTGATACAGTAACATTTTAAGTTAAAACTTTACATCAAAGATTATTATAATATAGGCTTAAACATATCATTGTAAGTAGTAACAGTAACATTTTAAGTAAAAGTTTACAGCAAAGGCTGTCTTTATTCTTTTGTAACACAGTCCCGTTCTTGATGCGGAAATGTCTTACATCGTACATCACCACGCGCCACTGTCCTTAGTCAAGTCATTTGGTTCATTTGCACAAACTCCGTACTCGCTTAACTTCAAAGACTAATGGCTAAGATTCCGGCCTCTATTCACAATACTGCAGAAGGATGACGCATGATACCAAAGGATACACTTTATAAAAAAAAAATGAAAAGAGATGCAGTGGAATATTTTCTGCCAGATGGAAACTATATCCGTCTGGACATGAATCTTCCGAGTACTTACGGTAGTTCCGGGCACACTGGTCATCATGGTGTTGTCATTGACTACAGGAGTCGCCGACTGAGGCTGAGGCGGTGGGGGTGGTTGCTGCGGAGGTTGCTGCTGTTGTTGAGACGCCCGGGATACCTTATTTCGGTAACCCTGCCAACAAAGAAACAATGTCAATTCAATGCTGTGTATTGCTTTTAGAGAATAACAAGGTACACAGTGACATATAGCTATGAAAAAAGAAATACAAACAAAGGATTCGAATGAAATAGTGAAACCAGTGATTCAAGCACGCATGACTCAATTGGAGGCAGCCGATTCTGTTAATGCAGATTTTTTACCTCGACACTTTTCAAAACGATGAAATTTGAAGTCTTTCTAGTTTTTCTCATAACATTGCCTGTTCGAGTCCGGATCAGGACCTATTCCCGGCCCATTTTAAACAATACTCACCCCGACATCTGTCTCATGGTAAACTATAGTCTGGGCTACTAAATGTGCACAAAGGATCCTGTCCTTTATCCTACACATGCTCAAACTTCGGGATTGGTTGATTGGTAGACTCGGTTTGTGGCTAACCTGACATCCTATATGACAGATGTTACCACCATCAACTGAATCATTTACTGTATATTCAGAATATGGATAGCAAACACGCCTCACCTCCAACCAATCTCCAACTCAGGAACACTATTCCTTTTCTCCCTTGGTTAGAATACCTGTTCTTCCTCACATTATGCGCTCAGAGTCGATCGAGGTATATTTTATTAGAATCACTTCACAGCCAATTGGCTAGTCTACTAAATAGAGACAACTCTTCATGCCTGTAGTTTTACTAACAATAAAGCGCTAAAACAAATATCGGGATGAGCCCTAAAAGAAATGGTCCACAAACCTACATATTCCCCACACAAATTTCGGCATTTTCCGAATTAAAGCGTTCTGAAATCGGAGCCTTGGCTTTCGCGTGTCAGGGCGAGTTTACTCGAATGTCACTCGCACAGCACAAGGACTCGGATCCTTTGCCTAGCGAGGACAGCGACGGTCCTCCTCTTACCACTCGCGCTGCTAAGGTTTTTGATATCTTCGGCGATTCTGCGTTGCTGCTGTTCAATCGTGTTTGTTACATTCCTCCTCTTCATGTGATAGTTATTCTTATTAGGTTAGGTTACGTCCATTTTCGGCTTCTCCCCATCAAAATTCTCTAATGTTCCTTCAAAAGGAACGTCGAAAATCGGACTGGAACAAGTTTCTACAGGCTTTGAACTTACACAGACACTTCTTCGCAGTCACAAATGTTCTTACAAGGACAAGGACAATTGTTTTTCTCATATTTTCTAGCCTTTCATTAACTAATTATTAATTAATTAATTCATTCATTCATTCATTCAGTCGTTCGTTCATTCGTTTAACATTAAGCTAGAAAAACTGAGCTGTAAATTTTATGATTTCATTTAGAATATAGGAGTCTCATATTTTTTATAGCTTAAAAGTTCGGTAAATTAAAATTTAACAAGGGAATTTAACAATTTTGATCGGTTATGCGTTTTTAAGAAAATTGGTTTAATAATTAAGTTGTATTAAAAATTACATAAATCGTTCACCGATAGATCACCCTTATTTTTTCACTGGTAAAATGTGGAAAGAACTTGCATTTAAAGCGTAAAAAATCACCTAATCATGTTCAAAATGCAGCACAGAAAAATAAATGAAAATATTTATAATTTACATATTCATTATACACACTTTTAATATTTGTTCGAATTTTAGTGTCCATTCTGGATGGTTTAGTACCTTTTATGTGTCTATTTTTAAGGTTTTAAGTGGCTACATGACCTGCCTCTAGTCATAAACACTGAAAGACAATATATTATTAATTAGTTTATATATTTATGTAAAATAAATTATTTTGAATTAATACAAAGAACGCTATGAATTTATTCATCAACCTGTTATGCCTTCTCTCTCACTGATTCTTTTCTTTAAAACTACAAGCCACCGGCGTAGCTCAGTCGGCTAAGGCACTTGTCTGCCGACCCGGAGTTGCGATCGGGCGTGAGTTCGATTCCCGCTTGGGCTGATTACCTTGTTGAGTCTTTCCTCCGAAGTTATCCTCAACTGTAAGGTGAATGTCGGGTAATCTATGGCTAATCCTCGGTCTCATCTCACCAAATACAGCTCGCTATCACCAATCCCATCAACTCTAAATAGCCTAGTAGCTGATACAGCGTCGTTAAATAATGAAGTAAAAAGAACACTACAAGGTTCTTTGTGAAATTATCATGTTATACCAACTTTTACTATGTTTAGAAGATGTACACCTTTTATAAGACATGGAAAACATGATCAAAATGAACTGTGAAGAAAACAATTCCTCATTTCAAACTGTAAAAATCTAGTATTAAGAGGCTATTAGAAAAGATTAAAAGGGTGGGGGGGGGGAGATACTGGAGATAATTTTTATTTTCGTGGATGTATAGAAACAAATTAGCCCCCTCAAACTTCAGCTAAGTGGCAGTTTATCGCCAAACAGTCACCAATCAATAAAGAAGATTAGCGCGTCTGGCCGCGAAACCAGGTGGCCCGGGTTCGATTCCTGGTCGGGGCAAGTTCCCTGGTTGAGATTTATTCCGGGGTTTTCCCTCAACTCAATATGAGCAAATGCGGGTAACTTTCGATGCTGGACCCCGGACTCATTTCACCGGAATTATCTCATTCAGACACTAAATAACCTAAGATATTGATAAAGCGTCGTAAAATAACCCACTAAAATAAAAAAAAATTAAATAAAGAAAAACTCCTACCTGCATGAGATTACTTCTGTTGGAGAAATATAAAATTAAATTTCGACGGTGTAAAGACATTTCTTACGAAACATAATTTAACCTATTACAATTACACATTATTGCAAATGTATTATTGGCACAAACTGACAAGTTACAAAAACCGAAGTAGGTAGGATGTTATTATTTAATACAGGCGAAGCCGCTGTTATACTTCCGTTCCACAAGACGCACACAGAAGTATCGGTGGCCTTGCAGTTCAGGAAATGGATAGACCAATAGAAAAGGCGCGCGGGAGACCACGTCACACTTGGTATAAGCGAGGAGTTGTACGTTGACCTCGTTCACTGATAAGAGCAAACTGTATTAATTACTTGTTTTTGTGTGTTCAACTGTTCAGTCTCTCTACAAGCATGTTCGATGCAGGGATACGTATTTTTCAACAGATCCTTTTCCTTAATATTTTCTCCCGAACGCCATTACCTGGAATTCCGTAAATTCATGATTAATTAGATCGTATTTGTCACATAAAACATAGTACTGAAAGATCTAGAGCACCGAAGTTATTTTGTTAGAAAAATACTTCTGCTAAATAATTACTGTAAGGCCGGTTGCTCTGTAAATTACGATTAAGGTTCATTTGTAACGCTGGGATGAAGCCACGCAGTGTCGGATCCTGCCAAGGGCATGAGTGTTTGTTCGCTGTCACTTGGAGACCCGGTGTTGTGTTGATCTCATGTCACGGAAGTACCATGGTGTCCGTTTCGCTTCAGATATCAAGGACTGCAAATATGTAATAATAATAATAATAATAATAATAATAATAATATAATTTAACCAAAACTTTATTTAACAAAAACAATACTTTCAATAGGAAACACAAAACACTACTAACTGCAACGCAGTCTGGTGGTTTACTATGGGATATGGCGCTTACCATTATCTTTGACGTAATTTATGGATCAAGTAATACGAGCGTTTCTTACATTGTTTGGAGTGTTGTATTTATATCGTGAAGGAGAAGATCTAAAATGGAAACGGATTCATAATTAATCCATTACGGATTCAAATTTGAAAGTAACATTTTTATTGCTGTTTATTTTGAAATATCACAGGTACGTGACGTCAAGCAAAACGACTGTCATCCCTCATTACATCCCTTCTGGAGACAAAGAACTGCATAGTAATAACTGCTTTATCTGTTTACACAGTCTTGTGAGATGCAGATATGGCAGAAAGGACATTGTATTAACATCTGTTGATAAATTAACTAAAGCATTGAAAAAATGAGTTAGTCTGCTACTACCAGCTCGACTCTTTCGAGCGATATGACTTTGAACGACTCTCGTTTGGTAGCGGGAACGAATGAAATAAAATTATACATACATGTACTTCGGTATATTAAAATAATATAAAATTATACACGTTTTTGTGTGTCAATTTTGTTTGTCTCAATATCAATCATGAAAAATAAACAATTAATAGACCTATATTATTAGAAGAATAGAAGTGGAAACAATAGGCTACCTGAATTATCTGTGCCATTAAATTGCTAGTAAATTTATTTTCTGATGTGCCAGATGTATAAGAAATATTATCAATGAAAGGTAATATTTCAAATGTTAAAATGAGTTAGTTACTAGTAAAAGTACTTCGCCATAATAGTTTTATGTTCTTAATTTAAATTAACCTCGAGTGGTTAGAACAGAAGAGTTGTTCCCATACTCTACCACAGCTCCACGGTAACGGACTGCAATCTCGAATGCAATACTAAAGTTACTTCTATTATAGGCCATTGAGGTACCGTACACAGAATAGCACGATATTAATGGCCGGTTTCACCAAGCTTCTTTAAATCAGCACAAACGACTTGTCAGCAAATGGATCGTTTAATTTTAACGGAATCTTTAAAAGTTGACTGTTTCACCAAGCCTCGTATCTTTAAAATTAACAGGCGTTTACTAACGAGGGGATTTTGTACTTGTATCTTGCATGTTTTGTTTTTCATGACCATGGCTTCGAAATCGCGAATTTCATTGGTTACATATGATCATGGCTGACTTTGTTTGGCATGAGGAAACAATCATAGGCAAACGGGTAAGAGGCAGTAATTTTAAGAACATCTTCCTAAATACAGTATGTTGTCATACCACAATTAAAAAAAAAAAAGAAGGCAGCTGCTTCCAAATGTAAATAATAGGAATGTAGAGCAGTTAAATTGTAGCTTCTAAAGGAAATCTGAGAAAATTTAGAGGACTACAAGGTCGACAGCTTAAAAATTGATGCAACATTAATTCTATACAAAGCATTCTAAGCAGTTATATTAGGCCTAAATTTAGGACGAGAAATCGCCTCTTCCATAAATTGCATACTACTTTTCCACTGTATTTCATGCAGATTTATTAGTACCCTGTAACAATTTTGCCATGCTTGTGTGGCAGGATTCAGGAGAGGTGTCATTAAATTGGATTTTAAGGGGTATCCATTGTCTCCTAAAAGAAAATCTCTTTGCACCCTTTTCATTTAAAAGGCATCCTCCTTTGGAATTTTGTGCTATCCGTGTAGACCGTAACATTATCTTAAACCGAGAAGAATCTGTTGGAGAGGCGTTAAGTGGGTGATTCCTATCTGTCGTATTCTAACCTATTACAATTTCAATAAACTAGCGCTGAGGTAGTTCTGAGGTAGAAGTGAAAATCGTTGAACTTATAAGGGATTTTTTTTTGTGGTAATGCAATTGATCGTATATGCAAGGCATAACAAAAACCTAAACTAATCAAACGTAACCTGTCACAGATTCGTATGTGCAAGGTGTATAAGCAGAATACGAAGGAAACTACCTCAGCGCTAGTTTAGCCACAATTTTTCTATGCGGAGCTTTACATAGGCCTATGAAATTGTTTGAATATTGAAGGTAAAATAGGATCTTCTATTGCAGAATCTTTTGGCTATATTACCGCCAGGATATACGATTGGAACATTTACACAATCAATGTTGTCTATGACAACATAAAATTTAGCTATAAGCTTATTAGGCCTATAGAAATAATGACTATTGTAATGTTGATAGTACGTCTGATAATTTATTCACATATCTAGACAATACAGCTTTTGATACCCCGTTCATATGATCAACTACTATTTCAAAACTTCCCGCAACGTTATTTTAAAACGAGAAGAATCTGTTGAAGAGGCGTTAAGTGGGTGATTTCTATCTGTCGTATTCTAACCTATACAGTATACCGGTATTCAGTTTCTTCTAGAATCATTCTTACTACTTATTTCCTTAATGTGTAGCTTTCGTGGAATTCTTTATCACTTAAATCTTCAAAATGATTATTCCGAGTGTTATTACAACATATAAGTTCGTCGTTATGTTGAAGTTCTAAATAAAGAACTTCATCATCGAATAATTACGTCCGCCATGTTGTTGACTTCTTAACGCATCGTTACTGTTTTAACGCGACGAATAGGTCCTAATAAATTAAAGATGAATTTAAAGATGCGTTAGCAATAATGATACTTGGTGAAACACAAAAACTGACTAACGTGTCATTAAATTATTTAACGAGACGTTATAATGATAACGAAGGTTGGTGAAACCGGCCATAAGACTCCTGCTCTTCTAGACAATCGATATTACAAGTTAGTCCTACATGCTTGCCGCATTTACTTCAGAGAAAATTCCCTGGTACTCAATTCTGTCAGAAACTGAGTCAATCCCACGACACTTATGCAGCCGTGGAGTACACGACACTTGTCAATTGGAAAAATCCATGATCTCAACAGGAATCGCACCCGCGACCTTCTGTTTTATAGAGTAGCGTCTTACCAACTCTTCAACCGCATGCCCCAACAAATACAATTGCTTTTACTGAATCTGTGCATACTGGAATCGGTGCGGAAAATAATATTTTTAATTGGTTATGAGTTGGTTTTTAATTTGTTTTATGACGCTGTATCAACTACTAGGTCATTTAACGTCCATAAAACTGGTGATAGCGAGATGGTATTTTGGTGAGATAAGACCAAGGATTCTCCAAGTGATTACCTCACATTCGTTTTACATTTGAGAAAAACCTCGAAAAAACCAAACTAAGGTAATCAGCCCAAGCGGATATCGAATCTACGCCCAAGCGCATCTCCGGAACAGTAAGCAAACGATGCAACCACCTTAGCTACTCCTCTGGGTACTAATATTTGTTTCTCTACCAGCGTTCAGTCCACTTAATGTAACGATGTTACAATTTTCAAGGACAAAGACATGTCACAACGGACAGAGAACGGAAAATGAAATGCTGATAAACAAGGAGGGAGTATGTTCTATTTCCCCCATGTCAATGACCGCCACTCCTGATAATAAGACATTATGGCACCCTGTCGCACAAAGGTAAATGAAACAGCCAGTTCCCGCTGTCCTAACAATAGCCATGAAGTAACTTCATATAAGGATTGGACCTTAAATAAAGGAAAATATCTACATGTACCTATTTTAAAAATGCTAGAAGTGACGTATGCAACGGCCAAGGCGCAGCTTTAACTCCGCGTATAAGACACGGTCGTGCGTCGCTATGTGTTCGTCTCAAAACTGAAATATCAAATATTGGTCCTAATAACTTTGACTTTATAATATAGGAGTTTTATTTTAAAACTTCCCAGTCTAAATAACTATTTATTTCAATTAAATTAAATTTAAACAAAAAAAAAACACATCAATCTAGTTATTGAAGGAGGACGTTTAAAACCAGTGTTTAAGTTTCACACCCTCATCTCACTTCACCTCCCTTTTAAATTTCAAATGACAGCCCCTATATTTTGATACTTAAAATTTGAAAATATCGCTGCCTGGCAACCTGGGTTGTTATTGTCAGTTGGTTGTTTCTATATCAGAGCAAACCCGATACACATGGGAAAGAAGAGGGTATGATCATGAAAGAGGAGAGTGTAATTATGATGGCAAAATGAGTTCGAGGTCCAACGCCGAAAGTTACCCAAAAAATTCTGCTGGAGAAAACCCGGAAAAAACCTCAACCAGGTAACTTGTCTCAATCAAGATTTGGACTTGGACTGCTCGTTTCACAGTCAAACAAGCTAATCGTTACTCCACTATCAGGAATCCAATATGATCTTAAAACATTGGAGTTTTGTATAATAAGATTTGTTTTTACAAACAAAAGAAGTCAAGAGTCCCACTTAGAAACGACTGAATAAACAAAACGTTTAATACAAGACAGCTAGCGAAATTTATGCTGCACGAGCAAGACAGTTAACTGGCAGTTTCTAGTGCATTTAAAAATGCATGCGTTTGCTTGTCCATGATGTGATTTTCTGTGAAATATGAAAACCTCTACGCCGTAAGCTAAGAGATTACAAACAACCGATTTCTTCATTCTTCCTGAGCAAAAATTAAGACAATTGTGAAACATTTCAAGAGCCTGCTTAATACAGGAACGAATTTTTTTTGTAAAATATTAGATTGTGATAATATTCTATGAAAGGCAGAATAGCAGAAACTACAACGCATTACAAAAATGACTGTCTCAGAACAACAAAAACTTGAAGGATTTGGTCTTGAAAGATTGGTGTCTAACGTAAAAGAGGATATGTATCTAAATAGTGCAACAATGGAAATGAAACAAATCTTGTTATCCTTTACTCCAGTAGACACTTCACATATTTTTTTTCCGAAATTAAACGTTTACAATTATTTTATAATTATATTTATTTCATATCGTCAAAGAATAAACAATAGAAGAATTATAACTAATATTAATCGTTCCACAATATTTCATCTACTACAAATCACACATTTTTCGTGAATAACATTCCCTACTCCTTAGGTAAGAAGCGTCATCAAATTGGCAGTGCGATGCAGACGTATTATTACAGTGCTATAAGTGATTCACCGATCGACTGGTATGGCTCCTATACGATACCTCACGCTAACTACATCAACCCTTCAACCATAAACCCAGGATGAAAATATCATGAAGATCTTAAACAAGGATACGCCGTGGAGTACAGCAACTTTCACGCCACCGCTGCTCGACGGCGCAGTCGAATACGCAGGAACTTCGACGTCTATTGTTATGTGATAGTAGATGAAATAGTTGTGGAATGATTAATATTAGTTATAATTCTTCTATTGTTTATTCTTTGATGATATGAAATAAATATAATCATAAAATAATTATGAACGTTTAATTTAGAAAAAAAAAATGATGTGAAGAGTCCACTGGAGTAAAGAATTCGTTTCATTTCCATTGTTGCTTAGCTTCGCTTTGTTAGTTTTGTTGGTCCAAAGGATGCCCAAAAGAATAATATACATCAGTCGTTACCTATTAGCTGTGGGCTGCGGACTTAAGTTTCTAAAAAAAAAAAAAAAAAAAAAAAAAAAAAAAAAAAAAAAAAAAAAAAAAAAAAAAAACAAGCTTCTGTAAATTTTGATATCCAGACCTTATATGACAGGTATTAATTCGAATTAATTCTTTTTTTTTCTCTCTTTGAAAAGTGACAGAAACACGCGGTAGCATAGTGATTAAGTTACTACGCTGCAAAGTCGAAGGTCGCGGGTTCGATTCCCAATGGGGTCATGAATTTTTCTAAATTGATCCAAACCTTTTAACTACACCATGGCCCTGGGGTCGAATCAGTCTCTAAAAGAGATGAGTACCAGGGAGCTTTCTCTAAAGGTAAAGGTGGCAAGCACATAGAACTGGCAATCCTATGTCTGTAAAGGTGGAGCTTAACCTTCCGCTACCCTGTAGGCCTTAATGGCCTGTAATAGGGATGTACTAGTGGAGTCAGAAAATATCGGAACTTCGGGTGGCAACGCCATGCTCTATAGGCAACTTCTCTGTCTTGTCCGTGTGGTATGTGACCTACTCTCCAGGCGTATAGACTAAGTGCGGCTGCGCATGAGAATGGGGAAGACTAACGCAGCAGGAAATCAATCGAAATACAGTACAGCTCTCAGCTTCGTTTAGTGAAGACTTGTAATACAGTTGTAAAATGAGCTTGAAGGAGCAGAGAGGTAACATTAACTTTTGTGTTAAACTCTTAAAACATTTACTGAGACTTCGGCACTCATGCGCCAAGCATATGGAGAAGAAGCAATGTCTCGGATCCGAGTGTCTGACTGGCTGATCCACATTCAGGAAGACTCAGATCGACAATAACGGAATAAATGATAGGTCGAGTTGCACAAGAAATCAGACGAGACTGCAGACAGTCAATAGATGATGTGGCCGCTTTGTTAGGCATTTCGCATGGTTCTGTGCAGTCCATTCCACAGTGATTTGAAAATGCAACGTGTGTGTGAGCACGTTGTTCCAAGAAGCCTAACAGATGAGCAGCGGGAAGAGCGGAAACTGGTTAGTGGAGACTTGATTGACAGGGTGGACCAGGATCCAACTCTCTTGTACAGACTGATCATAGGTGAGGAGACTTGGTGTTTCCTTTACAACCCGCAGCCTTCAACGTGGAAATCTCCCTGCTCACCACGGCAAAAGAGATTCCGTGCCGACCGATCAAAGGGGAAAGTAATGCTTGAAGTGTTCTTCGATATCCAGGGTCTCATACATTTCGAGTTTATTCCTCAGGTTCAAACTGTCAGTAAGGAGGTGTATGTTGCAATTCTTCGGCGTCTTCGTGATGCAGTTCGACGAAGGAGATCCAACTTGTGGTAAGAACAGAATTGGGTTCTCCATCATGACAATGCCCCAGCACATCGGTCGCTCTTGGCGAGCGAATTTCTCGCACAACACAAAATACCTGTCCTTCCAGTCACCATATTCTCCAGATCTTGCTCCAGCAGATTTCTACTTATTTCCAAATGTCAAATCCCTACTCAAGAAACGGCGGTTTGCGTCAGCCGAAGAGGTGAATATTCCTGCGATAAGCGCTCTGCGGGAAGTGACAAAAGATGTGCTGCAGAACTGTTTCGAGATGTGATATGGGCGCTGGCAGATGTGTTTCACTACCCAGGGGGCGTATTTTGAAGGCGGTGATGTGTAAATGGTTATATGCCATCTGCAACAAAGGTATCTATACAAATGTTCGCACTGAGTCTATACACCTGGAGAGTAGGTCACATACCACACGGACAAGACAGAAAAGTTGCCTATAGAGTATGGCGTTGCCACCCAAAGTTCTGGTACTTTCTAACTCTACTAGTATTTACTATATATATGCCCTGCAGCCATTTAAATGTAATGACTGATGAGAGAGCCTACTTTTACTCTGGGCAATCACTTTCAAATCTCTTTCAATATTTCATATATTGAAATCTGGATGAACAATAAGCCGATATCTCTGTTCTTCATATAACATTTCGGAAAAAAGGGAACTACTGAAAAACTTGGAAACGGAGCAGTCTTCTAAGCCTAAACCTTGGTGTTGTCGTTGTTGTTGATGATTATGATGATGATTTTCTGAACTTTTGGAGTTTTATATCTTTCTTAATTCAGTTTTGAATGCTATATTTTTGGGAGGGGGGAGAAACAAGAATTTCAACATACATTTACGCGTAAGTCATTCTACCAGGGTGTCTGTCTAAGCTAACATTTCACATATTTTATAAGGCAACGAAATATCATAATGCTTTATTACAGTTTTCAAGCTCATCATTGATATCAGTCTGGAAACACAAATCATTTAACAATTGATGATCCTCGGCGTTTTTCTCCTACTTGTTTCTGGACTCAAATATCATGGTTTAAACGTGACTAAGCATTATTATTTTTTTTTTGGAACAAGAATTCCAAAATACGACTACGGAAGAGGTAAAGCTGGGGTGGCATTAATCTGTGGAACATGAAGTTCAACCAACCAATTAATGTTCCATGCAAAACTCTTAGAACTGATCACTTTATTGTCCGCTTACAATTTCTATCTGTGCTGCAGATAGTACCGTCGAATAACCTCCCGATATTATCCTCTGAAATATAAAAATAAAAACAATGTAACAAATTTCCCTAGAGATATCTATAGTAGATTCCGTAAGACTTGTGTAAGATATTTAATAAATAAATAAAATAAGAAATTAAAAAATTAAGATTCGCAGATGCCGTATCATTGGTTTCAAACAATACATAAGATTTGTATACGTTTGGACCCTCAAATTTACATATTTTGTTCGACAATACAGCCTAATCTTAGAACTGGGGTGAAATACCTAACACAATTATAATCAAAATGAGTTTTTGACCCATTTCATTCACATTACAGTACCCAAAATTGTCATTATTCTTCAATTTTATAACGTATGCTTGGTAATACCGTATGTTCCATGTTACTTAATCTAGGGCTTCCTCTCGCCAATCTCGCTATCACCAATTCCATCGACCCTAAATAATCTAGCAGTTGACACAAAGCAATAATATCCATTCCATGGTAACGATTGTGGATATGGATATTGAAACAAAACTGTAATGTGTTTTGTGGCTAACATATTTTTAATCTGTGACTTGTGTGCGACGTGAGTACGAAAATAACATTCGTCGTTGGGATAAACAGTTGAAAGAGATGGGAAGCTTACTGGACAAAAAGTGTTTGGGAAGTTTATTTACTATCGATGAGTCGGTTGAAGCCATTCGAAGAAGTTTTGCACACAGTCCAAAATGTAAATGTGTAAATGCGTAAATGTACTCGACAATTACAAAAGCAAATATTCATAGAGTTTTGAAAAAAAAAAAAAAAACATGCATCTTATTCTTTAAACTGTTACATGCAATCCGCTCAGATGATAATCGCAAATGTGATGTGGTCTTACGAGATATCTGCGGTGGACGGGGATAGAACGCTTCATACCGCCCAACTTCAAGTCAAGTGTGGAATGAAACCTCTGCCATTGGTTGAATAGTAATAATTATACTTCTCTCCTCCTCTGCCGGCAATGTTTACTTCTCCTGTCAGACATTATGGAACGAAGTATAGACAAGTTAGAAAGGATTGCAGTATCGCAATTTTATGACAATGTGATCTTTAAGCAAAATGGTGCTCCTTCACACTATACCAACATTGTTAAGGAATTTTTTGATGAGACATTTAAACAGCGCAATAGCTTCCCCGCTCTCCGGTCATGACACTTTTAAATTTCTGTTTTTGGGGGTAAATGAAGCAAACCGTCTACGTATTCCTATTCACATTCTACATTTGAAACAGCGAATCAGGGAAGCTGCTAAATATGTCACTCCTAATGTTCTTCATCGAGTATGGCAGGTAGTTGTACACTGTTTAGACATTGCCAAGCAACTAATGGAGCCCACATAGAAGTTCGATAAACATGTAACAAAAACTATCTGCGTTTTTAAATGGAACTCATGTTTATTGTATGTTTAATAGGTATAGGACTAATCTTTTTAAACCCCATTTGGCTTTTGAGACATAATATATATTACTGGAAGAAATATCAACAGTTATATTTTATATTGATTTCTTCGCTAGTTTTAGTCTTCAAAGGTTTTGGAAGTTTCCTAGATTTTCTTCCATATCTGTAATTTTAAAATAGGAAACACTAAAAGTCAAATATTTCAAAGTGTTCACAAGTTAACTCTTTTCTTGTCCTTAAAATGGCAAGCATGTTTCCAGACTTCCTGAAGCGGAGTGAATTTCCATAGTTTCGGACGAGATAGCATGATATAAAAATCGTTGCCGCTATCATAGATAAAATACGCAAAATTGTACCCGCTAATTAGTCGCTTGAGCTGTATTATATCAACCGTGTCTCTCAGATTTGCAATGATGTCCTTGGTCCTCATAATTACAATTCCTTCGGAAAGGTATTCTGTCGAGTATTGATTAATACACATACAGTAGGCTACATTATTAGCATAGTCTTGGGAATCAGGTTGTACCAACCAACTATAATTGAGTACTTAAATATAATGCATAGTTAATGATTCTTACTGTAACGCGTGAGAAGCAGAGCAGTTGTGTTAGTAATGATATACAGCACGTGATCACTGAAATACACAAAAACCTGTGCCAGATCCACTTTCGTTCTCGAAGTTAGCGTATTACCCTAGATCACATATACCCAGATAGGTCGGCCTTAGAGGCTTTACGTTAACAACTTTTGTCAGGTTTACTACGTTGCCATCTACAGTAGTTATTACATAAGGAGTCATGTCATAATTCCCATTTGAATTGCATTAGCGACTGTCCTGCCATCTCGTGTTCGTTTAGGGCGGACGGGTGGCGATCCTGGCGGTTGTTCTCTTCAAAGTGCTGCCGATTTTAAATTAGCGATGAGTTATCTGTTACATATTATATGACCTAGGGTATTACATACTTTTCATTCACATCACATCTAAAACAGATTAATAATAATAATAATAATAATAATAATAATAATAATCGCTCCCCTTGGCATAGTGGTTATCATGCTTACTTCTGGATCTGAGGTTAGCGGGCTCAAAACCATCCGAAGCCGATGGAATTTTGAAGGCGATAAAATAACCTTGGCAAGTTTTTTTCTCCGGAAGGAAAGAAAAGAATTGGGTCCTGTGCCATATAGTTACAACACGTAAAAGAATCCTATCACTGATATAGATCTCGAAGTAAAATTTTCAGACCATTTCTCGCCCGCTTCTAAATTAAGAGGTAATAAAATGGGCCCATAATAGTAGCCTAAGTGCACATGGACTTGTCCTAACGATGATGATAATGATGGTGATGATGATAATAATAATAATAATAATAATAATAATAATAATAATAATAATAATAATAAGCATTAACGAGTGGGTACATAGGCTCATTCCGTCCTCAGTTTCGATAGAGGTTTAAACCAAAATAGATCACAAGTAGCGAGATTCCCTCAAGTGATCATCCTGATGCAATGCCAATATTTCAAACAACACAGAATAAAAATACAATACGGGGCACACATCCAGTCCTTACGGAAGGTAAATGTTTCATAACTTGTCAAGAATCGAACTAGTGTTCGATAAATTTGCAGTCGGATACGCTGCCATTTGCCCATATTAACAATAAATTATTATTATTATTATTATTATTATTATTATTATTATTATTATTATTATTATGAGTAGCAGTAGTAGGAATTATATTCCTGTCTTTTCAGGCATTTTCAATCTTATACATCCTAAGAAGAAAGTATAACGTAACATGGAGTCAGCATGAAGGTTGGTCTGCATTGTCACAAGGTACCACGTTCACGACGAACGAACATCAAAGCCATTCAAATCCAAGATCTTGGTTCCCACATAACTTCTCAATCTGTCGGTATATCGCGCATGAAGTTTTGTCATATTAACATAATATAAACTATTTTGAAAACACATTTACTTCTCTTTTCTGAGAAAAACGACTCGTGGCGCCCTTTTAAAATACCATAAACACGTGTAACATTGTAGCGGAAGTACATTTATTGGAATGGAAAACGCTAACATGAGGTACGTTATAAACTTATAAAACTAGTTCAAGGTAACGTTTGCGACACTCTAAAAACCTGCTTGCACCCAATGAGTATACAAAGATTACGGCATCCTGTGCGCAAGAACACAAAGAACGTCACGAAGATAGTGAAGTACCTACAGAGATTAGACATTTCTCCAATAGAGCACGCCTAAAATTGGGCTCTCGAATAAAATTGTAAGTCGACGAGAAAATTACGTTCGTATTTAGCTGACGCATTAAATTCTAAATATGTGTCCTATAGATAACGCAATTTTTTTTTTTTTAGTTATTATTCATTGTTTTTTTTATTCAGAAGGTTCGCCCCCCGGACACATCCTGACTCCATTAACGTACTTTATCAGCCTCCATATTTTCCATTTCGTTCTGTCCATTAGAGATCTCTGTAATCTCATGAGACGTTGTAATGCAGACACAAAAAAAACTTGAAAACTTGTTGAAACGAAAAGTAACTGTTTGGTAAATTTTCCCTACAGTCCTCTCAGTCAGGAACAATGATTTTTTTCTAGACACCATAAACCTAGGATAAGGGACTCTCGGCCATATCTTTCTTCTCAAAGATATGCTACGAATTTTTATTGCTCTTCAAAAGCTTTCGTCCTTGTTGTACCGGTTTCAATTCGTGAGCTTCGGCTCGAAAAATAACTACTATTTGTCAGTAAGAATTACTATGTATTAATTTAGTAATATCGTTAGTTCGTGCTATAGCTGATCAGTCATATGTGTGAGGCTGTTTAAAGAGTTGAATAGACTAAAATATATTATAACACATACATTTTAAACAAATTGTTGACTCAAGCTTCGTTGCTGATGATCGGAAAGGGCTATCTGCTTGATAACGCGCTGGATTATTATCATTTTTCTTATGGTCATCTCCGAACATCTTGACTCAATCTTTTCTCGGTTTAAGTCTTTTCGAATAAATGTTGGGCAATGCTCCATGTCCTACTGTGTTATTTTTTAATTTTAACTTTTCTGTATTATACCATGAGGTATCGTGTTTCCTTAATTCGACCAATGCTGAATAATCAACGCGTTTAAATTTCGTAAACAAGCCCATGTTGACTTCGGTTTTTAGAAGCACTCCCGTTTCCTCTGCCATCACTCTAATTTTGTACCACAAGGAAGTACTCGATCTTGCTAATTAACTTGCAACATAGTAGGGGAGAGTCGGGTAGTATCGGACAGTGCGTTTCTTTCATCTACCACCATATGGTAGTACCTGAATGACATGGTTACGTTTCTCTATGCGACATCACAGAAACGTAACCATGTCAATCAGGTACTATCATCGTGTGGTAGATGAAAGAAACTCACTGTCCGATATTACCCGATGTCCGATACTACCTGACTCTCCCCTATACCGCTTCGTATCAGATCAAGCTCTTTAGATGAAAGATTAAAGGAGAGAGGGGAATTCACTAAATGAAATAGGCCCTAATGTAATGGAAAAATAACAATGAGTGGAAATTTTTATCCTCTTAGGTTTAATATGAAAAGAATTTATCAGCTTACTTTTCTTCTTGCTTTCCTTTATCAAATATTTAATGCAACGGACAAATTTTTGTGAATCTTGGAAGGAACGTCATCTTGGCATGTCATATTCCTCTATTCTCAGCAGACTCAATATCATGAATGAGCAACCTGTCGGGAAAGCAAGGTGCTAGTAAAAACCTACCACTTTTACGACACCAGACCCTTAAATAATAAAAATAACTTACTTGCGGTAAGGTGAGAAAAAGGAATGGCGCAGCGACCCCAATAAATTTAATGTCTTCGCTGTGGAATATTCGCAATAAGAGCGGAAAAGTCTTCATGTAGGCCCAAACTTAATTTTGGAATGCTTTCAAAGGTGAATGCTACGACGTGAACATCAGACGGCACAACATTACTTTTATAATTTGCGTGATGGAAAAAAAAAAGAAAGAAAAACAGAAAATTGAAGGAAAAAAGATATATTCAATACGTTTATTTCAATTACAATTACGGTAAATAAGACATAGGGAACAAGAAACCAAAAAATAAACAAATAAATTAACAAAGATGAAACAGAGAGAACGGGAAACAAACGCAGGAAAGATAAGAGAGAATGAAATTGATAAATAAAAAATAAAATAAATACAGGAAGGCATAAGGAGTGGGAAATGGAAAAGAATAAATGAAGAAAAGCATACAACCAAAGAGAAAAAAATACAAAGAAATAAATGCTAAATTAAGTGAAAAATCAAGAAGGAAACAGTGAAAGCAACAAAAACAAAAATAAAAAAGTGCGACAAGGAAGGAAGAAAGAAAGAAAGTAAAAAGCCAAATGAGCGTTCCTGTTGTAGGAAAATCGATTCTTGTCGAAAGTCGGCTTAGTTATTATTGTATGTACAGACTCAGAATCAAAATTTGGGCCACCGAAATGTCCCAAGTTCCAGTTATAACATACTGCGCGTGCTTACTGAGCATGTGCAGTATGTTATAACTCGAACTTGAAAAATTCAAGTGGCCCAAATTTTGTTTCTGGGTCTGTACCGTGGAAATTGAATATATTATTATGAATTCACTGTAAGATTGCCAGTTTTAAGTAAAGAAGCCACAGTTGTTATTTTTAATCATGGGTAGCGGAGAAAGATTTAAAATATTAAGAGACGAACGTTATTTTTGTAAATAGTAAGATAGAATATACATACATATATATGTATATATAATAAAAATTTAAGCTTAAAATGGACGCTGTACTTAACTACATTCTGTCTTCGAATGACAAAATAAATTTTGCCAAATATTCTTATATGCCATAAAAGAATTCGAAGATTTCTGAAGAGATGGCTACAGATTATGGAAATCAATACTTAGCGGAAGATGATGATGATGATGATGTGTGTGTATTTATTCACACTGCAATTTATTCACACCACCACTGGCAGTGGTAACTAATTACACTCAATATGACAATAATAAACTTAGTAATTAAAAATACAGTTAATAATAATAACACCAATAATTAGTACTAACAATAATGTATAATAATAATAATAATATTATTATTATTATTATTATTATTATTATTATTATTATTATTATTATTATTATTATTATTATTAGGGAATATCCTAAATTAAATGAAGCACGATCACTTAAAATAACATTTAAAATAAATCTAATTTGTATCTTAAAACTAAGATCGAACTAAAACCCACGAGTATGATATGTTCATATCTGCACAAGTACCTTTCCACATTACACTCATTTCGCTGTCAACTCACTCACTGCACTGTAACTACGACACATTTCACTGATTCTATCCTGATTTCACTAACACTTCAAAAACATTTCACTGTTCAAATACTTTGCACTGCCACTATAAACTATAAAGCTTCACTGACAGGAACACGTTTCACTTACACAACACACTTCACTGACACAACATAATTCTTCACTGATACAACACTTCAATAACAAAATATCATTTACACCCTTTACATACTGTGTATAATTACCGTCTATTAGTAAAGTCCTTAAGCCTATTTTTAAATACGTTTTTGGTTGTTGGTAAAGCCTTTAGTAAGTCTGCAGGTAAAGCATTCCAATCCCTGATAGTACGATTGAGAAAAGAAAACTTTCCAGTGTCCGTCCTCTGTCTTCTTTCCCTCTTATATGAGTGGTCGTTCCTTGAAGAGTAATTTGGCGGTTGCAACCTATTTTTTATTTCTCTCCAGGCAGGCTCATCTCTGTATGTTTTGAACAGTGCGCATAATCGAATTTGCGTTCTCCTGTTCGTGAGTGTGTCCCATTTTAATGGTGAATTTTTCCGACAACACTTGAGAGCCCATTTTTTAATCTTTTCCAGTGTCTTAATATGTTCTAATCTGTAAGGATCCCAACATGCAGCACCCTCATCACAAAGTATAACGCTCTCCATGCTTTTCCCGCTGTGTCTGTAACGTGTTCCCCCCAGCCGAGATCGCTGCTAAATGTTATTCCGAGGTATTTACATTTGTTAACTTCCGGAATGGTTTCACCCCCTAACGTATACGATGCGACTATTTTATTTCTTTTCCTTGTAAAGCTGATGGCTTTGCTCTTTAGAGAATTTATTTTCATTTTGTTGGCTATTGCCCAATCGTTTATTCTATTTAGGTCAGTCTGAAGAAGAGTGGTATCTTCATAACATTTTATTTCCCTGTATACCATACAATCATCAGCGAATAAGCGAACCCTAGACAAGATATTAACTGGCAGATCATTTACAAAAGCCAGGAATAGAAGAGGCCCCAAGACACTCCCCTGTGGGACTCCGGAAGTAATTTCAATTGGGTTCGATAATTCCTCCCCTACCCGTACTCTCTGAGTGCGACAAGTTAAAAATTCCTTGATCCACTGGAGTACTCTGAAGTCAATCCCCGTTGATTGTAGTTTAACCAACATCGTGTGGGACTACATCGAATGCGCGTGAAAAGTCAATACTCACTGCATCTACTTGGCTACTGGATGATGATGATGATGATGATAATGATGATGATACACATAATACAAGTAGCCTACGTACGGAACAGATAAATAATAAATTATAATAGCATAATATAAGCACGTCCGACTTAGTGATAATTTGCTCTTTCGATCAGTTTGCCCAGTCGAAGATTCTTCACAACAATGTCAGTACATCAACATTACCTTATCTGTTGACGTAATAGTTTAACTGTAAGTACGAAATCAGAAAACGAAGCTGTATTAACGAAAAGTAAAATACACTGACCAGCACAAAAAGCGAAACGCTTCAATGTTTCTTTTAATGTAAGGTATTTATACAATGGCTGTATGTTTGCGAGTAGAAAACAATTGAATTGTTAAATTTTAATTTACAAAATGTTGGTATATTATTGTGGTAATCAAAATTTTTTCGGTAGGTACGGTTATCAATACGCAGAACTGCACGGATTGTATTCTTCACCTCACATAATTAGGAACATTAAATCCAGACGTTTGAGGTGGACAGGACATGTAGCACGTATGGGCAAATCCAGAAAAGCATACCTATAGAGTGTTAGTTGGGAGACCGGAGGGAAAAAGACCTTTGGTGAGGCCGAGACGTAGATGAGAGGATAATCTTTTCACTTTTTGTGCCGGTAGTCATACCGGTATCTGACCTAAGATAGGCCTAATATAGCTATGTCTCTGATAAATATGTTTTATTTAATTTAGCAGAATGCGATGTAAATGAAAAATTGGTTAAGTGCTTAAAAATTAACTACCTGAATTAGAACCCATAGTATTCGGTGTAGATACAGATCAGACGATATAAGAACAGTGAGACAACTGCTTAGAAGATGGAGAAAGTTCTAGGCAATCCTGAAATATACAAGAAACAAGATTTAAAGATCTAAACGTGTTTGTTACTGTTATGATGATGATGACGTTGATAGTGATAAAGATAAATTTGATGGCTAAGCTGAAGTATCTTCAGAAATTCTGCTGAACACCGATTTGTAGCCTACACATATTCCACCTCATCCAAATTTGAGGTCCAATCACAGACGTCAGATCATAAGCCACAGTCATTCATGAATGGGATGACTTCTTTCTGCTATTAATTCACGATGGATTTTACCAAATGAACATAAAACGCTTCCGTGATGTTTCTTTGAGAATCTGTACTTCGCTTCACGGATCGGTTTCCCACCGGACGGCAAATGCCCTCCGCGGCCTTCTAGTCCAATTATGCACGCCGGCACGACGTAAAGCGAGCTCCCTGTGACAAATGACTGCCCGATCCAATCCGCCGCGCGGGAATAGCGTCCAGCGAGTACGTACGTAACAAAGGGAGTCAACATGGCTACTCGTACGGGAAAGCTTGTTTGTTAACTGTTTATTTAGCGACATTCTGAAACTGCACGTTTCATAGAATCAATGAAAAAGTAATGATTACAGTTTCTCACTGTAGTTAACCAGAATGTGACCTAACGGAAGGTAGGCCTATAAGTAACAAGCAACACAAATTTCAATCAATTTGTGAAACAATGGGAGTAACTTACTGGACCAAAATAGGAAACAGACGTAACTTAGATTTAATGATGTTTTGAAATGCCAGTGGTTGCATCAAAACATCGCGGACACAAAAAGTAAAGAAACCAAGAAGCAGGAATGAAGTAAGGATAGTAAAGAGTGTACAAAATTAGATGAGGAACAATTACTTTAGAACTAAATTAAATAACTATATGTTCAATTTATGATAAAATATACATAAGGGAAATTAGAATGCACACTTAAACAAAAAGGAAAATTAAAGACTGCCAAATAAAATTCTGACTTACCATCAAAAGGGATACGGGACCTGAACATCAAAGGGAGAGACGAAAAGGGGAAACAGTCGTTAGGCTCATTCTTCCTGTCATGTTGAACTAAATGACTCAACTTTTTAAAGTACTCGATAATGATGATGGTGATAGTGATGAAGGTGAAACTGTGATAGTTTTTTAATTGTTTTACTTTACGATTCTTTATCAACTGCTATGGTTATCTAGCGTCTGAGTGGAATGAAGGTGATAATGTCAGGGAAGAGAGTCCAGAATCAAGCGCCGAAAGTTACCCAGCATTTACTTTTAATGGGTTGAGGGAAAACCCGGAAAAAGCCTCAACCAAGTAACTTGTTCCAACCAGGATTTGAAACCGGGCCCGCTCGTTTTACAATCATCCACAGCGGTGAAATACTCTAAGAAACAGGATAAATTGTGGCTGTTTCCTCTGTCGGAGAAGGAATCTTTACGTGTTATACTTCAAAGGAAGTGAAGAATTTTAAATGTGGGAAACATAGATCTAATGGCAAAAATAAAAATCAATGTCCACGGAACACAAGGTTGTACCTTGAAGTTGTGCAATAAAGACAAGATATGTAGCTGCTTGTGAATTGAATGTGACTGTACCTACCTGCGTACCCTCCTAAAAGACTCCACAAAGCACACTTGTTTTCGAATCGGATACCCAAACAACGGCTGTTATTTTTCTACCATTTTTCATATTTCTATGGATTCTTATGTTCCAGAGGATCATTTTTCTCATAAACCGGATGCAAGAATATCGAGATTAATGGTTCTTCTCCAGGTTAGGAGTTCTTTGTGCCAACGTCAAGCCCAATAAAAAGCCAAGTCGACCATGTTCATAATATGTCCTGGTATTGCCTGCAAGAAAATAGTGCAGAACATCTGCCTAATGTCTTTAAAAATAGCAGGGAAAAGAATGGGATTTAACTAACCCAAATTTGTGAGTTCAAACCCACACTACAATATAGATGTTTGTCTAAATGAAAAGTGTTCGGTGGCGGCCCATGCAAACCCATGACCGAGTACTGTACATACTATGAGAGTGACTCACCCAAGCTTTTAAGTATCTAAGTGAACATTCTATTGTATTCCATAATCATTCAAATATAAATTCTAAACTATTCAGCACAAAGAATAAACGAAATTGGAAAGCAAAATTAAAATAGTAAACTAGTTGTACAACACTACAAGCTATTTAATCAATTTTGAATTCTTAAATTTCTCTCTCAAGAATAAATTTGCTCTCAAACAAAAAGGTTAACAGCCTCTAAAGAGTCACATAATTGAAAAATGAAACAACTGTATCTTCACACGAAGATTCTCATTTTTATGACATGTATGCACAGCCTGTTTTTCAATATTCTCATTTCTTCATTGACGTCCAAGTTCTGTTATACTTTTGGATAATCCATCCCAAGTTCATTATAATTCTATTTCTCTGTTTGTCGAGTTATGCGTTAATTTTATTAACTGATTGTATTTTATATTTATTTCTCACATTACGAGTTCCTACTTTATCATCATCACTCATACAAATGACTTACAACTACATTTAAATTGTGTTGTCATGGATTATATACTAGATGTGGTCATAAGAATGTGTGGCACAGTTGTATCTCAATCAACTATCAGTTTCTCATCAAAAGTACGGATGTTAAAAACACCGTAGAATATCCTACTTTTTATTAAACTGAAGTTTTGTAGGTAAAAATTTCTCCCAGTGTACTGCTTTACACTGCTATTCTCACAAAGTATAGGACATAATTATTAGTCTACGGGTGAGGTTAGTCCGAAGTACTCTTCACTAATGGGTTCATCCGTATCTCCCCAATATTTTATTTTCCTAAACCGATAAGAGTTCGCTGTGGTCTCGGAGGACGTCTGTCCTAGAAGCAAAAATTTGAAGGAGGAAATGGCTGGTAATTTGTCGTCTTATTTAGGATCCAAGTTGGCTGTATGGACTGGAATATGCGGGGTCCAACCTACGTGAAGGCGAAATATTCCATCTCACAACTTCCAGAACGGACCCACGATTCACTCAGGTTTCCACAAGTTTATTTAATCTCGGTCTTTTTCATAATTATAAGGCTGCCAGATCGTGATATAACTTTTTTCTAGTATCTACCGAGGTAAAGAATACATTGGACCTCTGCTTCTTCGTGGTATCCAAAGTTTTGCTTATCTTCCGAAGGAAATCACTGTAAAAATTGATCTTCTTCCATATCCACGATCGTCGACTAGTTTTGAATACACAAAACTAGAAAGGTAACTAATAGGGCACTGACGATGACTGCTCTTCTTATTATGATCTGGCAGGCTCGCTTTTCGAGGCCGGACCCGGATGGATCCATGCACTTAGCTTACATCCTTACATTAGCCCATTGTGCGTCTTGTATACGATGATTGTTTCGGTCTGACAGGTGGCTTGGGTGACATTCATGAATTCAATGCTGAAAGGCGAGATATCCTTCCTCAGTCCTAACGGAGTCACGTTCCATCCAAACAAGTACTTGATAAATCTCAGGGTCCGAAGTCCTAAGCTTTTAAATTCCATATCAGCATTGAAGATTCGTACTACCGCGAAGATTACACCCAGCCAATTTTTAACTAATGCATAGGATAGATGTAATGAATGGAAGGTGGAGTGTGTCGGTGGATAATTACCCAGAGAAAAACCGTCTCCTTTGTCCACCACAAATTCTATCATGACCAGGTCGAGGATCGAATGCGAGTCGCCTAGATGGGAGACTGCGCACTAAAGGTAAGCCATAGAAGCGGATACTTATTACAATCATTGCTTATTATCATTATATCGTATCTAAACTAATCTGAATAATCCTTCTAGTTAAAAAGGCAATGCCTCAAACAGCAAAACGTAAACTATAACAACGGAAGTAAACTCTGAAATATGTAACTCTTGGCACATTCTGTACAAGAGTAAATAGGAACACATGAATTGGCTGCCAGATGAACAGTGGGACATTATTTTTAAATTTGGCGAGTGCACCCTGGGCGAGCAATGTCTCCGTTAACGGACTACCTGATGGCGCCGCTACAGTAGCTGGCATTGTAAAATTAACAATATCCATTGTTTCACGCTATTTAATGCGTTTCATTTAATAATGCGTTATCTCTTGCTACAATTTTACGCCCGTTTTCCGTTGGAAATGTGGCAGGATATACAAAAAGAATGTCCAAGCCAGAGACCCATGTTCAAATGTCATTAAGTCAATAAAACAAAAGCAAAGTTGAAGCAAGTGTTATTTGTGTTTGCCGTGCAATCTAAATCTATCCTTCAATTCCGTACTGTCATTATCAATATTACTTCCCCATGGAGAAGTTTTCGACCTCGCCAGACTGTGTGTCATAGCTCTCTATAACACATATTTGACACATCATACCTGATCGAATACTTGAATATCTACATATGAAAGAGAGAATTTGTGCAATTGTAGGTATTTTATGTGATGATACATATCACAATACTGACTGAGAATCTTGCTGTTGTTGTTGTTGTTGTAGCAGAACGCAAGGTATTCCCTTGCGGTGGCTCTGAGATATCGTACGCGCTGCCATCCAAGCTATCTGTGGTTCGACCCCCGTTGAAGAAATGGAAGAAATTTATCTTCCGCCTACGGAACTAGAGGGCTGTCCGTTGTCTTATGATTGTCCTGTGATGTCTCTGCGGTGTTCCTGCGTTGTGCAAATCCCACATTCAGGGAAGCCCGCAATGTGTGGATGTCTACACCACAATGGTCTGTAAGTCGGTACTACGGGGGAAGTAAAACGGAAAGAAACTAAAGAGAAACCCTAAACAGCTACTATCAGGATATCTCTTATTCTTTCTGAATTTAATGTCTCATTCTTCTCTATCTTCGCATAATATTGAGTAATAGTGGGTTACATCCTATACGATTAAACAATAACAGCAATTTATGTGACGTATTCAGTTATCCACAATCATCATCATGAAATGTAGCCTCTTCTGTGAGGATAATGACTGCACACTAGAACAACCGCGGTACACAGGGCCTATGAATATACCGTATCATTAACGTCTTGCCACATGGTCAGCACGGTTCAAGTTTCCAGAACACAAAACAAAAACAAGCTACGGGTTATACACCAAATCTTCTAGGCGAGATGTCGCCACTTTTCTACCGGGAACTGAACCCGAGTCCGTCGTCCTGTGGCCAGGAACTACTTAGTCAAAGGAAATACTAATCAACGAGTTAAAAACGGATGATTTTGTCCTCGTAGTTTATAATCTTTAAGACAGTTATCAACACATAAAGCAGAAAATGAAAAAAATTAAAAATTATAACGAAATAAATGTATGCTGAGTGATAAAGCAATTATGCACTTAACGTTCTTTTTGAACTGCAGAGGAGATGCACAACAATTAAAGGATATAACGATGATGAAGCAACAGCAAGAGATATAAATGGAATCACTGCGCCTTTATCTACCACAAATCTCACAGCATCCGCCTAGAAAGGAATCCCGTTCCTTAGTGATATGAAGCTGACTGAGCTCTGGCTCACAAGTATTTTAACAACCCTTAAGATTTTTGACGCTCTTTAGAGGACGTCGCAACCTATCGGAAGAGTGCTTAGCATTTTGATTAGGACAAGTGATTTCCTAGCCCAGTAAACTTTCGCTATTCCCATTTCTTTTCCGTCTTACTAATTATACTTCCAGATATTTAGTAACAAAAAATTAAACATTTTACCCAGTTTTCATATTTAACCCATAAGCACAAACTTCAAATCGTAAGTTTAATTGAACTGTTCCGTTTGGCATTTCAGTAACTAATAATAATTGGTTTCCTTTAGAATTTATTTACGTATCATAAAAATAAACTATTCTTATCCATGTCACCAAAACCTTGTCAACTTACTTACTTACTTATGGCTTTTAAGAAACCCGGAGGTTCATTGCCGCCCTTACATAAGCCTGCTATCAGTTCCTATCCTCAGCAAGATTAATCCACTCTCTACCATTATATCCCACTTCACTCAAATCCATTTTTATATTATCCTCCCATCTACATTTCGGCCTTTTTCCCTCCGGCCTCCCAACTAACACTCTATATGCATTTCTAGATTCGCCCATACGTGCTACATACCCTGCCCATCTCAAACGTCTGGATTTAATAACCCTAATTATGTCAGGTGAAGAATGTAATGCGTGCAGTTCTACGTTGTGTAAATTTCTCCATTCTCCTTTAACTTCATCCTTCTTAGCCCTAAATATTTTCCTAAGCACCTTAATCTCGAACATCCTTAGCCTCTGTTCCTCTCTCAAAGTGAGAGTCCAAGTTTCACAACCACGCAGAAAAACCGGTAGTATAACTGTTTTATAAATTCTAACTTTCAGGTTTTTGAAAGCAAACTCGATGACAAAAGCTTCTCAACCGAATCTTGTCAACTAGTGTTACATTTGCTTCTAATGCAGAAAATAGGAGTACTAGCCTACTTTATTTCTCCCCATCCGACGAAGTAAAAGCGATGTAAGCGATGTACATTTTATATTTATCGAATTACATTATCTTTGTAAGAGTGAAGATAAGGAGGCCCGGGTTCAATCCCCGTCGAGATTCTGATGGAATTTGTGATGGAAAAAGATTCGTTGTAGAGGGTTCTCCCCGAGGTACTCCATTTTCCCCACTTCCATTCCACAACCACACTCTACTTTCCTCTCATTTCATCAATCATCCGAAGAATATGCTGAGATAAAGTCTTGGGGATATAGTACAGGCTGGTATCCGATCCTGATATAGAATTTAAGAGCTTGGAGCCTCGGGTCTTGGGACTTAACAGGTATTCGTCTGGGGATGGGACCTAGCTTTTTCAGGATGATCCACCTGTCATCATCGGGTTCACGAATGCTACCCAGGCCACTTGTCGTACTTGACAATATCACATACATAGGGCGCACAATGGATCAATGCAAACGTAAGTGAAAGGATTAGTTCAGAGTGTCAGAATGAGGTGCTGTGATCGGCCCTCGGAAGGACCTGGTACTCAATTTAACAGGAGGCTAAATGGACCTGGAGGCGGTTCTGGAAGTTTTTGCAACGAGAAAAATTTTGCCATCACTTGGGATTGATCCCGGTACTTTCCAGCACATAGCTAATTGCTCTGCCAACTGAGGTACCCGACCTCCACATTAACTGCCCATTCAGCATCGTGATTAATTTGGGGAGGCGAATCAGCAATAACGGCTGGAGGCATCATCGTGCTAACCACATGATACCCACGTACTGGTTGGATGATCATTCACTTCTGCTGAGGCATATGGACGTGAGGACATCAGTCGGCTGCTCTATGGGCTGTCGAGCCCAGTATTATTATTATTATTATTATTATTATTATTATTATTATTATTATATTTTTCCATTCATATTCCGTTTCTAATGAGGACGGAGTTGACTTGCTTAGAGATAAACTAACATATTCGAGAGAATCTGCTCCCCAACCAGTGTACCCTCCCCGATGAGCCACAGCTGTGACTAAGAAGTGTACATCCCCATGCACTAGCTTGCCATAAATAGTCGAAATGATGAATGAGATCACCAGACGACTCGTTCTTAGACCCAGCCTCGCAGAAGACGACTTGAGCTTGTCACTTAGAAGGCGGGAACCGCTCTTAATGACCGAATTCTTCCTGCGTGATTGTTCCCACTCATTCCTCGCACACTGCACGTACGGTGTATCCCTCGGGGCTACTATTCAAGCAGCTCCATTTCTCTTCTTTGCGATTGTAGATGTTCCAAGTGAAGTCAGATCTAATAGTTTTCAGAGTGTGAAGGGCCGTCGAGGTTTATGAATGGAAAACAGTTTGGCATATAGAGAAAGAACTATGACATCGGAAAACACATTTTCGAAATTTTGATCCCATCACATTATCCAACATTCCTTACAACGAAAAGTGATGTGTCGTGTTACATTTCCAAACTAGGAATAAAATATTATTTAAGCATAAAAATGTCCAAAAGTAATATTAGTACGAGTACAGGCGGATACGTCTCACAAGTTATGGTATATAGTAGTTATATATTACGCTCTTACTATAAATATAATTTTTATCAGACCATAAAAACATTCGAGATTTATATAAGGGTATAAAGGAATTTAAGAACGGATATCAGTCAAGGGTAAATGTGATCAAGGATGAGAATGGTGACTTGCTTGCAGACTCTTCATCAATCCTAAACAGATGGAAAAACTATTTTGCGCAACTACTAAATGTACATAGGCCAAATAGAAATGATCGGGACGATATTGAAATACAAACTGCTGAGCCATTTATACCCGAACCCACAATTTCAGAAGTCGAAATTGCGATAGAAAATCTGAAAAAGTACAAGTCTCCAGGTATCGATCAAATTCCAGCAGAATTAATACAAGAGGGTGGAAGTGCATTATATAGCGAAATTTATAAACTTGTACTTGCTATTTGGGAAAAGGAAATTGTACCAGAACAATGGAAGGAGTCCATAATTGTACCTATTTTTAAAAAGGGGGACAAAACGAACTGTGGTAACTTTCGAGGAATATCACTTTTGTTGACGTCGTACAAAATTTTGTCCAATATTCTTTTGAGGAGATTAACTCCGTACGTAGATGAAATTATTGGGGATCATCAGTGCGGTTTTCGGCGTAATAGATCGACTATTGATCAGATTTTTTGTATTCGGCAGATAATGGAGAAAAAATGGGAGTATAAGGGTACAGTACATCAGTTATTCATAGATTTCAAAAAGGCATATGACTCGGTTAAGAGGGAAGTATTATATGATATTCTTATTGAATTTGGTATTCCCAAGAAACTAGTTCGATTAATTAAAATGTGTCTCAGTGAAACATACAGCAGAGTCCGTATAGGTCAGTTTCTATCTGATCCTTTTCCAATTCACTGCGGGCTAAAGCAGGGAGATGCACTATCACCTTTACTTTTTAACTTCGCTTTAGAATATGCCATTAGGAAAGTTCAGGATAACAGGCAGGGTTTGGAATTGAACGGGCTACATCAGCTTCTTGTCTATGCAGATGACGTGAATATGTTAGGAGAAAATACACAAACGGTTAGGGAAAACACGGAAATTTTACTTGAAGCAAGTAAAGCGATCGGTTTGGAAGTAAATCCCGAAAAGACAAAGTATATGATTATGTCTCGTGACGGGAATATTGTACGAAATGGAAATATAAATATTGGAGATTTATCCTTCGAAGAGGTGGAAAAATTCAAATATCTTGGAGCAACAGTAACAAATGTAAATGACACTCGGGAGGAAATTAAACGCAGAATAAATATGGGAAATGCCTGTTATTATTCGGTTGAGAAGCTCTTATCATCCAGTCTGCTGTCCAAAAATCTGAAAGTTAGAATTTATAAAACAGTTATATTACCGGTTGTTCTATATGGCTGTGAAACTTGGACTCTCACTCTGAGAGAGGAACATAGGTTAAGGGTGTTTGAGAATAAGGTGCTTAGGAAAATATTTGGGGCTAAGCGGGATGAAGTTACAGGAGAATGGAGAAAGTTACACAACACAGAACTGCACGCATTGTATTCTTCACCTGACATAATTAGGAACTTGAAATCCAGACGTTTGAGATGGGCAGGGCATGTAGCACGTATGGGCGAATCCAGAAATGCATATAGAGTGTTAGTTGGGAGACCGGAGGGAAAAAGACCTTTAGGGAGGCCGAGACGTAGATGGGAGGATAATATTAAAATGGATTTGAGGGAGGTGGGGTATGATGATAGAGACTGGATTAATCTTGCACAGGATAGGGACCGCTGGCGGGCTTATGTGAGGGCGGCAATGAACCTTCGGGTTCCTTAAAAGCCATTTGTAAGTAAGTACATCAGGCTCCAAGAAGAACTCTTATGCTTTCTTAACCTCGATTTATTACTTGGTTTACTTTTGAACAAAAATATTCATACAAGTAAATAGCTATCACACCCATGGAGGTTCTTCGCTATTGAACAATGTTATATCACTTCCAAATCGCTCTGTAATTGCAAAAGTCTTACCAATCGTGCATGAGATCTTAAAAGGTATCAATGTGTCTCAGTTATGGACGTTTGTACTGCTTTTCCTTGCAGACTTTTCTTCAATGGCTAACATGAATTGGACGTTTGTACTGCTTTTCTTTGCAGATCTTTCTTCAATGGCTAACATGAATAATTCTCTCCTCGCGGTATTTTCATCACGTATTTAATCTACTTTATTTGCTTTACTTTACTGTTTTTATATCATGTCTAGTTGTTTACGTAACTGATTTAATATTGTTTCTACTAATTCTCCATTCTTGACTAACAGAGTCCTTTACTGACCTAAATATTAGACATAATACTTTCCTTCTAAATACTCCTAATTTTGTTTCGACTCTTCACCTTCAGTCCTGTGTCTAATATGCAATAACATAGCCCGATTTCGAACATAATCAATTCATTTGCCGATTAAACTGTATTCTTTTTCTTAGTCTTATTTAAAGTTTGCGTGACTGCAATCTGTGTATATTTTTGTGTGGCTTTACTTTGTTTATAGCGTGATTTTTTTTAAATTTCTATTATTGTATTTGTATTTCTGGGTGTGGAAGAGAAGGCCTGATGGCCTTAACTACACCAGAATAAATAAATAAATAAATAAATAGTCTAATTATTTAATCTCCATTATTATACCGACTTTCAATCCAGTGCGGTGTAGAGAAAAGTCTTTGGATCGAAAATACACTGCACATAGGTACACTCTCACATTGCGGGTCTCTCAGAACGTGTAATCAGCACGATGCAGGGCCATCGCAGATACTTCACAGTACAAGTACAAGACAAGGGACAAACACCCAGTCCTGTAGACTGGAGATAAAATTTTACCTACGCCAGGAATCGAACTACGACCCGCTTGGTTAGGTAGCATACGTAGCATAAGTCATAGCGGCGGACTAAACTATAGCATTAGCATTAAAGTCGACAACTGCAGACAAACCGTAACACATTTCTCATATATAATATGGCATTAATATTGCATGCTGATCTACTTCGCGACTCTTTCGTGGAAACAAGATTTCACGTAACTGCAGTTTTACAACCTGATAGGGGAATGGGGCAACATTGTATGTAGTACTATCTACTACGAGTATTACGAGTATTGATATATGAGCGTTGCGACATGGGCTTTTTATACCGAAAAAACGAGCTTCAATCCCCGCCCACTCTTCTACACATAAACGATGTTTCAATTAAAAAAAAAACAATCCTGCAGTGAGCCAGCTTTTATAGTTTGTTTAGTTCATAATAACGCCAATTTTGTTTTGTAGCAATAGACTTACAAACAGAGAAATAATAGCCAATATATTAACAAGTAGACACAAATATTAATAACGTTTGGTATCAAATTAAAAGCAACAGATTGTAAAAGACAGTGGATTATGAAAATTGCGTTAATCGTGTCTACATAAAATCGACTAAGCAGTTAAAAAGTGCACCTAATACTGTTACTTATATAAGATAAGACTTCGTTTGTTCTATTTCAATAAGCTAATGTCTTCAATAGATATAAAATTGCAATAGTTCTGAACCGTACTTACGACGAGATAAGTGGAGATTTAAGTTCTAGAAAGAAAGAAAAAACATATCAATATAGAACTTAAATCAGATGATTCTTAAGACATATAACCTTCAAAACGTAAGGAGTGTAACCAACAAATTATCTCACACGAAATAATCTAAATCTCCATTAGACGCTTTTACAGAAAAAAAGAAGGAAACAAAAATAAAGTTCTACAAGACAATCTACCATCATATAATGAAGTGAACGCGAAATAAGTAAAAAGAGATACGAATAAAATACGGGCTGCATAAATTAGATTTCACAGTAAAGTTATAGACTGCGGAGAAGAAAGGCACATAAGAATGAAGACATACGAGAAGAGACTTAATGTGAATGACAAGACAGAAAAATAATACGGATAATTATGGAGATGGCTAGCAAACACACCATCAATAATAATTGCAAACTTAAAGATGAAAAAAAAAAAACGTAGCTGAAAAAACATGAAAACTATTTGTATAATCCGTCAAGTGAGGGGGAGGGGGGGAAGGAAGTACGCCGAGACGAGTACAGACGTCGGTCTTTCATGTCAGCGATGATAAACTGAAGTCTAGACGGGAAATTCTCTTAAATCCTGAAGTGGTAGTGGTGGTCGTAATGGTGGTAAAGGCAGTTCTGGTGAAAACAACGACATAGTCTAACACTCCATTTTTCAATATTCTGAGCGAGAGTAATACTGAAATCGGTTCCCGTTTGTGAGGCGTGCGAGCATGTGCACATGACCGACGCCTCTGTATTCCCATGACGACAGCTTCACGCACTCCCAATTGACGTGTGAGGTCTCGTCGCCAATTCGAAGCTTTATGGATACCTTCAAACATCAAGAGCTCTGAAAGGTAAATCAACTAAACGCCCTCTCTCCTAGTTATCAATTTTAAGTTACATATAAAATAAAAGAACATATGAGCAAAGGGCACAAGTGACATTTCTAAGAACATGAGTTAAGTGCATACAGGGCAAGCTAAAACATTTAAAATTTTAATGGCAAAGGGATACATCTTTTAACCACATCACACACTAAAATCGAAATAAAATATTTCATGCAATATACGAAATCTTAAGTACTTTCAATCACATTTTCTCACAAATAACTTACGTGCACTTATACCTCTTTGCTTCTGACCCCCCGTCCCATATTTAAATGTGTTTAGGATTATTAGGAAGTAATAGTAGGAGAAAAAGGCATGGGATACATAAATGCAAGGAGAAAATAGGCCAATGCTCATAGACTTCTAATGTAACACAAATCTTAAAAGATCTGCTGGTGATCGAATAGTGATCTCTTTAGTGAAAAATTATTCTCTATAAGAATGTCTAATTTACTTAATAATTAATATCGATAATGTCAGTTATCAAACAAAATCAGAACAGGGTTCTATTACAAGAGAGATACAATTTCTTTAAGCAGTATTATCCTATTATTATTATTATTATTATTATTATTATTATTTAGTCCGCATGTTATCAAGTAGCAAGTAGTTAGTGCGGATCTTGGAATAACTGAAATGAGATGTTTTACAACTTACAGTTGTATGCCGATTATCGTCAACATTGTTATTACAGGGACCTAGCCTTATACAATGCATCGGATTCTGTGAAATATATGGGCATTCAAACCAGGGTTGCCAGATTCTCTCGTCAGGAATTCAGGACAGGTGATGGTACTGCGTACCTTAACGTGACTAGATGTTTAAAATAATTCAATTTGCAATACAACTAATTTTATTAGTTTTGTGTATTTGAGGGGCTAAAATTTTTATTTTGTAATATTTTTGTTAGGATATGAAATTTCCTTTGAATTATTGATAAAATTTGGAAATACAATGTCATATTACAGTTTGTTCTATACAGAAAAAAAATACATGATACATTATTTAAATCCTATCAATAATAAATCAACTTCCAAAGAGAATACAGAATAAAGGTCCGTAAAATACCTACTATATACTATAGTATTATCTTTTGTATTTCAATACAACCCGATAGGAGGCGCCAGGCGGCGTTGACGAACATAGGTTGGCCAGGGTCTTGAAAAAATGAATAAAGAATTTAAAACTAATTTCATAAATATGAGCAAAAAATATGTTTTTACAATATTTTTTTTTCATTCCGGGACAAATATAACTCAACACAGGACACACCATTAAAATCCAGAACAATCCTGGAAAATCCAGAACACCTCGCAACTCTGGTTCAAACCTTGCCTAATAAATTCATTCTGTTCCATCAATGTTGTGTCGACTCTATGTGAGAAAGTTACAACAAAAACAATAATAATAATAATAATAATAATAATAATAATAAACAACACTAATGAAACATACTGTATTAGCACAGACTAAAGTGCATTACTTCTAAAGCTGTGTTTTTATACAGCATGAATCATAATCATCACAAATTAGTAAAATAATTTGATCACAAATGAAATTTACTAGGTAGATCGTCAGTGAAATGTGAATATAACATTACAAAGAATATGGATACATTATGCAATTATATTTGAAATGAACACACTCTAGTACTGAAATTAATTTAATATTTGACTATAACCTCATGGACAGAAAAATGTAGGTCGCCTAAGAAGTCGATGGAGAAATCAAGAACACCTTCAGCTGCAGTGACATGTGTCCTAGGATATGAACCTAATTCGAGTATGTTAATAATAATAATAATAATAATAATAATAATGATAATAACATAATAATGATAATAGTAATAATAACAATAATAATAATAATGACGATGGTATTTCTTTGAATTTACAGTGTCGGAAATAACACTACTAATAAGTTCAGTTGTAGTTATTGTAGTAGTGATAGTAAAATTCCGAATAACGCCCACATACACGCACATCCGCGCGAATGTGTATGTAAACCATGCTGTAAAATCAAATTACATGTTACTAATGGGCAATAGGAAGAGGCCGTCTTAAACTGCTGACAAATTTCGAAAGATTTCATTCAACTCTTCGCATTTCATTATGAATTTGTATAGAATTTTTGGACATTAACCTGAAGATTGCTCCATATTAAGAAACTGATTATTTATAGGAAAACGCTTTTCCAATATTAACTTTCTCTGATATATATCAGAAATAGCTTCGGCCTTATCATTTGAGATACAACGTTAGTTTTAATGACAGGGTTGGAAGAAGGAAAAACAAATAACTATGTCACACGAGTCTAAAGGCAGAGAATATTATGCATAACAAACAAATCCAAAGCATACAAGAGAAAAAAAACTGATAGCATTTTGTAGGACTCTTAAAAAGTATTTTTAACAGAGTTTATAAGGCAATGAGACTTCTCTAAAGAATAAGCGGTGTAAGGACTGTAAATTTTACGAAGTTCAGTCAGTTGCATATATTTTATACCGTAGAATACAACACGCTATAAACTAACGGGGAAAACATAAAAAAAAATAACGTTACAGTAAAAAAGTTATTCAGAATAGAGCAAATATTTGCACAATTCATCTGCAACGCATACAGATGTCGATAAGGTACAGAATAACGTTAATATTTTGCAGCATATACCTATCACTCAACGACGTAACGACAGAGAGCCCCTAAATCAATATACTGTCTGATTTCGTTCGATCACCTGTTCTTATCTACGATTGAAATGCCCGCGTGCGGGAAGTCATTTGTTTTTATTCACGTGGTGCACATTGATATGTTTATCGTTACTTATCTAATTTACTTGAACAAAAGAGAAATGATTTTAATATCGCGCAGTGTCTCTTTTTATCAGTCACATAAAAAACTGCACATTGGATTGCGGTTAATCGGGAGGGGTGACTCCGAATAGGAGTTAATTAGCGAGTCCAGGGGAATACGAGACAACACAGTTAATGACCATCTTACTAGCAGTGCGTTGTTCGGTGTCGGCGGCGGTACAGCAGAATCCAGAGCTCTGCCCGGGCAATGCAAAAACATGGTGATTAGAGCTCGAGCAATGCGGGAGGTAGCCTTGCCAGGGGTAGGTAGGGTTGCAGAGAGTGGGGGACAAAGAACTCTCAGCCCCCTCCCACACTATGGGTTGTGGCTATTCTCTTTCACCCCCACCCCCTTGGAACATTTTTTTTATTTTGTCCTCGATGCGAAAATGTCCACACACGTAGAATTCACTGCATGGGGTGGTTCCATATGTAATATACATTCTTAAATGCAATGACTTTTGTTTACAGAATCAAAGTCACGTGGAGGGAAAAAGTGATATATCACAGGCGGCGTTTGAAAGTATGTTTACATTTATATTAACTATGTTTAGTTTCCAAAGAAGTAATTCAAAATGTTGCCGGGAAGAAATTTTCCATAAATTCTATAATATAAAATTTAAAAAAATCTACGAAATCCATTAAACAAAATTGATGAGTAAGTTAAATGAATGTAACATTAAAATTTTTAAAAGCTGAAAATTTTGTTGTATATTTTTACGACCACTACAAACCAGTGGGCAGCCCTTATTACACACGTTTAAAGTTTTTGTAATACAAGAAGGAAGAAAAGAAACGTAATCTTATTATCAGTACCTTTGTAACTGGACAGTTATTAACACTGAATTTCATTTGCTAGTAAGTTATTTCACAATTCCAAAAACTATATACTTCCATTTATACATTCGAATTACATTTAATACAATAATTCATACAACACTATTCAACTGCGAACATAAAATATCTTATTACTGAACAAATTCCCTCCATTATTACCAATCGCATACATAACACATCGTGATACAATAAACACTAATCCATGTCGTTTAGGATACTTTCACTGTGATAAAAACCGCGTTTATGACGATTACTCTTTGAAAAGAGGAAAAAGAGACAGTTGGATTAATCACAAAACAAGTACTTCCCACTATGCGACCTAAAATGCCCGCATGTCGGGATTACATAACATCATTCACCTGCGTTGCCCCTACTTACCTCCACTATACTATATCTGTGTTTATATCACACGTGATGCGCTAATATTAAATTAACCTTGTACAAACGTGGGCTGGATCCACTCTCGTTGCTAAGTTACACGCGTTGGCTGAAGGAAACAAACTAAAAACACTGATGTCACTTGTTTTTTTATTAAAACACAACGCGCACACCAATTACTCTATTGTTACAAACAAAAACTTTAAAATATACTCATAGGCACACATATTTTGTTGCCGATCGTCTGTTATTTCCAGTAAAATTCGAACCGTTCTATATTTTCATACAGGAAACGTGTTCTTTTATTTTTTCGTAAAGCGTAAGTAAACCGCACTGGGTCGACGAGACCAAGACAGTCTTGAAAACCTCCGTAGCGAGAGCCGCGCCGCGCGAAGAACGAGATTGTGACGAGAAATTCCCCTCCCACTACACTTTTTTTTCCTCCTTCCCCACCTTTCCCCTGTTTTCCCCTATCACGCTTCCACAAACATTCCCTACCCTTCACCTCTCCTCTTTATCATTGTCCCCCTTCTAAAAGTCTCGTCAGCGCATGAGCGGACGGCTAGAAACCTTCAGAGGTTTGTCCATGGCATTCCAAATTCAAAAGCGGTTATGTCCAAACTATTTCAAGCAAGTCATCGTGAAAGGCCAAGTACGAAACTACTACTTTTACATAACATGCGAGGTGAGCCGAACAGTACACGCGCGCCGATACATTTTATTAGTTGCAGTGTTAAAATTTCAGGCTCGCTTCCGAATAACCTGACCCACTTTAAGACGATCACACGCGGTGGAGTTACGCATTAATTTTAACACTACATAATGGAAGTTGTTGATTATTGATGGACCGGAAGGCCGCGTGTTCACTTCCGAACAGGTTCAAGGGAAGTCTTCCCTTATCACCGCGTGGTCTGAAACCTTTCGGTCGACATGGTAATAAAATATTATCTCCTCACACACATTCGTAACGCTTCCACAGAGAGGTACAAAAAGACGCATGGAAATGATGCTGATAAAATAATTATGGCTCACCTATCGTAAGGTACAGCTTAAGGATACAGCAACTTTGACGGAAGGGCTCTTGAATCGTCTTCCTACATAGGCCTATGTCAACAAATTGAAATTCAAGTCTCGGCGTTTCCAAATATAATTTATGATGGAAGAAAAAAAAATGTAAGCCACATTTTATAGGGAAACTAATGCATCGTATAAACTGAAAATGCGTAATACAATTCTTAACGTTATTAAATTTCTCGAAATGAATAATGCTAGATGTAGAACAATATTACAAGATACTGTGATTTTAACTAGTTACGTCATAAGAATAGGTTAAGGGACGGTGGTATGAGAGAAGGTTATCATAACGTGTCTACAACTGTACGACAAAAATTCATAGGGTGTGTAGACGATAATAATTTATATAAATTTAAAACGATGCGCGGGACAATAAGAACCCTAAGACTGAGAGCAACTTAAAGTTTCATAAAGTAATTAGGATCTTAGATTCAGCAACAATATTGTAAAACGAACAAAGTAGTTCTAAAAGAAAAGGAAGATAAAAGGGAAGAAAGAGGGCAAAAAGTAGAAAAGAAAGAGAAAATATATTAATCAAATAAGCCAAGAATTATGTGTTTTTGCACTCGGATTCACTCTCTTAGATAAACAAGGCAATTCTTTCACACTGGAACAACTAATATTTGAATTTAGTGCCACACTGGCAGCATAACAGCGACGATGCCAGCAAGTCCAAAGAATCGACAAAAAAAGTACTAAAATTATGCTACAATCTTAAACAGCCAGACCTAGATATACACATGAAGGGTGCTATTCATAGATATTTCGCAGCACGCGCTACGAGCGTACTAAGCTAGCCTCGGCTATCCACAGGTTACTAGTACAGAATTCAAATCATATCCTATCGCTAACACTGGTTTATGAATACGAAAAACGCTGATAATCCACCGAAAGCCCGCGATAAAAATGTCTATGAATACGGCCCGAAGAGATTCAAAATTATGCGACCGTGATAGGTCGTAAGGTGCCACTGATGAATTTCCGTTTTTCTTCTCCCATACATAGGCCTATTACATATTCTCTCATCCCCAAGAAGTGTCGTCCAATGTTGTACAGTGCACGAAGAATATAGGGCCCTCTTTATTGATTGACAACATGAACTGGACACATAGACCTATAGGCCTACAATAGTTCACAACAGAGATGAAGAAAAACAACTTTGGGACTATTCGATTACTAATCAGTTCCTGATTCAGCGATTGGTCAGGTAGTATAATGACTGGCTTCTTACTGCTAACTCCATGCCCGCCCTTTTAGAGCTTTGGCTTCCTCTTTTTGCATTATCCATTAACACTAGATAAACAACAGCAAAACGCCCATAACATACAGTAAGGTCACCATAACACATACTTTCACGTAATATACCTTGATAACGGACAAACATCGATGCCCTAAGCGTGATATGAACCCATGACACAAACTGTATTCATTAGTCGTTGTGTATACCGCTGCCGTCAGAGTAAATAGGTAGTAGCAATGGATGACATTTTGCGATTAGTGAACATCTTCAACTAACTTAGATGCCGTACCTTTTATCAAAGGAACGTGGACATCACAAGAGAAAAAGCCAAATTCAGTCAGCTATAAGATGTACTGTACATTAAGAAATAAAATACGACATACATACATACATACCCTGGCCTTCTGTACTCGAGGTTGAGGGTTCGATCTCGGCCCAGGTCTATGGCATTTAAGTGTGCTTAAATGCGACAGGCTCATGTCAGAAGATTTAATGGCATGTAAAAGAACTCCTGCGGGACAAAATTCCAGCACACCGGCGACGCCGATATAACCCCGGCAGTTGCGAGCGTCGTTAATTAAACCATAATTTTTGCCTACATACATACATACATACATACATACATACATACATACATACATACATACATACATACATACATACATACATACATACATACAGATTCATGAAGTATTACTTGTCCCTAAATTATCATACGGTTCGGGAAGAAGTTCGGACTATGATAAAGAAATACAAAAAGATAAAGTTAAACAATCGACATAATATTCTTATGCTTTATCTGTAACATCCATCGTACAAATGCAAAGATCAAACATTAAAACAACCTTAACATGTATAGTTAATATAAATTAAAAATTAAGCATTTTAAACAAAACTGGCGTGAACATATAACTAGAATGAAGGTAGTAGAACGGGACAAAGGATACTTAATACAGCCTAAACTAAATTAGTAATAAAGAAGACAGGAAGACCAAAAAGAAGCTGCAAAGATAAAACGGACCTCAAAAGCTCAATCCTTAGCCCAGACTATGAGATTTAAACACTCTTTAAAACGCTGGACAAGTCGAACTTATCTGGAGTATGTGTAAGTTCATCTAAACACTGCGTTTGAACAACTAATTGAAATAAGTTGTACAACATGAATCTGAACTACGTCACGGAACTATAAAATTAAACTTATGACTGGAAAGGTACTTTAAACAATTATTGATAAAACTGGCAATTAGACCCATCCTTCACATGCTTCGTTTTGCGAAATTGATTTGAGTCCCGAGTTTGATAACCTCTCCCAGTGCTTTCTAATTGTGCATAACGGGAGACAAAATGTTGAGGTACGTAAAGATTCCCAGGGTTATCTACTCAAAATGCCTTCCTTGAAAGCAAATCTACATAGTTTTTGATACAAATAAAAGGATCTGTGATCCGTGGAAACCCAAAAATTTGAAAGCACTCATTGTTCGGAGGTCGAGGAACGCATGTAGAGAACAAAATGTTTTATAATCTGGAAAATACTATTCTCCGAGGGGGGTTCCTACGCTCCCTAGGAGGCTCAAAACTGCTGTGCAATATGATATTCACTCTCAAGAAATGAAACAATATTTCGTAAGCTAAATCTATATGAAGGAACATTGCGCTTCATGAAAACTCGCACATTAGTGCCTTTGTATCCAAACGTAACTTACACAACCTTCATGCACAGTAATCAGAAAGAGTTAGCAATTAAACTATCGACTGTTTGGTTGATAATCCTTTCAGATATAGTCAATGAAGATCCATTGGATTGTGCTAGTATTACAGTAAAAAATCAATTTCTGAGGTGGAGGTAGGCCTATATTTAAGACGGAATTCATTATTTTCGAAGGCAGGCGAGAATTATTATTAGTAGATGTAAATTATTTAGGACCACGTGACTATAAACGGCTAGTAAATTTTGCCTCAAGGCCTCTCCTTCAGAGATAAGGTTCTTTCACGTGTCATCCATCTACAACAAGTAATGGGTGTTCAGTTCAAAATGTGTCTTGGCTCGCTGTATGCCGTCATGTGGCTAGCTGACGAGCCTAGAGAATTCAATCTTCCTACACTTCCGCAGCTCAGGTGTATAATCTAAGAGGCAGAGAAGTTGGCTAGCAAGTACGGCGTTCATTCTGAAGAGTACGTGCCGATACGTACGGTAACGCCGGTAGTGGCAGGAATGTGAACTGTTTGGAAATACGTACTGTCGGGATATGGGGAGAGGGTTAAGACGATTACTTACGTATTTGTTGACATTAACTTCGACGGTCAACATGGACACGGAGCATTTGATTTGTGTTGTGGAATGTTACCGTACGCAACCGATGATAACAAATACCCTGCTTACGACTTGCCGGCGCAAAACACAGTTCGAAAGAGGTTATGGTAGCACACAGACCGTACAGACCGCCATCTGTTGCTGCGACGTTCAAGTTATACCGTACACGTTCTCAAGTTCAGATTGAAGAACGCCTTAAATAATAGGCAACTTCTCTAACATATAAGCTGAAACTCGCTTCAAATTGGTGACCCAACAACAGTGACGTCATGACACACTTTGAAATGAACACCCAGTAGTTCTACCACTCGGCTTATTTCTCTCTCGAAGGAAGCAAGAGTAGGAATTTTATCGTCCTTAAAAATACGTCGTTCTTAACAGGTATAAAACTGCGAACTTCGAGTTTAAAGACTAGCATCGTTTAAATTTAAACCCAATAATCACCGCGGAGGACGCAATTAAAATGTTCAGAGTAGCAGTCCCTTTGAAATCTTTCAATTGACAACTTCGTTTCTACATAGCTTATGTAATATCATGATTCCACTTCTCTGCTCTGTAGTGTGTCTAATTACCGAAGACCAAATGAAGACATCTCTCCAGAAGTATTTTGTTTTGTTGTTTCGTTTTCCATGTAGTGGCTGAATTGGTGACCTTGGCTACGTGAAGTACAGTGCCATGCTTCTGAACGCTGTCTAGTGCTTTGATGCATATCTCACTGGGTGATCAGAACAAACCGAAGTAATCAAATTAAGTCTTAGGAGAAAGATTTATTATTATTATTATTATTATTATTATTATTATTATACTGAGAATACCTAATAGAAACGGAACATGCAAACAACGAAGTAAATGTTATGACCTCCATATTATTTTAATTCAATTCATAAAATTTAGTGTTGTGACTTGATTTGCAATTTAACGTGTTGAATCCTTGTCGAATAAGACAGTTCATGCAAAAAGTTTAAATTTCTGCCCGTAGCACAAGTGCTGAATCCAATAAAATGACAACCAGTCATTCTAATAGTAAATGAGAGCCGTGTCTGTGGCTCAAGTGATAACTCGCTGGTCTTCTATCCAGGTCCGGGTGAGATCACCGGTCAGGCCGTAATGGAATTTGTGGTGGACAAAGCGGACGTTGCATAGGATTTTTCTCGCGGGCATTCCCGTTTCCCTCTTTCTTTACACCAACACTCTCCACCCTTCATTTCGTCTATCATCTGAAATAGTGTAAATAGGTTGGGCTGAAGACTTAGGGGTAGTATAGTTTACCGATGCTGATATAGGAAGGACTTGGGACTCCGGGGCCTAAGGTTTATCAGGTTACTCGTCTGCGGATGAGACCTGGCTCTATCAGGGGCTAAGGCAAGATAGCCCATCTATCAGCGTCGGTTTGATTCATAACGGGTTTGGAACTCCGGCCTTTTGAGCTTATTAGGCTACTCGTCTGCGAATGGGATCTGGCGCTATCAGGGCCTGAGGCACGATGACCCACCCGTTAGAGTCGGATTCACGAATGCACCCAGGTCACCTGTCAAACTTGGACAATCGCATATATAGGGTGCACAATGAGAGTCCAGCCCTCAAAAAGCAAAGCCAAATCAATAGGAAATGACTATGATTTATGTCTCTCTTTCTCTGTGTCTCTGCAAGTGAGAATGTTAGATACTATATTGAAGCATTGTATTTATATATATATATATATATATATATATATATATATATATATATCTGTAACGTGCCTTCTCCAAAATAGTTTTGGCGTTCCTAAATCTCTTGTTTTATAAGCTATGTGGTCTATAGAAAATAATACACTATATTTCCACATTGGGGGGAAATGAAGAATATGAAGCATAATTGTGACTCAACAGGTGAGTTTTCATTCAACTCAATAATACAGTGTAAAAATAGGCCCCGTAGATCAGATCTTTTTCACTGCAATGTGACTGGTTGTATAACAAATTAGTATCACGAATGTGATACGTGTCTTTTCACTATACGTTTCTCGCATTTCGAAACAATTCAGTTCCTTTATCGCGTTACAATGACATTACCATTTATAACCTAGCTTATTTAAGCATTCTCCATAAACCCAAAAGTAGTAACTAATGTCTTCATAATAATTCTACGGTTTAAACACACAAGTAATTAATTTTTCACTGATATACATACATAAAACAGCTATATTGTGTTATTATTTTTGCATTTACGGAAATAGGCATTTCAGAGTAATATGAATGTTAAAAAAATATTAGTAGTATGAATATTCTTAGTCTTTTTCTTCTTTTCTTTCTTTCTTTCTCTCTTTCTTTCATAGTAGTATGAAAGTTAAAAGATATTAGTAGTATGAATATTCTGAATCTTTTTCTTATTTTCTTTCTTTATTTCTTTCTTTCAGAGCAATATGAATGTTAAAATATATTAGTAGTATGAGTATTCAGAGTCTTTTTAGTCTTTTATCTTCTTTCTTTCTTTCTTTCTGAGTAATATGAATGTTAAAAGATATCAGTAGTATGAATATTCTGAGTCTTTTTTTCTTCCTTTCTTTCTTTCCTCCTTTCTCCGTTTTATCTCCTCCGTAGCACCGCCTGACAGACCACTGCGGTGTAGTAGGAGGAGGAGGGTATTGTCTCTGAATCAACGCTAGATATATCCACATTGCGGGCCTCCTCCCTGAATGTGGGCTAACATAATGCAAAGATATTACAGGACAATCACAAGACAACAGACAACCACCCATCCCAGTCTCATAGGCGGAATAGGTCTATGCGTTTCTTCCACTGCCTACAGCGGGAATCGAATTACGGACTGCATGGATGGGGAGCGCGAATGCTACTTCAGAGTCACCGCTGCACACGACACTTTCCCTTTAATTGCAGGAGCTTCTGTATTTGTTGGTGATAGCAATGCAGATGTAGAAACGTATTCACACCCATTATCTACGAAATATTTAATGAAATTAAACTTTCGGACGAGAAAAAGCGAACTGTGTGTACACTGCTGTCAGCACGAATTCGATTCAAAGAATAAATGTTCGTTTCGAGAAATTCCCGTAAAGTATGAAGGAGGCTTTCTTATAGAAAAAAACGCGAAGAAAATATTATACGACGTGGTAATTTAACATAATCGTTTATTTGATTTCAGATAAACGTTTACTAAAATACTATATTTCACGTCCATTATTCCCGGTTAAATTTAATTGCATAAAATAGTGAATATTAATAGGATCCAATCGTATATTCTCTAGTGTCAGATCCAAAAATAAATTTAAAATACAGACATGGAAATCCTACACGTACAACCCAAAAACCAAAAACCAAAAACTCAACACACTAGAGCAATATGAAATATACAGACACACTAGAACACACCCTGATCAAATTCTCAACACACAGATCAATTTCAGAACACACACACTATTTGACATCACATTTCAACACTTTTCAACAATCGAACGTACCCACACAACAGGCAGCGAAGTTCAAGAAAACGCCGAGATATAGTAGGCTCTGAGGATGGTGTGAAGAAGCACCGAAACAGCTGTAAGCCGCACATGCTTACACAATTAACACGAGTAAGATCGCCATTTAATCAATTATTTATATTCAAGTGTTAAAAATAGTGTAAGAAAGATTCAACATGGATTAAAATATGAGTTTATGGTAAACCCCGCTGTGTATATGAAGTCTGTCGATATGTCTTTCATCAATATCCTTCCTTTTTTTCCTCATTCGAGGGTTTGCACACCCTAAGGCCATATTTCGAATTTATTTGATACCTCAAAAGATGGAAAACTCTGAAGCACTCATATAAGGTCACCATGACTCCAGGTTTGTATGTGGCTGGAAAGAATTGCACATACTTCACATTTCAGCAGAGGGTAAACTCTTGAAATTTCCTTCAATGTTAACACCAAGCAGTTTATAAAAGTGATAGAATATGTTTTTAGTGTAAACAAAGTTATTTCATTGAACAATGGAAGGTACGGATACGAAATTAAAATTTGGAGCAAGTCTTGATGAGAATCCACCTGTAGCCAGGCAACAATTTCGAATGACTATCAACAAGTAGTATACATACAGGGGCTCTTGTTTCCTATACATGCGCAGTGTGTTGTTAGCGAAACTTATACAATAAGGAAGCTTCAAATGTTATTTCCGTAGTATCTGTAGGCTTACGTGTGCAATAACATTCAAGCAAGTAATTGTCAACATTCAAATCTTCAATAAATTAAAACGTTCCGCAACACTTCTGTCTAATTTGAACCTTCGTTCACCTCCTCCAGTTCGAGACAAAACAAAACAAAATTAAATTACAAAGTCGTCTGGAGACTAGTTCTATAGAATGTTCCGTATTATAGATATATAACTCTAAACATTAATATACTTTCATTTGTTTCTGGTAACATTATATAAAGTATTTCCTTATTGGACGGTATTAATTGATTTCATTATGCACAAAATTAATATAAATAAATCAAACAAAAATAATTATTTATGTAACTTGTTTGAAAAGTGAATTTTTTGCACGAGTTTCCAGTCTGGCTGAAATTACACGAGTGCAAGAAAGTCAACGCTACACAAAAGTTGCATACATAATTTTATTTATTGCCGTAACAAAAAGATAGATTTTCTAGAAAACTAATATATTGTAATAGCCTACAACTTTGCAATTGCCATGTCTACAAGTGTATTACATGCTATTTTTTCTACAAACGTGACAGAATTAAACAGATCAGAGGAAAATATACAGCCTACATGTAAAAATGACAGTCTTCATATCTTATCTCGAAATGCGTACCTACTGTAAGATATGTTTCCAGAAAGCGGTGCTCTCGTAGCAATAACAGCTCTAGTTAAGTAGTCATAGTCATAGTTTGAGTAATTTGCGTAAAAAATAATGGAGTGCGGAAAATGTATTTCAGTACTCATTGTAGAAAACTTATTCTGAGTGCCAGTTTCCTTGTTAGAAAGTTGTCTCCACACTTTCGTAGAAAAAATTATTTTACTGTCATAATAGAAACACATCGCGCAAAGACCAAAGAGAATGGAATCTATAGTAGGTTACAGTAGATTATGGATCTATATTTAAATTAATAGTAATAGCATTGTTTTTATGCTGACAAGTGACAGACCATGAAGTGTAGATAAAGCAACTTTATTTCGTACTGTTCAGAAAAGGCTTACTTTTCATTAATGTAGTTTTTATCAGTCGATGACAAGTTTGCTCACGAGTGATAGCGAGGACTACAATTAAGTAGTCTAGACTAGTAAATTCTACTTAATTCACGAATTGCATATAATGTTTTTCCACTCCCACATTTTAAGTAATAAAAATATATTTCTTCATTTCACGAGTTTTAATTTAGAACTCTTGAGAGGGTCGCCGAGTATTGAGTATTATTCTGTATGTCGCTATGCGACTGTTGAACGAAACATATTATTCTCACTTACTTTCCTAGGGAAGTAATGTGACCTACGTCCCGTCGTTAATAGCAACCAACATATCACGGTAAAATCCATTTACTTCCCTAACAACAAGCTAATAACAGCATACTTATGGCAGTAGGAGTGGAAAAAAAAACATTTTTATAAAATCCTACTTTTTGGTATAGTAGTACGTAAAATATGTTTTAGTTACTTTCGCCATTATGCCTAGTTTCAGAGTGCACGTTTTATATCTGAAGTGCTATCTCGCATATCTTCAGTCTTTCAAATCCATAATTTTTATAACAGAGAATGTTTAAGTTATTTCCTACGATTTTAATTTCTCGAACTAGCAGACCGTGTCGGATGCAACCACTAAGGCGCAACTAATAGTAGGCATAGCGTTGCTTGAATCTGTGGTTGTGAATTCGGATCCGTTTGGATCTACTCCAGACCTAAGTTATGAGTGTTTGTCCTTTGTCACAGTAGTACGCAGTCTTATTTTACATAGAGACCCGAATTCGTACTGACCCGAAGACGACCAGGGAGACCACTGTGTATACATCGGCATTAAAAAAAACTAAATATGAGCTTAGGACTAACTTTCTATAGGCCTAATGTTATGTGTACTGCACATGATTGTATTTCAGCTCGGAGACATCGTGAATGGATATCAGTGAAGTGTTTACTACGACGTAAGCTTGATTCACGTCAAGAAGAGCGATGGAGGACATCGGGACGACGAGGACTGAAGTACCCACTCGTCAGGTTCGCGGGGTGTATGTATTAGCTACGCGGCTCAGGAAGCGTCTCCTTCCATTGACCCTGCTGTAAAAGCTCGCTCGCAGTTTAAACTCAAATACCACAATCTCGAGTTATAAAGTCAATATCCTACAAAATTCTACAATATCCTATGATTGATTGGAATAATTATGTTTACATCTGTCCTCATCAGTATTCATGTTAAGTGACTCAAATGTATAGCCTACTATGTTGAAAATCGATGTTTATTTTTCGACCAATATGAGTGAAAGGCTGTATTTTAGAATGAACAATTGAAGCGGGCCGAATAACGGTCTATGTTACAAACTGATAATTGTGCAGGAGGAACAAAAATGTTACATCGTAATTCCGCTCATAAATTTACTATCGGACGGACAACATAGACCGTTATTCCATCAATATGTTTTGCACACTAAGCGAAGTATACGATTGTATGTTATTGAAAGTCATATTACACATCATAGAAGTTTGCAATATTTTTAACTCCACAGAAATGCTACTGGGGAATAGTCTACAGACAATAAACAGTTTTATACAATCAGAACATTATTAAATATACAAAACCAATAAAAGGTTAAATTATGAACAAAATGTGTGACATTTATTTTTAAATGCTATACATTAACATGAATTAACACCATGCAATTTATTAAAGTTACACTCAATGTCATATTATGAATGAACATACAATATTGATCAAATAATAATACTATTATTATAAAATAACTGCAGTATTGACATATAGTCATCATTAAATTAATGAAAGTCGTAACAATAACAAATGAATAAAGAAAATTAAATATTACAGTTCAGAAATTGTTGGGGAATGGAATTTGAACCCCTGTCCCGAATATATCCAGCCCAACAGAATGGCTTATCTGTTAAGTATAAATTTTACTAATAATGGCGACAATAACAATCATTTTTAAATTCTGACTGTAAGAGAGTAATACATTTTAAACAGCTCCTTTCTTACATCAATAGCAAGCTGTGAGCACATCTCCTTACAAGAATTTCCACAAATCTTTTCCTGAAACGAAATACCGTGATAAAATTCTAAGATAAACTATACTGGCAAAACACAACAATGACCAACTAACACTAGGTAAAGTGTAAATTAATAAAATACTTCAAATTAACAGACAGGAACTTACATTGCTTGGGGGATCTTTCGCACTAACTTGCGACTTCGTATTCTTTGTTGTATACTGAAGACCAATATTCGTGAAACATCTTTTCACTTATTAATATTAATTTGACTGGATCCTTTTTTTTTTTTTTTAGATATATTTAGCCGGTCAATATCTACCGTAGAAATCGTCACTGTCTTCCAGTCGTCCATTTTACGTAATAGATCAACCGAAACCTGATACACAGAGTTCAAGTATCCAGTATTCTTAAAGAGAACACACTCCCCTGCAATAATTCCCGATATGATGTAAACAACTGGATACGCTAGAAGTGACCAACGAAGAAATGCATGGTTGTAACTCGTTTAGAAGCGCCTCTGATACAGATATTGAAAAACAATTTTTGTTACAGCTGTGTAAGAATATACAGAGCATTATTTCATTAAGAACTCGATTTTGAGAAACTGTAACATAGACCGTTATTCGGTCCTACGCTTCAATTATACACACATTTCACATAATTAAACATTTTATTTATATCTGTATAAATATACTCCACTGTGTGGCTGAAGTTGTAGGATACCCAAGTACAATTTCATTGCACTTGGGTGCGATTCCTACTTACTACACGATAAGGACTCCCACTTGCTGCAATATTACTTGTCCATAATTCTTACAAGAGTGCATACAAAACGACGAAAAGAACTCATTCTTGAAATAGAAGCTGATTAATAAATGAAAAAGAAGTTTCAAAACTGCGATTTTCTTCGGGAATTAATGATTACGGTATTTGAGAGAGGATCGAAATACTAGAACTGCAGGCAAACATTATTTAATTTTTTCGTGAGCATTTTATTTTTCAAAGTTCGATTTTATGCCTTACGAGCTATTTTCGGAGTTGTACGTATACCGTACTAGGCACACAGTACCATTAGTACGTGTCTTCACCTAATATTATACACACGACACCACGGCGACGTATCTCTTGAGCGAAAAGAGCATCTTTGAATCAAGTTAGAAATTTCTTTTGAGCCATAATAATTTACTATAGAAAATTAAAATTTTTGTCATGCACTGTACATAATAAGAATTACACGCAAGATTTTCCTTCCCGTTTTCAGAGACTTAAGACTCTCAAAGAACAAAACCGATGTTTATGTTACGTTGAAAAAATGTAGTCTGTATCACTGGTGTGGTGAAAATGTTGCATGTTGATAAAACATGTTGCAGACTTCTGCAATAGTAGTCGATATTCTTTGAAAATTACTTTATTAAAGTTTTGTTTTAAAAAGGATGTAAGTTTAACGTAGGCCTACAGTTAGGGTGATATTAAATTGTTACCATGCTCATTTACGTAATTCTGAAGTTTTTTAGCACTAAACTCTGGCGAGTTTTCTTTGCACATCGTTCACCCATCGATTGTTAGGTAAGTTTCCGTCTGAAAACTTTCCAATATTTCTAAAAATGTCAAAATGTCTGTGTGAGGAGAATGAAAATTACAACTGAATCTGCTGTGAAATTACTCGCATGTATTTGTTGTGCCAGCATCAATATGAGACAGGGATTTTGAATTCCTATTGGAATGGAGTTTACGGGAGGGGGGTTCTATGGCAAAGCACTGCGACCTGTTACGATCTATTGAGCTAACTCTCAATCTAGGCGCATTCCCAAACCCACACCCGCCGACTACACTAAATTGCTGCGTACTCAGGTTTCGAGCAAGCAACCTCCTTCGTCCCTAAGCCAGCCCCTCTATGCATCGGCAGTCGGCAATCGGGGAATGCTATGGAATGATAACGAAATGGAAAAATGGTGACGGAATTATGTATATGCCTAACATGGGAAAAAACGGGTGAATCCCGAGAAAAACCTCAACTGTGACCTTATCCGCCTTAAGTATCACTAAAGATTTTTCAATGAAAAATCCCAGACCTGACCGGGACTCGAATCCGGACCGCGTGCGTGACAGGCCGGAGGTTTGACCGCTCAGCCAACGCAAGGATTTGGGTCCTTATACTGAACGTTAGATGAACGTAAGCTGCAGGGAGGCATTGAACTCATTGAAGCGCACTCTCTGTAAGCCAATGGACGTCACGTCTTGTCTTTATTTAGGAAGTGAAAATTCGCTGTCTGATCATCACATGTTTTGTTTGTCCATATCCTTGGAGGTAATGTTGCTTCTTCTAAATTATAGTTCTCAACTAAATAATCACTTAAGAAAGTTGCTGCAGGAGAAGTGGGACTAGGCTATCTTCATTAAGAGCAAATACAAAATAATCCTCTACTTCACATGTCTCTATAAAGGGAAGGACAAATATGTCTAAGCCATTTACTATATTCACTTTGGTTGTCCATGTATAGTGCACTTAACTCAAGTTTTGAATTTTTCTGTATCACACTTGAGATAAATGTAACAACTATCCTGGAATTTTTCCACGTATGTGTTAAGGTACGCTTTTATCGGTAGCATTTTCAAAATCGACAAGAAATATACTTGGATAAATGATCAAATTATTTTCTTCATAAAAAGATTAAAATAATAAGGAGTACATTTTTTCTGTGTTATCTCTAAGGAGAGCATATAATGAAAGGATGTAATGACAGTTCTTCTGTACAGTTCATTAAACAATTTTCGCATTAAATCTTCTAAGTCGCTCAGAAGGATTTTCTCTCAAAAGAATTGAAAATTTGGTTTCGCTCAAAAGGCGTTCCCCGGACACCACACTGACATCTGTTAAACATCCATGCTCTAGAAGGGATTCGAACATTAAAGCTGCGCGCATTAGCAATGACCACACATTTTTAATGTGTTAAATAATATACATTATGAATTACGATTATATGATCGTGTGATTAGGATGTAACGGAGGACGATTATGAGCATATTTTTCTTAGCACTACAAAACATGAAGGTATGAAATTAAGAAAACCGAATCAACGTGAAGAAAACCATTTATCTTCCTTGGAGGTCAAACAGACTAATATACCGATCCTTTACATGATGACGATGAGTATATCAAAACATTCTAATAGCGTTAGCAGTACGACTAGTTCGTCGATTTTTTTTCATACGACAGAGACCTGTGTTCAAATCCAGTTGGGTTGAGGTGCACTTTGTGCTGAACAAGTTAGACTTCGTGAGATGTATGATACCCAATTCGCCGTGAATGGGGATTTCTTCCTATACTTCTGTCTTCTCCTTCCATTTTTATTCCATCAGTGCTCTATTATCACTAGGGTACGGATTTTTAGGTCGTTAAAATGTAATTTTAGGTGCCTAAAATAGGCTTAAAAGTGTAGGAAATGGTCTCTAAAGAACTGAAAATAGACTCTAACGAAAATAATGTTTTCTTTAAAAAAATGTTCCAAATCATCAAAAATTCACTTCTTACTTACTTGCTTACAAATGGCTTTTAAGGAACCCGAAGGTTCATTGCCGCCCTCACATAAGCCCGCCATCGGTCCCTATCCTGTGCAAGATTAATCCAGTCTCTATCATCACACCCCACATCCCTCAAATCCATTTTAATATTATCCTCCCATCTACGTCTCGGTCTCCCTAAAGGTCTCTTTCCCTCCGGTCTCCCAACTAACACGCTATATGCATTTCTGGATTTGCCCATACGTGCTACATGCCCTGCCCATCTCAAACGTCTGGATTTTAAGTTCCTAATTATGTTAGGAGAAGAATACAATGCGTGCAGTTCTGTGTTGTGTAACTTCACTTCTAGGATTTAATAATTTTAAATGCTTATATACCTTTACCACCACTACTACTGCTACTACTAAAAGTACAAGAACAGCAAATATCTAACTAGTTATACGTAAACTAAACAATTAAATGTGAAAAATAAGTTTTAGACATAAATTCAGTACATAGGACAAGTCAAATATAATCAATTTTTACCAAGTCTTGTCCGTTAATGTCCATAATTAGCGTCACAATAAATTACTAATACTTTTTCTAAATTTTCAACTAAAAGCAATGCCGTCTGTCACTCAACACAAATTTTCATGCTGAAAATGAACGCTCCACATCCACTGAAGTAACAGAAGCGTATTTCAACTCTGACACTAGTTGGACAGGAATGTCACATTGTAAATCCGTGTTCTTCCCTGCTAGGATATCTGAAGCAGTACGCAGGTCCTTCAGTCCTACATTTCTCTGCAGAATTTGCTCCAGTTTATCCCGTACTTTATTTCCAACAGAACCAGGAACACATTTGGAATTTAAAATACAAATTTTCGAAATAAGAATGGGTGTTTTCACCTACTTAACATACTTAATAGGTCAAAATAGAATTTGTCGTCAAAATAGGCATTTTTAGGTGCTATTAAAATACAAATTTTTGGCATAGTTTTATATGAAACGTGTACTTGCAAGTTTTTATGAACTTATCTTTTGAGGATTAAATAGGTTTTACCTAAAATCACTACGATTCCACTGTAGGCCTAGATAAATACTGATATTAAATAAACACATATCGCAATTTTCACCGAAATGGTGCTGAATTATGGGGAAATTGCATGGGAATAATAGTTTAGCAAGCTTAAGTATCCCAAGAAACTTCTCATAATAAAACTGTTATTTAACGATGCTATATGAGCTGTACGATTATCTAGTTAGTGTCGGTGGTTTTGGTGATAGCAAAATTATATTTTGTAGAAATGGGTACGAGGATTCGTCATGGTACAATCTGATGTTTGTCTTACTGTTGAAAAAAAGACCGAAAAAAAATGCAACCAAGTAATCAGCCCAAGTAGTCTCAAAATAGGCGTGGATGCCCTGCTAATTACAGTGGCCAGTACGATGTACGTATGTTGTACAGAAGTGGCTCAGTTGGTAGGTGTGTTTGCCTAATGATTCGAAGATGCGCTTGGGCGTGGATTCGATTACAGCTTGGGTTGATCATCTGGTTGGGATGATTTTTCCGAGATAAATAACCTACTAGTTCATACAGCGTCGTTAAATAACCAACTAAATATACTATATATGTTCACCACAAATTATAACTAAATCTCAATGGGAGGTAAAGTCAGTATGGAAACTGCTTAATGCTTTAAATAATGCATGAGTTAACAAATGAAAAAAAGCCGAAACAGAAAAACCTATAGACAAAATACCCATTATTAACCCCACATTACTTGCTTTCAATCATCTGATGATTCATTTATTTTTAGGATTCAGTTAATAAAGCCATTTGTTGAAATTCTTTCGATTACGAACACTTAGTTATTACTCACTGTGCTATCGGTGCACCTAGAAAACCTAAAAATTATTGGGAGTGAATGTGGCTTGAAGAGCAGATGTACATATATTGCCGCCAAAAACCGAAATCGCGGCAACAAATATAAGACCCTACAATGCCTTTCCGAGTTCTCTTTATCTCTGAACCAACTCCACTCCTCCCTTTATTTTTTTGTCAATGTGCCAGGGTCAAGGGCACCGCCAGACAGCTGAATACTGATCATAAAAAAACTGGTGCACGGTATGCCGAACCCAACAGTGGTTTATAACTCAAACAATGGACACCTCATAGCACAAGAAAATACACAACACAGATCGGAAATAAAAAGTATCACCAGTGCAAATTAAACGAAATTATAAATTTTGAATAAAGTTCGGGCACTTCAACACAAATAAACGTGCACAATACAGAATACAGCCTACTAACATCTTACGTTTCAGAGTAACTATCCCGTCAGGCCTAGTGCACAACTACATACAAATTACAAAATATGCCAACAAACACATAAACAAATTATTCAAAACGATATAAAATGTTTAAAAAATGTGGCATGTGTCAACAGCAACTTCACTGGTTGAGCCTTACATTCTACTCCATGCTTGTGGGATGAACAGAAGAAGACAGCATTTCTGAATCCAACCCAATATTTTAATTTTATATCTTAAAATATGTTGGGCATATTCAGGGTCACTCTGTAGAAATGCATGTGCCTACCAACGACTTTTATTTCAACTATTTCACTCGGACATCTTTGTGACTGAAAATAGGCGTGGATGCGCTTCCGAGATATTTGCAAATGTCTGTGAACCACTCCAAACTTTCCAGAGATAAGCAGTGTATTCGATTTCGGGCAACCGTGTAGAGAATAGTTTTGAGCAACTGTTTAAAAACATTTGTATATTTCTTTGTGAGCATTTTTGTATGTAGTTGTGGACCAGGCCTCAGCCGCGTCTATGGCTCAAGTGCTAGCGCGCTGGTCTTCCACCCAGCGGATCGGTGAGATTACCGGCTTGGTGATGATGGAATTTATAGTGGGACAGACGTTGCCAAGGTTTCTTCTGGGCACTCCCGTTTCCCTCCGTTATTCCATCCTTCTCCTCATTTCATCTATTGTCTGCAATAGTAAAAATAGGCTTGGCGAAATCTTGGAGGCAGTATGGGTCTCCGATTTTGATACAGGAAGACTTGGGGCTCCGGTACTGGACGGGACCTGGCTCTGTCAGGGCTGAGATAGGATCTCTCAGCGTCGGAATCAAGAATGTCACTGAGATCAGCTGTAGGACTTGGCAATAATCGCATATAGGCTTAGAGGACGCACAATGAACCAAAGTAAGCCTAGTGCAAGGATCCGTCCCAGGCCCGAGTCTCGAAAAGCTAAGCTATCCAGCCTGTCTCTGTGTTAAGTGCCGCCTTCCTTCAGCCTCTAGATTTGCTATCAAATTACAATTAGTCGTAATGGGAGTGGTACGTCATCCGAAAAAGCATTATTTTACTGTTCGAGACTTTTCCCTAAAAACGTTCCTCCATATTTTTTTCAGTTACCAAAAAGACAGGGTGTGACAGTGTGCCTTCTAAGAGAACAACACAAAAGACTCACCGAAACAGTTCAGTTAACAATTAAAAAATAAAAATCTATTTACATCCTGAAGAGAAGTGAGAAAAAGAAAATGTATGACTACATCAGAACTCAGAAGTGAAAAATCTACCAGAAAATTGGCATTAACGTACAAACTAGATAGAATGCGAGATAATGTAGCTACATAAATACTTATTTGCATTAGTCGCAGATATATTATTCCTTGCAGACTACAAGAATAGTTCATGTCTTCTTTAGTAGCTGCTACTTTCGGAAAGAATATGTCATGAAGATTTCAATATTTAAATGAAAATGTGTAACACTTAAAAAAGGAACCATTTGTAGTAAAATATGTGTATGTGGTGTAACTATTGAAGAGCTATATACTCTTAGGTCATTGAACTGGCTATGAGAAGGGATTTAACACGTCATAAAAAATACAAATTATAACAGAAAAATAGAAAATATTAACCAAATATGGAATCCTCTTTTGTTCAGAAACGCAAGAGACACAAAATCTACAAGACTTTGGCTTCTTCGCTATGACACCAAATCTGGAATAGATGAAAGTTTGACAGACAATAATTATAAGACGAGAAATAAAAATCTTAAGGAGAAATATTATTGTATATAAAACAGTACATAAAATATAAATATGCCTCAACAACTCCTAAATTATGATGATGTAAGTCCATCGAGTCGAGAGTGATCTCGTTAAGGAATACTAGCAGCAGATTTTTGGTAGAGTGTGTGTGAATTATGAGGGGTAAACGGTTTTTGATACATCCACAAAACAGTGGTAGGAGACAGTGACAGGCCATCCTGTCTAATGTAATACATGCAAAGATAATGATAATCACTGCTTCATATTTGTTTTATTTTTATTACAATACTGCCTTTGAGTGGTAAATAATATATGGATTTTTTTTTTATCTGTGGCGCGACAGCGGTTATGAGATTTCGTACTTTCAACATCACAAGTCTATACACAACAGGAGTGGTAGCATTAGTAGCAAAAGAACTAGCTAGATATAGAATAGACTCTGTGCGAGTCCAAGAGGTTAGGTTAGATGGATATGGCATATCCACAAATAGGAGACTACTTGTTGTATTATGGGGAAGGAAACAATAATCACCAATTAGAGACAGGATTCTTTATTCATAAAAAAAAAATAAAAACAGCAGTAAAAAGGTCTAATTTATCAGTGACAGGTTATCGTATTTACTACTTAAGGGTAGATGGTGCAATATCCTAGTTATAAATGCTCACACTCCTACAGAAGAGAAAGACGACCATATAAAGGTAAGCTTTATGAGACACTGCAACACATTTCATCAGTTATCTAGATATCACATGCAAATTTTATAGGGGAGTTTCAGTGCTGGAGTAGGACGGGAGGATATTTTTAAACTGAGGAAGAGAGAGCCTATACGTAACTAGCAATGATAATGTAGTGGGGTTAGTTAATTTTGCACATATCAAAAAATTTAATTGCCAAAAGTACAACATTCCACCATAAGGATACACATAAATATACTTGGGCTTCACCAGATGGATTGACACACAACCAAATAGATCTCATCTTGATAGATAAACGAAGATATATTAGTATAGCAGATATTCGAACCTTCACGAGAGCAGACTGTAATTCTGACCATTATTTGGTAATTGGAGAATTAAGAGAAAGACTATCAGTAGCCAAGCGAGTAGAGCAATTAGGAGATTCAATATTTCGAAATTAAAAGGTGAGGAAACTAAGCAACATTACCAGGTCAAATTTTCAAATAGGTTTGCCACATTGCCGAAGTGAGAATGAGTTAGATATTAGTGACGTGTGGGAAAATATCAGATATAATATCAAAATTACACCTGAACAGACATATGTTATTATGAAACTAAGGAAAAGAAACCGTGGTTTGATGAAGATTGTTGCAAGGAAGTAGAAAGAAAGAAAGAAAGAAAGAAAGAAAGAAAGAAAGAGGCAAAATTGAAATACTTATAGAATCCAGTTCAGTCGAATAGAGGTAATTATTTCAATGAAAGACGGGAAGCAAGTCGTACACTTAGGAACAAAAAGAGAGATTACTTGAACGAAAAACTGAATGAGGTAGAAGCAAATAGTAAGAATAAAAACATTAGAGATTTATATAAGGGTATAAAGCAATTTAAGAGAGGATATAAGGCAAGGGTCAACACGATCAAGGCTGACTTGCTTGCAGACTCTCATTCAATCCTGAACAGACGGAAAAACTATTTTGGGCAACTACTAAATGTAGGACTACATAGGCCAAATAGAAATGATCGGGACGATATTCAAATACAAACAGTTGAGACATTTAAACCCGAACCCATACTTTCTGAAGTCGAAATTGCGATATAAAAGCTGAAAAAGTACAAGTCTCCAGGTATCGATCAAATTCCAGCAGAATTAGTACAAGAGGGTGGAAGCGCATTATATAGCGAAATTTATAAACTTGTACTTGCTATTTGGGAGAAGAAAATTGTACTAGAACAATGGAAGGAGTCCATACTTGTACTTATCTTTAAGAAAGGTGAAAGGACTAACTGTAGCAACTTTCGACGAATATCACTTTTGTTTAAGTCGTACAAAATGTCGTCCAATATTTTTTTGAGAAGATTAACTCCACTTGTAGATGAAATTATTGGGGATCATCAATGTGATTTTAGGAATAACAGATCAACTATTGATAAGATTTTTTGAATTCGACCGATATTGGAGAAAAAAATGGGAGTATAAGGGTACAGTACATCAATTATTCATACATTTTGAAAAGGCATATGACTCAGTTAAAAGAAAAGTTTTATATAAAATTCTTATTGAATTTGGTATTCCCAAGAAACTACACTGCCGAGCAAAAAAAAAAAAAAAAAAAAAAAAAAAAAAAAAAAAAAAAAAAAAAAAAAACGCGACACTTGAATAAATTTGAAATATCAATCTGTAATACAAATTATAGCATTTCTGTGTGCTTCTATGGACGTGTTTGTGTTAGGCAAGTGTTAATTCATGTTTTGGGAAGAAAAGTATACCCATTGGGTCGTTTGTGACACCCTCTTTGCCACTTTCTGTCCGGTACTGTATATTTATTGCTGTGCCATTAAAATTTACAACCCTAAACCCAAGCAGCTAAAACAAAGTTACTACACTATATAGTTCTTTTTTTGGTTATAATGGAATTCTGTGATATTGAACTCAGTTTTCAACAACATGTAAGAAAGTTAAGATGACGTTAAGCCCCATGAACGCCGCTAGAGCAGTCGCGTTGGTAGAGGATGACCGCAGTTTACGTTATGTGCCTCAGGTGTTGCATACAACTCCATCGACGTTTTCACGTACAGTGCAAAGATACAAGGAACTTGGTTCATATTCTCGAAGACCGAGATATGGTAGGAAAAGGTCAACTTCTTGCCATAGATGACCAGTTCTTGCGCCTTCAAGTGCTGCGTAACCGCCACACCACTGCGGTCGAAGCCAGAAATCGACTAGACTACAGTGCATGAGGATTAAGTTGGCGTGATTTCTACTGTCCTTGTCTGAGGTCCTTGTCTACCGACTGCCACCAGATGTGACGGGCAAGAGGTTTCCTTTTGTGCAATTCTTGGAATGCCCTTTCTCCTCCCTTCTCCCTTCACACTTTTGCAAACCCAATTAGTGGATCTCTCAGTGGCGTCTCGGGGTTGTTCGAGTTCATTAGTTAGTAGTATTTTGTGAATAGTGAAGTGAGTTTGTATCTTTTTTTTTATTGGGTTATTTTACGACGCTGTATCAACATCTCAGATTATTTAGCGTCTGAATGAAATGAAAGTGATAATACCGGTGAAATGAGTCCGGGGTCCACCACCGAAAGTTACCCAGCATTTGCTCGTATTGGGTTGAGGAAAACCAGGTAACTTGCCCCGACCGGGATTCGAACCCTGGCACCTGGTTTCGCGGCCAGACGCGCTGACCGTTACTCCACAGGTGTGGACGAGTTTGTATCTTGTTGTACCAATTTAATTTAATATAATTCACAAATTAAAATGTTTTCGGAGATACATGATTTCACTGTTACCTTAAATATTGTAATGAGTGTTGTGCTCTTGTATTTAATAATAATGGTAGGCAATATGGGAAAACGCGGATAAGCCTTAAAGTCGGACGGTATGAACATGGTTATTAATGCACATAAATTCTTTACTGGAGAATATGAGGCACTGAAATGCGGAAAACAGACAATATCTGTGCCGAGTTTTATCGAAAGTACTGCTGCAGCGACAGGTATATCATCTCGTGGTGTTAACAGGATTAAAATAGAAAAAAAAAACAAACAAACAAACAAACCAAAAGGAAGCGCTAGAAAGCGGAAGTGGAAGTGGAAGTGTGCTGCGAACTCCAGGAAAGAAACGCCCGAACAGAACTTTTAAAAAACGTGTGTAACAGGTTAAAAATGAGCGCACTTGCAAAAGTGACGAAAGAAAATTTGAGGAAGGCCTGTGAACGCATAGAGAAGGTTGAAAAATTTTATTGGGCGAAGGATGGACTTGTGGATGGAAATTTATTATTCGTTCGTAATCAATTTGAAGACACGGACACGGACGAACTTTCTGGCGGAGTGGAGTCAGAATTTGAAGAGGAAGAGAATGCCGCCACTGGTAACTCGTGGTCGTTTGAAGGAGTGTCGACCATCATAAATGAGGGTAGAGAGAGATGGTGAGCATTCTCTCTCTTTCTAAAAGGGACTAGACAAGTAAATCCTCATGGACTGTAAGTGCGAGATGTGAATGTCAGCGAGTGGACTGTGAGGAGGAGGAGGTTACATGATGCTGACCTGATCTCCAGAAGATCTGCCCTTGGCCCAGAACTTACAAGACAACATCGTCAAGCTCGCTTACAATTTTCAAAGGAACATCAGGAATGGGCTGACAGTGGGGAACATTTTGTCCTCAGATGAGTCCCGATTCTGCCTCAGATCCCCAGATGGAAGAGAAAGAGTGTGGAGGACTGGAGAAAGGTATTCTCCATGCAACTTTTCATCAAGGACAGCATTTCAGGGCGGTTCAGTGATGGTGTGGACAGACGTCAGTTTGACTGCACGAACGAATCTTATTTTGTGGAAGATGGGTTTCTTACTGCCCATCGCTACATTGAAGAAATTCTTGGGCAACATGTTCTTCCTTTTGCATCATTTATTGGTGACAATTTCGTGCTCATGCAGGACAATACACGTCCTTGCGTGGCGCGATACGTCCTCCAGGACCTCAATGAAGTAGGGATATAACTCATGCAATGGCCGTCACGCAGTCTGGATCTTAACCCAATTGATCATCTGTGGAATATTTTAGGAAGAAATGTCCGTCAACATGCTCCAGATACTCTTCAAGAGCTACGGAACCATGTATGCGACACCTGAGCCACATAACGTAAGCTGCGTTCATCTTTTTCCAACATGACTACTCTAGCGGCGTTCTCGGGGGTTAACGGTATCTTAACTCTCTTAAATGTTGTTTAAAACTGAGTTCAATGTCACAGAATTCCATTATAAGCAAAAAAAGAAAACTATAGTGTTGTAACTTTGTTTTAGCTGCTTGGGTTTAGGGTTGTAAATTTTAATGGCACAGCAATAAATATACAGTACCGGACAGAAAGTGGCAAAGAGTGTGTCACAAACGACCAAATGGGTATACTTTTCTTCCCAAAACATGAATTAACACTTGCCTAACACAAACACGTCCATAGAAGCACACAGAAATGTTATAATTTGTATTACGGATTGATATTTCAAATTTATTCAAGTGTTGCGTTTTTTTTTTTTTTGCTCGGCAGTGTAGTTCGATTAATTAAAATGTGTCTGATTGAAATGTACACCAGTCCGTATAGGTCAGTTCCTGTCGGATGCGGATTTCTTTGCACTGTAATTATTGATTTCGTCTCTGCATATCAGAAAACAGTATGTGCGCGTTGCTGCGGAGTCGCCATTATGTTTTATGCCATTGTTCCTAACATGTGACAGATGAATTACTTCAAACAAATGAAATAACAATTCTTGGAGTTTCTGCTGAGTCGCCATTTTGTTTTATGTCATTGTTGCCCAAAACATGACAAATGAATTAACTTCAAACAAATGGAATAGCAATTCTTTGAGTTTCTCTTTCTTTTAATACCAGTCTCATTTCATAATTCCGCATACTTTGTTAGCAATGATTAATTTAAATGTGGGAGGTTTGAAAGGGACACGGTGTATTACCGGTTGTTCTGTATGGCTGCAAAACTTGGACTTTCACTTTGAGATAGAAACAGAGGTTAAGAGTATTTGAGATAAGTGCTTAGGAAAATATTTGGAGCTAACAAGCAAATATTCTCATGGAGGCAGATAAAATGGTTATTTTTTTCTTACCATGTTAATAATGTCAAAACAAGTGCTTGTACAAACATTGGCCACTCGAGCGCAATTACGAAGGCTGGAAAAAAAAAGTTTTCTTGGGGTCGTTTACACAAAGAAAACAAAATTTGATTGGAAAATTTATTGGAACAGATACAACTGTTGAGCTATTTTTCAACATATTCCCCACTGGAATCGAGACATCTGACATACCATGACATCGACAGAGAGGTGCAGACGGCTGTCACACATTGGTTCCGATCCCAGGCGGCAGACTTCTACGACACAAGGATACAAAAGTTGATCCCACGGTATGACAAATGTCTCAGTTCCAGTGGGGAATATGTTGAAAAATAGCTCAACAATTCCTGTATCTGTTTCAATAAATCTTTTCATGAAACTGAGTTTTCTTTCTATACATGATACCAGGAAAACTTATTTTTATGGCTCTCATAATTGCGCTCGAATGACCAAAATTTGAATAAGCACTTGTTTCGACATTATTAACATGGTGGAAGAAAAAAATAACTCTTTTATCTGCCCCTATAAGAATGTTTGCGTACAAGAAGGATGAAGTTACAGGAGAATGGAGAAAGTTACACAACGCAGAACTGCACGCATTGTATTCTTCACCTGACATAATTAAGAACATTAAGTCCAGACGTCTGAGATGGGCAGGGCATGTAGCACGTATGGACGAATCCAGAAATGCATATAGTGTGTTAGTTGGGAGGCCGGAGAGAAAAAGACCTTTAGGGAGGCCGAGATGTAGATGGTAGGATAATATTAAAATGAATATGAGGGAGTGGGATATGATGCTAAGCACTGGATTAATCTTTCTCAGAATAGGGACCGATGGCAGGCTTATATGAGGGTGGCAATGTACCTCCGGGTTCTCTAAAAGCCATAAGTAAGTAAGGCGCTACAGCTCTTTAAGAGCCCAGACCGACCAGCCGGCTGCAGACCTCACGCGCACATGTCGAAGTAGAAGTGAACGATCATCCAACCAGAATGGAGGTATCGTGTGGTTAGTATGATGACTACTCCAGCCGTTATAGCTGGCTTTCTTAACCAGAATTCGCTACCTATCATAGCTATTCAACTGCATTACGATGCTGGGTGAGCACCGGTTCCATAATAATATACTGGCCGAAATTTCATTAGAAAATGTCTTCCTCCACGAGGAATCGAGCCTTTGAACACGACGCCACGGCGCGTGACAATATAATGGGAATGGCATTTATTATTATTATTATTATTATTATTATTATTATTATTATTACGGCTTACAATTTTAAAGATAATTTTATAACGTATTGAATCAAATGAAAACGTAACAACGTAATACTGATAAGAATTAATAATGATTATAGTAACTATTTAATTGAAAATACCATCCTGCTGAGGAAAATATACGTACTATGAAACATCTAACGCAATTCAACTGACCTCCACAGCATGCAACCGCACAACGTGCTCACAGACAGACCATATGTCTCACATGTGCGCTTTGTTTGCACCGATTCTTTGTGGCAGTTAGCGCGCGCATGCTCATTGTTACGCCCCACTCCTCTCAGCAGCAGCATCATCATCAGTGTCAGTGGACGTGGCTGCCTTATTCGTATGTGAAGCATTTAGAAGTGACTATGCACCATGCCATGCATGCTTCATGGCAGAGCTACAACGCATCGGATCTGTCTTGACACTTCTTCTAGCAAACAAGATTTTTTTTTCCCTGATATCCATATTTATGATGTTCGAGTCCTCATGGGTGCAGAAATTTTGTAATGAAATTTCGTTTAGTGTATGGGACCGGTATTCACTCAGCATCATGATGCACTTGGGTAGCTACAATAGGTAGCGAAATCCGGTCACGAACGCCAGCTATAACGGCTGAGGGGATTATCGTGCCAATCACACGATACCTCCATTCTGGTTGGATGATCGTTCACCTCTTCTTTAGCATGTGGACGTGAGGCCAGCAGCCGGATAGTCCGTCTGGGCCCTTAAAGAGCTGTAGCGTCCACACGATACCTCCATTCTGGTTGGATGATCGTTCACCTCTTCTTTAGCATGTGGACGTGAGGCCAGCAGCCGGATAGTCCGTCTGGGCCCTTAAAGAGCTGTAGCGTCAAGGATTATTATTATTATTATTATTATTATTATTATTATTATTATTATTATATTTATGATGACGATTAGTTGGTGCTGGCATACCATTAGCAGAACCCCAACAGCTTCGAATTTCGACGCTAGAAACCGGATTTCAAATCCCACTTGAGTGAAATTTATCGCGGATACAGATGGTGTTGGTGTTCGTTTTCCTAGATTACGCCTACTGTTTTATCCCTTGTCACATTATTATTTCTCCATTATTCATAATCCTTATGAACACCATGAAAGTTTCAGGAAGCAAGCAATAATTGAAGTTAGTGCCCACACCTCAATTCGGATATGTAAAACAAGGAAACAAGAAAATCGATACAGGATTTCTCCGAGTACTTCAGTTTTTCCTTCCCATATTATTTCTGTCCCGTGTTTTACAACTATGCCAATTGTCGGTACGTATTTTACTGTAAGTATAATAAAATAACGTGCTAGTTCTTGCAAGATTCCTGCTAGTTTGTGTCCAACACAGGAAACAAACCACAAGGCAATCCACTCAATGTATATATCAGGGTTTTCATTTTTCATTTCATTTATCATATTCCATAGATCTTACATCACCATTGAAGCTTTTGAGATGTGGAACAAGTCAAGAGTTACACAAATTTTTGGCGAGATGAGATGATGACGTGGATTCGCCATAGATTACCTGACCTTTGTCTTACTGTTTGGGAAAACTTCAGAAAAAAACCCAACCACGTAATCAGTCCAAGAGGGACTCTGACCCAAGTTCGAGCACGGCTGCAGATCAGCAGGAAAGAGAGTCTACCGACTGAGCTACGCCGATGTCTCTACAAAAATATATCCCTACAATAGATAGTAAGCATATTAAGTGAATTAATATGCCATGAATAATTCTTCAGTTGCGTAGATGGTATGAGTATGTACAAATTTGGTTAATTCTGTTCTGAACATTTTCTCTTTAGCATTCAAAGCTTTAAGACAAGGGTTAAATTTATGCTACATATTTTGAGATTTGTGGCGGCTAAATCAACTAATGCAGGCTTTCTACGAATAATTAGACTTATCTTGTCTTTACATTTCAAAATTTCTGCTTTATAACCATGTTATCTGAATGTTTGCGATTGAAGCTTTTGCAATTATAGAGGGAGTGAGTGGGTTGCCCTACGCTACTTAGTAATAATATTTTATTTAACGGCGCTTTCAATCACAAACCTTATCCATTTTCGAAATTAAGCGTGGGCAAGAACTGACCGAAGAATTTTGCTAATTTTATTTTACATATCTTCCGAAGAAAGCAAAATTCCTTCAAAATCCATAACGTCAGATGGGATTGAACCCGTACAATTCGGATCCAAATACCGGCCTGGCAACTCGAGATCACCGACAACGACTGTTGTTTAGTGTATATACCTTATTTTACGAGGTTGGACAATAAAGTAATGAAACTGATTTAAAAAGCACTTTTACTTACATCTTTAACCAACTACAATGTAATCAGGGTGATCACCTTCAAAGTAGTTCCCTTGAGATTGTGCACACTTACCACAACGTTGCTGTCACTGTTAGTAGCAGCTGTGAAACTCATCTTTTGAGGAACTGTTTAATGCTTCGGACACAGTCTATTGGATGCCTTCTGTTGTTTGAAAATGACGTCTTTTCAAGTAGTATGGAGCAAGGTCGAGTGAATATGGAGACTGCGGCAGTGTTGAAACAGATCAACAGCCACAATTTCTCCATTCATCTCGTTGTTGCCCGGTGAGATTTTTTGGAACCATTTTTGCACAAATTTTTCTCATGTCCAGGTCTTCAGTGAGAATGAAGCAAACAGTTCCCGACTCATGTTCAATTCTTGTGCTATCAATTTGGCTGTTAATGGCCTGTCAGTTCGTACAACTTTACGTATCCTGGCAATGTTGTCGTCTGTCCGTGCAGTTGTTGGCAGCCCACCATGGTTTTCATCTCCAATGTTGCTTCTGCCTTCAGAAACATTTTATGCCATCGAAAAGTTTATTCTCGTGGCATTTTCACCGAGTTTCACACAAAACAAGATGGCATACTGCTGCGCGATATTATGCGATTCCATTGTATTGACGAGGAGCAAACACACAATTCCACTAGTCAAGCATCTACTTCACACTGACGGTTTGCAGCATGGTGCCAGTTGGAATCCCGATGGAGGAAGGATCAAGTTCAAACATATCTCTGGTCGGAGGATGCAAGGTTGCCTCATCACGTGGAAAAAAAATCAGTATCATTACTTTATTGTTCGACCTCGTATATGCTAACACAGAGTAAGCAAACTGAGAACGATTGAAACGACAAGATAGACAATAAAATTAATACACCAACTCACAAACAAACTACACGCAAGAGGTTGAGCCTGAACTGACTATTACGGCATGCGTAAAAAACAAACAGTACTGAAATTATTGCTCGCCTAGTTTTCAACGGAAGAAAAAGCCTTTATTGCTGAGTATTATTTCCGTTCATACGGACTTAGATTTACAAAATGGTCCAAAATTTGAAAAACGTGCAAATGCTCTGCCGTCTAAGAAGCATCGCACGTCACAGTGAATGGTTCCGGAGGCACCAACTATAGACCATGAACACACTCATTTTTCTCTGGAAATAGCCTACGTTGGGGAACGCATAATTTCCTACTGAACATATTTTCCTTATCCATCGCATTCACCTGAACTTACAACACCTATACCTACGTACGAGGTATTGTAAAGAATCTATCTTTATGGAGAATCCACTAACAACAATAATTGTAGAATTATGAGAAAAGATAGTGACTTCCTTTCATTAACTGCAGCAACCTCTATTTTCAAATATGTTTGAAAATCTATGTGAACGTTATGAATATTATACAGAAAATGTTGGAGAACATATTAAATATGTGCTTTATATTTAAAAAAGTCATCAGTTAACATGGCATTTTGTTTTAGAAAAATATGTAGGATATGTTCCAGTTCATTAAAACGTTTTACTTAACTGCAATTTATAGGTTTCTAGTTACATAAAAGAGCAGTACTCGTTTTCAGTATTGTTTCTTTGGCGCATAAATTTTGACAATTAGCCCAAATCATAAGAGAATCACAGCCAGTAGATCTTACGAAATATCCCCAAAATGACAATGAAGGAAATGCCTCCTTGAAAGGTTCTATCGTCATTAAACTAAGAACGAATATATAAATACATCTAAGCAGAATACGCATTAAAGAATATACAGTAGGCGGACAGAGGTCATATGCTTTCTATATCTATCCACTAGGAGGGGGTGAGATCGGTATACCACGATCTGGTTCTCTATTAAGTTATCCACACACCCACCCTATCACTCAAATTCTGTAGGCAATGAGTGAACCGCGGAGCCACTCTGGAAATTACAGCGAGATTAAAAATTCCGTCTCCATTATCAATTGGAACTCGGACTCTACCAGTGCGTAATGTGTCAGAGAAAATTCGACTTCTAGAAAATCAACTAATATAATTTTTAAATCTACATTTACAGGATGCGGTCGAGGCGGTTTCGTCTCGGTCTCGCATCGGAAGGCCCGGGTTCAAATTCCGAGGCCGGCCAATCTATGTGCGGTTTTTTTTGGTGCTTCCCCACTCGCATAGACGAACGCCGGATTGGAATTTACTTTCCATCTATCCCGAACATTCTGTCCGTTGTCTATAAATGTGTTCGTCTGTCTTTAGTATGTGGTTCCTGTGTCGAGCTGATCCCCCCATCAGGGAAGTTCCTCCATTGTCCATATCTCGTGCGCGATCCAAATATTATCCCTCCTCTGCGGGCAGTGACCCAGAAAGGAGATTAGGCCTAAACAAGGATGAAGGAATTTGCAGGATGTAGAATTGCAAAAAGATGCTGAATCGTCCGCATACTAACTGTCCTTCAAATATATATAGTAGGGTCTATATTCCAGGTATAATCAACATATTTCCGAAATGCACTTGTATTTATTGTACCGTTAAACATACATGCACGTACCACTCATCTTTGCTTTCATGCGTGCTGAGTCAGTCTACCAAGCAGAGTCAGATTGTCTTTAAGAACTGAGTTTCTACATGTGATTTTGTGCAGACATGACAAGGACCTACTGCGATTTTTCGTGGAATCTCTCCACATACATCTTATGACTAGTCTTCTCCTCTGCCTTTCATGTGATGCATTTAGTATAGATTCCAGGTTTTTCCCTATGTCTAGATAACTTCTCCGTTACCCATGTCCTATGTGTTGCCTACATTCAGAGCAGTCCGGAAACTTATTGATTGCTCCTTGTGTGTGTATGTATGTGTGTGTACCACAAAGAACCCTGTTTTCGATTAAGGGATCTTCATCAAACTTACAGGCAGCTAGATTTCAACCCACCAATGCCCCCCCCCCTCTTGTGAGTAGATGATTTTGCGGATAAACATCTCCATTAGCTTTGTACTTTTCTATGCAGGAAACCCCCAAGAAATAAAATAGGAAATAAGGGTAGCCACAATAAGAAAATAGACTACATTGTATGCGGGGCCTCGTGGCGGAAGAATGCTATAAATAAAAAGACTATTATGTTGGCGACATGACATGGCAATAGTGGAGCAATAGATGAATGAGAATAACAAAGGAAACAAAGGTAATTACTCTGAGGAGATATATTCCAAGAGTGAAGATTCTAATTAAAACTATATTAGAATCTACTGGATTTCGAAATCCCGTCCTTTTGGAGAGAAATCATCATTGATTGAGCTGTGGGTTGACCCAAGGAACTGTATAAAAAGAGCATTATGCGACATGTTTGCACCTGTGCTCGAAGCAGTCAAATGAGGACATGTGTCATCCTAATTTCTGTAGGACGAGCATTAGGTCTCTGAAGCATGTGTGACCACATAACGAGTTTGGGAGGGAAATTCGAGACAGACATCTTGCCCGGGTCCCGTCAGCCACACCTTCCCGGGGGAATTGATCGTGAGGACCTGCAGCTCGCGGGGGCTGGCCTTGTTTCATGGTAATTCCGTTTCCAAATGTCTGCCTCTGTTCCCGTCTCATATCTGACTCATTTCAAAATTTTAATCAATAGCGTAACTTCAAAAGAAGTTTGAATACTGGGATGACATGTAAGATACTTCCGTAATTAAACACCTCACAATGATCATTTGCATGACATCTTGAAAATGTTACCTCAATGATATTAGAACATTTCGACTAATTCTTTAGCGTTAGAAACTTATGTAACAACATGTTCATAAGAGATGGATATAAATAATAAAATCAAAATTTGATAAACTATTTTATACGTTAAAAACAACATTCATACGTAAAACATTAAAAGCAAAGGTGATGCAATGTTTTATAATATATAATTCCGAATATTCGTGCATTTGTAAATCTTGGACAATTAAAACAAGTGATACAAGTAGATATCATAGGAGACAAAATAGTCATCAATGATACAATTTTAGACAGAATTATAAAATTCAACTAGGTAGCCTATATTTTAAGATGCGGTATATTCCCTTTGATTAATCGACAGGCACCTTAAAATAGGAATCGTAAATTCATTAAAATTTTACAAAGTGATGAATATCTCTGTACTTATAGATAAAAATTAAAACAGGACTCGATCTTTAAACAGATAATAAAATAAAAAGTTCTAGGATGAGAATTTTTTAAAGAAGGATGGGTTATAGGCCTATTAAGATTAAGAAACATAACGCCATTCGAGAAGAATTGCAATTGTTTAATCTAAATGGTCAAGTAAGAAATTATACAATTAGCTTGTAGAAAGAACACATGCTATCTAATACACTGATACACAGACTGCTCACGACCATGAGTCTGAAGTAAGAAGAAACTGGAACGATCCAGAAAAAATAGAACAAGATCAATGAAGACAGAGCAAACCTTATTGGGTTAAACCATGAATGCAATGATGATCTCTATGTTGGGCTCCATAAAAGTTGTGTTTCGAATTACGATTCATCATATTCAGGATTGAATATTAAATAAATATTATGTTTTATTTAACGACGCTCGCAACTGCCGATGTTATATCAGCGTCGCCGGTGTGCCGGTATTTTGTCCCGCAGGAGTTCTTTTACATGCCAGTAAATCTACTGACATGAGTCTGTCTCATTTAAGCACACTTAAATGCGATCGACCCGGGCCAGAATCGAACCCAACCTCGGGCACAGAAGGTCAGCGCTATACCAACTGCGCCATCCAGGCGTACTTCAGGATTGACACCTATGTGGTTATCAGGTTGGAATCCCGGCACCTGTGAGCTCATTGTACCCCATGTATGAGGATGGTCATGAACGTGAAAATTACGGAAAAATGAATTCAAGAAGGATCAATAGCCTAGAAGTTGTCCTTTCTTTGCCCTTGAGCAAGGAAATGGCTTAAGCCAACCAGGCCATTTGTCCCGACAGAGATTTGAACTTTAGCACGTCAGTTCCATAATCAGACACACTGACCATTAATCTATAACGGTGAACACAAGATTTTATTTTGGCTTTCTCCATAAAAATTTTTCTAAGCTCCTTCCATGGAACGTTGTATACTGAAGTGACTAATAGGCTTAGAACTCACGTAGAATATCCACAGCACTGAGACCTTTAATAGTGATGCGGAAGCTCGTATATCTTCTGATTTTAGTGTTCTCTAAATTTTCTCTTATATCATTGTGATTTTTATTGTACACGACCCGATTAAATTAGAAAAGACAGTATGAGGCAACTAAAATGACTGAGTTCAATAGAAAAATAGGTGATAATATAAACAAATATAGTGAACACATATGCATAATGTCGAATAAAATAAGATAACAAATTCATAAAATGTAAACTCATAATGATGAATAGACCGGCGAAGATCTTCAAAATATGTTACAGGTTATAAACTAAGCTATGAAATGAAGAAGAAAGAGTAGTATGTAGAAGCACAGTAAGATGTTTCTAAACTTTAAGAATTTCGCACATAGCATTCAATTAACGAAGTCTCTCAAACTTTACAATGAGACCACCGTAATCCCTCCTCTATGAATACTACAATTTAGTCTATATCTGAATGCGCTGACTCTGTGAAGATGTGTGATAAACAGAGCGACTTCAGAGCAATATTCTTTATGATTTATAATGCCATTTTTATTTCGTTACTATTCCATACTTGCCACATCTTATTTTGTAGCTTTGTGTAATCTTTAGAGGTTAAAATATAGTCTACGTTAATAAAGATAATAATCATCTTGAAAGTGAATGATTCTTCATGAAGACAAAGATGGTGATGGTAGTAGTGGTTTTTACTGATGGTGGTAATGATGAGTATGATCGTAGTAGTATTTTATTTAACGTCGGATTTTGTAATATACAGAATGTTAAAAAGAATTCAATATTGTGATAGATCATCAAAACAAGAGCACGAACTCTAATAAACATGCGCCCTAAATTTAATATCTTCCGAGATGTGCTGTTCATCAATATGATAGGAGATGCTGAATGTGATTTCCATTGAAAAACATTCAATAGTTTGAGAAAAACAAGAAAAAAATTCTAATAAACACTGGTCTTAACATTACATTTTGTACGAAACAAGGGCTTTGAAATTAGTACGGTAATGTAAGCATAACATATCTTCTAATGTGGGCTTTTTGCTTGTTTCTTATTGGGTATACAATGTCAAATCGGAAATGCAGTAAACAAAAAAGTAACAACGTACCGATAGACATTCATTTTTGTCTCTGCAGTAAACAATATACCCAATAATAATAATAATAATAATAATAATAATAATAATAATAATAATAATAATAATAATAAAACAAGCAAATAGCTCAAGATAGATGATATGCTGTTCTTACGACACCAATTTGAAAGTCCTTGTTTCGCACAAAATTTAATTTTAAGGATCCAGGTTTATTAGAATTTTTCTCTTGTTTTAATGAATACTACCATCTTTTAGATTATTCAATTTTTTTATGATGTTGATGAACAAGTACTCATATCTTGGAAAATATTAAATTTAGGAAGCATGTTTATTAGACTTCGTTTTCTTATTTTGATGACTACTACCACCTCTCAAAATATTGAATGTTTAATGTTTATACACACACACATACACGCACATAGTTGTATGATACTTATTGTTAGTACATCTTTCTGTGTCCAATATTAACAATTAATTTTGTCTCTCCTTTCGTTCCTGTTCTCCTAGTCCCCTTTTGTAGATCCCTTGCTCTCAATTCCTTCCATCCATGTCTTTCTAAGTCTCCATCTTTTTCCTTTTTTTCTCTCTTGGTATCTATTTCAGCAAGTAGAGGTTATTCAAATTGAAATTCAAAACGGATGAAAGATGGCGGGCAAATCTTGCCTGAATCCCTCTATGAATTTCAGTTATTTTATGTACAGTAAATCTACAACTTGGGACGCAGAACTTTACTTCCTATCGGCGGAAACTATTCAAAGGGATCACCGAGGAAGACTAATGATGATGATAAATGGTGCACCGAGGACAACTAGGAATGATGGTACATGGTGAAGATAATGACAGTTGATGATTTATGACAAAGGCTAAAAATATAGATACCACTCATGATGGTAGAAAAGGACGATTGACAAAATTGATTCATGAATATGATATGCAACGAAAATAGTGACTGACGACGTTGAAAGACAATAAGACTTTTTATTGATGACGACGCCGATGATGAATATTGTGGTGATGACGACGATAGGATTTCCTGCGAACTGTCAATTTGAATGTGGACATTGTTCCGTGTGTCACGCAATGCAAAACTCTACAGTTGTTATCGGAATTCAATGAGACTAGCCGAGATATGAGACCCGCGTCGTAACTCGCTGCTCAGGAATGTTATCACATTTCCTCTTCCTCACCCTTGTGATTGTGGGGGTTGTTTGACCGTGCCTTTGTTCCCGACTAATCTGCTCGTATTCCACTAGTTATATACGATACTGAAACAAGAGGATATGCTGGCGAGAACATTAAAACCTTATTTAATTGGTCTCCTCACAATAATGTTTCAAGCCAAAAAGTATATTATTGAAAGAATGGTATATTTTCATACTCCAGACCGTAAGTGAATATTCGCGAACGTCTGTCTATATTGGAATTTTATTATTTGGACTAAAGTTGTATTCAGATATTTTTTCTGGAGTACGTTCTTTTTTTTTGGTTGTTGTTCCAGCATTTTCCCATAATTCAAAATTAGTTATCATTGGCAATTTGAGCATATGTGTGGAAAACATAAGATATGGAAGCTTTGCCACAGTAAGACAACCTTCATAACAAGTTCGTAGGGTAATTGTTTCCAGAAGCGTTCTTGAATTTATGGCGAAGACAAAAACCCGCTGTCTACAAGATAAAGACTTCATGTCAAACCAGCAATATATTGAAACAATTGACTAGGGGAATAAGATAGAAAAAGTAACTCGTAACGACTGAAAATAAATAATTACAGTACATTATTTTCAAAACATGTGCACAGAGAAGCTCAACCTACGTTTACTCCACAAAAGAGCGATAAAAATGCAGCCAATATCTACAATCGTGAATTAAACAATATTAGTACACACTCCACAAGTATAAAATAATGACATTTTATACGTTAACAATATATGTATCTGTATTTCCGAAAATACTTCAAGAAGATTTGTCTACTGCTTCCGGAGTTCTAGACTATCAGAGATGACGACAGCACTGCAGCTGGTAACACATAATAGTGGTATCTATGTTATGAAGGACACATAAAAGATAAGAACCAGTCAACAGTCCTCTACATTGAGAATATAAAAGCTATAGAAAACTCTTAAGAAAGGTACTAATAACATTTTATGGACATTCAAATGAGGAATAGAAAAACGTACTTCGAAAAGAACAGTCCTGCGCGTCACATTTCTCTCTGAAATTATACTTCTTAAAAAAAGCAGCAGGAAATTTAATTTCGACACATACACATGCAATTGCCTTTGTAATCTACATAAAAGCTTATAAAACTTTATTGTTCGAAATTCTTGGAAATACGGCGTACTCGTCAATTAATTACAATCATCTACAATATCTACGGAGATAATACGATGTTATCATGGATTGAGCAGAATGGGATAAATCAACTTGGATATTGGCGAAGTAGCAACCTTTCATCCGTGTAATTACAAGTTATATGAAATAAACGAAAACGAAAAAAATATAGACAGTGGAGTAACGGTTAGCGCGTCTGGCCGTGAAACCAGGTGGCCCGGGTTCGAATCCCTGTCGGGGCAAGTTATCTGGTTGAGGTTTTTTCCGGGGGTTTCCCTCAACCCAATATGAGCAAATGCTGGGTAACTTTCGGTGTTGGACCCCGGACTCATTTCACCGGCATTATCATCTTCATCTCATTCAGACGCTAAATAACCTAAGATGTTGATAAAGCGTCGTAAAATAACCTACTGAAATAAAATAAAATGTATATATGTACGTACGTGTCGAATGCATGTAAGTAGTATAAGTTCAGATAAGGATAGATTCAAGAACTTTAAAAATGGCAAATCTTGCATTTGACAAGTGACCATATTGATTTCGAAAAATATGAACTTAAATTGTAACGATTTGTCTACCTCTACGACATACGGAACATTTCAGACACATTCAATATACAAATTAAACCGATACCATCCTTTATAGTCTAGTGGTTACCATTCTTGCTACTGGATTCAAGGTTCGCACATTCAAACCCGGATTTTTATTACGATGACGAAAATCCTTAGCATAACTTCCTTTGCAAGGCGGACAATTTTCCGGACATATCTCCTCCACGTCAAAATTCGAAGGTTGCATAATAGACCCATATCATTGGTCTATATTCACGTGAGTTTTTTCCATCCTTTACCAGTAATCCATACTATACCATAAAATACTAACCGATAAATTTGGAATCCTCACTTTTATAAGAAACAAGATTTGAATGAATAACAAAACAATCGAGCAAAGCGAATGTTTTAAATTTCTTTATTTTGCTGTGATAATGACATATGACGGTATTAAATACCTATGCGGGAATGTAAAAAATAATAAAAAAAAATCCATGGCGCTACTGCCCATGAAGGGCCAAGACCGACCAGTCGGCTGCTGGCCTCACGTCCACATGCCGAAGCAGAGGTGGACGATCATCCAACTAGAATGGCGGTATCGTGTGGTTAGCACGATGATCCCCCCAGCTGTTATAGCTGATTTGCGAAACCGGATTTTCGCTACCTATCGTAGCTCCCCAAGTGCATCACGATACTGGGTGGGCACCGGTCCTATACACTGGCCGAAATTTCATGAGAAAATGTCTTCCCCCATGGGGATTCGAACCAGCGCGCATTCCATAACGCGAGTCCTAGGCAGGACGCCTTAGAGTGCGGGAATGTACCAAGGTGTAATAGAGCAATGAGTGTGACAATTGAGTTTTTAGATAAAATCCATCACAGAAGTACAGGATATTAGGCTAAGAATTAATCATGCATTAACGCGACTTTGCTTAACATAAGAAACAAAGACTGAGCAATCTGTAAACTGGATAAGAATTACATTACCGCAGCATAAATTACCTACAGAGACGAACAATAGTATATTACAAAACAAGGCTTTTTAGAGAATTTTTCAATTTCAGAGATTTTGTAATGCACTTCGCAAACCTGTGTTGTATAACATTTTTTTTTGCACGATCATATTTTTAAAATTGAAAATACAATATATTTTGCCTTGAAAATTGAAAGCAATATTATTCCAAAGCCTTCGCAAAACTGTAATGTAATAGTAACTAAGTAACAATAAGTGCACTGTAATGGGTCTATTTCAGTACAGTTTTATGTTATGAGGAATGGTTTCCCTAGCAACAAGTTTCTGTGTGAGATTATTGTAACTTTCAAGTTCTAACAACAATAGCTGTAAATACAGCAAAGAACAACGATCGTGCAAAAGAGGAAATTACGATAGTCCGGAAGAACGAATTTCAAATACAGTTCTTAAAATTGCAGACTAAAGTGGGAACTGCATGCTACGCTTAATAATTTTTTATAGAATTTGCGTCACCAATCTAATAGTCGAAGAATCTGGGGAAGACACCATTAACGTCGTTAAGACATCGTAATAGTCCACCGCGCCGGTTTAAAACTTGGGAAGAAGAAGATGGCAGTGATTGTGGTAAATAAGATCTTGAATTGTTGACAAGGATAAAACAAACCTTAAAAATGTCGTCCTCTATAGATGATCTTCAGCAAATAATTAAGAAAGTCCGAACAATCTACTGCATCTCTAGATTTGTGATAATAAGTAATACAGACAGACAGTATAAAAGCATAACATTCCATCCTTCGTTACATTAACGTCGAATAAAATATCCCAAGGGTTCTTGAATTCGCCGAAGCAGGCAAGCAGCAGTAATAGTAATAATACTGTGCTAAAACGAATTCGTGGAATTTTATTTTATGGCTTTTTTAATTGCTACGGGAGATAGTGAATACTCCCTAGAGAACAACACTAGTGTAAAACTTATGATAATGGTAGAGATGTTAGCCTCCTTTTACCTGTAGAATAGCCCACAAGGCCCGTCAAGCTGTCCCTCGAGGGCTAAAGGACAACCATCCCTCCAGAGGTGGGGAACAGCCTCTTCCCCTTCATATCTCGAGTTTCCCTTGTCATTTATTTCACAATGGCTCCATTATCTAATTATAGCATTACTGTCATCGCCTCTAGGAGGCACTACAGCCAATAAAGAGCAGTTTAAGAATTTGACGGCCACTTCCCCCAAAACGCTTTCGACAAGTCCTACGCAACTAAGCAATCGAATGTAAAATTAGGAATGAAATATGCACTACAATATAATTCTTCATTTACTCATCTAGTTTTATACTATAGTATAATTATTTATTTATCCGTCTATTTTAAGTACTGAGACCATTTAGAGATAGTGTAAAATGATACGTCGATAATGGTGCAATGAAAAAGTGAGAAGCCACCAAGGTAGTTCATACAGTAGGTGCGTTTGCTTTCTGATCCGATCGGGCCGGGGTTTGATTTCCGATTGGACTGATTACCTAGTTGGATTTTTCCGAGGTTTCCCCTAACCTTAAGGTGAATGTCAGGTAATCTTTGGCGAATCCTCAACCTCATCTCGTCAAATATCATCTCGCTATCACCAATTTCATCGACGGTAAAGAAACCAATAGTTAATATAGCGTCGTTAAATAACCAACTAAAATAGATAGAAGTGAAAATGGTACAGTAAGACTAAAATATTCAAAGTAAAATTGATATAAAATCACATTCGTTTTTCGAAATATACTGCCAAAAATCGAATTCTGATAGCCTATATTTATGCTGAAATTTATATCTGGGTGATCTAATTTCAGTGCTCACCATACTTGACTGTCTGTGGACTGAAGTTTATAAAGTTCAAACCCATCCCGAGAACTGCATGTATAAGAGTGTTAGACAATATAATCCTCAAGGATGTAAATTCGCTGATCCCACACCGTAGATACTGACACATGATAGATGGCCCCAGAGAAATTTATCGGTTATTTTCTTGCCAAAGCTTTCTGTTTCGACAACAGATCTCTGCAGAACCTACGACGATGCAAGGTTCCTAACGTTTGAATTTTAAAAAATCGGTTCTTTGGTTCGTAACGATAGCTATTTTTAAAATACTAGTGAATGGGAATGTAACTCGAATACTGTTATGTTTCCAAGACTAACAAGGTCGACATAATGGTCCCAATGTATAATAGTTGAAGTCCTCAATATTAACGTCCGCGACTATACGTCTAATGTAGTCTAATAGGCTTACAGACCATGCTGGACATGCTGATCCTTTACTGTGACATATTAGTACGGTACGTAATTTAGGAACCAAATGATCCCTAGTTCTATTTCCGACAAGAAATTCAACCTTATATTCATCCATAGAGAATGGAATTGTTTCCCATGGTTTGATCATTGTCATCTACAGCTTGGCAGTAATGTACTCCTATGTGATTACGAATAAACTAGATTTGAGCTAAATTCCCGGCAAGATTGATCTCCTCTTTCTAACATAAGGACTACGCAATCTCCCTCATACAGGCTATATTGTAGTATTATTGGCGCACAATTCAGGCAAAAAGAGCAATGTGCCAGTCCAAGTTTAATAACGATGACAAGAGAGAGAAGGATGACAATGAGGAGAAAACATCGATGAAATAAGGACTATGTGCTGTACTCTGAGCAAATGCATCCTTCCATTTAAGATTATTTAGATCTAATATTTAGCCACACTTCACCTATTGATGTTAATACTTTCGGTGGACTAGTGCTTACCTAATTTGTATCATGTGTCCAAATATCGCAGTTTCGAACTCACTGGAGACAATGGAATTTTCAGGAGTGGTAAACATCTTTACCATGGCGTCCATCGGAAGTAAACGGAAACTAGAGAGCCTGTCACGTAGATTATTTGAAGGATACAAAATAACTTCGAATCAGCTACCCAAAATTACTGGCAATTTTTTTTCTCGCTCCACTATACACATTTGTTTGCGAACACGTCTGTACAGGTTAACGTTTCGACTGAGACTGTAGATATCACTGCAGGTTGTCTCATGAAGCCAGACAGTTCTCTTACAGATAAATCAGCAAGCAAAGTAGGAAAAATGGAATGCAATATGTCTTGGAAAGGGGCAGCATTAAGCCTAATGTAGGTCTACTAACTGGGAACTGCAACAGTCTGTGCGAAAATAAATTTACGCCTGAAGCACCATCGGCGCGTCTATGGCTCAACGCTAGCACGCTGGTCTTCTATTCAGGAGGCCTAGATTCTATCCCCGGCCTAATCGTGATGGAATTTGTGGTAGACAAAGCAGACATTTCCCTCTTTCATTCCATCAACATTCTCCACCTGCCTATTATTTCAGCTCTCATCTAAAATACTTAAAAATTGAACTCGGATGAAGACTTGGTGATAGTATGAATCTCCGATGGTGATTTAAGAACTCGGGGAGCCGCCGAGCCTTTGTGTTTATCAGGTACTCGTCTCAGTATGAGACCTGGCTATGTCAGGACTGAGACAGGATCACCACCTGTCAGTATTGGGATTCACGAATGCCACCCAGGCCACCAGTCGAAATCGGAACAATCATCGCATATATCGGACGCACATTGGGGGAATGAGTGCCATGTGCATGAATGCATACAGAGTCGGGACATCGAAAAGCCAAGTCAAACCCCAGCCATCATGTAGTTTTTATCTAGTACATTGGAGTTATCATTTGTTTGTTTCCTTTAAGGATAGGTTGTGAACCTACAACTTCGAGACCAGAAAGGATATGCAACATGCTTTACGTTATTGCCGCTTCGAATGCTGAAATAGAAAACAATTGCAAGAAAGCAAGATCAATTTTTTAATTTCCGAGGAAGTGCTCAAATGAATCGACTGAAATAGTAATATCTTGGAAAAATAGAAGATCGTGATATTGAACATAGGCCTATTCGTGGTTTTGGTATGATTCTTGTACATGCCGCAATAAAGTAGACTATTTGGCGCTGTAATACAAGATAACAACAGTATTGATAAAAGAGCCTTGGCTCTAAGAATTATTTTATATAACAAATGTAAATATGATTTGAAGGAAAAATTGTTCCGGGACCGGGTATCGATCCCGGGACCCTTCGCTTAGCGCACGAATGCTCTCGCGACTGAGCTACTCCAGGAACTATACACGACACCGTCACAAGTTTTCCCTTACATTCATACAACTCAAATGGGCTGACAAGACGCCAGAACCCAGATTTGCAATATATATTCGTTACTGGAGGTACGTTAACAGAAAGCCACAATTTAAGTCACAAAGTATTTGTGTGCACTCAGAGTTGGGTTCTGCCGTCTTGTCAGCCCATTTGAGTTGTGTGGATGTAAGGAAAAAACTGTGACGGTGTCGTGTATAGTGCCTTCGGTAGCTCAGTCGGGAGAGCATTCGTGCATTAAGCGAATACCCGGCCCCAGAACAATTTTTCCTTGAAATTATTCAAACCTGCTTTACAGGGAGCTACTACCTGGAAGCCAGATTTGCATAAAATGTAAATATATTTTATCTACTTTCGTTGCAAAAGTAGGCCATTATATAACACTTCTGTACTGCAAAAGTTTGCCTTTATTGTTAAATAAAATGGAAAACACGCTGCTATAATATTTTACTTAGCAACGAGTTATGAAGCATTTTATAGCATTTATTACCATAGCAACAATAGTCTACAGCTGACGTAATAAATCATAAGGAATACAATAATTCTTTACTGTAATAAAAGATTTAATATGCCTAATTGAATTTACATATTTGTTTTCTTCTAATTTTGAAGTTTTAGTGTAAAATCGATTGTGTCAATAATGAGGTCACCGACATGGTCTAGAGTCGTCATCGGAGTTCCTACCGCAACGCTGCACTCTGATGTGGGTTCGAATCTCGCTTACGATTGATTAGGCCTACCAAGTTTGATTTTATCCACGGTTTCGCCATCTGTATGATAATCCCATGAGAAATTCCTCGGATTCACCTATCCAAAATACCATCCTGCTATCATTAATTCCATCGACGCTAGATAATAGCGCAGGTGATGCAGCATAGTTTAAAACCGATTAAACAACAATACTGAAACTATACGCAGTAAGAATGACAACAATTTTTGTCCCTGCCTATACTATTATAGTACAAGTCACATATAAAACTGTTCCCTGTGCCGATATAGCTTTTTTGTCCTGGGGTCTCGATGACAAAACACAAGATATATCGGTTGAAAAAGAGCATTTGCAGTATCCTAATATATCCCCCATATTTCGCAGAACGAATAAAGTAAAACTTGCAATAGTGGTCAGTAAATTGATTTAGAGTGAAAATAGAAATGTCAAACCAAGATTTCTGATCTAATAAAGAAACAGGTTCTGTGCTCGGATATTGGAGTTCGTTTACTGCTAGGAACAATTTCACGTACAGGAGAGCATTGCTCCCTTCCGCTGAAGTTGTAAGTGAATTTCGGGTAGAGGTATTGATCTCTCCAAGTCGAAGCAAGGAGTCTAGGATCCATTGTTTGATAAGCGGGTCGTACTGCGAGGCAGTCACTCAGAACATAAAACTAGCTTTAAAATAACGATCAAATTCGTTTATTAATACCACTTTTAAAACGCCGGAACGTCACCATCATCAACACCATCGACAAAGAAATGACCGTACCTATTTCCACACCCATCTACCACGAAAATTTAGCGTCTTCACGGCTCGAATACGAATCCGAGAAACATTTCTCGTAGGATCCCATAGAGCTGGGCCTTCTGACAAGAATGGTACATTACAATAAATAATTTTCTGTTGATTTCTATACCAGTAAAAACAATTTGTGGAACGATGGCATTGGAAACTAGAGTACCTGCGATATCTCCCTCAAATTTATGCCCACTACAAATTCCTCTTAGAAACGTTACAATTTGTATTCGGGTCTATACAGGATGCTACAGAATTAAACCGAATAAATTTAAGAGGTTGTAGAGGAGTTCTAGATAAGTATTTTGAGTTAGGGCATTAGAGGTCTGCGGATTCAAACTTGCAAGTAATGACGTGAAATATTTTTTGGGCCAGTACGCCATTGATTGAACCTGCACGTGGCATAGCGATACATTTGAAAATGTGTCGGATATAATATTGCTTTGTCTCTGTGGGACAATCAGTAAACATTGTAGAAGGCTTCTGTCAGAGAATGAGGTGAAAGTTCGTCTTTCTTAGAGGTGGAAGTAAGAAATAATCAGGAATTACTGTCTACAGTATATTACGTACTTATACTGAAATGAATGAAAACAAATCATTCTTTCACTACTCACTGTCAGTAGGACAGTGGTTCCCAAACTTTTTCAGCCACGGAGCCCTTTTTGAAGCAAATGTTTCTCGTGGGGCCCCAAGACATGTTTAGTGTTTAGTTCTATCTGTATATGTTCTATGAAGCATAATACACACGATATGTATACGAAAATATGAATAATAATAATAATAATAATAATAATAATAATATATAAAGGAAATAATAGTAAAAAATAACTGGAGACAATATTATTTAAATGTACAAAATGATAATTATAAGTAGTACCGGTAGTTAAGATATGTAAAAAATGTTAAAAGGTTACATTTACACCCGAATTAATGTGAAGAATGTGCCTGTTTCTTGCGACAGAGTTTGTCAATGTCCGATGTTACAGTCAGTTGAAGACGCATATCGTCTTCTGCATCCAAACGAGTTCGATATTATGTTTTTGTAGCCGTGTACTTCGAAAAGGCCGTTTCACAGAAGTATGTAGTACCAAAAGGCAGTAAGATCAATTTAGCTTTTGATCTTAATATCGAAAGATCCTGCCCTAACTGAACCCAAAATTCGGGAAGTAGTTTGCTTTTAAATGATGCCTGACAGGCTATCCGAAACCATGTCTATAAGGACCTCATATTCTGTCGCAGTGAGGGCTGATGGTTTTGACTTCACTGAAAATGGATCTACAATCCACTCATATTTGTTTCGAATCGATTCCTGAGTTTCCCTTGGAAAGTATGAATTCATATTTTGCAGAAAATTGTCAAGGTGCTCTTTTATTATTGCTATGAATGAGTTATTCATTGTTATGTTATTTTCTTCTGTAAAGTTTGAAGTCAATGAGAAACATGTCAGATTCTTATTCTAGACTCTTTCCATTCAGAACGATATTTTTTTTCTTCAGTGCGGCAATTTTATCATTAGCATTGAATATAGTTTTCTGTTTCCCTTATATAGATGTGCTGAATTCGTTATTTTTTACAAAATGTGTGCTAAGTAACATAATTTGCACAACGATTCCTGATCATTCAAATAATCTGCTTGCAAACTCTTTTGGTCATTCAAAACTAAAGACAACGCTTATCAAGCGACAACTATGTGTAATAAATAATTAATAACAATGACTAGTGTATACTTCCCTATCTTCACACAGAATTTTGAGCAGCCTACACTGCAAAGGTCGTGCCTTAACAAAGTTGATAATTTAGACGACGTTGTCTAGTACATGCCTTAATAACGCTGGTATTTTTTTCCTTGCGAGGGCATGTCGGTGTAGTACACAATAACTACTTGTGCAGTTTTTTAAACTTTCTTGATCCTTGTAACACCGCCAGCAACAGGACCTATCATGGGCTTTTCACCTTCTGTGCGTACATTAATGCAATTGTTCCATGGTATCGCTGAAGGATGGATAGAACAGAGAAAAATTCTCTTCGGCACCAGGACTCGAACCCGGGTTTTCAGCTCTATGTGCTGACACTTTATCCACTAAGCCACACCGAATTCCAATTCCGATGCAAGGTCGAATCCCCTCACTTTAAGTTCTATCTTTCAGTTTTCCCTTTGGTGGCCTACCCTCATATACTGTGTCACAGAATATGTGACAGTGGCACAATGTCCAATGCACTATATACAGAGGTGCACTCATTACGAGTGACTAAGTGGCCGGGATCCGACGGGATGAGCGCCGTCTTGAATCACTAGGTGATTATCTCGCATATTATAATATTATTATGATATACTTCGGTACATCATAATAATACCATGGTACCGGTATCGAGTTTTCAATGAAGACATCTAACAGGGGGAAAAAAAATTCAGAACCTCTTGTGGAGAATGGCAATGGCTTTCAGAACAAAATATCTTCATGAAAGGAATCTGAAAATTCGTACTGCACAAACGTCATTAGCACAGCTAATCCGGCAACGTCCGTGGATTCGTCAAGTTGTAGCAAAAATTTCGTTTCACTGATACGGGAAATGATGGTATTTTTAACATCATTTGATAGATCCTGGATCCCATTACGCACAGTGTTATTTGATAAGGGCACAATGGAGATCAAGTTTGCAATTCTTTCGTCCACCAATCACTTCACTACCTTCACTAATAGTGGTTTTATAAGAATTTCGGCAAGGGTATGAGGTTTACCAGTAAGACCCAGGTCATGGCTAACCAAGTACGACGTTCCCAATGTTTTATAGTTATTTGTCTTTACACGAGATAAAATTTTTTTCTAAACTGCATGGAGTTCGTCATATTATTTTCTTTTGATGTAGTCTGCAGTTTTATTTGTGAAGTCAGGATGAGATTCAAAATGCTGCCTAAGCTTGGCAGGGAACATAGAACTATTGGGCAAAACTTTGTTACATATCACACACTGTGGACGTCCATCAGCAAACTAGTGAATCCCATATCCAAATATGAATCACAATATTTTCGTTTTTTACTTCCTTTTCTGTACTTCTATACTAGGCATCGTAAACTCTGAAGCAGGATCATGTGTAGTATATTCTGAATTCAATCCAAAAGAATTCGCACTGTTTTCTTCAAAAGTAAGGTTACAGTTGTTATTATCCCCCTTTGACTGAGCACTGGTTGATGACTAATGGCTATAGTAATCTATTATTATTGCTGCTTCTATCTAGCAAGAATAAATCAAACTACTTTCTGAGAAAGTACTTTTCGCTTCTTGTCATCCGCGGTCGGAGCCCCTAAGACTTACTTGCGGAGCCCCAAGGGCTCCGCGGAGCACACTTTGGGAACCGCTGCAGTAGGACAATAAGTTACAGAAATACAGTAGTTCAAAGTAACGATCTCCGCCTTAAGTACAGTATTTTTCTGCAAAAAAAAAAAAAGTACTTTTTCTGAAGTTTATTAATTATTCTGTCTTAACTATTAGAAACTACGTACAACGAATTTCATACAATTTTTCATGAAAATGGGAATAAAATGCACGAAAATAATCATACAGAACACAAAAAGGCCATGAACTTGTCACTTATGCAACCAAATGCCAGCCCGTTTCTAACAAATAGGCCCTACCTAACTGAGCTCCAGGAGTCCAATACGACTGACTTGATTCCAAGTGAACTGTAATGAACCAATGGCTAGTACTATGCAATGTTCTCTTGCCGAAAGCATAATTAATAAATAGTACAATACATATTTCGGTGGTTCAGAAAAGAAAGAATTCAGATATCTCATCAATAAAATAAGAGATACTGGGATTGATAAAAAGCTATCACCGTCAGACTCAAACATACTACCTTTTGACCTGTGGTCTGACGAGTTGTCCGTTATACCACGGCCTCATGTCGACAATTCCATTCTAAAATAGGTACAATAAGGAAAACGAATGAGGGTGAAACAAGCAGTGCAGTAGCGTGTTGTCTATTATTTGTCGGCAACTTTAAAGATTCTGTGAAGGCTAAATTCTGAAAACGCGATTGATTAGTAATTATTAACACTTGGGCTTCATATAACGCCTTATAAGGTCCGACACCATCGCATACAATAATTACATATCTGTATTTCATTTTAATACTGGAAAATGGCTATCACACGTAAACAAATTTAACAACTGATAACTCTTAGTCGGAGATTCTGAGTTCCTTGTATCAAATTGCTTGTCTTCAACCCCTCTATAACCAGATACATTTCTTCGGTTCGATTCTGAAGAAGCTTAAGCCGTTATTCTAACGTGCGATGCGGCAGAAGTATTACACTCTATACTGCGTGCTACTGAAAATGAATCACTTCTAATGTGTGAAAGATGTCGGCAAAAATTTTTTTAAACATAGGAGTTGAAAATGCTGTGACATAGTCGTCTGGAAGTCTTCTCTCAAACATTTCCATCTCAAACTTCGATCTGAACCCAATTAGTAGCCCACAAGGCCTGTTCCAATTCCTAGTAGGTTTCTAGAAGACAGTTATACAAAATTTGAATCTGCTCCGATCAATAGTTAATTCTTCATTTACTAACTTTTACATTATAACATCTATACAGAGTCGGTTTGATCAACATGTAAGCCTAACACTAATATAAAAAATGTGTAATGGTAATCTCTGAGTAAACACACCTTTTCCTACCATACATTTCACTAAATATGCCGATCAGAAAATTAAGATATATTTGTTGAAAATGCACAACTATTTTAGAAAATTTAAGCCTGCAATTCTTTCGGCTGTGCTATCGGTACTTTCACCTTGATGGAAAGAAGTATGAGGTCGCAAGAGTCGCGGTTTGAATTCAGCACTTAAAAGTATCTGTTTCTAATCCTGTTGATTAAGAGAGATGACATGACCGAGGTACTACCAGGCGCACTGTCTTCCTAACGAAGATTCTGTGCTTCGTGAACTAGTGTTATTGCTTTAATTATGGTCTGTTTATATTTCTTTTTTCCTTTAAAATTACTTATATTCCTTCAGTTGACGGTTACTCCAGAGTGACACATGGCTTGAATGTCACAGAAATGTTCCATCAGCCTCGAGATGCTTTGGAAGGACACGAGATTCCACATATCTATTATGATTGTTATATTTCTAATCTTCCTTTCTTTATCATGGTCACTATTGTTTTGAGCATGGCAAGCTACCGTCGAACTCTATATTGCAGACACAAGTTCGATTCCTGTGAGTCTAAGAAGATAATGTGACGGACAAAGAACGAGCTTCGAACAGTCTTTCTCACTGCATTCCTGATCTTTCTGCATAATTTTATCATTTCTCCATTCATTATCATTCGCAGTACAAAGTAAATTGATGATGTTGTATAGCCAGTGGTATGTGCACCTAGCTTTCACGACAGAATGCAGCAATTAGCAATCGATGACATGTAGCCTACTCGTGGACTTTGTCCAATGTACCTACAGATTAGTGTCTCTACGTTTGAACGTCACAATTTCTCATGACTTGACATACAGCAGTAGCATAATAGTTCATGAACCAGTAGAAAAGCGTGCTACTATGCATTGTATCGCATATGCATTTCTGATATGGTCAGGTTTTCGATACTTACTGATTCCTTGAGTCTCGCGCCGTGGCGTCGCGGTCTAAGGCATCCTGCCTAAGACTCGCGTTACGGAATGCGCGCTGGTTCGAGTCCTCATGGGGGAAGAAATTTTCTCATGAAATTTCGGCCAGTGTATGGGACCGGTGCTCACCCAGCTTCGTGATGCACTTGGGGAGCTACGATAGGTAGCGAAATCCGGTTACGCAAACCAGCTATAACGGCTGGGGGGCTCATCGTGCTAACCACACGATACCTCCATTCTGGTTGGATGATCGTCCGCCTCTGCTTCGGCATGTGGGCGTGAGGCCAACAGCCGGCTGGTAGGTCTTGGCCCTTCATGGGCTGTAGCGCCACGAATTATTATTATTATTGTTATTATTATTAGTATTACTAATTCCTTGAAGGAATCGTATTTTTGAAACCTCTTATCGCTTTCGTTGTTTTTTGTCACATTTCATCATTCTGAACATCTATAATAGCATTAGTATGTACGGCTATTATCTTTACTCGGTGGTCTAGACCTACCACGATTGTCATTAGATCCGAAGTTCGTTGGCTCAAATCAGGGCGAAACTAATGGATTTTTAAAGGCGAAAAAACTTTTTAAAGGGCTTCTTACGAAAGGAGGATTCCGTGTAGAAGATTTAAGGCACATAAGAACCTCGTCTGCAAATGAGAGAACTCAAGACGAAACTTACCGACCATTTCTCCCCAACTTCAATTTTTGGAGTTAGCATAATGAATCCATACCAGTAGCTCAAGTACGTGTGCAATTGTCCCAAGCCACACATAAAATCCCATACCATAGACTATATTATAGTCTTAATCCTGAAAGTTAACAGATCTGTATCGATTCTTGATTCCCCATACAATATCTGCCAAAATCGATTAAAAAGTCTGACTCTTCTTTCATTCTGAGTTTGTCAATCCCATTCAGCTTAAGGGGAGTCATCAAGACCCAAAAAAAAAAAAAAAAAAAAAAAAAAAAAAAAAAAAAAAAAAAAAAAAAAACTGATATTTTTATTATTTTACGCTTTATGAAAATATGGTTCATTCTGCTTAATTTGGTGTTTGGTTTATTAAAAAATTCTAATATTTACTATTTTAAATATATTTTTAAAAATATTAGTGTATTTATGTTTTAGAGAAAAAATTTACCATTTTTCAGAAAAAAAAATATCTCAGGAGGCTGTGGTTTGGGTTGTTTTGTAGTAAAATTAATACCTCATAACGGCTGTATTTCAAGATCTTGCCCATTCTGATTTACTAAAAAAATGTTTGAGAAGAATCGTTTAATAACGTTCTTTGGAACCATGTCCCAAAAAATGTGTTTGCTGGAATGTCAGCGTTGGAACTTGGTGTACTAGATGCTGTATTCATATTTAATGATAGATACCCGCAAGAATACAGGTGTTGAAGGATCTAGGTATTCAAATAGAATATAATACCTCGAAGAACATGGCGCACTTGGACACATTGCGAATGAGATAGCGGTAACAAACACAACCAAAGAGACAGGATCCAGGAGAAGGAGGGCAGTATTAGGTGAGCAGGACAGAGAAGAAGATAAGGACTACCAATCAGGAGGATTTTAAAACTTTTTTTTATGTAATAAGCCAGTTTTTATGGAAATTTTTGCTTTAAACTTGATTTACTTTACTTTGCATGAAATTTTTACCATACATTTCAGATAATACTGTGTTGATATGGAATTCCTTTAATTGAGTTTGCTATAATAGTTTATTTAAAAAAAATAAAATGTACAGTATATATTTTTTTTAACTCTGGAGGTTTATAAAAGAAGTAGCATCTTTTTTCTATTAGATATTTTATTATCAAAACGAATCAGAGCACTCAGAAAGAATGCATAAACATCTTGTAAAAATATGACATTTCGATATCTAATACGTTTTGAGATTGTTGTTTTAATATTAGTGGGATAGGGCTTGAAGACTCCTCTTAAATAGTCTATGGTGGTGATACGATGATAATGATAATGATAATGATTAGTGTTGAGAACTATATGCACTAAAAACCTTAAAATACACATGAAAATATATACTTACTGCATATAAAATTGAATATCTGGCACATTAACCTGGTATAGACTCCCGCAAAATTAATACACTGGCATATAATGAGAAATATTCAAATTATAAAATTAAAAAAAAAAACACGTAACGTACGTCTACAAGATTTGAGAAACAGCGATATTACATTTCTAACATATTCATCCTGTCAGTAAAAATATTAGTGCGTTCTGAAACTTCTCCATCACACACTTTTCGCATTTTCCTCATTTCTGTTAGCGACTGTAATCATTCTTTGCCAGGACGTTTGTCACCTTCTACAATGACAACTTCTTTCTTGCTGCATAGTGTTTGACACATTTGATGGCGGCATCCAACACTTTCAATCCTCTCAGCTCCAAGCTTTGTGTCTCCAGTAGTTTGATAGTGTTTAAAAGGATATGATAGTTCGATTTGATGTATGCCAAGTTCTTATGCACGCTTTAATAGTCTTGGTTCTCTTCGCCTCTGCTACACACATAGCAGACGATAAACACAACATTTAAGTTAAAGAATTAATTTCAGAAACTCATGTAAAAGTAGTCACTAGATGAGTCTGTTTCAATCTGCAATTGATACTCCTATTTTATTTCGAGAAATAGTCGCGATATGCATAGGATAACAGCACCAAACAAAATCCCTTACCCTTTTATCACAGGCGTTGGGAATATTTTACAATTACTCAAGGTACCTGGTAGATGCTTTCAAAAACGCCATCCTGAGAGATATTATGCCGTTGCTCGTATTTTTGAAACAATAGAAACACTTTGGTGCCAATAAGTGCAAAGTCTCATGTTATTATTCGGATACAGTACTTTGAGGCTGCCAATACTTTTCACTATATAAGATACTGCATCACTTAATATCCTAAGCAGTCGACCTCACATCCAAACTCTGGCCATAAATACTTTTTAAAAAGTCCAGACAACATACGCGAAACCAGCATTCACTACGAGAATTACAATATATCCTCGTTGTTCCTGCAATGACTTCTATGTGCAAGATACAAAATTTTTCAGTACGAAGAAAAAACACATTCATTCATTCATTCATTCATTCATTCATTCATTCATTCTATGTCTACATAGAAGATTGTGAATTTTTGCATTTTCGAAAGAAAGAAATATAATTACATAGAGGAGATTTTATTATTTACTGTATCACTATTTAAGTTATTTAATAGAGCAAAAATCTGAAAATCGATTAATATGTCGCATAGGAGGTATTGCAGGAACAACGACGATATGGAAGAAATATACACATTCACTAACAACCAGGCGTAAATCGCTATAATTATGCATGAAACATGTAATTACAAAGTTTTGTGGAGGCAAGCTTCTTCGGTGAACATATGCATTTGTATATAATTATCATTTCTAATAATGACTAGGCCTATCTATTTTCATCAATCACAGAAAAATATACCGTGAGAAGAGCTGCTTGCTAAGAGAACTCTCATGTTCCACTCACCCCACATGCAATTGCAAGATGGTATCGTTTCAATACGCAATTAATGCAATGTAGAGATGAGTGGTTTCGAAATATTGAAATACTGTGGTGCCAGTTGTACAGGAGGTTGATTAATGTCTGGTTTTGTGCCAATTGACAGTCAATATGTGTGGCGGTCACAATGGCCGGGGCAACTAAACCCGACAACTTAATTACTCTGTGCAGTTACAGGTATAAAATTTTATATTGATATTTTAACCTCTTTGTTTCCTTTGATGTGGACCCTTCATATATCTCTGTCACAGTAACTCACAAAGAAATTGAACAACACTTATCAAACGCTTTTACGGTGAGTTCACGGCCAGCTGTTTTCTTTAATATATCCCCAGAATGTCTTCCTTCGTCGTTGTGAAATACTGGTGGAAAAAGTTAGTGATGGATTCAATTCCCAACGAAAGAAGTGCAGGATAATTTAGGAAAGACGGAGTTCCCACCCATATACACACACACACACGCATACACACACGCATGCACGCACACACATGAGAAGATGTTGAAAAGTTCCTTGTCTAACATAGAAAAAGTTACTGTTATCTAAAAACAACATAATCACCTTTCAACTATATCATAAAGCAATCCTAACCCTTTACCCTTTACAAAATTGTTTCTCTGGTCTACAAAACATTCTACCACAGTACATATTATGGTTCCATCCGATTAAAACTTATTTCCTTTCAATGTTTTATTATACTATTGGGTATGATCAATAATACAAAGCCATTTTAATTTTCTGCAAAGCAATTTTGGAATTTGTGAACGTATGCATTTTGTTTAACATAACATCTTTGAACATATTGCCACGACGCGACGTTTCTCCACAAATTTCTCGAACAAAATAATATAAACTCTTGGTAACTTTGTGCAAACATAATCAATGTATTTTTCCCATATTAAATTACAGTCTTTGAAGAACAAAACTAGACCAAAAGAAAAATGCAGACATTCTTTAAGAACTCAAAATCTCTTCAATTATGGACCATACATCTACACACAGGACTGACAGCAACATCTTCAACGCATGGATCGAACCCGCATCCCTCGTCAGATTCTTAATTACCATCCCAGATAAAAAAAGATATTTAGGAATACCATTAAAAAGATTGCATGAGACCGTAACAGGCCACCAGGCCTAATACATGAAGGGAAGATGATGATGATGATGATGATGATGATGATGGTGGTGGTGGTGGTGGTGGTGGTGGTGGTGATAAAGAGCCCTAGGAATTTTGTATAGTTTAGACTGTTGTTTTTATTTGATGATTTAAGCTGGAAGTTATGTTGAGAGTCTTCTGTTCATTAAGCAATAAACCATTAGATTCAAACCATACAGCCATCTTTGATAAAATGTCGTTAGTAAAACATGCAATTCATTAACAGCAGACCTAGAACATAAGAATGTAGTGTCATCGGCGTATATAATGTTTGTGACATTAATAACATCGGGAACGTTATTAATTACTAGTAATAACTGCAGTGGACCTGTAATTGAATCTTGTGGAACGCCATAATGAGTACAGGTAAGACTTGACCGCTTATCGCGTATTGCAACTAATCCTTCTGCCACGAAGGTAAGTTCTAAATATGTTAAGTGTATCATTCCAAATTCCATAGAATTTTATTTTTGATCAAATTAAAGTGTGATCAATGCAATCAAAAGTTTTGGTAAAGTCACAAAATGTGGCATTAACTGCTAACTTATTTTCAAAATTTCTTATAATTTCCCTTAATAAAAGCATTACTGCATCATTTTTTATTTTCATTTTCTAAAGCCTAATTGGCTGGTGTTACAAAGTTCAGAATTTTCAAAATAATCATAAATTTGATTAAAATTACATATTAAAATAATTCAGATAGAACTGGAATGATAGAAATTGCTCTACTATAACTATTTGGATTTGATCTTGTGCCTTTCTTTATATAAATTGGCGTTACTTCAGAAATTTTTAGTTGATCTAGAAACATACCTTGTCTAAGATAAAGAATAAATACTGTAGCAACATTACTAATATTCTCGTGAAATTGTAACTTGTATGGTTAAGTTGGCAGCGCCGATCCAGCAACAGTCTCGCATTCTCCTCGGCTGTGCTTCGAGATATCTGGCATGTAGGTACTGTATGTCCTGTAGCAGTGTTTTTCGCAGCTGTCCCCGTCATCCGAGGCATCCTTGCTCTTTTCGCTTACTCTCGCCTGGTGCAACATTGCTGATGCATAGGCAGTGGAGTTCCGTTTCCGAACATGCCTCCCTCAACCCCCTCGGGTCGAAACTCATTTATTGCCCCACCCCTCTTTTTCTTTTCTGCCCTCTTCCCCCGCAAGCCCCTTGCCGGGGAATTTACTCTCTCCTTCCGCCCTGGAGCTGTTGTTATAGACCCAGTGCTACCAACATCTCTGCCATTGTTTTTATTTCATTTGTTTATATTCAACCTACATAAACACAGCCACCGCAAGTGCTGAATTTTTATAACGAAATACAAAGAACATTGACATAATCACAAATGACTGGGAAGAATTCATTACGATTGGGACGGAACAAGCAAAACAAAAAAAGTTGTTCCAGAGAACATGGATTCGAATCGTCTGCTCATATTTCATTCGGTTGTTACCGTCACACACGCTATTCAAGCGGCTCTAGGGTTGACAGAAGCAGTTACGTGAAGTCATATACCGAAAGAATTCAACGTAATACCCTGATAATTCGAAATGTGAATCGCCCGAGATCACTAATTATAAGCATTAGATGATGATGATGATGATGATGATTATTATTATTATTATTACATTAAGTCGACCATTATTTGAGTACGTGTAGGCAAAAGTGAACTATGTTTGTGATGTTGAACTCTTATAATAAGCATACAGTATACAATCCGCACAAAACAAAACTGCTAGTTCTTTTAACCTTGCAAAAGAGTCCCTTGTATAGATGATATCGGTTCAATTCTCTATTTAGGGCGCACGGCTTAGTTTTGAAATAAGCTGCTGATTCAATTTGACGCGTACAGTTAAAATTTTCAATTTAGTAAATAGGCTAGAATCTATTATTTTATGTTCTTCAATACAGAAGATAATGTCCATACTACGTATAATCTGCATATTAGCGAATCCCGCACAACGGGGACTCAGATAAAAAATATACACGGAAAGTTAGTCACTGGGAAAAAAATATATATTATATACGCCTATTGTTATTAAATTCTGAAAAGAAGTAAAGAAAAATGGTGATATAGTTACTGTAGATTAATATACCCAAAGACTGTCAATTGCAAGAAGAAATAAGAGAAAGTATATTAGAAAAATTGAGCAAAAACAGAAAAAAAATTTATTACATGATTTTTCAAAATGTCATCGAACGTATGAAAATTTTTGGATATTACAAAATGAAAAAAGAATCTCAGCTATGAGAAAATTTATAAGTAGAGTCCTGCGTTTGGTTACTTTGAGTACAAATTAGGTATGGATCATACAGTTTCGCTTGGAACAGAGAGCTATGACTCGTCTCCACGCTCCGTTTCGTGTGTTTACTTCTGTTCATTCATGTGTCTGATGTGTAGCCTAAGCACTAAACAATAAGAATAGTACTCATTACAAAATATACTGCCACGTGGATTTAATAACAAACTCAATATTGTATGTATTTAAAGTCACCTTATGGGCAACAAAAGATTATTCTCGCAATAAGTAAAACGCATCTAGGACTAAATTATAGAAATTTTGTTTCATAATATATTTTTCTGAAATATGATTAATGTAATATGTATCTAGTCAGCGACGTATGCAATGGAGGGATTATCTCCTGGCTTAGTTTCCCCATGAACGGTATCTTTTTGGTGTCGCTTGTGATGTTCAAAACCTGTCTTCGGACAGTTGACTAAACAAAAACAATATATTTTTCATTCAAAAAGTAAAAACCAATGCTCATTCTTTTCAGAATTTTGAATATTTTAATTGCACTTTTTAGCCACGAGTGGGGCTACTTCCGTCATTGACTTCTAGCTGAATGTGGTGCCCACAAGTGGCGTGGTAACACGTTAAAGTACGGAGTGTCCAACATGCCCGACTGTCCAACAGACCCTAGTTTACCCTATATATTATCAAAGTGAAAATGAGTTTATAAGTAAATAATATGATACATTATTGAAAGAATTGAAATTTGAATATTCATAATTGAAAATAAATTAATATTGAATTAGGCCTATATAAAATGTATTTTGGCCCTGATGTTTCAAATGTTCATTTAGATATATTTGTAAGTTGTAGGTTTTTTTCTCTCCATGTATTACCGTCTCTAATGCCAGATTATCCATTTCTGCGATTAAAAACAACAAAAACCGTTAAAATATGGATGTGAAACATGGGTTTTGAGATCAGAAGATAAATGGCGATTAGAAGCAGCACAAATATGTGCTTTTTGAGATCAACCCCTAGATTAACACAGAAAGACAGAATCAGGAGTGAAGCGATCTGGAGACAGTAGGAGGAAGAGAACATAGTAATTGAAATACGAACATATCAAGAGAACTGGAGACAACATGTACAGCAGATGCCCACGCAGTGCCCTACCGTATAGGCCAAATGGGAAACATGATCTAGGACGTCCGAAGATGAGATGGACTGATCAATACAGATTTTAGCCTCAGAACATGTCTTGGGCCCAATCCTTGATTTGGTGGAAAAAGAAAAAGAAGATTTTTCAATGGCATCTCTGTGATTGATCACTTGACTGACAGAAAATGTCCTTTCATACAGCGATATATAATTGCCTAGTTAACGAGGCAAGCCTCTTATTTTTTTTATTCTTTTCTATATTTATAAAACGCCGTCAGCAGAGAACGATCCTACAGTTACACTGAACAGAGTGCAGTACATTCTTATCAAAGGTATTCGTAAAAAAATAGAAGCAAGCACACTCACTATGACTCGTTAAATTTTCTCCCTATCCAAGCTCTTACTCGTCTGCCATCTATATGACAAGGAGCTGTAGAAAAACCGACAGCTTCTTTTCAGTTAGTTATTATAGGAAGATTTTAAAATTATTTATTTTTTGGGTGTATAGACTTAACGCTTCCAAGCCGCTTCGCTATTATAGAAATAGTGATTTTTCTTTTTCCTTAAGACTTTTACACTTTTTGAAGTTTGGTCTTGTGCTGCTTCTGGAAATTTGAACATTACACATTAGACAGGATAGATGAAGAGGCGAGACCTGGCATGTTAGTTGTGCGAGAGAGAAAAGAATCAGCTACCTATTGTAAAGGGACATGATGGTAAATATTATACGAATCTATCGACAAAAGAAGTTCATCTCAGACTGATACCTATCTTACCCCTCCATACCAATTGGTGATATAGCCACGACACATGACAAGGCTACAGGACAGGTCTTGCCTCCTGTACTGTAGCCTTCTTCTGTGGACAAAGAGCCAAACAAGTCCAAGTGGGCTTATAACTCTTGTGCAAGATATCCTGAACATGATTGTTTATTTTAAATAAAAATTTGTAAATGACTAAGGAGTAGCAATTTCCGTTTAACTTAGTCATTCACTCAATAAAACTAGTGATAAAGTAGTAACATTATCAAGAAAAGATGATAAGCAGGGCAATGTTTTTTTTTGTTAGCGGTAAACTCGAAATGTGACAGGAAGCTGCACCAGCTAGTAGGCCCATATGCAGATTATATAATAAATATGACTGATTTAGGACAATAAATTCGTTGCGAATTTTCGAGAAAATAGGCTGTTTCTGCGATAAAAACAAAAAGAGGGTGTATTTTTTAATTATTTTAAGGAAATACAATACCAGTATATTAGTTTTGAAGATTTTAGCTGCAAAGAAGAGGAGACATGTTATTTGGAAATTATACGAGGGTCAGTTCATAAGTCATGGCACTATATTAAGTATATCAGCCAATAAAGCTGCAGAAATAGAAATCCACTATAACTTATATGTGATTGAAGGTCACTGGAATGTGCTTCGCAATGCTAGTACCAAATTCGGTTCGGGTACAGGAGGCAATGGGTAAGGGAAATTGAAAGGTGCATAAATAAAAATCATAGTTTTATTATGCACAGAAGGAAATGAAGTAGATTACTCACAGCTAACACCCTTCAATACTTTACCGAAAACTTTTCCAAAAACCATATTCTAATCTTTCGCTCCGTTAACGTCTTAGCAGACTTTGCCGTGCTACTGTTAAACCTTATTTTGGATGCCCTTCGATATCTCCCCCTTAAGTGATATCTTCCCGAATCTACTACAAACAGAACTTAGGCCAGTGCCGCACGGGTTTAACCTTGTGACTCTCTAGGACTCAAGAACTCATATCATCACGATCAAAGCCTCTTCCTCCGATAAAAGTGAAGATGAATTCAGAAAACTCAGCAGTACTGGAACATAGCATATAAACTGCTGTCATGAAGAAAGAGAAAGAAACACTTTTTATTTCATACGCAGATTCGCAAAGGACAACAAAGTGGAAACGTTAAACAACTCTTGTACAGATGTTCGCTGTTAATTGAAGTGCCTATAATAAAACACAATGGCTTGCTTGCCAGATGAGGGAGATTACACACTACACTCTCCTTTTTGCCCACTGGCTTTGCTCGCGGTAGCGACTGTTAATTGCTGTGGGTTTGAATCTGTGTGAAGAGACAACGCTATTTTCCCCATAATTTTCTAAATGTTCTCATAATAGTATGTTTAATCAAACAATGCGTTTTTACACGTCCATCACTTCTTAGTAATCATCATCAACAACACACATAAGGAACAGTTTGTTTCGTCCCCAATAAAACAGGATACACCATCTCAGTCGTGGCCATGCAACATTTCGTCGATCATCAACTTAGGGATTCGGTCCTCTTCTCATTTCTACGTGATCCACCTGTTTATAAAAAAAAAACATCTGTTCATCGTTTTCGTGATGTCCTGAAGTTTGTTTGTATTTTGATATGTTATCTCACACAATTCTGTATAGTCAGTTCGAATTCATACGCGAGCTGTACTCGTTACGCACATTTATTTATTTTCGCACCCATTCCCTCATTGACTTTATTTGAAATTCTAGCCTAATATTTTATTCTATTACGATCCCATTATACTAGAATCACTATAGTGCATGATCAATATGTACTTGAAGTCACTTGGTTAGGACAGGACCTTTATTTATTTTCCGTGTGATAGTACCCAGTGTAAGGTCCAATAGTAAAATGTTACAAACAAATAAAACTGGTCATACGACATTGAGACGTAACACCCGTATGTGTCTACAAATACTCTTGCCAGACAACGATAAGAGGTCTTCTTGAGCATGTAATAGTTCGTTTCTGATCTGCTCTTCTTTCGAATGCAAAACCATAGGTTAACAACTGGCATAACACCGCTGAAGGAGGTTACTGCCGCACGGCTGCGCTGGAGGCGGAGTCTTCCTCCATTAATCTGAACCATTGTCGCTACTGATTGACAAGTCATCTGATGCATCACTGCTATCACTTAAACTTCTAACGAAATTATTCTGCCAGTTTCACTGTCTAATACATTAGCACTAGAAAAGTATTGTTCTTCGTTATTTTTAACGTGATCAACACATTTCTTCCACTTGTCTTTTCTATATTCTACGAAAAGGCGGCGACACAATCGTTCCTTTACGTTAAGTAGGGACTCAATTTTTTGTTACAAAAATTCAATTTAAAAGACGGGAGAGAACTGAATAAACATTTTAGTCTGTCCCTTAAGTAAATGAAACCAATCAAAACAATAAATGCTTATTTTTAAAGAATGGTTAGCTTTTGAAGATAAATAATGTTTACGCGCTACTTGACGGACCGCGAACAGTCACACATAAACTTTAATAAGTGATGATATCTTGTTGATTCATTCTATTAACATGGTTTTTTTCAACATAGAGTATAATCTATTTAGACGATTTCATGCACTGCAACTACCCACTTATCTCTTCAAGAAAAAAAAATTATTGCTGACTGGTTTTTCTACTTCAAAAACATATTTTCCCACTCTACAATAGCATAAAACAAACCACAATTAATAAGTCTTACATTTGTTATATTACGGTGGCTCAAACATCTTAAAAATCTGCAAACAATACTCTTCAACATCCTTCTTTCCCTATTAGAATCTGACTACTACTTTTTATGTTATTATTAAGTATATAAAATATGAAAATATTCTGCTTCATTGAAAGTATACGTAAGTAAAGCCTTCTTCCGTTATTGGCTGACAATTAGAAAGGAGGAGGAGAATAGTATATTGTGTCACTCTTTAAGATTGACGCATGCGCAGACCAATGGATTTTACTAAGTTGTTCCCCTATAGACTAATAGGTCAAGTGTACCTTAATGTATTTCGAATTAAGAAGTTGTTTACAGGTCTGTTAACATGAAGAGATCATGGGAAACTGTAAACTGAAATATTAGAAAAGAGGAGCAAGCCAATGAAACTGACAGAAGAATACCGCTCTTCACTAATAGGACGAGGTAAACCAATTCGGACAGAATTACTGAAAATCTATACAAAAAATTTAATTTTTGTGGCAAATGTGATATTCGGTATCAAAAACAAATGTTGCAACGGGAGTACCTTGTGTAACATTACATAGAATTACATCCTTAGATTTACGTGACTATTTATCTCCCACAAAAGAAAACGTGCTGGGAACTAAGAAAAATAAGATTAAAATTTTGATAAATTGATTAATTTGGTGAAAATGTGATTCGCCAAACAGTTTACGAATGTTACACAAATCCTATAATACTTGCCAATGCACTGAAGGTAATCCATGAAAAAACTTAAGAAATGAAATGCCGCCCACTCCTATGAATACACTGCTTTGAGAGAACTGTTAATAGGCCAGTCATTAGGATTTAAATATAAAAATAAAGAAAATCATTCTGTTTTAATGCAAACCACAAAAACCCAGTCATGACGTGTACCTAACATAGTTGAAGTTCAACACTACATACAGCAGAGGCATAAATTAATTAATTAATGAACCTTCGGCACGATACACATAGTGAGATATTTAAGAATTTAAACGCTCGACGGATGGTTAAAATATTGCAACTGTGTATTTTTCTAAGTTAAAGCGCAAATAATTGATGGTGTGGAAAGAGATCGCTTTATACCGGGGGCACTGTTTGTTACCGTTCATAAAATGGCTAATTCACCAACAGATTACCATGGAAACATGGCTGGAAATTGTTTGAAGATGGGTTCAAAAATTTTCTTAAATTTCTAGAAGAATCTTCTGCAATTATAATGAAGAATGCTCCGTATCACTCTCTACGTTTCAATTCATTACCAACTACATTATGAAATGAAGCCAACAAGATACAATACAGTAGTACTTAAAATAAAACAATAGGCCTATTAAAATTTAGGAACCGACTCCTACATCAAAATTGCAGCTGTTTCATAATATTAGAACCAGGACAACTAAGGTGACAACATACATTTTAGACAAATTATATCTGCAACATGGTGACAAACTTTTGTGACTATCTCCATACCACTGATATCCAACTATAGATATGGAATTAAGTCTAGTCCGAATTAAAAACAAAAGTAAGATCTGGAAACGCCCCTTAGAAGAAAATGTTGGTGAGATTCGTATTTTAAAATACGTGCTCAAACGCATAGACAGACAGACACAGTGGCCGAACTACATCAAAACATGTAGAAAATATCTTAGTATCATACTACAATGTGGAGACCGTGGAAGTTGTTTTAATTTCAATTAACAAAGACGAAACATGAGACTCAGAATAATTAATTCAGGTACGAGCAAATTTAGGGGGACAAGACTAACTGTAGTAACTTTCGAGGAATGCCACTATTGTTGACGTCGTATAAAATTTTGTCCATTATTCTTTTGAGAAGATTAACTCCATATGTAGATGAAATTATTGGAGATCATCAGTGTGGTTTTAGGCGTAATAGATCAACTCTTTATTAGGTATTTTGTATTCGACAGATAATGGAGAAAAAATGAGAGTATAAGGGTACAGTGCATCAGTTATTCATAGATTTCAAAAAGGCACATGACTCGGTTAAGAGGGAAGTTTTATATGATATTCTTATTGAATTTGGTATTCCCAAGAAACTTGTTCGATTAATTAAAATGTGTCTCAGTAAAACTTACAGCAGATTCCGTATAGGTCAGTTTCTGTCAGATGCGTTTCCAATTCACTGTGGGCTAAAGCAAGGAGATGCACTATCATCTTTTAACTTTGCTCTAGACAGTGGTTCCCAAACTTTTTCAGCCACGGAGCCCTTTTTGAAGCAAAAGTTTCTCGTGGAACCCCAAGAAATGTTTATTGTTTAGTTCTATCTGTATATGTTCTATGAAGCATAATACACACGATATGTATACGAAAGTATGAATAATAATAACAATAATAATAATAATAATAATAATAATAATAATAATAATAATAATAATAATATATAAAGGAAATAATAGTAAAAAATAACTGGAGACAATATTGTTTAAATGTACAAAATGATAATTATAAGTAGTACCGGTAGTTAAGATGTATGTATGTATTTATTCACACTGCAATGGGTATATACCCTGTGGCAGTGGTAACTAATTACACTCAATAACGACAATAATAAACTTATTAATTAAAATACAATTAATAATAATACTAATAATTAATACTAATAATAATAATAATAATAACAACAACAACAACAACATCAGGGAATATACTAAATTAAATGAAACGATCACTTAAAATAACATTTGAAATATTCTAATTTGTATCTTAAAACTAAGATCGAACTAAAACCCACGAGTATATGTTCATATCTGCACAAGTACCTTTCAACATTACACTCATTTCGCTGTCAACTCACTCACTGCACTGGAACTACGACACATTTCACTGATTCTATCCTGATTTCACTAACACTTCAAAAACATTTAACTGTTTAAATTCTTTGCACTGCCACTATAAACTATAAAGCTTCACTGACAGGAACACGTTTCACTTACACAGCACACTTCACTGACACGACATACTTCTTCACTGATACAACACAATTCACTGACACAACATAATTCTTCACCGATACAACACTTCAATAACAACATATCACTTACACCCTTTAAATACTGTGTATAATTACCGTCTATTAGTAAGGTCGTTAAGCCTATTTTTAAATGCATTTTTGGTTGTTGGTAAAGCCTTTAGTAAGTCTGCAGGTAAAGCATTCCAGTCCCTGATAGTACGATTGAGAAAAGAAAACTTTCCAGTGTCCGTCCTCTGCCTTCTTTCCCTCAATTTATATGAGTGGTCGTTCCTTGAAGAGTAATTTGGCGGCTGCAACCTATTTTTTATTTCTCTCCAGGCAGGCTCACCTCTGTATATTTTGAACAGTGCGCATAATCGAATTCGCGTTCCCTTGTCCGTGAGTGTGTCCCATTTTAATGGTGAATTTTTCCGACAATACTTAAGAGCCCGTTTTTTAATCTTTTCCAGTGTCTTAATATGTTCTAATCTGTAAGGATCCCAACATGCAGCACCATATTCCATTAATGGACGTACTAGTGATTTATATGCAATCTCTTTGGATTTATCAGAACCTTTCTTAGTACCCTCATCACAAAGTGTAACGCTCTCCAAGCCTTTCCCGCTGTGTCTGTAACGTGTTCCCCCCAGCCGAGATCGCTGCTAAATGTTATTCCGAGGTATTTACATTTGTTAACTTCCGGAATGGTTTCACCCCCTAACGTATACGATGCGACTATTTTATTTATTTTCCTTGTAAAGCTGATGGCTTTGCTCTTTAGAGAATTTATTTTCATTTTGTTGGCTATTGCCCAATTGTTTATTCTATTGAGGTCATTCTGGAGAAGAGTAGTATCTTCATGACTTTTTATTTCCCTGTATACCATACAATCATCCGCGAATAAGCGAACCCTAGACAAGATATTAACTAGCAGATCATTTACAAAAGCCAAGAATAGAAGAGGCCCCAAGACACTCCCCTGCGGGACCCCGGAAGTAAAAAATATAAAAAATGTTAAAATTTTACATTTACACCCGAATTAATGTGAAGAATGTGCCTGTTTCTTGCGACAGAGTTTGTCAATGTCCGATGTCACAGTCAGTTGAAGACGCATATCGTCTTCTGCATCCAAACGAGTTCGATATTATGTTTTTGTAGCCGTGTACTTCTAAAAGGCCGTTTCACAGAGGTATGTAGTACCAAAAGGCAGTAAGATCAATTTAGCTTTAGATCTTAATATCGAAAGATCCTCTCCTAACTGAACCCAAAATTCTGGAAGTGGTTTGCTTTTAAATGATGCCTGACAGGCTATCCGAAACCATGTCTATAAGGACCTCATATTCTGTCGCAGTGAGGGCTAATGGTTTTGACTTCACTGAAAATGGATCTACAGTCCACTCATATTTGTTTCGAATCGATTCCCGAGTTTCCATTGGAAAGTATGAATTCAAATTTTGAAGAAAATTGTCAAGGTGCTCTTTTATTATTGCTATGAAGGAGTTATTCATTGATTCATTGTTATGTTATTTTCTTCTGTAAAGTTTGAAGTCCATGAGAAAAATGTCAGATTCTTATTCTAGACTCTTTCCATGTAGAACGTTATTTTTTTCTTCAGTGCGGCAATTTTATCATTAGCATTGAATATAATTTTCTGTTTCCCTTGTATGGATGTGCTGAATTCGTTATTTTTTACAAAATGTGTGCTAAGTAACATAATTTGCACAACGATTCCTGATCATTCAAATAACCTGCTTGCAAACTCTTTTCGTCATTCAAAACTAAAGACCGCTTATCAAGAGAGAACCATGTGTAATAAATAATTAATAACAATGACTTGTGAATGCTTCCCTATCTTCACATAGAATTTTGAGTAGCCTACACTGCAAGGGTCGTGCCTTAACAAAGTTGATAATTTAGACGACGTTGTCTAGTACATGCCTTAATAACGCTGGTATTTTTTTCCTTGCGAGGGCGTGTCGGTGTAGTACACAATAACTACTTGTGCAGTTTTTTAAACTTTCTTGATCCTTGTAACAGCGCCAGCAACAGGACCTATCATGGGCTTTGCACCATCTGTGCGTGCATTAATCCAATTGATCCATGGTATCGATGAAGGATGGATAGAACAGAGAAAAATTCTCTTCGGCACCAGGACTCGAACCCGGGTTTTCAGCTCTATGTGCTGACACTTTATCCACTAAGCCACACTGGATTCCAGTTCCGATGCAAGATCGAATCCCCTCAGTTTAATTTCTATCTTTCAGTTTTCCCTTTGGTGGCCTACCCTCATATATTGTCACAGAATATGTGACAGTGGCACAATGTCCAATGCACTATATACAGAGGTGCACTCATTACGAGTGACTAAGTGGCCGGGATCCGACGGGATGAGCGCCCTCTTGAATTACTAGGTGATTATTTACGCAAATTATAATATTATTATGATATACTTCGGTACGTCATAATAATACCATGGTACCGGCATCGAGTTTTCAATGAAGACATCTAACAGGGGGAAAAAAATTCAGAACCTCTTGTGGAGGATGGCAGTGGCTTGCAGAACAAAATATCTTCATGAAAGGAGTCTGAAAATGCGTACTGCACAAACGTCATTAGCACAGCTAATCCGGCAACGTCCGTGGGTTCGTCAAGTTGTAGCAAAAATTTCGTTTGACTGACACGGGAAATTATGGTATTTTTAACATCATTTGATAGATCCTGGATCCCATTACGCACAGTGTTATTTGATAAGGGTACACTGGAGATCAAGTTTGCAGTTCTTTTGTCCACCATTCACTTCACTACCTTCACTAATAGTGATTTTATAATAATTCCGGCTAGGGTGTGACGTTTACCAGTAGGACCCAGGTCATGGCTAACCAAGTACGACGTTCCCAGTGTTTTAAAGTTATTTGTCTTTACACGAGATAATTTTTTTTTCTAAACTGCATGGAGTTCGTCATATTATTTTCTTTTGATGTAGTCTGCAGTTTTATTTGTGAAGTCAGGATGAGATTCGAAATCTTGGCAGGGAACATAGAATTATTGGGCAAAATTTTGTTACATATCACACACTGTGGACGTCCATCAGCAAACTCAGTGAATCCCATATCCAAATATGAATCACAATATTTTCGTTTTTTACTTCCTTTTCTGTACTTCTACACCAGGCATCGTAAACTCTGAAGCAGGATCATGTGTAGTATATTCTGTATTCAATCCCAAAGAATTCGCACTATTTTCTTCAAAAGTAAGGTTACAGTTGTTATTATCCCCCTTTGACTGAGCACTGGTTGATGACTAATGGCTATAGTAGATCTATTATTATTGCTGCTTCTATCTAGCAAGAAGAAATCAAACTAATTTCTGAGAAAGTACTTTTCGCTTGATGGAAGTACTAGTTTACGTTTTTCGCAGTAGAGGCTAGATGGAAGCAGAAATTCTTGTCATCCGCGGTCGGAGCCCCTGAGACTTACTTGCGGAGCCCCAAGGGCTCCGCGGAGCACACTTTGGGAACCGCTGCTCTAGACAGTATGCCATTAGGAAAGTCCAGGATAACAGAGAGGGTTTGGAATTGAACGGGTTACATCAGCTGCTTGTCTATGCGGATGACGTGAATATGTTACGAGAAAATCCACAAACGATTAGGGAAAACACGGGAATTTTACTTGAAGCAAGTAAAGAGATAGGTTTGGAAGTAAATCCCGAAAAGACAAAGTATATGATTATGTCTCGTGACGAGAATATTGTACGAAATGGAAATATAAAAATTGGAAATTTATCTTTTGAAGAGGTGGAAAAATTCAAATACCTGGGAGCAACAGTAACAAATATAAATGATACTCGGGAGGAAATTAAACACAGAATAGTCTAAATATAGGAAATGCCTGTTATTATTCGGTTCAGAAGCTTTTATCATCCAGTCTGCTGTCAAATGATCTGAAAGTTAGAATTTATAAAACAGTTATATTAACCGGTTGTTCTTTATGGTTGTGAAACTTGGACTCTCACTTTGAGAGAGGAACATAGGTTAAGGGTATTTGAGAATAAGGTGCTTAGGAAAATATTTTGGGCTAAGAGGGATGAAGTTACAGAAGAATGGAGAAAGTTACACAACACAGAACTGCACGCATTATATTCTTCACCTGACATAATTAGGAACATTAAATCCAGATGGGCAGGGCATGTAGCACGTATGGGCGATCCAGAAATGCATACAGAGTGTTAGTTTGGGAGGCCGGAGGGAAGAAGACCTTGGGGAAGCCGAGACGTAGATGGGAAGATATTAAAATGGATTTGAGGGAGGTGGGCTATGATGACAGAGACTGGATTAATCTTGCTCAGGATAGGGACCAATGGCGGGCTTATGTAGAGCGGCAATGAACTTTCGGGTTCCTTAGAAGCCAGTAAGTAAGTAAGTAAGTATGAGCAAATTTACGTAAGTTAAAGTTCACTTGAATACTACCTATGTATATGATTTGGTTGACTCTTCTCCCTTAACCTGTTTTTATTATTGCAGATGACAGATGACATGAGGAGATGAGTGTTGGTGGAATGAGGTAAACGGGAGTATTCCGCGAAAAACCTCTGAAACGTTTGCTCAGTTCACCACAAATTCCACGAGAACCTAGCCTGGAATAGAACCCGGTCCGCCCGGATGGAAGATCAGCGCTCTAGCACTTGAGAGGCACAGACCCGGTATAGTCCTAACCTAGGCTGTATTATCTTGTTTTAAATTTGTAATTGTTGACAACAGTCGTACGACATCACAACCTGGTCACATCCTTAAGGTTGTATTTAAGTGTTCCAAGCAGAAATAAATATCATCACAAGTGAAATCTAGCGTATATGCCTATCTGTGAGGATACAATGCACGTTAATCGCTTTGCGGCAGGTAAAGTTATAGGATGGGTGCTCACTTTTAGATAGTTTCTGATTATGTAGGAAATAACAATTCTATGTGTACGAGAGAACTCCTATCAGTGTAATAGGCTTATATTTGTGCATTCACATAAAAACATAAGTGAAATTGGCACATTTTAAACTATGTTGCCCATGAGCACCGCTAGATGAAAGTAAAGTGTTGACTTTCCACGCTGTAGTTGCTGATTCAAATTCCGGCGAGTTCAAATTTATGGTGAACAAAGTCGATGTCCTAATAATTTTTTTCGAGATACTTCCGTTGAGTTCAATTATGGAGGACAAATGAGATGCTTACGAACTTTCTTGATATAGGGTAAAGGTTGGTAATATTGTGATAGTTCTTTTTGAGAATGTATTACAATGTTACTGAGAAAGAGAAAAGGACCAGTTTTGTGCAGGAACTTGTCCACGAACATTCACTTAATACGTTGACGCAAAAAAAAAAAAAAAAAACGATCTACCTCTCAAAAAGAACTATCACAATATTACTCATATCACAATATTACCAACCTTCACCGCATGTCGTTTCCTCTGTCGTAAATCCACCAATGTTCCATTATTACTGCATTACCATCGTTCCATGATACGAACTATCCATTCTCACCGTAGAGCTGCGAAGTCGATGCGTAGAATCTTGAATTATAATTATTTGATAGTCTACAAGCGTAATACATGCAGTAATGATAAATCTACCACATTGAATTATAGGACTACTTTTCAGATTTGTATATGGGTACGACTTTAAACTTTGTTGCTGCAGAGATTTTGTCCCGCACTATGCGGCTCAGAGTTACCGGATCTTCGTAATAGTGAGACAGCCAACGACTCACACTCTACAGAAAATATTAAAAAAGTGTTTTCTGAAATTATTTTAAATCAATATTATTAAAAGTTTCCAACGACTCACACTCTACAGAAAGTATTAAAAGAGTATTTTCTGAAAATATTGTAAATCGATATCAGTAAAAGTATGCAACGACTCAAGCTCTACAGGATGTATTAAAAGATTATTTTCTGAAAATATTTTAAATCGGTATTAGTAAACGTATCCAACGACTCACGTTCTACAGGATGTATTAAAAGAGTATTTTCTGAAAGTATTTTAAATCGGTATTAGTAAAAGTATCCAACGACTCACACTTAACAGAAAGTATTAAAAAAGTGTTTTCTGAAATTATTTTAAATCAATATTAGTAAAAGTATCCAACGACTCACACTCTACAGAAAGTATTAAACAGTATTTTCTGAAAATCAATAAAAGCATGCAACGACTCACGCTCTACAGAAAGTATTAAAATAGTATTTTCTGAAAATATTTTAAATCGATACAAGTAAAAGTATCCAACGACTCACACTTTACAGAAAGTACTAAACAGTATTTTCTGAAAATATTTTAAATCGATATTGATAAAAGTATCCAACGACTCACACTTTATAGAAAGTATTAAAACAGTATTTTCTGAAAATATTTTAAATCGATACAAGTAAAAGTATCCAACGACTCATACTTTACAGAAAGTACTAAACAGTATTTTCTGAAAATATTGGTAAAAGTATCTCAACTCCCATCCACGTAAAAGTGCTTCTGACTCCGGATCCATTCACAGCTCTGCCTAATCGAACAACATTGTAACATGTTTGTCTTAAAGTAGTGACGAAAGCCTCATTTCCTTTGGCTAGAAGTCGTCGGTTAACTAATCGAAAAATTATCATACAATCGCCGTCGGAGGTCTTCTTACCCTTCTTCTCATTCTAGTCCAAACATGCGAAGAAATGTTCAGCAACTCGTGCGTACTTAAGAATGCCGAGTAGTGAGTAATAATTCAATCGAAAGATCACAAATAGCACGTACGGCAAGGGTAAAAGAAGCTTGTAGGCTATTCAGTCTTACGGCACTCTGTGTTTACGGTACGTGGCTCGTTTATTGAGGTGGTCAGTTATAGCGGTCAGTAGCGCTGAGTAGCGTGACGCCCACTACCACCACCACGCCATGGAGATTATGTCGACATGATCCTGTTCGGGAAACGACCCTCAGCCAGTCAGATGATTAACATTGAGGGTGAAGGTTAAGATAGCTGCTGCAATAGTATCTCAGAGCAACTGTGGAAACTGCAGAAGTACTACTATAATAAACATGTTCTTATTTTTATTATAAAATGCTAATAACACCAGTACACAAAAATAATATCCGTAATTTACTACATATTAATTTGTCGTAAATGTAATTACAATTCTACAATATATTAGTCTATGTAACATTTGCATTTTGCAAGAATAGGAAGGCTTGTTACGCCAACCGTTCTTGGAAATTCGAGTGGAGGAGGTCATTGGGATGACCACGACTTCGATGTTATTCGCAGATTGTAGGATTCTTTATTCGTCAAATCAAAATATAAATCTGATAATCGGAACAATAAAAAAAACATACATTGTAGTGAAGCAGCGAAATGGTTTCAGGCTGACGGTTTCTGTCTAAATTTAAACAAATCACATAATATATTGTTCTCATTAAGGGATTTTACTGTTGAAGACATTTAAACACAAGTAACATTATTAGTGATTATGATTACATTGGACACCAACTGATATCGGAATACGGTATCAATTCGTTATGTGTTAAACTCTCAAGAGTAATTAATACATTAAAACACTTAAAAACTTTTCTCCAAGACCGTGACTAAATGTCGGTTTCCAGGTTACCAAAAGCTGGACAGAAATATAACATTTTCTCCCTAGGAAGATAATGTAGTACTTCTCTCCCTAATATACGTTCTGTATATGTTTTACAGCGATGTAACCTTAATTTATAATATACTAATTACCATATACAACAAATACACGTCGTCATCCGTTTTCGACAAGAAAGTTTGAACATCATCCCTGGACAATACTGTAGGGTGCTATGCGTAGACATTTCGCCAGCCCGCGCTACGAGCGTGCTAAACTAGCCCCGGCTATCGACTGATTATTTGTACAGGATTCATATCATATCATGTCGCTAACACTGGTTTACGAATACGAAAAACGTTAGTTCGCTGATCATCCACCGGAAGCCAGCGCTAGAATGTCTATGAATATGGCCCGTAGATTTTTTGCACGATATCCAACTGAATTCCTCTTTAACAAGCAATACGTTTTCCATATTTAGTAATATCAATGTTATCATTTACCATTAAATAAGATCTTGACATAGAATATTATGCCCATATCGTAGTTCAATAAACATCATTATTTAAAACGAGTGTATGCACCTTCATATAATCATCTGGATTTTTTCGGCAGTAAATCAGAAACTCTCCACTAGCAGCACACATTATTTCTTTTGGCTCTTCAAAACTATTCATTTTGTATTGCATATACAAATCTAACAATACAACCAATATACGCAGAAGAACGTTGCTATGACATTTCCTTTGTGTCAGTGCATGCGCCCTGAATAAAAATAGTTCCAACAAACTTCAATAAAGGAAAATTAAATAAAATGCGACAATTTAGTAGCGGCCTTAATAGAAAGACTATATACACAACGGGATCGAAACACATTTTCCCCTCAATACATTTGTAGCCCTCGGGCTCCAATTATGTTCCTCGCGGAAAATCATGCGCTTCTCTCCCATAATGTATAATATAGGCCTACTATTATACCACAAACATATCTTAAAAAGTCATATTGTGATTTTTTCAATTTTGTAATCAATGCAATGTGTATACCCTCATTGGCTGAATTATGGTTTATTTAACGACGCTCGCAACTGCCGGTGTGCCGGAATTTTGTCCCGCAGGTGTTATTTTACATGTCGGTAAATATACTGATACGAGCCTGTCGCATTTAAGCACACTTAAATGCCATCACCTGGGCCGAGATCGGACCCGCAACCTCGAGCACAGAAGGCTAGCGCTTTACCGACTACGGTACCCAGACCGACTATACTCTTATTCATCAGAGTAATAATTTTAAGTGTTGTAAATTTATACATACTTAACTGTTTATCAGATGTTAAGAAAAACCTAAATAACTATATTAATAGATATGTACTTACAGTTTGCATTACAACATGGTATATAATTATTACATTTCTGAACTAAGAATTTAGACTGAGCAAATGAAAAAATTGTTTTACCTCGGTTAAAATTGTTATGTTCAATAAATTGTCACAATAGGCACAAGTTGTACATTTTAACAGGTTTAAAACCATCTTGCAACGCTGGCCAATATAAAACCCTTTTTTATATTATAAAGGAATTTTTTTCTCTCCTCTAGACCTAAGTATTTTTCAGTAGTGTACTTATATTGTTAATTTTATTTTGGTCCTACTCTAGTTTAAATTGTATTTCTTCTATCTTTCCATTTTGTACTTCTTATTTTTGTTATTATAGTTTATAGCTGTCTATAACATCACTCTTGATGAATAACTGTCTATAGCATTACTCTCGATGTATATGGCACTAAATACAACAAAATAGGATGAGAAGAGACCAAGACTTACAAGTCATGGGGACAGAAATTGCTTATAGACAAGAGAGCGAGAACCTTCTATGTTTTAAGGTCCATGGTTATAATTGGAATTGTAAGAAATTAACAAAATTCTTATTTAACGACAATCTTGAACGATATTTTTAATATGGATATTAGGGGGGTTACATTGTTATGATACCATAAGACAAGTGCAACAGTGATGAACTGTGAAATATTAGGGGGGGGGGGGGGAACAAAAAGGAAGGAAAAAAAAAAAACAAAGATATTCAAAGAGAACTTACTTTGCTGTCAGCATATCCAACATTCATGTTAACAGACATGTAAATAGCTCCTTAATTCCAAATATGATTACATTAAAAAACACTTGACCTATTAATGTAGTTCTGGATCCGAATGAAAATCATGCTACGTTCTGGTACAACTTGATACGATTTCTAACAGCTCTCAAAGAACCATTCCTCTCCTGTTGCATCTTCGTTTTAAATCTGCGCACGAGTGCGTAAAACGCAGATTCTGCGTGGCTTGAATATAATGCATGTTAAACACGCTTGAATATTTGCACCTCTAAGGCGACGGCGGTCCTGTGAACTTACAGACGTATTTTCGGTTTAACCTCGGTTACAATCTTCGTTTTCGCCTGAAGGATTTCATTATAATCGTGGATCTTTTCAGATGTAACAGTCAAAGCTCTGCAGTCATTCTATATTCGTTGACACAAACTGAAGATATTTTATTATATTTCTCTAATGCTATACAAAGAAATCATAACGGACGAAAAAAAGGAAAGAACAAGAAATAAACTCTCTTGTGATTGCATGGTCTCAAAGAAACAGGCAAATAATATGATAAAGTAATGTCAGTTCCATATTTTATTTAACGTAGCCCAATTACATCGTTCACGGTTTTAATACAGCGGAATTAAATTACCAGCGAGAGAAAGGATATTATTTCTTCATTTTGGCGACTAAATGTGCCCTTTGCCTTGGGCGCTTCCTGTGCATTCTCACGGTATGGTAATCTATGCTGACCACATGGCATCCCGCTTGCTATATACTGTATAAATATTTAATGTTGATTCATAATAGATTATTCTAGCAGAATGGAACTCGAATGAGTGGAAGGCCCGAATTCATACAGAAAAGAAAGACGATGAGGATTAAATTTAATGATCTACATAAATTTCACTGCAAAAGTTATGTACTGAATACTGTAGTTCAAATATAATAACGTGTCCCGGTATAGCTCAGATGGAAAGAGCGCTCAGCGCGTAGAGCTGAGAGGTCCCGGGTTCCATTCCCGGTGCCGGAACGAATTTTTCTCAAATTAATAGAAAATAGCAACGTTGTTCAAACAGGTATAGTGGTATTGTCAATGAAGAGATTATGGTTTAATCAAACGTCCATTTCATTGAATTATCTGTGCATTAACTTGCTGGCAAGAACTATAGGTGTACCACACACAAAAAATAATTATGGCGGTCTCCTAGCTTAAAGCATATCCGTTGCCTTTTTCCTACCATACGCAGATTTGCATGCAGAATCAGTAATCGCCAATCGGAATCACAGTATGACCTGGAATCTGAACTGTCATTTACTGTAGGCGAACCCGAGTCACTAACATGTGATTTTAAGGAGTGATAAGGTAATAACTCGCCGGTCCTGCTGGTGGGAGACATAGCGCATGAACAGATGAATTATTTTTTGCATGTGGTTACCTATAATATCGCTAGAGTTGTAGTTGTGGCTCAAATATGGACTCATAAATGATGAAACTCGTTTAATTTCGCATTCAAGTTGAGAGGCCTGTGAGAGATGATCAGGCGTTGCTGTTATGCTTCCACTCCCCCCTCTCCCCGAGTTATTCAAGTAAAGTTAGTAGATTATTTTACGACGCTTTATCAACAGCTTAGGTTATTTAGCGTCTGAATGAGATGAAGGTGCTAATGCCGGTGAAATGATTCCATGGTCCAGCATCAAAAGTTACCCACCATTTGCTCATATTGGGTTGAGGGAAAACCCTGGAAAAGACCTCAACCAGGTAAATTGCCCCGACCGGGAATCGAACCCGGGCCATCTGGTTTTGCGGCCAGACGCGCTAACCGTTACTCCACAGGTGTGGACTTAAAGTACGTAATGTGCTCTTTTCGATTTTCTCTTTTTCAAAATTATTTAAGTCTCCCCAGTGGAACGGCGAACAAAATATGAAGTGAGACAAGTCGCCAAGAATTTTCAAACTCAAAAACATATATTGTGTAGGTACGTTATCCTAATTTTATCAGACCTGAGACAACTTGCAAGGACACAAAATTGGGCGTACTATGTTCTACATTTTTCACAAATCCCCTTTTCTTTTGCCATAATCTTCATGAAGATGCTAATTAACGTTACCTATAGACAATATACAGTACAGAGGCGATAAGACGGTAGCGTAACAATAATGGAGCAATTGTACAATAAGAATAGCATGGTAAACCAAAGAATCGGGAGGATCTCGTTCCACACACAATCTGTTGATCTGAAACCATTGTACTGTACCATGGCTGGACTATTTTATCCATCAAGAAACAAACCTCACATAAACAATGCAGTTTGTATCACTCCACGCTCAAGCGGCGTGATTGGTTCGCAGTGCCTATCTGTATCTACAGCGACTTCCCCTCAGCTGGATTCCACGCACGTGTTCTTTCGGAGTATCACAGATCTTTAGGGAGATGCAGTGTTCTTATTTTAAAAAATCTTAATTTAGTAAACACGCACAAGCTAGTACAAGAATAGTGTTTAAGGAAAGTACTGAAAACATTCACAACAATTTTCTCTCTACTCTTTACAGTTTTGCCACATTTATGTTGACTACAACACTTTGACCTGATTCACATTCTAATAATGTCACATCTGTGGGAGTGGCTGCGATATCTGGACATGCTACCCAGTGATGTCAGATGGAGGGAAATTTTCCACATTCCGACGAAAAATTGATGCCTTGAGGGGGAAAAAGGGAAAAATCATTATTGAAAAGGGAATTTTTAGCATTTATGGCAAGTTTTTCAGTTTCATTTATAATTATTTTATTTGTTGTTTTTATTTAACATTTCCCAACGAATTTAGAGAATTAATATGAATATTGAATATTGTGCGACTTTTCCCAATATTTGTTTTAAAAGTTGGTTCGAGGAAGGCGACACGGCAATGACAGAGTTAGGGAGAGGAACATTTTTCTCGTGTCGTAGCTTGAATGATAGCAATATCAGATTTCTCATTGGTCTTTCGTTCTATTATACTATAACTTGAGTGGGATATTCGGCGAATTACCTAACTCACATTTACAGAATGTTAGCCTACATATTTTTTCACTTTGCGATTACATAGCACAGTCATTAGAGGCAGGCAGTCCAGTGACCTTCATTTTACCTACCGGCAATGAAATTAAGTGAAGATTTTAATGTCGTTTCAATTGTGTCTGACAGTAAGAAGTACATATCAGAAGTAGAGGACAATTTAACTCGTGAAAGAGAAATTTGAACCTACCACGAGGGAAATTATCGGAACACAATCTGACAACATTGGTGATATCCTTCCGAATGACAACATTCTAGAGGCAGCAGTTGAAATATCGGTTATATTTAGATACATACCTTGACATAAATATCTCATCCTCTTACCTTACCTAGAAACATATCCGGATAGAACTGTTTAATTCAATTGAGCACAATCCAAGGACTGAAAGTTTACAAAGTTGTGGCGCATTTTTCCGGGCACTCTGTACGTGTCTTATACTATTATTATAGTATGAAATTTGTTGTTAATAAAGGTTTATGACATCAAGAAATTAATAGTACATTATGCAACGAGCCTATAATGGTAGTAATTAAGACGCGAGTATGTTTGTTTATGAAACAAGCGCAAACGAGTTTCATAATTTTCATACGAGCGTCTTAATTACCATTATAGGCAAGTTTCATACGACTTTTTATGCTCGACCATATTTCTAACTTGAAATTATTCATAAGTATTCATGTTATGATTATGTAAGTGAGGAGCGGAATTGACCTGAATTGTGAGATGTGCGCAGACGCGAAAGTATTGATTTTTTCCGAGGCACAAATGTCATTGACCTTGATATAATCTAGAGAATAACATGAACATTAGTCTTGATATAACCTGGAAATTGATTTAGAATTGAAAAATGAGAAGACAAATTGAATTTATTTGAATATTATTTACAATTAACGCTAATTATTATAGTAATAGAACATAACCTTCTGCGACAGTATTGGATTTCCAGCCTCCGTGACTTTTCGCTAATTGTCTTTCGATTGCATATCCGAGAATAATCGATACTTGCGGTTTTATAATGGTACAATGGTGATTTCTCATTGGCTGAACAACTGAATTATAATGAATAGGTGTACTTTAATGAGGTATATTAAAGGGCTACTACCAGGTGTATAATTACTACACTTCGGCATGGTCGAGCATAAAATAATATAGTCATACATAGAAAACACAATAGAAGTAGAGATAACACAGCTTTTTATTTTATGATAGTAATTCAACATACCGGAAATATTCAATCTCCATCTTTATCTAAGTCATTATAAATAGCTACTGACCCCATTTATCACACAGACTGAATCTTCCTTAACTATTCCCGATTATCTCTACGTGTTTATATAGCTTTTCATGGTTGTGGAGACACTCCACCCCAGGGGTACGCCGGGTTATCTTAAGGCAGGCTTCGCCAAGCGGCCCGATATCAGTCAAGAGACTCCTCGCTTGTGCTCTGAGTTCGGAGCCAGTTGGAGTCCGTCAGTTACCTGCACACAGTGGCGGATAGCAGAATGTCCGACTACACCAATTCCAGTTTGCTTACAGAAGAGACGAATGTGTATAAGATATTTTCAATATAAATGGAGGAAAAGTATTTGTTTATAGAGTAGAATGATAATCCATTATGTCTCCTATACCTGACATCGTTTTTCTAGTATCAGGGTTAGTAATATGGTTTCTGTCATAATGTCGACTAATACACCACAAAACTGAATATGGACGCGTTCTTGAAAACGAAAGACGTGATTTGCTTCAGAGATTATAAAACAGCAAGACAAAAACGTTACGTTTGTTGTTGTGTAATGTTTTATATTATTTTTTTTCTCAATGTTCTACAAGGAAAAAATGGTACATGGCTTAATGATACCGATTTACATTAAGTATTACAAATTATTCGGCATTTAGGAAACGTTGGACAATGTGACGCGTGTTTAAAATTACTGATTTTAGGTAGTGGTAAATATATTCCAGATGTGAGAGTGTAGCTGCTGGTCTAATGTCTTTGGTATGAGTCATTGGTTGAGAGTGCTATAGGGTGTATGGTGACTCGGGTGATCTTCCATATCTCCTTGATCGCTAAGGCTAATTTCATGTACTTGTTGATTGTTTGTGCATACTTTTGTTTATTATTATTATTATTATTATTATTATTATTATTATTATTATTTACTGCCGTCTTATGAAGTTCAGGCATCACATGTCATTGTAATTTTAAATATTTCGGCAAAGTTTTCTAAATTAATAAATTTACTCCAAATATTTACAGCTATGTTCGGTTCGACATATTTGTGCGAACAAGTTTTCTCGGTAATGAATTCGAGCAAAACAAAGCTCAGAAATCGCTTAAGCCTTCAACATTTTCGTGATGTTATGAGAGTTAACGCATTACAAGTGTTGACGCCTAATTGAAATGCATTGGTGTTAGGGAAAAGGTGTCAATTTGCCCCATGCAAAGTGCGTGTCCAGGCAACCAGTTCATCTACCTCATCTTTCGCAAGCATGACCTTGAAATAAAATAAAGATTGATAGATGTAATTAATTTAAAAATGTGAGTTTAGGTTCAAATATCCAAATTTGTTAAATCTCTGTATTTTCTTTTGATTTTATCTTAATTCTGTGTTATATACGAAAGAGATATTAAGTTATTAATTGTAATACAAAAAGGATGTGCTTTTTATATTAAGAATAGCTTTCTTTCTTTTTAAAATCGAGAACACTAGCACCTTTGGTAAAATTATGGCATTGTAATTAGCATTTATATTGATTAAACATGAAATTAATATTACGAGTGTTTTACTGAGTATTTAAGAGAAGAGAAAGAGAGTAAGTGGGAGTTATGCATACAGTAACAATATTTAGTAATGCGCCACTGCTATCTTCACTTGTTTTCTCTATTTTACCTCCCAGCGCGTCGCAACTGGACTCACGTAAACAAAGACTGACTCCGTACTTGGACCCACTTGGCAAGCCCTGTCTTTATTTTATTAGGTTATTTTACGACGCTGTATCAATATTTCAGGTTATTTAGCGTTCGGATGAAGTATATTTTACATACTTCCCTGAATTTTATCTATTATAGATTATGTATAGGTAAATCTTATTCTTTCTCTACGTCCTAATTTCAGAATCTAGTAAATATAATTCCCTGTAAAATCCTTTATCTTTCGTAGATGCTATGAACTGGATCTTCAAAACCGGAGCAGAAATAGTTGCTATTCGAGAATAAAAATTCTCGTCCCTGTCAGAAATAAAAACCTTCACGTCAGTTCGCAGCCAGGGAGAGACTCTACCAGCTGTGCTAACACTGTTCCCTGGGTTTGGACACGTGTTACCTAGAATGATGTACAACTGTACAAAAAATATACAAATAAATAATTTACAGCTTAGATTTGATTTAAATTGACAGTAAGTTTCCTTCAGTTAGCGTTGGACTAGTCTTGGAAACGCTACATTTAACTCTACAGTATTGCAGTCGATAATGCAGACAACATGATGCTATCAGTGATTAAACGCTGCTCAGAATGTGAATGCCACAAATAGAATGCGCTATTGTTCGCCTGATAAAAATACACTGTACTGTGGCCACGTAACAACCACTGTGAGTACAGTAAACTGAACGAACTGGTCACAGAGGGCATGCTGACTTATAAATTCAGTTTACATTTCCAATTCCGAAAAAATTGGGAAATTAAGCCTTCATTCATGTGTGGCATTGAGTCACGAACTTCTGTAAGAAAATATCTGAACTACAAATCCGAAGATATAATTTCTAAAATCTATAAACAAGTGTAGATTGATCCTCTAAATACGGTTGATATGAAATCATATTCAAATATAGGCTATAGTTACGTATATAATTATGTTTCTTTATTAAGTTTACCGACCATTTAGAAGGAAATGTGAATAACTTTAAACGTTACGTAAGTGAACGAAAGTTGCATGTATAACTTACTAAAACATGGACTATTACACACATATTAGCAGGGCAAAGAGGTCGAAGTCGTGTATGAAATATAAGATCAGATTTGTAAAGTTGCAATGGTTGAAGAAAAAAATAGAAGACTAAAAATACAAGCAAAATGTTCACATATTTACCTCTAATATTAAAATGGAAGCCGGCTTGATGTTATTGGTTAACAGCTCGGAAAGACGATATTTTTTTATTTCGCTGTAACTACCAGAACGATTGAGGAGAAGACCCCCTGGATAAAAGGCGGAAGGCACCGGCGTAGCTAAGTCGCCTAAGGCGCTGGTATGCCGATCCGGAGTTGCGTTCGGGCGCGGGTTCGATTCCCGCTTGGGCTGATTACCTGGTTGGGTTTTTTCCGAGGTTTTCCCCAACCATAAGGCAAATGTCAGGTAATCTATGGCGAATCCTCGGCCTCATCTCGCTAACACCAATCTCATTGACGCTAAATAACCTCGCAGTTGATACAGCGTCGTTAAATAACAAAGTAAAATAACAAAAAATAAAAGGCGGCCTGAGTCGCATCACATTCTTCTAATGCTTAGGTCCAGAAAGCAAATAAGCTCTATTTCCTTCGGTCTGTGTACCTCAATAGCATATAAAACATCTTGTTTACATACATTAACATTCTCAGAATTCAAGTAGACCTGAACAATATCCTATTTACCAAAATATTTGTGTCCAATATCTTTGTAGAACATAATTGATACAAGAAAAATAGTTCCAATTTAATTTTAATTGGCTTATTTTACGACGTTTTATCAACTGCTAAGGTTATCTAGCGTCTGAGTGAGATGGTGATAATGCAGGCGAAATGGGTGCAGGGCCCAGCGCTTAAATTTATTCAGCATTTGCTCTTAATGGGTTGAGGGAAAACCCTGGGAAAAGCCTTAACTAGGTAACTTGTCCCAACCGGGATTTGAACCCAGGCCCACTTGTTTCACGGCCAAACATGCTAACCGTTACTCCATAGCGGTGGACTGTAACATACAATCAGTTAAATTCAGTTGAACAGAAATCAAGAGTATTTTGATTTATTGATATAGTTCACAGGTACAAAACTTAATAATATAACAAAAGATCTATAAACAAATGTAGTTCTACATACTAAATATACAATTTCCTAGACTCATTATTTTATCGCAAATCTCAATAATGTATTGGTTCAAACTTGCACTTACATCTGAGAAATCAAGAGTATTAAAGTTCGCCTATTTAGAGTAGTCTTATAAATTTTATGTATCCTGATTAACTTGATTATAGGTTTTATGAAATATTTCTCATTTTAATTAAATAAATCAGAATGCAAATTATGCTAACGTAATAGGTATTTCTTTCGTATTATAATACCTACAAAACAGAAACAAAATTGTAAAGACGAAGTATTTATTTTATAAATATTCAGCATAATTTATAATCAATTCATCACACATCATGACGCAAGATCTTTGGGATATATTCGGATTCAGGAAAATTGAGATTAGGCTTATATGTTCATTTTGCTTTGGTTGTACGTGCCTTATGTACAGAAAATATGAGAGTAAAAAGGAAGTATCGATCTAAGTAATCCGAAATTAAGAATAAAGGGTCGCAGACACTTTGGTACGACACTATATGCATCGACATACTTGTATGTCAACTTCAAAGCTGCAATTGAAAATGTCTTTGTAGCTAGTGAAGTGAAAATAAATCTCACTTTCTAGCTAATATTAGAGGATTGACGCGTTCTTTTAAAGATGCAAATACAACACACTGCACTAAGGTTCCTTATCTTCAACTGTTTTATCACAAGTTGCGTCCTGAATGGCACTCCAGAGGAAAAAATCGGTTGGTGTGAAGTCATGTGAAAGTGGATGCCAGTGAGTGATTAGTGGTTAGACTTATGAGTCATAACGTTATGACACTGTCTGTGCGAGCGATTTCTGTTTATATTTGTCTAGCCCAGTAGTGTCAGAGTTGTAAGCTCCAAAACCGGTTGTGGAGCTAGAGAGGGCATGTCGGAGCGTGAATTTGCTTATGTCTGTGGAAACACCGGAGCACGCAACGAGTAATAGTGGAGCGCTCCGCTCCGTTTAGTCTCTGACAACGCTGGTCTAGCCGTAAATACTTTACACAAATGCATTTTTTGAGATGATGCATTAGCGCTGCAAAGAAGAGTCTACGACCCTTTGTTTCTGTCCTCAAAATACTAAGTTCGGTATCCTTTTTCTACTCTCAAAAAAAATTATATAAATTACACTTTAATTGTAAGTTAGTTATTTATGTTAACTGCGTGAGAAAGACTATCTATTGCATAATTGGATACTCGTTCTATCAAACTTTCTAGAGCTATTGACCTTAAAAATAATTTCGACTCAATACCGTAACGGCACCAAACAGTGTGGTCGAGGCGGTAACTTCTCGGACTCCCATTCGGGAGTTCACAGTCAAATCCCGAGGTTGGCCAATCTGAGTGTGAGGGTTTTCCCCAATCACAAAGACGAATGCCGGATTGGAATTTACTTTCCATCTACTCCGAACGTTCTGTCCGTTATGTATAATACTAGTATGTGTTCGTATTGTCGTTAGGAAGCGGTCCCTATCCCTCACCAGAGAAGTTACTTCATTGTTTATATATCGTATGTTATCCCTCTCCTACGGGTACTGGCCTGTAAGACCCAGAAAATAGATTAAACAAGAATGAAAGAAAAAGAAAAAATAAACCACAACGGCATAACGGGTCATTGTCAAATCTTGACATTCGTATACTAAAACAGGCATTACTAATAATATCTGGAATATAATGACTTTGTAGTAGGCTATACAATATGAAAGAGGTAATGGAAAGAAAATTAAAGCTATTTTAACAGATACTCTCCAAACAACTCCATGTAAGTGACCAATAAACAAAATAAGCACTTGTGTCAGTACAATAATTGGGGTCATAGAATCAAAGAAGTCATAGAATGTAGGCCTAATACTTCAGTAATTGTGTCGCCCTTATATATTCAAAGTTTCAAAGTTCCTATTGACATTCCTTCCAAACCCATTCTCAGATTCGAATCCCACTCAGGCACGATTGACGAGTTTACGTCACTGAGTTCCACTGTGTGTTTTGTATAGGGCTAATATTAATGCAGAAGGAATGACCAACCGGTAGAAAACATTTATTACAGCGACAATGTAGCACTTTTGGAATAAGAACAGCTCACAAACTCAGGCACTGAAAACTTTCTTAACAGTATCGTTGTCGTTCAAAAATATCAGAGGAATTGTCGGTAATTGCAGGAGTAAGTACCTGGGTAGAGTCGTTTAATTGCTATGTTCAAGACTGCAATAAGTCGTCGCAACGTTGTATTAAACGAATTTTTCACTGCTATTTTGTATCCAATTTGCCCTCTTGTTAGTACGAGATTTATCGTCATAATAATAATAATAATAATAATAATAATAATAATAATAATAATAATAATAACAATAATCATCAACATCAATCTTAGTCATATTAGTATTACACCATGGGACCCATTTAAATGAAGGGATTAATTTCGTCTCTTATCTTCACAGCCTTCCTATTTCTCGGGGTCGAATAAGTTCTAGATACGTACTAAAATATGTCTAATTCATTTCTATAAAAGTATTATACGATAAATTCTGTATCTGATAACAGACATAATCAGATACGTAGAATATCCCATTATTGTGAACTTTAGACTGGCATTGGAATTTGAAGGAGGCACTATGGCCCAGCACTGCGACCTGTTACGACCTACTGCGCTAACCTTCGAAGCTAAGCGTATTCCAAATCCACACCGGCTGCCTACACTAAGGTTCGCTGCGTACACAGATTTCAAGCGGGCAACCCCCCTCGTCCCTAGGCCAGCCCCCTCCGTGCGTCGCCAGCCGGCGATCGAGGAATGCTATGGAATGATGACGAAATGTAGAAATGGTGACGGAATGATGTAGATACCTGATATGGGGAAAACGGGAAGAACCCCGAGAAAAACCCCAACTGTGAACTTGTCCACCACAAGTGACCGGGACTCGAACCGGGGCCGCCTGCGTGAGAGGCCGAAGATCTCACCACTCAGTCACCGCAGGGAACTATTATGTACCTTAAATATGCGCATCGTGTTATACATCTGTAAACAAATAAGTCATACGAAATAATTGTCTAAACGGCTTAGTTACACAGTTTCTCACACAATGGAAGACTATCAGAATATTCTAATGGGGAACGTCCTGACGTGAGTCTTATTTTGGGACAATACGATTAAATTCATATGCTGCTGCCCGTATATACACTGAACATTTGGACATGAAATTTTCAGGACAATAGATCGAGAGGAAAAGGACTGTGTTCCGTGGCAGGCAAGATCACTCGATCCCCCCCGCACCTTCTTCGGTGATTTAAAGGCGCTGATTTATGCCGGAAGACATCCCACCCGAGACCACTTGTGACAATCAATTGTGGAAATATGTGCTGGGATTTGGAACTTTCTTTTCTTCTTCCACAATCAAACAGTTCATGCTGCGATTGTAATAGTGGACATTTTGAACACCTGCTGTGATATAACAAACTGCGGCAATAATAACGTGGTTAGGAATGACATATTTCATTGATATCTTCTGGCTTATCTCTGTAATTAAGCCGTAAAGACAATTAGTCTATATTACATTTTTTGTTTGTTTTCAAATGTATAACACGATGGTCGATCTGGGTAGCGTAGTCGGTATAGCGCTGGCCTTCTGTGCTCAAGGTTGCGGGTTCGACCCCGGCCCAGGTCGATGGCATTTAAGTGTCTTTAAATGCGACAGGCTCATGTCAGTAGATTTACTGGCATGTAAAAGAACTGCGGGACAAAATTCCAGCACACCGGCGACGCTGATATAACCTCTGCAGTTGCGAGCGTCGTTAAATAAACCATAATTTGTTAATTTCTATAACACTATGCACATGTTTAAGGTACACAATAACGGGAGATTGTGTGTGTGCACACAGGAAGGTGTACTAAAGACTGAGCACCTGTATACATACATACATACATACATACATACATACATACATACATACATACATAGATACATACAAGTGTACAAAGCTTAGTGCATCTTCCTGTGCCCAATATTAACATTTTTTATTTTTATTTATTTTTTATTTTTAGTTTCCTATTTTATTACACTTTATTGAAAAGCTCAATGATCAAATATACAAAGTATAAAAAATAGCACTGGTGCAAATTTTACCATGACTTGTTGTATAAGGAAATGTGTTGATTCTATGTGAAAAGTACAAATTTATGAACACCGTTCAAAACATAAATCAGAAATTGCTCTAATTAACTACTGAGATATGAAACTACATGAACTGCTGAGATATGAAGTGGAAAGCAAAATTAGTTGACTTTTAATACGTAGACGTAGAAAATAAATTACGAAGAATAATCAATACCAATCCTAGAGGAGTGATAAGACAACACCGCGAAATCCGTAGAGCCGAGACAGGCGCGTGCATCTCCGACTACTGTATTTATCCGCGACGTCAAGGAGCGATTTTTGCCGGGTCCCTTAAAAAAGTCTCAAAGAACCCGCAGGAAGGGTCCCTTTTCTTGTCGTCTGGAAATATGAAAGGTCACATAATAACTGTTCGATCTTGTTTTTGTGCGACTAGTTTTTCCAGCTGCATACAGAGTGGAGCTTAGTAATGACTCGGGCCCCAATAATAACGCGCCTGCTCGCAGCGCAGTCTTCAAGTGATCAATACTTTGTTCGAGATGAGGGCACTGGAGTGGTCTTACGGAATGGACTGCCTACCGGCCGGCTTGCCTGTTTGCTCGGGAGGTCCTGGACCGGGTATTGCTTCATGACGCGCTCTCCTCCGCGTCCTCGCATTTTAAAAATTCAGACAAGTAGTGAATATCACAGGCCTATGGCCAGGTGACATGCTTCTTGTTCAAGCAAATTAGTCTCCCGTCTTTGAGAAGAAATGTAGTGAATATCTGCCAAATAAATATTTTTTCATGCTGCCATGTAATCATTTATTTATCGCGGTCTATGAAGAAGTACACAATAAAATGTAATCATTACTGCCAAGCTTTTACTGTAATTTCCTTCATAGTAGTACCAATCCTAATTGGTGCTTTCGTTCTTAGTTTTTGAGAATGATAAATGAGAACGGAATAAGAATAAAATATAAATTAAGTGAAATAAACATCTGTCCACCGCTGTGGAATAACGGTTAGCATACCTGACCGTGAAACGAGTGGGCCCGGGTGTGGTTGGGACAAGTTATCTAGTTGAGGTTTTTTTCCGGGGCTTTCCCCAGCCCATTAAGAGCAAATGCTGGGTAATTTCGGCGCCGGAACCTAGATTCATTTCACCAGCATTACCATCCTCATATCATTCAGACGCTAGATAAGCACAGCAGTTGAAAAAGCATCGTAAAATAACCCACTAAAATAAAAAAATAAACATACGAGTTACAAAATATTTTAATTAAGAAAGATAGCAAAAAGGGAGTAAAAGACGAAGCAACAGAAAACACTAATTTAGAGAACAACACAGAATACTTGAACATAGTTGTCACTGATATGTGCAGAGATATTTTTATTATATTCCCCAGTACTAATTCGTCACATCAGTTTAGAGAATTATTATCATTAACGTTCATTATCAACATCAACAACAGAGAGTTAGAGTAGGTCATGAAATATCGGAAATTGGAAATATAAGTTCAGGGGTGCCACAGGGCAGCGTTCTGGGTCCATTACTCTTTATAATATACGTAAATGACCTATGCCAGAATATTACATCAAATGTGAGGCTATTTGCAGACGACTGCATTATCTATAGAAAGATTAGAAATATTTCAGATGTAGATGCTATTCAAACAGACTTGAATAAAATTTATAACTGGGCGTTAAAGCATAGGATGAAAATAAATGGTTCTAAAAGTAAATCTATAACATTTTGTAAAACCCGAGAAGAAACTAGTCTTAATTACGAATTCAGTGGTGTTGTAATTCCGCAAGAACAATGTTGTAAATACCTAGGAGTGTATTTAAACTCCAAACTTTCTTGGGGAGAGCATGTTGATAATGTTACGGGTAAAGCATGGAGGGCACTTCACTTTATTATGAGAATCTTGAGAAAGGCTAGCCCCAAATCGAGGGAAATAGCATATCTAACGTTAGTGCGACCGTTAATGGAATACGGAACTACGCGTTGGGATCCCTATAGAATATATCAGATAAATTCCTTAGAAAGGATCCAGTATAGGGCAGCGAAATTTGTTAAAGGTAAAAGAGAAGATGGAAACGATACGATAAAAGAACTTAAATGGGAAACTTTGGAAAACAGACGTAGGAAAACTAGAATAACATCATTGTATAGAGCACATCTAGGTCAGAAAGCATGGGTAGACATAACGGCTCGGTTAGAAAAAGCCAACGTACTATGGTAGGAACGATCATGATTTTAAAATCAAATGTAGGAAACAGAAAACGGATGTAGGTAAATTCTCATTTTTAAATAGAACTATAAATGATTGGAATGACCTACCTGCAGCGGTCTTTGAGGGCTGTTCTTCCTTAAGGAGATTCAAGAATAATTTAAAAAGTTGTATATAAAGTGAAAATTAAAATTAAGGTGACATTCAACATTTAATTTTTTAAGGTGACATGTATTTATCTAGGCTGACGAGTTTACTTCCTTGGTTTGAATTGTAAATTATTTAAAAATAGCGTGTAAGAGGGCCTTAGACTAGAAATGTTTAGTTTAAATGTAGTTCTGTTTATAAGTATGAATAAGGATGTAATTATTTGACTTATTTGAACTGTTGTATCAGTGAAGCGAGGTGAGTCAGTGAAGTTATGGTTTTACAGGCAGTGAACAGTTCCGATCAGTGATAATTTATAGCGTCAATGAAATGTGTTCTATAGTGACAGTGAAATGTGTTACAAAGTGTCAGTGAAATGTGTGCTAAAGTGTCAGTGAAATGCGTCATAGTGCCACTACAGGGAATGAGATGAGAGTAAAGTGAAAGACTATTGAAACTTATGTAGGACCTATAGATAATTATGTAGGTTGTATTGTAAAATTAGGTATTTTAGTTTATGTTTTATTATTATTGTGTTAAATTGTATTGTGTATTCTTATTGTATTGTGTGTAAAATTGTATATGTGTTGTAAAATTGTATTGTGTATTGTAAATTTTATTGTGTATTGGTTATCATTTTATTGTGTATTGTTAATATTGTATATACCACTGCCACCGGGTGCTTGCCCACTTGCAGTGTAAATAAATACATAAATAAATACATACATACATATCATCATCATCATCATTTACCCACAGCTCCGAAGTCGAAACATAGATGCCCCCTAGCGCAGATTTCCATACCTACAAAGAATTTAGTTAACTTATTTGCAGACAGGAGGCAGAGGGACAAGTGGTAAGCTCATCAGCTCAAATGCCACATAGTACGAAACTAAGGTATTACTAGGATGAGAAATAGAGGGTAATTTAGTCCAGAGGCTCTAATTTAGGCTTGGAAGGCGTCAACGTACCAGACAACTTCAACATTGGACACACGGCTTAAAGTTCCTCCCGGAGAACTTGCGCTCCGTATTTTTGCATTCTGAAAAATTCACTGACCCCAACCGGCTTTGAACCTGCAACCCTTGGGTCTATAGGAGAACGCTTTACCCCTAGACCACTGAGAAATGAAGATAACTCCTTCTTAAAACAGCTTGGTGGGGAAACCCTAGTGGACATAGACCAAAGGAAAGACCCAAACTCAGATGGAGGAATCAAGTCCTCTTTGACCTGAAGCGCGCAGGAGTGCACGAAGAGAGAGCACAGGAGAGACTGAGAAAATCTGAAATATAAGTGCCGTCTCTCCTCCTTGTAAGTTGTACCGGGGCAGATGAAATGTTTCAAACCTGTTGGTTACTCATCTTATTTGGAACGCTTGGATCTATCAAGTAAAATGTTAAGTGAAACAAGCTATCCCATTAGAGGCAGCGGAAAGTGTGTAGGGTGGTGGGATGTTAAGGTTCCCACCTCACGAGACAATCGAGCAGTAGGACCGTCAGTCCTGCACGCTGGCCGCTATTTCCGTAAGGAAGTGTCCTGGTATTCATTTCTGTTGGAGGCTGAGTGAATCTCAGAGTCATAGTACGGCAAAAAGAATAGATCAATGGAAAAAAATCCATGATCCTACCCGACATCGAACCCGCGACTCTTCGTCTTGCAGCTAACATCTTGACAGCGATGCTACCACACGACCCCGATTACCCATTAAAACGATTTCGATAATTGCGAAGGGAAAGGGCCAAATGGGAACGCAATTTCCTTAAGAATATATTTAAAACTACAGACACTATTCAGAGACGATGGACTGATGATACAGAAATAATGTCGGAAATTTTGGAATGAAATGGATCAGTTATACCACAGTTTTTTAAATCGTATCCCCATTTTGCATTTATTGTACTTCAATAATTACACACTCTAATGGAAACAGAGTATTAATACATAACGTAAACATGTATAAACACAAATATGTTTATTTTTTACTTTTCTTTCTTCTTTTCTTTGTTATCATGCGTCAACAGACGTGTCTTCTGCGACTGTTGTCATTTGTTCAAACACTGTATCATACCATACATTTCCTACTTTATCCAAGAATGGATAGAGACTTCTTACGTCCTTTTCCTTGGAGGGGTAACAGGTACTGGTTTCATTTGTGGTGGATTCAAATTCTTTATCTCTAACAATTCCACTGGAGTCTTCCAGACGTTAAAATGAATGAAAGATGATGAGTACGAGGCTGACGCTGAAACTACGCCAGATGGACTATACAGAAGCTGTTGGTATTTATGCATCCTTTGCAGACAAGAAGCAAGAAAGGAATCTTGTTGAATTTTAGCACTCATATCCCAAAATAATAGAAAAATGTATTGTTGATCATCTACAGGCATGTTGTGATGATAAGTTTTAATAGAACACTTTCTTATCGAAACAAATGATTTTCACAGCTATTTGAGTTCATTTAGAAGTTGTGTATGATTTAGCACTGTTTCTATTACTTTTCCGTTCTTCTGTTTTCCATTTTTTGTCCACAGCTTTCTTTTCTTCTCTGTTTTCAGACATGGTTTACGTGTAGCACAAGAGACGCTGCTTGGACTGATTCACTAAACCAGGGCTGGGCAGCAAGAGCGGATTCTACTCTCTCACGGGGAGCCATATGACTTCTCTTCATCCCCTTTCTTCCCCGCCGAACACCGCGCAGCGTTGATACAGTAACGGTTGAATATTAAGCGTCCCCGTTTAGAGCCTAGTTCCGCTCCCGATGCCCAGCCCTGCACTAAACAAACTGAGCCCAGTTACACTGACGCACGCGCAGCACTATGACAAAACAACGTCTCCTGTCGCGTGTAATGAACCTAGAGATACAAAACTTTATTACAATGTACTGCAGACACTCTACTTACAAATTCAGCTATAATCGGAAAGGGGCGTATAGCGGTAAACGTACTTAGGCCTATTCGGGCCATGTCCTCAATTATTGTACTAGATGGTCATTGACGTACCTAATCGTTCATCTATTTTTGGGGTCTTCCACTCGTTTTGCATCCAATACAGAAGTACACGATAAAGATGTAACGGTATGAGGGTGTGTGTCGTTTTATTGTAATCTGACAGAATGGTACATTTTTAGTTTTATTAGGTTTCCGATATAGTCGATTAAGGTCTATCAATAGGGATATCTTATGCGAAATTTTACCGTTAGATGGCAAGAGCATTCCATACGGCACAACATGTTGTAGGGCTATATATGTAATATGTTATATTTATAATTATTTATAATTATTTTGTATAACCGAGTATAATTTAATATAATACAATATTTTCTCCCCTCATAATTTAATTTAATTTACAATAATTAATTGCATAAACTTGTATAATACTGAGCGAGTCCCCTTAAGAGATGGATGGAGAAATCTGCATTATGCAGAATATAGATATGAGTATGAACCTAAACGAGCACTTTGAGAACAAGGTGCACGAATAAAAAATTAGGAACTTTGTCGAAGGTGAATATTGCCTCTGTAACCATAAGTTTTGTAAGTACCGTACGCAAAAATCAGGATATGTAACCACCAATGGTGTTTTTTTTTTATAGGAAAGGGACTATCAGGCTTGAATTCCTCGTATTTTTTTCTCTAGTTCCTTAAATATCAAATGCAATTTTTAATAGGCTGAAATAATATGATCGCAGTAGTATCACGATTATTCGTGCGTTTTTTAGGTTAAGGACGTGCAGTTTTGAATACTATGTAGGATGATTTTCAAAATTTGAAGTTAAAACATGGTTTTAATAATTATTAGTCTACATTAAAGGCATTATTCACGAAATGGAGTTTTGGAGTCAAGGTTCCCCTACTTTCGTATTTTATACATAGCCTATTATTTATAGGCCTATGTATTTTTTTAATAAACATCCCAGTTAGTCAGGAGTTTACTGTACGCCTAGTATTGTCCCATTGTAAAATGCAGGCATAAAATTCGGAGACTCCTACAAGTACTGAATATACGAGTAATCTAAGCTAACATAACTTGCTGTAGAGGTTGCATATGTTATTACAATTTTTCTTTGCACTCTCCCAAAATGAAACTGTAGTCAGCAATTCCTTGCTTGAAGTATTTCTTTTTGTTTAATAGCTAGCACTTTTGAGGCGCAATTTAATCAGTTACATTTTTTTAATGTTGAAAGCATATATTCAGAATCTTTTGGGATCTGATTGAAGGCAAAAAGCTTTCCCTGGTTTTTACATATAGGATGAATATAACAAAAATTTCCATTTTAATTTGTTTTAAGAGTATTTAATATACTAATACTAATACACTACGTAAATCCTCAATGTTTATATATGGAAAAACAAATGCACACGCAAAGTGCATCCCTCAAAGTACACGCGCGCTATCTGTTGGAGCTAGTTCTTCTACGCGCACGTGCAGTACTTGCTATTGGTTCCACCTGAGACAGAACGTTGATATGGTAGCCCTCACTCTCTCCAGCGCGGACCAATAACAGGTTGGATCAATAACAGCTCTCTTGGTAGCTTATAAACTTCTAAAACAAAAGTAAGGTAATTTGTGTCTTGCATCGGCCTGAGAATTGGTAATATTGGCAACGGCAATTTGTCTTAATTCTTTCGGCTGTCATTTCAAAATTTAGAACCCTTAATCTTGACTATTTCTGCCGTCTTAGCCAATATTTAGTTCAGCGTATAATTGATCATCAGAAACAATGTTTGCCAATAATTACTAATTTTGGTATTTTTCAACTCTCAACTCTGTTAATGTTGGTTATTGAATTAATTTCAGGTTAATTGTAATTTCATCTGTTACGCTGAGTGTTTAATTCACTGCTAGGTTAAGGCTGATGAAACTGTGATTGCCTTGGTCTAGTGTACATTCTGTACTTACATCGTGAGAATAATCCATGACTCGTTTCAAAGTTTATCTCTGCAGTATAGGCATCTGCTAGAGGAATGAGTTTTAAAAAATTGTTATTTAACTGCTATTAAATCGGAGAAATAGGATGGAAAAGGAATCATAAGTAAATGCTGTTATAAGAGCTGTTGTGTGCCTCATTATAAACTCAGCGGTCTCGGGTTCCATTTTCAACAGTAATGACTGAGTATCCCAAGAATTTATCGGTCTCTGTCACCTCAAATAAAGACCTTATAAAATGACAGCCATATTTAATTTTGTTCAATATTACAATTAGCCTACTTCTGTTTATCTTCTTATTTCCAGTGGCTGATACAGTGAATAATATAATAACTGACTCCCATTTCTGTACTACAAATTAAAACTTCGACCTGCACTTACATGTTAATCGTTCCTTTCTTCAAATCGTTTGGAAAGTACAGGGAGTCTACTATATGTACTGACCGCTGGTGCGGTGTTTTGCTTCTCGGCGACTGGGCATGTCGCAGCCGGTCGCACTCGTACGTTAACTCCGATACTTAAAACTTGTATAGAATCGTACCTTATAGAATATGTTGGAAATGTCGCCCTGCCTGCTAAACAAACGGTGTATCGGGAAAATACATTCTGATTGACACGATTAAGTTCGGCCACTTTAATGTTTCTGGTTGTATTTGTTCTACCGGTATCCTATGATATTTAAACTCATAATAATTAAAATACTCAATTTAAGAATAATGAAAAGTAGACAAAGTGTCTCCTACTCGTAAAAAATTGGACCGATTATTATTATTCGTCTTGCACTAACAGCACACCAAACTCCAACTTCCCCATCATGAAGAGGGATTTCTTGTACGCGATGTGGGTTTTCAGAAAACCAAAAGCAAGTGTTTTGATTATTTACACGACCAATCATGTGGAACCACGCCTCATCTGAAAAGAACACGAGCTGTGGGACGATCAAATCTTCAGCCACTGATGAAAAAAAAAAAAACCACTCACAATAACGCAGTCATACTACAGAATCGCCTTGTTATAAACAATGAACACGTGTACACTTGTAAGGCTTCAGTTTTAACAATTTTGTTGCTTTATGTGCAGAAGACACTGAAACCCCCACTTGTTGCGCCAATTTTGGGAGTGATTTTGTTGGCGACTGTTCAAGATGTTCGCCAATTTGGTCTAATTTGTCCTCCGTTACAACTGTACGTTTTCGCGTGTGTTTTTTGTTTTGCACTGAATCGATTCAAATCTGTTCACAATATCATGAATTGCAATTCTGGAAGGAGTAATTGACTAGGGAACGCCTGAATAAATTCCGCATAAACACAACGAACAGATTCGTATTTATAACAAACTTTACACACAAAAATGCGTTGCTCTAGAGTCAGCTGTCTAACCATTTTCGCGAATGAATGTACACTGAATGGCATATTTATACTGAAGGAGCGCGAGAAGCAAAACACCGCGCCAGAGGTCAATACATATAATAGAAGCCGTATATAATAGCGAATATGCAATAAACTATTCTATTTAGAAAAAAAATAAACATCTTTCTTCAGACATTTCATTAGTGCACAAGTGGCGATTAACAACACAAAGAACTTAAACTCAATAATTAGTAGGCCTACTGTAAAGCTCCTAAATTTTCATTTTGGTATTTATTGACGGACACAAAGTGAGGTAATACAATTTTCCCATAGTCAAACTGGAAGGTATCGAAATCCAATAACGAACTGAATCAGACGGGAGAGTCAGTGCAATGCTCTACTTTTCGTTCTTAGGCTATCACCAAATGGAAACATCGATACTCCTAGAAATATACAGCCCAATGTAAATCTCACCTTCATCCTCGGTGGACGATTAGTTAAAATGTATGGCATCAAATTCGAGATTCGTGGCAGGAAACCCAGCTGGGGAAGTTAAAAATTACTATCAATATTTCCTTCGGAAGGAAAATGGAACTCTCGGAACCATATGGTATATTTATGGCACACAATGAAATCCTGAGCCTGTGTGATAGGACTCAGGCAGAATTTACACGTCTTTTTTTTATCCCTGTCAAAATTAAACTCCTCTAGTCAACATCTTGTCATTGCCAGTAGAGAGTTCCTCTCCATACAATTACAATTCAAATCTACCTGTTAGCTAATGCCGAGCAGTTTGGCATATTCTACTAGTGCTTCTTTCAGAATTAAAGTAATTTCGGAGTCCTGTGTCCTTTGTAGTTCAAGAAGAGAGCTCCAGAAAAAATTTTCTGGCCATTTTCCCCCCACGTTAAAATTCAAGCCTATTTATACTTCAGAGAAGGAATATACATGGATGAGATTTTCCTATTTCTGCTATTCCAACTCACGTATGTTCCGAAGTATCCATGTTAGGTCGTTTATAGCTATGGTCGTCGTATTTTAATGGGGATACTAGTGCCAAATACAATATAGTCTCTAATGATCTGCCTAAATGTATTCAGGACCGCTTTTTTTTTAACTTTACCGCACACGATTATCTTCTGCCCCCTCCCCAAATTTGATTTTCGATTTTTCTTTTCCTTTGTTAATTGTTTGTACCTCTCTCCATTGCTACGTTGTCTTCCGTCATTTATGATGACTCATAATTAAATTAAATAATAGATTATATATATACTATATATATACGACGGCCAGCACAATAAAATCGTTATAATGTTTATTTCAATTGAGTTTGTGATTTAAGGGAGCACGTTACACTAAACGCTGTAAACGCAAGAATAAAACTGTCTTGCAGCGTATTTTGTATCATAATAATGCAGGCTGGCTACGGACTGGAAGGTCCGAGGTTCGATCCCAGGTGGTGACAGGATTTTTTCTCGTTACCAAACTTTCAGAACGGCCCCGAGGTTCACTCAGCCTCCTATAAAATTGAGTACCGGGTCTTTCCCGGGGGTAAAAGGCGGTCAGAGCGTGGTGCCGACCACACCACCTCATTCTAGTGCCGAGGTCATGGAAAGCATGGGGCTCTACCTCCATGCCCCCCAAGTGCCTTCATGGCATGTTACGGGGATACCTTTACCTTTAATAACGCAGACCGTACATCAGGGCTGGGCAGCAAGAGCGGATTCTACTCTCTCACGGGGAGCCATATGACTTCTCTTCATCCCCTTTCTTCCCCGCCGAACACCGCGCAGCGTTGATTCAATGACGGTTGAATATTAATCGTCCCCGTTTAGAGTCTAGTTCCGCTCCCGATGCCCAGCTCTGCCGTACATCGACAACAAGAAGTAACAGCTAAATTCGTGGCTCAGTACCTCGCCATTACTGACAAGTTTTAACTGTATATTCTTCAGAAGTATCGAGTAATGGTGGCTACTTTATTTATTATTTCTAGTTTAATAATAATAATAATAATAATAATATAATAATAATAATAATACATAACCGGAAGTCATATTTCACTTTAAAATAATTAACAAAGTGGGTGGAAGCTTCTTTCTCTCTCTCTCCCCCCCCTCTCTCTCTCTCTCTCTCTCTCAAGAACATTGAGTTCGTTGGCCGAAAGAAAATAATAAACTGACATGCAGCTGCTGTTGCCACAATATTGTCTTGTTCAGACATCGGCGTCCTTAATACTCCACTTGGTGAAGAAAGCAGAAATGTAAAATCGCCGCCCGAGAACAGGCTCGTTTTATCCAAAAGGCTACAAAAGCCTTTTGAATAAAACGGCACTGACCAAAGTCATCAGTGGCACCTATCACTTATCATACGAGAGTAATTAACTCCGCCTTTCAGGAACCTCTATTAAGAAACGGAATTATATTCCACTGGATAATAATTAAGAGTCCAATATAATATAATTTTCCATTTCTGGAGACAATGTAAATCAGATCTCTATGTAGATTAAATCACGCTTATTTTCTTATTACGAATTGATATAGTAGCTATTAAACACTTTTATTAAAGAAATTCACGTCAAGTAACGTGTAATTGATTAGAACAGAAGACACTCATCATCCTTGTACCACGACAGAAGATGCAAATCTCCACGCATAATCCGAAGTACACATATTCTGCGTAACAAAGACTTACTGCATCAGACACTTCCAGACGACCTTTAGGTAGATCAAGACTTCGTTGGAAAGTTAAGTACTATGAGATCTTCAGCAAGCCAAGAAATTAAAATACGATAGAAAATCCAGGCCAAAAACTTCTAGATTTTACACCACCATACTTGTAACTGTAGTTTGCTCCATGGAACTTTCGCCGCAGTAGGCCAATCTCGTGAAATAAATCACTTGCAATGAAATTATTGCACAATATTTTATCTGTCTGGATGAACATGAATTATGGAGAAATCGGGGGAAGACAACTGGGAAAGCGAAAGTATCCCGATAAATCGAAATCCCAGTGGAATTGTATGGACTTTAAACCAACCTGACTTAACTTTTCAATTAAACTAACATTGTATTCTGCAAAACTACAGCCATTGTGATAGGGGCCTATATTATCTGTGTAACTGTCACATGTGTAGTTGTATTAGAAGTAATTTGCATGTAATAGAAGCTTAATGTCTACTGGGTGTTCATTTCAAAGTGTGTCATGACGTCACTGTTGTTGGGTCACCGATTTGAAGCGAGTTTCAACTTATATGTTAGAGAAGTTGCCTATTATTTAAGGCGTTCTTCAATCTGAACTTGAGAACGTGTACGGTATAACTTGAACGTCGTAGCAACAGATGGCGGTCTGTACAGTCTGTGTGCTACCATAACCTCTTTCGAACTGTGTTTTGCGCCGGCAAGTCGTACGCAGGGTATTTGTTATCGTCGGTTGCGTACGGTAACATTCCACAACACAAATCAAATGCTCCGTGTCCATGTTGACCGTCGAAGTTAATGTCAACAAATACGTAAGTAATCGTCTTAACCCTCTCCCCATATCCCGACAGTACGTATTTCCAAACAGTTCACATTCCTGCCACTACCGGCGTTACCGTACGTATCGGCACGTACTCTTCAGAATGAACGCCGTACTTGCTAGCCAACTTCTCTGCCTCTTAGATTATACACCTGAGCTGCGGAAGTGTAGGAAGATTGAATTCTCTAGGCTCATCAGCTAGCCACATGACGGCATACAGCGAGCCAAGACACATTTTGAACTGAACACCCAGTATATCAGTGGTCGTTAGCACTCGCTGAAATGGGTAAAGTGCATGGAGGGTAAGGAAATATGTTCCGTCGTGCACAAGGGATAGGTAGATAGCATATCCGCCAGCAGTCACGAATGCACGCTAGGGCAGTGTCTTGTCCGCGGGTCTATATTAACCTTTCTGTTTCTTAAATACAGTACCTAAATTCATATTTGTATTTATCAAGTAATATATGCTATCTCTTTAAAATTATTTTTCACAGAAGAATTGTAAGAGGCGCTTACAGTATTTAACGTTGTTAACCTAAATATTAATCAACTTTCTGAATGTACAGCATACACCCATTCGACACCATTTTCTATGCAAGAATTCGAGAGGGAGAGGCGCTGTTATATTGCTCTAGATTTGCGTTACAACTTCAGATTAATTGCACTTTTTAATAAGAAAACTTAAACTTGATATTCAAGTGCAAATTTTCAGGTTAAATTAACACAAAATAAAAACATGCAAAACATTTTAGGCAATTCAGTTTGTATATTTTATGAAACGCTGTCAGTTTCATGGAAAGATTGAAAATGACATGAAGACTGCCATTTTTGAAAGATAACATTTCGTACATATACTGTAGTCATACGTTTCATACAAAACCTCGTGGTTTTGCGTCAACAATTCGGTAATCATCCCTTTCAGAAAAGTTATTTTTGTCTTTTTTCTTTTTATTTTGTTTATTTTTTATGACAAATGTTGGCCGAGCAGGGTAGCTACGTAATCTAAGACGCGGTTCTCTTAGGCTGCGCGGTCCGAAGGTTCGTCGGTTCGAGTTCCGCCTCTGGCATGAATGGATATACTTCATTAATGTTCTGTCCTATGTGTATCTCTTCTACTTCTGATCCCAGGCTAAATGAGGTCCACATATGCGTCGGTGTCGAGTGTGTGTGGCCGGTCCATAGAATCCTTCCTTTCTTTACAGGCATTGATTAAGTCCTACAACAGTGGATGAGGTTGCACAAAAAAGGACAAATATTGACAAAAAATAAGACGCAGTTTTAAGTAATGGAGAAAGTAATGTCTGTTATATTTATATGACATTCCGTACTTCCTCAGGTAGATGAACAGCGTCAAAAGAAAGAAAAGTTAATATGTAAAGTATGTAAATACATTCATAAAAATATTGTACGATCAGGTTTTAAAAATGAAATATGGTCTAACAGAAGAATCGCAACGAACGTGTTGGTTTTTTAATCGTTGTTTCTCTGTAGAAATTCCGCAGAAAGGGCGCACTTAATTCGGAATACAAATATGGATAGGAAATCCATTAGAAATTCCTCATTGCCACGCTACAAGATGGTAGGCCGATTCGGCATTAAAAATAAAACAAATCAATATTTTGCATTCCCTGCAAGACTCGTTTCCGAGCTAGGGAGCACTGTTCATGTTTGTCATTCTTATCATCTGTAGCGTGCAGGAGATTGTGAGGAGACGATGAATCTGCTATTTATGCCTATTTATTGTACACGGTGGGCATAAAGTACTGTTAGCCATATACATACCTCAAATATACACAGTATTTATGTAGTTCCGGTCATAATGCAGACATACATTCACTTTACACTAACTGTGTGTCGTAAGTGTCCAAAGGATCAGTATACCCCCCCATACACAAAATAATGCGTCGCCAGGTTCGGTGTCACATTTTCCTCAAGCATTGCTAGTTTGATCTGTTGGAAAGCGCGTGGTACGGTGTCCTTCAATTCATCAATCGTGTCGTATCGTTCCTGTGCAACAATGCTCTTGAAACCCCACAGTGCATTGTTACAGGTTGTGAGGTCAGGACTATCCATTGTACAATTTCCATTAGTGAGTACCTCAATGACATGTTTCCAAAGTTGGATTGGCCGTGGGTCACCCATCTTACCAGCTCCTCTCGACTGGCCACCTCGCAGCCCTGATCTCACAACCTGTGACATTGCGCTGTGGGGTTTCATCAAGAGCATTGTTGTACAGGAACGATACATCATTGATGAATTGAAGGACTCCGTGCCACGCGTTTTCGAACTACACCAGCAATGCTGAGGCACATATCACACCGAACCTGGCGACGCATTATTTTGTGTGAGAATGATGGGGTCCCTTTGGACACTTAGGACACAGAGTTGTGTAAAGTGGATGTACGTATGTCCGCACTACAACCAGAATTACATAAATACAGTAGTACGTTTATTTGAGGTATTTATAGGGTTAACGGAACTTTGTGCTCATTGTGTACAACTGTAGTAAGAGGACACCGATAAGCGTGACAATTATAATCCTACATACGCCTCAACACAGCTTTATGAGTAGCAATAGATAGTGTAATCAATATTTGTGTTTAAGCGCAACACATGCACACTCGATTTAATTGTATGTAAACTTATTTGCTACATTAATATCTTGCATTTCCCTCTATAAGTATAGTTTTCGGCAACTCATAAAAAGTTGCTAAACGAAAACACGGGTCATAAATCGCGCGTGTCTAAATCCCACAAGACTGTGCTGCCAATTCTTGCTTATTTTCATCTTGCATAAGCCCATGGACAATTAAGAGTTGACGACGTATCTTTGCTGAGCGCAGCTTATTTGTACTATGTGATATTATTTTATTTGTACTACCTGCAGCATCAACTTAACAAACAGCACACAAATATTATATTTTTATTACTTGGCTACAACAAAATTAGCCTATAGACCTACATACAGACTTGAGGGTTCAGATCTTAACTTTTATGCTAATTGTGTTCAGAAGCAGATTTTCTGCCAATACTGAAATATAAATATTCGAATTCTCTTCTCTGTGCTAACAGATATTACGAAATACAGTATCTATAGTCTAAATTATCTCATATAGGTCTACATTATATTTCTTTTTAGATTACATACATTTCTATTGTGGTAGGTATCATTATATTTTCATCCATACGTTTGAGATGAGCAGGACATGTAGCACGTATGGGTAAATCCAGAATTGCGTGTAGTGTGTTAGTCGAGAGACGAGACGTAGATGGGAGGATAATATTAAAATGGATTTAAGGAAGTTGGGATGTGACGCTAGGGACTAGATTAATCTTGTTCAGGATAGGGACCGAGGCGGGCTTATGTGAGGGGCGGCAATGAACTTTCGGATTCTCTAAAAGCCATTTGTAAATATTATTATATTTTCATATTCTTTCGGGTTGTTCATCTGGTCACAGTAGTTATATAGCGCATTGATCTTCTATCCAGGCGACCCGGATTCGACACCTTGGACAGGTCATGATGGAATTTGTGGTGGACAAAGCAGACATTCCAAAGGGTTTTTTTTGTAGTACTCCCGTTTCTCTCTATCAAGCTATCAACATTCCACCTTCCTCTTATTTCATCTATCAACTGCAATAGTAAAAATAGGCTGCAGTAAATCTTTGAGGGGTAGCACGGGATTCCCATCCTGATATAGAAAGGGTCTGGTCTAGTGATTAACGACAGATTCTTCATTAGGTATAATGAACACAATGATACTCAATCTTTAATAATATATTATCGATGAGTAAAAATGAAATCCTCGGAATTATACTGTTAGAACTGATTGCCATTTTATGTTTCTTTTAAATTAGGGTTCACTAATTCTTAGTAAAAAAAAGCACACACACACAGATGCCAGAAACAACCTCTTCGGTATCAGAAATGATGAATACATATTGTATCCTCGTGCAAATATTGGAATCATTATTTTCAGCATTGCTACATTTTGCCTTAGTGTTTTATGTAATGATAAAATGTATCAAAGCTAAGAAAGAAGTGAGTAAAAACTGAACAAAGTACTAATTTCTACAAACAACCATTTAAATCCAAATAGTAGGCCTACAGGAAGACAAGACTTGAAAACATTTATACGAAAAATAAAAAGAATTAGTAAATTTACGTTCAAAAAGAAGAGAGAGAAAGAGGATTGAGTCAAATTTCTTGAGGACAAACAGTAAAAAAATTTCTTCCGCAAAACGCGACCGACCTTTGATTTATTGTCTGCAATAATTGATGTCGCTACTAATACGTAGGCTACATACATTGACAGTACCATCGAATGTCTGGAGTACAGCAATGGGAAGTATAACGATGGTAAAAGGGCGGGGCGTTAAGACCGATATTACACTATCAAAGTTCTTTAAATTTTGACCAAAGAAATCGAACTAGATTTGACGTGACGTTAGAATCAAAGACACACTATTACACTATAGGGTAAAGTTGCCTATTTCCGTGATATTCCTAATCCCGTGATACTTTTTAAAAATTGAATGTCAGTCAAAGCTTTGACGTTCGACTATAGCGCCAGACATCTTTCTCGATAGAGTGCATCTTTCGCCTACTTTTGAGACATCGGTGAACTTCCTCGCAAGATACCCAATCCCGTGACATTCAGAGAAAAAATCGTATTACGGAATTAGGGATATCACGGCATTAGGCAACTTTACCCTACATAAAAGATCTTTGACCAAATCCGCCGCCAGAGGAAGCGTATTATGTATTTGATGCCAATTTAAAATGATCTGGAGCGTGGTCTTCTATATGCCAAGGACTTAAAATGATATGGAGCATGGCCTTCTATACGCCAAGGATAAAGGCACACGGCCATGCCAATACACATTGTTGTGATAGACTGGAGTGATAAAATGCCACGCAGCCGCTTAACGTTATTGCAGAAGAGAAAAATTGCTGCCTGGTTTGAACCTGGAAACAGTGTTGCCCAAATTAAGCGTTTATTGTGTAGACGAAGTGTTTTCAGGCAGGTGGATCGGTCGCAATCCGTTGGCCTTCGCGATCACCTGATTTGACTCCCCTGGACTTCTTTTTCTGGGAATTCATCAAGGATTGTCTCTACGCCATTAAGCCAAGCACCAATCCTGAATTAGTGGGACGAATTGAACACACGATACAAATGGTTACAATGGTTACGCCTGACTTGCTCACCAGAGTTCATGAAGAGTTGATACTTCGCTTACATTGGTCAGCAAAACGGAAGACATTTTGAAAATTGCACACCAAAATGTGTCAACGATTGTAACTGTTTTTACATTTATGTGTTTTAATAAAGATTTAAAACACTAACCATTCTTTCGTTTAATAGCTCTGGCGGCGAGGAGAGGGGGATTTTGTTTTCAAATCGACTCTAAGGCACCGGGAAGGGTTCTTTCTCGTGAGGATGATCATCATTTCAAAAAATTATCAAAAATAGTTAATTTTTCGATAGACTCGTTACTTATTTAAGATCCTGTAGTACCATAAATATTTTATATATTACGAAATGATTTGATTAACGTGGCCCAGTCCAATGCGATATATCATGCTATGAAACAAATTTATTTTATAAGATACAATATCCGTGTCACGATGGCTAAGTTTTATGAAAACCATTTACGCGATTTTTTTCCTGTTTGTAGTGATGGGAATCGCGATCCTGAAACAGTTTGAGAATCTAACTTGTCGGCTCATTGATCCACGAGTCATATCAAGTGAGTGCGGGCTAACCGGCGGGAAAGCATCGCAGTGCACTGCATCACGCCCCCCCCCCCCCCGTCAGAGCTGGGATGAAAGGATCGTCAAGTGGTTACCGCAGTACCAATTAACACGCGGTGTAACCACGGCGTGATAAACAAGAGATGAGCCACAGCTTTCAAGATCTGCTGCACTCTGCTAGGCTAATTATACCGGCCAGTACCACGAGTGGGTTAAGGTGTAGCCTTGATTCTGTGTCGTCAATTGTTACGTAATTTCTTATTTAACGTCTCTTCTGAACTACGTACTAATACTTTGTATTTGCTACATATTCTCCGACGGACTACGAAACGATGAGATGACTAACGACAGTGGAACAACGGTCAAATGCAAATTACGAGAAATCAAAGGAAAACCTGCTCCTCGGTCATTTTGTCCACAAAAAATTTCTGAAAGTACGACCAACTTTGACTGCGCAGTAATCATGTCATTCGAATAAAATTTTTGGTGTGTATTCTTATTGTTGTAGTTATATTCTGTGCTTGTCTTGAGGACGCGTCGCCAAATGTCCATACTTGCAGACTGCAAAGATAGATGCTAATTTTCAGCGAGAATTTATTATTATTATTATTATTATTATTATTATTATTATTATTTCCGCTACGGGTTGAAATCTCGGTAGATTCACCCTGTACTTGTGTTGATTAAGCCCATGGTTCAGACAACAAAGGGGTTTTCTCCAAGTACTCCTATTCCTCTGTGACATCTCAACAATTCTCTATCATTACCATTCATTACGAGTTTAATCCCACAGCCTGTGGCGCACTCTGGATAATTTCTTGACGAACCAAGTATCTACGCTTCTCGACACTAGCGACATCAATGGGCCACGCTCGTAAAGTTGGGCTAATAAAGTCAAAGTTAAAGAACCCTACCATTGCACAAACATAAAATTATCAATATATTTTCTATAACACTGCCAGTTCTCAACCGTAGTTTAAGTAGTAACGTATTCGGCTATAAATCCAGGGGCCCGGCTTTGACTCCTGACAGAAAAGTGAAGATTTTCCTCCCTCCTTAGGTAACGGGTGTGTTTATTTTGTCGTCTGTTTTTAACGTGTTGTCATGGTCGTGCTCGGTAATCTAGCGGTTACTATGCTAGTCGTTGGATCCAAGGTCCGAAAATTGAAACTCTGCTGAGGACGTTGGATTTGAAAGAACGATATAAAATCCGTTGCATTACTTCCTCCGAGAGTGAAATAAAGTTTTAAAACCGATGTAGTAAAATTTAGTGCACCTAGAAGAACTCTCTCCCTGTAACTAGAAACGTACAATTTAAATATACGAAGACCGAATAGTGACATAGTTACTAGTGTCCTGCATTGTTCGAACATGAGAGAGACAACCAAGTCTTATTTCATATGAAAAACTTATTACAAGATCTGTGCTAAAATCCATAACAGGTTAAAATATGAAGGGGTGTGAGTGGAGGACAGCTATTATATTTTTATCAAGGTGGATCAAACACGACGGCCTCTCTCTGCAGAGCGAACATCGGCGAATATCGAACTTCGTCATACTCAACAAACTTGAACCGAACATAGCGCCTGTAATGCACAACACTAAATAGCTACAGTGACTATGGAGAGACAATGAAATTCTATTTGTTACTAGCAACTCCTGGAACCCCATCACAATTACCAGAAAAATCTCAAACCTCACTAAAGTCAGTAGCAAGATTTTAAATGTGATTATAATTACTAGTAATATTTTAATCCCACTAAAATCACTAGTTGAATTTGAAATGTCATTAAAGCTGCTACAAAATATGAAAGGAAAATTTTAATTTGTAATAAGATTACAAGTAAAATCTTAAGATAAAAGTATACACTTCACACAACATGAAGGCGCTTGAGGGGCATGGAGGTAGAGCTCCGTGCTTTCATTCCTCGGCACTAAAACGAGAGGGTGTGGTCGGTATCACGCTCCTCCCGCGAGGAAGACGCAGTACCTTACTTTGATAGGAGACTGAGTGAACCTGGGGTTGTTCTGAAGTTTTGGCAAAGAGAAAAATTCCGTCACCACCCAGTATTGAATCGGAACCTTACAGTTCGTAGCCAGTTCTCTATGAATTGAGCTACTTTTAATCACACACTAAAATGACCACTAAATTGTTAAATTCTGTTAATATTATTCGAAACTTTTAAATCCCGTTACTAGCAAAATTGTCAAAATATCAAAACTGTTTAATACTCTGTGTAACATTACAAGGGACTAGCCGTTAGTGCAACGGCTAGTGCGTCAGACTTCCAACACTGATATCCGAGTTAAAATCCTAGATAGTTCAGGAGGAATTTCTGATGAATAGAGACGGTTTTGGGGTAAGTTCTCTGGGGACAGCCTTGTTATACTTGTCATATTTCCATAATTCCTTCATAATTCACAATCATGCTTATCACCGGTGCAGAAAACAAAGGGGCACTATTGTACCATATCATCTTCTCTATAAGTAGGCCATCTCCATGAAACGTTCTAGGAAGCAGGGAAATCCTTAGAATTGTACTCAGGATTCCGCTAAACTAGAGGTCAACACGACATTAGATTTAAGACAAAACTACATATATTTAAAATGGTTCTCTTGGCCTTTTATTAGCACAAAATGTCTATTTAATTTCATTGTTTTATTCAGATTTTGATGACATATCTTTTTTGGTATTCTTCCACGTTTTACCTACCGATGCTCCTTTCTTTAATATTTTGACGACCATTTTCTGCTCCAATTTCTTCATTTTGCAAGAAGTTTTCAGATCTTCAAATACAATTACTGCCATTCATTTCGTTGTACGCGTATGTTACATGTCACGTCAGCGAACATCAAATTGACTGCCAACAGCGATCACGAAAGTCTGAATTATTTACACGGATGATGGAGAAGATTATATGGCAGAGTCTTAAAGTTATGTTTACAAGAGAAGAGACGGAGGCTACACACAACTCTACTACCTGCCCCGTTCTAACTACCAACTACAAAGAGCAGCAACTCAACTACTTGTCACGTACCGTTCCTCGCCCCTTGCCGCGGCCGCGTCTACCCTCTCCTCGCACGTAGCTACCCTCCGTCGTGTAAAGGTGCTGAAAAAGCAGGCAAATAAACAAAACTTGCTACAACCAAAAATATAAGCATAGTCACTAAATTAAATTAGATATCAGTACATGAACCAGCCGTGGTATACACGGGTCTAAGTCGTAGGTTTCAGACCGCAAATGTCTCGCTTAAAGAACAGATATTAGTTTATTGCTGTGAGATCATTTTCATTTTTAATTACGGGATATAGTAGATAAACTTTCATTTTTAAACTATACAGCGTCATCTATTGTTAATTGGTGATATAGCTATAGTGAAGCATTTATGGAATAAAAACAGAAGAAACCAAAGTACTTAAAAAGAAAAGTATTCCACGGCTTTAATATTCGCCAGAAAAATTAGTAAAAGAACATCTTTTGAGAAGAATAAAGTAGTTGCAGTTTCTCTATACTTACCCTTCTTGCTGACACTAGCCAGTGCAGACTGTGAAACTCTTCTTAGCCATAATTATTAATATATCTTTTATGCGAACAAAAAATATATAGGTCTATTGAACGCGAAAGACTAGTATATAATCCTCATGGTGTAATCGTAATCTTAAAAAAAAATTGCACCAAGAAATTAGCTATGAATTTGTCATGAAACATTCGCCAGTCGAGTCCAAAGCGTATATGAATCCATACCCTCGTCCTTATTTACGTGCAATGCATGGCAACCAGTAGTACTGAGTACACAACATACTGAGTAGGTTGGAGGGCGTGTCTGGTGCCTAATATGGGACTAATTCATGTAAAGGAGTAAATCTGTACAGAAAACCGATTGTTGGGAGTAAGACTAACGTAGGTCTCAATAGACATTTAACCATTTTGTTCATAGTATCGGCAAAAATCCTCTGATGGAGGAAGGAACCCAAGGCAACTAAAATACATCTTAAGAATATGTGAAATGAAGATCCTTCGAACTAGGAAAATGTTCTGACAAGAATTTGTCGGTTCTAAACAGATTAGGCCTATATTGAAATTGTTCATGATTCCAGCCACCCTAACAATAAGATTGAAACGATGAGTAAGCCATAAGGGAAGATTCTATCAGTAATGGTGCAATAGCTGTATGTCTTCTGCAGAAAGAGTGCTGGCTACATAAAAGAATGAAATAAATAAATAAATAAATAAATAAATTAATTAATAATCTGTGGACGGTCGAAATCTGACCGGTCTCCTGAATAGTGTACGTTGCTTTGAAGAAGTCGACGATCAGCGCTCTCACCGTTCTTCTTACGATTTACTGTACGTATTATTTTTTCTATTTTCCCCCAAATCGATCCGGATAATTGGGAATCCGGATGATTGGAGTCTGGATAATTGGAATTGTACTGTAGGCTACTTAGAGCTGTTTTGGTCAATCATGTATTTTATTTATTACGTTTCGGCTTCAGTTGGTGTTCTTCCCAAGACGGTTATTACGTTCTTGTGTAAAGATCTACATACATATTAGGCGTACATTTACTTTTCATATCATTCAGTTATATATTGTATATAAGCTACTTCTGTTATAATTATTTTACCTTGGGAAAACTAGAGTTGTAAATTCCACTCCGTAAATAAAATCTACTGTAGTTCTTGAAATATGCCATTCTCATGAATAGATTTTAAGAAAGTGAATGGAAGGATGGAAAAATCTAGAACTCAGAGAAAACATCCCCCAAGACAACTTTGTCGGCCTCGGGTCTGTGGATGTTTGTTATCTATGCTGTTCTCAAATGGAGAAATATCATGTTGATCCCATACGACGGCAGTTCAATCACATTTCGTCTAATGAATAAGATTTAAATATCTTAAAAAATGCAAGAAACGAAGTGTCACTAAACGATACATAGGGTAAATTAGGGTCTGTTGGACAGTCGGGCATGTTGGACACTTTGTACTTTAACGTGTTACCTCGCCACTTGTGGGCACCACATTCTGCTAGAAGTTAATGACAGAAGTAGCCCCACTCGTGGCTACTTCCGTCATGGACTTCTAGTAGAATGTGGTGCCCACAAGTGCCGAGGTAACATGTTAAAGTACAAAGTGTCCAATATGCCCGACTGTCCAACAGACCCTAATTTACCCTACTTTTTTTTTCCATTACATATGTATATGCGAAACAATTATAATAAGTTTTTCTTTAAGTAAGGTTTCCTAACTTATGCATAGTAACAGTCTTACAAAATATTTATTTTCCAGAAACAGAATTCCAACTGTAGTTCTCAATATGTTCCACTTATAACCCATATTCCCATGGATTTACATTATGCAGCAACAATGGAAGGTGCTTCTAGATCACATCCCACTTCAGCATTCCACTACAAGATTGCTAAAGTGGCCGACAAGTGAGGCCTTGTCTGGCAATCGGCAGAGAAATGACAATATGCACCATGTCTTACAAAAGGCTATGCGAGCTATATTTAAAAGTGATTAAATTAGGTCTCTTTATGTCATAAGAATTTTTGTCAGAAAAAGTGCTCGATTGGAGACCAAGTCAATTTATGAGCTATACACCTTCATTAATTGTCATTTTATCTTGTGCAGGGGAGGGGACAGAAGAGAATAGTTACATGCAGTTCTGATTAACTTATATAGGCCTATATTTTTTTCTTTTAATAACGACTCGTTACTATATTGCATATGCGTAATTATCTGATGAATTGAATAGAAGATATTTTAAGTTTATCAAAATCGTCCGGTAGTCAAGAAAAACTACTATAATACTTTGTACTTCGGATAATGAGAAAGTGAAATTACGACTAGGAAAGAGTAAATAAAGCCTAAGAAAAAATCAATAAAGGAAGGGGCGGTGTGGATGTGAAAGGTTACAGGTCCGGGAACTTGATTCCTGCACCTGCCGACCCTCCCGCAAACCAGCCTCACTGTTTGCACACTACCAATATTGATATTGAAGATGGGGTGATTCAAACAGGAATAATTCTCCCCCACCTCAACATGTGAAATATATTTACACTGAAGCTCTCAAGTCGGATATACTATTAAGGAAACCTGCAGAATGACACGTGAAGCACGTGAAGTTGGTAACCCTTGTAATTCTACAATGAAACGTTACTGTTGTTTTAATTTGGCCCCGGATAATCTCTCCGCGTGTTCGCAGCGAGTCTTTCGTCTTGCTTCCACACAGCTGTACCGTCCTAAATAATCCACTTTCCCACAATTTTATGGGATGTGTTTATCGAAACAGGCTAAGCTAGTTCCTCATTTGAATCTTTCAGATCAAAATGCGAGAATCACAAGAATTCAGAATCTTTCTTTCCCGCCTTCTTTCCCCTTTTGTCATGTTTATTTACAAAGAGTTGACGCCAATTCCAGGATCTTGGTGGTAACTTATTCCACAGAACATAGCAGACAGAAATCCACCGACTTTATACTGAACGAGTATGTATACTACAATTTTGTTTCCAGTTTTATATGAGTATTTAATTCGATAGTCCGTCCGCCCGGCTAACTGTGCCCCTACTCACTCTTCTGTTTGGTTTCCAGAGGACTTTGCGGACTCACGAGATATGCTGTGAAGACATCTGTAGCCTCAATCGAGACGCTGGCACTAAGAGACGTACGTTCGCAAAACAGGAAGCTTAATGAAACGAGAAACAGCTGCTCAGTAATTTTACCTGAAACCTTCTCAATAAGAGACAGAATCTTCTATTGTCGTAAATTACGTTATGGGACACCCGGTTCTGCTTCTCTTTACAAGAACGCCATGCTAGGAAATTTATCGCCCTTCGATCCCGAATTGAACCCACCGAACTTAGGATCTATGGTCAACATCTTACTTCCTCTTTTTTCTTTCGTGTGTATTTTCTTCTTCCTCCTTTAAATGCCCTATTTGACATTGATGCCAGACGTTGGCGGCAATTCAGAAGGTTTGTAACGTACTACAAAGAATCCATTGGGTACCGGTACTTGGTATATACAGACGTGGACAAATTATTAACAAAATTTACGATTTTTATGATAATTCTGTTTACAAAATTTGACTTTTCAATTTAGACTACAGTTGACAATTTTGCATATTTCCATCATTACAGTAGACAGAAATATGCAAAAATGTCAACTGTAATTTAAATTGAAGAGTAAAGTTTTGTAAAAATATATAATAAAAATCTTCCATTTTGCTAATTATTTGTAAATTAGCAAAAATGTCAACTGCATTGAAGAGCCAAATTTTGTAAAAATATAAAACAAAAATCTTCAGTTTTTCTAATAGTTTGGAAATATCCAAAATGTCAATTGTAGTCCAAATTGAAGAATCGAATTTTGTAAAAATATACAATAAAAAACCTTCAGTTTTGCTAATAATTTGTAAATATGCAAAAATATCAATTGTGGTCCAATTGAAGAGTTAAATTTTGGAAAATATACAATACAAATCTTCAATTTGGCTAATTATTTGGAAATACACAAAAAGGTCAACTGTAATCTAAATTGAAGAATCATATTTTCTAAAAATATATAATAAAAATCTTCAATTTTGCTAATAATTTGTCCACGTCTGTAATGTAGTACACTACTTTCCCCTAAGATATCTAAATGAAAAATATGGAATTATGGCGGGAGAAAAGAATTTCAGGGAACCCTACCTGCATTTATTCTCTCATCATAAACTCCTCTTGGCACTAAAAGTTCTGCCGCTTCCATTCAGGGTCGATGAGATGATAAGGCCATTATGGAGTAGTGGTGAAGTTACACTGACAAGAGTAACAGAAATAGAAGGAGAAAACTACCATTTAAATCTTTGCTAACGAATGTTTCACAACTAATGAGAACCGAACTCCGGTCCCTTGGATTGGAATTGCCAGCAGTATGCATAAGCTACAGAACTGTACCTTTACCTTGGTCTTCGTACGGTTTCAACTCTTAGATCTTAGTGGAAAATCAACGTTTTTGTAGAATTAAAACTCTCGATATGCATAAAATCAAAGTAAGAACTTCGAACGAAACAAAACATTAAATAACAGATAGCTGTTTTCTTACTTTCTATGCATGTGAAAGATAACACACATCTTCTGAATAACTACTGAACCAACATCTCGATATTCGACTAGATTAAGTAAAGATTTGATAGCTAAAGGAAGAGATACTTTCACTATATGAATGGAACGGATGTACCACAAACACAGAATTCCAGCAATTGAGAAGCGATAAGAGAGTTCTAAAATCTTACTTCTGTGACCAAATCAAATAAAATCTCCGTTTTCATTTTCCATTCTGATATTCATAGACAAAGTAGTTACAAAGACTTATTAACCTCAACATGAAGACACGAAAAGAAAGTTTTAGTTTGACAAGAGAAACAATAGTATCCGGAGGAAATCTATTCCACAGTAACATGTCCACCACATGGATCTAAAGAACGCCGTCCACTATGGTTCGGATAGTAGCTTTTAGCCATAAATTCAAGAGAAACGGAAGTAATCAGAGGAAATCTATCCCAAAGTAACTTCGTTATCAGATCACATCTCAACTACACCCTCAGGTAGTAGCTTTAAGTTAGAAATCCAACGGACCCGGTTTAGGGATTCAAAAGTAATCGGAGGAAATCAATCCCATAGTAACATTGTTATCAGATCATATATCCCACACTACGCCCACCACTGTGGTTCGGGTAGTAGCTTTTAACCAAAGATCCAACGGACATGGTTTCCATCCCTGGAATGAGAATGAAAATATAGTACATTCCTCAGGTGTGTTCTTGGCCTACTGTTCGTCCGGTGTTAAGTGATGGCCTTGCGTCAAGAGACAGCGTGACCACTGAATTCCTCTTCTTGTCTCGTGTCAAATATGATTTCAGGATGCCCAACGTGGTGCAACTTTCTTAGAATTTTCATCCTTCATAGATGCAGGAACATCAAATGTTTCGGAGCTATTTATCGGCTCCATTATAAAGGAAGGCAGCGTATCTGTCGACATACTGTATAACTCTGAAACACTTGACATTTCTACAAATGTCGTATGGTAAAAATCCAAATAGTTCACACCATATCTAGTATTGTTCAAAATCCTCACGTACATGGACATGAAATGGGCCAAAATTGATTATGATGATGAGAATGATTGTGACGATTATGATGGTGATATCCCACAGTACTTGCAAAGGATTGAATCCATTGTAACTTAAGAATATGGTTTAAGTTTAAACAACTAGGGAAACGATATTACTGAGATTTTGGCACTATCAATTTATTGCACTAAACGTCATAAAATCAGTGGCGAAGCTCTTAATAGGCTTTTGTGGTTTAGCCTACCCAAAAAACTTCAGTTATTATTCCTAGTAACAGTAGGCCTATAAGTTCGTAATAACGATGTATCGTAACACTTGGTTGCATTCCGATCCTTCCATATATTAAGTTCACTGTTGGCAGTCATTCCAGTACGGGGAGAGCAGTGCGAGCCGCAAGGCTTATGGGAAAAGTCTCTAAAGGCATGGCTACGACCTTGATTGCAAGCTTCAGGGCGGAACGGAGAGGGGTATCGATTCGCTATATCTTCGTACGAAAGGAGGCTAGCCTTCCGTCACAATATACGTCGCGCTAAATTGGTGTTTTCTGAAAGCGCTGTATTGTTGAGTTTAGTTTAATGGAAGTGCGCGTGTGTGTGTTACATATTAATTTTGCGTAAAATGGCTCATATTGAGAGAACATTGAGGTCATTATTTGTAGAATTAAAAGAGAAATTGTTTTCAAGTTGGACGTATGAAACGAAATGTGTTTACAACGATAGGAGATCGACACCACATTTACATATTAAAATATCAGGTGAAGGAAGACAAAAAATAAATTTTTTAGTTTATGGTATAAGTAATATCCTTGGCTAACAGGGTGCTCTGAGACAAATAAGTTACATTGCTTTACATGTATTCTGTTTGGAGGTGTAAATAAGTGGTCATCATCTTCTTGTAGGGTCTGTGTCACAAAAATGTTAATAGAAAAGCCGATAAACATCTGCTCTATAAAAAGATAAACAGATTTTTTCAGCCTACCCAATATCTACATCTTAGCTTCGCCACTGCACAAAATCATTACTATGGGTAGGAATCTCTCTCCGGACCTGGTAATTTATCCTCATTTATTTCAGTCGTAGCCTATGGTACGAGGTATGATTGTACAAATCCAGAAACAAAATTTGGGCCACCTGAATTTTGTTTCTGGGTCTGTACAAACATGATGCTAACAGTGTATTTCTGGATATGAATGCAAACGGAAAGTATATATATAGGTAGGTCATTAGACCTAAGTCCTAAACAGTCAAGAATTTTTGTCTTTCCAGTACGTTTTAAAAATATTACACGCACCTGTTATGCTGGAAGGGGCACGCTTGAAAATGTTCTACGTAACAAGTTATATTTCTATAAGTGTAGTCTTGTGGTCGTTTTGGCTCTACGTCCATTAATTTCCTTCTATCTAGTTCAGAATTCCTATACCCGGAGAAAAGAAAAACTAAATAACAGATAGGCCTACTGTCTCATAAACAGGGAACGGATTTATATGGACTAAAAATATATGAAATATGTAAATATATATGTAGTTATTTTTACCAAAATATGGAATTAAATATGGATTTTTACCAAAATATGGAATTAAATATGGACTTAAAATTATAAAAAAATGACTATGTACGTTAAATATTGGTACATTTTAATCAAACTAAACAAAAAATATAATGGACGTACCTTATCTTCCAATGTAGTTTCAACAAAACACAATTTTTATTGTCTGTTACCATAACAATAGGTTACAAACATTTCTTTCAAGTGCTGAAAAGTGAATCTTCTTCTATTGTCTCTGAGGATAGATTTATACTGACTAAAAGAGCGTTCGACGTCACAAGAAGTAACTGGTACATAATTCAATTTCACAATGTCTGCTGGGGATAAGTCCAAGTTAATCTTCACTGTTGATTCACCACTCATCACAGCAACAACCTTTTGTAGTTCTTCATATCCAGGGTTTTTTGAAAGTACAGTGTCCACCTTAGCTCTTACTGCATCTGCAACTTTACCTCTACCACGATTCAGTTGTTCCACAGTACTATTTATAATTTCAAAACTTTCAGATAGTGAAAGGTGCCTATTTTGGAGACTTTTGAGCGTTTTTATGATGCATGAAAATGTATGCTGAATGTGAGCTAAGTCATTCTTCACACTTATGTCACAGGTAACTGTTTTCGCAGTATCAATTGAGACTGCATCTTCAGAGTCCAATGCAAGGAGAACATTGTTAATAGAGTCTATATGTTCGGCATAATATTCAACTGCTTCTAGCCATGTACCCCATCTAGTTAAAATTGGCTTTGGTGGCAATGGAATTTCAGGGTACATTTCTTTCAACACGTTAACTCTACTGGGAGCTTTGAGAAATACTTTTTTCACTGATGAAATCAACAAATCTACTTTAGGGAAATTGTCTCTGACCACTTCTGCCACACGATGAAATGCATGCGCCACACAAGTAAAATGAGTCAATTTAGGATATACAACAGATAATGCTTGTCCAGCTTTGACCATATAAGGGGCAGCATCGCTAATAAAGAATAACACATTATCGTACATAATACCCTTTGGCCACAGGATACCCATAGCTTCGTTGAACAGTTTAACTATAGTTTTGTTATTGCACTTTTCTAGAACATCACAATGTAAAAGAATTCGTTCAGAATATTGTTCACTTAACAAACCGATAACTACATTACCAACAAGTCTACCTTCTTTGTCGGGAGTCTCATCAATGGAAACCCAAATTGAACTATCTTTAATTTCATCTCTTATCTTCTGTATTGTCTCATCGTAGATGGATGGAGCATACGTCTTCCTAAGTGTTGACTCATCCGGGATTGTATGTTGAGTATATTTTTCAAGGAATTCCCTGAAGACCTTATTCTTTAGTTTGTAGAGAGGAATATCAGCAGAGAGAACGGCACAGGTCGATGTTAAACTCAGATCTTACATTCGATGTTGTTGGTTGTGTTAAAAACAATTGTCTCTGCTTGGAATTTAGTTGTTTGTTGGCCTGATGTTTACTAGTTGTAATGTGTTGTTGCACCAGGAACTTTTGTGTAGATGATACTGCACACTGACACAAATTACAAAATAATATTTTATTGTCAGTTGATAAACCATCTTCTTTAAATTCTGAAATGTAACTTGTTAGTTTTGATTTTAAATTGACTGAATGACGTACTTTTGGCATATTTACCGTCTTTATAGTATGATTTACAAAACTGAACCTATGTGTACTCTGACTGGCATTTAACTGTTGAGCTGCACAACTGAAGTCTGTTAAAAATTTTAAATTAAATTAATACAGTTTTGTAACTTACTTTCCCATTGTTGATAGGACTGCTAATTTTCAAATAACTCTGATGTTAAAGGGATTACTGAACATGTGTTTAAATCTCTATTGTTGAAATGTATTTTTAAAAGTTAATGGAATTTTGTTTTGTTTTATTGTTAAACCTAATATAATATGGACTGTTTTATATGAAATATGGAAAATATATGGAAATTAACGAAAATATGTACTAAACTCTAAAATATGGAAAAATATGGAAAATAAAAGTAGGATTTTTCAACCCTACACATTGTGAAACATAAAGATAATGCAAAATATAAATTATATTAGCTTTATAAGTAAATATGTATTTACATATAAATCCTTTCCCTGCTCATAAATAATGTCGGTTTTGGAGAAAAATTTTAGTTAGGGTGTGATGTAACAAACTAATCTAATCTTCAAAGTAAAGACCGCAATATTCTATGGTCTGAGCACCTTTCAGCGAGGTTTGTAATCCAGCAACAGTACCAGTTTGTGGTTTTTGATGCGAAGAATTCGGTGATACCCATTTCAACGGCTTCCAAGTTTTTAAAATTTATTCCACGCAGGAAGTGAGCCATGGATCGAAACAGATGGTAATCTGAAGGCACAAGATCAGGGCTATCTATATGCCGGGTGTGGTAGCAGTTCGATTCCTCCAAATTGCTGGATTTTTTCCATGGTTGTTCCAGCGGTATGGGATCTCACATTTCCTGTTTCGATTAACTAATGCCGGAAATTGCCTCTTATAACTTCATGAACTCGTACTAACCGTTGAGAATAATGATCCGCATCGAATGCATGTCCATTTGGAACAAACTCCCAGTGAATCACGCCTTCAAAATTCCACCAGACACAACATTATTTTAGGGTCGAACCGATTTTGTTTAACGACGACTTTAGCAAGTGACGGAGATCAAGCGACTGCTTTGAGGAGTCAGGGTTGCGGTAATAAACACATTTTTCATCACATGTGACAATTCTCCTGATGTATCTATGGGTATCATCCATGAGTTACAGATCTACAATTTCTATATGATTTTCTAAACGTCTTAATGTGACAAGGTTTTGCATTTTTTGAAACACCAAGTTCTTTTGACAACCTACGAGTACTTTTTTGTGCATAATCTTCCAAAACTCTGCATGAATTCTCAATATTCCATGCCTTAGGTTCGTCCAGAACGTTGTAAATCTTTAATGTCTCCACCATTATTAAAATACTGGAACAATCGTTGTGCCACACGCTCACTAACGACACCACCTCCGATTTCACATGTTTTTCATGCCACGGCAACAGCATTCTAATCTTCTTTTCAGTAGTGCTTTAGATGGACTATAATCTCAAACTTTATTATCTCCATTTTATATTCTTTGTTTTACAACTGACCACTGTCACATGGTGAAAATATACAATGATAACCGTAGCGTCCTGTAAATTCCTTTGCCAAACTAAAGAAATTAATTAACATTTTAGAAAACACCAAACTTAAAAAACCGACATTACTTATGAGACGACGTAAAATAATAGTGCAGTTCTTAAAAAAATCGAATACCTAACTTGGAATTTCAATTAGGGCTGAAACTAAGTATAATGCTGGACTGGGGCGTGAGTTCGAATCCCGTTGGGGCTGATTACCTGATTGCGTTTCTTCCGAAGTTTTCCAAAAATGCAAGGAGAATGTCTAGTAACCCCATGGCGAATCTCGGTTTCTTCTCGCCAGAATAGTATCTCGATATCTCAAATTCCGCTGACGCTTGGTAACTTCGCAGTTGCTAAATGAAATGAGAGATAAAAATAACTCTCACGGACTCTAATCTTTACTGTAAGTATTCTCAAAGCGATTTGTATTGTTGTTTAGTCAACTGTTCGAAGACAGGTTTGAACCTCATAAGTGACATTATTAAGATATCACTTATGAGTCCACTAAGCCAGGAGATAATAGAGTGAGGTGGCCAGTTCCTTTCCCCCTCCATTGCATACATCGCTGTCTAGTAACATTAATCAGACTTCAGATGTATACAAACAATAATTCTTTCTCTGACACATATCGTCAAGTGAGATGTATTGCCTGATAACAGATGTACATATCTGCGTGAATCTCAATTAGAGGGTGGATTTGGTATAAACTTTCAAAATCCTTTTCGTAAGAAGCGAGCTTTTAGTCTCTAATGTTGCATTGCTTGTATCAGTTCAGACTCAATTTCTTTAAATTTCATTAGCCGCAAACCATTACTGGTTATGAAATTAGTCGAAAATAGACCGAAATCCAACAATGTCAAATTTCGGCTTTTCAATAATATGAAATTAGCCAACAATTCTGTGAAAATGAAATACTTATGAAGACAGGATTTCGAGCCTTTGAACGTACTAAATGAAACCATCTTAGATATCGAATGGCTGTTGACAGAAGCGTTCGTGAACTGCCAGAACAGAAAAGATAGCTAAACATTTTGTAAAGCAAACAGAAATTGCAGAACATTATCACTTATTAACGATCTTGTCTGTACATTGTGCTACATTCAGACACTAATTTATTTTGTTTTAGAAGCCATATAAGCCTTTTCAGTGTTGGAAAAAGACATATTATAACATACTTGCCCGATATTAAAATTTCGCCAGTTATCTATAGCTTAGTTATTTAGAAACCATTTCAACGTTAACAGTAGCCTATAAGGTATAAGTAGATCGTGGTCTTTTGTGTGAATTTGTGTCTATAGACCTTTTCGCATCACTAGCTTGATTTTTTTTTTTTTTGCGGTTCTTACTACGAGGTCTACCCACTTCAATCATTTTTATTTAATTTTAGAAAGAATGCCTGATTCTTTAGACAACTTATATATTTAATAAATTATAGACCTACAGACTAATTCTCTATTGGGATCTGAGGAGTCGTTTATAGATCAAAGTATCTTTTTCGTATCTTCCTTTCAAGCATTTTAAATTTTATTTCGCATTTTTGTTTGTATTCATGACTCTGACGCGTAAAATTAAGTAGGAATAATAAGTTATTTAGAAGAATGCAATTCTGATTTCCTGAAATTATTGTAGTTTTCAATAGATATATTCAGTAAAGTTTAATACATTATATTTGCACATATTTTCTGTTGCTATCACTTCCATAACATCATTTTCATTTTCTGCACTGCATCAACATATTGCTGGGGTGCTTCTTCGAGCGTTTTCTTTCTTGTAGTTAATAAATGATTTACAACTTACATGAAACGTATCGAATATTAAGGGGAGACAACACTGAAAATCATGAAAACACCCCCTCCCAAATATTGGCTATTTAACGTCTTTAGAATGTATATTTGCACACCCCAAATGAATTTAGTTCGATTCTGATTACAAATATGTTTAAAAATGTTTTTAAATTGACTGCAAGGGGGCGTGGCATTTAAAGATGTCAAAATTATTTTTTCATCAACGACTTCTTTTTTACAAATTTCTGATTACAAATCTAGTTCTTTTTTCTGAAGTTGGCTCCCTAAAGTTACTAGATAAATGTAGCGGAAGAGAATCTGTTTTTTCGTAAGTTTATTTTTCTTGATTCAACACCAACTTTTTAATGACAAATATGAATCAATCTGGATTAAATTTTTACTGCAAGTATTTATGAGATAACAGCATGTTTCTACGCATTTATTTTGTAAGAAATGCTGCTAATTTATTTTATTTTCTTTTTCATAAATTATAGAAAAAATAACAAATTCAAAATTAAAAAAATATATATATTGAAAGTGAATACATAAGATATTTCATGAAATGAATGCATAGAAATATTTCTCTATGTCTTATGAATATAACAAAAAAAAGGAAGTTTCTACTAAAAACTTGGGTTTGAAAATATTTCTAAAAAAAAACGTACAAAATAAAAAAATGAAAAGTAAAAAATAATTGGGAGTTCAAAATTTGGATTTTATTAGCCATTTACATAGTAAACATGGTGTCAAAATTTGGTTGAAAAAATGATTAGGAAAAAAGTTGTCATTTTTAGTGGAGTGCCCCCTTAATATAGGGAAATCTGGCATATTCGTTTCAAACTTTTCAAATATTACGTACGTAAGCGTTAGAACTTTTTCTCAATGATGCAAAAAGAGGATTGTTTACATTCAATATTTCCGACGGAATTTATTTTGTAGTATGCAAGTACAGTATGTAAACTGGTAAACTTTTTAAATAAAAAATAATTATAATCTAACTGAAGCTTTTCTACATTGAAATCGATAGCGAAATAAACAAAACTGACACAAATGATACATTTCCTAACAATTATTTTGAAGAAGAAAGCGTGAGGAAGAAAAACAATACGGGCCGAATGTTTTCTAAAATTTAACTCAGAAATGAAAGAAGGACGAGAAAACCCGATTGAACAATAAAGGCCGCTATTCAGCAAATACATTAATTAAAAACAAAGATGAAATGCGCAACGCATTTATATTCGCTTCAGGATATTAAGACAAGATAACAGATGTTCACCGTCTGCAACAAATGCATATTAAGCCGAGGATCTCAACTTTCTGGTTTATCTTTGTCTGCAGACAGAAATGTAAAAATTGCAACTGCTTGTCATTCTGTCTAAACAAAGATTTTTTGCAAGTCTAGTCTTTCTCAGGAAGTATGGCAGCAAATAAAAACTTAATGATACTAATTCCATAAAAGCATGTTTTATGTTTCCTCTCAGACGGCGTCTAGTGTCGGAAACTGTAAACTACAACAGCGATGTAATTCCTCACGTCACCACTAGAATCGCTACTCGTCGGATAGTCAGCTGTTCACAGGCTGTACTACACTGCCATCTATCGTTTGAATCGAACACTGAAGTGTGAGTTTGAAATGCGCATGTGTCACAATGGAACGTACTCAGTTTGAATCATAAAAGGAAATCGATTTTTTTTCCTCTTTCCCCTGTCAGTGTATGCGTACTGCGTTGGCTTTAAAATTAAATTATCGGTACGCGGGGGCTAGCAATAACTTTTTTTACGACCAAAAACCCGGGGATCATATTATTTTACTGGGAAAACGTGAGCTCTGCATATAAGCCGCCATTTTTACAATTCGATCATCTCATTTACTCTAGCAAAGAACATCCTCTGTAAAGTAATTCTTATTTTCCTGGAGGAGTTTACATCCATTGCATAGTCCTCCCTATGACGACAGATATTTTGCATTGCATTCAGAAATACTTGCTTTCTTAACAATAGCGCCTGACTTATTGGCGGCATCACGCACAACACGTAATTGATTAATTAATGTTTTAATAGAACTGTCTTTACATCTGTTGACATCACAGCCATATTAAAAATATAGAAACTTAAACACCGATAATGATATTTTTCTTAAATAAGAAGAGTAAGACACTTCTCGATGGAGGGAAAAGCTCCATAATCATGCTGGAAATTATAATCAACTTACTAACAAACAACAATACCGACCATGATTATATTGGTTTATTAATGTTTCTAGTAGTCTTAGTTTATTGCATTAACAAATTATGAAACCAAATATAACGGCAGTATCCATGTGCTCCAAGTCAAAAGATTTCAATGTCTTCGGCTTATGCGCCTGGAAATTTCCTTGTGATGCCACACGCTGACGACATATAGGCTTACATTCGTAAGCGAATGCAACTCCCAGCTCCGCTACTCTGGATATTTTATGCGTATCAATGCAAGTGCCAAAATGTTGCAGAGTTGTCACCTTTGTCACACATAATTCTTCAGTTTAATGATGCGTTATGTATTTGCTTTTCTGTGGCGTTATATGACCAATAAAACGGTGAAGTATAGCATCATTCTATAATTGCCTTAATAATCGAAAACTGAACTTAATTTATTTCATAAAATTATACTTACAGATATTTTCAGAACAGCTAATCTCTTGATATTCTTTCGTCTTATGATCTATATTGGCAAATGTAATTAAATGTAAACTTCGTTCCACTCATTTCGGTAGGTTGGCAACGCTGTTCTCATCAACGATTTTCAAGAGCACTGGCGTGCACTGGAATGACGTTTCAACTGATTCTCGAAGTATTATTTTTCTTATTGTTCGTTGAAAAGTGTCAGTAGTCGATATGAAAGTAGGATAATAAAGAATGGCACTCCTACCGCATATTTAATCGAGAACATATTTATAGAGTTATGGGAGTGATAATGGAAATTTCAAGTTATCTTAACCGATGGCTGTTGTGGTTTAGATATCAATGCCAATCAATCCGTACTATTATTTTTCTCGCGGCATTCAAATCATTCTAACCTATCTGATGATATCCCCCCCTTTCTTAACTGTAAATGAGCACAAACGCTACTTAGGTATAAATTTTTCTGACATTTTGCATATCTGATTCCCTAACCGTTTCTAATGTGTATCATTTTACCTTTTAGGTGTGTTTCCAAATTATATGTAATACGCTTTGTCAAATCTGGCAACCTTTTCATAAGGGAAGCTAAATTTATTATTATTATTATATTCGATTCAGGAAAGTACTACAAAGATATAACATGGCCTGCCACTACGCTCCACGCCTTCAGTATTTACAATAAACATTAAGCTTGTTCGTGAGATACAACGGTCATGGCAAAACGTAAGAATATGTTATATGTATTATGGCAAATGTGTTTGTTTAACATTCATGAAATTTCTTACTTCTCTTGTTATTAAAGAAGGAATAGAGCACATTGATCTAAATCAAAATACTGAGAAGGCTGAATAATCTTAAAACTTAAGAGGTTATCTTAAAACCAAGAAGGCCTACTGCAAAAACTCGATAGTTTTGCCATAAAGTACCGAAGCACAGAAGAGACTGAGCAGTTTTATCTTAAAACCTATAACGTTAAACAGTTTCATGTTAAAAAGAAGTACTGAGTAGGCACAGCAGTATTATAATTACATGAATCGATGAAGAGGTTATCGTAAAACCATGTTACTCAAGGTACTAAGTAGTTTTGCCTTGAAGTGGAGTACCCAACGCATCGAAGATATTGAGAAGATTTAGGCATTTTATTTTAATTCAAGTGCTGACAAAGCTCAAGATGAAGTATTAAGTAGGCTCAGCAGTAATGCACTCGCTCACTGTCAGATGATATCTCACCAAACAGATTGGGATTTGATACCACAGAATCATAAACGTTTTCTGGTCACTAAATAGCCTATTAAGCAGATTATTATACAACATTTTGACTTCCCTTGTCATTATCAATTCATAACAATTTATTCATTTCCCGTCACATGTTTATCTCATTATCTCTTTGCCTGTGAAGAGCCTTCAGAATTCAGAAGGGACGTTGAACGAAAAGTTACAAGCAGAGGTCAAGTATTGTTATTATAAAACAACATTTTCTTGTTTTAATATAAATCCATATTTTCAGCACCACTGATGCAATCTGACATGACATAGGCTATAATGTGAAATTCATAATTTACTATACTTTTCTTTTAATTTGGATAGCTTAATACAAAAAATAGAAATGCTCTTTTCGAATTATAAAATTTATATAGAGTAGACCATGGAATGATATTACGATTATGAAACAATGCCAAATGACAACGGCATGGGAAACTGAAATACGAGTACTCAGAAGATACTTGCTCCTACAGTTTTTTCCGTTCATTGCCAATCTCACAAACTCTATCAGTGATCAAATCTCGAATACTATTAACGAGAAACCACGAGTTATTGGACTGACCTGCGACTATTCTTTCAATTTTATACCTGAATTACTATAATTTCCATCTGTTACAACAACAACAACAACAACAACAACAACAGAAAATTCAAGATGCCGTTTCCAAAATGTATATAAAGTGTGTGTGTATGTATGTAGGCCTATGTATGTATGTATGTATGTATGTATGTATGTATGTATGTACAGTACGCATTGCCTCCGAGGAAAGTATTATAACTGTTGAGATTTATTGACAACATCTCAGTTGTCTTGAGGCCGCAGTTCGTGAAAAACGACCGGGAAAACTGCATCAAGTGATTCTGCAGCATGATAATGTCCGTCTGCATACTGCAAACATTACAAAAGTTGTTATCCAAGAGTTCGGTTGGAAGGTTATTCCAAATCCACCTTATTCTCATGATCTTGCTCTATCAGACTTTTATGTTTTCCGCTCTCTATCCAACAATCTACGGGAAATCTGTTTTAATAACGAAGCTTCGCTTTAAAATTGCCTTGACGAATTCTTCAAACCACCAGATATCTACAGCCGTGGAATCGAAGAGCTACCAAATGTTGGGAGTAGTCACAAAAAATATAGGAGAATATAAATGATCAGTGTATGTATTTTGCTTATGAAAAATAAACCTACTAAAGCTACTTAGCTTATATCCATTAGCTTATAATAAGAAATGGCAAGATAAAATTAAAACCAATTTTATAATCAATAGTAAAATATTAAATTAGGTCAGTTTCTGTCGGATACTTTTCCAATTCACTGCGGGCTAAAGCAAGGAGATACACTATTACCTTTACTTTTTAACTTTGCTCTAGAGTATACCATTAGGAAAGTCCAGGATAACAGAGAGAGTTTGGAATTGAACGGGTTATATCAGCTGCTTGTCTATGCGGATGACGTGAATATGTTAGGATAATATCCACAAACTACCAGGGAAAACACGGGAATTTTACTTGAAGCAAGTAAAGATATAGCCTAGGTTTGGAAGTAAATCCCGAAAAGACAAAGTATATGATTATGTCTCGTGACCAGGATATTGTACGAAATGGAAATATAAAAATTGGAAATTTATCCTTTGAAGAAGCGGAAAAATTCAAATATCTTGGAGGAATAGTAACAAACATAAATGATACTAGGGTGGAAATTAAACACAGAATAAATATGGAAAATGCCAGTTATTATTCGGTTGAGAAGCTTTTGTTATCCAGACTGCTCTCAAAAAATCTGAAAGTTAGAATTTATAAAACAGTTATCTTACCGGTTTTTCTGTATGGTTGTGAAACTTGGACTCTCACTTTGAGAGAGGAACAGAGGTTAAGAGTGTTTGAGAATAAGGTGCTTAAGAAAATATTTGCAGCTAAGTGGAATACATAATACAGAACTGCACGTATTGTATTCTTCACCTGACATAATTAGGAATATTAAATCCAGATGTTTGAGATGGGCAGGGCATGTAGCACGTATGGACGAATCTAGAAATGCATATAGAGCGTTACTTGGGAGGCCGGAGGGAAAAAGGCCACCTTTGAGGATGCCGAGACGGGAGGATAATATAAAAATGGATTTGAGGGAGGTGGGATATGATTGTAGTGACTGGATTTATCTTGCTCAGGATAGGGATTGATGGCGGGCTTATGTGAGGGCGGCAATGAACCTCCGGATTCCTTAAAAGCCATAAGTAAATACAATATTAAATATCATCCCCTTTGCGAAAGCAAAATTTATAATATCTAATCACGAAAGTCAACTTACCTTCTACGAGAAATAGCAAGACCATGCGAACTCAAAAATTTCTACAGAAAGAAACTTACAGTACTGCTTTAAAGGAAGAAAAAAGAACTAAAATTATAATGAATGATAAAAATAATAATTCTCTGCTTTGAAATATTTCGAATGTGAAATATAATTGAAAAATAATAAGACTTCAACAATAGAATTACGAAAATTCCAATATATTTGTGGGATCATTAAACGAATAATAAGACGTAAAATCAAGAGAAAAACAACTTAAATTCTACAAAACGATAGTACTGCCTCGCCTAATGTACGTATGAGAGCGAAATTTAGCCCACCATGAGAACAGATGAGAAGTGATTGGATGCAGCAGATATGTTTTTTTGTTTTTTTTTAATATAGCCTATACACTTTTAGAGAAGAAACGAAATTTGGAAGGGATTGTATGAACAAATAAAAGAAAATAAGCTAATTTATTTCATCATGTTCAAAGAATACAATCTGAAACAACTCCCAAATATGATAATGGAGTTCAACCTACTGGTAGGCCTGTATGAGATCCTAGGAGATCATGAACATGAGAGAAACTTTGAGGATGAAACTGGCTACTATGCTCAATCCATGAAGTTCATGATAATGTTGGTGGTGGTGGTGGTGGTGGTGGTGGTGGTGGTGGTGGTAGTAGTAGTAGTAGTAGTAGTAGTAGTAGTAGTAGTAATTCTGGTAAACCAGAAACATAGTTTCTTCAGTAGTTACATGTTGTGACATATTAAGCCTTTTAAGCTGTAACTGTAATTGCACTTTCGCCTGTTTTCATTTGTAAGGTTAGTTTTTGGAATAAATTATTTTCTTATCATTTTTGTACTACTAGAGCTTAAGTATTTTTGAACTATTCCTTGGAATTATTTAATTTTTCTTTGATTTAATCCTTTAATGATCTAGAACAATGGTAGGCAAAGATTACGCCACATAAAAGGCAGCCCGCAATACACAGCAAAAGGAAAGGTGAAAGGAGGAGAAGGATACCAAAAATGCTTAGACTAACACTGAACGAGCAAGTGTTGACTAAGTAAGGGAGATCATGCCTTACCCTGCTTGTGTATTAAGGGGTTGACTCGCGAGTTACGAAATGCCGACCACTGGTCTAGAATGTGACTGCCCGCCGACTTAAAAATAATTTAATCGAAACCTCAAATCAATCCTTCTTAGCGACCATCTTCGTTTCTCTTCAGAATGGTGCGAAATGGAATGCTGTCATCCCTGTGCTCATACGGCCATCGCATGTAAATCTATGATTATCATATTTACCGTGAATAACAGGTACCTGGCTGATATTTCTACTCGTTTCACTTTACCTAGTTTTTCAATTGTCTATACTAGTGGTACTCACTAGAAATTACAAGAGAGCCGAATATAAGAAACAGTATCTGTCGGAGAGCCGCACCAAATTTCACAATACTCAAACTTAGTAACACGCAGCCTTATTACATTTATGGATAAACACATTCATTACTGGTTACTGTCATTGATTTTTATATTAATAGTTAACTGTTTTTTATTATTATTATTATTATTATTATTATTATTATTACTATTATTATTACATAATTTTAAGATAACTTGCAGTTATGTAGACTACTGCTGTGAAGTTGAAGGTCGAACTCTGCTACTCTCCAGCACAATTTTGTCAATACGAGCTGGTTGATTTGTGACAGATATCCTCAGCAAGTATTCCAAGTTCACATTGGTGAGATGAGATCTATGTTTAGCCTTGATGAACTTCATCTTGCTGAAAATCATTTCACAAATATACGTTGATCCAAAAAGACACAACATTTTATATGTACACGACACCAAGTTTTCGAACTGTTTTTCTGGAACTGTATTCCAAAACTCTAAAACTGAATTTATTTTTCGTTTCTCTTGAAAAATACCTTATAGTTCTGAATCCTGCTGGAGATCAATAAGATCATTTTTGAGATTTCTAATCTCAGGGCCAAAAATTGACAACCCAGTTACATCTGCTGTCGTTACTGACCAGGGATTTTCGACTAATCGAAATGGGTTTCGAAACTTTTTAAAATCACTAAATCTCACGCTGAAATCACGGCGTAGTACAGTGAGCAATTCTATGAAGGGTTGAGAGTTTATTGCTTCCTCTCAGTTTTCTTGAATAAAATGTTGGAAGCATGGGAAACTAGTAAAATCATTATTACCCAGTTCTTCTGTATACATTTTCAATTTTCCTTTTAAAGAAAAAATTGCACTCGTCAGCTGAGTAATAAGTTTATTTGTACCTTGCATTTTAATTCGGACATCATTCAGTATTCCTGTTATATTAGCCATGAAGCCATCTTTTAGCCACCATGAAAAAAAGAGTCTAGTTCAGGGTATTCCTTAACTTGTTCACTTAAAAAGAGTTTTATTTCATGGCAAAGATTTAAAAATCGTTCCCAAAACTCTTCATTTACTCAATCACCTGACCTCACCGTGATAAATAATATCATCATACTGTGAATTAAGCTCTTTGAGGAATTTTATGAATTGCCTATGATTTAGTTCACGTGATCTAATGAAATTAACAATGTCAATTACTTTCTTCATCACAGATTTCAAAGTTTCGTCGAATTTAGCAGCAAGATTTTCTTGATGTAAAATGCAATGGTATGTTAATAACTGGTCTCTATTTAAAAGTTTCTTTTTTTTTTAACAGAGAAATAAATCCCGTATGACAACCTACCATTGTCAGTACACAGTGATAAAAGTTTCTTCAGATTAATTTTGTATTTGTCGAAAAATGATTTAACACTTAATAATCGGGGATATCTGCGGACAAATTAAATTCGAGGACAAATTTTCTTCCGAGACAAAAAGCAAAATTCTGGGACTGTCCCCGGAAACGGGGACGTCTGATAAGCTTACGCTACACACTATCTTTTCAACATAACTTTGTTAAGATCTAACTAATATTGATTATTTGTAGTCTATATAGCAATACACAGCTTTAAAAATGAATTGTCTGGAATATTATAGTAAAGAGGCTACAGCAGAAGCAGATATGCAGTGTTTGACTTACTGGAAAACTGCAATTTTCAATTTCCATTAACATAATGCCTAAAGGTAAACCAAATACGAGTATAGCATACAAGTTTAAACATTTCACATCTCAAAAAAGGTGTTTAGCACGGATGGATTAATGTTTCTCTGTAAGTTCGGGATGTGAAAATTTCTGTAAAAAAAAAAAAAAAAAAAAGATCTACGAAAAACACGCGAGAGCTCTGGAAACGACTACAAAATCAGACAAGACGTTGCAGCTGTCAAGGGATTCTTCTCCGAAATACAACAGTTTTCTGAAGAATTGCGTGACACTTTCATTTCGACCGATATTTTATTAAGTAAGCCAAAAAAACAGAAGCATTTTTGGAAAAATTTATAGCGAAATGGAAACCTAATTCTTCTATATCAGTAAATGCTACGAGCAAAAGATGGATACATATTGGGCAGAGAATTCAAGGGGAGGAATGGCTGTCAATAGATGAAATCAAAGGTTCAGTGGGACGGTAAATAGCTAATGTAGTGACTGAGATGATGATCAATCTGAACCTGATGAAGTATTTCTACTGAATTGTGAATGCTTATAAAAAGTGGATTACTGGACAATCACCGAAGTTTTCAACTCGATGCAATTATTTTGTCTTATATGGCATCCAATATGACGAAGTGTAGCTTTTTATAAGATTGGGAATTCCCTCAAAACGTATATTAAAAATGAAACATATAACATGTCTTGCAAGTCACCGTCGTGGCTCAGACGATAGGCGCATTTGTCTTCTTATCTGGAGCTGTGCTCGGACATGGATTCCATTCCCGCTTGAGCTGTTTACTTTGTTGGGTTTTTTCAAGGTTTTCCCCGACTGTAAGGAGAATGTCAGATGGTTACATGGCGAATCCTCGGTCTCATCTCACAAAATACCATCTCGATATCACCAATTAACCTTGTGGAATGTAGTTGATAGAGAGTCGTTAAAGAACCAACATAAAAATCATGACTTGCACATGCATGCCGCAGTATTGTTGAATACTAAATACTAAGTAATTTTTCAGCTATAGGCCAATTAATTAATTCCAAATATAAAGTCGACATTGACAACGTTGTCTGAGGTGTTTTTGCCACCCGCTTCTATCGTTACTAAGTGAGAAATGTGGATCGAAGCTTGCATATACCTCTGTGAGAACTATCAAGTAATGAAAGATGTGGTAAATTATTTCAACAGGAATGAGGCAGTGGGTACTTGGGTACAGTAGAGCGTCTCGTTTAGGCACAGTGAAAACGTAAACGAAGTGCAGGTAACGTGTGGGGGGGAGGACGAGCCGTAAGATAAACATGAGGGATGCACAAAGTTTTAGTTACAACATTTAGGCTATGGCGGAGCATTAATTTGAATGATATTTTCCAAAAACACACAAAACAAAAGAACACAAATTTCATAACGTTATCATATAACCATTTTAACAAACAAGCAATTGTAACGTTGAAATAATTCAAGATAACAAATCAAATTTTGCTACTTATATGATGTTGCTTTCAAGCAGCATTTTTTACGGTCATGAATTTCATTCTCTGTATGACTGTCTTCTATACAGTACCTAAATAAATTAAACTTTGAGAAGGGATAATTATGTTTAGGAAATAGTGTTGTCACTTCAGACCAATATATTGTAGTTTTGTTAATTCGGCCACAGAAGACGGTGATATTATTTTAGTGATACAGAGAATGAAATTCATGACCGTAAAAAATGCTGCTTGAGAACAATATCATATAAGTAGCAAAATTTGATTTGTTATATTGAATTATTTCAACGTTACAATTGCTTATTTGTTAAAATGTGTATATGATAACGTTATACAATTTGTGTTCTTTTGTTTTGTGTGTTTTTGGAAAATATATTTGCAATTAATGCTCCGCCATACCCTAAATGTTGTAACTAAAACCTTGTGCATCCCTCGTGTTTATTGTATGGCTCGTCCTCCCCCCCCCCCCCCACAAGTTACATGCTCTTTGTTTACGTTTTCACTGTGCCTAAACGAGACGTTCTACTGTATACTAGTAGCACAGGCAGTCTTATCTGACTCGACAATGAAGGAAAGTCACATTTCAGATTCCTGCCCTCGGCTTTGGAGGAATCTGGAGCTGAATTTGTTGATCAAATTACTGTAAACAAAGAAGTTCAGGCCAACTTAAATACAATTCCAAGTAAATTTGGAATAAAAATCAGAGAAATGCAGGGTGGGAGGGAGGAGAAATACAGCATATAACAATATACACTGTTTATAATATTTTGTGTAGTGAAAAATTCACAATTAGGGACTTACAACTAAATTAAAATCTAGTGACATAGAAGTTTGCTAACTGGCAATCGTTAGTCATTTTTGTTCGACAACAAAGTAATGTTTTGCTATATAGCCTATTACAATTCAAACAAAATCAATGGATTCTTGACAATGGTTGTAACAATATATCTAGCTGCCACTTTAAGTTCAAAATCCAATTATTATGGTTTATGCATTTTAATGTTAACCATGTCAATTTAAGTGACTGATTATAGATATCCCTTTCTCCTCACTGCTCAACTTAGTACAGTGTATTTTTACTAATAGGTCACTTCTTTTAGCTTTTAGGAATTTTTTTAACCTTTAGGTCATGAATGCATTCATTTTAGGGCGTTTGAGGTAATTTATAGGACATAATAAACCTAGCCCTAATCATCACTATACAGTCCCGAGACACTCTGACTATGTGGTCCGTACGGAGCAAGGCATCTATTCGTATCAAACAGCTGAGAAGAACGCATGAAAGAGAGGCATATCCAGTCGCAATGTGAGGAAGATAGTAAATCTCCTGGAAAGCAGATTCTGAACGTTTGAATTCACAGTAACGGACTGGCTATTAATAAAACGGAACTTTGGAGTCTGGAGTTTCATACCTGTGAAAAGTGTGAGCTTCTGTGCTTAATTTAATGAACGCTATCAACCGCAGGTGCTATATAGAGCAAACAACAAAGCTTAGGAAAAATCGGTCTCGCACTTGCATGTCATACCTCCAAGAGATGAGGTTAAGTAGACATAGAATATGAGGAAGAACTCGGAAACTATTGTTATTATGTGATGATCACGCTAAAAATATCGATAATTTCCAGTTTATAGACGTGTCGAGTACTCGTTTCGATATCGTAACGTTGGCGTAAAACCATTGTTAATAGAATTATTCTGTTTCATGTATTTCCAAAATTTGCGATTTTAATCTCCTGAGTCCTAAGACATTTGTTGTTTTATTTCTGAAGTTCAATATAATTCTACACTTAAAAAAAGTCACTGACATGAGGAAAACTACTGAAAAATTCTGCAGGTGACAGTTAGGCCACAAATGCAATTACAGTATACTATACTTCGGAGCTCTGTACATACATCTCATATCATAATAATGTAGGAAGTATAGTATAGTATAGTCTCATGCAGTGCGGAGGTAAGCCTCTCTCTGAGCGCGGAAGTAGAAGGAAACCATTATCTGAAGACCGCTCAAGCTAACGCATAAATCCCCCTGGCCTGCTCTCAGGATTCAGGATGCTATACCCAGCTTCTCATATTATTATTATTATTATTATTATTTCATTTGAAGGACTGAGTTCTTGGGACCATTATAACGCAGCAATCAGTAATCACATAATTAACTCCTGTTGACAAGTGTAACGCCTGACTTGACACTGTGTCCATCAAATAATAATAATAATAATAATAATACTTACTTACTTACAAATGGCTTTTAAGGAACCCGAAGGTTCATTGCCGCCCTCACATAAGCCCGCCATCGGTCCCTATCCTGTGCAAGATTAAGCCAGTCTCTATCATCATACCCCACCTCCCTCAAATCCATTTTAATATTATCCTCCCATCTACGTCTCGGCCTTCCTAAAGGTCTTTTTCCCTCCGGTCTCCCAACTAACACTCTATATGCATTTCTGGATTCGCCCATACGTGAATAATAATAATAATAATAATAATAATAATAATAATAATAATCACTATCACCATCATTTACTTTCGAGGTACGTAGGCTACTGTATAGACTTCGAACCATTTTGTCCTGACTAATGTGAGAATATTGAACAAACACCATACATTCGTTAGTAAGGAAGTCCAAGGTCGTGTGGCAAGCATATTAACTTCTAAGCCGTCGTTTATGGCAAGACAAGACACACACACAGTCAATTATTGTACAGATAAATAAAATTAAATAATTTCCCTGACGGGGATCTAATCCTGACTGGTAGTCGAACACGCTACCACTTGTGCTACAACAAAGACGAATTACTATAAATTACGTAAATAAATATTTTTGTGTCAAACTTCTGTGCGTTTCTGTGTATGCGAAGTATGGTTAAAATCGATTCACGCGTACAAAGAGCCACAGCAGACTGACCCTGTAGGGCGGAAGGCAACTGCGGACTTCCGGTGTCGCGCCTGGCGGAGTACGCACCTGAAACCTAGCCGAGCAGAGAAAGACATCTCTTGACCTCAGCATTCAGATGAATCGTTCGCAAAAATCCCTTCCCCCTCAAGCCGTGTTATTGATTTTATAGCATATTTGCAACAAACATCAGCTGCATGCAGATCGAGGGGGACGCGGTCACAGGTTCTTCGTGCCAAAACGCAATTCGCTGCTTCTGTAAGAAAGTGCTAAGACACGTATTTCATCTGCGCGTAGACCCCATACCAAGAATGAAAGTAATATGTAAAATTAAAGTAAATATAAGCGCACATGCAGCAGTATCTCTCCTGAGAACAAATACTCTTTTACATAACTTACTCCAGACGACTAGAGACGTCACACAAGTGGAAATGTACTCTAATTTGGAATGTAGCGGATAATTACCTACTTATAAATGAGTTTTAGGGAACCCGGTAGTTCAATGCCGCCCTCACACAAGCCCGCCATCGATCCCTATCCAGAGCAAGATTAACCCAAACCCCACCATCACATCCCACCTCCTTCAAATCTATTTTAATATTATCCTCCCATCTACGTCCCGGTCTCCCCAAAGGTCTTTATCTCTCAGGTCTCCCAACTAACACTCTATACGCATTTCTGGATTCACCCAAACGTGCTACATGCCCTATCCATCTCAAACGTCTGGATTATGTTAGGTAAAGAGAGTCCAAGTTTCACAAACATACAGGACAACCGGTAATATAACTGTTTTATGTCCTAACTTTCAGTTTTAACGAATAATAATAATAATAATAATAATAATAATAATAATAATAATACGACCTGCCATGTATAATACCTAGAATGTTAAATGAAGACATGAAGAATCTTAGCGCCACTTGGGCAACTGCTTCTTGGAAATGTAGAGAAAATACAGGATTTATAACACTAAGAAGCGTCATCATCGTACCACAACTACTGATACCATTGCATTATTACTAGCGCTACTACTACTACTACTACTACTACTACTACTACTACTACTACTACTAGTAATAATAATAATAATAATAATAATAATAATAAACTTGCAGTTGTGTTTTAGCCTCATGTGTTACGGTTGGATTTACGGCTCTGGCGAACAGTTTTCGGTGAGTGACATGTACATTACCGCTAACTGTATTGCTGTGTTCTTTTCTTTCTTACCATTCCAATAGCTCGGGTTAAAATCATAACGTCTGATTGTGAGTAAGATTTGTGGTTGACAAAGACGATATCACGGCAGTTTTTTCTTTCAGATATTTCCATTGCTCAATATACTATAATTTATATTTAATAAACAAGCTATAGTCATCTCGGTGGTCTATGGTTAGCTACAGTGCTTAACAACATATCCGAAAATCGTGAGTTTAAATCCGGCCAAAGATGATAGATTTTTACATTACGATTAAAATCCTTAACATGGCTTTCTTCGAAAGAAAAGAAAGACATTGATACTGTTTGATATATTCATGGCACGAAATGTTATCGGCTAGTCGTTTCTTTCCCCACAAGCATATTGCTCTTCAGATAGATATATCTGCTGGTACCCCTGATTGAGATTCTGGCTGATATGTACATCTATTATCAGGCAGTACTTCTCACTTGATGATATGTGTCAGAGGAAGAACAATTGTTTGTATACATCTGAAGTCTGATTAATGTAATATGTAGCTAGTCGGCAATGTATGCAATGGAGAGGGAAAGGAACTGGCCGCTCTACCCCGTTCTCCCCTGGCTAGTTGCCTCATAAGTGATGCCTTGTTGGTATCACTTAAGAAGTTCAGACCTGTCTTCGGACAGTTACCTGAACAACATAATCTGCTGGCCAGTGTCTTCTAGGGCTGCAAAGGCCTCAGTCGGACAATGAAGAAAATAACACTGAAAATAATATGTGGGCAGGCGGCGACCAAGAAGCTGCAATGTATTCAGGATTGAATAGCAAACTGAATCTCGAAATAACTGTAAGCAACTAAGCAACTATTGCAACGTATCTCTCATGAGATTCCTGACGTTAACTACATCCCATGGGACACAGAAGAAATTGGATTATTTCGAATTGACGCCAAGTCCTGTAATCAAGCAAGGAACTATAGACCTACTCCACAGAAAAAGAAATACTGTATAATGCATGAGGCTATTCCCCTTCGCGTTATGCTAAGTCACATTCTACTTCTCTTTTCTAGAATGATTTTTCAGGGTTGTATCCGGAATAACTTACTGTAATATATTGTCGAAGACTTGTCCTACAAAGAACTGTAAACAACTGTCTTCGAGACACAACGATAATCCAAGTTTTCCATTTATTCCATTTTTACAGCACAATGTACTTTGGAATTAGTAATATTCACTTATATCCATCTCTGGGCTGTAGGAGAATAAGTTGGCGATAAAGAAGATTACGATGATGCATGAAAAAATAAGAGGATAATGCAACTACGAAGCATGAGATGCAGAAATAGGAGTAAATCTTAAGTCGTTAATTCCTGCAAAGCAGGTGTCTCGAATAACTCCTTACCTAAAATAAGACAGAATGCGGTATGCGAGATAACTTATGCAGTCGAAAACGTGCTACTAGAGTCGATCGTGATTTGGACACTCCTGAGGCTCAGCGTCGCTGCGTGTTAAGGACGCACTTTTGTGGCCTCCACGAGCAAAATCGCGACATCCTAAACCTTAATGTTTCAGGATCGGGATGTGACGCCTTCTATTCAGCGCCATAACAATGCTTGTTCGTATGTTACTTACCTACTTCCCTTCATCTGCCGGGAACTCGTAGCACGCGGTCCGCAACAAGTCACTTCCAGCTTTCAGCTAAGGCTATAATATAAAGCCTTGTATATCTGCATCTACATACTTCAGCAATTCTCTCTATTCTTTGATATTCCGACGTTTCTTTTTTATTTACAATTCGGAATGAGTTTAGGAAGATAGTTTTATTTGGATTTATTATATAGGCACATATGTGTTTTGTCTATTTTTATCTATTTTCTTAGATAAAGAAAATTTGTAGACGTCCATTTTGTTTAGTATTCATTTCATTCTTAACCTCAACATATTATATATTTCATTTTTTTACGAATCTGTGTTCACTACTTGTTTTGATTATCCACGATTCAGAACTCTATACAGATCCCTGCTAAATATTTCAATTAACGAAAAGTTAGTAACGGTTGCCATGAATGACAAAATTCTGACACTGTGAATAAATAAGTAAAAATTAGAAAGAATGGTGAAGCTTTACCAAGTTTAGTACGACTGTAGAATAATGTAGTCCCTATCTAAATGAACGAAAATTTCTTAGAGGCATCGAAACCAGTAATAACAATCACAGACCACATACAAATTTCTGTGAAGAGAAAGACGTTAAGTTTTTGTAGTCATAGCAGAACAATTGGCTACGATATGGCGCATCGTTAGCCGAAAGACTATACTTCGTTCCATAATGCCAGACAGGCGACGTAAACATTGCCGGCAGAGGAGGAGAGAAGCATAATTGCTATTCAACCAATGGCAGAGTCTCATTTCACGCTTGTCTTGAAGTTGGGGGGGGGGTAGAACATTTAGATCGTCCAACTTTAAGACAAACGTGGAATGAGACATCTGCCATTGGTTCAATAGCAATTATCCTTCTTTCTCTCTCTCTCCCTCTCTTTCGCAATGTTTACGTCGCCTGTGAGACGTTAGGCCTATGGAAGAAAGTATAATATGTCGGTATTCAGTGCCAAATATCCTAGTTTAAATTCCACCGAGTCCCTAACACATTTTGGTGGATAATACTGAAGTAAGGAGTTGGCATAGGTCTTCTCATGGTACTCCTATTTTCTCCTTCATTCCACCATCCAACGTGCATTCCGTAACGCGAGTCCTTAGGTGTGTGTGTGTGTGTGTGTGTGTGTGTGTGTGTGTACGCAGAATAATGATGATGATCATCATAATAATAATAATAATAATAATAATAATAATAATAATAATAATAATAATAATAATAAAAGTTCGTAAGTGATTAAAAATCAAATTTAAAGTTATGGTTTCACGAATAAACTTAACTAAAGCCCTAGTTCCCTCACGGGATGTGTATTGGTTTCAAGGATGTATAGCTGCAAAAAGTTATCGCTTCAACTACAGCGAAGTATAATATCGATTACAATAAGAGAGCACCATAAGTTTTGTTTTAATGTGTTTTAAGTATACAGGCCTATAATATATGTATATGTTATATTTGTGCTCTAACAGTTTATTAATAAATTATTGTAGTTTAACTTTGAACGATTTTTAAATTCCTTACATCGAGCAACTCAAAATATTTTTCTTTTTTACATTCGTGCATCGAAAATAAGAAGTAATTGCACGCATTTAGAACGAAAGGAGTTAATTAACGACTCTGAAACAAATTGCGTATTATAATTGTATAGACCTCCATCACGCACCATGAGAACGGCCCCAACTCGAAGGAGAGAGCGTTTTTATCTCTGTGCTTAAGTAGTAGACAACTGCGACGTGCACGGTGCGTAAGGCACAGGCTTAAAGCCGCGTGAAATGACACATTTTGTGACAAAATTACTACACCGAATGATTAATTTAGTTGAAAATATAATATTAAATATTATCGTGAAATTCTTGGTTGTAATAAGTTTTACAAGGCAAGTAACCAGCCGGCCTATCTAAAATTATTAATACTATTCACACAGGTCAGTAGATGAAAGAGGAAATGGAGAAGGTGCTGGAGAAAGAGAAAGAAGAGGGAAGGAGCAACAGCGGTGGAGGAAAAATAAGCGTAGCATTACAAAAAAATTGAACATTACAAAAATGAAAGAACTAAAGCTTAACTACCTGACACTAACAATCGGAACGTATAAGTCTACTTAGTGCAAAATAATCGTCCCTTTGATTTCAGTCATTATAAACTACAAGAAATTCTGATTGAAAATAGTATGTTACCAACACTTTTTCGTGTTGTGGAATGTTACAGGATTTTCTTAATTTGCATTTTATGTACTATAACGAACATCAAAAGGTCAGACAATTTCACTTAGAACAGCAAGTCGTGGCATCAGACAGCTCTGTAGCCTAGTGGAACTCGTTGGTCCGTGAGTTCGCATACTGTTTTTTCCCTCTTATCTACGTCAGTTATTATGGTAGTTTTCTTCTTTAGCAAGGGCGAAAAATTCTGCTAAATTTGGGGCGCCAAATTGAAGGGCAGACCTAACCATTAGGTATGACTATATTCTACGATATGTCGAGAATTTTAGTTTTTACTCTGATCTCAGGTTTAGAGATGGTGTTCACGTCTATATTATGATCAATAGAGATGAGAATTATATGCCAATGCACATTTGTATTGAAACAGCATACTTTACCTAAACTTTATAATTACATGGTCCATGCTCAATTAAGACGATTAACGCATGACTGTTAGTGCATATATGTGCATATTTTGAATATTAGTGCACATTTAAACGTTAAACGTATATTTCTTGCATATATTTGTAATTTCTACGTTTTCTGGACTTTTTAAAAGTTATTTGTGGCCTGAGAGTGGCTATGAGCGACAGCTACTTGTGATATCAAGTGATGTCATATCATCTGTCAAGAAGGTGTTTTTGAAAGCACTTTCCAAAGCGGGCAACTACCCGGAGAAATAACAGTTACCATATCCCCAGAGCCTGTGATAAGTAGAGATGGCCGATATTTCACAAACCGATATTTTGTCACAGGTATTTTTTTGTCACAGATAAACCTGTGACTGATGACGCGAAATATCTGTGACAAAATATCGCTATCGAAATCTGCTCCGTATTCAGTACTCTGTGACTGTTGCAACGTCTGCGACTGATATTTTCTCCTCTACGTCGTGGGTTTGCGCATGCGCATGATACAATAACAGCAATCGGGCGGTGGTATTTGATTATTTTTTCGTAATATTTTGTTCAATATTATTTTTTTCAAAGTGATGATGTGTTGCAAAGTTATTAGCGGCATTATAATAATATAATCATGAATCTGACATTTTGTTTTCATATTGGCTGAATATATGTTTTATAAATATTTTATATATTCCCCCGAGATCTTCACATTTTCATATTACTGTGAATATATATTAATGTATAAGTATTTTCCACTCAATTTTTACGCAGTAACAATATTTTTTTTAGTTATACTATTAATTACAAACAGAATAGTTACAGGAGCCTACATTATTTTAATAACTTTACATGTACTTCTCTCATTTATGTATGATCCAGTTTTAATGTATAGCTCTAACACGAACAGTGCAGGGTAGTATTAATTAAAATATTTAAACTTAAAATAAAATTATTTGTAATAAGTTCATTACCGGTATGTTGTTTATGGTCATTAACTCTTAGGAAATCGCACAGTGCTTTCTAACATAGGTACTCGTGTGGGGTGTTATTTCACCCAATTAATAGGCCTAATCAATGTTCTAAACTTGATATTGAGTGATATTTATCTAGATATTGTTAAAATCATCAACTTGCAAGTAATTTTCAACTTTTAAATATAATAATATGGGGTAGTTAGCAAAAATTGTCAATTTTATAAATTCCAAAAAGATCTGACATCTAGCAGACATTACTCCAACAAATCGTTCTCATTGCCCTTGCACACTTTTAAAATAGACCTACACTTACACATAAATGGGATAATTAATTACATTTGAAAATAAGGGGTATCAAACGTGAATCATGTTAGTTCACTCCGTGTCACTGAACGTTATGCTCTTCCGAACTTTCGAAGCATTTCTCACAAGCCGACAACAGCACCTATAGAATTAAAACCGAACGAGATAAAACTTATTTGGCTAAACTAACCTTGAGGTAGTTTCCTTCGTATTCCCCTTATACACCTTGCATATACGAATCTGTGACAGGTTAGGTTTGGTTAGTTTAGGCTTTGTTATGCCTTGGATATACGATCAACTGCATCTCCACAAACAATCAAATTCAAATTCACTTCCGAAATCACCGAAACTACCTCAGCGCTAGTTTAACCTGAGCAACTGTCTCTCCACAAAAAAATTCCTTATAAATGCAATGATTTTCACATCCGAAATTGCCGAAACTACTTCAGCGCTAGTTTCACCATCTTATTATAAATGATATAGTGATTACACGATTTAAATAATAATAATAATAATAATAATAATAATAATAATAATAATACCATTGGTTACCAATACTTCATCTTGTGTAAAATCCTGTCTGAACAACTGTCTTGTTCTGTAATTATTTTCTATTGTTTTTCCGAATACTTATGTTTCGTTAATTTTTATTCTGACTCAATATTATAATGTTAATGCACGACTTAAAATAATTTATCGATTATATTATATACAATAAAAAGGATCAATTTTTAAAACGATTAGGATAATCACATAACCTCAATTTCTCCGTACCCAACTACATTAAAAATTATCAACTGATTCCATATCTACAATCAACTACGATATAACCTCTTGGTATATGAGGTTAACTTTTTGCATGTTACTGTTCAGTTAGATTAGTATTTATTTGTTAATGGTAAATGTACATAATTTATTTGTTGGATTTTCCCATATAAACCACTGAAGTGTGGCGTGTATAGAGAAATCGTTTTCACATTGCACTGCTCTTCAATATTTCCTGTTAATTTTTATCGGTGTGACAAAATATCGGTATAATTCATGCATATTGTGCTTACTTAGCGATATAAAATATCGGTGTGAAAAAAAATCACAGATAAAAGTCACAGATATTTAATTGTCACAGTCACAGTTGTCACAGATACTTGAAAATATCGTTTAAGCTCAACTCTAGTGATAAGACGATGGACTTCGCTTGATGATGTAGTCCCTTATAGCGACCATTTCTCCGAAATGAAAGAGGTTAATATATTAGTTGCTGATTTAAATATAAACTCTTTTATTCATTGTTTTTATGTTTTCAAACTTCATGTTGTGTTTCGGGTAGCTAACTCTATTCACAATGGGGTTACATATGTGGCAGACGTGAAGAGAGTCACGGCTGAATCAAGCATGCGTAAGAACTTGGCTTACAGCAAATCAAACTACCACACCCTTCCTAGTACCATCGAACTACTAGAGTACTAGACACTAGACTCAATACAGACACCCATCTTGGAGTGAGAAAAGTATTCAAGGTGCTGAATGCTGCCATTAAAGTACGTGCCGAAGTAGCATGTGGCAAGGAAGGAGTTGTCAGACTGAAGGTGGCTAATATTCTGGAAAAGAAAGGAGAGATTACAGAAGTTAAGAGAGATCAGTAAGTGCTAGAAAGATGTGACCGCAATGTGGAGAAAAGATTTTCAACGCGCAAATATGCCTATGTTTTGCTGACAAGTAATAACATAGGTACAGTACATATATAAAATTGGGAGAAGATCATTGTTGCCAATAGTTTTATAAAGTTATTAAGTTATAGTGTATATGGTTTCTCCTGTAAAAAAATCATTTTAATTAAATTACTACTGAAAATCACATAAACTGTTTTCTTTTTAACCTAAAATTTTATTTGCCGTTATACGGCCAATATTTTTGTTTTTATGAGTCTTTACTACAGTCACTGGACTAGATCTTTAATTTTTAATAAATACTTTGGCATTTTAGTGCATTATATGTGCATGTTTATTTTAAGATTTTCAGCGCATATAATTCTCAACAGTAGTCATCAGAGTGAGTGAAGCGGAAGACACGGTAAAGTCCATAATGCAAACAAAGATGAATATTACAAGAAAAATTTATCCTTAAACTGAAATGAATTTCGGGATGGAGGCACTACGACTCAACACTGCGACTTTACAGAAGCTAGATCGTAATACCCAATCATATTTAGTAACTCTGCATATTTTAAGTTGTGTTCTTTAAGAAAGTTTGCTACAATAACACGCAGCTAAAAGAAGCGTTTAAGCATGTTACCCCTGCTTAAAGACATTACTTGGCAACAGTAGGAAATATTCAAAAAATCTGCATAACATTTTACTTCAGAAATTCCTGAAATTGTCTATGACGAAGCCCATGTGATTTTATTATGTTTATTATTTTTATTATTTTCACAACTACAGATATAACATTTTTGAGGCTCACTATTCTAAGACAGGGCAATTCACGATGATTGATACAGTGACCTGAGTTAATACAATTCTCTTGTAAAAACTGCTTGATCTTCACAGTGAATACAATCACGTGGCCTATCACTGAAGATCTGCCATTCAAGTTCAAATTTTGTAACCACCTCAACCACATTATTATTCATTATCTGTAATAAGACCTTTTATAGGATGAAGATACAGAAATTCTACAATCACATCTAGTTTACTATTCAACCCCCGTATAAAGACCGCTAATTAAGCTGTATTTGTAGTAGGAGTTACGTCAAGGTCTAGTGAGGAAACATCAGTGTTCGAAATTGAGCCTTTAACTGTTTATTACGTGGTTATTAATTTAACGACGCTGTATCAATTACTGGGTTATTTAGCGTTGATGGTATTTGACCTGATGATAAGGTCGAGGATTCACTATAGATTACCTGACATTCGCCTTGCGGTTGGGAAAATCCTCGAAAAAACCCAACTAAGCAATCAACCCAAGTGGAAATCGAACTCACCCCCGAACGCAACTCCGGATCAGCAGGCAAACGTGCTGCAGCCTTACCTACAATTCGTTCAATTACTGTCCTATGAGATAAACTGATTGCTGTGAAAGAAGGGATTTACCCTGATCAATATCTTCGACAGCTATGACTGAACATTCTTGAGCAAACTCACCTTCTGAAAATGGCTTCGACAATTCAGCAACTGGATTGGAAATCCTCTAGTTGCTATGAACTACAGATAGTCGACTTACTTCTTCAACAGACTATCGAACATTACTCATAACTTCAGTTTTGAGATATTCGTAAAGTATCATCCTATTTATTGCTGAAGGTTTTTGTGAATGTTACACCGGACTTAGAAGTTCGTAAGATGTTATACAATGTTGGGGGGGGGGGGACAATTTTATCAAAATCTAACATATATACTTCATAAAAACGGAGGTGCAAATATGGAATACTATTAACAAGTTACAAGATCAACAAAACTGCAAAGTCAAAATGACCTCTACTAAGAAAAGCACAGATCAAGGATTCAGCATCTTCATTAGAAGGTGTTTTCCCAATCGTAATATTGAATCCAGATCAATCGTCTCTCACGTCTTTTCTCGAATTTGTTTTATGACTTCTTGCGTTGCATTTTCATTCCACTGTTTCCTAAGTTTGTTGGAAGGTGAGGTTTTCCTCCTCCTACAGGTGCCAACACTAGTAACGATACAACGAAATAGAAATAGAAAATCAGGATATAAAGATGAATATTGATAGACTAATACTAGTATTTCATATCTGTGACACACTGACGTAAGTCATAACCTCAAAATTTACCATAATTTAAAAACAAAATCAATTAAACATATATTGCTATAAATGCAGATTATTTCGCTTTAAGAATAAATATCATTAATATTTCTAATATTGAGGAATAACCATGTATATTCAAGAAAAGAACTTACAGCCAAAATTTTCACTTTCCTCGAAAACGCAATAATGATAAACGTTTCAACAGTTCAGCTTCTAACTGCAAACTAACACATTTCCGCGAGAGAGAGTATCAGGGCGTAGTACTTGGAAGACTTCCGCTAGAGTAAAACTCGTCTCAGGTCGTATATCACACTATTTCATATTTGTACCCCTATAACACTTTCTCTACTGAATAGAGCGCATGTTCATCATCTAATATAAAAAGATATTAAAATTGAACGCAGTAAGTTACGTGTCCACATTTTTAGATAGTGCGTTACTCACTGCACAGTGATCTAACAGCCATCACCTCTTCACTGAAGAAAGGGTGCTCAAGGAGCAGCAGAAGCGCATTACCTGCCCAGATCTGGGCTAGTGTGTCGACTTTGGACACTGGAGATGAGCGATGCCAAATGGAATTTTATTGAAATAGACTATGTTTTCTTGGAACACTCCCCTTTACCCCACCGTCATTCCATAATTATTCCATAATTCACAGTCATTGTTATCACCGATGTAGAAAGCAAAAGAAAACTGCTGCACCGAGTCATTTCAGGTAATCAATCCGATCCTACGACGAATGTCTCGCGAAGAAATTTACCTTAGGAATTACTAGAATTGGCACTAACACCTGAGACACTAGTGGCATGAGATGATGTGTTTGTCTAATGTAAGATATATAAAATCTCAATACTACAGTAGAGGATGTTGGAGTTCTACATAAGTACAGTATGTGTCAGCAAATTGTAGCTCAATAGTTCAATGACTCACGATGGACTGGAAGTCTTTAAGTTTAAGCTCAATGGCGAGAAATCTTCTGTTCGACATTAGCTACTCAAAAAATATCCATGGAAACCAAAGAAGCTGCTATGAGATAAGTGCTTTTAGTGTAAAATAGCCGGAGCTTCATATAACGTAACATACTGACCAATCGCACGAATTTTTTTTCTGAAATAAATCCGCCGTTACATATATTCTCAATTCCGATAAAAATTAATATGCACGGTAGTTTTAGTATTCAGACGGTCTTTGAAAAGAGATACGTACATGAATAGTAGAAATTTATTGTAAACGCCTCTTTAACCCGAGTTGGTTCAGACTTGTTCAAACAACTCGCAGTTTTGACACACTGTTGTAGGTAAGGTAGTTGCGATAACGCTTGTAAGGACCTTGTCCACGTCGGATGTCCTTATCTTGACTCAGGATGTGAAACGCAAGACACAGAAACATCCGGCGCACTAGCAAATTTCAGAGGTCAGTGACAAAGTATTGTACGAGCAATGTTTTCTACTGATAACAATGCATTATAGTGCAACGTATTTGTTTTTAAAATAATTCACTATTTCTTGAAGAACTGCACGGGTGATGTACACTTGGCATCAAGTTCTGAATGTAATAAATTATAAACATCCATTTTCACCATGTACCCTAGAACTTGTTCAATTTCAAAGACATCTGCCCTGGTAAAGGTAAATAAAATTTGCGAATTTTACTACCTTAGACTTCTGATAATACAGTCTGATTCGTTTGGGTATGGATAATATTATTTATTATTATAAAGCTATTATGATAGTAGGAAAGATTTCTTGCTGGTTATATTATGATTAAAAGATGGGAGTTTCCATATGACAATCAACAATGCATAATCTGAAAGGATAAACGAATGTGTGTAATGTACCTAAATACGATTCCACAATGTTGTGGTATTCATTTGTAGAAACAGGTTCTGTGTTAAAAAAACATGCAGGAGATCGCAGGCGAAACCTAGTACGAGAAGCAGATCTAACCCCTCCTGATTTCTTCGTGTGTGGTTTTGTTAAAGACATTGTCTTTTCACAGAAATCCAGGAACATTGATGATCTGACAATAAAAATTACTCAAGCTTTTCAACAAATCACCCCTCTTATGTTACAACGGACATTGGCTGAATTGCATCACTGTTGTGAGTTGTGCAGGGTGCGCAATGGGAGTCATGTTGAGCTCTGAGGACTCTCTCATCTTTCAGTGTTGTATGCACAAAGTTTCATCAAATAAAGTTCAGTAATAAATGTTTTACGGTGTTTTTATTTTATCCACACCCAAACGGATCATCCTGTAGATTTAATATTTATTTTCATTGACAAGAACAAATGGTTTGTCGTATGGAAAATATTTTCCTTACTACATTAAAAAAAAAAAAAAAAAAAACACGTTTGAAGTTTGGATACAACATAAACACTGACACCATAACTCAATTATCCACTGAACCGGGTTCGTTCTTCAAAAGATCCTGTGAGATTTGTGATGAAAGAAGTAGTTATGTGAAAGTTAATTGTGAACAATTCTGCTTCTCTACCATTCTTAAATTATTGCTGCATTATCCTTGTATGGGAGAGACTGCACAGCGTCTACACTTCATAAGAAACTTAATGAAGAATAATATCAAATTATTAACTTACTCGTTGGAGCCACTGGATTTGCAAGTTACAATCCCCCACCTTCCTTATCAACCGATGACGAAGCCAGGTCCAGTCTTACAAAACGTTAGGTTTTCAACATAGTTATGGCAAATGATAAAGAAATTCTTCTCTAGGTTTGGATCGAAACGCACTATATTGCTTCACTTTTTAAAATGACTGATCGAGTTATGTTTAATACATACTAAGTGCATTACGATTAAATTCTTAATTATTTTTCTTTCAAAATAATATCCCAGTGTAATAAAACGCAAAAGTTTATTCCACGCGATATTATTAAAAACACAACGAACAGAATTATCAGTAGACTTAGGAATGTACTTTATTGATTATTTAATATATATGTATGAATGGTCAATTTTAATTAAACATTAAATTTGTACTAATTTCGGAGAAAAAGGTTTAGACACTAAGCTTACTCCGTAAAGGCACATTATTACATGTTTGCAATAGATTAGCACATTTGATCCTTTTTGTCCACAATTCGATCCATTGTGTGTAGTACTGAATCTAGTCGAAGATACAGGATTTGATTCCTGGCATTTCGTGTGAGATTTGTTATTAAAAGATGTTCTGAGAAAAGTTTCTCAGAGCACTGCGGTTTTACCTATCATTGTAATTCCATCATTAATTAAGGAACAAATTACCATCTCACTGTCTCTAAATAACCTATATAGCATTAAAGGCCCTTAAATAAAAAATAATATTGCTATTAAACGAGTTTGACTAATAATTATGGTGCAGGTAATGCTACACACGCTAAGATTGTGTGTATAGCACTGCATATTCTACGTACTGTATAAAAAAAGTTTACGGAAAGTCATGGAAGTATTACAAAGTTTTGATAAAACTTTTTTGTACACGAAGAGGAAATCTGGTTTCTAGATATCATTTTATGGCACGAGGTTTCAAAATAAACAGCGTGGCAGCGATTAAAGTATTTCTTGAGATGAATGCCTCTCTTGTAAGGCGATATCAAGCAGAGCGTTAGTATTCGAAAGCCATTTGTTATACAGATATGGCATAGAATACATCAGTTTGTTTGAAACCTTCATTATATTCAAAGAGAACAAGAGTTACACTTTTCAACACCGCCATCACTACCACCACCACCATCACAAACATCATTATCATAATAATCGCAGTGGTCGATATTATTATTATCTGCTACCAAGGACTGATATTATGTACAAGACGACGTTAAGAACTCGGTAAATTGACAAATACAATTTAAATTATTATAACATATTGTATTGTAACTGATTGTGGACAAGCAATGGCAAAAGCAGACTATTTTAACGCTTAGTCGAAGTCAAACCTTGGAGTTCGAATTCTGTTTACCGTACGACATGCGTCAGTATGTATGTATGTGTTTATGTGTGTCTGTGTCTGTGTGTATGTGTGTGTATGCATGCATGCATGCATGCATGCATGCATGTATGTATGTATGTATGTATGTATGTATGTATGTATGTATGTATGTATGTATGTATGTATGTATGTATGTATGTATGTACAGTATGTATGTATGTATGTATGTATGTATGTATGTATGTATGTATGTATGTGCTTATGTTATTAATGAATCATCCTGTGTAGACAAACGTTAAGGCCAAGACAGTATTGACTCCAAGTCTCAAAATTATCACTAAGTGTATGTACACCTATAAGGTGTACAGTTGAGATTGTCTCAATGGGAAAAGGGTCAAACTGTGCTGATAGATTGAGACGTTCAGCGCACAAATGCCCAACCCACAAATTTGCATATTGAGTTTATTGCTTTAAAGAGCTCCTCATTTTGTTCTCTTCTTAGTGTAAATAGGTCTAATCATCGTTCCCAGTTTTTCCATGAGACTTCAGCATAATTTTCGTTTGTGTATCACATTCCGCGCAAAGAGTTAAGTGGAAATATAATTTTGTGGATTGAGCCATTTGTGCGCTGAGCGCCTTAAATGTAAATTGCCCAAGAAAGAAAGAAATGTTTTCTTTCCTGCTCAATAATATTTTACTTCATGACTGTATTAAAACTTCTTCGGATTTCTTCCTCCTCCTCCTTCTTCTCAAAAAAACCACCACCACCACCGCCGCCACCACCGCCGCCGCCACTGCCACTACCACTACAACAACAACCATCAACACCACAACGCTACCACGTACCACCGTCGCCAAGCACCATCGTCAAGGGAATGTTTTCTTTTTCGCCCGTTCCGTTACTAACATCGCGTGAATATGCAGATAATGAACACGTCCTCCATTAGGGGGAATCCTTGATCATGATTCTCAAAGTCTAGTATTTGAAAAACCACAAAATGTAAGAAAACAAGGGAAACCAGAAGCCTTCATGTGAGAGATAAAACTTTGTCCATCTCCAGGGATCGATCCCTAACTCTCTGAATTAGCCGGATTGACTTTCCATTGTACTACAGCAAATGGAGTAAGTCTAGTATTAACATAATGAATTTAATTGTACTACCATGTACGAAAAACAAATTTGAGTTAATTTAAAATGGTGAAAGCGTTTAATATCTATCATGTATGACAGACTCTTCATATGAATTGAGTTTCTAGTATAATCGGAAAAAAAAAAAAAATAATGTCATATTACTATAGACTACATATTAAGAGTCAAAGTAATCTGAAAACAGATCAATTTTGTACATTTATTTTCCCATGAAATTAAATAACGAACAAATTAATCTAAAGTATTCATATATATCGGGATAATTATTTTGCTCGTGTTTCTAACTGTCGTATTTCATTTGCATTACTTTTTTTATTCTCCTCCCTTCTCGGCGCTACAGTCTTTGTGAAGACAAAGAATAAGCATAATCTGAAACTTGTCTCGGCATAACATCTCAACGATGATAAAAAGGACTCATGCGAAGTGATCTTCACTTATTACAGCATAGGATATATTTATAATGGACAAATAATCATGTCTTAGGGAGATTTCAAAAATAACCATGACTTCCAAAGACTCAAATTACACGCGTTTGTTGTTGCCTACTCCAAGTCAGATCTTTCATTTAAACAAATAAAAAATTGCTTTTCACTATATTTATCTTTCCTATGACGATACTTGTTAAACTACAACATGCTTATCGTATCGTATCGTATCGCACCTCACCTCACCGCACCGCATCGTATCGTATCGTATCACTTTCATTACATTCCATAAATTTTCTTACAATTCCACCATCTTGTTGTTCACTCTCGTATTACATTTAGTAAACCGAAGTCCATAATTTTTTATTTAGTGTCTTAAGTTCAGCCCATATCCATTTCAGATGTTTGGTCGTATCACCAGCGTCTTTAATCTTTGTTTTAATTTTGATTTCTTTTTTGTTTGTTTGTTTTTAATTCGTCTCTAAATTATATTATATCATTATATTTTCTCGGCATTTTATATAAAACATTCTTGGCATAGAATCTCTTTCTCTCTCTGTTAGGAATTATGTTTGTGCTCCACATAAGAGAACAAGAAGATCGCAACTGATCTCGAATAACTTATATCTTTATTTCAAAATTATCCATAGGGACTGTAGTAAATAATATGACATGCTCCAGAATTTGATCTCACTATAAACATTCGCTTATCTCTTTTCGAGCACCTATTGCTTTTGACGGATAAAATAAATCCAATATATTTATATTCTTCTATATTGTTAGATTTTCCATTGCTAATTACTGTATTTCTGTTTCTGTCTTACTGTTCATGATTTTAGTGTGATAAGTAGGGGGCGGATTTTAGCATATTTGCGTGTTTTATTCCTTAGCTGCAAATCATATGCTACCATTATATAAATGCATATTTCAGCTTCTAGCGTATATAAAATAAAAACATAGCCTATGACACTTAAACCAAGATTAAGAATACGGAAAATCGGAAAAATAAAATACACAAGAAATTCAGATATTGAAACACACTACAGGAGTTATATTTTATGTATTGCAATCTGACAACATGCAGACAATACACTGTTGTCGGTGAATCATTTTGGACAAATCCTTGGCAATCAACAAAGCACTCAGTTAGGTGCATTGCTGACTCACAAGGAGAGGACACGCTCCGTATATCACCGAATGAAATAAGATTGTGTGAGATGAAAGTACAAGAAGTACTGTTTAAAGTCATACCTGGTATGGGTGGCCAATGACCCCTCGTTTTGGAAATATTGGCTATTGTTTGTGACATACTTCCGTTAGGTGCCTAATAGGGAAGCATTACACTGTGTAAAAGCGTAGCTCATATGGTTGGGTCCTGAGTTGTTACCCAGGCGACCTCGGTTCGAATCTCAACTGGTCCTATACATTTTTTTTCTTTGAATAATGTTCTGAACGCTTCATCATGTTTTAAACAATTTACTAATTAACTAACATTGTAAAGGATAAACAAGGAAATATTGCTCACGTAGGCAGGTCACTGTTGTCTGTTCTGCTTCTATTCCAATTCATTTTGTACATGATTCATTATGATAAATGTCATAAAAACACACAAAACATACATATTTCCTGCACCATGCACAGCAAATGAAAGAAGGCTGTCCACAGTCACACACATTTTTCCGCACTTCTGCTGCGAAACAGACATTCTTCACATTCACAAACACTTCTCGTTCGTTTATTAATTTTGATCCATACCAGCATATTTCAAAATGTCTTTGAATATAGGAGCTGACAACTGAAAGTGAATTAAGGAGTGAATTTTGAGGGCATCCTCTCTTGAAGCAATTTGTTGTCCAGTTTGTAAAAGGAAAGAGCTATTTTGCAAATATTTGATAAAAGTCTTCATCTGTCTAAGAAAATAAACATCACAGGACTGGCGTAATCCAATACATTTGGGTGAAATCACTTTAAGGTTGCACGTTACTTAATTTTCTTCATTTGTAAATATTTCATCATGCAAAGAAGGGTTTACCTGCCCTTCCCACGAGTCCAGAATTAGAAGAAGTGGCTGCTCTTTCACATATGTCTTTATTACTTTCTCCAGGTATTGCTTATGGAGTTGAGATGTCAGCTTTCCTGATGAAGAACGTGTTATACATATATTTCCGAATTTAGAAGCGAGTTCATCTACTTGACGTTGCACTCTTGGGCCAAATTGTTCTTTTGGTTCTAATAATAATAAATATAATAATGAATATAATAATAATAAATATAATAATAATAATAATATCAAGTTTTAACAAATGAGAAGGCATTAGGATTCGAATGGGCGTTTCTAATGCTTCCCTATTGGGCACCTAACGGAAGTATGTCACAAACAATAGCCAATATTTCCAAAACGAGGGGTCATTGGCCACCCATACCAGGTATGACTTTAAACAGTACGTCTTGTACTTTCATCTCACACAATCTTATTTAATTTGGTGATATACAGAGCGTGCCCTCTCCTTGTCAGTGAAAATTTACAATATTGGGATGTTGCATTATGATGGATGAAAGTTGTGATCAAAAGAACAGTTATTCAAAACAAGAAGCCATCTTATTGTCTACTTCGTACGTGTATAAGATTTTGTTACTAGAACGCTGCAATATGATTGGAGGAGAAGTTACAGGAAGTGTTCGTAAGATTCTATGCATTCGCTAAACTCGAATTTCACCACCTGTCAACAATAATATAGGCACGATAACGCAATTTTCTGTTTTTACTTACCAACGTGGAAATCAGAATATTTCATTTTATTGTAGTGACAAGTCTTACAAACTTCTACAGTGTGTAGAGTGCACTGTATTTTAAAACAGCTTAGCTGCAAAAAAAAAATATTAATTTTGAATTGGTTTTATCAATGATTCCTATCGAAAAATGTGCTAGAAGTGTACAGTTTAAGCAGTGGGTTGAAGGACACGCAACTTCAAGAACTGATGATATCTCAATATTCTTATGTACAGAAGAACCATAAATAATAGTAAATTGCTATTTGTTTCAATTTTAACAGTGTATATATCATGGGTTTTAAGTGCATAAGTACAAGCATATTTTAGTACCTGCTAGTGATAAAATTTACAGTTGGACAAAAACGAAGGAATGGCGGAATGAGGATGTGAAAATTCAATTTCTACGATAAAATTTGCTCCACAGTAGTTATCTTTACCACAAATATTGTTGGGGATCGCAACCTCAGTACAGTTTATGACGAGCCGAGAATTAAAAATAATATAAGATTCGATCAGTGATAAATACTGCGAAATCTATAGAAGCATTTTACGAATTTCCTACGAGTACTACAATTTTGTTATCGACGCCGAGAAGTATGCGTAACAACAGTTGTCGCTCGCGCTTTGTTTCCCCGGAAACCAGTTAACGAGGCCAAGAACCGTAGTGACGGTGCGCGCCAACTGCGGCCGTGTTTCCGGGCAGCCCTGCCTCGGGCTGACAGCTGTTCGGCCTCGTGTCTGACTCGCTCGCAGTTTGATTTGTTGCTCGAGGTAGTGAGGCCCACGGTTTCACGTGGCGACAGATGATCTAAGAACATGGCCGAGTCCGTTCATTCATTCCTCAGTGCGATACCGACAATAACAGACTAGGTTAGCGAGTCTTGTGACATCTAATGCACGCTCTCGTGAAAACTTGAGCATTATGACGACTCTTTTGTTATAGTACAATGTTGCCAGATTTAAAGGTCCAAATTAGAGTTCCGCCAAACGTTGATAATTATCATGCTCATATTATAATGGAGATTTATTACAAATTTTTACTTCTTCTTAGGGCACGTACAAACGAATATTGCGTCCTCTCTTGTGAGAATTAAGGCCCAGCATTAGACATTCACGGTAAAGAGGGAATTGTTTGGCCTATGTAACTCAAGTCACCGCTTAAGATGTTACTGGACAATAACCGTTGATATTATTAGGCCTATTAGAAGATACCTCTGAGGTTCATACATTTATTATCAGACAGTACATGTCACTTGACAATGTGTCAAAAGAAGAACAATTGTTTGCATACATCTAAACCCTGATCAGTATAATACGTTAGGTACTATAGTCAGGGACGTATATAATGGAGAGGGAAAGGAACTAAACCCCATACTCTATTATCTGCTGGCTTAGTTGGCTCATGAATGATATATTATTGGTATCACTTATAAGGTTCCAAGTTGTCTTCGGACAGTTGACTAAACAACATTATTAGAAGAGGATACACTCCACTCCATATGATTGAGGTGTGTCGCTTGTATCGTTAGTCCTGTGTTGTCTTAATAACCGTGTCTTGAAGTGCAGACCCTGTGCCAAGAAACATACGCAGTTACTACTTAAGACAACCCAGGGAAAACGCAAGACAAGGGACATACGCAGTTACTGCTTACGACAACCCATGGAAAACGCAAGACAAGGGACAAACGCAGTTACTGCTTAAGACAACCCATGGAAAACGCAATATAAGGGATACACGCAGTTATTTCTTAAGACAACCCATGGAAAACGCAAGACAAGGGACACACGCAGTTACTGCTTAAGACAACCCAGGGAAAAAGCAAGACAAGGGACACACGTAGTTACTGCTTAAGACAAACCAGGGAAAACACAAGACAAGGGACACATGTAGTTACTGCTTAAGACAACCCAGGGAAAACACAAGACAAGGGACACATGTAGTTACTGCTTAAGACAGCCCAGGGAAAAAGCAAGACAAGGGACACACATAGTTACTGTTTAAGACAACCCATGGAAAACGCAAGACAAGGGACACATGTAGTTACTGCTTAAGACAATCCATGGGAAACACAAGACAAGTGGCACACGCCGTCACCGGTTAAGGAAACTCAGGAGGAATACAAGAAAATGGACATAGGCACTCAATAACCACTTAACACAATACAAAGGACACACCTAGTCTGTCTCTGAAAGGGATGCTTTAAATCGAACTCGGTGTCGCTGGGTTTGTTGCTAATTATACAATAATAATAATAATAATAATAATAATAATAATAATAATAATAATAATAATAATAATACACTGCTATCTAAACGGGGTTCCCCGCCGTAGCTGCGTGGCATAAATGCTATTTCTTGGACCAGTGCACTGCAGTGATACGGAAGAAGCGCTGGTTCGAATCTACATGGGAAGATATTTTCTCATGAAATATCGACCAGTCTATGGAACCGGTGCCGTCAAGTATCGTGATGAATGGGGAGTGAATAGCGAAATTCGATTTCGTAAGTCAGATATAACGGCTCGAGGGATCATAGTCCTGACTGTAAGTTACGTATTGACTGAATCATCGTTCACCTCGGCTGGTCGGCCCTGGTTCTCCATGGGATGTCGCGCTACGAATCGGATCTCTAAATTTACATCAACGCTATCCGTCACTGTACACACTTACTTTATGTTTATCTATTATGTGAAAAGAAACAATAAATGCAGCGCTTCTATTTCCTTCTTCCTTACGATTACTTTGTGAAATTAACACTTAATTTCGGTGTGGACACAAATTAAAAAGTTATGTAAACAATGTAATATACGTTTTCATAAATGTTAACATTAGCATTGTTATTCAACAACGTCCATTAATTTTGATCTTATCATCGATCATATTCCCAACGAGCAGAATAAATATTACAGAATTTAGAACTTGCAGTGGATTTTTTTTATCTAACGTTACATTGTAAACATTCATAAACGATTAAAAACAATGACATAGATATACGTATTTGAACTATGGTGAAGTCGCCTGCATAGTCGTTTTATCGCCACAAAACTGTCGAGATTTATCAGAGATTGAAGTAAGCCCCTTGGCTAAGGTATGGTCCATGACAATATTGATGACATGAACGACTACACTGATAAGTTGATGATTAGTTCACACGGATTTCTTTCCTACTCGATATTTCTGTTATTTCTATTACATTAGATTCTAATCAATTTTTGAAGTGTGGATTTCTAGCACAAACTATGCTTTGAAAGCTATTTTCTGCAGCATGAATGTATCCGTGCATAAATTTACCTCTCTCTAAGAGCGTCATTTAAGATGGGGGATTTCGCCAACATACAGTCACTTGAGTGTCAGTTATAGTGGAAACGAAGTCAAAATTTTTTGTTGGAGAAGAAATGAAGAGGATATAGGTTAATGGTTTCTCACGTAGGGGTTCAATATTAACGCATTAAGATTTATCGTAGAACGATTGTGAGGAGATTTCCATTATTGCATAAGGCAATTTGCAATGTGTATAAAAAAATGTACAAAGATTTTAAATACACAACACGCATTCAAACGCATCAATATCGGAAATGATCTGGAAATTATTTGCTGTAACAGTCCGAAACTGTAGAATCTATTGACAACTTTTCTTTAAGGACGGACACGTTTGGCCGGCTTCATTATCTTTCTTATGAGGATTTTGAACTAATTCTGTATATTTACTACTTCTCTTTATCTGGGAAACATGGCGTAATACCACTGCGTAACACAACACAGAACAAACACAAGAAACAACAGTTCTGCAATAGAGAGGTAACTTTTTTATTTTCCTGCCGGGAATTGGATCCTGTGCCGTTGGATCTTCAGATAGAACTACAACTGCTTGACTCGCAGCGAAGAACTGAATGAATAAATAAGGTCGAAAACCAAACACATGATACATTTTCGGACATCAAACAAATATTATGAAAAACTAAAAAAATCCAGTTGAGTACAAGAAGTTTGTCTTGCAATTGTGATGACAAGATTTAATTTTCAAGTGTATTAGTAGAGTAGAGTAGAATGTTCGAGGTTCAATTCCGTATGCTACTATGCTCAACATTTTCTCGTAATTTTCTTGGTGATACCTCAATCTGGGACAACACCAATTTTCAACCATGTACGCAGCGATAAAGAAAGCAAAATTAAATCAGATTAACATGAAATTGTCTTGTAAGTGCAATTATAATAAAAACATACAATACAGTCAAGTTTGTTTAATACTTTTATCTACGGTCCAGAAAAAGTGGAGGTTAGTTAGTGAAGCCGCTCCCTCCATAATCAGTACAAACAAAATATAATTAACGGAATTGTCCGGTAGTTAGCATACCACTTGTCCGCCACCTAAGAAAATACACAAAAACAATGAACACACACCCAAGCTCTATGACGAGAGAAAAATCTCTATTCCCCTCCCCCCGGGAATAGAACCTGGTTCCTTTGGATTCATAGTTGAAAATGCCATTGCGGAGGCTACAGAAAGCCACGTACTTTATCTATAAAACAAGACGAACCTTTACTTTCACAATAATAATTAACAATACAGCTATTCGTCATTTATAACAATAGCGTTCCGTGATAATTTTTTAATAACAGTTAGGCTCTATTTGTAGTTAGGAATTGAACTGATGTCTGAAGTCTAGTCGAGGTACTAATATTTTTATTACCTAGCCTCTTTTATTTGTTAATTCATATAATATATTATATGCTGATGGCTTCGTCCAGGTCCGCTGAACCCAGTTCTGTGAAATTTATGATGGAAAGTTGGCTGGGGTGTAGCTTTTTCTTCAAGTAGCTGGAATCCCCTACTGTTTCTTTTTCAATGCTTCCTCATTTACTAGAGTTTCTGGACAGATTATGTGATTTGAAATTGGCGTTAAATAAAGAAAACAACATTAGTTATCTCTAATACAAAATTAATTTTGTTGTTCCTTATCAGTTGAATATTTCAGTTTCAAATTCAATTTTCGCTACTGAATCTGAATGCTGATTTTGAAATGTAATAAATGCCTGCGAAGTCGGTTTTCAACCAAAATTACGTGCATTAATCACGGGCTCAATAATACGTTGAACGAAAACTATGATGTGACTATGTACGGTAAGGTTCGTGAAGAACTTTGTGCAACCCTGAGGCAGCATATTGGTTGCACCTGGACTGTGCAGTCATCACCCGCCATCCGGCTGCATCCCCTGCAGTACTATCTGCCTCGCAAACATCTGCCCTTAAAGGTATACAAATTTCACTCAGTGTTGCCATAGCATAGATCGAAAATACTGTTCTTAAACCGTAATTTCTCTTCCCTCGAAGAAAAAGTAATTGGCAAAAGTAAATTATAATAATATTGTTAATATCATTGAAAAAGTCACAGCTGGACTGTTTCTTACTAGTACTCACATACATCCTCTTAGCTAATTTATGTCACGTATAGCGTGCTCATAATATCGACTGTGTTGAGGTAAAAGGACGTAGCCCTCAATTTAAAAAAAAATCGTTATTTTATTCAATTTATTCATTTTTACGAGTAACCCACATGACCTCACAGTGTAAACTAATATATTGTTATATTAATAAATATCAACCTTATTAACATTAATTCCCAAGAAAAAGATAAAACAAATCTGACAATTACACAAGACATAGAATTAGAAAATTATTATAAGAAATTGTGGACTGATAAAGAAAATGAAGAAGAAACTATAGAAAAAAATAAACAATTAACAGAAGTAGATGAACTAGAAATGCAAGAAATGTTAGAAACAATAAAGAAAAGTAGGAATAATAAAGCATGTGGAATAGACAACATAAATATAGAATTATTAAAAAATGCCCCGAGAAATTTTAAAGAAAGGCTATTAAATTTTTATAACAAATGTTGGAAACAAAAGACGACGCCAAAAGAATGGAAAATAGGGAAGATAATATCGATATTTAAAAAAGGAGATAAAACAAACCCAGAAAATTATAGGGGAATAAGCTTACTATGCACAACATATAAAGTAAATGCGAAAATGATAAGCCAAAGACTATCAAATATAGTCGACATAATAACATCAGAAGAGCAGACAGGTTTTAGGAAAGGGAGAAGCTGCACAGATAACGTTTTTACTTTAAAGCAAATAATTGAGAAAAGAAGGGAATTCAACTTAGAAACTCATATCCTTTTCATAGATTATAAGAAGGCTTTTGACAAAGTGTCTAGACCAAAATTGTGGAATATATTAAATGAAAAGGGAATCCCACTGCATTTGATAGAAGTAATTAAAGATATGTATGGAAAAACAAAAATAAAAATAAATCAAAGAGAACCCATAGGAATAACAGGAGGAGTTAGACAAGGTTGTCCATTATCAACCACTCTTTTTAATATATATCTAGACGACATGACAAGATCATGGAAACAAATAACAACAGGAGGAATTAATTTAGGAAATATGATAATAAAAACGTTAGCCTTTGCAGATGATCAGATTTTAATTGCAAAAACAGAGGACGAAATGCAGAGAATGCTATATAAATTAAACGAAATATAAAAAAATACAACATGGAAATATCACCAGAAAAAACAAAGGCAATGGCTTTCAAGGGCTCTTATCCAGTTCGGACAAAGATAATTTTAGAAAATAAAGCAATAGAACAAGTTTCAAAATTCAATTTTCTAGGTTGCGAAATAACATTCACAACAGAAACAGTTATAAATAATAAGTTAAACAAGTTTAATTATATAACAGGAACACTAAAAAGAACCTTGAAAAATAAAGCCAGAAAAGACTCCTTAATAAAATTATATAAGACGATGGCAGTTCCTACGATTACTTATGGATCCGAAACATGGGCAATGACGGCACAACATAGAGCTAGAATACAAGCTGCTGAAATGAAATTCCTCAGGCCAATAGCAGGATATCAAAGGACAGACAAAAAACACAATACAGAAATAAGACATCAACTGAACGTAGAGGAACTAAATACAACAATAGTGAAATACAAAACAAGTTGGGAAAACCACTTAACAAGGATGACGGACAATAGAATACCAAAAGCAGCATACAATTACTCACCACGAGGAAAAAGAAACTTAGGAAGACCTAAGAAAAGATGGAGGCAGCAACAATTTGGAGCCGGAACAGGCTAATGGAAGGCCTAAACCGTGATGTAGAAGAAGAAGAAGAAGAAGATTAATAAATATCAAGATTCGGTGAAATGTTATCCCAATACCGAGAGAGGTACAGCGTTTTGCCAAGCTACAAATTAAAAGAGTTAAGGTCACAAATTGTAAGAATTGTTAATTACACCAAAATAATTGTCTGAAGGATTAATTCTTTTATTTTACACGCAGAATGGTCATAAACAAATAGTATGGTGTGAAAATTTCATTTTTCAATGTTGTATAATAAATAAAAGATCAGTTATATATTCAAGGAAATTAGGATATAAGATACCGTAGTCAAAATTGTGATGGTTGTTTAAATAAATTTTACTTTTATATACATAGTGAAGGTAAAGCAAACCAAGAGTGTTGTAGCATTAAAAAACAAGCAAACGATGGATGGCTTCAGGTTCTTGCGATGAACGAATTTTAATGCAATTTTAAAAGTTTTTTAAAAATTATGTGGAAATTTGAGTTCTCCAACATTCGGAACTAGTCACAGGTATTATTCTCACGATAATTATATCAAAGCCTTGAAAGTTTGCCTATTCTGTTGTGTATATTACATGTGGTTACTCCACATGCCTAGGCCCTACAGAGTAGGCCAGAGTTTCTCAATCTTACGATTCATGAGGCAATTTTGTAATAAAATTATTCAGGTAAATAATGTAAAAACGGATCTAGAAAAATGTATATGGTGGTCTATTGAAATTTTAAGATTCATTATAGCCTATCTATTCTTACTTTCAAGAAGACATGCGAGAGCGGGCGAACCTTCATACATCAACGATACTGAATGAAATCTGACAATAGGTCCGGAACGTTGAAGAAACCCAAAAGATATCATCACAGCAAATTACAACGGAATAAATATCTTCCTACACAAATAAATTACGAGCTGTACTATAAAAAATCTGTCACAACATTCTGATATAATTTAATAAAAACAAATAAGTCACCTTTTCTAAATGTAAGCGAGGTTATTTAACTTAACGATTGTTAGTCGTATCGGTAGATAAACCAAATGGTAACTTCTTATTAAGAGAACTGTTTTTCGATCCCCATCTTTGAGATTTGCGGCGACCAAAGCGCTATGGACAAGTTTTTATTCCAAGTACATAAGCTTTCCTTACCTCCATCATACCATCATACACCCCAAGACTCGAATAATGTCCATAGTATGAAATAAAATAATAATTTAGAACGAGTCTTCCATTTCTATTAGGTTGGTGCATAAGTTCGTAGCGTTTTTGTTTCGCGTGTTGAACCTCCGGTTGCTATGGGTTTATTTATCGATTATCATTTTTATTTGAAGTTCAATTGTTGTGCTTGAGTTTACATAGTGAATGGAGCCGTGGACGCTAGAAAATGGAGTGTCATGTGGAGAAAGTGGAACATTTCTGACATATTCTTCTTTTTGAGTTCTTTAGAGGGGCGAAAGCAGCGGAGACGGCCAGAAACATTCGTGCCGTGTATGGGGACAATGGTATCGGAGAGAGCAGGGAAAAAAATTGGTTTTCTCGTTTTAAGGACATTAGTGACATTCCACATTCAGGAAGATCTCCGGGGTTTGATGAAGACCGTTTAAACACATTAATCCACAATGACCCATGTCAGTGTACTCGAGAACTGGAAAATGTGATGAACTGTGACCATTCCACCATCGTGAGACATTTGCATTCAATTGGCAAGGTTAAAAAATCAGGTGTATGGGTAGGCCTACCGCATGCTCTAAGCCAAAATCATAAAAATCAGCGGGTGACCATATGTACATCTTTGCTTGCTCGTCATCGATTGGTTCGCGAACAACATCGAACATTCCTATCAAATATCGTTATTGATAACGAGAAATGGTGTCTTAATGCTAACATAAGGAAAAGAAAGGAATAGTTGAGCCCGAAAAAAAAAGAAACTTCCCGTACAAAGCCCAGCGTTCATCCACTAAAGATGTTATACATCTGGTGGAACTACGAGGGTGTGCTGTACTACGAATTGCTTCCCCAGGTGTAAGCATCACTGCCGACATTTATTGCCAACAACTGAGACGTCTTGCACACGCAATCCAAAAAAATAATAAATAAATAACTACATAAATAAATAAATAAATAAATAAATAAAACGACTAACAAAACTGCGTGAAGTGTTGCTACTCCAAGATAACGACTGTCCGCACTCTGATAACCTGACACAAAACACTATCCAGGAATTGGATTAGGAAGTCATTCCGCACCCATATTATTCACCTGATGTTGCGCCCTCAGATTTTCACCTTTGCTGCTCTCTATCGAACAATCTTCAGGAAACTTCCTTTCCGGATGAAAATCCGCTCCGAACATGGTTTGACGAATTCTTTAACTCAAAATCACGCGATTTCTACAGACGTGGAATCGAGAAACTACTCCAGCGTTGACAGACTGTTGTAAATAGTGAAGGAGAATATATTGCTGATGATTAACTTCTCTCTTATGTGTATCTGATGTGTTTAATAAATTTATGAAAAACGCTACGAATTTATGCACCAACCCAATATTAATTGGGGTGTTGATTCTTAAAAGCATGCCTGTGAATATAAAAAAAATTAAATTTCAAGTTATGTGATGAGAACTAGAAAATTAAAATAAGGGTAGACATTAAGATGACATTATTGTTTAAGGCGGTAGGTAGTCTTACGAGTGTTAACATGCAATATCGGGTACCTGAAATAGATAATTAGGGCTACTATAAAGAAACATTTCTGCGAAGAACATGAAAATATAGTAAAAAAAGTTAAGACGTGATTAATTAAATATTTCTTTTTTAAAGTACAGAAATTAGAACTTTCGAATAACTGCGCTAATCACATTCAAAGAAACAAGATAAAACACCAAGTGAGCAGTGAACTATAAATCGTCAAGAGGAGGAGGGAATGACTGAGAATATACATGAAAAGACAATATATTCAATTGTGAAGACAGAACAGGAAAACACCTAACACCTAAGAGCGGGAAGAAAAGTAATTAGGATATGCAATTAAAACACAAATATTAACATAATTATGCATTACAGAACAATTTTTCCTGAGATATTGAAGAGATAGTTCTGACTCCTTCATGTCTTCTCGAACGTGGCGGTATATGATTGTAAAAATAGATAACATTGGTGATGTTCAAAAACACACGTTTACATGAAATTGAAATGAAGACAGAACAAGAGAAAGGAATCCTGCTGCGCGAAGTTTGCGGAGGCTGGCATTGGAAAAGTCTCCGAAATATGGCATAGCCTAGGTAGCAAAAAGCAGGAGGGTAAAGCAGCAGGAAGTTAATCCAGGACAATACTGGGACACTTTATAAAGAAGCTTACTACTTCCTTATAAGTCTTTGCTGTATTCACGACCATACTAACACTTGGTCATGTAGCGTTGAAGACATGAAGCAATGAAGTTTTTTCCATTGCGAAGGATTTCTTGTGAACTACTTCCGTTGCTTGATGAAGGATCCTTCAAACCTTAATTTCTAGTTTTGAATATAAGACAGTTTATTTATCATTAAGATAACAATTTTAACCCAATTATTACACCGTGATCTTTGTTTCCTAAATTCATTCATAGTTTTCTGCACAGGACAGGCCTTTCACTGCAAATACAGCATTCTCCAATCTTTCCTATTTTCTGTCTTCCTCTTATTCTCCGCATATCATCCATATACTTTAATGTCTATCATCTGATATCTTCTCAGCCAGAGACCCAACCAATTTCTTTTTCTCTTCCTGATCAGTTTCAGCATCATTCTATCTTCATCCACACTTTCCAATCAGCTTCATTTCTTATTCTGTCTGTCCATTTCACACGCTCCATTCTTCTCTATATTCACATTTCAAATGCTCGCTTCTCTTCACTTTGTCTTAATGTACATGTTTCTGCCCCATACAATGCCACACTCCATACAAAGCACTTTACTAGTCTCTTTCTTAGTTATTTTTCCAGAGATCTGCAGAAGTTGCTCCTCTTTCTGTTAAAAATATTAATAAAAAATAATGTGTGACGTTTCAGAGAGAGAGAATGCGTCTAACTTCGTCATTTGAACTGTAGTGAATAAACGGTATCATACGTATGATGCATACTTTCGCAATATACATTTTACGAAATAATAAATTTGAACTGCTGTTTTATGTAGAATTTTTTTTCAATTAAATTGTGAGAAAATACTATCCAACATAATTGTTTCTATTCGAAAGTCATTACAACTCAGATATCTTAAGCTAATAATGTATGTCAAAATAGTCAACAATCTAAGATCCTCTATTTGGACATTACACTTTTCTTTTACTGTATCAGGCTGCACTGCAAGAGGGAGTCTGTTATCTTCGAAATTATCACTATGCGCTATTTCAATGATTCGTCAGTTCCATATATGACTGACTTGATATTTCTAGCTCTATTTTCTAAAGTGCTGTAATTACAACGCATTTTCAAATACATGTAGATCTCTTTCAAGCAGTGATGCAAATCATACAAAATTTTCGTTTGGAAGCATAATTTTATAATAGCTGATCACTAATTAAAAAATAGATGGCGACATTTTGTGTACACTGCAAACTTTTTCAGCTGGCAGTACTTATTTTAAACTGGCATTAGCATTAATAAATATTACCTTCAAAGAATTTAGTAACTGAGATGAATAAATAAATCTCTGAATCACTGAAGTTGAATTATAACGCTCACCATTTTCACGAGGTGCAAGCAACAAAACAGGGTCCACACCTGTGGAGTAACGGTTAGCGCCTCTAGCCGCGAAACCACGAGGCCCGGGTTCGAATCCCGACAAGTTACATGGCTGAGGTTTTTTCCGGGGTTTTCTCTCAACCCAATTTGAGCAAATGCTGGGTAACTTTCGGTGCTGGGTCCCGGAGTCATTTCACCGGCACACCTTCATCTTATTCAGACGCTAAATAAGCTGAGATGTTGATACAGCGTCGTAAAATAACCTACTTAAATAAAATAAACAAAACAGGATCGAGATTATGAGTTTGATTTAACTTACAGTTGGTAATAACATGATGTCAAGAAAATGTGCTTCTTGTTTTTTTCAATTCATCATCATCATCATCATCATCATCATCATCATCATCCGCACAGGTTGTAGTCCTTTGAAGAACTGTTACGGTCTACCGAAGTTTCAATTCTTCACAAATTACAAAGATGACAAAATTGTTAAATTGGTTTTATGACGAAAAGGCGGCAATACGGAAAGACGTAAGAAAGCCAAAGTATATAAAGTAGCCTGCTCCAAAGGCAATTTGTACGATACAAATTTCACAGAATCTGCAGAGTATCAAACTATGGCCTCTTTGATGAAAAGCCATCAACACAACCTCATGAATCAAGAACTCGCCTTGTTTCAGTAAACAATTACATTCCACTGGATTGGCGGGAAAATATGTTTTAATTAAATATAATGAACAATAACCAATGTAAAGTGGCCCAACAACTTTCTGCATAACTGATCAACGTTAACTCGATGTCAATTTGTGATGGTGAAAAAAATTCCGACGCTAATTTTCTGTGTAATTACAGGGCAGTTCAGCAACGCGAACTCTGTTATATCCAGCCCGTGTGTTTTTCTTTGATGTCTCATCATTTATACTTCAACCCATTTCACAGAACAATCTGCACTATCAGTGCTGCCTCCAGGAAACGATTTGAGTGGGTCGTTCTTTGCCATACAAAACCATCATTTAATGCTTGCTTATAACGGTTTTACAAAGCAGCCACAATAATGGTTGCTGCTCCTATTTTAAGGAAACTCATATCATTTCCAAGATTTCTATAATTTTTTTTATCCGTTAGTAAATTCTCAATCATCATGTTTCTGACAACAAAACTAGCAGAATAGGATTCGAGTCCTGGCAAGTAACATCTGCCTCCTTCGCATGTGATTTGCATTACATTTTGTCTTTTGTTGTTTTAATTGCTAATGTGAACATCCACTGTTGTTAAAAGTTCTGAAAAATTATCTTAATGAGAAGATACGTTCATTAATTTTTAATACAACAATAGCTATTGCTGCTGCTGCTGCTACTGCTACTACTATTACTACTACTGTAATAATAACAATAATTGAAGAATTGGCCCCTATAGCTGGTATGAAAATTATGAACCACTATAATTATATTCCTCAAGTGGTGGAACTGCCTAGTCATACGAACGGTATGGCACAAGAATACAAGGTGAGGAGGATATATACTTATTACCCTTGTGAGGAAATCTAACCCATTATAATTAATCTCGAAAGTAATTTATATCCGTCACAATACTCCCGATTTACAATATCTTAGCATTTAATTGTAGTATGGTAACTTCAGTGGACTCCGCCATCTTGGCTTTGTACATAGCGTGTGAACTTCCCATCCAAGCAGTCCGTGTTTTGATTCCCGGTCTGGGCAATGTAAGGGCTTTATCTTCCGTTGACGAACTAGGTGTTAGTCCCTTGTCATGTACTGTTCTTTGTGTTCTCAACGGTCCGCAAATGTGTCTTTGTCAAGTGTTGGTCAGAAGATGTATTGTAAGTCGTTAGGAAAGGAGGAGGTTAAATATGAAGGAAGAACGAAAGACTTCAGTGATCTTAATATATGGTCCGAAAGTTAATTTCTGCCGTATTCATAGACATTTTTAGCGGGGCCTTCCGATGGATGATCAGAGAACTAACGTTTTTCACATTCATAAAGCAGTGTTAGTGATATGATATGATATGATATGATATGATATGATATGATATGATATGATATGATATGATATGATATGATATGATATGATATGAATCCCGTACAAGTAACCAGTCGATGGCCGGGGCTAGTTTAGCACGCTCGTAGCCGGGCTAGCGAAATGTCTATGAATAGCACCCATAACAGTCAGTTGAGCGATTATTAGTCTATGTAGTGGTCTGACCGTGAGCAAGTTTTAGTCGATCAGTCAGTCTTATGATACAGCTCAATGATCTTCAGTCAGTCTTATGATGGGATAGCTGAATGAGCTTCAGCCAATTCTAATCGCTGATTGAGTTTCAATCAAATATGTGATATAGTCGTTAGTTAGTCTTATGATACAGTCACTCGTTCAACAATACATTCCCTGATAACTGGTTTGATTTCGACGTTACACACGAGTACGACTGTTTGTAAACTAGTGTATCATGTATCTATGTACCCTCGACCTCCCCGTTTAATTCCATCAGGCGAGAGACCACGTCCTCATCCACCTGTGAAATTAACCCCTAAAATTAAACACAGCTCTCTACACTCGTGTGGAAAGCGCTTAAACAAGTTTTACCGGGATCAAAATGTTTAGATGCATTCCACGCCTATATTGAAGCTGTATCATTTTAATTTTTATATATTCTGTTTTCACCGCACAATATAGTCAAAGAGCTACTGTATTTTAGCAATACAGAGATTTTTCGTATTATACGAACGTCTGAAGGAAAAAGCATTCGCAAGATCATAAAAAACGAATAAAGGGTCGCAATGGGTTGTAAAACCGCGTAACATTTTTAGACTCTGATGTGTCACACTATTCTGAGAGTTATTTCAGTTTGTCTCTGGCGCCAAATTATAGTAACTTAACAAGATATTCTGGGAAGTACTAACGACGGTCGCTTTCTTTCAACTATCTGTGACAGAAAGTAGTCAAATTTGTGGACTGCATTCAAGTTACTACATCCTCAACTAAGATAGATAAATAAAAAATAAACTTATGTAAGTATATAAAAATCACATGTGTCAGATCTATACGCAAGCAGATATACTATACACGGGAGTCTTACGAAGCTAAATTCAAAAGGATAAGCCTATACGGATATGACATTTTAAATTCCAACACTTACAATGGCATTTTATAATAGGAGAGTAATTCTATTCATCATTTACAGGAATAAAAACGATAGTCATTGTATCTTAAAATCTGACTGAGTCTTAACAGACATTCTGTGTGTTTATATATATTTTTCACGAGAACACTAATAAATAAATAAACAAACGAACGAGCGAGCGAGCGCACACACACATGACTGAACTGAAATTTACATTTTAATATAATTTTATATATTTGTGTAAATGTATATATTAATGTACTAGGCTATGTATTTATATATGTGTGTATGTTTGTATGTATGTAGGTTTGTAAAATGGATCAGGTCTGATACAGAAATAAGTTTCTCTTTTTCAGATTACAGCAATCATATAAAATTACAAAATAAAATAAAATACCGCTATCTGAAGTCAATTTGTTGTTTAGTCAACTGTCCGAAGTCAGGTCTGAACCTCACAAGTGATACCAAGAAGGCACCACTAGACCAGGAGATAATGGGGTAGGGTGGCCAGTTCCTTTCTCACTCCATTGCATACATCGCCGCCGACATATTACATTAGTCAGACTTCAGTTGTAGCCTATACAAACAATTGTTTTTCCTCTGACACATATCGTCAAGTGAGATGTCAATATCGGCCAGTAAATTCGCCTTTAGACAACAAAGTACAAATTGAACGATCTCACAGAAATAATATTACACTTTAAACGTTGTGAACGAGGAAGAGGATTTAGAAAAGGCTATACAATCTTCAGTATTCAGACTAAAAAGTGGAGTCCTACTCTAAATTCACACTATGACTTTAGCCAGTAACGCACAAATGAAAAGATAACAGAGTGCAACTTTCGCTACAAGATGGGTTTTATCTATAACCACACTTCATAATTTCAACAAGGTTCTTTGCCGGAACGAGTGACAGGAAAGGACAATTGATATGTTAGCTGGAAAAAGAAGTAATTCAAATTAAAGAGCCTTTTCGTAGAACAATAAAGACTGCAATTCTCTATTCAGCATCTCTGGGGGGAACAATTGTCGCGATGGTTGAAGTGAAATTTGTTTAAGTTATGGTTTCCTTACTTAAAGTCTCCTTTAAATTATACAGATGGTTTTCAGATACAATTAGATAATGACATGGCACTATTGGATCTAGGTTGAAGTCAGAGTAAAAACGTAAGTACCGTACTAGGGGAAAAAGTTTCTCTTCTTCCACAACAAATCTCCCAGCTTCTATAAAAATCGAACTTCATTTCCTTTCGATGTGAAATAAACTGAGCTTTTTCCGTAAATCAGTTTTGAAGATAAAATTTTATAATTTACTACATTGCCATGTATTGTAACTTGAGAGTCTGTAGATAGCTACAAGGAGAAATTGTTTGAAGTCCATGTCCATTGTAATAAAATCAAAATGATTTAAAGATAGTTTTTCTTAATTATTTAAAAATTATTGCTTCACGATTGCCTAGTTCGAACTATGTCTTCAGTTGCTGACATAGTAAAATTGCATTCTTAATAAGATGATGTCAAGAGAAAATCATCTCAAAATAACACTCCGAAAACTAGAAAACCAATTTCAGCCGATGAAGCATCTATGACACACATTCGATGATCCATGTTGTAGCTCTTCCTACTTACGTATATTCTCGATTATTCATGTAGTAGCTCCTCTTACTTATATTCCAATGATCAGAAAATAAAACTTCAGATATGTTTTGATTTAACTGATGCAACGAAAAGATGACATTTTAACAGACTAGTGACGAATCTGAAGGATAGATTTCGACCACAATGCATGACAAAAGGACAGAGGCTGCAAAGGAGCGTCTATTAAGGTTCTTGGCAAGACACTCGTTAAGAAATCATAAAAGAAGCACAGAAAGAAACCAACTGTTTATAACATGTATTACAGAAGTGATAAACAAGTATAAGAAACTAACATGTAATGAGAAACCTGGAGACAGAAGTACAAATAAATTACGAAATAGCGACATAGTCGTCGAAAAACGTTGTTCGTTCTATGAACTAGTGAAGAAATCCGGTACGATATGAAGACGGAACAGGTCTATGATAAAATTAATGTTTTTTTTAAATAATTATTGTAATGACTGATGATGATTAAAAAATCTGTTTCATACAAAAACTTGTAACTGAGAGTTCATATTCATTCACAAACCACCATCTTGCTTAGTTGTTATATTAAAATACTCTTGTAACTGATGGAAATATTCAATATATCATCATCATCATCATCATCATCATGGTTATACAGACATATTCAAGAATCATGAAGTAGTTCCGTCCCATTCGCATGGAATATTGTGAACTAAGACTAAACATTCTCAAGTAGTGTGACTGCTTGGCGATGTGGAGTAAGGCCACCATCTAAGACAATAAAAGACAAGGAAGATGTGCTAGATTTTTATGAGAATGAAATTGATTTAAGTTTCTCTACCCAAAATCGAACGTAGGTCAGTTGGACTTGAAGCCAGAAAAGATACCATTTGAGCCACGAGAAGGACTAAATATTTTGTGTATCAGAATATGATGATGTAATTGTGAATGAAATGAAGAATGTGGTACAAAGTAGTGTTAGTGTATGAAAGATTGTATTCAAGCAACATAAAAAAGAAGCATGGGAATATGATTAAAAGAAATCGCAGAATTACTTAGGTAGCACACAAATCCGCGACTGGCAGAAATTAAAATAAGATATTGTTTAGAAAAAATTGTACTAAATACATAATACAACTACACAACAAGCTATTTTTCAAATCATTAAATTATGCTAACTTTTAATCGCAATCAAAATTATGTATAATACGTACGTAAGTTATCTTCGCACATCAGAAATCAGAAACTATAATTTATTAACAGAACTTTTTACGGAACATATTCTTCATTCCATCTCAATGTTAAAAAATTGAAGTAGAAAACTAAACTATCTAAAATGGATGCGAATTCAATTATCGCATTACCAGGAAAATGTCCTTCCCTTTCTTTTGTTTCTTGTTCCCGTACTTAGTACTCGTTAGTTAACTATTCAACCCATGCATTAATTCATTCTTCCTTAATTTGTCTCGCACCCAATCTTTCTCATTATTCACTTACGTCCTCCTTCCCTTAATTATGACATTGTTTATTTTTTCTTATTTATTCATTCGTTATAATTATCTTTATTCATTCCCCCTAGTTTCCTTCACTTCCTTCCTTCATTAATCCATACATTTCTCTTCCTTTATTTTGTCCCTTTTTGTTCTTATTTCTTTCATTTGCTCATATGTATGGGAATGAGTATACAATGTACGCAAAGCTATTTATCCAAACCAAATTGTTAAACAGTCTGTAGTTAATTTCGTATACACTCTTTTGCAAACAGACTATGCACAGCGACAGCTGCACAGTTCGCCTGCAGCTACTACCGGGCTTGCAAATGTAACGATGGAAGCGCATGACAACCCCCGACTTCGCCATCAGTCGATTAATTTTTAATCGATTATAACAACCTTTTTTAAATTACTGGTGGATAGCCAATGGCGCCAATATCCATCAAAATTTTCAATTACATTTAAGCGTCTGTAATGAGGCTTTTAGTTCACTCTTTTCGGCATACGTCATTCACAACTCTTCAAAAAATGTGACTTCCACATTCAACTGCTCAGCATATAGAAGAAAAGATGCAAAACATGGGTCAATAACATTAGATTCTCAAATCTCAACTACACGTTGCATTACAATTTTGCTAAAAGGTGAAGCCTCTGCTCAAATAATGCGAGAAATGTTGATAATTTACTTATTAATGAAGATGTCTGCATGTTTCACATGAGAACTAAAATTAACATATTATTAGTAATAAGTTATTAATTTATTTTAATTTTTACTTACTTGGCGTCGTTTTCAAAAGTCTGCGATTTCTAAAAGGCTAGGTAATCAGCTTTCACATGTCACAGGCCCGGGTTTAAATTATGGCAAGTTCAATGAGATAATCGACGGTATTGGTTTATTTTTTCTATTATTCTCTCTTCTCTTGTCACCATTACACAAACAAGCTCTCATTTTCTTATTGAAACTTATTTAGTAGATTTATTTCTACTGGCAGAGTTAAGGCCATAAAGCATTCTCTTCCACTCAACCAGTATTAGAACAATAGCAAATATAAAAATGGCAGAAATACAGGAACAGTATACAATTAATAATAATAATAATAATAACAATAATAATAATAATAATAATAATAATAATAAATGAAAACAAGTTTAATTACATGTAATTCTAAGAATCAAACAATTATAGTAGCGTGATGTGAATCGAATTGTTAAAATGAAAAAAAAAAAAATGTTAAAAATAAAAATCAGTCTATATTAGAAAAAAATATATTTTAGGAAAGCTCACAATCTAAGCAGTCTAGATGACAATTGGATTTTGAAATCAGTAAGTCTGACAGACCCTTAAGGTAGGAGGTAGGGAGTTCCAATAAGAGAAATTGAAACTGTGAATGATCAAGAGTATCGGGAAGTGTTATGATGAGATATACTCAATGTGCCGGTGATCTGAGATAGAGTATTTAGGTTATCGTTGGAGCATAAACACAGAAGACGAAACGAAAGATAACTTGGGTTGAGTTCGCAGAATTTGAAATAGAAGATAAAGACAGTGTAAAGTACTGCCAATGTTGATCCAGAGCCAAGATAAAGATTCGAAAAATGGTGAAATATGATCGTATCGTCGGACATGGCACACATATTTTATACACATATTATGAACACGTTGTAATTTGTTCGAGAGTTCGGTGCTTAAGTCAGTGAACAACACAACATTGTCATGTATCAATCAGTACTGCTTTAACTATCTAGTTTTCACATCTAACTAATCACTTGGAATGCAAACAAATTAAGGGAGGAAAGAGAATGGCGCTTTCAACGAAAATAACTCTTAATCGCCAATGAAATAATAAAGTTGCTATAAGTAATTAAGTCACCAACATAGGTCGGTAGGCAGGCACGTTTAACTGCTGAACAGGAACTACGTTTAGGCATGGGTTCGATTCCCACTTGAGCTGATTACCTGGTTGGGTCCTTTCCAAGGTTTTCCCCAATAATAATACGAATGTCAAATAATATAATATGACGATTTCTCGGCCTTATCTGGCCAAAATATCATCCTGCTATCACCAATTCCATTAACGCTAAATAACCTAGCAATTGATTCAGCATAGCGAAAGAACTAAAAACCATTCTTAAAAGTGAAATTTTTCTGTAGAAACTAAGGAAATTAAGCAAAACGGATAAGAAACGATGTCTGCTCCTGCAGAATACTTAACTAATAGTTATCCTAAGGTTAACTTGTAAGTAAAGCTTAAGATTGCCTAGATTTTATGCTTTGTGTGTGTACTTGATCATATTAACAGACTCTGACTTTGAAGTACAAGTAAAATTCGCATCCTACTTATTTTCAGGACACTGACTCGTAGGCATACCAGCTATATAAAGGATTTTCTTATTCCTCAACTCTTTTGAAGTAGGCTACATGACTTCATGCTGTGATCCCACAAAGTAGAGTTTGCAAGACCTCCGTATGAGACTTCACAGAACAATGTACTTAATCGGACACACATTCATGCCTCAGGCAGAATTTAAACCCTCAACGGTCAGACCCACGTAGTTTCAAGGTTATCTTTTAAAACACGTGTGCACTGCAGTCTACTATATATTTATAAATATGTATAATTTTTCTCACCATATACTGTATTTTCTATCATTGTTTCGATATTTCTTTCTCTAACTAGTACCGGAAAAATTCCAGCACTTTTAGTTTACTGTTCACAGCTTCATACAATATTTTCTACTTTGTTTCCCATTTTGTACTCCAGAGGTCTCTGATGTCTTACGAGACGTTCTGTTGAGACATACAATGTCAGATCGAGATGGCCCGCAGATGTGTGTAGTGTGTCCTGCAATGTTCGAACATGAGAGAGGCAACCAAGGCATTAAAAACTTCATCTTGTTTTATATGAAAAACTAATCGCAAGATCTGTGCTGAAATTCTTAAGTGGTTAAAGCATGAGTGGGGGACAGCGAATATGTTTATAACAAGGTGAAACAAACACGACAGGCCTCATTCTGCACAGCGAACTTCGGCGAATATCGAACTTCGCCATATTCGACAAACTTGAACCGAACATAGGGCATTTAATGCACGACGATAGTCTGCACAGGCCTTGAAATCAGACAAATCAGATAATTCGGTTGGGCGAGAAAATGTAGACCAACCAGTAATTTTGACTGAAATCTTCTCAATCAAGAATAGGAATCTATTAGGTACCGACATGATCGTCGGTTTTATTTTCCTTATGGAAGACACGACGAAAGAATTTTGATGATTTTGTAAAATTTAATCGGTTTCTATTGAATATGACTACGTGACCATCAGTTCAATAAAAGCATACAGTAAATACTAGATCATTAATATATTACACAATCTGAAAACTTAAGAATTGTTAGGACAGTACTGGCTGCCAGCGTAGCTCTGGTGTAAGGAGCTGGTTTCCTGATCTGAGTTTGTCCTCTGGCATGGGTTGGAAAATATCGCTTGGACTTATTATCTCTCTCCTTTCAATGTTTTTTTTATTTATTTTGATGCTATATGTTTAAATTAATGTTTTAAACGAGTTTTAAACATTATTTTCCTGTCTACTTAATTTCTTCACTTTATGTAACTTCACATGTCTTTCATCGTACAAAACAATATTAACTCACAGAAGGTCTAATATATTTCCAGAAAATAAATCAGTTACTTGTGTTGTATTGTATCCAGTATTAAGCCCATCCAATGTAAGAACTACTTTTTTTCTTTTCTGTGTAAAAATTTGAGCTACCTAGTTCTTGCATTTAGATAACGATTTGATGATGCTGAATTGTTTAATTGTGCATATTTATTGTATTTTATTTGATAACATATTAAACATAGACAAAACTATTAATCCCTAAAGACTTACTTTGCAACTAATTATATAAACCTGCTTCAAATGGTTTAGGAACGAATATATTTTAGCACTGAAATATCTATTTCATATTTTCAAACTTCGCTAAAATAAATTTCATATTTTGGCAAAATTCTCTTCATATTGTGCCGGTATTTAGTTATATTTCATAAATATGTGCAATATCGTCCTAATATAGAAATTTCGAAGACACAAACCCAAACGGACAACCAAGTCAATTTCCTTATAGGGATAATTCTCTCCTGAAAGACGATTATGTCTCCTCTCTTGAGTAAAGAGAAGACTACAGAGAAAAGGAGCATTGAGATAGATTTACAAGAACGGATGCCAGTTAACCAAAAACGATTTTCGAGTCTTTGTGATGCCATGATCCGGACGTCGGACCTGGAAAAATTCAGGAGACACATGTCGTGTAGTTACTTTACGTTCATGCCAGCCATTTTTAAGGCAAGGCAATTTTAAATTCAACGAACCTTCGAAACAATAGAAGCTGCTCAAAGACAGTGGGGTGAGGATATGGAAATAGAGAATACATTAAGGTATGCGAATGACCAGGACACCGAAGAAATGGGGGGAAGTCCCCATCACAAATGTCACCAGGATTTAGTGAACCAACATCATTTTCCTCCAGGTCGAATTCTTACAGTGGAACCTCGTAGTCATATCGGAACAAGGACTACTTTGAATTCTAAGTGGTTGTCTTTCCTGAATACTGAAATATGTATCCCATTACGTACTGACAATATTGAGTTTAAAATTGTATACATATTTTTTATAATTTAATTTTCGTATATGCTGAAATACTCATTTTTTTTATACGTGATTTAATGAAACGACATTTGGTATGGATGTTAATTTTATCTAAAAAATATGCAACCATCTCAAAAATATGTACTATTGTGTAAAATATGTAAAATATGTAGTATTAAAATTAAATATAATGGATTTAACAGACTAATTCGCCAACATTTTTAGTTTTCAGATACATACTAAGGAAAAAATATGTAACTACATAAAAATCCGGACTCTTATGATGACTATGATGATGATGTCAACTTTAATTTCAGTAGTAAAAATCCTGCAATACATATTATTAATATAATGATAGTGTAATGTAGTTTGCTACAATTTGTAGCAAGTAAATTTATATTGTATATTACCTGATCTCTCTCGTATTACACTCCTATATATACGTGACACTTTCCAGGAATTTTTTAGGAATCAATTAAGTCAGTTTTAGATTTGTCTATTAAATTTTTATGCCGAAAATAAATATAACATAAAATTGTTAACATCTGCTAGGAGTATAATACGAGAGAGATCAGGTAAAAATATTACTCTTGGGCATGTGCATTCTTCGAAATGTGAATGAAATTGCTTGCTCAAAATTACAGTCCGTGGTTCCCTCGCAGTTGTCCAGCTATCCAGCTGTGTTTCTATGAAAATAGCCTCGACAGACCGGCAACTTCTCGGACACCTGTGCATTGAGGTATAGTCTATACAGCAGAATACAGGCGTAATATCGTTCCAACAATAATAATTATTATTCTACTAGTAGGTCGTTTTATGCACATCCTTTAACACAGTCCAATTAAACTGTTTAAATCTGCAATAGGTATCTCAATCGTGAATATCTTATTCAGTAACTTTACAAGAATACTACTATCAAATATCACAATAAAACAATATAGAAGGCGTACATAAAGCATGTTGTTCCCAATCTGCGAACCGGGGTGTCGCTATATCAGCAATCTGCGTTAAGACATACTCTTGCAATGAAAGAAGTTAAAATTAAAGCTTCTATACGTATGAGTTATCGATAGTGATTACAACATACATTATCAATAATTTCTTCGTTCATATTTTTTTTGAGTGGGATGCATAGTGTGAAAATAGTATCTATACAATATTTACAATTCGTTTTTCAGGATTCGTAATTTAGCTTCCTTTTTCGTATTTATTATTTATTTTTTTTTTTTGGTGGAGGGAAGAAGACAGCTTTTCAATTGAAAACGGTAGGAACTATGAGATAATCTAAATAGTGGGCAAACAGATAATATTCTGTGGATCCCATCTGCATGCATTTACGGCTGTCATGGGTAGCATGAATAACTTGTATTTATGAAGATATGCCCTTGGTCATTCAGTTCTCTTCTGTATGAATTATGAACTAACATACCGGTCAGAAATACCAGAAATCCTTCGTCTTATGGTTAGTATCGTACAAAACTACGTGGGCGAAACAAAAGGCAAGGGACACACTGAGTTCCTATTGAAGAGAAATAAATATGCATATTTGTCTTGAAAATCTCAAATTGTAGCAATAAATATCACAATTAGAGTTATTTGAGCCATAGTAATAGTAATGTTTCAAGGATTAGTTTATTTGCACGCAGGCACCTTAAACACAGAGAGGCAGTGAGTTTGTGATCAACACATAGACAGGCCTACACATAGTTCTGTTGAGAAAATCCTTCGTAGGAAATCGGAACCTGGTCTGGTTGGTTAGCAATGACATATACTCGTACTTCAAATGAGGTAAAGCACAAGGCATGAAGTACAGACACACTAACAGTTAAATATAATATGTGGTGTATACCAATATGTATATTGCATTCCTCACATTAGATAAATAATTTTAACAAGTTGTCGTTTTTTCTATTATTATCAGATATGTTTTTTCCGTCCCGTCCCGCGCCGTGGCGTCGTCGTTTAATGCATCTGCGTAGGATTCGCATTACGGAATGCAAGCTTGTTCCAGTCCTCATGGGAAAGAATATTTCTCATTAAGTTTCGATCAGTGTATGAGAACGGTGCCCACCCAGCTTCGTGGTGCACTTGGTAAGCTACGATAGGTAGCGAAATCCGGTTATGAAAGCTAATTATCGTGCTAATCACATGTTGCCTCCATTCTGGTGGGATGATCGTCCACTTGTGCTTCGGTATGTGGCCGTGAGGCCAGCAGCTGGCTAGTCGGTCTGGATCCTTAAAGGACTGTAGCGTCACGAACTTTTTCATGTTTTGTCCGAGTATTTCGTCTTTTCACAAATTTGATTACAAAATTATTAAATTATCATTTGAATATCTCAACGACTAAATGGCATGTATATTTAGTCGGCAGTCCGAAAATTGGTTGAAACCTCATATGTGAAACTAATAATGCATCACTCATGAGGCAATTAAGCCAAGAGGCAATGGGATAGAGTGGCCAGTTCCTTTCTGACTCCATTGACCACAACGCTAACTAGTAACATAGTTCATGTTGTTCAAATGTATCATTAAATAAAGCGGCATATCACCATCATTACCATCTACATTCATGAACTAGGTCTTATTCTCGTTCTGTAGACATCCTAACAACGGTTTTTATAATACATCATTTGTACACTTCCTTTTTAAACGCAAAATCATTCACCAATGCCAGGTGAGGATAATTATTAATACAAGGATTGTATATTCTTGACTCGAAATTAGAGCTATATCTCAGATCAGATTCGATGTTACATTTTATAATAAACATACTAAAAGTTCTGTCTCATTTTGTACATTACTGAATGTAACAGCTGAGCCAAAATAAAATATACATCGATCTATACTGTATACGCGTAATTAGTGTCAAGATATTTGCGACACACCCGGTAGGGTCGAGCAGGTATTTACCGATGCTAGGTAACAGCAGATGTATACACTGCGGGTGCGCTTTTAGAAGAGCAGAAAACGAATCTAAGCTCACGACAAAACAGGCGCGTCAAGTCAATCGATATTTCATCATTCGGACAAGAATCTGTCCAAAATCTCCGAACGAGAACCAAAGCCTCATGATCTTCAGCGTGAAGTAAGCGACCAACAGAATTTTGTACTAGCCAGGTGAAGAGGCAACCATTACCATACCCTTTCCATTGCTTTCGAATAATGACTCAAGTTAGGCGTCAATTCCTGGGTTTCTACTGTTTACGTACCTGAGAAGAAAGAAAAAATGTAAGAGATGTTCAAAAGGCATCAATAACTATTAAATAAATACAATGGTGCAAATGCTCAGCTGATGCCGGCAACAACTAAAAAAGAGCTAACAATTGCATAGATTAAACAAACAAATTTTACGAAAAAATTCGAAATGAAAATATTAATTCCAAGACAAAAGTCATAGGACTGAACGACAGAAATACACAGAGGGTTAAAACGGAAATTGAAAATCAAATAAAATTAAGTTCTGAGATTAATTACTCGGTAAATTAGGTATCATTCGACAAATTATATTCATTTGAGAATACAACGAAATAACAACTTCACGGATATAATTAAACACAAATAAAACGAGAATTTCCCAATATAATTCCAAAAACAATATTGATGTCCTAGTAAAGCAAAAAAAAAAAAAAGATTTGGATTCTAAACAAAGAGATAATCAAGAACTATAAGCTGCACTGCGTATATTCCTACGACTCACAAGATTCGTGCGATTGGACCACCAAAGAAATCATGTTATAAGAGAAAAATAAAAACTGGAAAACATTGGAGACGACATACGAGTAGCATGGGCATAATAAGACTTACAACGAATGAATAGTAAAACGTGCCCAAAAGAGAAGAGATGGTACGTGTATTGATTCAAAAGAAACAGATCTCAAGCTACTCGTATAATTAACATTCGGTGGTGGTGGTGAATGATGATGATGATGATGATGATGATGATGATGATGAAGATGATGATGATGACGACGACGACGACGATAGCCTATATTTCAGGACTATCATTGTTTTGGCCCCGATGGAAAAATACCTTGGTGCAGCTTTTAGCACCATAAATAATTATCATGAATGACGGTGAAATGGTACAAAAGTAGCAGCTGAAATGCGAAATTAATTAAATTCTCCATCTTTCGTTTTCATACGAAGTTCTGCATTCGCCAGTTATAATGCTTGGTTTGTCTATGGACAGAATAATATCAATTTTATGAATTTCTTATAGACAAAATTAATAAAACTTAAGTCTTTAAAAAATGAAACTCCACAAGAATAGTGGGTTAAATGTACAATCAAATAAATGAAGAAACTATGTTTTAAATTAAATTAAGAACAATTTCAATAAAATTATGACTATGAAGACAAATTGCTTTTAGTTTCCAAATTTTAAATGTATCATTTTAATTACCGGTCCACTACAAAGCATACCATATTCACACTGCTATTAATTTCAGCTGAAACTTTTCATTAGTTTATATATTTTATGACTGACATAGATATCTTCTGTCTGTCGTATCTATTATCTTAGTGTTTCAAAAAGTACAACGTTTGAGAAAATCAGATATACGAGCACAAAATTTTATAGAGATTATACCGTGGCGTTATCACTGTCTTATTTCTCCATCTTTGTTTCTTGTCGTTTAGTATTATATAGAGAGATAAAAGTTTTGCAAATTATTATTATTTTTTTTTCGTTTTACATTTAAACTGATCTGGCCGAATTTTATAATTGTACATTAACAATTTTTTTTATCGTGCCGGTAACTGAACAGAATGTTGTTTCTCTCTCTCTCTCTCTCTCTCTCTCTCTCTCTCTCTCTCTCTCGTACGGAGGAGGGACCCGAAGGCCTACACTGAAGCCTGAGGCTTATTGTACTTATCACTTCTATTCTGTGAATGATTGGGTAGCCGAACGACCGTGCTTTTGTATAAATACGGAAATGAAATTTGGAACTCCCTTATTGTGTAATTACGTTTAGTTTATAACACACTGCGCATGTGCAGTAAGCAAGAGGCCCTGTATATATGCTACTTGTGGACAGTCGCATGAAATTGTTGCCTAAATACAGGTGAACTCCGTCAAGACTCGCTTCAAATTTTAATTCCGTATCTGTACAAGTACGGCATGTCGCACCGTGAACTTAACTCGGGCTATTGTATGGATGATGATGAATGATAATATGTGAATTAATGATGAAATGACCAATGCCGGAAGTTAAACAGCAATTCTGCTTCAATTTGTCGAGGGAAAACCCTCAAAAAACCCCCAACCAGGTAACTTGTCCCAACGTTGAACTCGGGCCCGCTCGTTTCACGGTCAGACGTGCTAACTGTCACTCCACAGCGGTGGACCTGAAATGTTAATCAAATATTTGCCTAAATATTCTACTCTTTGCATTACACAATCATTGCAACAGTGTATTTATGTTCAAAATTTTAATTTGATATGTAATTAATAACAAAAATAAATACCTGCAGTTATTTCTCATTCCTTAAGGCTTTAATATTCATAGTTAGTGTCGTCAGAGCTTTCAGCAGGAGAATTTGGAATATAAAGCGGGTTGCTTGTGTAAGAATCCGGTGCATTTCTCGAACATGTAGGTGTAGGAAAAATATGACTCCACCTTTACCGAGAAAATAGACATATGCACAACTTCTCTGTTCTTCTGCCCGAGAAGTCTGTTCATGACCCTGTATTTCATTTCTTATGGACAACTGTCACAATTCACAATTATTCTTCCTATGTACCCTTGTTTCTTCTCAAGAACATGAAGTAAATTTCCACTGTAAATTAACTTCTCAGCACAGAGTTCTAAAACAGTCATGGACTAAGACTTCGCACGCAGTAGCCATGGAAATGAGATTAAGATATGAAATAAGTAAATATTAAACAGCAATTTGAACAGGTAGAACTTTTATGAAAAAATTATGTAAAACTTTTTATTTGAAAACCAATTCCCGGAAAATTGTCCGTTTCACATCATTAGTTACACCAAATTATCATAATGTTAACGGGATTTCATTTCTCTTCTAATCTGTATTAACTTATTAAAATGGTTGAACAAACAAAAAAGCCTGAAACCATTTGAATTTCTATATGAAAAAAGCTTCAGTCCGTAATTTATCAGAAGCAATGTAACATTTGAAATGCTATCTCACCAGTAATTCTAACATCCTTTGCAGAAAGCACTCCGGTTATGTGCTTGGGAGATACTGAATACCGGGTTATAATTAATCGTTTCTCGCAGAACGGACAGAAAACAGAAAAGGGACATTTAGAAAGCATGATGGAATATTCAGATTGTCAATTTCTATAAATGAATACAATATAATATTTTATTACTCAGTCAATGACAAATCAAAGTAAAATAATGACTTAGTTTATAGTCATTAAGTTTATATACATGAATTACAAAATTGAGAACGTTTTCGCCTATTCAGGCATCCTCAGGCAGTTATACAATATCTCAATGTCATATACGTAGCTAATGGTGGTGAGTACTATTTAAAATTAATTATGTATAGGACATCTCCATTATTAAAATGTAATATTACAGGTAATAAACTTAAATAATGTTAAAAAATGTTAAAAACCATGTAGTAATTAAACTTCATAATATGTTGAACACTTGTTCAGTCCAATATTCACCACAATAAACTAAGTCATTATTTTACTTTGATTTGTCATTGACTGAGTAATAAAATATTATATTGTATTCATTTACAGAAAAGGGACAGTTTAATTTAGTTATCTCAACATTTTTGTATGTTCTGGACTGAAGCCCTTTCTGCATAGATTCATTTGTAGATGGGTGTGATATATTGTGTTACGTCTTCGTGAGAAGATGACAATTACGTTATGATACAAAAGTAGAGGAATGTTAAAGGCCAATACTGGGCTATCTGCCCTCTTGCAATCTTTTTCATCACAAAAATACCACTTCCACTCCTCGTGATTGCGCCACGGTATGCTTCAAGAAAAATGAAAACGATAGTGAAGATGTTTGGGAAGAAATTTGTAATATGGCAAGAAGAAAAGCAGGTAAATTTCGTGTAAAATCTTTCCAATATCATTTTTGCTCACTATCAATTTCAACTCCGTAGCCGAATCTTCAAAGTCTAAAGCCGATTTACTAGTACACAGGTAAAGATACTCAAATTTTGTACGATGGCGGTCTCACAAAGTAGTAAACTTCGGACCCTAATTACGAAATAGTCAAATTGTGTATGATAATCAGAAACATTAAAATGTTACCTAAAAATTATTTCAAAACAATGTATTCTTGGTGGTTGGGAAGTGATAATTCTGTCAGTCTCGTAGACCAATATTTCGACACAAGTTCCCGCAACCGTTCTTGACTGCTGGATTTCTTAACTGACTGCAATCTGCGGACTAATGAGTTGGAATGACCTGATACTCTGGTCACGAACTTACAGCAAATTGTGGGTGAGGTATATCAAACCAAGCTAGCAACATTTTCACGTTTCCTTGCACTTTCATAAAGTATTATTTATGATTGCCTACGATTCATTGTTTGTTGGCCATAGACCTTTGCTCACATTATCGACAGCCTTAATATTGGATGTAATGACAAAGTTACACTTCACAAAGCAATAACGTTTTCGGAATAGATGACTGAAAAACACTAGAATGTATAATGTATTGTATAGCACAGTTGAATTAGTTTTAATCCTGCACTAACTACACACGGTCCGCTGTTTCACTTTTTGGTGACTCTCTGCTAAGCATGTATTAACGTTTTTCAACGGCCGAAAACGGTTGCTCAACTCCATTCGTACCATCGTCAGAGTAATGCCGTTTGTTGGGATATTTTATATCTGAATAGTTTTGGAAACTAAATACTGTAAGACTGGACTGTGAGGTAAGGTCAACCAATTATTTATCAAGGACACGTAACGATTTACGAGTCAAACAGAAATAATCATGATCATGGACTACAATAGCCTATCAAATATTTAATATTTACTTAAAAATAACCTCCGTTAAAAAACGAAATAGAGGGAAATTCAAATTAAGTTTTTCCGATAAATAATTCACTGAGAAGTGCTATTCGGAATTCCGTATAAAATAGGAGACAAAAACGGCAATTAACATTTAACAGAATTTACGGCACAATCATACAATCTTAAAAACCTAGACAAAGTGCAATTTTGCAATTGAGCACTAGTAAAAGAAACCGCTCCTTGTAATGAGAGTCACAGACGAGTCCTGAGAAGCAAGCGATTCAGGTTTATCAGTCCAGCGCGTAGAATTAAATCGTTTCACGGTGGGTTTACGATGTCATCCGTTATGATGTGACTTGCTTAATGAAACTGTATTGTGTGCCGGCAGCTCGATCTACACTCCCGGCCTGTCAATACCTGTATAATTCTCGGACATCATGTAATGGTCTGGTTACAAGCTAATTGCCCTTCCCCCATATACTCACTTTCTACATTCGTTCTTATTGAGACCAAAAAAATAATGACAATAGATAATTGTAAGTAAAACTGTCTTCTTTTCTTAGTAATAGGCCTATATCAAAACAAGCATTGCACTATGATGTAACTGAACTTCATTACAGTGTTATAATTATTATAGGTAACAACAGCAAACCCATTTTCTTTCCTTAGGATTATGTCTAAGGACTTACAAATATATCCTCCGTAGTGACTTAAGTATTTCTGGCTACAAATTCAGTGGGTTTGGTTTATATCCCGGCAAAGAAGTAATAAATTTATCTCTGTCTCTATGTCTGTCTGTCTCTGTCTCTATCTCTCTCACTCTAGTGTAATCTGGATGTGTCCCTCTCTTTTGTTTGTCCTTAGCCTCACCATGTGCTGACTGCATGACTAGGGATTCCAGCTATTTGTGATTTTCCAATCTCGAATCAAAATTCTCAGAACTCAGTAGGCCAAATGGCAGAATCCATGGAAGCAGTAATAAATTTGCATAATTTAAATTGAGATTAGATTATCACTACATCGATGTTGTTCTGGGGAGATTGTGTTTGTGAAGTACAACAGCTTTTATAGGTACACAATTTTTCTACTCATATACTCTAGTTAATCTAATGGCTAATAATGTCGATTTCCTTTAAAAGAATTCAAAGTGGAATTCGCGATGGATAAATACGATACTAGTATGCGTTTGTCGGCGAAATTCTTTGCCATCCCCTATTGTCATCATCATTTTTTTTATTTTTATTTTAGTGAGTTATTTTACGATGCTGTATCAACATCTCAGGTTATTTAGAGTAAGAAACGAAGACCTGTAGCACTAAGATACGGTCGTTTTTATACGCCTACCAACAACTGGCATCATTCGGAAATCACTGAGAAAAAGCCTACAAACGCTCGAATTGCTTACGCAAAAATCACTCATAAACAAATACATGCAATTATTATTCCGCACTTGAATATTCCATGAACAGAAATGAAATGGAACCTCAAGTTCTTAATACAATTCGATCATTAGTAGGAATCGCTACCTCAAGATGCAGTATTTTATATTTACAATTCCCGATCGTTTCGCCAGCAACGCTAGGTGCTCAACTGTATATGGTCACACGTTTAATCAGATATCGGCATCGTTAACCAGGTAGATCCGTGTACACATCATAGTGACAGAAAGACTTTACCCATCTGTTTCTCTTAATGACATTAAAAGGAAAACGACAGAATTTGACTATGGAAAAGGCAGTATTCCGGCAAAAAGTGTCAAACGCAGATTTCCATTTCGAGACAAAGGGATTTAATCCTAATCTACAACGTGAAATGCTGACGCACTGTACAGTCAGATAACGGTGCAGCTTACTAGAAGTCTTAGTTAGGATTGCCAGCATCAAGGATTAAGCTCCAAATCTTCAGAATATAAAGTACGCATGCTACCACGGAAGAAGACGTTTGACGATATGTTTAAGACATTCGGTTAAGAGAGAGCTTACGGGTTCCCACGCGCCTTCTTCCCTCACTGAGAATCCACATTGGGACTCGCCTCCCTTGACCTACCTCTCAACACGCACAAGTTGCGCAACAGCAACACTCGAGAAAGCTCAGGAGACCGCAACCTCTGATGTCGGAAAAGGAAACAAGACGTGTGGTCTTCGCCCAGAAAACAGCGAGACGAACAGTGTTACACAGTCGGAAGGGTCCTGCTTGTAACGAGCCATCCTGCCCATGCGGCATTACTAATAGTGTAATATTTACGACAAATACGAGTAGTTACACAGTCGAGAAGGGATATTTATAACCAGCCATCCCACAGATTCAATATTATCCACACGACAATAGTTAAGAAACGGCTTTCACGCTACATAGGAGCTACGACTGTGCATTCAAAGTCGATCAGAACGTCGTCGGGTATTTGGCCGTTTTTAATGTAGGGTTATTTATTGCCTTACGTGGATCCCACATCTTGCTCACCTCATGTCGCGTGATTCACACAATGTGTTCAACTGTTAATTCTAAATAGGCACAAAAATGAGCTTGGAGTACATCCACTATGAATACGAAAAAAAACTTTCATAGGAGGAGACATACATACATACATACGTACATACACATACATACATACATACATACATACATGCATACACACATACATACAAAGTCGGGCAGACAGGCAAAAGACTGACTAATTCTCTGGGAAATAAAATGTGACAAACTTTATACTAATCGTTGGAACAATTACTTATTTGTCAATACTTAGGTAAGCAAAAATATATAAACTTTCATATATAAAGAAGCAGTAAGGTGACAACAACACAACAAAGTCACAGTATAAAATAAATTATGATAACTTTGTATAGGCTATAACGAAAACACCATAGGGAAGAAATCGTTACAACCGACGCAAAAGACTTAGGCTATGCTTCTAAAACTTTAAACATAACCTAAGAATTTGAAATACAGAAATCATGAATCATATCGAAGTAAAAACATTCTTGAAACAACAATCACTTTCATGTAGAAACATTTAAAGCAGTTCATAAATATTTATTCAATGATTACGGCATTTGGCCTTTCCTTCAATGTATGAATAATTTATATATACAAGTAGGGGAATTATGTGAAATGTTCAGCATTGCGAAGAAATTTATGCTTGAAACAGTATAAATTTGACTCTAAAGCAAGTTAAATCGCCAGGATTCGAACAGGGTCCACATATTTTTCAGTAACATAAGTTCAACACTGAGTTACAATGAAGGCAATTATTATTTATATTGTGTGAAATTAGGTTTGTCACATCCAGATTTAAAACCGCAGCAAAGAAGTGAAGATTTACTTTCTTTCCTCCCACTGGAACTGGATATGTGAGTTTATGTTTTTTGTTCTGTTTTGTCTCAAGCGGAGATCTAGCTTCTTACTAACCATATGATCAGAGACATCTTGTACTTGTGAAAATCTAGGGTTTATAATAAGGAGCCAAAGAACTCAGTCTGTGAGGTAGATGATGATGATGCATATGAAATTCATATAAACTTCGATTATACTTTACTAAAACACAGCCAGATCTATATAGCCACTGGCCGAAGCCCCGACTCTTTTCTAACGTTTGGAAAATAGGGGTCAAAGCCGGCCACTGTGTTAGTGGAATGACCGCAGTCATTCATCCTGCGTGCGCGACCTTCTCAACGCGCTGGCCCTCATCAAGGAGCGCAAAGGCCTTCCCGTTACCATACATCAGATCCATGAAATTTAATTCAGCAGTGGCGCAAATAAAAAAGGCCGCACGAGGGTGGACGCACGTTATCTCCTGGAACATGCCAACTATAATACCTAAATTAATACAACTATGTGGCAATTACTGTACTACAGCGGCTTTAGAGCGTCGTTTGTTTTTAATATCACACATATCGGCGAACGGCAATATTGCACAGCGGTACATGTAAATAAAATACACAGAGCGTTTGGTTGTTCGTGCCCGTCACAGATACAACGATCACTGTACGAAAAACAAGAGCATCGGCAGATACAAATGAAATTAAAGGAAAAAATCAAATACTGCTTAGAAGTACCTGTAAATAAAATTAAATAGAATTAGGCTTTTGTGTAATCCACCTGAAACTTGGCATTTTCAACGTTTCGGAACTAATTGGTGGCGTAACGAGCCCAACAGAGCAGGCGCCCTCTCTGATCTTACCCTGATGTATTTCCGAAACGTTGGAAATGTCAATGCAGACACGGTGGATTACCCAAAAGCCTAATGCTAATCACAGTCCCCGTGAAAGCCTAAAAACTCATATAACATAGTTTATAGTGCAATTAATCACAGTGCCAATAAATATGGATTATTATTAAGACATTATCTATGTTGCGACTACGGTGCAGATTCAACACTTACCAGGAATGCAGTTTGTCAGTTTGAATCCTGCCTAAAAGAAGGAAGAGAAAAATAAAGAAAGATAGAAACAGGCAAATAAAATAATAAACAAATAAGCAATATGCAGGAATGTACTAGGGGAATTGATTAATCAACTAACAAATGTCGGATCATACAAACAAATCAAAGAATAATAGAAAATCGATAGAACGCAAGAAAAAAGAATAACAAATACTGTAATTAAAATACAGATATAAGACAAAAATAACGAAAAAAAGAAGAGAAAGGAATAAGTGAACAATGGGTAAAGAAAAGACGGATTAATATAAGAAGGTACAGAACGAAAGTGAGTAAAAAGAAATATGGACGTGAAAAGCAAAAATCATACAGAAAGAAAAACTACACTCAAAAGTAGAAAAAGAAAGAGAAGTAAAAAAATACACAATACAGTAATTTTTACTATAAATACATTGTGGATACGTTCGTAAGCGTAAGGCGTAACACTATCTTTGTAATTCCAAAATGGGAAACAGAACAAGAGGGCGCGAAATGGACAACTACGCTGTGATGCGGTCACTTGCACCCGCACTGATGGTTTGATGAAGTGCATTAGTCAGTTGGAGTGGCTCTCCAAACAAGTGCATTGTTTGGGTCGGGGCGCTTCTTCATGCGCAACTCTGATCTAAAAGCGAAAACACGGCAGTTGCTTTCAAATTGTAGTTAAATGGAGGGACGCGGGTTCGATACCCAGCAAAGACAAGGAGATTTTCTCTTTGTTGTACCTCGCACAATAGATCTCAGTAACCAATAAATGATATGGCTACTTTATCGCGGAATGAAACAAGATCGTGCGGCCATTGATTCTCTATCGTGTACAATTTCAATGCATGGTATACTGCTGTATGGAACAACATTGCTATTTATATGTACATTTTACTACCTATGATATATTTAAGTGATTAATATAGGCCTATTTAGTTTAAAGCATGTGACAATATCAAGAGAGGGGACATTAAAACGTAATGGGAATGATGTCTTAAGATATCCTCTAAAAGAATAAGATGCCATACAAGTAGTCTAGAAGAGATAAGATGTCCCCAAAACCGATGCAAGCTACAAAACAGGAGTTTCATGTAAGCATACTGATTAGTTGTGAATGAAGAAGCATAAGATGAATAGAATGCAAAATTGTCGAAAGCGAACAGAATTTTGTCTTTGCAGTCGAGAGGTCGAAGATTCGATGCCTTAATTCATAGTCCTAATTGAAGAGTTTCGTTATTTTCCATAATATAATATAGCCTACACGAAATGCTTAGGGAGACTGAAATGATAGTAGGTGTAACGAGCGAAATTCATGCTCTGTGGCTGCGCTCGCTCATGGATTCGAACACCGCTCGGACTGATTATCTGATTGGGTTTTCTCCGAGATTTTTCCTAACTATAAAACCAATGTCAGGTAATTCCATGGAGAATCCTCGGACTCCTCTCGCCAAATACAATTTTGCTACCACCAAGTCCATTAACGCTAGATAACTACGTACTAATACAGCGTTCTTAAAACCGATAACAATAATCTGGGATAGTATCTCGAAACTGGCCATTACTCATCGAAGAATAAAGGATATATTGAAATAAATAACACAATAAGAAGTTGCAAAGTATGATGTAAGGTCTTTGTTAAGACATTTTCCTGGACTCTCTGAAGAAGGAACAATAAGCTACTTTTGACAGTTCTAAGCTGACAATTTATAAGAAAAGAACGAGATTCCATTTTCGAAAGATTCTCTAAAACCTGTGCACGAGCGGCCATGTTTCGATCTCGAAATAGGAAGCATACATGATATTGTCAAGACCTCTACTGCGTGTTACAGAAAACGAAAGACTAAGAAAATGAAAACATTGGTTAAACTACGGTATATAGTAGTGCGGTGCGACAAGATAAAACATTTAAACACTGACACTCTTCTGCACAACCGCGTCTGGGATTATAACTTCCTTTCGGCATCACATCAACTGATCAACTTGAGAACTCTGTAGAGTCGCAACTTCATACAAAAAACAGCGACACAAGAAAAGACAGCACAGGTTCAGACCATGGACCGAGAAGATATTCACTGAGATTTGAGTTCTCAAGATTATTTTATTTGTATGAAATTTTCGGATGTCTCAACCATCTATGGCTCTGAAACTACAGGGGTACTAAATCAAACTGTCTCGTAGCCCGTACTAAAAATTCCTTCCTTTTATTTCAATGATTTATTTGTATCTTTTTTCCAAGTTAGCCAACATCAATCATGAACATGCATTGTGCCAACTTAAATAAAATTCACCATCTTTTAGCGATCACTGTTTTCTTCGTAGTTAACAGTGAATTTGCTTACCTTGCAATGTAAGCACACACTGTAGGCCTAGTTTTAATAATAGCATTTTGTGATCTCTCATCAATTTCTGTTTGATGGAATGACTATGTAAGGGCACATGCGGGAAGCATTCTATCGCGTTGTAAGCTGTAATAGGATGACAACAAGTTTTCTAATCTCATTTTTTTTAGTTACGTTATTTAAGACGATGTATTAACTGATACGTTAGTTAGCGTCTATGCAATTGGTGATAGATAGTATTTTGACAAGATGAGGCCGAGGATTCGCCATAGATTATCTGACATTCACCTTACGGTTGGGGAAAATCTAGCAAAAACCCAATCAGTCCAAGGGAGAATCGAACTCACGCCGAAGAGCAGCTCCGAAGCAGCAAGCAAAGGCGCTACCGGTGGCTTATTCTGTTGTTGTAATATTAAATTTAAACATGAACCAAAGATGGAAGATATGAATTATGGCTGATATAAACACGTAAGGCATTTCCTTGGCAAAACGAAGATAGCATAAGCGTTAAGTTTCTATAGCGTCACCTCATTCATATTAACTATTTTGAGTCCATACATACATACATACATACATAGGCCTGCATACATACATGCATAGTGGTCTGCCCAAGGGCAGGTTTTTCACTCAAAACCCAGAATTCTTCAATCTTTCCTACTTTCCGCCTTCCTCTTAGTCTCTGTATATGATTCATATTCATTATGTCATGTTTGCAGTTTTCTTGGGAAAGATAAACGCGATAGCTCCCCGTTGCTTTCCGCACACCACTCTCTCTCTCTCTTTCACAGCCCCAGTGTGGGGGTGAGGAGAATGGATTTTAATTAGGCCCTCCGGACTTCATCTAAATTCAACACAAAGGTTAAATATTGTTCTATCAGGGTTTTTGACCCGATCAGAGACCGGGAAGTTACCTTGAATTTCTCCCCATTCATTTTATGCTATTGTTTATATAATCTCAGCTTAGCTATTCATCATCTCTTCTCGCTATATGTTACATTAACGGGAATCAATAATAGTGCGTAGTATGTACGAACAGAGATTTATGGTAAATAATAGGTGATGCATCATATGTCACCGGTACTAATTTTCATGTGATTCGGTGCATCATACATTTTCGTAAGAAATAACTGAATAGATCGCTTTTACTGAAACTTGGCATTTTTCCATAAATGTATGCGAATCGCACCAAGTGAGAGCAAAGAAGTTTCATGTATATAAAAAGACCAAGGTCATACGCCAGTTCATTAAAACAGACAAAATTGTACATTTTCTTCGCCGGAGCTCGAAACTAGTCCTTTGTTTGCCACAAACGCTACCACTGGGGACTAGTGATCTAAATATATTCGTCGCTGATTTACATTTTAAAATTGTCTGCGAAGTAAACAGGATTCTAAAAAATCTATACTAAGATTGTATCCTTCACTTGTTTCGTTTGAAATATTGCCCTCATGAATATGGAGTTTCCTGATTCCACCTGTGCTACGCCCCGCTCTTGAAGTGAATTTAAAGGTCCCGTATTACCCTTTCTCTCAATGACCACAGCTCCCCCATCTTTCCGGACCCCTGATCCACCAGAACTTGTCAGCGTGGGGGAGAAAGAGGCGGAGGGAAGCCTACAGCGCAAGGTGAAAAAGATAGGGGAGGAATGAGGAAGAGAAAACTCTAAAAAATCACCCTCTAAACTCCCCCCACCCTATTTAAAAAGACAACCAGGGAATTCCCTAAGAATGCACCCTTTTTCCTCCCCTTTCCTCATCCCTTTTGTGTGTTACGTCAGAAACAGACAAGACACCTCCCTTACTACTACAGTCCCTACCTACCCCAAGAAAATACCCCTATGGGCCCCCTACACGTCAATGCTACCCTAATTTTAACCCCTTAACCCAGATGCGGTAACAGGTGTATTGCCTATTGTAGTGCTATTAGCAACACGGACATATGCATTATGAATGCCTCAGGATCTCGCAGACATTCCGCAGCATGTATTAAATATGTAGGGGACACACACGCACATAGGTGCCCCGCCTATACCCATCACGGACCCTAAGTATATAAACTCTTCAAAGGGCAACAAGACAGAAAGCAAGAAATCATGGTCACTTAGCACAGTCCGCAAAACACGCGTTCGGCTCTTATAATCCGTAGAGGAATGTAACAGCAGTTGCGTTTAAGACGTTAGCAGCAAGTTGCCCCGAAGCCACACTGTGAATGTGGTTTTTCCATTCTCCATAATCTGAACATTCTAGATTCAGGCTCGTTAAGCTTATTCCCATCTCTCAAAATAAATCTGGTTGGCTCCAACTTCTCTACGGATGTTTCTTTTAGGATATAATTTCTGTGGACATCTACGTTCATTCTGTGTTACATAATACAATTAAAACACTTTTATTTATTTTTAATTGCAGAGATTCTTAGGACAGACAATACAACCATATTGAAGCATGAATGGAATAACAATGAGACAAATAAACAACAAGCTCCCCAGTCGCTTTGTCCGCCACGATTATTACAAGATCAGCAGGGAATCGAAACACAACTTCCTTGGTAAGCAGTGGTTAGATGACTGTAGTACGGCTGTGTCTATAATGCTCTGTGTCGTTAAGCAAGCCGCGTCTGTGGCTCAAGTTCTAGCGCGCTGTTCTTCCATCCAGGTCGGGTTCGATCCCTGGCCAGGTTACGATGGAATTTGTGGTGGACAAAGCAAACATTACAAAGAATTTTTCTCGAGGTTCTCCTGTTTCTCGCCATCATTCCACCAACACTCTCCTCCGCCTTCCCCTCATTTCATCTATCATCTGCAATAGTTAAAAATAGGATGGGGTGAACTCCTGGGGTTATACGGATTCCCGATGCTGATATGCCTTGGTAATTCGTCCCTGAGTGTTATCAGGTACTGGCTCACTCAGAACTCAGGCAGGATGACCCATCTATTTGCGTCGAATTCACGAATGCCACCAAGGTCATCTGTCGGACTTTGGCTATTATCACATAGGCCTATATTAAGGAGCACAATAGGCCGAAGCAAGCCTAAGCGCAAGGATCCGTCCCGGGTGCGAGCACCGAAAAGTCAAGTCTTTAAATGAAGGCTGAAGTCGTGATGAATACAAATCAAAATGCAATTGCATTCGCTTGGTGAATAAAGTCATATGACCTATTTCTCCTGTTCAATATAAAGATTAGATCTCCAAGCTCTACCAAAACTTTAAGATCTAAGACTCTGTGAGCCTTCCGATATTTCTTCGTCCTTGGCACTAATATTGAAGTAGGCTACTTCTCTTTGTACCTTAGGCTTATATTCTAAGTTAAATTTGTTTAATTTATTCACTGCAATATTGTGACTCTGAATTGTTAAGGGCATAAAATATCATTGGCGTTCAGAGAAGAAAGACTTGTATTATGAAAGTTATATCACTGCAAAGCATAGCACGTTCTAGGAAGTGAAAGATGAAATGGGAACAAAATTCACGCAAGGAAAAAAAGTTGCATCTGCTGTTCATTATGACGTTGCTTTTTAGTCTTGTTATAGTTTTTATTATACTGTAGAAATAAAGTTATGGAATAAAGAGTGCATCAAGTATGTCTGTCCGTTACAAACATTATTCGGTATGTCCTTTGCTTGGTGAAGGTCCAGTACAGTGCCCCAGATAAATATTGTAAGATCAAGGGCCCATCCAAATGAATCAGTCGAAAATCACCTCAACAGTCAACAGTATTTTATAATTTCACAGATGTAGATCTACCATAACTGAAAAGTGATGTCGAAAGTTGGATGGCTTGTTTCCAATTCAGAGCACTTGACAAATAAGTCACTTCGCAACTCATTAGTCAAACCATTACCCTGCGGATCTTCGATATTTCTTCGATAATTTCTCATTGTGATGGAGACTATGAACTAACATCAGAATTCAGAAATAACTGGAATTGTCAGCAAGACATGAAGTCACCGCGTACAACACGACTGAAAGAAAGTAAGCAACACACACTCATTCCTTTCGGATATAATACAAACTTCAATTTATGTATCAGGCACCGAACCGAAATTCGCTGAATTGGCGGCCACATATATAAGTATTTGAATAGCTATTTTCGACTTTTAATATCAACGCTGAATAATTACATTCGGCTAACACGCTCTAATTCACTAAATCAGCGTTTCTCACACTATTATCCGTTTGCTATTATTTGGCAAAAATATTAATTTGAGTAATTCATTACAATGGTATAAATTAAATAAGTAATTTTAAATGATTCTGAAATTCAGGGTATGAGTATACAAGTTATTTATAGGTAGTTTTTATAAACATTTTTGAAATTATATTTTTAAATGCGTAAGGAATCTTAAGTAATTAAGGAATCTTTTCGTGTAATTTATTATGAAATCTAGTAAGCTATCCCCTGAGTGGTATAACATTTTAAAATGTCTTATACAGCACAGCTATGTTTCACTATTTCAGAAATTTATATTTATAACCTACATTTTAACAAAAATAATTCAAAACATTAAGTTAAAATTTTGTATGAGCTCGTTTAAAAAAGTATTGTAAAACTAAAAAATGTATGGTGTTCTGCAGAATTCCGAAAATTCCTAAGAGTTCAGAAAACGCTACATTACACAACTACACGTGAAAACACCTCATCTTTGTTATTGTAAACAAGCTTCGTTTGTGACTTTAATTTCGGAAACGAGGCTACTAAAGTACACGAGTGTCCACCTAGCTGCGAGCAGACAAAAATCAGAGCGCTGCACAGAATGACACACATCCTGCCTACCAATTGTCGCTGCTTCCCAGAACATAAGCAATATGTTACTTCCGCTCTGCGCCAGTTCTTCGCTCGCTCGGCTGCTGAAATGATAGTCTAACCGTCACTACTCTTGCCTGGCCTCCATGCCTGCTTTTGTTCCTAACGACCTTGTTATTATAGCGCTGTAATTTTGTTTAAATTCCCAATTAACGTAATTTATTTCAAAGAAAAAAATATATATATATTTTTGCTGACAGTGAGTTCTGTTGGCACAGGGCGCACTGACATCGTATTCGAAAGGTCTGGAATTCAATCACTGATCGTTGTTCCTACACTGATAAACTCTTTTCTTGATAGTTCATACTGTATGTAAATTCCAGGATGTTCTTTTACAAGGAACATTGCTAAAAATTCAAACCCAAAATCCCTTTCTGTTTGTCATTTTGTCATATCATAACACTAATGACTTAGTGAAACTGTAGTTAGGAACGGACACAAATAAAAACACACATAAACAGAGAGAATCATCCACAGGATAACAACAGGTAAAATATACAGCTGTAAAAATATGATTTCAGAACTGTATAGGAATCAATGTTTACGTATGTTGCATTGTATTTTCTCCTCTACCTCAAATTGACCTTGTGCCGCACTAACTACCTGATCAAGAATTATCACAATCTGTTAACTTCTCATGCATGATCCAGATCTTTTAAAAACAGATGATAATGAAAATGAAGCTAAGATGAGGACTTCGACGTCTCAAATATAAGCGTCAGGTAGTCGGAACAAATGAGTTTGGTTGTATTATTGCGAATAAAATATTTTCAAAATTTAAATAATTTCTCTTTATCAATAATTTAAGGAAGATTCTGGTATAGAAAGTCGCTTTCTAGGAATATAATAGTAGTATCAACTTATAGCTTTATCAATATTAAGCATCTAATCAACTACTTTAGAAACTTCAACCCAATATGATTTATTTGAAATTTACCTGTAAGAACTGAAAGATTCCATGAATACATCAATCACAATAGTATATCTCAGAGATCGTCGTAGTCATCAAAGAGTCGACTCCCTAGCAATTGGTCAGCGTAGCACATATCACAACATAGGACACCCAAGACAAAGGTCACACATCCCGTTCGTCTAGCTAGAAGGGACTAAATATCAGCTTCTCTATTGAGAATCGAACCCGAATCTGTTGGATTTACCTATAACTTATCCGAGAACGCTACCACTTTAGCCACAGAGAAGGACGGAATTTCAGTCCTCTGTAACACTAAAAAATCAGAACGCAAGCTTACGGTTAGCCATTCGATTATTAAGAAACTGTGACTAATATCAGTGGTGACGTATGAAGAAATCCGAAAACTTGATAAAAATATAAGTATAACAATCCACAAGCTTCTTGAGATCATTTCTATATTTGAAAACTATGTCGTCCCCAGAGCGATAGATTCGCTGCACAGTGTTGTCAAGAATTCGCCAATATTGCAATAGATATGTGGAGTGTCTTAGTACCATGGCTCTCTTCGGTACTTCTGACCACCCCTGAGCACCAACGGTGTCAACAAATGTTATACCACTGGGCCGGAAATTCTAGATGCGTACCTGTCATGACCATTTCCGGTACGTTCCTAGCGCTCTCAAACCACAGCTTATAAATTTCCAAGTAATTCAGCTTTAACGTTCGACAGCACGCATACCTACTATCCAAAATACAAGTGTTTCTTTTAATGTGTGCCACGGTACGTAGCTTAAATGAACTTTTTTTTTACTATTATTAATATTAATACTAATACTAATAAGAAAATAATGCTTTATTCCAAAGAATAAGAAATAAATTAAATTTAATGTGTCGCTTTTTTAAATCTGTAGCTTCTCAGCCCAGATGCCGCGAGTATTTAACCACAAATGTTATTATTTCAGGACTCTTACATTTCATCCTAAACCTTAGCTTAAGCCCATATCTCGATTTATTTTCTCGACTCGAAACTAAAAGTAAGTATAAGTTATATTCTAAAATTTAGTGACTCGGAGTCAGCGTGACGTTGTGGCCAAACTTGAATTCTAACTATATTACAACTTAAGTAAGTACTGTAATTGGAGAAAATACGATCGATGTATATACTCTTTTTTCAACAACACTAGACACATTCTAAATAGAGAGGCTTCTCTATCTCGTGGTCAGACGTAAGACCCAAAGTTCTTCGAAAGTTGGTATTCGATACTTTCACTGAACTGTCTAGATCTTCAGTAATTATATTATTTTATTTATATTATTTGTAAATGCTATTTGTGGACCAACATGAAGTTTATGTCCATGAAAATTTTATTTAATATCAATGTAGGCAACTGGCGTAACTCGGTCAGCTGAGGCGCTTCCTTGCAGATCCGGAGTTGCTCTTGGGCTTGGGTTACATTCCCGCTTGGGCTGATTACCTGGTTGGGTTGTTTTCCGAGATTTTCTCCAACCGTAAGGCAAATGTCAAGTAACCTACGGTGAATACTCGACCTCATCTCGCCAAATACCATCCCGCTATCACTAATCCCATCGACGCTAAAATAATAACCGAATAGCTGAAACAGCATCGTTAAATAACCAACTAAAAAATTAAAGCACCAAAACATTGAAACTATATTTGAGAATAGCGTAGAATTCTTCACACCAGATTAAGACTAAAAAGCCGCCATGGTGGTCTAGTGGCTAGAGCGTTGGATTTATAATCCTGTGGACCCGAGTTCGATCCCCAATTTAAACTTGTGCTGGGAAAGTTCGTGGTCCAGGTAACACAGAGTTTTCTCCGGGAGCTCTGCTTTCCATGTGATTTCCCAACGAAACTCCATCATCATCTCATCTCATCGAGGATATAACGTAGACCAGCCTCCTATGTGGCATCCTGGGCAATGACTCTGTCGGTAAATTGGTCTACACAACTAATTTCGTATGGGTGAATACCAGCCATTAGTATATATTAAAAAATTAATATTAAAAGGACATAGGGTGTTTATAAGGATTAGAAATTTTACAAAAAGACTATAAGCTATTGAGATATTCATGTTTCGAAATTCTTCAAAATGTAATAATAATTGAAGTTAAATTGCTACATTTACTGTACCTAGGTTTAGACTTCATGGCTGTGTACCAATCGAAAGGGCTGCATATTTTATTAATGAGTTTGGAAATTATTAATTATGTAATTATTATTTCATCATTTTATTCTGAAATCTTAAGCGACAGTGTGTTTTCAGTAACAAAGCCTGCGGACACGGATCCAAGTACCAGGAGGGAAATGAATACATATGTAACTCCTTGTTATAAAAAATAGGTCCGTGTCTTTTAATTTGTGCTCCTCTTATGCCATTCTAGCAGTGACAGTGCGCCACACTGGTCATATAAACAGTCTCTCTACTTTGCATGTAGAAAACGTTACTACACTCAGGTCCAAGTCTTGAAAGGAGATAATGATCTTAAAGAAATAATTTTTATTAAAGATTGAAGCAACATCATCCAGATACAATCTGAAAGAAAAAGTAAAATCTAGGCGCTACTTTATTAAAGATAACGGTCATTATGAAGGTAATGCACCAAAATTTATATGTTATATCTTAACATTTTTATGAACAAACATGGATTTTAAAGACTACTTCCGGTAAATGTTTCAGTTCAATCGCCGTAGATACTACGTCACGTTGTAAATCAAATGGAATGGTAGGCCTATTTGGATGTAATAAGAATAGTAGTATATTGCAAGAAATAGTTTTCTTGTATTTAGCACTAAAATGAAAGCAAAGTATGCTACATTAATGTCTTTCCAAAATGAAATGTATGCTAAGAATACTGCTGAAGCAGAAAGCTTTGACAATTTAATTTTCTTGTGAATATATAAATTCCGTCAACAATATAATTTTGTGAAGAAGTTCATAAAGAAGACTGTGACAATATTTCGGACTTAAGATTTTGTACTCTATGCCCTATGCATAAAACAGTAAAATGCAATTGTATTAAAACAAGATTTAAACAAATGGATTTAGAAATTATTTCCACAAACAATTAGGCCTGACTTAGGCGGCAGGGCGAGACAGAATAGAGAGGTTCGATTCTCTGTAAAGACAAATTTTCTCTCATATATAACTTCCAGAACGACTCAGGATCCTATCACGCCGTCTGAAAAATGAGTAGAAAGGTACTTTTTCGGCTGTAAAGCGAACTTATTTTAAAGTAACATACTGTATTTAAAAATTTGCGAGACCAAAAAAATCAAGAGATCGAAACAGGTCAATAATGGCCTCATCCATGGCGATGATACACTTCAAAACTGCTCGTAAAGTAAATTGTGAATACCGTCGTTGTTCCTGTGACATATTTATCGATTTTCAGATTTTTGCTCTATTAAATAACTTAAATAGTTATACAGCAAATAATAAAATCTCCTATATGTAATTATATTTCTTTCTTTCGAAAATTTAAGAATTCACAGTCTCCTATGTACTACTGCCATAGGATGAATAAATGTGTTTTTATTCCTACTGAACAATTTTATATTTTGCACATAGGAGTTATTGCAGGAACAACGACGATACACTTTGTCGTTGAACCTCTCATGATGGAAATCATCAAGTCAATGGAAAATTTAAGGCATTTTACATAAAACACAGTACACATTCAGAGTTTCTTACTAAAAATTCTGTGAGAGATCGGAGGGTGTAATAGACCTAATCCTTGTGAATGGTAACGGAAATGATGACGTGGAAATAAAAAAACCAACAATACTTCGAACTTCATTTATAGCAGATACAATTGCCTTATTAGATACAACAGATGCTATCCGATAAACCTATAAACCCTGATGCAATGTTACGAATCACGTAACGAAGTCTTTTCCGTAATTTAAAAATACAGTAGGGCCTACTCCACAGAAATAGGCCTACTAAACTTATTAAATTACTGCATGGACAGAAATGAGATTTATCCACAGTTATGTTCACTTATAATAAGGTGGTGATAAAAGATGCATAAGCAAATAACTTTTAATCTTATTTCATCGAGTGCCACCGGCGTGGCTCAGTCGGTTAAGGCGCTTGCCTGCCGGTCTGAAGTTGCGTTCGGGCGCGGGTTCGATCCCCGCTTGGGCTGATTACCTGGTTGGGTTTTTTCCGAGGTTTTCCCCAACCGTAATGTGAATACAAGGTAATCTCTGGCGAATCCTCGGCCTCATCTCGCCAAATATCATCTCGCTATCACCAATCTCATCGACGCTAAATAACCTAGTAGTTGATACAGCGTCGTTAAATAACCAACTAAAATAAAAAATATTTCATCGAGCACATAAGATAACTCCTAGCATAGCCTTTTCGCATGTTAAAAGAAATAAGCAATATTTATAATTCAATATGTGCATGAAATATTAATGCGAAGCCCCCATCCTCATCGTCATCATCATCATCATCATCATTTCAAATTTACACCAAAGAGACTGATCGGACCTCCTGCCACCTCTTTTTGAACGATTCAAATTTCTTCTTAATATTACAATATATTTCTGAATTTTCCTTCGTAATTTCGTTGATTGAATAATACTAAAAAAAAAAAAAAAAAAAAAAAAAAAAAAAAAAAAAAAAAAAAAAAAAAAAAGAATTACTGGAATAAAGGAATAACGATAGTGTAACAAATGCCATTAAAACTTCTCGAAATAATTTCAACGCCAGCACACAGACGATTTTCTTTTTAAGTCATACCCAAATAAGGTAAATGACTACTGACCTAAATGATAAATATAATAACGATGGGCTTAGTCATGTGTTTCGTAATAACACTCAGATGAATATGTCGAAATTAATATATACTAACGCAATAATGACCCTCACCTATTGTGGATTAACGGATGAAAAGTTAACTTAAAATAGTCTGAATTATCTAAAAGCAGATTTAACTTTCTTAACTAAACCATATACAGTACATCATTATTATTTACAACAATCTAACCTTAATTCCCAATCATTATCCACAGAATTAATATTAGATAAGTTTTGAAAGTATCGATTATTTTAATCACGATTATTTTCATCGGGCTTAATGTGAACACGATTAAAGCTGCGGAATCGTAAAAGAAATTTAAGGTAACCACTTATGCAGTATGATCCAAAATGTTATATTTCATATCAATAATTGAGGACCGTTTTTGCAAAACTTGCAAACTGCAAAATTTGCAAAATTGAGATTTTGGTGGATTCGTTAACATAAAGCAGGCCTCTACACGATGTTAAAGTTATTTTAGTAAAATTGAATTATTTCTCTTCATTATAGTATGTCAAAGTGTGATGGTTGCACCTATAACCTATTTGTCTTCATTCAGTTTTTTGTCTCTCCTGTAAAATTGAGTTTTCTCAGTTAGCAAGTTTTGCAAAAAACGATCCTAAATTCAATTCCGATAATTATATGACACAAATCAAAATAATTTTCTGGCAAAAATAAAACTAAAAGTTTATACAATTCATTACGAATAAAATAGTTAACTATCAATAATTGTTACCACCACCACCATGATCATAAATTGCATGGGTTAGATCTACTGACATGTCACGGTTTAACAAAGTTCAAGTCGTTTCAAAACTGGTCTCACTAATCTATTCTCGATCTGCCATAGTCCTGCTTTGCTTTTATTTCGGCTTGTTATTTTATATCTGACATAAGATCTATCAATACCCGAAACATGCTTAGACTACATCGTTTTAATCTGTATGCTGTAATTGTATCGAGTATACTCCTTACATTTCTTTCATAAGTGGCGGCTACCTGACTTTGCGTCATTCATCCATCTCTAAGCGAAGCGCAGAAGCTGAAGTCTTTTCCTTTTGCCGCCGTAGGTATTTTCCCGGTGCCGCGTGAATGATTGTTAATGAAGGAATTGTGGAATGACGGTAGGAGAAACGGGAATACTAGGTGAAAATTTGCCACCACACACAATATTTTCCAACGCAAATTCCAGCCACCGGCGTAGCTCAGTCGGCACAGGCGCTTGGCTTCTGATCCGGAGCTGCAATCGGGAGTAGGTACGATTCCAGCTTGGACTGATTTACCTGGTTGGTTTTTTCAGAGATTTTTCCCAACCGTAAGGCGAATGTCAGGTAATCTATGGCGAAACTTCGGCCTCATCTCGTCAAATACCATTTCGCTATCACCAATTCCATCGGCGCTAAATAACCTAGTAGTTGATACAACGTCATTAAATAACCAACTAAAAATTCAGAAATTCCATTGAACCCATGTTACCTGCGTGGAAAGCCGACGTTGTAGCCGTTAGGGTAACGGCTTCGTTATTAACAATATTATACTTTTTATGCAATATCTTCGCTTTACAAACAAAACACATTAAGTCAAAAATATTACTTCTGAGAAAAAAGGCGTATATAAGGCACATATGTGTAAATTTAGAATTGGAAAATTAAATGCACATGATTTACTAAAAATATTAGTATTTTGAATATTCAAGTTTGTTAGAATAAAAGCGCTTTTTTCTCACAAGTAATATTTTTGACATAATGTGTTTTGCTTGTAAACCAACGCTATTTATTCAACGCTTTCCCTATAAGAGGACAAGCTACATTTAGTGCCAACAGAAGTGAATATCCCTTTGTACAACTTTCTGCCTGGACCGATATCATTAAAACTTGAATGCATGTTCTCATGTTCCCACACGACAGGCAGGCAGGTCGCTGCAGTACCGACGCACGCGGGATCAGTATGGTTGCTGCCAGATGCAGGCAGGCAGGCAGGCCGGGCGGCGCACGCTGGCCGGCTGTTGCAACTTTACATAACAGAGATCAACATAGCTGCTGCAGCCGGTCCCAGGTATAATGCACGCTAACGGTCGCCGGTACACTGCACGTCGCTAACACTGGAGCACGTGGTTCTCTCTGTCCACATGAGCTCGACACAGTACTGCCAACGTTCTGTACTCTCCATACACATATTAATGCGCGATCACTACAAGAACGATATGGATATTGTTGCCGCCGCCTGTGATGATGATGATACATAATAAGGCCTTAATATTCTTAAGGATGTTCCTACCATATTAATCGATTCCTACTAGAAGGCCAAATAATTGAATTAGCATTACATACAGAATTTGAAACATTATTGGAACAAAAAAATATTAATAAAAGAGTTTCATTTATCTTCATTTCTTAGTTATAACAGTTTGTCGTGACGGAAACATGTGACATTTTTCTTCATTCATTCATTTAGTGTTCTGCCCAAGGGCAGGTATTTCACTGCAAACCCAGCTTTCTCCAATCTTTACTATTTTCTGCCTTCCTCTTTGTTTCCTCATATGTTCCATATATCTTAATGTTGTCTATCATCTCATATCTTCTTCTACCCCGAACTCTTCTCCCGTTCACAATTCCTTCCAGTGCATCCTTCAGTAGGCAGTTTCTTCTCAGCCAATGACCCAACCAATTCCTTTTCCTCTTCCTGATCAGTTTCAGCATCATTCTTTCTTCACCCAATCTTTCCAACACAACTTCATCTCTTATGAAAATAAAAGAATACTTTTTATACGCCTACATCTTGATTACACATTTTTAACATTTGTATCACTAATGATTAAATTTGGGGCTAAGAGGGTTGAAGTTACAGAAGAATGAAAAAAAGTTACACAATGTAGAACTGCACGCATTGTATTCTTCACCTTACATAAGTAGGAACATGAAATCCAGACGTTTGGGATGTGCGGGGCATATAGCACGTATGGGCGAATCCAGAAATACATATAGAGTGTTATTTGGAGGCCGGAGGGAAAAATACCTTTGGGGAGACCGAGACGTAGATGGGAGGATAATATTAAAATGGATTTGAGGGAGGTTGAATATGATGATAGAGACTGGATTAATCTTGCACAGGATAGGGACCGATGGCCGGCTTATGTGAGGGCGGCAATGAACCTCCAGGTTCCTTAAAAGCCATAAGTAAGTATCACTAATGATCTGGTAAATATGTTATTTAAACAATTTTACTAAATACTATTTTGTTATATCCCTTTATTCTCCCCGTAAAAATGCAGTATGAATTGATGAATTGTATTCAGTTGTATCTGAAAACTCTGTATGTAGGTACATTGTATGTGGCCCTTTTCAAAGAGGCAATAATAATAATAATAATAATAATAATAATAATAATAATAATAATAATAATACTTCCGAATGAGTATAGTGTTAATTGGGGTACCTGAGGGAAAGATACCTTTGGGGAGACCGAGATGTAGATGGGAGGGTAATATTAAAATGGATTTGAGGGAAGTGGGATTTGATGCTAGAGAATGGATTAATCTTGTTCAGGATAGGAATCGATGACGGGCTTATGTGAGTGTGGCAATGAACCTCCGGGTCTTTAAAAGCCATTTGCAAGTACGAAAGTTCACAAATACTAGACAGAATTAATGTGATTTTCTGGTTAGTAGCAAACACAACAAGAGATAATTTTAAACTTTCTTCTCTCGTGTCAGTTGCGTTAGTAACCATAACTACTGCCAAAGTTATACAATGAACATTAATTCAAAATAAATAAAGCACAAAAAGAGTCGTTATTGCGAAAAATGATTACGTCAATAACTTCTTCAAATTTAGTTCCTACTAATACAGTTTCTGGGATGAACTCGTTCGCAAAACTGAAGTATTCTGATAAACGTGTCTTATAGCCACTTTTCCTACTATAAACCTCATTGGATCTTCCGGAGTCGCAAGCAGAGTTACATCTGAACTTGATGACAACCAAGTTCACGAAGGTAGTAGGCCTATTTATTTCCCTTAATACGTTATAGCCTAAGCTTAAAACAAACTGGACGATATCCAAGTTCCTACAATACTTCTATAGCATTTCAAAACTATTAATCCTAACTATATAGAGTCTGCACCCACTAATATTGAAAAGTATAACCGTGACCGTATTAAGGTAGTTCACACTTGAGAGAGCTTGGTCATCTCGATGAAAGTCGAAACAAATTTGTCACCTATGTCAGCCTGCTTACTGGGAGCTACTGTCGGTCTCTAAGTGTATCATTACAGTATGTACCGATATCTTCAAGGATTACACCGTTTAAGATGTAACTAGAACGTGGAATGAGGAATTTAAATATTAAGCTTGAAACACATATAAAATTGGAGCACCTAAAAATAATATTGAAATATTCTCTTTGTGAAAAGTAAACATCCAATGTCATACAGCAAGATACACGGACCAGCTCTAAACAATGTAGGCGGAATAGATCAAACGGTCCACACAGTGAAGTTGATGTTGATCGTCCTTTCTATCCTCACTCTTGTGAAGAATTTGAATTAACAGTGAGCATCCACAAAACGGGTCTAAATGCGTAATCGATGTTAGGAATGGTGCTCTAAGCATGGTACAGCATGTTATATTGCTAACATTCGAACGAATGGTATCTAAGTACCACTTTTTCAGAATAAGAAGCGCGGAAAATACACATTTCTGCCAGCAATCACAACGCTACCTCACTTAAAGTAAAATAACTCCATTACTGTCCAAATCAGTCCAGAGGGTGGGAGGGAGATTAATTCTGGGAGCATTTTACGGACAATCGGCATTCATGTAAGTAGGGATATCAGTCCAACGTCCCATCACCTCTACCCCCGGAGAAATACCCCTCGTAAACTTATTCATTTCTGTTAGAGGCTGGTAAACTCCAGGGCCATAGCGCGGTCGGAAGGATTAGATAAATGGAAAAAATTCATGATTCCATTGGGAATCGAACCCACGACCTTCCTACTTTGCAACGTTACGCCTTAACTGCGACACTACCACACGTCTCTCTACCTACACTTATTGAAGTAAAATTATTTAATAGAATGTAGGGCTATATGGCAATATATACTAGGGGCAATCATAAATGCAATGAAGTCAAACACAAAGAAATAAATACGGCTAAATGCAGATTGACCATAGCCTTTAGGACAAAGATACAAAATAAAGGGAGAAGAAATCATATAAATGCAGCACTACGAACTTCCAGGACAGAAATACATAGCACCCTAACAGCTCTGGATGTTGTAATTAAAACAAAATCTTCAAATTTTACGTCGTAATGTCAAGATAGATAAAAGAGGAATAATTCATTATTGCTAATGACAAAGATAATGATTATGATTGTGACGATGGTATGTGATAAAATTATTTGTCTCGGAGCACGAGTCTTCCCTTTAACTCTAGACAACAGTTGTAACCTACTTACTATTTCTTGTTGCACTGGAGGTATTTATTATAAATTAAGGGATGAAAATATTCTCTTTCACAAAAAATTGAAATAAATATTTATCTAAAACAACCACATATGAACATATACCAAGTTCAAAATTGCATAGTAAGAAACAACTCTTGAACAATTTTGCGAGCTACTTCTCCAAAAAAAAAAAAAAAAATTTGAAGCAAAGTCTTACATTTTAAATATAAACGTGCTTTAAGCTGGCAACAGTGGCAAATGTATGGAATTTTTGCTCATCGAAGTTTGAGTATAAGTTAGACACTACAAGAAGAACATCTTACAAAAGACAGTGGCTGTCTATTTCTGACTAAACTAAATGTCGTATGTTGCAGTCCAAGTTTAATCTAAACTACACAGACGTCTATGTAGACCTAAATTCAACGATACTTTGCTCTGTTTACACAATGTTTTGTATCTCTTTTAATATCTAATTTACTTGCTCAATATTAAAACGTTTTGATAAAATTGGGAATACTTAACTCATAAACGTAAACAAGTGCGGTACCTAATTAGAATGACGAATAGCTTGTGAAATCCTTAACGTCCTGAACAACATTGGACTCAGCAGAATTTCCACTTTTGCAGCGGATTGTGAGGAAGAGTTACTTGAACAAACGAAACCATTTTAGCTGACTTACACTTAGAAAAATAATAGCTTAACACTTCATGTTATACCACAGTGAAACACTACTCTAAACGGAACTTGAAGTGAGTACACGCAAAGTCTTAATGAAAACCCTCGGCAGAAAACTTTTGTGAGAATTATTCTCCCGCTTGCATGTGAATTGTTACAGTGAGCAACCGAATTAGAGCTGTTAAAAAGTGTCAGCTATGAACTGAAAAAGTGTGAGTTCAATAGCGAGCGGGAGCAAATTTCCCTTCCTCTCTCCCTGTTACTGTAGAGCCCGCTGTGCCTCCTATCATATAAGTGCAGGGAGTCCTTTCCATGATTGAAAGGAGCTGGTGTGTGATATTGACCACTCAAATACTTTTGGAATCGAGATTAAGAGAGCATGAGGTTCTAGTTCCTTTGTTGACTGTGCACATAGGACAAAGTTGTAGCTTTCAATAGCATAACGTTTCCAACTTGTTCTATTCGCAAGTTTCTCACATCCCGTTCTTCCAACTTTTCTTTGATCCTATTTCCATCCATCTCATGTATTTGCATTCATTTCTGTTTTTGTACATTTTATAATTTCTAATTATATAGAAAGATCTAAGTGTACCAGTAGTTCTTATTTTCTTTAATACAAATTTTTACTCTCTTAGGAAATTTTATGTTTGTTAGAATTACACCTCGATTTCTTGTATTCTATGTCAATTTTAAAACTTCATAGAAAACTATATTTTTCGTGCTTTGTATTGCTCCAGATATTGTCTCGTCTTATATAAATTACATTTATTTTTATAACTCATATTATACAACTCGTCGTTTTTATCACATCCTATGTGAGACAATCATTTCGCTAAGTCATTATGGTAATGTCACCATCAGATCTTTACCATTGGTGTATTTCAGGCATGGCGGCGCCAGGGCACTTTTCTGGGTTTGCATATTTTCGTAAAATTTTGCATTTATAAAGTCATATTTTTATTCATATTTAAACAATTTCATGATGAAGTCTATCCGCAGACCGAACAATCTCTGTATCTGATTCGAACCCATGTATTTTCGTGTAACATTCCATAAGCATTCCTGCGGAGATGATGATGATGATGACGGTCAGTACTATAAGATCACTTAGTTTGATAAGAATATTATTATACTTCAGCAAATAATAGAAATGTGCCTATTAAAACAAATTTCCAAACGTAACCTACTTACAGAAAAATCTTAGCATTTTTATGGATTCTTTACTACTGTATAAGAAAAGAATGTTACATTCGGAAATATGAGGATTAAATAAAGCGGAAAGAGATTTATAAAAACAAGTGGCTACACTTGGAGATAACATAACTTGGTACTCGTCATGCGAAAGAATGCAAGATGATTGCTTCCACAGTTTTCTTACTACCGACCGAGAGAGAGGAAAGTAGGAGGATATTCAAAACGTTTGAATAATGACATTCATTTGTTCTCTAAAATTCACCACCTGGTGTTAACATTCATCAAGCATAATGGTGTAATTATAATTAAGTGACACGGTAGTGCAGAAATGAAGAAACAAGATTGGTAGGCAAAACAGAAGTACTCCGAAAACTCTGTCTCAAAGTCATCGTTGTCCCCCTGTGTATGTACAGTACGTCTCGCAGAATGTGATCGATAATCTCGACGCTTTGGTGAGCTAATTTATCATTGGTCTGTTACTCATATGCCGTCAAACATCTCTTCAGTCGGTCCAGTATCGTTCAATATGACATAATGTACAGTTTACTAGTTTAAACATCCGCGTTGGATATTATAGTAGAATTAATTATTTTATCGGTTGTCTGTTGAAACTTCATAGTTTTATGAGCGATCTCTTTCTACTGTGTGGTATAAAACTGTACAGATCTCCACTAGTCTATATGTCCAGCGTTGAGGTCCAACAATCAGGGCTGGGCAGCCGCTTACCAGACTCAATCCACCCGATATTAAAATCTCGCTATTACCACAGTTGGCTCCACACAAGGCAGGTGGGAAGCCGACGAAATGCAGCATTAGGTGCCTTACATTGGGTCTATATAATACGCAGCTTTGTGGTAGAATTATGTCTATCGAACACACGTAAGTGAACTCTCTGTCTCGTAAACTATGCAGATTATACAGAGAGGGAACGAACTGTTCCATACTTAAGTTTGAGAAGTAATAAACTCCATTCTCACACACAAGCGTGAACTAGTTATAAGTTATAACAATGAATAAATAGTGCATGTCAGTCATAATTCCATGCGTATAGGCGATCTTGTTCAGACACAAATGCAAAATAATAAAAAAAACTCATAAAACGGTTTTAACAAAATGTGAAATTATTTTATATGTGTTGTATGACATCCAAAATCTCCTTACACACACCGGTATAGCGTTCTACTATACAGAGTCCATGCATATCGGTTATATACTGTACTATGTATGTATGTATGTATGTATGTATGTATGTATGTATGTATGTATGTATGTATGTATGTAGGTATGTATGTATGTATGCGCATGCATACATTCATGTATTGTTGTGTATCCCCATATAGCAATGCATGTTTTACTATAACAAAGACGCATTACATCGTACTTATCATCGATTTAGTACGATTCTTAGAATTCAGTATACAAGCGTTAAATGACACTTTCAATATCAAGTCCGATTTTACCGAATACATTAAATGTAATGGTTACTCTTCTAAAGAGATAATATGTTGCGGTGCAACCATTACGGTATGTAGGCCTACATATTCATCGCCAAACTAAATATAAGAATTTTGGGAGTTTGATTACCATCTGCTCTGATTTTGAAATATGTGTATGTAATGTTTATTTTAGCTTTCTGACAACGTAATGGATTTAATTTCTCAGACGTTTCGGAACAATTACAGTACATTTTCCATTCTTGAAATCGTGTCGTTCGACATCTCGAAGATTCGTTTAGTCTTGTCTCTTATGCTAGACTAGCCCAAAGATCTATACCCTTACCGATATCGGGCTGTACAACCCTAGGAATTAATTGACATACACACAAAATAACAGTATAAGTTGGCAAAGGAATAACCCTATCCACACTGTTCGATTTTTTTTTTTCATCACAAGAACCTTATGATGAAACAGATTGTTTTTTGTAACTGACCACAAACAGCTACACTTTTCAATGTCATTGTTTATATGTGCAACTGTCATGCAATATTTGAATTCTAAATTAACTATCAACAGAATAATAACTATTTAAGTGTGTCCATAATATTTTCCTGTAAGACGGAAATGCGTTGGAAGTCACACGCAGCACACATCAAAAACTGTATTCTAGTTAAAAATTCAGTGTTTTAAGATGGCACATAGTCAGATAAACACGAATGCACTGTGTCCTTTCATTGGTCGATGGGACTTTTAAAGACCAATTTACTTCATCCTATTCATATTTTAATTTGTTATTTAATGACGCTCTACCAAAAAGGTTGCTTAGCGTCGGAAAAATTGGTAATAACGAAATGGCAGGACGAATCAGAGGATTCATCATGGATTACCCGATATTTGCTTTATAGTCACGGAAAACGTCGGAAAGTATCCAACCAGATAATCAACCTAAGTGGGATTTGAAATCACGACCAAGCAAAGCCTCGAATCTGAATACCAGTTCTTTACTCCTGGGCGATTCAATTTATGCTGAACTGTAAGTACAGTAGTTCGAAAACGAAGGCAAATTTAAATCTCAACGAACAGTTTGTTGGAAGACCCAAATTTCCCTCACAAGGGATTACTTTAGGGTTGAGTGATTAAAATACAAGAAAAGTCGTGCATTGTTTGCAATAACAAACTTAATTAAACATGTATTTGTATGGCAATATTGACTTCGGTAAAGCTGTAGGGCTGCATGTTTTCAGAATGTAGCGCAGAGTACGGGTCTGTGACCTACGCATGTGCATACACAAGGTATCTTCGTAATTTATAGTTTCTGCAGAGCCACTTTGTTTGTGCCGCGACTGTACCAGTTTGTCTGGTGTGAAGAAAAATCCAGCTGATGAATTGAACACAAGGAACTGGAAACGGATAAAAGAGAAAGATGAAGACGGAGCGGGGAGGGAGGGATAGTGTCCACATCTGCGGGTCCCGCCATTCAGTTCGGCGGCTTCACCTCCGCGCGGTCGCCCTATGCAATTAAATGCCATTCTCTGATCTACAGAGGCTCGAATACACACCATCCAGAGAGAAGGAGCGATTCAGCACGTGTCATACATGTTGCCTCTGTACTATATCAGCAAATTATTGTCGCTCAAGTTTTTGGCTACAAAATTACTGAACCTCAGTTCGACTCCTGGTAGAGAAGTGCAAATTTACTTCCGTCTCATAGGGACTGTGTGTGCATCGCGTCTTGTGTTTGTCCTATATTGTTTCAGGAGTGATCTAAAGCCAAGTAAAGCTGGTATTTCTGAAAGGGATAGTTCATAATCTGGCTCAATTGTTTGCAAAAATTAATAATAATAATAATAATAATAATAATAATAATAATAATAATAATAATAATAATAATAATTTCAACATACATACATATAGTACGTACGTACATACATACATACATACATACATACATACATACTTCTGAAAGGATTCCAAGGATTAATTCTACTACATAATTCTCCAACTATGCTACATCTTGAAAAAGTTTTGGGATAGCAAAATGGATAGAATTTCTAAAACATCACTATTATCGTCCGCTTTTTTATTGTTACTTTGAATTAACAAGTAATGACGGCAGGGGCGGTAAAGATAAAGGTATGCCCGTCATAAGTCATGAAGCGCTTGGCATTGGGGATGGAGAGAGAGCTTTATGTTTTCATGACCTGGGCACTAGAATGAGGTCCAGGGACAGTAGATTAGCCATTATCTCTGTAGACTAACCCAAGAAGAAAACGTAAATTTACAGAAGTTCTCTTCCTTCCGCTTTTTATTTACCGATAATAGAAATGGAAGACACAAACGTTTTGAAATATAAAGCAATGAAAAATTCAATTACTGTAATTAGGTTTGAAAATACAACTTACAGTCGTTAATATACGTTTATTATTAACAGGTGTAATACTAAATTACCCTTCAAAACAAATGTACCTGAAATCAAACCATTAGTATCGCAGACATTCGACATCACAAGAAAGTCTAATTCTGGCTGAAAATCTATAGCTTCGAACAGCAAACATGTCAAAGACGCCGGCAGAATCGAAAAAACACTTTATTAGTTTATTATTATTATTATTATTATTATTATTATTATTAGGGGTAGGGGAGGAATTATCGAACCCAATTGAAATTACTTCCGGGGTCCCGCAGGGGAGTGTCTTGGGGCCTCTTCTATTCTTGGCTTTTGTAAATGATCTGCCAGTTAATATCTTGTCTAGGGTTCGCTTATTCGCGGATGATTGTATGGTATACAGAGAAATAAAAAGTCATGAAGATACTATTCTTCTCCAGAATAACCTCAATAGAATAAACGATTGGGCAATAGCCAACAAAATTAAAATAAATTCTCTAAAGAGCAAAGCCATCAGCTTTACAAGGAAAAGAAATAAAATAGTCGCATCGTATACGTTAGGGGGTGAAACCATTCCGGAAGTTAACAAATGTAAATACCTCGGAATAACATTTAGCAGCGATCTCGGCTGGGGGGAACACGTTACAGACACAGCGGGAAAAGCATGGAGAGCGTTACACTTTGTGATGAGGGTACTAAGGAAAGGTTCTGATAAATCCAAAGAGATTGCATATAAATCACTAGTACGTCCAGTTATGGAATATGGTGCTGCATGTTGGGATCCTTACAGATTAGAACATATTAAGACACTGGAAAAGATTCAAAAACGGGCTCTTAAGTGTTGTCGAAAAAATTCACCATTAAAATGGGACACACTCACGGACAGGAGAACGCGAATTCGATTATGCGCACTGTTCAAAACATACAGAAGTGAGCCTGCTTGGAGAGAAATAAAAAATAGGTTGCAGCCGCCAAATTACTCTTCAAGGAACGACCACTCATATAAATTGAGGGAAAGAAGGCAGAGGACGGACACTGGAAAGTTTTCTTTTCTCAATCGTACTATCAGGGACTGGAATGCTTTACCTGTAGACTTACTAAAGGCTTTACCAACAACCAAAAATGTATTTAAAAATAGGCTTAAGGACCTTACTAATAGACGGTAATTATACACAGTATTTAAAGGGTGTAAATGATATGTTGTGTCAGTGAAGTGTGTTGTATCAGTGAAAAAGTATGTCGTGTCAGTGAAGTGTGCTGTGTAAGTGAAACGTGTTCCTGTCAGTGAAGCTTTATAGTTTATAGTGGCAGTGCATAGTATTTGAACAGTGAAATGTTTTTGAAGTGTTAGTGAAATCAGGATAGAATCAGTGAAAAGTGTCGTAGTTCCAGTGCAGTGAGTGAGTTGACAGCGAAATGAGTGTAATTTGAAAGGTACTTGTGCAGATATGAACATATCATACTCGTGGGTTTTAGTTCGATCTTAGTTTTAAGATTCAAATTAGATTTATTTCAAATGTTATTTTAAGTGATCGTTTCATTCAATTTAGTATATTCCCTGTTGTTATTATTATTATTAATTATTATTAGTATTATTATTAATTGTATTTTTAATTAATAAGTTTATTATTGTCATTATTGAGTGCAATTAGTTACCACTGCCACCGGGTATATACCCACTGCAGTGTGAATAAATACATACATACATACATTATTATTATTATTATTATTATTATTATTATTATTATTAGAGTAACTCCTTAATCTTCCAAAAAAAGCGAAAATTCTACAAAGTTTAGTACATAAGGCGATCTTAAAAACACAACAGACTACGACAGAGGTCCTGGTGCAGTTTCGAAGAGTACCAATGGAATTTATTTTTTTTTATTTTAGGAGGTTATTTTACGACGCTTTATCAACATCTCAGGTTATTTAGCGTCTGAATGAGATGAAGGTGATAGTGCCGGTGAAATGAGTCCGGAGTCTAGCACCTAAAGTTACCCAGCATTTGCTCATATTGGGTTGAGGGAAAACCCCGGAAAAAACCTCAACCAGGTAACTTGCCCCGACCGGGAATCGAACCCGGGCCACTGGTTTCGCGTCCAGACGCGCTAGCTGTTACTGCACAGGTGTGGACAATGAATTCATGGTGAGCAAAGGCAATAACAAGCATGTTTTTCTAAGTACTCTTATTTTCTTTCTCACGTTAGAAATCTTCATAAGTCACTACAATTCATATCACAATTGCGAAAAACGACGAGAAATTACTATGACGCTTAACATAATATATTATGTACGTTCCTCGGGACAAGTAACCAACTCAATGCTTGAAAACAAAAGAGGAGCAGGAAGAGGAGGAAAATTAAAAAGAAAATGTTAGAAAAAGGTATTGCCAGCAGTGTTAGCATATTAACCACAGGTCTAAGGTTTCACTCCGTTATAACGTTCAGAAAAGTTCTGTAGTGTCGTGGTAACCGCAATCGGAGTGTGATTTACTGAGATTACACAAACATAGCAGTTTTGCCTCTTCGTCACGATGTTTACAGGGCGTGTTCTACAGACTTTTTCATTGATGAAGAAAAGAATGTAGCCTCGATTTTTAAGATGTCAAATTCAGTGAAACGGTAATATTTCCAAAATGAGCCGTGAAATGTAATGGCCGACTCCAGACCTCCTAGCATGGCAGTTATATTATGAATGCTTGGGAAGCCAAAGCGTTTTGTGGGTCCGTAACCTGAAAAGGCATCCGGACTTTAAAGCATGCCGAGCGTAAATTACAAAACGTGAACCTACTTCCAGACACACGAGCAGCTGGAGCTGTAATGTCCAACTGCTAGGGACTCCCAATTTCACGTCTAAAGTTACTATTACTGCATTATGTTACGGAGTGTTTCTGGCAGTATCCAAAACCTTTAAGGAGTCGGCATTAACCGACCTTGATCTCTCTGGTCTGACTCGATCTGTGGTGACCTACAAGGTTGTCCAAGCCTGCCTGAACAATATAGGCTATGCACTCCAATACCTCAACCCTGTGCCCACTCAGTGGACTGGGGGCAGTCTGGATTCTCGGAGACACACGTCGGCCCGCATCTTGATGAATGAGATAGAAACCGGATACTAACACGTCTACACAATCAACGAAAACCCAGGTGATATATTATTTTTCCTAAGAAGGTGTATCAACAGTAGTGGCGTTTATTCTCACTCTAACGTTCATCATGTGCACACCATGAGGGCCAGAGTTACAGAAGAAGTCTCCGGCATTCTTATTTTGACAACAGATGAGTACTAAGTTTCATACCTCGGTCATTTTAATGTCAGAAAATGAAACCTCGGTCCTTGTCTTACTGGTTCTTGGATCGTAAGAATTTTCTTGAAGAGAAAATGAATCTACTTCTTTTCTCTATGCAATCGAATTCGTGTCATTTCGATTAAATATATCAACAGATAAAAATTCTTAGCACACTATCAACGGAGGGAAAGTATAACCACAGTCCCCAGGTCTTAAATGAATCTTGTCCTTGACGGAAAGTATTCCAGACAAAATTACAGGTTACCAGTAGTTATTTCTCGCCGCACTGAGTTTTCTGCGTGTCGACATCTTATGATACCACAGATTTCTATGGCAGAAGATGTAAAAAATATATATATATATAACATATGAAAACGGATCTAATAAGTTAATAGAAAACAGTGTGTCCAAAACTGAACAACGGAAATGCCCTCGAAATAGAAACAGTATCTTTCCTAAACTGAAAACGAAGATATATTTTTAAATGTAACCTATTACTTACGCAAAATTTAGTCTATATGACACTGCTGCAGTACAAGCGTGTTATTTCTGGAACTCATAACTTAAGGGGTTAGGTACAGCTTACAACAGTAAAATTTTTGGAAATATTCAACATTTTTTTCCTCCATTACTGTATCTTTTACAATAATGAAAATGGTATGTGTAAAACACTATTCTTCTGCTATATTTAAAAATATATATTTTTTACGATTAAAAAAAATTACAATTTTTACGAATTCAAAATGGTGGCAGTTCACTGCGCAGTGATGAAGCGTTTCCCTCATAATTCATAAACTTTTAAACTTTTTCATGTTCTCTCTCTCTTTTATTTTATTACTGAAACTCATGTTTACAATATCATGCTCCTTCAAATACATTCCTTAATAAATACTATTTTTTCTTATTTTGTGTTAGAAGAAAGTACTGATACTTGACCATTTTTTAAATGAATTTATTTTTATCAGACAATATTATCAAAGGTAGAGAAGTGATCTTGCATCATATTGTAGATATAACATGCACAAATACAGACAAAAAATGTCATATCCCAAAATATTGGATAGTTTTTTAGTTATGTGGGAAATGCTTCATCACTGCACAGCGAAATGAATTTTGAAAAAAAAAAAAAAAAAAAAAAAAAGTAAATATAAATATATATATATATATTTTAAATCGTAAAAATATTTTTTCATATAACAGAAGGACAGTGTGTTACAAATACCATTTTCATTATTGTACAAGATACAGTACAGGAGGAAAAAATACGTTGAATATTTCCAAAATTTTACTGCTGTAAGCTGTACCTAACCCCTTAAAGATACGTACAAGATTAATGAGTCTCCTCTCGATTACCGAGTCTAATACAGTAATATGCCTAATGAAAATAAAGATTCAGATAGCTTTTTCTTTTCTGTAAGTATTATTTTAAAAATAACCAACTGATAGAAACTATACCGGCTTTTCTACAGCTTGAAGATTCTATTTTTATATAAAAATGTATTATTTCCAGAATTAAGCCTTCAGCTGAATACATATTAATACAAAATCGGGGCAGAAAACACCTACACAAAATTATTTTGTAAATTTACCTAATTTTAGAAATAAAGGAGGTAGCACAATTTGAACTTTTTCTGTCTACGACGTAACAAATATAGCTACCCTACGAATCTGTATTTCCTTCTAACGAAAAATAAATATACCCTACACTAAAATAAAAATCCATGACTCACGATCGGTCTTTTAAGAGAATTATGAAAACTTGATACTATAGTCAGCTTCGCCGACAGAATATCCATAATACGTACAATAATGATCGAAAAGGAAGAAGTGCGACAAGATTTCGCTTTCGAAATAGGCTTAGGTCTATTTTATGTACAGTAACAGGTATATGCCAACTTGCGAAACTTGATTTCTCATAATAGAATATTGTTGTTTAGTCAACGTCCGAAGATAGGTCTGAACCTCACAAGTGATACCAAGAAGACACCATTTATAAGACAACTAGGCCAGGAGATATTGGGATAGGGTGGCCTGTTTCTTTCCCCTTCCATTGTATACAACGCCGACTAGCTATATATTACACTAGTCAGACTTCAGACGCATACAAACAATTATCTTCCTCTGACATATATCGTCAAGTGAGATGTACTGCCTGATAATAGATGTATATATCAGCCAGAACCTCAATCAGAGGATCATAGACTATTAACTTACTTACTTATTTACTTATGGCTTTTAAGGAACCCAGAGGTTCATTGGTGCTCTCACATAAGCCCGCCATCGGTCCCTATCCTGAGCAAGATTAATCCAGTCTCAACAATCATAACCCACCTCCCTCAAATCTATTTTAATATTATCTTCCCATCTACGTCTCGGTTATAGACTGTTAACATCTCTTAAAATATTATATAGGCTACATTTTAAATAGGTACCAATTTTCGTAAACAATAATACATACTAGATACTGCTACAATGTACGAAACGCTATTTATGCGAATTTACGCAACATTAATAACATAAATATCAGTCACTTGAGAACCTCAGACGCTAGCGCGTTTGCCTACTGATTCGGGGCTCGCCCGGGAGTGGTTTCAATTCCAGCTTGGGCTGATTACCTGGTTGGGTCTTATCCGAGAATTTCTCCAAAAGTAAGGCAAATGTCAGGTAATTTATGACGAGTCCTCGGCCTTATCTCGCCAAAATACCATCTCGTTATCATCAATTCCACCGACAATAAAACCCAGTAGTTGGTATAGCGTCATTAAATAGCAAATTTAAAAAATAACATAGGACCTATGTCTACTTTAACCATCATACAAGTAATATATCGAACAATATAATAGCTTCAAATACTTGGGGTATACTATAAGCAGTATCATGAGCTGCTGCCAAAAAGTCAAAAGGAGAACAGCAATGACAAAGGAAGCTTTTAATAGAAAAATGAGCATCTTCTGCGGACCTCTGGAGAAAGAACTAAGGAAGAGATTAGTGAAGTGCTTTCTGTGGAGTATAGCATTGTATGGGGCAGAAACATGGACATTACGACGAAATGAAGAGAAGCGAATATAACCATTTAAAATGTGAATATGGAGAAGGATGGAGCGTGTGAAGCGGACAGACAGAATAAGAAACGAAGCTGTTTTGAAAAGAGTGGATGAAGAAAGAATGATACTAAAACTGATCAGAAAGAGGAAAAGGAATTGGCTTGGTCACTGGTTGAGAAGAAAGTGCCTTCTCAAGGAGCACTGGAAGGAATGATGAACGGGAGAAGGATTCGAGGCAGAAGAAGATATGAGATGATAGACGACATTAAGACAATTATATGGATTATGTGATGAGACAGAGAGGAAGGCAGAAAATAGGAAATACTAGAGAATGCTGGGTTTGCAGTGAAATGCCTAGGTAGAACACTATGAATGAATGAATAACTTACTTCAGCCACTTATAAGAATAACTACATGTATGCAACGTAATGCGAGAAAAGAAAGTTCATGTTTTTAATTAGATGTCCAGTAAATTATTTAATTTACGCTTTTATTTTAAATTACTGTTCAGGAAAATAAGCTAAAAGCTAGAACTTCATTTGTAACGTATAACAAATTGTCCCATTCCTGACATTTTTCTTCAAGTGTTTAATCCATTTACATACACAAAATTGGTTCCATTGTATCAATGGTTCTGTTGTTGCTAGTACATCTATGACATTGTTATATAAAAAGTGCATGTATAACTAATTTTAAAATTCTAATTATATGATATAGATAACACGTTTTAAAGATTTAGATTAAAACATTAAAAACACATTTTATTTACAGAACTGTTTGAAATATTTAAGCAGCTCTCCTAAAAAATTATCAGTATGATACACGGAACTCTTTTGTAAGTACAGAGGTATTACAGTTATTTTTAGTAACTAATTTAGAATAGCCCCATATTTTACAGAATTTCGACGTTTATATTCAGAAATGGAAACAAATGCGTTACATGTGTCACACGAATCCTATTGTGAGTGTGTTGGTTGAGCATGAATTGTAATGTCTGGCCTCGCGTGTAATTACAGAAATACACACAATGCACATCTACCAACGATCTGTGCTCTACATGCATGCACCTAGCACTTCAGTCACGGTATTATAATCAAGACGTCGAGTTTTTTGACGACTCTTTTAAATGTCAAAGGTTATTCAGATATGCATGATGAAATTATGCAACTTATATTAATGTACATGAAGTTCTTGTAGAAAGCTGTCATTTTGTCAACCACAGATCACGAAAGATTACCCACATATCGAAACTCTGACTCGATAATAAAACAAACTATAAATATCGAGTTTATAAATTTGAATCAGTTTCCATTCCTAGTTTATCCTTAGTTGTCAATCACAGTCGGGTAACAGGCCTATATTACAACTCATTAACTCGAAGATAGTAGTTTTCCCAAGAATGGTGACACTGCAATGAGTTCGAGAGAGCATGTACGCTTTTTGAATAGCTACAACCACAAATCCATGAATGAACACAAAATATTAAGCTAAATTATTTTAGTTTTAAGGAAAGCACAAGCAACATTTATAGCGATCACTCGCTTGCAAGAGCTTTCCAGAAATTGTCATTTCCCAATTGCACGACCAGAACTTACTCCCGCCAAGTTATCTGCAGCCAAAGATCAATACACTTTCAATTCTATGAACGGCCTCTATATGAAGGCTGCAGTTTGTGAACGCAAGAGGAGATCAGTATGTATGCTAAGTCTACAATTTTCCTCTTACCTGAATTTCCTTTATTAGCGTGTTTGTAATGAATGACTTATGTGCTATCTAAGTAATTAAGCTAATCTCTCTTTGTTTTCTGTGTTGCAAAGTCAGGAAACAAATATAGAGCTAAGATCTGAACTTTATTCATATTCTGAAGCTGAAGAGCCTGTTCGTTGGATGATGATGATGATGATGATGATGATGATCTGACGACGACATAAGAGACATACACTGAAGAAATGTTAGGATATCACTAGGAACCAGGGTTTCCAGACGTCCTAGATTTCCCAGGATTGTTCTGTATTTTAATGGTATATCCTGTTTCCTGGATTGAGTTATATTTGTTCCGGAATATAATAAAAAATTGGGAAACAATATAATTTTTTGCTCATTTCTATAAAATTATTTAAAAAAATCCTTATTCACTTTTTCAAGATCCTGTCCAACCAATATCTACGCGGCCTGGCGCCTCCTATCTGGTTGTATTGAAATAAAAATGATAATGCTACAGTGTGTATTAGGTATTATACAGTATCTTTATTCTGTATTCTCTTTGGAAGTTGGTTAATTATTATAGGATTTAAACACTGTATCATAATTTTTTTCTCTATAGATCAGGATGTAATATGACATTATTGTCTCACACATCATCAATAATTCAAAGGACATTTCATAAACTAGGAAAAATGTAACAAACTTAAAAATGTAGGCCCTCTATAAACAGCAGAAATACAAAAAACGAATAAAATAGTTGTATTGTATATTGAATTAATTGAAATATGTATGTAGTTACGTTAAGGTACGCAGTATCATCACCTGTCTTGGATTCCTGATGAGAGAATCTGGAAATCCTGCTAGCAACGGAAAAATGTTCCTTATTAGTTGCTCGAAATGACCCGGTGTACCACATAGGCATTTTAATTTGTTGAGAATTTCGTAAAGAAATTTCTTATTTATGAAAATATATCCATATATTTGCACTATTACTACAGTGAAATTATAATTACAACGAACATTTATTTTTTAATTCGGTTATTTAACGACGCTGTATCAAATACTAGGTTATTTAGTGTCGATGGAATTGGTGATAGCGAGATAACTGGCGAGATGAGCCAAGGATTCGCCAAGAATTACTTGACATTCGCCTTACATTTGGTAAAAAAAAACTAGGAGATACCTTGAAAAGGGAATTGAACCCACGCTCAAGAGCAGCTCCAGATCAGTAGGCAAACGCACTACCACCTGAGCTACATCGGTGGCTGAAATTTAGTTAAAGTGAGACTGCACCTTCATAATTTTATAACAACGGGGTTTTCCCGTTCCACCTGACCAATACTCCACAATTACTCTCACTCTGCGAAGTCCGGAGTCAGGTCTCCAGAACAATAAAAAAAACGGTTAATAGTTGTTCCTGTTTGTGTTTAATAAAATATTATTATAATTGCATAATAATACCATCCTGGCCATTCAATTCGAGATTCGCTGATTTAAATCCGGTCAAGGATGATATAAGAATTCTGAAGTAAAACTCTGGATCCCGTCTCATAGATTTAAGGTACGTAGGGAACCCTATTCCTGTTAGAGGACTGCAGGAAAAAATTCGTCGGTCATTTCTCGCCCGAATTAAATTTCGAAGCTGAATAATCTATGCAGTTGTAAGCGTCGCTAAATAAACAGTACAAAGAACAACAACAACATCATGTCTGGTTGAATTCTTCAAATGCTGAAAATTAATATCAGCAGGAGAAAGTATATGAAATCATGGTCTCCAATTTAACCGCGATATAATGTTTGTTTCAATTCAGTTAAATAAATCGCGTGTGATTTCAGGTACAGTTCATAAACAAAGAAATTTCGAACGCCTGAGATTGCGAGCAGGTGTACGTACTTATTATGAGGTTACATATCTATGTATAATTTTATTCATTCTCCATAGTATAACCTAACTTCGATTAAAATATAAAGTGTGTATTTATACATAAATACACACGAAAAGACCTACATTTCTGCTTAAAGCATTGATTCCACATGCCCTCTGTCATTCACAAATTTAAAGTATCCTCAGATAAAGAAAAATCCACAAGATAGTCATCTAACCAACTACGGCACGTGCATTTCATTGAAGTATGGTACGAGTATTAGTTACTATTGTATTCACTCTTTCATTAAGCAAATATATAGAAAGTATCATGTCTGCGAAGAAATGGAAAAAGTGATACAAATGGAAGCATATTCATCACATCGGAAACGCGATTTTCCATATCCGGCCTATATGATTGACTGTGTGCTTGTTCTTTCAAACTTTTGGAAGGATTTTATTCAGGTTCTTAATTTACTTGTTAGTTTATTCACGATGTTTATTATGAGAATGTTTATTAAAACTCAAAATGTAACAAGTATATTCTTCCCGATTTTAATCTCTGCATAAGAAATAGTTTCGAACGTAACGGTATAAATCACAGCATTCCAATTTTACAACTACTGCTAATGACACTATACCAATAATAATATTGATGATAGTGATGATGATGATGATGATAATAATAATAATAATAATAATAATAATAATAATAGTGGTAGTTCCAATGTTTTGAATGTTAGTGACTGTAATGCATCGAAATTTGAAAACTTCTTTATATAAAACCTTAAGGAAATAGGCCTAATTAGATGAAACAAAACATTTAGGAAAATGCTGTAAAATTAACCATTTGAGCGCCGACTGTAAGGATATAGTCAGTGCAGTTCAGAATACAGCACTCAATTTGTGAACGAAAGTATTTTACAAGGGCGGGAGACCTTCTCACTAACCTCTGACACAGTATTGGAAGATAGTAGGGGGGACCCAGTTGGAGGGATGAGTTATTTTGTAGATCTGGTGGTTATTCCAGAATTACCTGAACCTATCTCTGTGACATTGCTAGGCGGTAAATCCATTCACAGAGTTGTGTCACCTCATCTCTCATTGTCAAGGATTGCAGTAAGCATAAGAGATCAAATGAAAGTCTTAATGCACCAGAGTTTTCGTCAGCTTCCTCCACAGATTAATTAAAATTCTCATACACAGCGGTGTGAAGTAATTACTAATTACTGTGTAAATGTATGAAAATGTGAAATATGCCATTCCTTCCAATACACGTGAATTTTCATATAAATTAGTTCCTCCAATCTTGGAGTTGTAGAAGTGCAGAGACAGAGTCACTACAATAACAATACAATCTTAATTTATTACTTTTCTGCAAGAGCCAAATAACTTTAGTTTATAGAACTGATCCCTTTGTGCTGTAATTCAAAAGGATTATTACGTACATCGTACATACAGGAATTATGCAATTCCTTGACAATGCCACCGCATGCTGCAAATACTTCGTTACAAACAACAACAAAATACATGAAACAAGATATCCATATCCATTCTCAATGGCACCGAGAAAATTCTTCAATGCTGGGAGTCAAATTTAGTATTGTATCAACTGGATAAAAGACCTAATTCAAACGAATACTTTCCATAGAGGCCGTTCATTAGTGCGATTATACATTCAAGTTAACAAAGAAGTAAAAAAATAGTAGCACAGCTGAGAGTGATTTATAAAAGAAATTAACTACAGTAATGATAGGTTGCCAAAACGTTTGTTATGAACATAAAATAAACACCGCTATTAGGAAGTAAACATGCATATAATCATGGAGGAAGACATGTGATTCGTCTTGAGGGATGAATCCAGTATGTGAGTAGCCAAGGGGCTTGTTCACTGCAGTTTCGCCGTGCGGTCAGCACCCTTCGACAACAATGTACCGCCATATGATACCGCCCCAGCCCTTCACTGACCTGTCATTAGTGGGGGCTGGTCAGTAACGCTATGTTCTATTTGCACATTTTTTGTGTATGCAGAATCGATAACGACGGAAAGAGGAATGTTTAAGCAATATCATTCTTTAAGATACTTCTCTCATGTCGTTTGCATTACACCAATATTTTTCAAAACGGGATTCAAGTATCTTTTGGAATGATACAGTAACAGAGTAATGATAATGCAGTAATGAAATGAAAACAGCACATAAAACAAACATATCTGAAGAAATCCTGTACCTTTGTCGTTAACCACTAATCGGTATTGATGATCACTGTCTCATATCTTTAAATATATCCCAGAATTAATAAATTATTTCGTAAAATCTCACCATTGTCTTACATTGTGCAATATTTCTGTCCAAGCAAAATCTTTCTTCCTTTAGTCTTCTATTGAATGACAAGTTTCAGTAAATTATACTTTTGTTAACGGATTTTTTTTATTGGTTTATTTTATGACGCTTTGTAAACTGTGATGGTTATCTAGCGTCTGAGTGAAATGAAGGTGATAATACCACTGAAAGTTACCCAGCATTTACTCTTACTGGGTTGAGAAAAAATCCCGGATAAAACCTCAACCAGGTAACTTGTCCCAACCAGGATTTGAACCTGGATCTGCTCGTTTCACGGTGCTCACCGTTACTCCACAGCGTTGGACTTGACGCATATTACTAAGATATGCTGTCTTCTTTCTTTTAACCGTCAGCAGAAGTTCCCATTCGTTATTCATTCTACACATAACATTTTGTTTGTGATTCAGTCAGTTCATAGAATTTTAAGTCGGCAGCGATAAGTTCGCATTTCTAACAACTCTATATCATTTACGGTAAAAGCCTTCAGAATTCAAGTGTCTAGTCCATGCAATAGTGCCCATGATATACATTTAACAAAGAGAATTCTATGATGTACATCGAAATTTGTCTTTATCAATACATTTTATTGTAAAGGCACTACGACGGATTGATTCAATATGACGATTCACTTCTTCATTTGAATGATTCCACACCTCAGGAGATCATTATTTTATAAAAATTACACAGGGACTACAGTTTGGGATCAAAGCCTAGACCATTCTCTGGGAAGAGAAAACAATATGTTGTCTGTCACCTGGTTTTCGGCTGAGGATCATCCTTGCGCTCTCTCTCTCTCATTTGTTTTAAACTCAAGTGACTGGTCAGATACGATGCCTGGAACTATGACTTCTGTGATAGGAAACTATAAATACCATAAGTATATTAAATTTACTTTTCGTGTAAGACAAAACTGAGAATTATAATGTGCTTTCTTCTTCAATATTTCTGTGTAGGGTATATTTACGGTTGTTAAAAACAGTAACATGTATCCTTTAAAGAATTCTTCTTAAATTTGCACTAGATAAAGCAATCGTTTGAAAAAAAAAAAAACATATTAGGCTCTGTAGTTATCGGTATGGAGCAGTAAAATTCTTTAGAATTATTCAAGAACGCACAGCCTCATTTTTTAACTTACTTAATTTTATTCAATAAACAGGCCACTAACAGCACATTATCCTTAACATAAAGGTTACATAACGTTATGTGATGTGCAAATATTACATTACATCGAAATACTTCTGACCACTGTAAACCAAATGAAACTATTTTCTTGTACTGATTCTCATTAATCGTTACGGAAAATTCAGCTAGAATAGTTACAATAAATAACTTCTAGAGCAGCTGCTGTGGCCAAACGGAGTACAAGCAAAACCGTCGAACTCCGATTCTAGTCTTGGAAGTCACGTCCCCACAAGTTGATCGACATGTTTACCGTACTGAATTCTGTGTGCCCAGAAGCGTCTCGTAAGGGGACAGGTAAAGTTTAACAGCGGAAAAGTAATATTTTGGCGTATTAAATTATTCTTAGTATAGGCCTATGTCATATCACTCCATCGATGATTATCAAGCATTATGTATTTTTTAAAGAATGCAAAATAAACTAGATATAAAAGGAAGAAACAAACAACAATATTTTTCCATACGGCTTTTAGCTTCGCAGTCTTCCAAGCAATCGCTTGGTTTTTTTGAACCGACGCGCGAGCTGCAATGTGCGAGGCCAGCCTCGTACAAATCCGGACTACACGAGAGATGAGTGAATGGTTTCTACAGCTGCGAGTTGCGAGGTCTGCGCATCTCGCAGCTAGCCTATAGAAACGATGCACTCTCTCGTGTAGTCCGGATTTGTGCGAGGCAGTCCTCACACCTCGCAGTTCACATGTGTCGGATCAGAAAAGCCAACCAAGACTTTAGCTTGCCTGGTTAATAGGTAGGCTACTGTTTTTTCGCTTGCGAAACCTCCTTAGAAAGAGACATTTTGTTATGTTCGATTAAATTTGCAGAGAGAAATTATTCTACAAAATGACACTTTTGCCAAAAGTATAGGCACTAATTTATATAATATACAAAGTATATATATTATATATATACACATACATATATACAGTTTTGTAAATTAATATACCCAAATCTACGAGTAGTTTCACTATGAAAATTGCATCAATGTTTGTCTTCATCTACATATGCGAATAGTTTTTTCGCAGATGAAGCTGGTTAAATAAAAATCGAGATCCAGACTTTAAGGATCAGCTTAATAATAAATCAGTCAAAAAAAGTTCTACTCAGCGTTCGTTCATATAACTTGAAAAAAGAAAAGTACGACCTCCTACGATGGTCAGAAGCCTACATATTATTCTACACAGAATTTAGCTTTTTTAATTTACCAAAGGACAATAAATAATATTATATTATAGTCTGTGAGTAATACATTACCAAAAACAAAATCACCATTTATGGAACATAAACCATCTACAAAGGTTACAACAACTACTCAAAAAAGACTACCGGCATCAACATAGTGTTATATTTTTAGCAATTATTACGCTTATAATATGTATGTAACTCCAATGTGAAAAGACGTGAAGAGCGATGTAAGTAAAAACTATAGCAAACCAAAAATATCTCACTTATTTCACATTTTCCACAAATAGGAATCTGGTTGAGTTACGCCATATTCTTTCTAATAATAATACAATTATTTTTCTTTAGAATATTCAGAAATAAAAATAGTTTTAAAACTGTAAAACGTTCAACTTGAACATGACTACCGCTTTGACACTTTCGACGAAATTAAGAGTCCACAACGAAAACTGCACCTCAACCACTGCGTTACCACTATTGGCATGAGTATGATTGCCAGACAATGGAAACATCTAGTAGGGACTCGGAGATTATACATTAGGATAACATGGATTATAGATATTGTACTACAGAGTGCCGCTACAATAACTGTAGCTTAGAATATGATTCAATTAAGTTCTCCTGGTCGGCTAGTTGTTACTAGCTCGTCATTAGTTTCGGGGTTTTATGGATATGAGCCTTGTGAATTGAAAAGCGATAAAAATGTTAAATCTGCTAGTATACCCCTTTCATGGGAAAATAAATAAAGCCAATGATTCACTGTATTATTATCATGGAAAATAAAATAACTTATCTGTGAATGATGGCAATAGACAATAACATGTCAACTATATCCCATTTGCATCGCAATTACCTCTCCCTACCATATTTCCCTTATTTTTTTGCACTAAGGAATTGCGCTTAATATTTTTTATAATAAAAAATTATTTGTATTCCAGATTTTAGTTGACCATATCAGGGGATTTTAGAAATAAGGAATCACATAAACAAATTTTATGTTCAGACTTGATGCCTTCCATGTACGCAGAGTTCAGTGAGTCACGGTGCATCCACATTACTTGTTTACAGGAAGAAGCGATCAAGTGTGAACAGAACTGTATTTGGAGGGGAAAAACTCCGAAATACATTATGCATACATAAAACAGTAGAAGACGACGTTGAAATAGTAAAATTATAATTCGTCGTACCTTCTTCACGTTCAACATCGGAAGCCTATGTAACGAACGTGCCTATTTCCTGCGAGTTTATATTCAGCAAATGGTATTCATAATTCGAAAACTTACAATGCCTGTGCTAAAACTTTAATACCTCACGCATGATTACCTTACTCGGACTGCTCGATACCAACGTTATTACTCTAACAGTTAGAGTCTAACTTCAGAAATTTATAAACAGTAATGACTAGAAACGGTTGCTATTACATCTATTATTACACAGGTGGCCAGCCGTTGTATTACCAATGATTAAGACACGAGCTTTTGACATTGCGTTGAGCCATGAATACAGTCAAATACATGAATGTTTGTTCATTGCAAATGTCTGAGGTGGAAATCATTGTCGTACGTACTATTAACTAATGGGAGTTTCACTGTGTGTCAGTGTTGTCAGACAAACGATATTAGGCAATATTAGTAACTAACAGCAGTCATTGTCTTCAATAATTAGGCCCTTCTGATCGGTTCCATCCTCGTTCTTGGGAGGATTTTGAACAAACATCACAAGTTTCAGGATTCCTGATCATGTGGTTAAAATAGCCTGGGTTCGAATCCTGTTTGGTCTGATTATCTGGTTGGGTTATTTCCGAGGGTTTCCAATTGCAAGTTGAATGTCAGATAATTCCATGGCGAAATCTCGGATTTAAATCGTCAAATAGCATTTCGCTATCACCAATTCTACTGACGCTACATATCAGCGCAGTTGATGCAGGAGTGTTAAATAAACGATAAAATAAAGACTAGACAGGCCAAGAACAAGACAAGGACACAAACCCATTCCCTATGGATAAGAAATAAATATCAATTTTCCTGTAAGGAATCGAACCTGGATCTTCTGGCTTTGTAGTCAGATACGCTATGAGTGGAAAAGGAGTACCATGACTTGTACGGTCTTACTAATAAAAACTCTATATACAGACGTTTAACTGTCTTATACTTATACAATGAGTAGCTCATTTATACGTCGTGTGTAAATTCCTTACTAATATCACTTCATACGTCGCGTATAACAGTACAACTGTTACACAGCTACGTCATAGTTTCGTCATTACTTCGTTACGAAAGATAATAGAATATCTGAAGTTCTCTATTGCATCCGGTAGAGCGCTCTAGTGTGACGTGTTAAGTATCGATAGTACAACTGGCTCTAATCGATTACCATACTATATTTTGGTCAAAGAGTACAAGCTACAGTAATATTATTCTAATTATTCTGTGCTCTTTGGTTTGTTCTTCTTTGGTTACTAGGCAACCATCATCATAAAATGACAGTCGATACGAACAGCTGTTAGAGGGGCGGCCATTTTTTCTCTATATACAACGCTTAAACAAGGGGTTTTGTGTATATAACTACTGCAAAGCAATTCCCATTGTATAGTTACAGGCTGTTTATACGTCCATCGCTTCTGCATGGTTTATTAGTAACGTTTTCTGTCTCAACTCTGCATAAGTCTAGTATAAAAACTATACACGGTTTATTAGTAAGACTGGTAGTGTATACCTGAGGTCTAGAATCCGTATCTTTTACATATTAAATAAAAGCGTTAATTCCTTTAAACTTCAACTTACAATTTAACAAAAATCTGCTCCGTATCTTATATAGGTACGTTTCTACAAAACGCAGATGTCCAAATTAGACGTGCACCTATTTTTCTTCGAATTTCGTGGAATAATCGTTGCCTTGTAAAACAGTGTTACAGGATATTATGTACCTACATAAACATTACTATCATTATTATATACCCTTACCCAAACCTACTATTACCGCATAGGATAGATGGGCGGAGGTCGTCCTTCTAAGAACTCTGAACTTGGCTGATCCTCTAGTATTGAATTATGTGGCTCAAGACGAGCGCGGGCCCCGCGTTGCGCATGGGCGCGAGGGTGTGGCGCCCCTTCTCGGTCGCTCAACAGAGCTGTCATTGTGAGTGGTCACGGCACGAGACTTTACAGGGGCGGGATTAAGGGCGCCACAACCCCGCGGCGAGCAAAGCGATCGCAGAGCCATTTTCAGGCTTAAAGAGGCAAAAATAAATTTTGTATTGCGATAGAATTGAGTGAAGTGAGGCGGGAAACTAAACCGACTATGTCAGTGACGGACTACAGTGAAATGCTGATACATTTCATTTATTTAATGCATGTTTTACCGACGCTATTATAAGCTTGCTTTAATGATAGGACTTTATATTTCCAATTTTTGGAAATATATAGAATGCACTAGTACCTATACTGCAAAATTATGTTTGAAGAGTTTGACGGAAAAACACGTTCCACCACTCCTGATAAAGAAAAGGGCAATTTAGACATGTTGCCTACTAATGTCTAGTAATTGCACGTAATTACATAATAATGAACGAACTATTTTTTCCTGTAAAATTCAGACGTAATTTTATTTGAGCCCATTATGTCAAGATGGTATAAAATTATAGTTTGCACGAAATTGCTTCTAATGAATTTCTTTTGAATTTTTTAATCCGTTAAAATAAATAAATAAATAAATAAATAAATAAATAAATAAAAGAAATGTAAGCTTACAGACCAAAAATTTCAAGTATACACTAAGATTTTTTTCTTCGAAAATATAAGTCAATAGACAAAAACTGAAGAATATGAAAATATCTGTGTTACTCTTTACAGAAATTACTATGAAGTCAGCATTTAAGAAGATATGACATAATGAGATATCAATGCTAACGTTTTTGAGTACTTTAATAATGAGAAACTCTTTTAAAAGGACTTATTAGTAGCCTACTGGTACTCTACAGTATACGACATCTGGCTATTTCTTAATGTCACAATAATAAATCTTGTCGGTACATTTGAGAAGGAATGTTGATCATTGGCACGCTTTTACTTTCGGATTATACTCAATATATTGAGGTTCAAAGCTCAAGTTAAATATATTAAAGGTAATGCATATTCTCAGTATTTAAAATACAGAAATGGTTATTTCCTACATGATGCCTGTCCATAACTATACATGCAGCAGTTCCATAACTCTTATCGTTGAACTTGCGTGGTTATGATTTAGAAAATAAGAGCTAATTGTTCTAGGAATATCTATACGTATAGATTCTCAGGGCGTTTAATCAAGTACCAGTGTAACGTGACTTAGAAAACGTATCCCTACGCAATTAAATCATCATTTTCATTAATTATGGAAGCAAAGAGTCCTCCTTCTTGTAATCATTATGAATCAATACTAGACATTAATAATAAGTAAGGAGCGGATTCTTATGTAATTAAATATTCTTTTTGCGTGTGATAAAACACAATTAACAAAGTTAAACATTCCGAACATGAAGTTTCAAGTTTAAAACCCGAATTTTATTTCACATAAAAACACATATTTTCACAAAAAAATTATGTAAATACATATTTTCAGGAAACGTATTATAAATACATAAATCTTGGGGATTTTTTACTTATATAATTTTTTTACAAGAACTTTTAAATATTTTAAAATTTAATCAATTATATCACTCAGAAGTACGTTATCTTTTTTAAGAATTCTTGGTTGCTTCGTGTTTCTAAGCGCTGTGTGGTGTATCCATTTTCGTAATAGTATCGCCTCAAGTTCTGAGAACTGCTAGGCAGCATATTAGTGTTATTGGTAGAGAATAAATTAACATGGACAAGGCGGAGAGATCTTGCAACACATAATTAGGAATGTTTATTGTTGCTGAAGATGATTTCATTCCACGCTTTGTTTGTGAAACACAACAGATAAGAGCTCAGGTATGAACATTATTTAATTTAAACAAATCTCTCGCCTCTCGCTCATGCCCATCAAGTAAGGCAATAGGCCTACATATTGTTGTGATTCCCTGTTATCGGGCTTCGTCAATCGATATCCTTCAAGATATACTGAAAGATGGTTGTTTAAAAAACGATTTGGCTTTCCTATTAGCAAATCTAAGCTTTTCGTGTAACACCATAAAAAAAACTCGAAACATCCAAAAACTTGTCTGAAACAGGGAGGTGCGTGCCGTGGAAATTAAACTAGACTCGTTACCAGGTTCAGAAGTACAAGTAGGCCTACTAAGGGACAAATTCCAGAATGTGTTTGGGAAAAACAGTGGATATAAAAAAATGTGTAAAGTTACTCAAGTATTGGAGGTTGTGCCTGTAGGTGAAATTGACAGGTGTAGGTGTTTGTGACATTCCTCTCTTTAAATATGCACGTCTGACGTCCTGTGATGTGGAAAGATCGTTTTCACAGTATAAGTCGTTGTTCATAGATAATAGGCATGCATTTGTGATGGAGAATTCGGAGATGACCTTTGTTGTTCACTGCAATTCTCGGCCAACTACTAGCACTCAAGTGTGGTTGGTGAGTACCTAGTAACATTTTTTTTCAAGCTAAGTAAGGTATGTTTGTCATATTTAAAACAAAATATTTTTTAATTTTTAGCAAATATTTTCGTACTGTTTAGCACATAAAAAATAAATATATTTAAAATTTTTAGCCCATAAAAATCCGCTCCCTAATAATAAGTAACGGGATTACTGCCCGTGTCTCACTTCCTGAGCTGTTTCTTTGCGGGGCGAGAAGCAGAGGGGGAGAGTGGGAGGTCCTGGTTACCGCATGTGCCTACTACCCTACGTTCAACACATCGGCCTTTTCAGGATTTCTGTCGTCAGCTATGGAGCAAGATCAGCCATGGACAAGCGAATGTATAGGCTATCCCCTCACAAAACAAATTATGTCCTCATCAATTCCTGTATTTAAACACTAATACCAGTGGTAGACTACAGTCTCTACTCGAGATTATCGACCTAATCGCGATTGCGGTTGTTATGTGTACACATCCGTAAACTCTTTCCTCTATGGCAGTGTTTCTCAAACTGTTTCCTCCACGAAACCCCTTTTAATCTAAAGTGTAACTGCGGAATCCTTGTAATATTTTATTAGTATTTAATATAATTAACAGACAAGTGAAAACTAGTACCTATCTCAATAATTCTGTTCAGTGGGACGAATGCATTTGCTTTTTAAGCCTGTAATCTGGTTTTATGGCGGAAAGTTGTAGTCTCATTTCTACTGTACTTCTGCATTTTGTTTTTTCGGTATTTTATTTTAGTGAACACATACGCAGAGAATCCAGTGAAGAAAGTGATAAGTATTATTTTCCGTTTTAGATGTTCATTAAACATATTATTATTACGCATATTCTTGGAATATTGTTATTACGCATATTCAGTAATAATATATTATTATTATTATTATTATTATTATTATTATTATTATTATTATTATTATTCGGAAATCGCCATCAGCGATAATAGCGATAGGGGTAACCACGATTAGAGTATTATAAACAGTAAAGACCCCTGCAATGGCATAGGATAATGTTTTCAGCACATGTAATATGCTACCGTGCCGCAAGCTGTAACTGCCTTGACGATCCGAGCAGACCTAAGAGGCTGGTTATAAGCACTAGGGAGCTCTCGGCTCAGGACGTGAGACACGGGCAGTACTTGGACAAGTAGTCAGCATGATGCACTGTCACTGCTTACTTTTAAAATCGTACCCAGGACCGTAGCCTCTGACAAACACCAAAAGATGCATTTCAACGTAGCGTACATCAAGACCGATGTGAAAAAAAAGAAAGGAAATACCATTATTTGTGGTGAATATTGGAATATTTCACATACTTACTGCCCGAAAATGTACGTTTCTAAACAATAATAATAATAATAATAATAATAATAATAATAATAATCATCATCATCATCATCCTTTCAAGTAGTAGACCTAGTGGCCTGTTACAGTCTTCAACTATCTCCTGCGAGATCTTCCAATAAGTCTTTTTCCTCGTGGTGTGTAGTGCAGCATCTGTCTAGGTAGTCTGGTAAGCTCCAGTCTTTTCTGTATTGTTGTAGATATTTTCTTACTTGGTTATTTAACGACGATGTATCAACTACTAGGTTATTTAGCATCGATGGGATTGGTGATAGCGAGATGGTATTTGGTGAGATAAGGCAGAGGATTCGCCATAGATTACCTGACATTCGCCTTACGGTTGGGGAAAACATCGAAAAAAATCCAACCGGATAATCAGCCCGAGCGCAACTTCCAATCGCCAGGCAAGCGCCTTATCCGACTGAATGACGCCGATGGCTTTGTAGATATTATACAATAGGTGTTATTCCTAATTCGTCTGCAATGTCAGTGTTTCTCTTGTGATCCAGAAGACTATAGGTAGCAGTTCTTCATGAAAATCTCATTTCTGCAGCTGTCAATCGTCGGTCATCTAGAAGTCGAACAGTCAAGGCTTCACTGTCGTAGATGAGAACTTATCGTACCAAAATTTTATATAAATTAAGTTTTGCATGCTTTTGGACTTTTGTGACTGAAAGGACTCGGTTAATCTCTCAGAAATTTATTATAATTTTGGATGTTATTAGAAACGTTACAATCTTCAAGTTATGTTAGGGTGTAGCCTAAATATCTGAAGGCTCAAGTATGAAATTATCTATAGTAGACTAATATCACAAGAGGTCTGAGATTTATTTGGAAAATAAAAATGTAAATAATATACCCCTAAAATTCGCTCACAAAATGTTAATAATTGTATATTTATGAATACTTAACCTATTTAGACACTGTGAAGCCGAAATAGATGAATAACGATTACTATATACAATAAAGAAATTTAATGTTATTCAGTAACGCCAATTGAGAAAATCAAAATTCAGGTTTAAAAATGTTAATTACATGTACTGCGCTTTTCTCTTGTTATTATAACAGAAATATGTTTTCATTATCTGCTGAAATCATAATTTAATTTAAATATTTTATAGTATAATTACTAATAACCTGATTAATACATTAATTAAATGAACAACTGTTATGAAGGAGCGTCATTTTCTTTAGACATAATGAACATGGAATTAGAAGATGAAGATGTAGATGTAGATGTGGAATTAGGATTTCACACTTTATTTAGTACAATGGATTAATGCTCTCGAGTTACGTGAAAACAGTTGGCGACACTGACTAAACAAAAGAGCGACCATGCGATGATTTGACAGTGATAAATCGAGCTGCAGAAATTATCGCGGTGTATGACTGTGGTTGGTTGGAATTCAACATTTCATTACACTTCATTGGCCGAAAATGGAATGACTTCATATAAACGAAATAGTCGATGCAAATCTTACTTCTCATTGGCTGTTTACCATTAAGAGCCATTATTTTCGTTTTTCTTCTTGAGATTTCTAAATTATAATTTTTACTATGAGGTACAGGGTTATTCAAAAGGTAAAGTCAACCGGTAGGAGATTATTCAGGGCAACATTTAGAGCAGGAAAGCCCCTTGTCAGTTTTATTTATTTGCAACCGTTTCAGAGTTACAACAGCTCAAAGAGTTAATTCACATCTCAGGATACTTACAATAAATACTAATTTACCGTCAGTTGTTTTGATATAGGTTTGTTTACAAAGCATAATTTCCACCATTGATGGAATGACAATGGAACACACTCCGTGAAATGTTGTGATTGGCCAGCACGGTCCCCTGACTAAACGTCTCTTGACTTCTTTGTATAGGGTTTTTGTGAAAGAAAAGGTGTACGCCACGGAGATTACAGACAGAGATCATCTGCTCCAGCGAATTAATGTACAGTAGCTGCAACAGACATCAGACTACGAAACGGGCTGTTAGATCTTGTGCACAGAGCAGTAAGATAACGCGCCCAGGCATGTTTGCGTGCAAACGGAGAACATTTTTGAGCATCTGTTCCAATAAAGTACAGTAAACTAGTAATTATTGTAAATAAGTCACCTTAGTTGTGAGTAAATGTTTGACCTGATGTAGTTCTGAAACGATTGCAAATAAATAAAACTGACAAAGGATTTCTCTGCTACAAATGTCGCCCTGAATCATCTCCTCACCGGTTGGCCTTACATTTTGAATCACCCTGCATAATAATAATAATAATAATAATAATAATAATAATAACAATAATAATATTTAATATTATATAATTTATATTTTATTTAATATTTATAATAATCCTCTTTTCGTCACTTGAAGCAGAACAGGTTCCTACATTAATCCGATAAAATATTTCCGCATACTTGTATTTAAAAAAATATGTGGGGCTATAAAGAGAAATAGCACACAAAGACAAAATTTTTCAATATTAAATGTATCAAAAGAACATAGATTTATGTCAAAATTTGATAACAGATTTTCCAACATCACGATACTTTCTGAGCCACGATGTCAAGTTTGAGGATCGAAGCAGAGGTCAGCACGTGTTGGCGGTCCCTCCAAGCGCGGTGTTCAGTGCCGGGATGTGAGTGACGCAGACGTGCAGCGGCAGTAGCAGCAGGAAGTGAGGACGAACCACGAATTTACACTCGTTAAAAAAACTCAGTCATATGACGTGAGGACTTCCTTCCTTTCAGCAGCCATGGCAGATGTTCCTCACGGTGCGCGGATCTCATCCCGAGCACAGCCCCGTCCTGTGGACCCTTTGATCTCAGGTACAACCAATACGGATTTAGAGTCCGTAGCTTGTAAATTTAAATTTATTTCAGAAACTTTTAATTTTAAAAAAAGTAACACGCTCGAAAAATATCTATCACTGCGAAAATAATAAACCAGACTGATGTAATCAAATATTTATGTAATATAATTTCAAAAGAAGCCGCATTCACTCTGTCGATAAAGAGACAAAATATGAAAATAAATGATCGAGTTCGAGCCCAGGTAAGGTGAGATTTTATGCATTCCGAAAAGGCTTCGGAGTCCACACAGATCCCTAAAAGATTTACTATGGGGCTATGGGGTAAAAGTCGGCCAGTTTCGCGTTGACAAAATCAGCTTCTACTGCCGATGTCAAGAAAGCATGGAAACTCTACCACTTTATCCCCTGTGCATCAATTAATAGGTACCGTTCACATTTTCAAAGCTGAAACACAATATATGCACAATGAAATTAATTAATATAATAGTATTAATAAATTTATCAAACGTTTTAATAAATTTACCAAATATTTTGGAAAAGCTATGTTCCACAAATTATGTATTAATGAGATTATACAAAATTAAGCCTAAATCACAATTATTTATCAGTTCTCAAATCCAAGTTCGATAAAGAAGAGAAAGAACATAAGTCTAAGATTGAAACTACAGTATAACAAATGAAATTTCTTAGACCATTAATTTATTAATTATGAACGAAGCTAATCCTAACAAATTACAACAAAACAACATAGAATCGTATGATCCTACTGAGAAGTCGTCCACACCTGTGGAGTAACGGTCAGCGCGTCTGGCTGCGAAACCAGGTGGCCCGGGTTCGAATCCCGGTCGGGACAAGTTACCTGGTTGAGGTTTTTCCGGGGTTTTCCCTCAACCCAATACGAGCAAATGCTGGGTAACTTTCGGTGCTGGATCCCGGACTCATTTCACCGGAATTATCACCATCTCATTCAGACGCTAAATAACCTGAGATGTTGATACAGCGTCGTAAAATAACCAAATAAATAAATATTGAGAAGTCTACATGCTAAGAATACATAAAAGATTATTATCTAAGACCCAAGTCTAACGGAAGTAGTGGAAGACCGGAACGAATATGAAAAGCTTTGAACTTCGTCTCGGAACTTGGTGTGAAGCTCAGAACTTGAATGTATACTATAATGATGATGATGATGATGATGATTATGGTGATGATGAAAGTGGTGGCTGAATGGAAGTTGTCATCGTCTTCGAAGGTAGAATGGTTGCTATGATCGCTTATATTGAGATGTCAAACCCGGGCGAAAATGATGAATTTTTAAGGCTCATAAAAACTCTTAGCGCGCCTTCATTCAGAAATGAAAAGGTGTTGTAACATAGATACACGGTATATAAAAGGACATTGTTCCTGAAAAGATTCTACGCAAAACTCACCGGTCGTTTTCGCCCATGTTACAATCTGTTTGTCTACAACCCATGTCCTGTATAACTTATTCTTAAATATTGACCCAGTGTCATGTTAACCCACATCACGAAAGTCTTACTGTATATTTGTTATCTAGATCAAGTAAAATAAAAAACCTCGACACTGCATAAAGAAAATAGAATGTTCATATTGTTCATGTAATATATAATAGTTTCATTGTATATAATTTTATTAAGGCTATAAGACCATGCAGTCAGGCGACTATAAATAAATCCTATTTTAAAAAAGAAGGGACTACAAACAAGAAGGCCATCTCGACGATCAAGTGGGTTCCATGCATGCTTGACTTGCAGATTGATGAACTTGGGCTTATAAAATTATTTTGCTTGGCTTCTTTCGGAGGAAATACAGCAATAATCCCAAAAGAGAGACAAAACTAATTGGTTCGGTGATACAAAGTCAAAATCGGAAGTGTTACATGTGTTAGAAATCTCGTTTTTCAAAATTATATCCTGGCCATATCATCAGCATGGCTCGTAATGCAAAACAGAACAAAAATATGACTAGGAATAAACACCTAGCGCCAAGAGTAGGAAAATAAAATATTTCCAGATGCAATCCAACCTGGTTAGGTTGTATTTGTAATCGGGAACGTTAACATTTAAATCATAGTGGAGAACACATTTTTTTTTCATTGCAGCGTAAATGTTCTTATTTTACATGTATTTAACAAAAATTACAATGACTACTAAACAATCACAAACAGCAGAATAGACATGCACAAATGTTCTGCATTTCTGTACTGGTGGAGAGGCTTTCCCTGTAATCATAGCTTTCAGGACGACACCGGGGTATTCTCATCCACTTGTAAAATTTAGTACTAGTTCTTTCTGAAGGTAAAAGACGGAGGTGCTGCCATCACTACGTTCTCGTGCCGAGATCCAAGAAAAGCATGGGAGCTCTATCTCCACTTCGTACGGCCGGCGTTACGGAATGCCTTTGCTTTTATCTTTTACAACCACTATCGTCAATCAGTTAATAATGAACTTATGCTACGAGTGTTCTCAGTCATCATAAGCAGTATCATTATCAATTTTTCATTTACCGTTAAATTCTTCTGCTTATCTTCGACTCTGTCAAACACGACTGTCCATTGCTTCTCGGGCTGCCATTCGTTAAATCTCTTATAGTGAAGATTTCCACTTATCTCAATAGAAATTGAATTATTCACGCTTTCAAGCTAAACACAGCTCAGAATGAATGAAATAAATCCAACAAGCATGGCATTTCAAACCAAACGAATTCTTGAAATTTATTATTGTAACGTTTGTGGCTAGAAGTCCAGCAAAACGAACCCGATCCCCGACTAAGGAAATGGATATGTACCATCCTTGCATGTTCTTGTCTGCAGCGATGGCCTTGAGCCACTGACCACATGTTCAGGGAATTCCACTAATTATGAATGTCTACTGTTTGTGCAGAATCCTAATGGTAGTGATGACGAAATATAATAGAACTGACTCTTGAAATGAATCAAGGTAAAATACATATAGCAAACAAACGAATAGGTAATAAAAGCGCATTATAACATTTATATTGTGAGATAAACTATCACGGGGATCCAATTTCGATCTCTGCCAAGAAGTAAAATTTTATCTCTGGGCCAGAGAAAGCATAGTCTATTTATGTTTCTTCTTTTCGTTTGCCCAGGATTATCTAAAAATGTGTGCCTTACATTATGATAACTTGATGACAATATGATCATAGAATCCCGCTATTAGCGATGGTTCATGATCTTCGACAAAGGAAGGACAAAATGAACAAAAGAGTAACCATCTTCGAAGGTAGATGACGATAATCTTGACAAGGGTAAAATAACAAGATTCAACAAGAAAACCTACACAGAAATCAATTCCTTCATCACAACTGCCGTTTACTTGAGCTAGCACCGTTACTAATGTTATAAACTCTCTATATACTCAATACATTAACACCAGAATTGTGAACTGTACAACTCAATGTAACAGAGAGAACATTAACCTCCAAACTACGTCATTTCCCAAGGTCGCTATATGAACAGTGTAGATAAAAAAGCGTTTAAATTCCATGTGGGAGAAGAGAGACAATACAGATTAAATGGGTCCGAACAGGACCAACCTCAGTAGCAAGGGGTTTAGGCCTATCTATCAACGACTCCTAAACTACGAATGTTTAACATTCTGATAAAGATTTACAACGATAATTCATGTTTCTCATGAAATGCTGTTATACTTTAACGTCAGAAGTTTTTGCTTCTAGCGTATAAGAATTTTAAATGTAGTTTTCACATTAAGTAATTTTTGCAGAACGTAAATGGAAATTTATTAACTGTTTCATGCACTGAAAACACCTATAGCACAACGGACGATAGATTTTTCGATAAAAAAAAACGTGCGGCTTCAATAGGAAGAGAAAATATGTTGGTCTCGTGTAATAGATTTACTGGAAAATTCCTTTGTATATGAATACGTGCAAATATAGGGAAATTGTTATACCCAGACACTCTGTAAAAGATGACGTCATTGTAACGACTGTAAACGCCTCTGTAGCGAAGAGTGAGACCATACGAATTTAAAAACTCAACCTTCTGTTTGTAGTAGTACTCCCTGAGGCAGACTATATGTCTATGAAAATGGGCATTGAGTAAGTCGAGACAAGCCGAAAAGATCTAATGACTTCATCAGTTGGTAACATACATGTTCCACAGAATTTATATCCCTCATTTCCTTCGGTCAATGCTTAACATCTCTAGCACTTGGCAGTCGCATTCACAAATCAGTCACTTGTTCGTAGTGAAGAAACTAACTGAAAAACAACAAATTGAGCACAACTAGTGTTAAGCATCAAATTCCGGACCTTCAAGATAGTTCGTCAATGACAAGAACTAGATTTGCAAGGGTGCGACTTAACAGGGAATCCTTAGAGTTTATCCGCGTCGTACTGCACATCTCACTCGCGTTTATTATTGATCACCACGTGCACAAGTGCTGACGGTGCAACAGCCAGGTTATGTTCTTTACCAATCTGTGCGGCTCGAAATCTATTTCACAGACTGACAAGCTAACCACTAAACGGCTCGGAGTTTGATTCCCTGATAGGGAATTATTTTCAGAGCTATCAAAAATATTCCAACACTGAAATGAAAAGAATGCCATGCGGAATGAAAAGGATATCCCACCACAATCAGGGAGCAAACCCGGGAACTTTCATTCTTCACTCCGTTGCTCTGCCAACTGGGCTGAATGAAGTAGACTCAAGTACACATTAGGTTTAGACTTTTTTTCTTCTTATCATATCACCACCATCGTCATTCTGATCTATACTTCTAATTGTTTTAACGTTATGATCCATTAGAATACTAAACGTTTTAAATCCACTATAACTTCCGTTTCAATTTTCCACAAATTTTTCAGTTGAAAATGTATTAGTAGACTTCCCTTGGTAATTTGTATGCTCCATTATATACTTATTTTCTTTAATATTTTTATCTAATGCAACATTTTGCATTTAAACATACAGTCATTTTAAAACAGAAGTCTCTCGTCGTCTTTAAATTTATATATCGCACAGTGCAAAGCGAAAAGCAATACATACGGCTTCTTTCTCAATCTCTGCTTGCAACCATCAACAATATTACTAACGAACTGAAAGAAGTGTATAAATAGTGAACAAAACAGAAGAAGGAATGGTAGCATTACTGTAACATTATTATTATTATTATTATTATTATTATTATTATTATTATTCGCTCCAAATGAAACTCTTGGTAACGAACACGAAATACTATTATTTTTAGATATGGTGGATTTTCGCAATCACGAAAAATGCGAAAAATGCCCAAATGTCAAAATAAGTACCGATAATTTTATGTTTAAAAAGCATATTAAATTCATTATTGATGGAATTGGACTGCTACGAACAATCGGCGAAAGATACCTAGGGAAGATTAAAGAAAACGTGTATGTAGTACTTGTGGACTTATAAAAAGCTTTTGAAGGAGTGGATTGGAATAAACTGATGGGGACTCTAAAGAAAATATGTGTGGATTGAAAAAAGAGAAGGTTATTCAGTAATCTTTATATGAAACAATGAGTCAGTCAGGATAGGAGAAGAAATGTCAGAAGGAAGTGAAATTTGGAGAGGAGTATGTACAGGATGCCCTTTATCACCTATCCTATTCAACATCTACTAGGAGGATTCAGTAAAGAACTGTTTCAGAACATGGGAGGAGTGACAGTATGAGGAAGAATAATAAAGTGCATAAGATTTGCTGATGATATGGCGTTGTTAGTAGAAAAGGACAGATAGACGGGTAGAATGAGAAATGAAGCTATGTTGGAAAGAATCGGTGAAGAAAGAATGATGCTGAAACTGATCAGGAAGAGGAAAAGGAATTGGCTGGGTCAATGGATGAGAAGAAACTGCCTACTGATGGATGCGCTGGAAGGAATGGTGAAGGAAGAAAAGTTCGGGGTAGAAGAAGATACAGTATCAGATGATATATATATATATATATATATATATATATATATATATATATGAGGAAACAAAAAGAAAGGCAGAAAATAGGAAATTAATTAATTAATTGTAGTTTTAAAATTCGTGATAAAATGCGAAATTGAGTACAAAATGCGAAATGTATGTATTTCTCTCGGAATAAGAGCGACATTACATTTGATAGTACATGTCTGCCTTTTTGTATACAAAAAATCTGGCTCTATCTAAAGGTCTCCCATATAGAGATTCTTACATTGTTTTAAATAGTTTGGCCGCTCCTCTTCTTTATTAAATGTACCGTTATCTCGAGTTTTCAACTAATCTGTCTCGTGCTAGTGGTAGAATATTGGCTGCCTACGCGACCTCTAGGTTCAATGTTTATTAATAAAGAAGTTGTATGTGGTAAAGGATGATTGTGATTGAGTAACAAGATGGGTCTGGATAAAATCATCATTAAGCAACGAGAGGGTGATTATAAAAGTGAGCCTTTATTATATCTGGAAATACCTTATTTATATATACATATGTTATATGTATATATTTACATAATGAATACATACATACATACATACATAGGCTACATAAATAAATATATATAGACCTACATTACATAGATTATATGCATTACGTACATACATACATACATAGTCCACATCTGTGGAGTAACGGTTAGCGCGTCTGGCCGCGAAACCAGGTTCGATTCCCGGTAAAGGCAAGTTACCTGGTTGAGGTTTTTTCTGAGGTTTTCCCCCAACCCAATATGAGCAAATACTGGTAACTTTCGGTGCTGGACCACGGACTCATTTCACCGGCATTATCACCTTCATCGCACTCAGACGCTAAATAAACTATGTTGATAAAGCGTCGTAAAATAACCTACTAAAATAAAAAAATAAACATACATGTATATTTATATCGTTCGATAGCTTTCTTTTAATTTATTCTACATAACTTTGTTTCTAACTTCATATTTCCAACGTAATAAACTCCTTAATAGTTGAAAAAAAAATGTTAATTTGTTCAATCTCCAATTTTTCTTACACAACTTTTATAGAACTAAACTATCAGAAAGCCAGCGACAAACTCAGGCGATAGTACGCTTGCCTATTGATCCCAGATTGCGTTCCAGCGTGTGTTCGAATCCCGCTTGATATAGTTTCATGAAATAACCTATTAAAAAGTATTAGAACCGAAAAATAATGATGGTTTGTATGCAATTCGCTAAATTTTTAGAGATAATTATATCTGTTTTTGAGATGGAGGCTTAAGTGATAAGGAAAATGAAATATTTCAAGAAAATCTTTGTTATAAAGTTGTAGATGATATTAATTAATTAATTTATTTTTCATCAATATTATCTGGGCATGGTGGATTTGATGCATTCCAGAACAAATCCGTCATTCCCATATCAAATGCAAATATAAAATATAGTTTCACTAGTACTATGAACTACTTCTTAATTTAAATAATTCTGTTAATAACAGTTCAGTACTATTTTATACTGTATATCTACTATACTATCTATACTATACAACACAATACGAGTGCAATATTAAACTCACTATTCACTATATTTACTATTTCTAAATGTTTTACTATTATTATTCTAATTCATCCTTTCACTTGTTTTCTTAAATATTTAACAGATTACTAATTTGGTTATTCCTTAACTAATAGCTATTATAGAGTGAAGAATTCTCTCACACTATAATCTGTCTTCACCTATGTACTTCGTTTATCTTTTTCCCTTCTAATTTTGACTATGAACAAAAATTTACCTAAATATCAGCATCTGTTTTGTTAGAGACTGAAAATTAGCTCTTTCGCGAGAAACATTTAGCTTCCAAGTACAATTTAACTCAGCAAGAAATTAATTAGAAGAACGTAGTTGTGCAATATTTGTATTTATAGCCTCGAGAAACTCATAAAAATAGGATACAATTTAGAAAAAATCTTTTCCCTATTCAAAAGAGGCAGTTAACGGGCTGAATTGTGGCTCCGTCATCTGCAGTGAGAGTAGTGTGCTGTATTCAGCAAATGCTTAGTTTAGGTCCCGAGACCTGCTACCATGATATCTTATATAATTTTTCTTGTTGTCTATGGGAAGGTTTCAGGATAGCTCCTCGAAATCAACCAGCTTTCCAGGGTAATTATCCCGGTTAGCAGTAGTAGTGCAGACGGACAGGATACGCGGAGCCTAACTAATGGGTAAGGCTGACAGACTGACAGGCTCATCGCTCTTCCTGTTACAGTGCTGGAAGTAATAACGTGCGAAACTCTACCTCCACGTCGCTTAAACACCTTCATGACGCTGTAGTCCGTAGAGAGCTTCTGAAATGATGTGCTACAGGGGGTTTCTCTAGGTGTGCCGAGGTATTTTAGAAATTATTGCCAATTGAAGAAACCAACGAAGAGGCTAATAAACAGAGTAATTCATGAAGGAAGGTCATAATAACATACAGGCATAATATAAGACAATTTTGCCAAAATATAAAATTTATTTTAGAAAAATAAGAAATACGTACTTCAATGACAATATATCTTCGTTCCCAAACCATTTGGAGTATGTTCACAAAATAAGCCTTTAGAGATTAATAGTTTTGTCGAATCCTGGTGCCATCATTTTGAGGAGCACTCCCGTCGATCTAGCATGGAATGGAAATGTACTGGATCTCCTTGCCCTGAAAAGTTGAAGGTGCAAGAAAATGCAGGGAAAATCACATTATTTCCTCTCCCCTCGATTATCGAGGACCATTGCTAGTGGAATTTCTGGAGCGTGAACAAATTTAATGATCAATGCCCAGTTTTATACAGACATTCTCGGACATCTTAGAAAAAACATCAAGAATAAACATTCAGGGCATTTCATATTTCATATTTATTAATCTTTAAGAAACTGAAACAATATAAAAGACGTATTTTATGCATACAGTGGATACAAGAAGTATTTGCACACCCTTGCTTTTCTTAATGTTTAAATACATATCAAGAGAAATTTTATAATTACAATTGTAACAGGTAACAGTAGTAAAATTAAGAGCTATGTACAGTACTGGCAAAAAAATTGACAAGATGAATGATTTTACTCCACGACAACGTTCGAGCTCACATTACTATATTAACAAGGGAAGAGTTGCAAAGGTTTTGCTGAGAAATATTACCACACCCGTATAGCGCAGAGTTATCTCAATGCGATTTCCACACTTTTGGAAGTTTTAAGAAAAGCGGTATAAAATGCTGGTTCACATCCAGATCACAAAGATTTTTGAAGCCGTCATTCGTCTCCTGGTGTCATAGTGGGAAAAATGTGTTAAAATCGTTACGAGCATTAAGCTGCAAGTTTAAAATAATGCATTTCTTCTATTAGCGAAGACTGATTAACACATTTGAACTATCTAATACATATATGCACACATATATTGACATCCCTGCTGGAAATGGAACCCAGACTCAGTGTCTTTTGGTGCATTTATGAGGAGAAGCCTTTGTTACAATCCGTGATCGAATCCGAATCAGCTATTTTGACTTCAAACGTTAAGGAATACTCATGTACATAATAATTATTATTAGATAGAACCTCAGAGACTTGTAGGAAATATTTACTTGAAGACTCTTTCAATTTGAAAGGTTATTTGGCACCTGAAATAAAAAGATGACAATGAAACGGTAATAACAGCAGTCGAATGCGATCTGTTTTAAAATAATATCCTGGAATTTGTCTGAACAAAGTGAGGAAAACCACGAAAAATCTCAATCTCTACATCCGACATTTGAAATTGGCCCTTGATCTCCGAATACATGGTGTTCCGTGGCTTGCCCGCTCTGTATAAGTTAACAATAGAGTAAGTCTAATTTCAGTTCTTAGATTCTTCCTTGCAGTTTTATTCTATGATTAGACTACATATCGCATCACCCATATTGAACTGTATTTCTGTTTAAATGTGATAAATGATAATAACTGTATGATATTCCGTGGAAAGGAACCAACCTGTACAGTCAGAAAACTGGACTACCTATAAAATATTTTCCCTCTACTTTCATTTTACATTTTGAACTCAATATTTTTTGTAGAATTGGGCTGATTTTATTGGAGTGTTTGGTATTAAATCTGTGAAAATGATGTATTTTTCTAAGTTTCATATACAGCTACGTCTGATTGAGGTTCTGGCTGATATGTACATCTATTATCAGGCAGTGTATCTCATTTGATATGTGTCAGAAGAAGAACAATTATTTGTATATAGTATCTGAATTTTGATTAATGTAATATGTAGCTAATCGGCGTTGTATGCAATTGAGGGAAAAGAAACTACCTCGACCCCATTATCTCCTGGCCTAGTTGCCTCATAAGTGGTGTCTTGTTGGTTTCACTAGTGAGGTTCAGATCTGTCTTCGGACAGTTGAATAAACAACAACATACATACATACATACATACATACATACATACATACATACATACACAGCCTGCTCACGTCGAAGCCTCAGTATGCTACACATCCACATAACGTTAGTTACTTGTCTGGCGACTACAGATACTCGAATTATTGGCGCATGTAACTGTTGCGTTAGTTGTGGAGCTAAACGTTATGCCAAATCTGTCGTAGTCTAATTTTACAAACAACGCAAAATTTAACCGCACTGCACATATAATATGCCGAGTTGTTGCGTACCTCAGTGAATATCTAAAAACTATCGTCAGTCTTGAAGTAAAATATGCAACTTATCATGAATTCTCATGTGAATATTAACAGATCCATAGACTTCACTCTACAAAATACGTAATCATAAATTAATTTAGGTCAAAACAAGTGTGTGCATTTATTTGAATAATTTCACTTCAATAATAGGTCTATATTTCGCTCGAGTAATATTTTCTGCCGGAAAGCTTTAGTCTTATTCGAAATATTTCAGTTGAATGATTTTTATAAAATACCCGAGATAATCGACATACATGTAAACTCCAATATATCCTATGGTTTTGCTCGATTATTATGATGAATGCAATAAACGTAAATAGCGCCAAATGTGGTGAAAATGTGTGTAGAAAAATCACAATTTAACACGGGAAAGCACAAAGCTGACTAGACTGTGTACTGCTCAGTTTGGCTGTGGTTCTGCAAAATATCCGTACTCATAATCGTAACTGTCATCAGCTTAAAATATCCGGCTGATCGATCTGCTCCAGGTTTAAAACAAGGCATTCATGCCACCTGCGAGATGGTTTTCACCTATTTCTGCGTTATTTATGCTTAAATGAGGCTAGCTTTTTGCGAATTCGGACTTGTTACATTTTACATTTTTCCTACATAGGCTACATACTAACTGTTATTAATGAAACTTTTAAATTATTATATCTTCTACCTCTTTTAATTTTTCCCTTCCATTGGGTTATTTTACGACGCTGTATCAACATCTAGGTTATTTAGCGTCTGAATTATATGAAGGTGATAATGCTGGTGAAACGAGTCCGGAGTCCAACACCGAAAGTTACCCAGCATTTGCTCATATTGGGTTGAGGGAAAACCCCGGAAAAAACCTCAACCAGATAACTTGCCCCGAGCGGGATTCGAACCCGGGCCACCTGGTTTCGCGGCCAGACGCGCTGACCGTTACTCCACAGGTGTGGACCCCTTCCATTGGAAGCAAATTAAAGTGTATAGGTAAACTCAGCCATACCTAATAAAATGGTTTAAATAAACTCAATCCCGGCTAAAATTTCGCAAAGACAAAATCTTCCCCCTTCCCATTGGAACTTGAAACAGCTAGTAGGCCTACTAATGATTGGTGTGGTGAAATTTTTGTCACTTTACTTTAAGATTGTCCAAAGTTAATAAAAAAAAGTTGTTAAGCTTTCTTACATTTTAATTCATTTGAAGCTGCAGGAAGAAAGCTGAACATTTTAAATTTTGTAATATCTTGATTTCCTGTGTCATTTTCTGCCGTACAAATCCTACCTTCCCTTCAATTATATTTTCCTTTTCACATTTACTTCTCAATAAAATATAAGTGCTTGACTAGATGTCCTTCAATTCATCGATAAAATTATATACTCGTATATTGGGATGACTGCTATAAAATAATGGATTCAAGAGGGAATAGAAAGATTCGCAAGTGATTGTCTCAGATAAGTAGGTAATCCGCGAACATTTTAAATTTACTGTCTTTAGGTTGAATTATACATCAGATCAGTGAAACATCCCTCAACGTCTTCTGCATGGAAAAAGGAAGTCGGAAGAAATATTTAAGAAAGCTAGTATTTTCTGAATTGATCCTCTATTCATTAGTCAGGTCGAGTGACTGACAAAATAAATTACTGATATTTCCACGTATTTTTCAGGTACACTGGGAATCAGTTTACACAAGAGTAAATAAACAAGTACTCGGGACTGAGCCTACCTAGCCCCAAACAAGCACTGATGTTTTACGAATTTCATGTCAATAGAAAAAAAAATAAAATAATATATAATTATAATAACAAAGTCTGCCCACATCATTCACTAGTACTCAAATTTCAATAACGCAGAGAAATCATCATGCAATTGCGTTTCATTTGGGATTGTGAGATTTGATGTTAAAATATTCATAATAGTCGTGCAATGATACTCGTGTTTGAACCGGCAAAACGAAATGAAATGTGCAGGACCCGATGATGTAAACGAATTAACTAACGTACAAAAGCACACCGATATGTGTGTTTCGCTTTGCATTGTGCAGTTAGATTTTTAATGTCAACGAAATTCAAATGCGTGCGGGAGCTATAACATTCGATCAGCAGATACAAACATTGCGCAGATAAACATGGAAATGCATCACAACACGCGCCACGCCGTGCCGGCCGTGCTGCGCTGCGCTGGGGGAACGCACAGCCGAACATGGCTTCGATTTTTACATCGGCGTGAAAACCACGGGAACACCTAGCGACTCTCAGCACAGATGACTGACTGGCTTTCTTCCAAAATTGCACGATTCAAGCGCATACGTCGGATATCACGGTTCGGGTCCAGACAAGTCTAAGTTTAAATTGATGTTTGACCAAGAAGAGATTTTCTCGACGCATTTCCGTTTTTCTTGACATCGTTCCACTATTACCAACAGCAGAGTGATCGTCATCAAATTGGCATGCGGAGTACAGTACTTACACAAAACTTCACACTCCGATCTTTTCATAAAAGCTCAATATAATGCATATTAGAAGTACAGGAGGTATGTATATATTTGCAGATGAACGCAGCTCGTTCTAACCGGAATGAGATAGCTACACATTTGCGACATTGCAATCTACTCATCTCGTTGTGTAGACACAACAATCAATGTTTTCAAGTCTCTGTTTTCTTTTCGCCGTTTACGGTGTTTCGCAAGTGAAAAGAAAAACGACAGATCCACTAAAAGAAAAGCTCTTTCTTTCCTTGTAATTTTGTATCATACAGAATCCAGTTCTGGAGCAGGGAACCTGGGAACTTCCGTCAATGTGACTTAGTAGCATAAAAGCACGTGTTGTAGTTGGCGCTACCAGATTGAGTTTCTAAGTACTGATACATTTTACATAACATTTATCATGTTTTAGTGCCACACGTTTATGAACTTCAATTGTAATACCTGAATACGTGAAAACTGCTCTGAATGAAAAAAAAAATCCAAAAACACTCACAAACGGAAAACAAAGAGAAGCAGAATGATGTTCAATGGCTAACGCAGGGTAATATTGCGCATCCAGATTAAAGTAGCATCCGCCAGCGCATTCACCCTACACCTTCGGTACTCTAATAAAATGGTTAATCCATTGTAACGGTAAATTGTACCGTAACACATGTCAATCACCATTTGAATTATAGATTAATTTTCAGATTTATGAAGCATATGATCTATACTATTATAGTATATATCTAATAGTTATTGCAGCAAATAGTAAGTATCGGTACTTTAAACTAACGGAGGCAAACGCATAAAGCACAGTTCCCACATCATGTGGATCAACGTGTAACTGAATCTGCTTTAAGTGTGACGCCTACAGCGGCTCACACGTTAGGAAAGTGTTAAAAATACAAATTAGCTTTACACTGTCGTAATCGGCACATTTTTACCACTTACGACTCTACAGGTCTGATTCCAAATGAGGACGTATTACATTTTTAGCACATGTTATGAGTATCAAAGTATAGAAGTACGGAGAAAATATTAAGATGACAAAAATTGCAAAACAAAGATTAAAGAGAATTGGCAACTGACTAGAAACCTCAAACAGGCCTAAAATTACATCGCTACAATGGTAATAAAACAAACTTCATTCACTAGTAATAAAATAAACTTCATTCATTAGCAATAACTGCTTTTGACAGGAATGGGTCCACTACTGTGGAGTAACTGTTAGCATGTGTGACCGTGAACGAGCGGGCCCGGGTTCAAATCGTGGTTGGGACAAGTTATCTGGTTGAGGTTTTTACGAGGTTTTCCTTCAACCCATTAACATAAAATGCTGGGTAGCTTTTAGAGCTGGACCCTAGACCTATTTCGCCAGCATTATCACCTTTATCTCACTCAGACGCTAGATAACCATAGCAGTTAAAAAAGACGTCGTAAAATAACCAATTAAAAAAAAACAGATCAACATGATGATGATGATGATGATGGTGGTGGTGGTATTTAAATAACAATTTTATCCAATTGAGATCGCCGGGACTTGAATCTGTGTATCAGATATAGAAAGCCGAACTTTGTATGTTCAGAGCTAAGCACGCAAAAGAATGTAACTAATATATATATATATATATATATATATATATACATATATATATATATATATATATAATGTATACGTCACCAAACATCGTAAGATGGAGATTATATATATATATATATATATATATATTTCATTAAAATATAACTCCGACATTATATTCTGACAGAGAGGTAAAATCTGAGATTAATTATCTTTGGGTCCACCGTGAAACGAGCGGGTCCGGGTTCAAATTCTGGTTGGGACAAGTTACCTGTTGAGGTTTTTCCAAGGTTTTACCTCAAGTCATTAAGAGCAAATGCTGGGTAACTTTCGGCTTTGAACTCCGGACTTCTTTCGCTGGCATTATCACCTTCATCTCATTCAAACGCTAGATAAGTACAGCAGTTAATAAAGCGTCGTAAAATAACCAATTAAAAATTATATTTGACTACAGACAGGAACATAAGCCATAAGCAGATTAGTATGTGGTGTAGATGTCTTATATAACAGTTGACAATGTAATTAATTTAACAGGTTTTGTAAACAGGACCCTTTTTCTTGTAAAAAGTAGCCGTAATGTGAGGATGCTATGTAATCTGCGGACATCTTGAACAATCGTGCGTGCTGTTGCAATAGTACAGAACTCGTTTCCCATTTCCCCTTCCCTCGTGTCAACCTCGCAGTCTCCCCTGTTGCCATACGATCGAATCGTGGCAGCATAATCATTCCATCAGGTGTAGAGGCAAGTCCAGTTAACCGAGCCGAGACAATGTAATTATTCCATACATGACGTTGAGGAAGGAGTATTACCAACACATTGGTTAATTTTGATTTCGTTGTCGAACTTAGTTTTCTTTGCAGAGCGATGTCGACTAATGGTGATATCAAAGCAATTATATTTGAAATGTTGCTTATAGTAGTTTTCTTCATAAGACTGATAGACTTTCATTAACATTTTAACTAGCCGAAGAAACTCAGTGTTATACTTCCATTAGGCTCTGGATAGAAATTGAAGGATTGAAAGTATTACAACGCATATCCACAGTAATCTATTACTATCTCTCTCTACCACTCATTAGTCCTTGCTACTGATCGCTTTGCATTGGACTTGTGATTTAAAATGTGACATGGAATTCTAGAATAATTCACACGAAATCGTGTATTCCCATATAAATAACATTTATCCAGTCATAAATGGTGCAATTGTTTAATTCTGAAGAATATTTACATTTATTTCTCTAGCCTGATATATTCTGTTTTTTTCTTTATGAAGTTAATTTCATGTTCTACAAGTACTGTAAGTATGTAGGTAGTCTACATTCGTCTCATCGACAGGAATAGTTCGTGTCTCACTACATTAAAAATTTTAATTAATTTTTCACAGATATTTTCCTGTAATTAACGTTACTAGGCCAAATTTCATTACAATAAATCGATATAACACGGGCCCTATTTTCAAAGCTCATATTGGAATACGTTTCTGAAGATTCGATTAATTATATCGAGAATTGTATTGTAAAGAAAACTTCAGATTATTCAGTTTGAGGATGAATTGATCGTTTATATTTTCATAACTTGCATGCAAACAGTAGCTACAGTGATGCAATAAAGCACAAACTGGATTTAGTTTAGGACTGCCGACTACTACAATTTATTTGCAACTTCAGTCAATAATATTCAATGATAACGGTTGATCGTATAGAAAAAGAGTACCGGTAGCAAAAGCTGCAGTTTTATAAAATTAATATTTCTCTGTTTAGTTAATTTTTCTTTTTAAGTTGGTTATTTAACGATGATGTATCAACCACTAGGTTACTTATTGTCGTTGTAATTGGTGTTAGTCAAATGGTATGAGGCCTAGGATTCGCCGGAGACTACACGAAATTTGCTTGATGGTTGTGGTAAACCTCGAAAAAAAAAAACACCAAGTAATTAGTCCAAGCGGAAATCGAACCCACGCCCGGGCTCAGCTCCGGGTCAGCAGGCAAATGCACCTGCCGACTGGCCTACGCCTGTAGCTCTTTAGTTCATTTCTTTCAGTCTTTACATACTGCAGTTCTGTCTAGTAGGTTACATTGTTATTGCTGAAAAAAAGGAAGTAAACTTTCTAATAATGATTAATAATTTCGAGAATGAAAATTAGACTTCATATTTGGCGACATACTGGAGTAGGAGTGAATTTATTTTGAAATGAATTATCCATGATTTTGGAAAATCCTTGGAACTTCTCACATTCATCAACTTGAATTAACTGCAATAACTACAATACATAAAAAATGAAGGCATCCCGTTTACAACCCATGAAGGAGTATGAGGACATGGAGACAGAGCTTCATGCTTTAATAATCTCGACATTAGGATGAAATGGTGACTGAGTGGACCTCACAGCCGCTCTGGAACTCTGGCAACAGGAAAAATCCCACCACCACCGGAATTGAATCCGGAACCTTCAAATTCGTAACCAGTTGTTCTACCAATGAGCTACTCGACCGCCATTAAATATAATTCACTCACCGGCACAAAAAGTGAAACACTATAGTTTTTTAAAGATATTCATACAAATGACTGTACGCTTGTGAATAGAAAAAATCGAATTTTTAATCGCTAATTAGACGAAATATCGGTAAAATGTTGGTATATTTGTTTATTTTTATTTATTGTCTATGAACATAAAATGCGCAAAATTACATGACAAAAAAAGTACATAACATTAAGATTGAATATTTATAACGTCACAATAGAACTCATTAAGATTATAATAGAACCTACTTACCAACCGTTCAAATACATCTTTTTTTAACAAGTTTCTATTAAAACCAAAAAATAAAATGAAATTTATTTTACACTTTCATTGACAACATTAAAAAATTCTGTTTTGTTTTAGATAATCTTGTAATGGACAAATGTCTCTTTTTGTGCTGCCTTGTGTCATAATTGTGAATATATTTCCTTAGAATGAAATCATTAAAATTATCCTTTACAAATAATAATAAATCTAAAATATACAAACAAGTAACTGTTAATATCCTTTCACTCCAAAAGAGTGGTCGAAAATATTCATTATTTGAAGAGTTAGTAATTATTCTAATTGCCTTTTTCTGCAACTTGAACACCTTGTCAATATGAGGAATACCTCCCCACAAAATAATGCCATACTTTAAAAGACCATTAAAATAGCCATAATGAGTTTAAGGGAAGAAAATTCTTCAAGCTTTCTAGCAAGTACAATATTCTGGACAATGGTATACTATCAACATGGTGCTCCCAGGTTAGTTTAGAGTCAACAACAATACTCAACATATTAAAATTATTGATATTATTAGTACTATTGCAATTAGATAAAGTAAATAAAATAGTTTCTGTCTTAGATTCATTCAAAATTAAATCATTAGCATTGAACCAAGTTTTAGCTTCAGAAAGATATGTCTTCAATTCATTCTCTTATAAGTCAACATTAGATATTCACAAGTAGCGGGACTCCTTGATCACGTTGTCACCGTGGCGTAAGGCCATCGCTAAAAAACAAGAGTCGAATACAAGATATGGAGTGGAGATAAAGTCTCTACTTACCTCGCAGGAATCGAACCAGATCCAACTGAATCTTCAACTAATGGTTAATTAATATAAACATTTTATCTATTCACAAATCTTACAATTTAGAGAAAAAAATCCATTACTAAGCAATCGGAGTAAAAATAATTTCAATCACATTTCTCATTCAAAGTATTATAGAAAAGTGCAAAAGCTATGAGGAATATAGGAAACATATGTATTTCCTGACAGAGCGGACACAAAATGAAATGGTTGAGAATTCAATTAACGATTGTTTTTCCTTCCATTTCAGCGAAGGAACAAATCACTACCCACAATCCACATCTGCTCGGAAGTGTAAATAAACACTTTCCATTTACGAAGACTGTTACATTGAAGACAGTTCAACAGAACAAGATTTAAAGATAAAAAAAAAACAAACAAACAAAACAAAAAATACTACACACTCAATGTCAGTAAATGTGTGAGAGATAAGCAGCCACTGGAACTGAAACACAAATTTCATAAACTGTATGAGTTAATTTCAATTTGAAGTATACTTCTTAACCATATAAAACATTCTAACTTGAGAAGTTCTATATTATTTCAATGCCTGTTATTTCACACACACACACCGTATAACACCGCATTTATAAATGGATCTTTGTTATATGACGGTAGATATGCATAATATATACTCTCATGACATTCGACAAATTATGCTTACATTTATTAATTAATAGAAGAGACACGGTTACTTTTTACTCCTTGCATGCTGTTTCTACTGAAACTACTGATTCATTCTCTACTGTAACTCACGTGTATACATAGTATCTGCTTAAAAATCCAGTGGATTTATGTTTGATTTTCGGCAGAAGAGTCGAGAACTATTTCCTTGCCATATTATGAATTAAGTGTGTATGTGTGTACCTTGTTTTATGTTGTGTTATGCAGCGGTTTTATGTTATGTTAACTATACACCAGAAACTCCCGCTATTTGTAAATTGGCCGTATCTGTTCAAAATTCTAACGACTGGGTACGCAATGGACTAATAGTCTTAATCCTAGAAGTAGACGATGACGATGATTATGATGTGGTTCGTATTTAGGTCTATATTTATATATCGAAGATTTTCATCCCTTTATCAGGGTTTATCCTTAGCTAATTACGATATTTGAACTGTTTGAACCTGACAATAGATGACTATATGGCGGGACTCTTTGATGTGGAGTCAGCACAATACCATACCTCCACCTGCGACAATAAAGAACACAGACAACGGGCAAACATTTGTACTCTATTCTTGATTCAAACACACGGCCATAGCTGCTAAGCAACGTTAAATTTGCGCTTTTTTTTTTTTAGCAATTTATACAGGTAAATGCGTCCTGCTATATGTGCATTTCGAATTGGCTGATCAAGGTCACGTGCAAATATACAGACGTACAAACCACGCACGAGTCACTGAACTGAAAACTGTGAACTGCAGCACTGGTAATCCCGGCTTCCCAGCTGACTTTAGTTGAGGAGAATGGCCAGTGGCAAATGTAGTCCACTGTTTGACCTTGAGCCGCCAGTTTGAAATGCACAGATAATAAACTGATGATTGTTGGCATGACTGTTCGCCATTCACTCATATGCAGCCAGTTGTGTAGACCAATTTACCGACAGAGTCGTTGCCCAGGGTGCGCCATAGGAGGTTGGTCTACGCTACATCAGCGATGAGATGAAATTATGATGATGAATTGTTGGAAAGCCTGCAAGGTTATCTGGACCACGGGTTTCCCCAACACAAGTTATAAATCGGAGGTACGCCGAGGATCGAACCCGGATTCATAGGCTTATACATAAGTCCAGCGCTTTAACCACTAGACTAGACAAACGAGGCGGTTACCTGTAAAAAATTTTTCCTTTAAATTAGAATTCTTCCAAATTGCTTACATGTCAGATACCCACGTGTTGTGATTAAACGCGGCTATATAAGCCTACTCCTAATTTTGTTTCGGGTCAGGTATAAATATGCAACTTTTTTCACATTTGTGGCTAATTACATAGTCTGAATGAAATACAGAGTGTTTCAAAAATACACGGCAAAAATTCAGGGTTGAATTCCACACATATAAAGAATAAAAAAGAAAATGTTACATAAACATGGTCCGGAAATTAATAATTATTGAGATATCAGATAATAAAGTATTTTATGTTAGTACGTTGCTTCCTCCAGTTTAATTTTAAAAGAAGAACTATGTTCAGTACCATAGTTTCCCCTAACTATGGTCCAGGCACCCAACTATGGTCCAAAACGCATTATGTACTACTTAGTCCCCCAAGAGTTCGGTGTTTGCCATTTAAGGCGCCACTGTGATGGAATTATGTTTCCCATGGATGCTTCCATCTACCATTACACGTGGATATGATATGGATGCTTAACAAGGTCAGTGTGCATCGTTCTATTGAATATGTGAAGACACGAAATCATTCAGTTTGTGATTGTCTGTTTTATTAAGCTCTCCTCTGTAGAACTGGTAAGTTATAGATATATGATTGTTTGTACAATTAAACCTGGCTATATAATGCTTATTTTCACGTAATAATTAGACTGGCAGAGGTTAAGGAAAAATGTTTAACCTGAAGGCTAGAAGTCAGTCCTCAACTATGTATCACAATTTTTCGTGGACCATAGTTGTATTTCATTTTGAAATATTTGTTTTAATAAAATGTGATGAATGTGATTATTTACTTCTACAAATACGGTATCGCAGTATATTCCAAAACACCATTTAATATTATAGTCAAGTAAACAAATAAACTGGCTGTTCCAGCATCAATGGTACTAGCACGAATGATGGTCCTGTAAAACGAAAACTTCAGGGTAGAAGGAAAACAATCGTTCCTGTAAGTGGCTATGAGAGCGATGAAATTGAATTGGATACAGATTATGATGTTTCCGGTGTTCTCTCAATATTTACAGACAGATGTGGAAAAGAAAACGAAATCTGTTACATTAATGCTAAAGGCACATAGTTATATGGTAGTTACTTATGAGGAGGAATTGTGGCCAGGGAAAGTTTTGGAAGTGAAGAACAATGGAGCTGTTGTTTCATGTATAGTAAGAAGCGGCAATTACTGAGGTGGCGAGAAATGGAAGACATTTTATTCTATAGAAAGGAAAATATAATAAAACAAATTGAAGACTCCTAATGCGTCTAGAAAAAGAGAGATCTATTTTCAATTTCAGAATTACAAGAGAAATGGAGATTCAAAGGATCGAAATAAGCCTACTGAATGTAGTTCTCAGTGTGGTAAATAAACATTATCAGTGAATTTATTTACATAATGTTTTGCTAAGAATGTGTTAGTTTATTTTGATACCGTACTTTTGTTCTTTAACATACAGTAGTTGTTCATTATTGCAGGAAAATTACTTTCAGATTTCACTTGTTTACTGTGTTTATGCAATGTGTACTAATAAAAATAATCCATATCCTTTTCATTTATTTTTAATATTTCTGTGCTAGATTATGTTTCTACCCTTAAATTAGAAACTCAATGCATTGATTTACGAATAATTACAGCTCCAGCTATAGCCCATTCATGCTTTCAAGCATGAATATATGAGTGGACCATAGTTGGGCAACTCATAATACAACTATGTACCAATGCTTCTTATTTTTTTAACACCTGTAATTAAATAATTTCAAACACATATGTCAATATTTATTTAAAATACACTTACAACAGTCCAAAGCCAAAATTTCACTTAATCTGGATGAATAGTACTGAATATACAAAGAAAAATGTGAAAAATGTGGACCATAGTTAGGGAAAACTACTGTACTTTACAAGAGATGTTCGAAATGTCCACCCTTTGCCATACTGCAGGCTTTTGCTCGTCGTCTCATTGAGGTACGAACACGTAGGCCTACAAATATGTAAGTACTATTTCACAACCGCGCACAATTCTTGCATGAAGTGTTGCTTCATCCTCCACAGCAGTTGAGCCAAGAACTTTAAATATCTCCACACGGAAATGTTCAACGGGTTTAGATCAGGTGAGCGTGGAGGCTAAACTATGGTCCATCTCTATCTGCCCAGTGATCAAGATAACATTGATCTAAGTGTTCACAGACATTAAGACTAAAATGTCCTGGGACACCATCTGCATGAAGTACATATTTTGCCGGACTGCTAGTTAAACCTTGCCCACAGTACAATAATGGTGAGCCCATGCCTACCTATTAGTGTTTAAACTACTACAATCCATCTACGAGTGCGAAGAGATTCCGTTCAGCACTGATCTTTATCAGCCATGACTAGCTACATGTACTGTACTAAGTTAATTTTGTACAATTAATTTGCAGCACTAACATACTTCAATGTCTGATATCTCAATAATTGTCAATTTCCGAAACAATGTTTATATAACATTTGTTTATCGTCTACATGTGTGAATTCCAATCCTGAAAATTTTCCGTGTATTTTTAAACACCCTGTATAAATATATGTTTTCATGAATACAAACATTTATCAAATATAGTTACGGTGTCAGAATAAATTTAGCAACTAATGGTTAAATGTTAACCTGACATTTAAATTACTGTACTTGTGTAAGACGCACGTTAGTTGTGCTAAGGTTCAGAACTTTAATATTTACTTATCGTATCAAGAAATTAAATAAAAAAAATTGATACAATAAAATTACGGTATTATCATTGTACTCCCACACTGTACACAGACTGTAGACGCATTTACCAAATCTGGAGAACTATCACGCATAATAATTTTAGCCATACGTAGTGCTTTTCTGTTGTATATTAAATTAATAGAATAGATATTATCATGCCTACAGTCATATCCCTGTAAAAGGTGGCTGTTCAAAGCCCAACTAAATAAAATACTGGTAGCATTCAACCCAACACACTCCACATTGGCTTTGTCTTGGAATAACATAGAATTCAATCTGGAGAACGAGTATTTTATTTCCCTAAGACTGAAAATGAGACTTGACAATATTCTGCTGAAGTACGAGTCTTAATACTCTATTGCATAGATCTCACTGTACATTCCTTAATCTCTTGTCGTTTTGCGATAGAGATCGCATTTTGCAAGTCAATTACATGTAGGTTACTTTTTCATTACATTCCGCCCTGACAGTAAGAGAGGTTTCTGCCAACTTGAAGTATGCGTCAAGGGTGGGGGACATTAAAACTAACATGAGCAATATAATTGCTAGTTGAAGTGCTCATTCAAGCTACTTGGTTAAAAATAAATGAAATGCTTTATATTTACTGCGCTCACGTGCAAGGTCAAGTCTAAACGTTTGAAAGCACTGTTAAATTCAACCACTATTTGCAATGTGCATTATGAAGTAACGGATTGAGACTTTTTACAACGCAAATATATCTTGGAATAACTGCATGCAAAATATCTAAACCTGAAGTTCTCACAATATGCTGTTCACAGATAAGTTATTTCATTCAATATTTAGGCTATATATTAAACGAAATAATCAACACTAATTGTTTATAAAAGAATCCTACTTCAGCAACATAGGCTACAAAAAAACCACAAAAGTGAAGACATAAGTAAACAAAAATAAAGCAAAAAAAGGCACAAAAACTAAATTAATATTAAATTTGCTGTGTAGAGGCAAAGCTTGGATCACTGAAAATAAATAAATTAACAATAGAGACCTAAGAATACAGAGATCGAGGCTGGCATTGGGAAGTGCCTAGCATAATCCTTAAATCCAACAAAATAAGCAAGCTCTCACAGGAAGCTTATAATTTTAGCTGGTCTCTAAAATGCGTGCGTGGACTGCTATTAAAATAATGTTCTAATTAAATTTAACTCATTTTCATGTTTATATCGATTTATAAACAAACCACAGATGTAAAAAGTTTTTCAGTATGAGTAATAAAATTTTCGAGCGCCTAATGAGCATATGTATGTAGTATAATATTTTCCCTTAATGAAAGATTTCGCAATATGAGCGTGTCCAATTTCTATCTTCAACGGACACTCATCACTTATATTACACCTTCGGGTGGGTACCGATTGCGCGCGAAAGGGTCAATTTTTGCCCAACTGCGCGCGAACGACTGAATTGTAAACAGATCAACTGTGCGAGATCTACTGAATTATAAACAAACCAACTGCACGTGAGCGGGTGTACCACAAATACACGGTGTAACAAAAGTTTCTGTTACAGTAGCGTATTAAAACGCTTTACTTTTTTTCTATTTTTCTTGCGCGGAGTCTTTGAATTTCAGAGGTTCATGCTATTACGTGATTAACTAGAATGTGCTTTCTACTGTGAGAAATTTCGCGGAAAATGCTGCTTCTGGAAAACAATAAGCTATCATTTCCCATTCGAGTTCATTTCTTCTTATCAGAAACAACATAATCAGTTACGAGGTCAAGCCATTGCTGTGCACTGGAGTCTTGGAACTGGTAGGCAGTCCATAAAAATAAATTTATTGGTTGTACTTGTACTAGATGCTAAGGACATTGATGTTAATTGATTATTTCTGAGTTTAATGATAATTAGGTTGTTTCCTCATTGCTTTGAGGACTCTACTGCGAATAATCAGCAACAAGACAAAAGTGGCAATATGAAATTGACAATATTGCAGTGATAGATTGCTCTGAATGGTTGAAATTCGACCGATTCTAATACTCCATTGGTGAGTTGGTACACGAGGGAAGTAGTCGATGTGACAACCAAATTTGATAAGTACACACTCTATCCTCCTGAGTCCTCAGAGTATAGTATACTACAACCATACTTCATACATGATTATGATATAAGATGTATGTGCAGAGACCAGAAGTATAGTATAACATACCTGGATTTGTGCCCTAACTGTAACCTGCAGAATTTTTTCACCATTTTTCCTCATGTCAGCGACTTCTTTTTGATGTGTAGAATTATAATGAACTTTAAAAATAAAACAACAAAATGTCCCAGGGTATAAGATTGAGGTTTCAGCAGTACTGGGTCTGTCTGTAGGGACGCCATTCGAGTTTTATAAACATTTCTATAGTTCCAAATATAACTACTTTTAAAAAGTGAATATTCACTACACCTCTCATATTTGATCATATTATTAGGAGTCATCATCATCGTCATCATCATCATCATCATCATCATCATCATCATCATCATCATATCTCCCACTGGCGCAAAGGGCATCAAAAACTTTCGCCACCATCTTCTATTCTGAGCGATATTGGCAATTTCGGGCCATGATGTCCCTGCCTTCCGTATTTCCTCTTCTACTGTTCTTCTCCAGCTAACCTTTGGTCTTCTTCACTTTCTGCTGCCTTGTGAGTTCCATCTTAAAGCTTCTTATTATTAGCGTAATTCTGAAAAACGCATTGTTTCAATTACATCAAAAGCTCTTTTGTTTGAACAGAAAATATGTGGTGATAATGTTATATAATAAAATTAAGTAAGTCCTACCTACATTCATGATCACAATTTTAGAAGCCACAGCTATAAAGTCTGTATTTTTAATTATTATAGAACAGTTTAATAACTGTTTATAAAAGCTTACAAAATCATTTAAAATAAATCAATGTTATTTTGGGATTTATTTAGTATTTTAGTCTGCGATCTTGAGAGAATCTGAGTAGATCTGTCCAAACACTAAGAAGACTGCATCGTGTAACAGAACATCGGCAATTTAAAGATTAAAGATTGTTCGATTTGTACCATATATGAGGGATTTAATTAAACAAAAGAAGGAAGGAGTTGTTACTCGCTGCAGTGAGTCAGGTAGTAGATGCCGCGTGCTGGTGGTGGTGGTGGTGGTGCAAGTTTTGCAGTAACAACCCTCCTGCTGCTGCTGCAACCTAAGCCAACCCCAACTGAGCCTACGATGACTCACTCACTGAAACTTGCAACCGATCGATGCAGACCAAAGCTGCAGCCTGCAGGGTTCGAGGTTATAGTGGCAGCAGACACTTTACATGCAATGAATATCAACTTCTTGGTTGTTCAACGGCGTACTGCACAGACCCAAAATAAACGTTTTATTTACCACACGGCATCGGTGTCGCTTTTCCATCGGGTTCTTGAATTCTGTACGTAAATACTACTCCTTTCACTCAGTTATAAAACCCATAATAAAAACCATTATCATTAATTTTACGATTCATTTCTGTAACTTCTGCATACTCCTTCATATTCACAGCTTCTACACACTTCACAATATGGTAGCCTTACGTTACTAGGCAACAAAATCATACATACAGGGTTTTCAAAAAATAACGAATAATTGCAATTAAAATTTAATGAAGGGATTTTGGACAAAAAGCTCAGACACGTCAAGCCCTGTAGAAAGGAGTACTTTTATGGAAACAAAATATTGTTGTTCTGTGAGTTATGTCACCATCGATTCTATTAAATGACATACCCATAGTTTTTTTTTGTTAAGTTTATTTATATACGATTTAACATCTGTGGTCATATTGCGTGTTTAGGGTCTATGGGTATACAGTACATCGTTTTCACTATTGTTGAGTTCCTGTTTCCACAGTATGTTGTAGATGGCTTGCATAGTTTTTTAATATGGTTTGCTTTACACAGAAGCATTATGGTTATGGTTACTATGATAGCAATTTTATTGTCGACACATTTTGTTAGTCTTTGTGTTATGGAAGCACTTGTATTGATGAAATCAATATAAAACAGAGCATGAGAAAATTGAGACCCTGATGATGTTAAGATTTGGTAACATAAGCCTTACATAACAAGAACTAAGCACACTTTTTAACGAAACTCTCTAAATCGGACATCTATTTCTCAGTCAACTGTCATTAGAACAGAAGCAAAATTCAGAGAACATGGACATTTCAAAAACATAAAAAGATCTAGTAAACCGGCCACAAACGAAGATTTGAAATTTGACGTTTTGCTAATGGTAAAAAAGAAACCACATATTTCTCTCCGTGAAATAGAATCTACATTAGATAATTAGAAAGCAACTACGTGAAGAATATTGCACAGAAGTAAATGTCACACTATGAAGTCCAACCATTGCATGAGTTATTGAAGACGACCAAGGTTGCATTTCATATTCTCTAAATTTCGCTTCTATTGTAGCCCTACTCAACAACAGTTGACAGAGAAATAAGTGGCAAATTTGGATCAGTTTCGTTAAAAAGTGTGCATAACTTTTCTGCACGTCGCCTGTTACCAAATCCTATAATTATCATCATCACCATCATCATCATCATCATCACCATCATCATCAACTCAATTTTCTCATTTTCTCTTTTATGTTAATTTCATCAATAAAACTGCTTTAATAACAGAATGCATCAATAATAAAAATTGTTACAATGTAACAATAACGAGCGAGTTGTCTTAGACGGTAACGTGTGACTCGTGTTAGACTTGCAGTCGGTAAGTCCCTGGTTCAAACCCCATGGCCGACCAATCTGACTGGGTTTTTTCATGGTTTCCCTCAGTCACAATGGCAAATGTCGGATTGAAAATTTATATACCATGATTCATGACCGTTTCAATCACCAATATCATAAACACTAATCAAAATGTAAAATCAGTTACATAATCACAAGCCATCTACAACACACAATAGAAACAGGAACTTAATAGTAAGAACGGCTCACTGATATACCCAAAGATCATACACGCGATATGACCACAAATGTTAAAGCGTGTTTCATAAACTTAACAAAAGAAAATAGTAACAATAGCAATAATGCTTCTGTACAAAACAAATTAAATATTGCATTAAAATGTTCTTTCAGGTGATTTAAAAAAAACATAGAGTGTCATTTATAAATGTTCTCGATGACGTCATAACTCATAAATCACCCAGTAATAATCACAAAAATGTTTTGTGTAAAAAAAAATATCTCTTTCTGAGTACAAAGTTTGACGTGTCCAAGAGTTTTGTTGAAAATACCCACATTTTTTATTAATTTCAATTATGCGTTTCTTTTTAAAAATCGTGTTTCTACTCGTATTTTTTACTGTTCCAAATTCCAAGAAACAACACTTAAAAATTTCTATTATACATATAATTAAAAAGTTATGACCACTACCACTACTACTATTATTACTACTTAAATTTAAATTATGATTTATTCAACGACGCTCGCAACTGCCCAGGTTATATCAGCATCGCCGGTGTGCCGGAATTTTGTCCCACAGAAGTTCTTTTACATATCAGTAAGTCTACTGACATAAGCCTGTCGCATTTAAACACACTTAAATGCCATCGACCTGGGCCGGGATCGAACCCTCAACCTCGAGCACAGAAGGTCAGCGCTATACCGACTACGCTACCCAGGCCTACTACTACTACTACTACTACTACTACTACTACTACTACTACTACTACTACTACTACTACTACTAATATCGTTATTAAGAGGTCTTCGGTAAAGAAGTAGAGATGTAACAATTTTCATTGGGATTAGTTGTATGTTTCTCGTTTTGCGTTTGTGCCTCTTGCCTTAAGCGTAGGATGACATGACAAGAAAGACATGCTGCTTGTGGATATCCAGTGTTGGTTAAAATCCTTACGAAAGTAAAGTTGGAACGGATTACAGGGCTCAATTCTTGAAAGCTGATGATCATTCATTCATTCATTCATTGTTCTGCCCAAGGGCAGGTCTTTCACTGCAAACCCAGCTTTCTCCAATCTTTCCTATTTTTGTCTTCCTCTTTGTCTCCTCATATGATCCATATATCTTAATGTCATCTATCATCTGATATCTTCTTCTGCCCCGAACTCTTCTCCCGTTCACCATTCCTTCCAGTGCATCCTTCAGCAGGCAGTTTCTTCTCAGCCATTGACCCAGGCAATTTCCTTTCCTCTTCCTGGTCAGTTTTAGCATCATTCTTTCTTCATCCACTCTTTCCAACACAGCTTTATTTCTTGCTAATGATGATATTGTCATTATTATCATATGCATTGTTTAGACTCAACCATTCTCTGCAATAGCTGCAGTATATCATGGTTACAATTTGAATAATACTTTTGGATTAAGTAGCCTAGTATATCATCATTTCAGGATAAAAAGGTTCTTGTCAAACCGACATACTTGGAACAATCATTAAAATTTTCGAAATGTTTGTCTTAAAAAATTGTAGTCGTGGCGGTTGTGAAACGCTTAATGTCAATGATACTTAACCCTATGTTATTAATGTAAATGGTTAACATTAAGGTCAGATGATGCATTATACACACTGTTTAATCCATACAAAGCAAATATTAGATTATAAGTACAATTTTAACTCGAGATCACATTACCAATTCAATGACTTACTCAAATATTTGAGGAGTTCTTCCCCCCACGAATAGATGTCACTTCGAAAGTTTACCTAAATAGGACTATTTCCAATATAGATAGATGTAGTTATTCAAGACAAGCCCGCGTAGTCTTCGTCAAGTCAGCCCTTCTGCACGTATGAAACTGGGTGGATTTCAGCGAATATTAGCGTTGAATTATTCGACAAGCTTTATCAACAAAATGTAAGCCTCGATATAATCGGTAAAATATTGAGCACATTGGTCATAAAATTTTAAGTTCAATGCACAAATGTCACATAAGCTAGAATTCATGCAGCATGCGTTATCTACTCACTGCCTCTCAGTATAAATCCCAGTATCCATCCGTTTCAAAATGGCGGATATGTGAATTTGTAGGGCGAACTCAGAGATTCAATTAATGAAAAATTATTTAACTTTGTACGGCCATACGTCATTGATAAACAGGCGGCTCTGTTCGAAGATTCATTGAAGACCACATATTAAAATGACGGACAGCAGTAAGATACAGTTTAAGATTAGGCTACGTTAAAATAAAATCCATCGAAGTTATAATCACGATGAATCTAAACAGAAACAAATGTCCATGGCTACAAAATGTTTCGCTCTGAGATTACGTAAAAATAAAGCAAACCATAGCCGATATTACAACCGCTGCTCTCAGTGATGCCTTATTCGTAAAGGAAAATTTTATTATTCATCTAAACACATTGACAGGAGTTTAAGCAATTTAGGCAAATGTGTTAAAAACCTGAAGATTCAGGAAATATACCGTTCTAATTTAGAAAGTTGAGACTTCATAAACTGTCATTTTCAATATATTTGACGCAGATAAGCAATCACTCCCACTTTTCTTTAAGCGGAACAATAAATTACGAGCACAATGAAAAGATAAAAGCGAACTAGCCTATCTTAATCCTTTTATTGCATGAATTTTACAATATATATATATATATATATATATATATATATATATATATATATATATACTAGGGCATTCAGTAAGTAATGGTAACAATACTGTAAATCAGCGCTCCTAGCGGTGAGCATCAGATTCTTTTAATATGTAATAGAGAAGCGATTGTTGCATAAATGTAGCATATTAAAAGTCTTTAAGTAACCATATTTTGTGAATACAGAGACTGTTTCTGATTTGTATTAAATAATACCCCCCTAACAAATGTTCAGTAGGTGCTCCATAAAAATCTAAGTTGCAAGAGGAAAAAAGTTGCAACTCGGTGCTTTAGAGTTTAGGATATTAAAAGAAGCTTATGGGAGAGAAGTTATACCACAATGAACTATTGCAAGATGGGTGGAAGTGATGCATTGACTTTGAATCAAGAGCTGACAACCAAAGAGCTTTAGATCAATCAGAAAGAGAGAGAGAGACATCCAGAAATGATGTTGCAGATGGAGTCCGCCATGTTCCAAGGATTTTGCAACGTATTGTTGACATGATAGGGGACTATATTTGAAGTACGTAATGTAATGCCAAAAGTAACCTAAATAAATTTAGCGTGAAACAGTAACTATGTCGCCATTACTTTTCGAGTGTTCTGGTATATATATATATATATATATATATATATATATATATATATATATATATATATATATATATATTCATAAGAACCTCGGCAATACCGTTAATCAACATAGTGAAGAAAATTAATAATAATAATAATAATAATAATAATAATAATAATTATGATAATAATAATAATAATAATAATTCGTGGCACCACAGCCCTTGAAGGGCCCAGACCGACTAGCCGCCTGCTGGCCTAACGTTCACAGGCCGAAGAAGAGGTGGACGATCATCCAACCAGAATGGAGGTATCGTGTGGTTAGCACGATGAACATGATGATCCCCCCAGCCGTTATAGCTGACTTTCAGAACCGGATTTCACTATCGTAGCTCCCCAAGTGCATCACGATGGTGGGTGGACACCGGTCCCATACACTGGTCGAAATTTTATGAGAAAATTTCTTCCCCCATGAGGACTCGAACCAGCGTGCATTCTATAACGCGAGTCCTTAGGCAGGATGCCTTAGACCACGACGGCACGGCGCGGGACGAACAAGATATATAATTACAGTATTAAAACTTCGAAATTCTGCCGCAACACACATGGGAAAAAGAAGTTACTTAAGTAATTCAAATAACCACTAAATTGTAGCAAACCAATCTAAGAGAGACGGCACGACCACTGCGAAAGCTATTAACCCATCCAGCCCGCCACATACCTTCTTTTCTTTTATACTCCAAACGATGAATTTGTCAAACATTTTCACAAATAATGATTACATTGGCTATTCAGTTGTACAACCATGATGTTGCACTCTTTCTTCGCTAAGGTCCATGGTAAATATTCCTTTCTTCGCTACGATCCAGAGTAAATCTAAGTTTCCACCTACAAGCGTATAAGCAAGGCATTCCAAAAGTCTGAACAAACCTAACTTGTCACTGATCTCACCTTAGGAAAACTCGTTTATTTATCTTTCCAGATATTAGCATCATCGCGATACATATTTCAAGACCTATCTGCCGGATGTAGTCATAATTGTTGAGAATACAACGGATAATTTTGTGTGAAATGTTCCTTGAGTGGAATTGTGAAAATGTAGTAGGCCCTAGGTGTATATGAAACGTGACATATAGGTCTACTGTATATACTTAATTTGTGCCGCGTGTATATTTGTAAAGTTATTCCAGCTCTGTTTCATTTGATCATGAAATAACGCAAATCAGACAGCTGATTCGTGTGCGGAAGGATACCAAACTTATATCTTACATTTATACAAAATTCTCATCATACATCTCGATATGCATGCAACAATATGCTACCTAATGTCCTAGGGTCAACGGCGAACATCTGACAATAACGGAGCAAAACTTCTAGCAGCAAGCGGAACCATGTAAACATGATATTTTGTCTTACCACGTACTCGCTTGCTGTATCCTGCATATATCTTCTGGCAAATAATTCTAATCGCCAGTGTCTATTTCACTTATAACTAGGGCCAGGAAGCTAATGAAATCTCTTTTTTTTTTCTGAGGCATCATAGACAATGCAGGATGCAATACAAACTCGTTTCACTTCAACACGAACTAATATAGCCTACTTACTTTTTGTTTGTTTGTTTGTTTTTTTTTTTTTTGCATTTTTCGGTCTTTCATTGTCTATTGGTAATTTCTTAGGAAATGTTCTACTTTTTGTTGCATTTTTGCCCTTTTCTGCTTATGACAAGGACATTTTTATGGTGTAGTCCTACTCGTAGTCTATGTTCGAGAACCTACTGCAGATTGCTTATGCAGTTCGATTTCGGCTTACAAGAATTTTCCTTTCCATCTGCTTTGACTCCTGATCACTTGTGCTACATGCTTCCCCCATTCAACGCAACAGAACAAATACTGCAGCCGCAGTGCCCGCAGTCAGCATATTTGATCACACAATGAAGATGTAAAAATGTCGAAAGAAAAACAGAGCAGACAAAAAGTTTTTGCGACAGTTAGTTATTGAGTTTGATGAAAATGTATTTTCCACATACGGTATTATGCTATTATTTTTTGTATTTTACTATTAAAATCATGGTCATTTTTTTTTTAAATTTTAATGTCATACTTTCAGAAATTTAAGGTCATTTTATAGGTCATTTTTCTTCGATTTTTAGATCATCAACTTCCCAGCCCTATAATCTTCGACTTGTCACTAAGAAAATCTCTGTCGTTCTCCATGTCTTTATTGGCATCGGCCATCTTCATATTCGGCTGTTTCCTGAACAAATGCGCATGCATGAAGAACTTCTATTTCCTGAACAAATGTGAAGGTGCAAAAGACTTCTGTTTCCTGCATAAATGCGGGAAGGACTTAACGTGTTTCGATTAATCGAGCTATGGACCTGTTTTGCATGAAACTGTTACATTTCTGCCTCGATATTTACTCAAAGGCAGTGAGTTTAGAGAGAAGACATACAGCATATCTGTGACGATTGCAAAGAATACTAGGAATACAGAAAAAAAAGTTTTTTATATATATTTTTGTGGACTTAACTCGTTTTGAGTGAAAGCTCTTCAATTGTACATCTTCATTCCTAACTAAGGCACTAAAGACTTTTTCCATTGCCAAATACGCATTGTCATATTATTTTGACTAAGTACGTAGTAAAAAGCTGAAAAACTAAAGAAAAATTCAGTCATTTTCGGTCTCAGAACCAAATCCATACCTTTTAAATATTAAACTAACACTTGCTTGTTTTCTGAATAAACTTAATGGTTTCTGCATCGATATAGTTAACAATTCAATCGAAAGAAAACTTTATCATACCGAGAGTTTATTAAGATATTCAATCAAGATCCCAAATGTATTCTGAGACTTTCTAGACAGGCGAACTCTTCTCTAACAATGAATTCAGCTCATTTCTATGGGAGAGCGATCGACAATTTCCCAGAAGCCAGAATTCGTTGTCTCAGTTCTCAATTGAGTCATTTCCACGAACTTACATGCAACAAAGTTACAATAGTAAAAACCCAGGACGATAGTACATGTCGGTTAAATATTTCAAGCACTACATTTAAATACTGAATCACATAGATAACATAAAGCATACATACACACATGTATCCTTAATTCGGACCGTTAAACAGACGCCACAGTAAAGGTTACCTCTTCCATAAATTCCACAGGCCCGGGTTCAATTCCCTGTAGAATAATGGATATCGATTTCACTTCCATAGGGATTGTGTGTATGCCCCATGTTTTTTGTTTGTCCTGTTTTGTCTTAAACAGCGTCTTGCTTGACGTCGATTAGGGAATCCCGTTTCTTGTGATTGTATAATGTTAGTTACAATGCTCACAAAAGTGGAGAAACAATACACCAAAAAGTTCATTCTTGTAGTAGACAATGACTGTGATACATTGACAGATTTAAACTTCTTATCTTTAGGCGTTGAAGTCATTAATTTTATTATTCAATTATATATCGATAGGACTGCGGATCTGGGCAACAAAAAATTTGTGGTGTATTTTTAGGCTATTTTCAGAAATAATTTCAGAATCAGTGACGTAGGCGATAGTGGAGCAAAAACAGCATGAGAATTTGAGGAAAACCGAAGCACTCGAGGAAAATCTATCCCATAGATAATTTGCCGTTACAATTCTCACATAAGTTAATGTTTCCTTTTGAACTATTACTGATTCTTCAAATCTCCATACTTATAATATCATACTATCTTACAGAAGGCGAATACTGAACTAAAATAGAGGGGTATAAAAAGCAATTGCGATCTCTCTGTCCAACTCAGTACTGCTGTGGATAAGCAGACAATGCTTGTCTGAAAGCATATATTAACATAACAGTGATGATGACACAGAGGAAATACATATGGATGTCACATGTCTAAATTGACTCACTTGAAAACTGGTCGTACGAAAGAAAGTTTCAAGACTCATTAAACTAATAATTTTCTAACATACCCATATATATATATATATATATATATATATATATATATACGTATATATATATATATATATATATATATATATATATACGTACTGTCTTTAGAATTATCCAGGAGTAATCTATACATGGTGTAAAGTACAAGCATAATCTGCAAGCAGTAGTTTCATTTTAAGGCACACTTACGTTACTTTTTTCTTCTCGTTTTTTGTCCTGTGATGTCTTGGGTAGATACTGGGAACCACGCTAATCACACGTCAAAAATCTCACCACTTACTTGTGTAGCACACTAAATCATAAACTCTAATTAAATGCCCAATCGTAATTCTATCCTACGTTTCTCTCTAAGGAACCAGGGTTCTATGCCGTTCAGGCTTTGAGTTTTCCCTAAATGTTTCGGTTTAACCTGCCATTCTCATGTCATATATCGACACACATTTTAATTAGTGTCTGTAGTATATCAATAAAGTCCCGTTAAACTACAGACGCTATTCACGTAAGATAATATGGTACGAAGATAAGGAGACAATCGCTTAATGAGAATAGCTGGGAAATTGAAATACTTAGGGAAAATCTACTCCATCACCATATATTTCACCACAAATCTCACAGAACTAACCGAAATAGAACCTCGAATCTTACTGGTCAGAAGCCGTGCCAGTCTCATACAGCTTAAATGACTTAAAAAGAACACCTTTCCTAATGAATCGAGTGCTACATAGTGAATGAGATTATCTGTAAAAATGAGTATGACTCTCTCCGAGAGTGTTGACCAGGTCCTCATCTAGACTTTTTGAAGACTTGATACTTTTCTGACAACATAAGGCATCACATGGTAATGGACGTGGCCTGGGGACGATTCTAAATCCCGACTATAACTTTCAAGTGACACTTGTCGCGGACAAGGTCGCAGTTGGTGTTTTTCTCGGGGTTCTCCCGTTTCCCCATATTAGGTACCCATATCATTCCGCAAACATTTCTCCTTTTCGTCGTTATTCCGTAGCATTCCTCGAACGCCGGTTGGCGACTCACGGAGGGGGCTGGCCTAGGGACGAGGGGGTTTGCTTGCAGCGAAACTTAGTATAGTCAGCCGGCGTATTTGGAAATGCGCCTAGGTTGAAGGTTAGCGCAATAGACCGTATAAAGTCGCAGTGCTGGGCCATAATGCCCCCCTCCCGAAAATTCAATTAAATTACTTTCAACCAGCAATGTAACTATGCAGCCTGTTGGAGCCTTGTATCATTTACGAAATCAAGAGTCTTACATCGTTATTAATCTTTGGTTCTTAAAGATAAAATCATATATTTTTTTTACCACAGCAGTATTCCTTTTTTTTTTTTTTTTTTTGAAGACTGTGATTATCAATATCTAATATAAATGAAATCAGCCTTGAGATCACCCTCCATGTCTAGCTTGATGCGTACACGCATGCATGTCTGCAAGCTTACACGCATAAATATATGGTTGCACACACGCCTGAACACAATTACACGCACGCATACAGATAGAAGACACGTATAAAATCACTATGTTCGACAAGAGGGTGTTTTCTTTACTTTCTCGCAGTCCATATTTTGCAAAGCTATATCCATACTATAGCATAGTGAAGTACACGAGAATGCAAAGTGCAAACATGCTGCTGATGAAGTCCTGTTGCTATAGGATCAAAACACAGACACGCGATTCCAATCACAGGAGAACGAAAAGGGTAGCAGGATGTTGGAGATGGGAACAAACCACACATCCCAGCGTGTGTGTACATTACGGCAGGTCATGATATACACAAAGCTCCCTAGCTGCCCGACATAGACATGTAAATATACCGACACAGCTGCACTCCAAAGTATTTTGTTTAAGGATGCGTCGCCCTGCCGAAATGCTATCCACTCCGTGAACTAACACACATACACACGAACTTCGAATAAATCCTGTACATGTACTGTATATAGGAATTGTTGAGACGATTGTCTCAGTAGTAGGTACTCTGGTCAGGCGGTCGAAAGTTCAACACTGAATGGCAATTGGAAGACCTGAGTTCCATTCTCGAGTTCGGTATTTTAACTTCACGAGGGCCTGAGTCCAAAGCATTATAGTCCGAAGCATTGCTCATCTCTATGGCAGTCATATACAGGAGCATCTAATCCACTTCTCAACATTCTTGGGAACTATAACAACATAGGTCCACACAGAAGACCAAAATCTTTACTAGCCGATCAATCTAATAATTTTTATTGTGTTTTATTATAACGATTTCATATTATTGGAGGTTGGCCTCCTCATATTTGAACTGAAATCGTGACAATGCAAACGCCCTTTTTGGTGTTATACTTGAAACAAAATTACATAATTTAGGTTATGCGTCATGTGGTGTGATTGGTTGGTTGGTAATTATTCTTAAATTTCGTGATTTTTGTCAGTCTCTCCAAACTAATTCACGATTACTAGACTTCAAGCTCTTACGGTGATAAGTTTTTGTTGTTCAGTCAACTGTCCAAAGACATGCCAATAAGGCATCACTTAAGAGACAACTAAGCCAGGAAATAGTGGGGAAGGGTGGCCACTTTCTTCCCTCTCCATTGCATAGATCGCTGACTAGTAACATATTTCACTAATCTGACTGGTAATAAGTTGTGTAGAAGAATCAAATACTGATAGGATTATCAGTAGGCTTATTTTGATTCTTCTATTATTAATAAATAAAGGAACAATTTGAAAGACCGCTTGTTACGAATTCAGACACTCGACTACCGACAATTTGCAGAAAATACCAAATAAAAAGAAAAGAATAACTTTAGAATGCCTAATTGTGTTTGGAGGCAGTACGGACCAGTTCGCTAGTGCTAATAACGATAATTATTCTACCGTTTGAAACTACAGGAGTCCTTAAGTTTTCGAGCCGTATGACCTGAAGGAAGTAGTCTAACTATTTATGAAACATTAGAAACAATACCTCACGCGACCGGGAAACCCGGAATCTTTTTATAATTCTGGGATCATTATTTTGTACAGACCTTGACTGCTACATGCTAGATTCATAGTGCCGCAACAGTCTTATACAACGACGATTAATGACTGCTGAGTTAATAAGATAAATTAAAGATTGTTCAGGTTAACCCTGTGATAATATCTTCATTCAAACCTCTCACTTCCAAAGTTCTTCTTTCACCCAAAAGACTGTCTCATCATTCACTGACGACTAACGACCACTAGAGAGAAAATAAGGTACCGGTAAGGATGGCCCGCTTTAGATTTATCTAGCCTCCAAACTCTCTGTTTTCAGTGAACGTGACATGAGGAGGTGAACTGTCATTTTATCCCAGGGAATTAATCTGTGATACATTCTTGGAGAAAAAATGAGTTCTAGGACAAGACAGTGTAATTATTACAGGCAGTTTTTATCACAGAGTCTTGTGTTAGATTAAGACCTGTATTTATTAATTTTAGTAGAAAGGTAAACATGTTTAAAATCTAAATCGGTATTTTATGTGCTATTCTGGTTAATTTTGTTACTAAAAGTCACATAATTTACGTTGTTCAAAAGAAGCCTAACTCATCGATACAAAACTACAGTGATAAAAATTTAAAATAGTGACTCAGTCTTGGATTAGACAGAATCAGAAAAGAAGAGAATTGAGCATGAAAAAAAAGTAAAAATTCTGCATCAGCATAGGAAATGGTTTAGTTAACATAAGAGAGGAATGTGATAAAGTAGCGTTTATGTTGAGGAAAAAATGTGTAATTTCTAGTGTACCATGCATGGCCATGCTCTAAGAATGGCACCAACGTTTTGTTCATAACTGTAACTGTTTCATGACTTTAAAAATGTCCAAAGTAATGTGAGATTTTTATTTTATTTTATTTTTTTAAATCTTGTTATAGATTTGGAATAATCCAACTTTTCTTAATTATTTATCAGCTACATCAATAAGACATGAAAATGGAAACCTGTCTATTGGATCCCCTACCAGAAGTTGTTTTCCACAACTGAATCAGATACTGTCTACGCTAGATCCACTCCTAGACAACAGCTAGCTCATGATAATGGAATCTCATTTCCTTAACTTCTCTGATAACGAAGTCTACGCATAGCTCCGAAACTTAGGATGTTTCTACATATATGACACAGTACAAACATTAAAAAATTCACATACAGAAGAAAGCATCTTGCCTCCAGTCCAGATTGAACTGCGGCAAAAGTCTCTCTACGTACTATCTCGGTTCTATAGGAATCATACATGTAATAAAGGGTACTTACTTACTTACTGGCTTTAAAGGAACCCGAAGGTTCATTGCCGCCCTCACATAAGCCCTCCATTGGTCCCTATCCTGAGCAAGATTAATCCATTCTCTATCATCATACCTCACCTCTCTCAAATCCATTTTAATATTACCTTCCCATCTACGTCTCGGTCTCCCTAAAGGTCTTTTTCCCTCCGGCCTCCCAACTAACACTCTATATGCATTTCTGGATTCGCCCATACGTGCTACATGCCCTGCCCATCTCATACGTCTGGATTTAATGTTCCTAATTATGTTAGGTGAAGAATACAATGTGTGCAGTTCTGTGTTGTGTAACTTTCTCCATTCTCCTGTAACTTCATCCCGCTTAGCCCCAAATATTTTCCTAAGCACCTTATTCTCAAACACCCTTAACCTATGTTCCTCTCTCAAAGTAAGAGTCCAAGTTTCACAACCATAAAGAACAACCGGTAATATAACTGTTTTATAAATTCTGACTTTCAGAGTTTTTGACAGCAGACTGGATGATAAAAGCTTTTCAACCGAATAATAACAGGCATTTCCCATATTTATTCTGTGTTTAATTTCCTCCAGAGTATCATTTATATTTGTTACTGTTGCTCCAAGATATTTGAACTTCTCCACCTCTTCAAAAGATAAATTTCCAATTTTTATATTTCCATTTCGTACAATATTCTCGTCACGAGACATAATCATATACTTTGTCTTTTCGGGATTTACTTCCAAACCTATCTCTTTACTTGCTTCCAATAAAATTCCCGTGTTTTCCCTAATCGTTTGTGGATTTTCTCCTAACATATTCACGTCATCCGCATAGACAAGCAGCTGATGTAACCCGTTCAATTCCAAACCCTCTCTGTTATCCTGGACTTTCCTAAGTAATAAAGGGTAGCTGAATAAATTATAAATAAAAGCCAACATATAATTCCTCTAATGTATAAACTGGATGCTATGTGTCTGTGTCTTATCCTTAAGTTTATTGAGCCAAGTCTACAAATTTCTCTCAAGAATGAAATAACTTAATAATAGGCGATTATGCCATCGATCATTTAATCTATGGACAAATCACAGCACTAGTACGGCTTTATGGATGTTGGTTGGCATATGGATAAATTTAATGATGGGATGATGACAAATGAAATTAGAGCACCCCGAAGAAAAACTGTTCCCACCGCCGTCTTTGTTGTCCACAAATTCCACCTGGACTCATCAGGATTTGAACTCGTAACTCCAATCTGAGGAGCCGAGGTTCTAACTGAGCGCCATTTGTGCACTATTACTCGTAAATATTTCACTTGAATTTCATAACTTTCATTGTAAAATCATTCATTTGCACAGACCTTACCTTTGCTTTCAGAAGTTTTCCTTCTGTTACCATTTACTAGAAGTAGCCTACTGTATACTATTAAGAATCGATAATGAAAGTTTCCTCAATCCTCATCTCAGAGCTATTGCATAGCCTACATATTTTAATAAATGCCAAGTTTCATACAAATTCAGGGGTTTCTTTAGGTACGATTTTGGAAATAAAAAAATTACGCAAACTAAACAGTAATTTTCAACGGTTTTTATGAATAATAAAATAATAATAATAATAATAATAATAATAATAATTTATGTCTCAGTTTATTTAAAATGCTGCGAGATCAGAAATCTGCTATGTGAAAGGTTTTGTCATGTCAAATGTTAAGACCAAACATATCCTCAAGAACATAGTAGTAACTGTTGCGGACGATAATTGGCAATCTGTGAATTATTATAGGTCAAACCTGCTAACAATTTTTTCTGGCCACAAATTCTACTCGTATGATATTAAGACACATATTGCCTGAATATACGGCATTACTTTATCCATGTTACCGTTTCCGAATGTAATATAGTAGGCTTCGTGATTCACATAGTCCTAGTGATTTTTAACATAAAATGATAGTTAATTTCGAACATAATAAAACGCTCAATACGACCAAAATGATATAAACTGCAAGTTAAGGAAAATACATAATCACTTTTTATTTCAAACTATAAAATTATAAACCATAATTTTACTTTCTCGCTCCATGGTTTAGGTTCCACCCTGCTCCTACTGCAATACTTTTCCACTCTTGAACATGCACAATTATTTATTAAAAAGCAGACATTTACAGTTCTATAATTTCTTAGTATTATTTTGCTAGCTTTTAGTTTATTTTTTGTATTTCTTTATATGGAATATCAGAATTGCCCAACAACAACGTAAGTTTCACAAATAAATTACAAAAACAAAAAGAAACTAATTTATACTTCAAATCTTCTTTCATAAAATAATAAAACACCGTATATAACAATTCGCCCACACACAATAAAAGAACATAAAAAATCTAACAACACAAACAAAACATAAAGTCCTGTCCTTTTATCTCTGTTATCGTTATCATTATGTGGCGGAATAAATATGCTTTCCATTTTTACGTTACATCGTCATTTCTAATATGGTAGAATAATGTACATTCCTTGACCGAATTCAAGTATCTCGTTTCTGCTGACTGTATTATATCTTTATCATTCGTTTCAAACATTCAAGATTAGTTTCATACAGAAATATTAGAAGTGTTATCGTTCACAGAATTAATAAATGAAGATACAAATTATAAATTTACAAGAACAGTAAATTTCCAACATAGCTCTGACAAGGAACTATTTATATTTCGTTGATAGAATATCATCTCGCGGCACCAGAAAATATTTTACTTCAAGAGAAATTTCTTGTTCAACTATTCTTGAGCTCTCTTTATGATAATATCACATTCTAGTATATACAGTCATGAAGCTTGAGTTGTTGAGGTTGCTAGGAACAATAGACTGTGCAGGTACTATTTCGCATTGTGTGTAATGAGGCAATAGTAGCGATCCTAGTGGTTAGCAACTATCTATGAATGCATATTTATTACATATTGAGCTTCGTGACTGTATATATTATATGTTGTTGCCTTCATCTCTAAGAGTGTTAATAACGTTTAGAGCTAAAAAGAATCAGACCATAAATTGTCTGGAATACCACGTGATCAAAATTTGACCCACTTGGTCCACTAGCTCACTATGGGGTGGACCAAGTAAAATCATTGTAATAACAGTTTAATACAACTTTAAACAGATTATTTTATATTAGATGACTTAACACCCCAAACGTAAAAAGAAACTATGCACATCATATTCAGATGCCAGATATGACAGTCTAGACATTTACAAATAAAATAATATAGGCATTCAACAATTCCAAAAAATTCAGATCGGAAATATTACTGAAGACCTTCTGGCCCCAAGTGAAGAAGACGTACGATTAACCAGCGTCGGTTACAGTTCATAACAACGAGACTTCTACTGAATCACCTTTCAAAACGCTGCGACAAAACCCAACCGACTTAAAAATAGAGGCCTGACTCCCGCGATGAAAATATCCCCGCAAAGAAGCAGAATGCTGTGAGTTTGATTGCTGGTTTCTACCTTGACACGCACCCTCTTCTTCACACTCAGGAATTTATTCTGTGCGTATGTTACTGACGTTTATCGAGCTGTCAAGGCTTTCTCTCCGCGAAAATTTTCAACAAAGCCAAGTATCTCAGTTCTTTTCACAAGGGCATAAAAACAGATTGAATAAGTTTAATTAGATCTGAGGTTCGAAATTTCAAACTCGGCCTCAGACGACAGTTTATAAGCACAAAAGAAACATTTTGGGGTAGTTTCCCTGGGAGGAGAGAGAATATCTGGGGTTCCGAAAAAGAAATCCTGTCCCTTACTGATAACATCTCCTGTTATTATCCTCCAACTCAGAAATATGCGGCTTCCGAGATATGTGGTCTTTTATGAATCCTTGTACCATCGGTTACCCTCTCAGTGGCCGCGATGGTATTTTGCTCCGAATTTCTTGGACATGTTTGAAATTTTCACTATTACTCTCAAAAACTGAGCCTCGTAACTCTCATAATTTAACTCGCAGAAAAATGTTACTTTTATTCTCTGAGATCGTTGCCTTTAAGCTACAGAACGAGGTACTGCTCGCTTCCATATCTCAAGTCACAGTGACGCAATCGGCCTTAACTCATACCGTGGCGCAGCGCTGAAGTCGCTAAGACGATCATTTTCGCCGTCCCTCAAGCACATGGTCCAACCAAAACTTCGTACGCACCCCTTCACCTACATTGGAGGAAGGACGTAGTTCTACGTAAAAAGAAAAACCTGCTTTTACGTAAAATTATGACAAATAATTTGTCCATAGCCTTATCTTTACTCAGTCGATTACCTGATGCAAATATCATGTATGATCTATTAAATATTTATAGAATTTATTTGCATGAAAATACTAGTGAGAATTTTGTAAATGTGACAATGATAGTTTCAACAAAATTTAAATAGTAGCCCTACGATTAGACGCTATGGCATACGTTTTTTCACTTTTGTAATAACGCAGTTACCTTGCACCTGAATGGGATGTTTCTGAAAGTGAAGGTACGAGTCGCAGCTTATATGACACACAGGCATCTAAGAATTTTACAATTTCCCATGAATTCGAAAGAATCTTGAGATTCAGATGCTCATCAGTAAATGTTTTGTAATTTTCTACTACAAAAAATATTACTCTAATAAACAACCACCTTATTGAGGGTGTAGTAAAAATACTGAGTTTCGCATTACAGTTGACAAAGTCCAACAGTAGTTCTAACATTAGATGACTTCTCATCAAAGAAGACCAGAGTTCGATTAGAGGTAGATTCTGTGAAATTTGTGATAAAAGAATATTTCACTCTTCCTTTATAATAGAAAAGGTAAATGAACTGCAATAAGAATTCAGGGAAATTTTAATGCAAAAGACTACCGTACTCGAAAGTAACTTGTCACGGATCCGGTATTTCTATAATCTAATGTTAAAGAACAAAAGTTTCTGGCTACAAATACATAATTATGTTATTATTGCTTGTTAATGTAAATATAAACTTCAGGCGCAGTGTGTAGACTCTGAATAAAGACTGACCAATCACTTTCGAAACAATATTACAACATAGTAGGTCTTATTCAAGTACAATTTGCGCCAGACGACACTAGCACCCAATTACACGATTAATTTCAATTAAGCGCTCATATACACAAAACTAATGCTAACACAGAACATCCAAGTTTCCAACATTTTTAACTTGGAATTTGCAATTTTTATTATTATATCGACAATGAAACACGATCTTTGAGAGTTTTATAGTATCTCGCAAATATACTCTGAAATGAAAACTTTTACATTTCAACAACTAAAGTATATACGAACAGTTCTTTCTTATATTTCTATATAAATAATTATGATTCTATTATTGTTTACTCTTGTAAATTGAATTAATCTGCTTGATATGTATTGTCTACTTTTGTATAGCTCAATTGACTGAATGGTTTATGCTTGTAAATTGAATTAATCTGCTTGCTACGTATTGTATATTTTTGTACAGTTCAACTAATTGAATTATTTATGCTTGTAAATTAAATTAATGTGCTTGCTATTCTATCGTATATTTTTATACAGATCGATGATTAATTATTTAGGTTTGTAAATTGAATTAATATCCTTGCTTATTTTATGTAGCCTACCGGTACTTTTATGGTAATTATTTCGGTTTGTAAACGAAATTAATCTGCTTACTGTGCACTGTATAATTATTTTTGTATAGCTCAACTGATGGAACTGCTTGCTATGAATTACATTTTTGTAGCAGAGCCACCAGTGTAGCTCAGTTTGCAGACTCGCTTGCCTACTGGTCCTTAGCTACGTTCGGGCTTCGTTTAGATTTCCGCTTGGGTTGATTACCCGGTTGGGTTTTTTCAACTGTAAGGCAAATGTCAAGTAATCTATGGCATAAGATCATACTATTTTTTCTTTGTTCATTTGCTATCTGTTTTTCACCTGCCGGTATCGAGGTTTCTTAAAATATAAATATCGTCCTCGGTGATCTAGTGAAGAGCATGCTTGTCACTGACTCCAAGATCATGGGTTCAAACTCGGACTAGGGTAATGAAATTTTAAGCGTGAGAAAAATCTTAAGCACAGCTTCCTACAGAGGAAAAGTAAATCTGGGTGTCCCGTGTTGGAAAGGTACCTGTCCTGCAAAGGAGGTCTGCAAACTCGTAATCTAATGGCAAGTCTGAAAACCATTCGACCACCTAATAATACTATATATAGTGCAGAGACATTCTATTTGCTGAGTAAGGCCTTAGAGAGCTCGAGTTAGAACCCATTTAACAAAACGAAATTTTACCTTAAACATATGAAACCAATAATAATTTCTCTAATACCCACGCTTCTACTCTGCTCAACACGACAGTGCATCAACAAGATGATGTATTCTTTATTGAATCTGTTCTCTGTGTTAGGAGAGGTAATGCAAAACACTACCGTTCCATCCACAACTATTTAACAACGTTAAAAATGTACAGGCAGATGTGTAACAACCGGGGCTGGGAGTATTGTGAGGCAGTGGACAGTCGACATAAAAAATCGATAACGTAGCTTACACCTCCATTGTGGTTGTGCAATTTGACAGCAACATTCGTAGAGGCACAGCTATTTGAATATCAGAATTAATGTCAGAAACGTTTACCGTTAACCTCAAGAAAACTATGAAAATGATCGCGATCAGAATGAAGGCTGGGGGACAGCTTGCGGTCATGCGCAGCTGTAAGCGACATGACTCGCCGTATCAATTACGTACGCAGATTACGAAGCGGAGCCAGGAGTAATTGTTCTCCCTGAGAAAATGAGACCATTGATATTGTAATCTCATGATATGCTATTCGCGTTCAAAGGAAGACAGTCGTCATCTAGTCATTATCTTCATCTGCATCAACACAAATTCTCTCGTCATACGATATAGAACTACAAATTTAGGTACTTGTTCTAACATGTCTTCAAATGTAGGCCCTAATATTATTTATCAACTGTTGCCATTGTCAAACTTAGGATTTATTACAGGAAATGTTCATATTGCAACATTCCTTTTTAAATGTTATTCATTCCGAATATTCCTTGCTGAAAGGCAGGTAAAATAGGTAATGGCTCCACCGTTAACAAAACAAGCTTTCTACGCCGAGATCCTAGCTCTAGTCCCAGTTCAAAACCTATAAACTGATAATTTGGCAATAATATAGCATTGAGAAAGGTAGGAAAAAAACAAAGTACACGTAAAAGAAGCTGCCTTCTAGCCGCTTGTCCATGAAAATCCTACAGGATCTGTTGAAAAATTATATAGCTAATAATATTCGCAACATTTACAAGGTTGAACTACTTTTATCTTTGAATAAAAACAGAATGTTCTGAGTCTGTTCTTAATCGTTGGTCAAGCACATGGATTCAGCCACCTGACACGATCCTAAGACTAGGATACTTTTTTACTCTCACCATGTTTCTTTCATCCGAAGACGAAGAAAGATCACAGGCCTGCGTACCTTCAAAATGTTGTGACCTTTTATTAAATTACTTTTTTATTCTTTTAGCAGTTGTGGGAAAAATCCAGTTCAATCAACTTTTGGTACTGTATACATCACCGGCGTGATTCAAGAATTGGCAAACGACACTCGTGCTACGAGGCTGAATTCAGGCTTGGATTCGATTCCTACTCAGGTTGATTATCTGGTTGAGGCTTTTCTCCGAGGTTTTGTCCAACTCTAAGGTGAATGTCAGTAAATTTCATAACGCATTCTCGGACTCACATCACTTCATTACCAATTCTATAAATTCTATATAATCTCGCTGATGATACACCGTCGTTAAATAAGATCAAGAAGTTAACTTCTATCACGGTTATCTTTGTCATCAATTCACCTTCATCTGCTTTCAAAGTTTGGGTATATTTCTTCAGTCCTCAATAAGAATTGCAAACAAATTAGACATTCATAATTTGCAATATTCGATACAGGTACATGATGAGTAGCCTACTACGCAAGGCCACTGTTAAGATAACACTGGGAAATGATCTATGGTCTGTGAAACAGGACGAAGACAAGACAATCAATATAGTCTACATTCAGTCCACTTCGTTGCCGAGAATCGACCCTGTTCCGCTGATTGTATAGCCACAGTGAAGTATATAATTTCTAGTTTCATGTGAAACCTTACCACGAAGAAAAAGGACATGAAAAAGATGAATAAGATTAAGTTAAATGAAATGAGCTTTCTGCGTTGAGAGGTCTAAAATAGAAAAGACAGAGCACAGAATAAAGGCAACAAAAGTGAACTAAATATAGGCCTAACACAAATACTGAAGGATGAAATTGAAATTTTGTCCTATTATTATACTACAAGTAAAATCGAAATAAACGCGACATCACTGCAGATATCACAAGAGACGGCTGCCTGGATTCATGTAGTACAAAATGCGTGGTAATGTATGTATATTATAAGAAGAAAATGTGTTTACTTATTTAGTATCAATGAAATAAAATAATTACTAAATGAAGAGAAAGTTATTTGTGAGGAGTAATTCATATCATATTTAAAGTACTGCTCTGCTTAATTGTTAATATGAACTGAATAAAACCACAAAAAGCCACCTTCTACAGAGAATTTTCATTTTGAAATAAACAAATTTAAATTGATTTGTTAACTGCAGCTTTGACACTGCGGTAAGCATATGATCATGGGTTCGAATCCCGCCTTGGACATGGATGTTTGCCCGCTAATAATGAAATGTCCAGGCCTGGCGTTCTGTTGACATCATATCGCTGTTTGTGTGTAGGCTACGTATAATATTAAATTTAGAAAATAATTAACCTCAACATCTTATGTCAGAAGAGGGTTGACTAAAAAAGGAAGAACAAAATAATTTATCGTTCCATTATTCAGATTGTACGGTACTGTTCAAAATAATCGCGTAATTTTATTTATTCGTGAATGCTAAAAGAACGCAGTAGATATTATTATAATGAAGAAACTAGTATTTCTAAAAAGGACGTGCAGTTGAATAGAATACTGCAGCAACATTGTATGTAGGAACTAGTCTTCTCATCTCTAGACAGATAATAGTTGAGGCTGGATCAGTGTTGAAAAGTTGAAATCTTGGTTCCTTACAAATACTATTTCTCTCCACAATTTTTTAATAGTAATTCTTGTAAGTTTCCGGGATGTTTGAAAGAAATTTTCTAATTGCAAATCATTTGTAAGAAAATCTAGAACTATTGTATTTATTTCCAATTCTGCACTAAACCAAGAAGATTTTTTATATATTAAGAAGTTCAGCCTTTAGTCTCTTGTGATACCCAATTCCTTAGCGGCCTTACTCTTTCAGGTTTTGAAAATTTCCTTTTTTGCTGTGGATAAGATCACAAAAAATGTCGATTTCTTCCGAGTCTATTATCTTTTTATCTGTGTCTCCTTATGTTCAGTTTTCAAAATCATATTAAAATAAGGTCTTGCAATTTTTCCATAAAATATAAATTGTACATCGGTTCTGATTTTATTCCTTCTAATTTCCTTTGTACTGTTCCACGTATTTATTAAAATTTGTATTAATTCAATCATACATGTTTATAGTTATTTATGAGAACTCAAATAACTGAAATTTAAAAACTTTCTGAAGAATTTTGTCAGTTAAAAGTGCTTGATCCATTTTTTACTTTAATTTTAGGAGATATTCTAAATTATAATTTAGTATTACATTCAGCTAAAGTGTAACTTTATGTGGATATAAAAACTAAAACGAATGCAATAAAACAAAATCCTCATGTTTCAAAACTTACTCTAATGAGCTAGTAGAGGACTGTGATTCAAGCGGTAGTGTTTTGAGTTACAAACCCATCAGACTCGGGTTAGATTTCCGGAGGGGTATGCATCTCGTTTCCTAGGAGGCAGACGTGTGCCATGATAATCACATGATCGGGAAGCTTCGCATTTTGTGCATTTATAATATTGATTCATAATGCTCGCAAGAGTGAGGACAAAATGGGCACAGTTCTTTAAGGTAGATGATGATTTATGACCATAATGATGAAATGATTATTTGAATCCACCTTACTCATTCCATCCTACCTGGGAAAATCTGTAGGTTTATAATTCCATGAGATATGTTTGAAGTATCCATATTTTTAAATGGGTAACCCTATTTGCGCGGGAAATAAAATTAAAGCATAGACTATCGACTTTTGGTTGGGAAATAAAGTAGAAATAATAGCAATATATCGTAGATCATAACATATAAAATGATACTGATTTTACTGTTGCAATGGATACTGGGATATCTGAGATTTTCTACTAATGGACACCATGATATCCACTGGACAGCTTCACATTAGGCAGGAATGCAGTGAAGTTGTGAGATTAGCAAGTGGAGTCTCTCCGCAAAACATCGGTTTCTTCCAGCCTCTCGGGCTGCCTACATTCAGCTCCAAGACTGCATTGATTTTTAGGCGCGTTCGCATCCCCACTGAGCTTCTATTAAGTTTGCTCTGTCTCTCAGTCCGTCTTTCTGTCTGTACACGTTAAACAACTTCAAACTGTATCAACTAGTTTCGACAAATATGATTTTATAAAATTACTATTTCGACTGTAGATAAGATCTGGAAACTGTAATAAAAGATGGTTTATTTACTTAACGAATCATTTAAGCTACACAGAATATTTAAATTAAGTTGCTGACGACATAATGATAAAAAGCTAGAGCGTTCAAGTCAAGGAGGATAACAACAATAACTCACAGACGCTTTGGGCCTTAAGCGGACAGAGCTACAAATGAGATTACCTCTGATTGAGGTTCTGGCTGATATGTACATCTCACTTGACGATATGTGTCAAAGGAAGAACAAATGTTTGTATACATCTGAAGTCTGATTAGTGTAATATGTATCAGTCAGCGATTATTCAATGGGTGGAATGGAAATGGCCAACCTATCCCATTACCTTCTGGTCTAGTTGTTCATGAGTGATGCCTTGTTGGTATCACTTGTGGGCTCCAGATCTATCTTCGGACAGTTCACTAAACAACAATGTTAAGATTTAAAATGAGTCGAAGTAATAAGGAGATAAACATATTCCAAAATGTAATACGGCGAAGAAAAGTGTTGGGTTTTACACCGTGCATTTGTATTTAATATATCCAAAGATTCGAAGTATTTGCAAGCCCCAGCATCAGAGTAATATCACAGTCTAGCATATACAGTCACGAAGCTTGAGTTTATGAGGGTACTAGGAACAATAGACTGTGCAGGTACTATTTCGCATTGTATGTAATGAGGCGATAGTAGCGATCCTAGTGGTTAGCAACTATCTATACTTGTTTTTTTGAAAGATGGGGCATGATAGTTAGCGGCCGAACATGGAACTACAGTGCTATGTTGCCAATATGGACTACCACGCTGCCAGCTGACGGAAGGTATCAACTGACGTTACGATGGCTGACGTTAAAACATTCATTGACAATTGAAGCAAAGGTAAGAAAACAACACAAAAATCGACAGAGAATCAAAGACGAAACGTACCAATGCTAACATTGTGTGCATAATAAATGTCGCCAAGAGAGCTATTAAGCACTCGCCATGTGGGAACGGTAAGTTTGGCAACTCAACCGTTGTTACCATAGCAAAAGCCCTACCACGCTATGTGATATTCAATTGTTTTTCCGATCGCAACGCTCCTGTCATGTCCCATCTTAAAAAAAAAAACAAGTATATGGATGCATATTTACTACGTATTGAGCTTCGTGACTGTATATACTACACCAGCGGTCCTCAGCGCAGAGAACTCTGGGGCTAGCGTCTATTACCCGCGGAAAACACAGTGCACCATGGTGCACTCGTAGCTGCTAGCGGGTATGCTCTCTACCTCTTCCTGCTGCACGACAGTGCACACGAGACGGCACCGCTTACACTTTGCACATTTCAGAGAGTCCTGACGACCACTGTACTAGACTGTGATAATATACATAGTACCAGATCTGATTTACCATCCTCTCTGTAAATACAGTCCGGCAAGATCTCCTAAATCTTAGATTTATAAGTACAAGTAACGGCGTTAACCCGAAGCTTTTCTTTTGAACAGAGTCACTGTAGAAATCTAAAATCTCACAGAAAAAATCGGATTCACAGCAGCGTTGCACTCAACACCCAAATCCCAGAAGAGCTGCATAGAAACGAATAGCACTATATACTGTAGATACTTCGCTTTAGTGAAAAGTGATTAGCTAACTGACATGGCTGGGATTGGACAGAGGAAGATATTTTATTTGTACAATTTTTGTAACGAATTTCCACATAATTTATTTGCAGATACATTTCTAAACACGTTAAGACATCAAGTTTGATACGTCACTAGTGATAATATAGACAAAATAACAATGCGACCGCAGTCAAATTTGCAAATGCGCCTAAACTACGTTCAGTTCAGAAATTATGTACAATCTTGAGAGAATTCAAACATAAGCCAACGGTGCAGCGAGCGAACTGCCGACAGAGGCTGCAGCGCCCACGGCCATCGATCTGAAGGAGAAGCTGCAGCTGCATCCACATAAGAAAAAACATCTCGCTTCCCAGGTTATAACTGCCTCACAATGACGAGCCCGCGTGCTCAGTTATGGCAGCTTCACGCTGCGACAAATTTTATCTCAAAATGTAAATCACTGGTCTAGATGCAGTAAAGCAAAACGATTTTTTTTTTCAAGAAATCTATTCGGTAATGTATGTGAGAAGAGTGTACACAGTCTGAAAGTTACGCAAAAAGTCCATTTTCTCGGTATCAAGAGTGTTTGAAAAGTATTCTATGAGTACTGTAGTTAAAGAAGACATGGTTCAATGACGGTAGAAGCAACTGCAATGTTCCACACCTGTGGAGTAACGGTTAGCGCGTCTGACCTCGAAACCAGGTGGCCCGGGTTCGATTCCCGGTTAGGACAAGTTACCTGGTTGAGGTTTTTTCCGGGGTTTTCCCTCAACCCAATATCAGGGGCGCATTCTGCGGACTACCGGGGCTACCGGCGGTAGCCCAAGGAAATTACAAAAGAAAAAGTTTATAATATAACATAATGTAATAATTTTGTATTATTAGTTTTACCACAGTAATTAAAATTAAAGTAATTGTTAGATTTATATGCGCTCTCTGCTCTCGAAAAGAAACAAGTTGTCAAGGCGGCATCACTGGAGAAACCGCTTGCTACGTGAGGTAGCCTGTGACCGTACCGCGCACGCTGTCCGGTCGCACAACTGCCCATCCCCCCGCTCTCTTCTGTTTCCAACGTGCAGTGTAAGGCAGGGTGATTTGCCGCTCTCGTGATCGGTTTCTTCGCAGGCGCGAAGCAACAGTACGCTTAGCACGCTAGCTCATGCATGTAATTGTGTTCTTGCAGTGCAGTATTTTAAATTTGTGATTTGTTCGAGTGTCTAAGAGTTACATTAATTGTGAATTATTAAGTTTTTAATTTCCCAATTAAGTGATATTGTGAAAAATATGGCAGAACAAGTTTCTGGAGAGGTTTGTGTTGAAAATGACTGTGTAATAGAAGGTTTATTAAAAGTTCCTTTTAACCGTCGTACATACAACGAGGAAGTTGAAATTGTGAAAATGGAAAGACCAACTACTGAGTTAAATTTGTCCATGGACGTAAAAGAAAAACAGCGTGAGTACACACGCCATTTCACTTCAACATCATATGGTAAGTGGAATTGGTTGTGTGGTAGTTCTAAACTGTCTAAACTATTTTGCTGGCCATGTTTGTTATTTAGCCGCGAAACTAATGTGTGGTCAAAAGAGGGTTTTCTAATATCAACTCCCTTCGAACGGCAGTCCTAAAACACGACAAATCAAAAGCTCATATTTGTAGTAGCATGAACTTTGCAAACTTTGGGAAGACAAGAATTGATTTACAGCTAGATAAGCAAAAAGCTCTACATTTCAACCAACACAATGCTCCTGTGGAAAAAAAATCGGGAGATTTTACTGCATCTTATTAACGCAGTCTGCTTTCTAGGAAAACAAGAATTGGCTTTTCGGGATCATAATGAGAGTGTGGAATGAGACAATAGACGAAATTATATTGAATATTTAAGTTCCTTAAGTGAATTTGACCATTTACTGGCCAATCATCTTGAGAGTTCAACAGTATTTCGTGGTACTTCTCCCGCAATTCATAATGACTTAATATTTGCTACAAGTGGGGTTATGATAAGAACATAAAATCTGAAATAGAAGAAGCATCTTTTGCGGCCATTGTTGTTGATGAAACAAGTGACTGCTCTAATCAGAGTCAATTGTCCACTGTTTTAAGATACGTCGATAGTACTGCCAATGTTCAAGAACGGTTTATAGGATTCACAAATGTCAGTTCGGGCAAAACTGCTGCTGCTTGGTTTCAGCACGTGGAAGGTGTTATAGCAGAATACAATGTCGGCAATAAGTTAATTGCACAGACATACGATGGTGCTTCAGTTATGGCGGGTAATATTAATGGCTTAAAAACAAAAGTTCAAGGAAAGTATCCTCAAGCACTATTTGTCCATTGTTACAGCCATGTTCTCAATTTAGTTTTGCAACAAACTACTTCATCCATTCCAGAATGCCGCATTTTTTTTTTCAAAACACTGTCGGGTTTAGCTGTATTTTTCTCATCATCTCCTAAAAGATCAGAAAAACTCAAGAATTTATGAAAAAGAAACTCCCAAAAGTAGCACCAACTAGATGGAATTTTACATCTCGGCTTGTAAATACAGTAAAGTAATACAGAGAACAACTGACTGCTTTCTTTGAAAACATCATTTGTAATGACTCTGAAGAAAACTGGGTTGATGATGTAATTGTGCAGGCTCAAGGATATTTGTATTTTTTCACACAGTTTCAGAATATATTTCTTCTTGAAGTCTATGCTAGAGTGTTCGCACATACAGATGTGCTGTACAATATTCTTCAGACAAAAAGTCTAGACATGGCATACTGCTTGCAAGAGGTATCATAGTTAAAAAAATACTATATTCGAGTTCAGACGTAGTGGGTTTCCGTCCATATGGAGTAACATGGAAAATGAAAATTCTTCAGCCAATACAATGGAACCACCATTAAAGTGAAGAAAAGGAGATGATGAATTGAAATACAGGCAGCTGTACTACAGCATACTAGATCGTATGCACATGGAAATTACTGACAGATTTTCTGATTATGGAAAGCTTCAGTTCACATATCTTCTAGATTCTCAAACATTTTCTGCTTATAGAGAAAACTTCCCGAATGAGGCACTACACACATGCACATGGAAATTACTGACAGATTTTCTGATTATGGAAAGCTTCAGTTCACATATCTTCTAGATTCTCAAAAATTTTCTGCTTATAGAGAAAACTTCCCGAATGAGGCACTAAACAAATTATTTCAGTCCTATAACAGTCACTTTAATCAAGTACGTTTGAAAAATGAATTAAGTGTAATATATTCAGCAGAGGTCTTTGATTTTTCGAACAAACCTATCCATGAAATATTATCTGCCATATATGAAAACCAGCTGAACAAAGTTATTCCTGAAGTCCTTAAATTGGCAACATTAATTGTGACAATACCAGCTACGTCAGCATCAGTAGAAAGAACATTTTCTGCGTTGAAGAGAATAAAATCCTACTGTAGATCAACTCATACACAAGAACGTTTATCCGGCTTGGCACTGATGTCCATTGAAAAGTCACTTCTACAGAAACTTCGCAAGCGGCCCAACTGTAATTTCAATGACGAAGTCATCAAAGTATTTTCGTCCCAATCAAGACGTCTGAAATTCATATATAAATAGGTAAGGAATTTTATTATAGGGACTTTAAAATATATTTTGTGTAATAATAGGGTCAGTGGTAGCCCAGGCCCTTAAACCAGTATACGCCACTGCCCAATATGAGGAAATGCTGGGTAACTTTCGGTGCTGGAGCCTGGACTCTTTTCACCGGCATTATCACCTTCATGTCATTCAGACGCTAAATAACCTAAGATGTTGATAAAGCGTCGTAAAATAACCTACTTAAAAATACATACATACATACATACATACATACATACATACATACATACATACAATAGAAGTCAGCCTGCTGTTTTCAAAATAGCCCTCTGTACTCTCTCGACGATTCACTCAAAACATTTTTTTCAACAGTTTCTGAGCCCATCGCTGTTGAGTAACGGTTAGAATGCCTGACAGTGAAACTAGCGGGCCCAGATTCAAATCTCTTGAGACTAGTTACCTCATTAAGATTTTTCCGGGGTTTTCCCTCAACTCATTAACAGCAAATGCGGTGGACCCTGGATTCATTTCGCTGGCATTATACCTTCATATCATTCAGACGCTAGATAATAATAGTAGTTGATAGCGTCGTAAAATAAAACACCTAAAAAATAATTTCTATGAATTAAATATATTACACACACATGTGACTTAGGCTGTTTTATTTAGAACACTTTGTTCTGAAAGGAAGAAATATCAAGAACTAAATCGTTTTACCCTGTTTCGAATTATATAGTTATTTGCTTAACAAACCGACTTAAAAACAAACCATGGTTAGAATAATTTCAAGGGAAAAATTGTTCCGGGGCCGGGTATCGATCCCGGGACCTCTGGTTGAACGTACCAGCGCTCTACCACTGAGCTTCACCTGAAAGACTAGATTTGCATAATATATACGTTACTGTGTACGTTAAAAGAAAACCACAATTCTAAGTCACACAGAGATTGTGTGCACTCGTTGTGGGTCTCTGGCGTTTCGTCAGCCCACGCGAGTTGTGTGGATATAAAGGGAAAAGTTGAGACTTCACCTGAAAGACTAGATTTGCATAATATATACGTTACTGTGTACGTTAACAGAAAACCACAATTCTAAGTCACACAGAGATTGTGTGCACTCGTTGTGGGTCTCTGGCGTTTCGTCAGCCCACGCGAATTGTGTGGATATAAAAGGAAAAGTTGAGACGGCGTCGGGTGGAGTTCCCGGGTAGCTCAGTGGTAGAGCGCTGGTACGTTCAACCAGAGGTCCCGGGATCGATACCCGGTCCCGGAACAATTTTTCCCTTGGAATTATTCAAATCTGCTTTACAGGGAGCTTCACCTGAAAGACTAGATTTGCAAAACCATCGTTACTTTTAAAGTAGTAACATAGACTTTTCATTTATAATCTACATACAGTACTATCTCGAATCTGTTATACTTAAACACTGAATATGAAATCGTCCAAAACTTTAGCTAGAAAGTCTTTCTGTCTCAGTGACACTGAAATCCAGAAATCGATTACTGCAGCATCGTTATATTATACTTCGTATAATGAGAAAATAATGTTTTAACACACGATCCCTACTGAGCAAGGAATAAGTCATCGTTCTAAGTAGTTGTAGCCTTTCAATCAAACCTGCATTCGCAAACAAAATTTTCGTAAAGCAGCCATCAAGTTTCATCAAAGTGAGCTCAGTGGGATCCAAGTTGTGAAAGGGGGTGTAACATCTGGGCATTATTCGATGGAGGGTGGAAGGGTGTGTAAAGTAAGGGTCGAGGGGCATGCGGCCCCGACGGCGATCAGCTGATTTGGAAATTATGCCTGCGAGCGACTGGGCCCGTAACTCGGTTAGGCCGCTGCACACAGGATTTGCGGTCTCTCATCTTCTCGCTCTGCGGCCTTCGACCTGGCCTGGTCCCGTCCGCCATCTTTCCAGGCTTATAGTGCTTCCGAGTGCGTAACATTATTTTCGAATCAGATATGTAGAGACTTAAACATCATGATGATATTAAAAGAATGGCTCGTGAATGTGAAAGTTATAGGTGGATTAGAAAGGAAGTGAAGAGAGCATGGACTAGGGAAAGAAGAAAGGAAAAAAGAAAACGCAATAGTAGTAGCAGTAGTAGTAGTAGTGTATTATTTATCTACGCTTTCATTTGCAGAGGTTAGAAAGCATCGAAATTCAACTGGACGAGAAATGGCAGACAGATTTTTGCCTGGAGCCCTCTATCAAGGACGGATTTCTTTCACATGCCATAAATCTACGGCATGAGACCCACAAATTTACTTCCCACCCAAAGGAAGTCATACCAAGGATTTTATCGTCCTTTAAAATTCATCGCTTTCGACCGACATTGGACCCGCGCATCTCGTATCCAAGGGCTAGAATGGTACCGCTAATCCACAGAAGGCGAAAATAGGGAGAGGAAATGGAAGAAAGGGATAATTAAAAGAACATAAAAAACAAAAAAAGTGTTTAAAAAAAGTGACAATAAGAAAAAATAATTATAGACAAGGAAAGAATTGGAAAAGTAACGAGAGGAAGAAAATGATAACGGATAAAAAAGAGACAACGAAAGAAATTAGAAAAAAAATGCACACAAGGAGAACAGAGAATAAAAGTAGACAAACAGAAATGAAGGGAAGGTAGACGAATAGAAATATTAATGGAAGAGTGAATGGTAAATGTTAATAAGGACAAAATTAAGGGAAGGAAAAAATATAAGAAATGGAAGAAACAAGCAAAGCAAAGAAAAAGAAAGGACAAAATAAGTAAACAAGGCAGTCAGGCAAATAAATATTAAGCGTAATTATGAATACTGAACTGAATGTTTTGAGCTTGTCATCAAATAAGCGATGCGCTATCCAATACAACACCCAGGTTTGTGTCAGTCACTCCTGAGCGAGGCCGCAGCAATTTATTAAAGTGGCGCAGTTGGAAGCGTTCAGCCCCGGAAGCGCGATAACGCTCCCAGCACGTTGCCCGTGGAGTGCAGGAAGCAACCTATTTAAAACGAGCCGGAATGCATATGGGTACGACGTTACGTGCAGATTTCGGCCAGATACAGGTCCAAGAGCATGATCACTACGAAACAATGCACCGAGTCAGCTAACTAACCCTCATATGCAAGGAGTCTGATTTTGTCAAGGAAAACACCGGTAAATTTCAAAACATTCTTTGTGTGAATTTAAATTGCAATAATCGGTAGCATATACTTTCAAGGTTTAAGTTCTGTTCCGTTCCCGTTCTTGTGAGAATTATGAACCAATATAAGACATCAGTAAATAACGGAACGCTCTGGAACGGAAAACAAGAGCAATGCACAGGCAGAACAGATGCGAAACAAGGCGAGCAAACACACACACACACACACAACACACACTCAAGTCTCTATGAAAGAGAAATTTCTTGTCGGGAATTGAAATAGTCATCAGGATTGCAAAGAAACGTCACCACTCCGCGATAAGGTCAAAGCAATAAAATGAGAAGAGTTTATATCAAACATAAAACAGTGTTGTCGCTATTTATAAAGATAACACAATAGGAAAGCAATATATAATTGTAATATTTAAAAAATTAATATGGTTTTCTTCATTTGAAGAATTTACAACATTTCGTGTGTTTAAACATAGCACTATTTTTTAGTAGTTTATTTTACGACTCTTTATCAACAGCTTAGGTTATTTAGCGTCTGAATGAGACGAAGATGATAATGCCGGTGAAATGAGTCCGGGGTCCAATACCGAAAGTTACCCAGCATTTGCTCATATTGGGTTGAGGGAAAACCTCGAAAAAAAACCTCAACCAGGTAACTTGCCCCGATCGGGAATCGAACCCGGGCCACCTGGTTTCTAGGCTAGACGCGCTAACCTTTACTCCACAGGTGTGGACATAACACTATTACAATGACATATCTACATATATTCAACACAATGCGAGGCAATATTACATCGCTCTAGAAATGTCAGATTTCTTCAGCATTCTGGTAAATAATATTTTTGCCTCATCTGAAAGCTAATTTCTTCTAGTTCTCAAAAATATATCACTTGTACCCGCTATCTCAATAATTTCGTAATTATTTTGGCATTCACAATATAAGCGCACTATACTTTCTATACCTTACGTAATATTCAGTGTCTGTTTTCTCCTATTTCACATTTTCCGACATTTATTAGCCTTCCGACGGACAAAAAGTAGACTTCCAATTGGGCAAAATACTTCATTGAAGTACCAAATTAAAGCTTAATCAGGAGGCTATGTTGTAAATTGAAATTATTACTTTCAATCGATTATAATTATATTAGCAAAAAAGAAATATATATATATATATATATATATATATACACACACACACATATACAGAGTGAGTCAACTAGGGCTAGACCGGCGTGAGCGGAAAGTCGTATGCGTAGTAACTGCTGTGCGCCATCGCAGTGATCACACCTCTTGCTTACTTAAACACGTTCCCGCAGTTAGGGTGCAGCTGTATACCGTACATTTAGAGTGCAGTAGTGTGTCCATTATGGAATACAGCCTTGAACAACGAGTGTTTATTTACGACAACTTTGTGAAATACGAATCTTGGAGAACAGTTGTAACAAACTTCCGTCAGTCATTCTCTGATTCTCCAGAGCCTTCTAAAGCATTTATTTACAATTTAGTAAATAAATTTCGTACAACTGGATCAGTATCGGATAAGAAACGAACATGTGTGAAGCGTATTCTCGCTGAGGAGATGTTAGATGAAATTGGTCATTAACTAGAGAGAAGTCCTACGACATCATCCCGCCGTGTAGCTCAGCAGGTAGAAATGTCACAATCTTCAGTGATAAGAGGTACGAAACAATTAAAATTAAAAATCTTACAAAATTCGCGTAGTTCAGAGGCCAACGGAACCAGATTATCAGAGCAGACTCAGGTTTTGCATGTGTTTCCAACAGTCAGTTTATGATGGACTATTTTATTTTTTTATAGTGACGAAGTGTAGTTCCACCTCAGTGGTTACGGTAAAATTCAAAACAATCGTTACTGGAACAGTGAAAATCCACACCGTTTTCACGAACAACCGCTATATGACATAAAAATAAGGGTGTGGTGTGCAATGAGCGGACGAAGACTGATTGCAAACAGTCAACGCACAAAGGTATACACAGTTTATATTCAGTCCATTTTTAATGAGTTGAGTGAGGGCGAAAAGTTGTACAGTTATTTCAAGTTTACGCGAATAACTCACATTCACTTGAGGAACTCAAACAAAATATCCAGCACGAAATTCGAGCCATGAATTCGGTAAGTACGCTATACTAACAGCAAAGACCGGAACGAATCCTCCGCATTTGGTAGCGTTACATATGAATCAGCCGCCGTAAGTGCGGTTAGGAGTCTAGCCCTGGCTGGTTCACTCTAGGTTCGTTCCAACAAGCGGTTCATGGATCAGTTCATGTACGGTTCCTGTATCATCTTATGCGCATGCGCTAGTTGAGCATCTGCTATGGGATTGAAACTGGACTGGAAGCTGTTGGAACGCTTTCGCGGATCGTTATGTACTAAATCCAGAGATGCTATAGCTGTGATCATCTTTGCTAAGAACGGGATGCTTAATTATTATCGTTTCGCAGCTAATTCTAATTGCAGAAAATAGAATTTCGATCATTTTCTATAAAAAGATGACAAAATATATGGAAGGCAAGAATTCCGATAATTCAACGTCGTGTATTGGGGGACTCTCATCTAAAAATAGTTCTTTTTTTAATTATTAATGTATATACGTTATTTATTATATGTTTAATCAAAGCTGCATGTTGAAATTGTAATTAACTGTTTCAATACCCAAATAATTTCCATTCCCTTTCTTTTTGGAGAAAATTTAAATTTAATCTCTAGTTTTATTATTCGTCTGTACTGTCACTTTTCATCTTTAACCTCAATGATGTGAACAGTCGATCATGTCTTTCTTCAGTATCCAGGAGACGTTGGTGAGCTTATGCGCATGCGCGTCTTGCGTACTCTTCCGTACATGCCTCAATCCACGGACTATTTTTGACCGTTCCGAACCCGTGTCAAAAGCTTGTTGGAACGCCCGACTGCAGTACATGTTTCCGGTTCAGGACTGGTTCGGATTGTGTTGGAACGCTTTTTTTGTACTGCGCATGCTCACGATGGTTACGGACGGTTCCTGACTGTTGTTGGAACGAACCTTCTGTTTGTTGTTAGTGCACTGTTCGAAGACAGGTCTGAATCTCAAGTGATACCAACAAGGCACTATTAGTGAGTAGCTAGGCCAGGAGATAATGGGGTAGGGTAGCCATTGCATACATCGCCGATATGTATATTCTAAAGGGCTCATTTGATGTGTCATATCTTTTGAATGGTTCAAGATAAATAATTTTAGTAGGCATATGTAACATTCTTTTGTGCGAGATCGTGCGTATTTGCTTTGTTTCCGCACAAAACCAACCCGCGGTAAGTCTAAAATTCCACATTCAGTATTCCCAACCGAACACACATAACAATTTCCCTCTTCTTACCGCGTAAGTGACATATTCATTTTACTGCTTTAGGCTTTTAACATATTATTTTTAGAGACGTTCAATATAGTAATAATTATAAATTGGAAACATACCATAAAATTTCACCTAAATTGCACTGTTAATTATTGTTTTTAAATATTTGCAAAAATTAAGTAAACTCTACAACTCCACTAAAGTTACTGCATTTCGTGATGCATGTAACATTAAGGAAGCCGTTTGTTTTAAGTTCGCATTTATAGACTGGGGGGGGGGGGAAGAGACGCATATCACGGCCTGCTGGAGTATAGTAAACAGAAAACATTTTAAAGCAACAATGTTGAAGATAGATATTTTTGTTTTCCAAAATTGCCGTCATTGAACAGAAACCAAGATGGAGATTTCATTGCAACTATTTAGAAATTCCTCTTTCAAGTATGTAATAAATGATCTTCGCACAAAATAATGTACGATACACGAGCGGTATGTTTTCTTTCAATTCTCGGAAATTAAAAAAGCTCAACTACGTTTCGCTTTTTCAAACTTTTCCTCGAACATGAAAACTTCAACATACCGCTCTTGTAACGCATATTACTATTCTGTAAAGTGACTTGGGCACAGAAGTGTTATTTCATTATAAAATGTAGGCTAATGAAGGTAAATCTCTCGTAGTCTCATTCATAAATTGTAGGAAGAACATTTCTAATAGTCTTAATTGAATTTATTAATTGATTTATCCATGCAAAGTTTCGTTTTCTCGATTTTTTCTTGTCAAAGGTTTATGGGTTAAGATTTGTTTTGTCAATCTATTCCCGTCCATTTTAAGAATGATTTTAGACTATTTTAATTGCTTTTATTTTTATCAACAGAAAATATACCAAAATCCCCCCCCCCCCTCTGTTCACTCGTTTCTGATTTTAACGTATATAGTGCAACCGTCGACTCTTCTCACCAGTCTGAAATTTTCTTTCATCTTGTTTCCTAGAAGTCCAGGAATATTTTACGTTAAGTGACTTGAGTACAGAAAGACGTGTTATTCCAGTATGAAAAGTAATGAAGGTAAATTCATTCGTACAGTGTTCTTCGCTAACTGCAGGAAGAACAATTTTAATACAGTCTTAATTTAATAATTTAAATTAATTATTCAAGCAAAATTTACTTATGTTAAGAAATTTTCAGTCAGTCTTTTCAGCTTAATAAACTGTGAAATCGACATGGCTGAACCTCCACAAGACTTCACTGTATTTAAAAAGCATTAATGTCCTACGCGAGATTTGAACTACGGATAAGATCGTGAGTTCCACAGTGTCCAAACTGAAGCGAACAATGTGTACTTCACAACAGACTTCACTGCTTTCATTCCTGAACTAAATATTTGCAAGAACATTAAAATCGCAAGAGACATAAATAAAGTGAACGATAAAAGAAGCAATTATCGAAAGAATGAAACTAAACGCCCACTCATAAATTGTTATATACAGAATGAAACGCCAAGTCTTGGGTTCGATATGGAGTGTGTGTGTCGAAGATTTTGTGCGGTGTCTGTCCCAGATCGATCGAAATGGTAGTGGGGGTAAAAAATGGAGAGAAGCTGGGAAAACTTTGTTAAGCAATGAGCATGCGCAGTTGAGTTGTATGTATATGACACATACGTAAATTGGAGTCGTCCATGTTCTATAGCATGAGGCTGGCTGGGAAGTTGATACGAAAATAATGTACGAGAAGTAGTATTATAAAATGAGGAAATAGCTTATTATACATTTTGATTTTATTCAGTTCTCACAATAATTTAAACATCCGTCGCTTTAGCACCCATCACCGTCTGAAGGAGAGGTGATTTATACGGCTACGTTAACTTGTTTACTGCGTGGCACAAGTCATGCTTCCAGTTCACAGTGAAATTTCATGTCAACTTTGGTGAAAGATTGATGATCGATTTTTACAAATTGAAGTAGCTATGGGTAAATTAGCAAATGGATAGAATATATGTAACGATAATTTGTTCACTTTCTACAAGGGAACAAGATCAATTTATCTTACGATTAAATTATTCATATACAATAGGGTACTATTGCATCATGACCGTCCCAGTACAATAATTAAGAAAATCATGTATGGAGTTTATTACGCCATGAATCTTCGTCAGTTTCTCTAAGTTTTTTTTCTCTTGGAATCAAAATAATGTCTTCTAAAAACATAAGCCTGCCACGATGTTTTGAGTCTAAATGTTTGTTCTTATAGTTCCTGAAGAGAAGGACTGTATAAAACTTTAAAGAAATTAGTTAAAATTTAATGTTCGCATCTATAATCATTGCTGACTTATATGAAAAAAAAAAACACATTAATAATGGTGCTATATTAAATGCAAAAGAACTGCAAGCGTAATAATAAATATGTAACGTAATACTGTGATTAAATATGTTTTTTTACCGCCATTCTTGTATTCCTTCCATTTAAGAATAGGTAATTAATAATTATGTTAGCCACCGGCGTAGCTCAGTCGGGTAAGACGCTTTCCTGCCGATTCGGAGTTGCGCTCGGGCGTGGGTTCGATTCCGCTTGGGCTGTTTACTTGGTTGGATTTTTTCCAGGGTTTTCCCCAACCCTAAGGCAAATGTCAAGTAATCTATGGCAAATCCTGGGCCTCATTTCGCCAATCTCGATATCACCAATTCCATCGACTCTAAATAACCTCGTAGTTGATACAACGTCGATAAATAACCAAGAAAAAAATAGAAAAAAATAGTGATGTAGTAGTTGTTGGACGTTTCAGTTCCAACCAGACAGTTATGTTCACTATAAATTACCAAATAAAAATATATCTTGTCCTTACAAATCGACATACTTATGACACAATGATTCCACCTCATCAAGTTTAGGCCGGTATTCATAGTCGGTGACTTATTTGTTCAATAAGTATGACTTTGTTAAGTTAAACTTATTGGAAAATCTTAACTTATATGATTACGGTAATCATAGTCGGCTAATAAGTCGTACTTTGTTAAGTTTCATTCAATAAGTGTAACTTATGTGTACACACATAAGTCGAACTTATTGGTATGAGAAATTGCAAGGCCATTGTCACGACAATGTAAATCAGACAGTCGATTTTCTTTTGTCTCTAAATTTGTATGCATAGCTTCTGTACGATACAATAAAATGATTGCTGTAATGTACGGAAAGAAGAAAAGAAAATATTTTAGTTATGTACAGAAAGATGATTGTATTGAAGAAGATTATTCTAAAATATTAAAAAATTATAGAGAATAAGAAGACCAACGCAGTTTTTTGAAGACAGAAGATTGCAGAAGAATGCAATTCGTCGATACATATTGTGGAACATGTAAGTAACCCTAATACAATATTTTCTTTGAAAAGTGTATATTATAACATAAAGAAAGAAATTATGAAGTTTACGCGAAGTTGGAAATTTTATTGTAATTTGGTTATAATGATTACAGAGATTTGGAAAACAACTACGGATAGGCTACTATGAACGAACATCAAATGTCACCAACTGAATATTATGACCAATGAACGTCAAACAGTGATGGCTACACGAGGTGGTCTTCTAGTAAAAATCTGAAGGACATTGATTCACCTGTAGCACAAATAATCCCTCTCACAATGGTCCAAGTTCCGGAAGCGGTTGACTCCGATATGATTGCGAGTGAACTAGAAGGTAAGCAGTATTACATTCAACATTCTTTCTTGAACATTTAATTTGTTTCTTAGCCTATTAGCTATTATTGTTAATAAAGAAAATTATCTAATCATATCTATTTACATGAAGCGAGTCCGTAATAAGTAACTATACCTAACAAGTGATAGAATGAGGAAGAATAAATTCTACATAATTAGCCAGTTGACATAGTGTACATATTGTTTACATTGCAGTTGTGTTTGCAGAGGAAGTAGAGGGACCAAGTATTGCACCAAATCCTTCCGATGACGTATCCCCCTCTACTGCTAGTCCATCCAACTCAATTGCAGCTCAAACAACAGCTACGGCACAAACGAATACCGCTTGTCCATAATGAAATCCAGATAAATTACTTCAATCTGTTATTGTATTAAACTTCATAGTATTCATTGTTGATATTATAAATCATCTAAATTTTAAAATGTTTTGGTAAATCACATAAAAGAATAAATATTTTGCTTCACTGAAATACATAAAACTAATTGTGAAATTCATTTACATTTTATCAACATGCCTCCTAAACACTATGTTAATCAGTTCTCCCTGAAAGTCAAACCGAAGATTGCTGTGCAGATGATGCAACAGCCACAGATTCATATGGAAGAGTCATTACTCATTACGTTTGGATCATCTTCTGGTAAGTTGTCATTTTCTCCGAACTCGAATTGTGAAGCACTGCACAGGCAACAATAAATTATATTTGGGACATTGTCGAGTTTGTTTTTTAAACCAATCGACAGATACGGAAATCTTACCTTCCGTACTTCAAACATTCTCTCCCTACATTAATTCTCGTTCTTTTGTCGGCTCTATTGTACCTATAAATTCTAAAGTGTCAAGCCGATATTTCCACAACTGCTTACATTTGACAATTTATTTACTTTCATTATGATAGTAAGAAAACTTAATTGGTTACTGTCGTTGCATGTTCGGTGAGCTCTACGCTCATTAGAAGCAATGAACCACGGCGAAGAGTAGCTGCGAATATATTGAATAACCAATCGTGGACAGCCGATAAGGGGTGGTCCTCCAGCTTGAGGGTTGGGCGAAGGACTAACAACCCATCACAGTACAAAAGACCTTGTTACAAAACCCCAACATAAGCCTCGAAATGGGATTGATTCTTTGGCAAAGGAAAAAGATTATGGGATTTGATACTTGGAATGGTACCAGTCTTTACAGAACAGGACATTGGTAGCAGAAAAACTAACTAGAATTGACTTTCTGGGAGTACAGGGAGTTAGGTTAGATGAGAATGGCCTAACACCAATTTGGAACAGGATTCTTTATTCATAAAAAGAGAAAAAATTAAAATTTTTAAATTATGGTTTAGTTAACGATGCTCGCAACTGCAGAGGTTATATCAGCGTCGCCTGGGCAGGGCATGTAACACGTATGGAATCCAGAAATGCGTATAGAGTGTTAGTTGGAAGATCTGGGGGGGAAAAAAGACCTAGTTGGGAGGATAATATTAAAATGGATTTGAGGGAGGTGGGATATGATGCTAGGGACTGAATTAATCTTGCTCAGGATAGGGATCGATGTCGGGCTTATGTGAGGGCGTCAATAAACTTCCGCGTTCTCAATTGTAAGTAATTATGACAGCAAGAAGGCTTTGTTTTAAATTCATTTTATTAACACATAATAAGTTAATTTAAATTGACTGGACAAGGGTGTTTAATCTTAATAATACTGAAATTTCATGTATATTAAAGAAACCTAACCTCACCGATATGTTGAATACTTCATATAAATGAAATTATGGTTTATTTAACGACACTCGCAACTGCAGCGCCACCGATGTGCTGGAATTTGTACCGCAGGAGTTCTTTTACATGCCAGTAAATCTACTGACATGAGCCTGTCGCATTTAAACACACTTAAATGTCATCGACCTAGGCCGGGATCCAACCCGCAACCTTGAGCACAGAAGGCCAGCGCTATTCCAACTACGTTAACTAGGCCGACAAATACCTCATATATTTATAGACTACGGTTATGGCTATATTTTAAGAACATTAAATTTATTTCAAAATTTTCCGTGGTATAAAATCTCAAGCGAACAAGAAGTAGTAGTCTAGAAGAACTGGCAAACCTCGCTGTCTCGGTTTTGCAAGAGTTCTTTCCACTTTCGGAAGTACTGATTCCAAAACGTTTTGCAAAAACGAAACCTCCTTTTGAATTCAAGATCATTATAAAATTCAAAGCAACCCATGATGTTTCGCAAGTAATGCTTTTGGGCGCAAATTTCCTGCATTTCAATAACTTCCTTGGCCAGTTCTTTATAAACGTTATTAATTTTTAGGTTAAAACTGACATAAATCAGGGGTTCCCTTGACTTGATAAAGTTTAACTTATTTCATAACACAAGTCGTACTTGAGTCACTATGAATTGCAATAAGTTCAACTTCATGAAGTCAGACTTTGTAAAGTAGAGCTTATAAAATAAGCACGACTTGTAATAAGTAATACTTATTTGGACCGAAATCTGCAATTGAAACGAGATTTAAGTTCGACTTATATATAAGTATGACTTATCTTGACTATGAATACCGGCCTTAGTGTTCTCATCCGATTTCATAAACAGACAAATCTTTTGCGAAAATATTTTTGTCCAGTCGTCAATACTTTTCACAGATTAACTGTTTCACATGTCTCATATGTCCAAAACTACACTAAACGTCTCTGATAATGAAATTAATCTAAGCTATCGCACTGCTTTGTTGTCCTGAGCTCCTAGAAATATTTCCTTCATCTTATTCATTCCTTTCTTCATACAGGACATAAATATTTATGTACTGTTTTAAGAACCGGCCATAACTCGCGGTCTAATATGTTTACCAGACATTCATTTGAAAATAAGAAGTTGGGATTTTTGTCCAGTTCAGTTTAAAGAATATATATAATCATAAAAACCTCATTAATCCGGACCCCAATAAGCCGGACTTCCCATAATCCGGACAGACAAAAAAGCGATGATTTTGGAAAAATTAAAGAACCTTGGTTTAAAACTTACTTTTATATATTAGGACTATGGAATTACAATAATTTTATTAAAATATTACACTCATAGTATTAAAAATAAAGAAAATCCATCAAGTTTGTATTAAAGTAATTAAACTATACAAACAAGTATTATTATCGATTACACATTTTACTGTAGGTACTGTATAGCGTTTTGTTGCTATAAATGAAGTTTTAATGCACTTTCTACTGTTCTTTTAGTTTATTTCAGTTAATCTGTACTTTCGTTAAACCGGTCACCTTATCCCCCCAATTAGTTGGGATTAACGAGGTTTTACTGTATATATGTATATATAACTACCTACCGTACAGTCAAGGTGCTTACTAAATATGAGTCCGACGCTTTCCTTACAATAAAAGTTTGTAGTTAAACTCGTTCCAAATAGTCTCTTCATATAAAAGATCACTTAATTTATTTACCTAAAGCTGCACTCCATTAAGAAATTTGCCGTATAATAATTGACACATTTACAGACATTTACACAAGTTTAAAGAAATGTTAATTTCATAAGTACAAGAAATGACGAATATTGAAAATGAACTTATGACATTTACAAGCAAGAAATGCATAATATAAGACGTGAATAGTACCTTAAATTAAGAAAACCATTAGATTAGAGAAGAAAATTCTGTTTAGAAAGGTATGATCTAGTATCCAAGAATCAAATGTTTTTATTACAATCTCTTTGTTAAATTCTGAAAAACTGTTTAATCCCAATTATCCACATAATTATTTCACACTTTCCAATAAACAATAATTTCTCCGTCTTTGATATGTATTCTTTCTTTCCACACATCTCGGCAGACCCTTTAAAAGACCAGCATCACTGTAATTTCTCCAGGCTTTATATAATGAAAAGGTATAAATAAAGAATTGTGGTACACTGCTGTATCAACGGTTGTAAACCTTAAACTATAAAAACATTTTCAGAAATACGTAAAACTCGTTCCATTCACATTTCCACGAATAGGCCTACATATCGAATTTCGAAGTCTTTCTGAATGGACAACATATTTTACATTCTTTCCTCCTAACGCAATCCATTCTGACAGAAAATATTATTACTTACGTAACATCAGCCAGTATTATTTTTTCAATGTACACGTTTGAAAGATATGGAAATCTCGGTAATAACAAAAAATATTAACCTTTCTTACAAAATGACCATTCAGAAAAAATATATTATTGTCACCTATAAAATGCTGTGTGTGGACTATCTAATTTTAACTACCTACTATGTGACCTAACTTATAATTGCGAAGACGATGTTATAATAAGGAATACTTCAAAAAAAGGAGGGAGAGAGACAGACAGATAGATATATTAATATTTTTATAAAAATTAGAGTAGAGAACCGGGAAAACATTGATAATCAAGCAACAGAGAATCGAAACTTCTAACGGCTGTGAGGGAGTGAAAAATTGGACAAGAAATGAAAACACTGAAATTAATTAATAATATATTCGACCAATCATAAAACAGACTAATGTAAAGTGGCATATGAAGAACATGAAAAATTGTCAAAACGAAGTTCTAAATTATCAGCCAAAATAGAAAGGAATCCTGGATTTTCAAGGAACAATCTGAGAAGTCTGAATAGGCATGTCTAATCTTGATAGGTGATTATGATTATATATATGATGATACTGACAATAGTCTATGATTAAGAACGAGAATAGCGAAAAGTTACACGAAAAAAAAAGTGACGATAGTATGATAGAATTATGATAATAAAAGTGGGATAGAGATGTTCAGATTTTAGAATAAATGATGACGACGATGATGATGTAGAATGTAGAAGCTGACGACGATGATGATTATAGTGATGATGGGGAGGAGAAGATCGAGGTGAAAGAGAAGGAAGAGGAGAAGACAATTGCTGAATGACATTCGCAGAGGTATCTTAAACCCTTTACGTGGAGAAAACTTGGGTTAAGGAAAAAGCTCCTGCGTAGCGTAAAGACCCTGTCCTTGGAGGGTACATTTATTCTCGCGTTTTGGATAAGGAAAGCCCCAAGGGCGGGAGAGGGGTAGTTGACCGCTACCAAGTTATCTAACCTTGACACACCAACTCACTATCACACAACTGAAGTTGTTCACACAACAAGCGCGACTTCTCGCCGATATTCGGGTTGACAAATACTGCACAATGCACGATGTAAGCAGAAACATCAATTACTCAATGAGCTGACATGAAACAACAAAGGGGTCAAACTGTTTATAACTCTTCGACATATTTTCAAAAATGTTTTCGTTCATCAATGAATTCGCGTGTACTGCATAAATATGAAATTAAACTTATCTTTTTATAAAATTTGTCGTTTGTCTGCATAAACGATTCAGTTCCGACTGATTGGCAATTAAAGAACTAACATTCGATGGTGTTTAAGTAAAAGGGCTTAACCCTAATTTTTAAAACGTGACTTTCTTTTGCTGTAATTAGTTAAAATTTAAATACAAAACGTGAAGATATGTTTTTGACAATTATGTTTACATTCCTTCATATAAAGTAACTAATAATAATGTGCTAAAATTTAATTAAAGCTGTTTTTGAAAACAAATTCTTTTGTGGGATAAGCCCTTTTACCTGAACACAGTAGATATAATTCTTAAAGTCGGCATACAATCTATTGCATATTTTTCATGAATAAATTATTTTAAATTGATAAATTTCGAGTCTAACAATCATGAAAATTGAAACTCATGAACCAGAACCATTCATTAGCCTACATATCCAAGAATGATAAAAAAAAACGGATACGTTTATTCGAATTTATCCGTATGGTTTAGAGATTAAATTACCATAGGATTAGGTATAAATTCATAACTAAGGGACAATGAAAACCTTTACTAGTGCGAAGGTTACGTTTAAACAATATTATCATCATCATCATCATCATCATCATCATCATCATCATCATCATCATCATCATCATCATCATCAACAACAACACAATAACAGCAAGGATTGGTTCCTTCTGGATCCGTTCCGACTCCAAACTTGTATCAATAACTTATTAATTATTGGTGTGCCCATTTTTCACAGTTCTTTCCAAACGTCTCTTGCCAATTTATTGGTGTGCAATGTAGAATTGTCCTTGGTAACCTGTTGTTTTTCATCCGTAGTACATACTTTAACAACTTGTGTTTTTTACACAATATCCCTACATAATTTAAAATGTCTTGTGACCGGTTTCTGGAACGTCAGATATTTATTTGATAGATAACAGTTATCGACTACATAAACTTTTCCATAACTTATCTGAAGCTAAATAACGAGATAAATCTTTATGCATTCCATAAACATTCAATATGGCGACTGAACAGCTGATACTCGAGCCAGAGAATCTTCATGTTACACAAATTGATAATGCCCAAGGGAATACAGCTTGGAGGAATATAATATACAGAGTGATTCAAAAAGTTGCGCAAAAACTTAAAGGAGCTTATAGAGGAGTCGAAATAAACAACATTAAAATAGGAATTTATAGTCTAGGAAGTAATTTTCGGTCAGTGCAGGCCTGAGAATATCAGGAACTAGGCCTACATAATGGACAATCACACATTTAAGTTAAGCAAAGAGAATGTTACTCAACATTTTTTTTTACATAAGTTATTCAAATTGGCGACCACTACATTCAATACAGGCATAACATCGTAGTAGAAAATTCTGGCGCATTCTAGCAAGTGCAACACGCATCTCACGAACCTTATCAAATGCTGCAAGTATCCTGGTGAGAAGTGTTTCTTGGTCGGAAGCTAGTGTCTCGTACACGAGGCTTCTGATATGCCCCAAGAAGAAGAAATCAAGAGGCGTCAGATCAGGGGAGCGGGTGACCAATCAATTGGACCTTCCCTTCCGATCCAACGCCCGGAATATGTGTCATTTAGTATGTCACATACTTGAAGAGAAAAGTGTGCAGTCCTCTGTCTAGTTGCATCCACATCTGAGGACGCACAGTAAGTGGCACATTGTCTGACAGTTCTGGAACAACATCTCATATGAAGACCTTGTACCCCACTTCATTAAAACGTGGTGGCATAGAAACGTCTTCATCATTTTATAGTGTATCGAACCAAGTGCCTCATTGCAAAGTAAGCTTACGTCTACAATGTAGTTCCTGACATTCCCAAGCAGGCACCGACTCAGGATTACTTCCTAGACCATAAGTTCCTATTCCAAAGTTGTTGTATCTCGACAATTTAAAAGATTTTAGCTTTTAAATTATACGCTCACACTTATAAGAGTACGGGATGCTACGTAAGGGACTGTAACTCTAAAGAGTGCCGTAATATGTTACACACATATCCAGGAGGTTAGTAGATCGAGTACTCGCATTTCCTTTTCTTTTTTAATTTGTTTTCTAGTTCTTTTCTTTCACTGTATTCTTTTACAGTTCATATATTTTTGTTGGCTCTCTTTATTTCTATATTTATTTTATTATAGACAAATCTGATGATATCTTATAAGTACATACAAACTCCAGCACCATCAATAGATGACAACATTATCCTAATAAGAATTCTTGAAATATAAGAACAGAAAAGTGCAAGTTGTGCAAAAAATATTTTCATAACTATATTCTTTTAAAAACCGTAGAATTTTTTTTCACGTTTGGTTGTCACTTTTACACCGAGTAATTGGGTCTACTGAAAACTCCAATTCATGGAAAGCCATAAAGAAACTGCACTGAAATCGTTAAATACCTGTATTGATTATGAATATTATGTTTTTGTCCCGTGACAAGTTAAAAAGTCGACAAAATTGTAGGCATAATTATATCAACAATATTAAATGTGTAATATTTTGTAGCTAAATTCAAGTTCAAATTTACTGTGTTTGCGAGACTGCTCAAATCAAACTGAAAACACGTGTCACCATCTAGTGGTCAAATCTAAAACTTGCTATCGAATACATAGCTATTGCATAGGTAGATTTTATTTCAAAACGGGAACAGACTTATCTATTCCACAAAATTATGGCACAGATAGCTATGGAGCTATGCAACAGAGCATAAGAAAATCAGTGCTATCTTAAGATCACTGGTTACAAAAGGCCATATTTCATAGTTATGAGAAGTCAGGAGAAGACAGTTTACATTAATCTATCATTAAAAAACTCCACTTTGAGCAAAACAAAAAATACCGATTTACGTTCGTGTTTGTTAATTTTTATACATTTCATTACTTAAGATACATTAGTCATAAAAATTTAGTTTAATACATAAAAATCATATCACTCGCAAAAAAGAAAGTAATCGAGGCAATTTAACAATTTATATAATACTAAAAATAAACTATTTATCAGAAATGTTCGATCACCTTTTACAGGCAGACGAAAATAAGTCTGAAAAAGTGTGGAAATTATTTTAATATTTCGTGTCAAATTAGTAATTTTAACTCGATAATTTTCATAACAGTAAAGAATAGGCATAACTGTAAAAAGTTTACACATTTCTTTTAGGAGAAGACTAAAAATAAGAAGTAAAAACATGTTGAAAATCAATAATTTCATATTATTTTATACTGAGAATTGAGCACAATTGTAAATTGCTTTTAAATTAATATTTTTAGATATTTACCTATAAAAACAAGCAATACTAAAATGTTAAGATACTTCACTTGTTTTAATCGAAAATTACATGTATTCTGACTTATAAAGCTTGTACTATAAGTGAACTGAAGATATAAGCCTACTTAATAAAACTATGCTAGTTGTTTGAGAAATCCGACCTATCGAAGAAACTTAAATTAACAATTTTAAATGGTGTTGTTCTACATGTGTTGAGTTTCCTTTGCTAACCCGTATTCAGTGCAGGAGACAAAGAAATAATATCCTCTGCTTAATAACGAAAATTCGAAAACTACACGAAAAATAATACTAATACGTACAGTGAGGGACATAATTTTGTTGAGCAGGCGAAAATGTTTCTAGATTTGTTCATAAGAGGCTATAGTTTTTATATATTCTCAGCATAGATATGTAATATTTCAACAGAAAAGCGAAGCGAATATCTCGTTAACATATGATCGGAGCATATGCAGAGAGGTTTTCTTTGACTTATTGTTAGAAAAAATCGAGTGCTCAACTATTATGTCCCTCATTGTATAGACCTACACAAACTTTATCCATTCGAATGTTTGTTTTATTCTACCGTATTTCTGAATTCCTTTGAGCGTAATATTATTTTCTTCTTCTACTCGTAGTTTGCAATTTCTGCAAACACCTTGTTTATATATAATTTTTGGACACAGGCCTAGACATCTTTTATTGTTCTCTAGTCAAATATTTAAAAAAGAGGAAAGTTAATCTACTGTTTAGAGATTAATGATTTTACTCGCTCATCTTTCCCAACATTTAAATAATGATAATCAATTAGGAATTATTTATGTGTGAACATAAGAGCTTCTACGTCAATCTAAGAAAGAAATTTATGAAATCTGAAAACATGCAACAGTTTATGGTAATTCGATATGTTTTACTGGGAACTTCTGTAGTAATGCTACTGTACACAGAATAAAGTCAGTTTATAATATTAAAATAAATTGCAGTTTTTAAGCAAATCGTTAGTTAAAGGCTTTTCACCAAAAGAAACCAGAGCACTAACCACAGGAGATCATGTACATTCGTGTTGAACAAAGCAATTTCGAGACAGACTTTTCTTAAGTAGACTAACTTACTTAAATTGTCCTATCATTTTGATTTCATAGTTGTTCCAGTATTATAATATACAATTTTACAAACTCGAGTAATATATGTAATTCAAAACGGCCTATAAAAAGAAAAATATCTTGGAATGCCATAATGGTTAATTATTACAAACATATCTACTTTGTATAAATTACTTGTTCTCTGTAGATGACAACCACAGAGATCTGAACATACATCATCTGCAATCTACATGGTCACTAAGGTTCAGGTCAGCTAGAAAACGAAACTGGGTTGAGGCACACTGAACGTATAGCGTTTTACGTGGAATTCGGGCACAAAACGCAGTTGTGGCATTTCCTTGCGAGGGATCCAGGTATAAACAGTGCGACCACGCTGTCACGGTGAACAGTAGGATAACAGATGACGACCACATTTCATCACCTGCCAACACCAAACTCGACAGAGGCAAAACATTCTAGTACGAAATTCTGCAACGCTGCGCTGCTCAACATGACAATAGAAATACAAGATGTGACAAAAGCAGAAGACATGTGGGCCTCAAGATGTTTCATCAATTCTTATACCCATACATTCGCTTTCGTGAATCCGAGTTCGATTTTTGTCTCACCAAAGGACCAGAGATCAATCCCCGACGGACAATGCGGATGTGAAGTACATTTCGTTTTCTTTCCTGCCATTTTCATTTCATTATCACTTCAAAATTACAAATATTATAAGTATATTAACCCTAAACTCTGAAAACTCGTTATAATAAAAGGATAACACAATGCGATGTACTCGTAAGTGAAGGACAAAAAAAAAAAGTTGTAAAAATGTTTGCTGGAGTAGGACTACTTTCATTTTCCTTCCCAGTCTTATTTCGCTATAACTTCATTGTCACATCACGGTTTCTGCTTAAACTTCACTATTTAAAAACGCTATTACATAACTATCTTAGGCGATAGGTCAAAAACATGAGTCCAAGATCTGCAGAATATCTATTCCTTGCAATTATGGTAGGCTTCCGTCTTTTCTTAATTCTGGAAAATTTCACTACTTTTTAGTTCATAATTTAACACAACTGCTCATCTATCAAAGGAGACGACATTATGGACAATAGTGACATGACATTGACAGGATATAGTTACAGTATGTAATCGGGAGAATACAAGTCTCCAATGTCTCTGTTAAACACAAATATTACAGGACTTGCCGCTTTCCATGAGATCGCCATCTGACAATTCATGTATATATATGCAATAGATTCATATCTGTATTACGTCCTAGTTTTTTGCGATGATGTGTTTGAAGGCGGTAAAACTTTGACAAAAAGAATTCTGTACATTAGAATCGTTTCTATGGGAAAATCGCTTTCCTTTGACACAAACCATTTTACTTCATTTATCAGTGCATTCTACGCAATAAGAATAATTATGAAAATAATCTTCGGATATGAGTTAGAATAAATACTCATTGCGTGTTGTTGATTCCAAAAAAGGACTCATTTAGTCTATATTCTACTAAAATTATTAAGTTATACAGGGACATCATTTTATTTTTACTTCAATTTTTATTGTACCTGAGTTTTTGAATGTACTTCACTCCCACCCCTTCTATTAAGGAAGTTCCAACTCCACACAGAACCAAGACCGCAGATAGTAAGCAGTACTGAGTTACTGAGTATAGTACGTTCCAGAAATATGTTCCCGTTTTCCAATGGCGAAAGAGCTTTCAATATTGAATCAAATTTTCGCACAGGTACTGTCCGTTTGCCTACGTCGCATCCCGATTTCCCCCACCTGCTTCTGCTCGCCCCTCTGTAATAGCTGGGCTGTCTTAGCTCTTTTCTGAAAACATTAATTTCTCTTAGGAATTGGAAGTTTACGTAATATTATACAGCTGTTTAATTTAACTTAAATAAAAGAGCCTCGTTAAGTAATTAACTGTCACGTGATTTCCTCCCTTTCTACAATCCTGCGGCATAACCACTTGGACGGACAGTAGATAGCATGTCTGAGTAATTTTATATTTTCGGGTCGGGCAGAAGTGAAGATTGAATTTACAGTACGTAGAGTAGGTACAGAATTATTTCAACATGAGTTACTAGTACGAAGGACGAAACTGGTAATTGGAATTAGATGCAATAGTCTATAGTGCGATAATATGCACAAAAGAACTGAAGCGTGTATCGAAATGAACGGCCACCATTTTCAAAATTGTGTTTAAATATTCATATTATGATTATTTTTCAATTTAACTTCTTTCTCTATATTGTACGCTAATGTGCTGTAGACAGTACACAAATTTTTGGTTTTAGGATTCCTGAAAACAGATATTTATATAAAAATATTAGAACAGATTTTTTTTCAGAATAGCCATACTTGTTTCTCTTTACATTTCATATAATTAAAATTAACCATTTAGACTACAAACTACATACGCTACGTAAGTGTTTGGCACTGTATACACCCACGTGTATCAAATAACACACTTTATGTAAGTGTATGGATCAGAATTGACGCACATGGAAAATAATATTGGTCGCAACGTTAAACAGACAGCTCTGTATAAACTACACCACACTTCATTAGTTTCTCTAAGAAAGCGGCGACATTCACAATTTATTTTTACTAATGGCGGGTAATTGATTGTTCATCATTCACCCATATGAAGTCAGTTGTGTAGACCAATTTACCGACTGAGTCGTTACCCAGGGTGCGCCATAGGAGGCTAGTCTTCGCTACACCAGCAACGAGATGAGGTGATGATGGAGATTTGTTAGGATTCCCTGTTATACCTGGACCACGGACTTGCCCAATACAAGTTATAACTCTGAAGTACACCGAGGATCGAACCCGGGTCCATAGAATAAGTCCAGCGCTCTACCATGGACCACTGTGGCAGCACATTCACAATATAACTGTAATAAACAGAATGTATTTTAGGCAATTCACAAGTAAACGCTCAAAAAACAAATTCTGAAGTGCAGGAATAATATCTATTCGGTAAATTAGTTCAGTTTCCTACGAGGTCAGAGAGGCTAGAGCATCAGTGAATAGAAGGCCCAGCTCTGTTATGACATGGATGTAAAAATTCAGATAAAAGAGAGGACTCCGGATTGAATTATGTTGGCACAAGGAAGACTGTTCCGTTCATTTTGGCTAAAAGCCCAAAATAAATTCTGTTTTCAGTTGGCAAAATGATCAATTATTCAGCTACGTCCAGATTGTTCCAATGCCGATGAAAAAGGTTCACAGTTTGGTAATCACTTTTGCAGGGTTCGAGTCGCAGTTGTAGAAATTCGACCTGAACTTCTCTACGAAATCATCTCGGAAACGAAGAAAAGATAAAGAGTTCATAAAAAATTTAAGCACTCGACAATTATTCATGAATGTAACTGCACAAATTCCATAGAAACAAACAAACATAATATTTATATTTATACATATCGAACTGGATTCGAATATCATACACGAAAATATTTCAGGCCAGGGGAAATAATTAAACTGCTAAGGTTACGTTAATTTTTTAAGTAAGGTAATTCATGCAGATCTTTTCAAGTTCTAATTTTTTTCCCCCCGTAGAGCAACGGTCATCAGCACAGTGCACCCTCGGGCTAGCGTCTCTTACCCGGAGATAAGAGACTGCACTATCGTGTATCCGTGGCTGCTGACGGGTATGCTTTGTCACTCTCCCTTCTGCACGACGCTGCATATTGCAATACACTGCTTACCCCTTACCCATTTCAGCGACTGCTGACGATTACTGCCGTAGAGTTTTCGATTCATATATAATTCTGCACATGATTATATTTATAACATTGTTTTGGGATACATAATCCCCTAAATCGTTTTATTTCATATTATTTCGTGTGCAAAAAGTAAAAGAAACAGGAGGAGATACGCATATGATAAAGTATACTTTACAGATCTATAGAGTTTGTGTGTGAATATTCATTGTGTTATTTTTTAGACAGCCATTTTTAAAAATAGATCTTTTAACGCTAGACAAGCGTGTTAATAATGGACTATTGTAGGGTGGAGTGAGAAAGGTATTTTAACACTGGCTTCCATCTGTTTGTGAATTGTCAGTTGCTTTCAACAAGATGTTACACGACAGCAATCGCAACTGATCAATAAAGCGGTTTAAGTAATGCCAAACTTATTTTAAAAAATGCTGTTTTTGGTTAAGAAAGAAACAAAAATTAAATAAACCGCTTCAACAACAATTTTTGATAGCAATAGGGGGGCCACGGGTTTGAACCGGGGACCTCTCATTCTTCTAATGTTCTACCACTGAGCTATGCCACAGTTTGTTTTCAATGTGGTAAAGTTCCACTGTTAGGGGCAATACAGCAAAGAAGAAGTCGGAGAATTGTCTCTATACTAGCACGGACGAATGGCTGTCTAAATACTTGTAATAGTGTACGACACACATGTTAAAATGACGTTATTTTGTTCGTATGATTACTACACTCGACCTGTGGCCTCGTTTTGTAAACATCTCTTTGCACAGAATAAAACTATTCTAATGTTATTTGTATCAAAAGTTGAATGCTTCATGTGCATAATTCTATTCCCTGATGTATTGAATCACAGATACATAATACAAACTAAATCCGTTCGACAGTCAAGGAAAATCCATTTTATTAGGCAAGCAGTCAGTAAACTCCATTAACCACATTCTCTATATTTTGATGAATGCTACGTGATACTTTCGGAATCCACTTGTTGAATATTACAATGCTTTCTCTTTATATTTTGTACAATTAAAATGCACCATATTAAATAAGGACCTTCAGCTGTATTTTATTCTTTTTTCTTTCCAATTAATTATTCAAAACTATCTTAATCTGTAGCAGAAGCCTAGAAAATGCGACAGGCTCACAAATGTTCGAATTGGTGACCATTCGCTACAACACAAGGTTTCAGTCTTTGATGCACGGACAGCTGCACATTACGTAACATTTCAAGAGAAATTGCATTGCAAGCTGCTATGATACGATATTGCATGTCTTGTGGTGTAATCGTTACATCCTTAGCCTATATGACTATGTCCTTTCATTTTCCCCATAGAAAAAAATGCAGGGGTGTCAAACCAGAAGATCGGGCTGGTCAACTTACAGGTCCCCCGCGACCAATCCAATGGCATCAAAACAACCTATTAAGAGTGATCCTATTACACCCTGGAAAATGAGCTGAACAACCGTCATGTTGATACCAAATGTTCGTCCTAATTTCTAACGGAATGTCTTCTAACAAAGGTCGCAGATAATATTTTAGGAAATTTACATCAGTTTTGGAATTCAACAAAACTTTTAACAAAAGAGGTTCGATCAAATGACAGTACCATACATCTACACTCCAATGGCGCTTATATTCCACGTGAAGGAGGCAGTGAGGACTGTTTATTTACCAATAGTACTAGTTCCTAAGATTGGCTTGCCCGTGATTTGTGACTCTTGTTTCATCAGTAAACAGGATATATGGAAACGTGTCTTGTGCTAAAAGCCAGTGAAAGAAATTTACACGATTCTCAAAATCGTGTCCACGTAGATTGTGTTGGAGACAAACGCAATAGCCTATAGATGAAACTTGTAACGATGAAAAATCCATAGCACACCTCTTTGGCTTATACCACTTCCTCTAGCAATTTTATGGGAACGAACTTTTGGGTTTACTTCAACAGTAGCTATAACAGAATTTCACTTACTTTGGCAGTCACTATTTTGTTTCGGACACGTTTGCAGGGCGTTACACTTCCAATGTCCCATGACTGCTTAAAGAGATTTGTAAACACTCTTCTAGATGGCTTACGTCTCTCAGGATATTTCTCAGCATAGAAATTGTAAAATAACATTGTTTTTTTCCTACACTGACCATACACGAGAATCATATTAACTTCTTCAGTATTGATAAATATCATGTTTCCCAAATTTCCATCACAGTTTAATAAATAATAATAATAATAATAATAATAATAATAATAATAATAATAATCCTTGGCGCTACAGCCCTTCAAGAGCCCAGACCAACAAGCCTCACGTCTACAGCGAGATGTGGTTAACACGATGATCCCCCAGCCGTTATAGCTGGCTTTCCTAACTGGATTTCGCTATCTATAGTAGCTCCCCAAGTCAATACAGCTTACTTCAATAAAAATAAAACGAGCAGTAAACAAATTAACAACATAAGAACATCACCATCACTTTCTGTTGTTATTGTTATTGAAGAAAACAAAATAACATTACCACTTTCTGTCATTGTTTTTCTTATATCATTCAGACATTTCATTTGAAGGATGAAAGTTGAACAGCGACAGTTCATTAACTATTTGCATTAGAGACATGCAGTAAATGCCATTATTATCCTAATTTGATTTAGTTTAATTTGTGCTACACTTATGGCTATTGCTTCACTAAAAAAAATAAAACTTTACGCTGAAAACATTACTTTTCTTATTCATATTCAATTTGTATAGCCTACATTTGTGACCTCTTATGTGCCTTAAATCTAGCGAGAACAGCTCGTCGGTATCAGTAATAATGTAAGAGATATTTAAGGCGGTAGGTTTAAGTGTCTCAAACTGTATAGTATATAAACATAATAGTATGTATTTTATTGTGATCTTGGCAGTGTTCAACAATTCAATGTAATAGAATACGTCTGTGAAAAAATTATAACGTACATTTAAATTATTCCTCAATTTGAGCACACTTTAACCTGCAGAGGAAATAGTCATTGTAAAGCTGTGGTGGTGGTGGTGGTGAAAATGACGTTCTGTAGTTCTACCCGTGTAGTCTGTTTAGTAACCGCGTGGCATGCTTGCTCATCCCGACGCTGCTGTAGTAAAGTTACCAGTTTTTCCCCAAGTGCAGCATCTCATCCTAATTAGAGACTGAGATTCTAAGAAGTCCTTCAAGCTTGCCAACTCCAATGCATCGCAAGTATATTATTTCTATTTCTTTCACATACATGTAAATTAAAAAAAAAATGTGTAGCACTCACAAAACACTACACACCATTCACACTAAACATTTGCAATAAGTTTTTTTTTTTTTTTTTTTTTTGTATTTGCTTGAAATAGTAAACATCGATTTCAATTAAAAATAATTTTAAATTACGGGCAATGGATACACTTCATTTGCTTAGAAAACTTAAGAAAATGTTAATCTGATAGGCAACATAGGATGTGCACTTTCTTCTTTTGTCTCCTTTCCTCATTACTTCAAATATTGGGCTTTATGGATTCTACAGCTTCCTTCTACTTCGTCATTATTCACGTAATTACTCCAACTTACAATAAGGAGGCCATTCGAGACTCAGATGATGAGGTCCAGCTCTACTTTCAACGTTTTAGGTGTCTTTCCGATATCTTCTCCCTACAAGACGATTTTTCTTATTTATTTTTATTGTTCCCAAGTTTGTCATCTTTTCTATATGAAATCCTATTCATATCTTCGTAATTTCATCCATTTGTCATCTTGTGTATTTCTGCTTTCATTCTTCCTTTGTTACATTTCGCGAGAATTTCCATGTACGTATCATCAATAAAATTAATACAACAATAAAATAGTGGGACTCCTTGGTGAAGTGATATCTCAACTCGATACCATTCACTGAGACAGGCAGAAAAAAACAAGTGATAAAGGCTCATCTTAGAAAAAGCGATAAACTTTCACTGTCATTGCCGGGAATCTAACTCGGTTTCATCTGTGTGTGGCTACGAATGAGCAAATGCACAAGATGCAACGCACATTTTAATGGAGTGGTTTTCGAAATAACAAGTATATGAATCATATTTATAATCCTAACAACCACAGTAAGTCATTTTTCAGAGAATGTGCAAGCGACAGTGTTAATAACAGATGAAGTGAGAGCTATGCGATGAACCATCACCGCTTCAACAGTGCTCTTCGTAAACAGTTCTCATGTGTGGATTTCTGTTGCAGAAATAAAAACTCGGTCGGAAACGGTCGCCACGTCCAAAGTAAAATACTGGGCCAACTGGCGCACCAATTATTTCATACGGAAAGGCACAAAAAACGTCAGTTGACTACTCGCCATATCTATTAAAAATTACGTTATATAAACCTTCATTTGTTTCTTTTAGCTTTCCTCTTTCTCTCTTTTGAAGCCCAAAGCAGTCAGAAACAAGAGAGGTTTTGGCAAGTCTTCCAGTTACTACCCACGTGTTATTGATAGTTCAAACAAGTTTCTTGCATCTCAATGAAAATCATACCTACAGCGACATCCAAAAATACGATAACTTAACAGAATCTAATTTCAAATACTATGAGATATACAGTAATTATTATGATTATTTATTTAAACCCTTCTTAATTACAAAGAACTTTCATAAAAAATGGTATGGTCATTTGATGATGGAATAACCGAAGAATTAAAATAACAGATAAAATGGATGTGGTTAACAGAAATATATTTTACAGTCGCTTCCTCCACCTAAATCTCACATTTTACTTAATTCAACTGCTGCTCATGTATTGCATTCATAACAGCAGCAATTACTAATGATTTCAATTGTATGAAAGAGTGTAAGTTAATTTTAATCAAATACATTCGCGGTGTGGAACATAGACCCATTTTATTAGAAGTTATAAGTTCCTGAGCCACGACTAATCCAGCACTTTTATAACCATACACTTACAATATTATGTCGATGTATGAAATAGGTTCAATTAGGTACATTAACCAACACTTTTGGTTTATGGACAATTTATCGTTCTGACTGTAGGCTCTACAAAGGAACTTATATTTTTAATTTGAAACATAAGCTTACATAATCTGCCCTCCTCTGTGACTCATGTGGTAGCGCTTCCGTCTACAAATCCAAAAGACCCAAGTTCGGTTCCGGCACGGAAGTCTAGATTCATCTCCCTTTCATTGAGATTATATTCAATGTGTTGAGTTCTCCCTCTGCTTTGAAGTAGAGGCTTTACATCATGATGGCCTACTGCAAAGGGAGTCATGCTACTTTTGAATTTCTAGTACTGGTTCAAAATTACTGACAGAACAAATCAGAGGTCCCTGAAGTATATGATATTTGATACTACTTGACTGTAATTTAAATAAGTAATGCAGTAATAGTTGTACATCAGAACAAACTGGAGTGTCAGATTAAAATGTATAAAATATAAGCGATAAACAGAAAAGACTAAATGAGGGAGATATTAATAGAGGAAATACGATTAAAAAAAAACATTATTTTAGCCTACAGACTAAAAGTCGGATTCCAGGCCGGAGACTCAGATTAAAATCCAAAAGAGTTCGGTATGGAATCTGGGATGACATGAGTACCGAGGCATGTTAAATATATATTTCCACAGCTATCATTCCATCATTTTTCGAAATTTCATCATCATTCTTATCAACACTGCAGAAAAACTGCTATATCGTTTCATCTTCCACTGAGACCAACTCAATGGCATCCATGAGACAAGCAACCATAATAATCTCCACACCGGGCGCCGACGCACGAATAATCAGATGATGAACAATGATGAAAGGAATATAATGTTTAAATTGGCTTATTTTACATTTTATCAATTGCTATGGTTATATAGCGTCTGAGTGAAATGCCAGCGAATTGAGTCCATGTCCAGCGCAGGAAGTAACCAACATTTGCTCTTAATGGGTTGAGACAAAACCCGGAAAAAACCTTAACCAAGCAACTTTTACCAAAAAGAATTTGAACCCGGGACAGGTCGTTGCACCGTTAGGCATGCTAATCGTTACTCCACAGTGAACGAAAGAAACATAATCTATGGTTGTTTTATGCTAACAAGCAAACATTCTGATGGAAGCAGATAAAAAAGTTAAATTTCTTTCTTCCACCATGTTAATAATGTCAAAAGAAGTTCTTATACAAATTTTGGCCACTCGACAGCAATTATGAGGGCCGTAAAAATAAGTTCGCCAGGGACCGTTAACAGAAAGAAAACACAATTTCATTGGAAAAATTTATTGGAACAGCCACAATTGTTGGGCTATTTTTCAACATATTCCTCACCGGAATTGAGACATCTGTCATTCCGTGGGATCAACAGAGAGGTGCAGACGACTGTCACACACTGGTTCCGATCCCAGGCAGCAGGCTTCTACGACACAGGGTTACAAAAACTGATCCCATGGTATGACAAATGTCTCAATTCCGGTGGGGGATATGTTGACAAATAGCGCAACAATTACTGTATCTGTTTCAATGAATCTTTCCATGCAATTGTGCTTTCTTTCTGCAAACGGTCCCAAGGAAAATCACTTTCTGGACAGCCTCGTAATTGCGGTCGAGTGGCCATAATTTGCGTAAGCACTTCATTTGACATTATTAACATGGTGGAAGAAAAAAATTAACTTTTTTTATCTGCCCCCATCAGAACGATTATGTCTATTTAGCCTACATTCCGGCATCCCAAACACTCTTATTCTTCTGAATACAACTTACAACTGCAATAGTTCATGATACATTTATAATACTGGCGAGAACATTCTGTACTAGCTACGGAAAGATTACAGCAGCTTATAGCCGACTACTGAAAGCAACAAGACTACGAATAACAGATTCCCGCAGGGGCGACTCGTACCTATCGGTTGGTGGGGTCCGTCCCCAAAGCGACTTCATTAATGTAATAAAATCATCTGTTTGCCCATTTGTATGAGAGCTGGCATGTAATATGTTTGTCAGATAAGTAATCTTTGCCTTTCTGCACACGTGTGATGAAACAAGCGAGGCGTGCGCCACACTGGAAAATGTAACGAAATATTCACATACAATTGGCTTTCGTAAAATTCCGAGGAACTTAAGATTCGGTGAATTCTTGATTCCATTCAGTAATCTCAACCATCTAAGTGAAGTCTTGAGAGACAGGACCAAACCAAACCAAACTCAGTAGAACAAGGAACAGTGATGTGGATATGTAAAAAAAAATAAATTATGGTTTATTTAACGACGTTCGCAACTACCGAGGCTATATCAGCGTCGCCCGTGTACCGGAATTTTGTCCCGCCAGTAAATATACTGACATGAGCCTGTCGCAATTAAGCACACTTAAATGCCATCAACCTGGGCCGGGGTCGAACCCGCAACCTCGAGCGCAGAAGGCCAGCGCTATACCCACTGCGCTACCCAAGTCGACGATATGGTATGGATATGTGTGTAGCCTACACACACATAGGTACATTATACAGTATACACACATAGGTCTGTATCTGAACTACAAAAAGAATAAAGGAATACTATGTGATTTATTATTATGCTTGTTCCAAGAATGCAAAAATGGAAAAGAATGACAGTTCATTCCGAGAAAGAATAATTTACGAGTAGGGCTAAATCGTAAAATTGTAGAATATGAGCGTAGAAGAAAAAATTATAGACTGCAGAGGTAAAACAGATGAACGAACATCATTTGTGGCACGTTTAAATGTGTAAAAATTATAATAACGATTATCTCCTTTTTCTAATATTGAACTTTTACCTATTATTTTTCAAATTCAAAAGTACAAACCCTTTAAAATGCAGCAAACAATTCCATACCACTATAAGAGCACATAAACGGAAATAAGTAAAATTTTCATACTTTTATTTCTAATTCATGCATACAATATATTTTAGCAAGGATATACGACTTTTGATAAAAATAGTGTAACCGCAACAGACGAAATCGGCCTAAACCTTACTGATGATGATGATGATGATGATGATGATGATGACTATATTGTATAACAACATAAATCACTATCTTTGCCTTAACACAATTATATTACAGTATTATGTCCCTGCAAATCTCTATGGGAACCTGATTTAGGAGTCCGACATACCAAATGAATATGGGGTAGTTTTTCTCCGGATACTTCAAATTCTCTGCCACCATTGATCCATTGGTTATCCTAATCACATTGTCGCCCCTCATCCGAGACAGAGCTACTTGCTGAGCCTCTGACATTCAATGAACAAGAACAGGTTTTCTCAGAGTACTTTATTGTCATTGTAAGTATCATTCCACCATTGATCCACGACCCTCACATTGTTTATTCTAATTAACTGAACCTGAATTATGCGGTTTCCGCAAATACGTAGCAGACTGAGTGGTTGTAGAGAATATTTTATTTTAATATCACTTTTGTCGCCAGTCATATTACCTGCGTAACATCACATGCTTATCCTAAGATTGATTAAATAGGTAGTCTCTTGCAGTACTAAGAGTACTTAACTTAAAACAGTTATAGAGACCAAAGTGTAGTCCTTATGGTGGTTTAAATAGGTACACGATAAAGTTCCGTCAAGTGGCTACTTCACTAAGACTAGAAGACTAGAACTCATGTTGACCCTGTAAACCATTTATTGGAAATCCTGTATAGCAGGTATACTTCGAGCATTTCGGCTTCCACACCAAATTCATTCTAACATAGATGCATTGATCGTGATACACCAGGCATTGAATAACCTGCAGTTTGAAATATAGTTAATAAACTCCACCAATAAAAAACTGGAACCATGCAACAATATTTTCTCTCGTCAATCTTCTCGCGCTTGAAAAACCGATTTTAATTGCTCTAATATTTTGACAGAAAACGACAATCATAACAGCTGACATTTATCAGGGACATAACATAACTTGAAGTACGATATAATCTGGCGATGCGCAATGATAGTATACGACTCAAAAGAAGTCTAATAGTTATCTGTCCATTGGAGATTATTTCTCATCTGTTTGCCATGTTTCGTTGGAATGACGTCTTCTGTTTTCATCGGTAGCGCTGCAAATAATGAGGATTCGGTTTCGATATCTGATTAAAGAAGTGAAGCACAAATGGTATAAACTAAAGGACTGAACCGGCTAACTGTGAAGTTACAGGTTGTTGTACACGGGAGAACTAGAGTTCGATTTCTGATGTTGACTTTCGAATCCGTTTTACATTGTTTCCTTCACGTAAAGTCCATGACAGTTCTCCAAAGTGGAATCATCATCTAGCTCCCTATAAAGTCCACTGCTCTGGAGTAACGGTTAGCGTGTCTGACTGTGAAACAAACGGACCCGGGTTCAAATCCTGGTTGGGACAAGTTACCTGGTTGAGGTTTTTCCGGGCTTTACCCACAACCGATCGAAACAGAACTGCTGGGTAACTTTCGGCGTTGGACCTCGGTCTCATTTCGCCATCATTAATTCACATCATCATCATCCATACCATAGCCCGGGTCCAGTTCACGATACGGCGTGCTGTACTTGTACAAAAGCGCGGCCGTTCGGCTATCCAATCATTCACAGAATAGGAGTGGTAAGCACAATAAGCCTCAGGCTGCAGTGCAAACCTTCGGGTCCCTCCTCCGTACAAGAGAGAGAGGAAAAAACTCCCTATAAAACTCTGTGGCTTGTTATCACATTTATTTACCTCAGGCGGTAGTGCGTTTGCCTGTTGATTCAGAGTTGTGTTCGGGCGTGGATTCGACTTCCGCTTGGGCTGATTACCTGGTTGGATTTTTTCGAGGTTTTCCCCAACCGTAAGGCGAATGTCAGATAATCTATGCGAACCCCCGACCTCATCTCGCCAAATACCATATGGTTATCATAATTCCACCGACGCTAAATAACTCAGTAGTTAATACGGCGTCATTAATTAATGAAGTAAAAACAAAGTTACCAGATTTATGATGGACCTAAGTTCACTTATTTAAATCTGGTAGGAGATAAAAATGATTAATTCGAAAGTAAAAAATAGCGAAAGTCTAGTTTATTACGTAGATTTACTGTATATACAAGAATCATATTCCTCACTGAAAAGACTCCAGACAAAATTACCGGTCAGACGCTTCTCACTCACACAAAGTTAATGCTTTGCGAACAGATGTCGCTCAGGGTCAACGTCTAGATTGACACTGTAGGGGATTCTGGCGTGAAGAAAAGAAAGTACAAAAGGAAGGCAAACTTTGAAATTTCGAAATAATAATAATAATAATAATAATAATAATAATAATAATAAATATTAACAGGAGATATCTGCAGTGCTTGGGAAAAGTGACACAAGTCAGTTTCCACAAACCATTTTTGATAATTTATTGACAACTTACGGAACATCTGCTCGCTTGGAAAAAAAATACATAAGTATTCCTCCCATTACATTAATTCATACAGAAAAAATCAAATCGACATAAACCAGCGTAGGTTGTCAATAAATTATCAAAAAAGGTTTGTGAAAACTGACTTATGTCACTTTTCTCGAGCACTGCAGATATGATGCGAGAGAAATGGAAGCAGGAGAGTATGAAGATCGAGAAGAGTGGAGATAACTGATAAGTAATGAAAGTGCAGGACGATCCCAATGCACTGTGAACTTGCTGAATAAAAAATGACAATCAATTCACCAACGCTGAACAACCTCTAAGTTCAAAACATCACGAAATGAAATCAAGCCACTGAACTCAATTCTTGAATGACTGATGGTGATGATGATAATGACGATGATGAGTATGCGTTTACGGATTACGAGAAAAATACACTATAGTACATTCAGCAAATGTAAGTATAGTTATAAATATTGTACATATAATGCATGCTCCACAAAACGAAAGTGGCGTTATGATGAGAACAATAGTCTACAAGTGTGACGAGACAAATTGAAGGGAAAATGGGCTACTATTTGCATTAATTAGGATCCCGCGTGAGCTGACCACACATTCAGCTGAAGCGCAACACTAGACTCTACTCTTCAACTCATTCGCAAAGTACATTGAAATTGTAGATCTATATAACTTATTCGTTTTCAGTCACAGTTTTCTGCTCTAGGGCAGGTCTTATTTCCGAAAATTAGATCACAACCATGAAACAAAAGAAAGTATGGCTGCATTTATTGTGTATTATAAAGTATACTTATGTCCCTTTTTCGTCATCGCAAATAAACAGTATAGACTTTCATCATAAGAACCCTGCGATTTCAATTCCATTTTTGAGCAGAAAATTATTAATTATATTATTGCAACTAAAGACAGGCTGGCGCGAATTATAAAGGAAGAAATGTGAGATTGAAAAAGGATTAAAAGTTACTGGAAGACTACAGATATATTCACATCTTCTGGAATAATAGGCCTAAGTGAAAATCTAGATGAAAATAAATAATGTTATCTATTTTTAGAGGTGTGCATTTTGGGTATTAACGATATTCTTGTACGTGAAATGTGTTAAAAGTTTAATTTTATGCATGGAAAATGCAAATCCATGAATGAAAGTCCAAAATTAAGTGAAATAGGTGAAAAAAGGCGATTTTGAATCCTTTATGTTTATTACTCATATGTGTCTCAGCAAATGCTACTTACAATATTAATACTAAATCATTTTCTTTGTCGTTGCCAAGAATGTTGTAGACCATTTAGCAGCAAAGCATTTTCAGGTTGCACGAACGAGGTAGGTCTGCATATAAAATTGTTTATCAGCCATTAGATAAATTAAATATTAATACTAAGTACTTAACATACCATTTTTTCTGTTGTAAAAAATTATCAAGTTTTGAATACCACGTTCCTAAGGTGGCCCTCATTCTTCGATTCTCGACTGTAGAGAATCTATCACACGGCGCAACATTTGCTAAGGGATTCGAGACATTTCAAGACGAATTCTTTCTTTCAGTTGTTCGGTATCTTGGGTTGAGGACGACTGAAGACTTTCATTTTCAAATATCCCCACAAGAAGAAATCGCAACTTGTTAGGTCTGGCGATCTTGCCGGCCATGGAATATCTCCATATCTTGAAATGATGTGATTCGGGAACAAGTGTCTGAGGCATCTCATTGATTCTCCAGCGGTATGGCTGGACGTTCCATCTTGCTGGAATAATGTGTCCCTCCCTGTTGATCTATGGGTGCTCGGGAATCTGAGTTATATAAAAGCTATTGATCACTGCGACTTAACGCTGTGCGGTTTCTGTAACAAAATTACCATTGTTATCTTCATGAAAGAAAAGTCCATTGATTCCAAATGAAGATATGGCGTACCATACATTGACCGTAACACTGTGTAATGGTTCCTGGTGTAATTCACGAGGGTTATTTCAGGCCCAGTATCGAAAATTTTGTTTGCTAATATGTGCCGAAAGATGAAAATTTGCTTCATCGCTCATTATCAGGTAATGAACGATGTCCTCATTATCATTCATGACCTGTAAGAATCGCTGGCAAAAGTCCAAACGACGTACTGTGTCACCTTCCTGTAATGCTTGAACCATTTAGATTTTGTATGGATGAAACTTCAAGTCTTTATTCAGTATTCGGCACAGACTAGAACGCGATATCCCAAGCGAAACAGGGTGACATCGAGCAGAACGTTTAGGGCTTCGCTCAAATGTGGTTCCTACAGCAGAGATGCTCTTTGGTGTTCGCACACGTCTTACTCTTTCTGTAGGTTCTTCTTTAGAGCAGAACTCGTATCTTCGAAATGTTTCAGCCACGTTTTGATTGCATGCGCAGATGATATTGGATCATTACGACCGATATTGTAATGCTGTCGAAATAAGCGCTGTGCAGCGACGAAACTTTCATCACTTTTGTAATAAGCTTTTATGGCAAACGCACGTTGCATACCACTCCAATTTTTCATCCTGTCTTTACTCTGATTAAAAATAACGTTGGAACAAACTTTAAAATAATGGAAGTTTGTTTATATTACGTTGTTGTTATGCCAACATTAAATCGGACCACATTCTTTGTTAAGGATTAAAATATGGTATACATTCCTAAACACAACAAATATGTTCGCAGCCTAACCCAACTCAGCTTAACCGAAATAAGGAGAGGTTTAAAATCGACATTTTTGGTCCACCTTGTATATCCGCGAATTTTAGTGAAATTGACAGAAATCCACGAAATTACACCATCACGATATTTTCAACAAAATAAAGTTTTCTCCGTTATAAGTTATACATGGACATTTCTGCATATATGATCGTTCAGCATTACATGCGTGTGGCAAAGATGTACGCTTAGTTTCAAGAATTACTTCCAGGAAGCAGCGCAAGCAGGCAACGGTCATTTCTCTTTCCCGCAACAACTGCCTTCGTGAGATCAAGAATGCAGCGGTCACCCTCTTACAGTCAAATGAAATTGAATTGGATCACATTTTGCAGAAAGGAACCAACCCACATTATACCTAAACCGAGAAAAATACACTTTAAAGTTAAACGTGAGTGATAAATTCACAAGTAAATTTAACTACATACGTATTGCTTTAACCAAAAGCGTATTATACGAGGTATCTTTGTTCAAAATATGGATCCTCGGAATTATTTAATTATTGAGACATTAAATTTGTTTGAGGGTTGGTTCCTTTCTGCAGGATGTGGTTCAATTATGAATTTATTTAATGGTTATCTGTTAGTTTCAATGAGATTATTTCAATGAAAATTAAAAAAAAAAAAAATTAAGGTAAAATAATCACCATAAAATCACATCCCTATCTATGGGAAAAGATAGACTGGTGAGAATTATCAAGAAATAACAAATAATAGAAAAATAATTCAAGACCTCCGACAGAATAGAGAGAATCGATTGATCTTCTATAAAAATTGGTGAAGACCTAACAGAAGAACATAATAAAAAACGGAGGAGTTACATTTGGTGACATAAATCTTCATTGTTTTATTCGTCACTATTTGTAGAAAAAATCAGTAAAGAAATCGTTAGAACTGAAAGTATAAAACAATCTATGGTATTATTGTGTAAAGGGGTCAAACACATTACAATCAACTTTGGAGTACAAGTTATGTTATTTGATGTGTACATTTCTTAATTAAATCATTCAGTACTTAATAATATGAACGTTTTTATTATTCGAGCGACACACAAAGACACGCGAATAATTTGCCAAAAGTTACCTCTTCAATATCAAAGAAGTTCAAAAGGGGAATTTTTCGATATCAGCGTTTCACAGCACCATAATTCTTCCGTTTACACATAGTAGAAAAAGGAAGTGTTATTAAATCGAACATATTTTCTCATTACACTTCAGAAGAAGTAATTAAGATATCCACACCAACTAAATGTTTGTCAAATAATTCACACTCATATTCTTATAGATTCTTGAATCCCTCTTCAAAGTTACACAACTCTTCGCCTAAGTACCTGTTCTAAACCATTCCCAAGGGATCTACAACACACAATAACAATTCATCCTAAATCCTAACAGAACTTTCAAGCGTAGCTTCTGTCACGAGCGACAATCGAGACTTCAAAAACTATGTCTACTAATAGGCAAAGAAATGACAATAGTACAAATTCGTAAAGCCTATACAAACACATCAGTTATTTCCATATACATGTGCAATATACACTCATACTCGTGTACCTCTTAACTTATGCCATAAAATCATTAAAATCTTTGTTTGATCAGTTTCAGAATTTCGATTGGAGAAATAGTTACAATATGTAAATAATTATTTCTGACACATTTTTGGAGACACATTGTCAGTAACACTCCATTAATGACTTCATTTTTTATTAAAATTAATTAAAATCGTTAGAGTCGATTTTGAGTAAATGGGCATAAAGTTAATTTTTACATGAACGTTCATTAGTTCTAATTCAAATTATATTTTATCTGTATCAATTCATAATTCTCAGATGAACTGATTCGCAGATAGTGAAAATAAACAAAACACAAATACGGACGGACGACAAACGAACAGACGGAAGACATGCGAAAAATAATTGTTCTGGTTTCAAGGATGCTGAAAATGTGTATTTCTATGAAAATCCCGAAACAGATTTTTTGTAGCATCATAAAACTTCCTTAAAACACATATTGCTATGTACGTGCGTTTGTGTGTGTGTGTGTATGTACTGTATGTAATAGTAACCAATGACAACAAGAAGCGACGAAATACAATTTGACTATTCTTACGCAACAATAAATACAAAAATGTTGACTCTGTACATGCTTGAGAAACTAACACAGACATAATGATAATACTGAAAGTGTACTTTCATAGCAAGTTCCTCATTTAGGTTTCATTAAAATTGGTCTGAAGGTGAAGAACTAAACCTTCGACAAAGTTATTCGACATAGCTCCTACGTTACATAAATATGTTATGTCATTCAGAATCATAGTCTAATACGACAGATTTTAGTGTTTTTAATTTTGCTCATTTCTGTAACTTAATCATACACATTTTCTATTCCTATTTATTTATTTTTATTAGGATTATTCTAAAACATAGAAGTTATTCTTCATCCAAAGAAATTTGCTCCTCCACAAATTTCTATCCTCAGTATCTTCAGTAAGATCTCTTCTAGTCATACTTATTCTGAAGTCATCCATCGATTGTTCTTATGGTTTTCCTCTTTTTCTCATTCCACTCCAGCATCAGCTTCGATATTCTTCCAATTTTCATCCTCTTCACGCATCCAAACCATTTTAATCTTCTTTATTCAATTACTTTAATAACATTCTTTCTATATTCATAATTTCTCTAATTCTCTTATTCCTAATTTTACTCTTCTTGATTTTCTCGCTGCTCTTTGCCAAAAGTCCACTTCAGTACCCAATCATTAATTTTAGTGTGTCCATCTAATGTTCAAGATTCTGCTCAGTATAACATAATATTATGTACCACTGTTTTATAAATGAGATGATTTGTTTTACTTATACTGGTTGTAATGTACACTAGGGCTAGAATTCAGTCCTGACGATGCGTGAATCCTATAGTCACGGTGTCGAATCCGTTATTAGGTGAATGCCAGACGATACGGGAATTTCTTCGTATGATTACAGTCTAGACCCAAAAAAATTGAATATGAATTTAGTAAGAATTCGAAGAAGGGTTTGAAAATAATTATGTTATTCACTTATTTCCAACCGTGATGAAGAAAAGGTTTAAGACGAATCCTCGAAACCACCTAGGGCATACACGTATATTTTCCCCTTATAAATGTGTTTGTTTCCCTATACTGTTTTATGTGAATACCAGGCGTCATCTTGCTCTACGACGAGGGATTGCCATCGCGTGCCCATAGTTAAAATTGAAAATAATCCCTAATATGGCCGTGGTGTAACATCTGCCAAGAGTTTATTTATTTACTTGTTTATGTATATATTTATTTATTGCTTGCTATGATGTATGCACGTCTCAGGGTACATCTTTGGCGGTCGTGGATTCGAATCTATATAGCACATGGAAATTTATCAATTGCGATTTCCTGCGTTTCTTGGTCAATGTCAGGTATTGTACACTGGTCAAAAAAGTTTTGCATATTACAGAATTTGTTATTTCTGAATCAGATGTGATACAAATTTCTATGCTTTTCTATTATATGTCAATTGCTTAAAGAAAAAAAAAAAAAACAAAATAAAATTGTAAATTTCTTACACACATAGCAAAAAAAATCCAAATCTCATTTATTTGACAAAACAAAATAAAAACACATATTGAGTCGATTCAATAATGTGTGTGGTCTCCACGTAGCCGTAGAAATTCCTGAACACGACGTGGCACGTTGGAAACCAGGTTATCCAATTCCTTTTTAGGAAGACTATCCCATTCCTGTAAGGCAGCTGGTATCAGATCCCTTATGGTTTCTGGGCAGTGTGAACGGTTGGCAATGGCTAATTCCATAGTAGACAGACACAGAGCAGGATAACCACGTAAGAAACGGCTGGAGAAGACTGGTATCTCCATATTTCTGCACGGCGACGCCCTACATCCACTGCAACTCAGTTACAGAGGGACCTTCGCAAGGCTACAGGGGCCACTGTATCAACTCAAACAGTACAAAATCGACTGCACGATGTAGGGCTACGTTCCCAAAGACCTCTAAAGTTTCTCGACTCACTCCACAACACAGATCACATCATGTAACATGGGTCAGAGACCATGTAAATTGGATTCGAAAACAATGGAGGCAAACACTGTTTACAGATGAAGTAAGGATTGGCTCCATCCAGAGAACAACAGCAATCGTGTGTGTAAATCCAGTGGTCAACGTTACAATGAATTGTTTATAGCTGAACACTATCAGCAGCAAGGTGGTTCAGTACTGTTCTGGGCAGGAGTCATGTGGGGACGTCGCACACCATTAGTCCACATACAGAACATGGGTGCACAGAAATACGAGGACGACGTTTTTAGACCCATCGTTACTGGATTTGCACAGGATATTGGAGCAGGATTCACGTTTATGGATGATAATGCCCATCCCCACTGTGCTGGTGCTGTGAATAACTTCTTGCTGAGACATGGAATTCATAGGATGAACTGGCCAGCAGCTTCCCCGGATATGAATTGTGTAAAACATGCATGGCGCCTTCTGAAAAGAGCAATTGCCAACCGCCCATACCCTCCAGAAACCATAAGGGATTTGATACCAACTGCCACACAGGAATGGGACAATCTTCCTAAAAAGGAATTGGATAACTTGGTTTCTATCATGCCACATTGTGTCCAGGAATGTCTACGAGTTCGCGATGGCCACACACATTACTGAATTGACTCAAGATGTGTTTTTATTTTTTTGTCAAATAAATGAAATTTGGATTTTTTTTTTTTTGCAAATTAAGACGTTTTTTTTTTTCGTTATGTGTAAAAAGTTTACAATTTTATTTTGTTTTCTCTTTAAGCAATTGACATGTAATAGAAATGCATAGAAATTTGTGTCACATCTGATTCAGAAACAAAACATTCTGTAATATTCAAAGATTTTTTTGACCAGTGTATTAGTTCACGACACGGACAGTTCATCTAGTTCTAGTGGTTAATTAAAATAAACATACAAATGCATATTTATTTACTTACTGTAATGTATTAGTTCTATCTATCTATCTATCTATCTATCTATCTATCTATCTATCTGTCTGTCTGTCTGTCTGTCTGTCTGTCTGTCTGTCTATCTGCCTGCCTGCCTGCCTGCCTGCCTGCCTGCCTATCTATCTATCTATCTATCTATCTATCTATCTATCTATCTATCTATCTATCTATCTATCTATCTATCTATCTATCTATCTATCTATCTATCTATCTATCTATCTATCTATCTATCTATCTATCTATCTATCTATCTATCTATCTATCTATCTATCTATCACCATCCATCCATTCATTTATTTATGTATTTGTCTTAAGGTGTATATTTGACGCTCGTAGATCTGAATCTGTTTGGGACAATAAAATTTGTTAACTGTGTTGTGAATAAGATGAATGTTAAGAAATTTCCTGATTCACAACATACTTGTTCCATTGTATGTCTGTCTAATTAGATCGTAACAACAAACAAGCGAATATTTAGTTATTTAGTTTGTCCTCAAGACTTTTATCACAGGGAATATTTCTTAATACGTTTTCCTTTGATGCCAGAACACATCAAGAATGTGTTCCGATTTTCTTTCATGATATTTTGCTCCGATATAATATCAGCTTGGACATACAAAGTATGTAAATGAAGACAAGGTTAAGAGCGCTGCGTACAATTTAAGTCATTGAAAATGTGTGCAAAACGACACAGTACAGCTTCAATATACCCACTGATTTGCTGCCCAATCAAAACCAGCTACTTGTAACACACTGTAACGAGCTAAATTAAAAACACAGTAATATTCCAGGGCTATCAACTACATCGGGCTACGTTTGGCCCAAGCTACCACAACATTTATCTACCGACTTCATTTCGATACCTTCATGTGTCTTGTATGGTATCCGTTCTGAATGGTGGACTTTCTAGTCGCATGGTTGACATAGAGCAAGAGCACTGAATAAAATTATGCAAATCTGCTTTACAGGGAGCCTTACCTGAAAGACTAGATTTGCATAATATATCCGTCACTGTGTACGTTAACAGAAAACCACAATTCCAAGTCACACAGAGTTTGTGTGCACTCGATGTGGGTCTCTGGCGTTTCGTCAGCCCACGCGAGTTGTGTGGATATAAAGGGAAAAGTTGAGACGGTGTCGGGTGGAGTTCCCGGGTAGCTCAGTTGGAAAGAGCGCTGGTACTTTCAACCAGAGGTCCCGGGATCGATACCCGGCCCCGGAACAATTTTTCCCTTGAAATTATTCAAAATTACGCATGTTAGGGAATACGTTGTTAAAATATTGACACTATATTGAGTAAAAAAGAAATATCCAATTCCAAAAATAATAATAATAATAATAATAATAGCCTAGTAAAAGTAAATAAATATTACTCACTACATAGTTAAAGTTGTCTTTTCCGTCTCATTTTACCTGCAATACATTACACTTGACTGAGCCCAGGAGTATCACAACTACAATACAGACACAGCGCCAATTTTGGTCCAAGATTATATTTTCTCGGCGGACGTAATAGTACAATGTTTGTTGTGTGTTAAACTTATGTAATCTTCTTTTTATTAAGGTTCTGTTACATTCCTGAACCCCCCTGAACACGAGCTTACTCTTTCAGGAGTGTGCTAGAAATATATATATATATATATATATATATATAATTTACTTAGATATACGTTTCTATCTCGTATATTAATCTAATCTAGCAATAAATAATGAATACATAAAAATGCATTGGTTCCTTGCAATTGTATCCGGTGATTTTTTCGGTTTTTTTTTTTTTTTGCTGTGCATTCTTTGTTATGTTCTAGTTATTTACTCTTATTGTTAACTACTTTGTACTGGACTGAGTCTGTTCTAGTTTCTGTCATATCACCATTTCTGGTGTGGTCATCCTTTTACTGATCTTAAGTATCTGAATGATACATTTTAGACTCTTAAAGGGATGCGCTTTATTTTAAAACATCATTAGAATGCAGTAATAAGAAATGAGATGCATAATATTGATCAAGGAATGCTCACTATTTGAAATAATAAAAAAGCTATGAGTAGAATAAATGTCACATTTCAAACATCGCAATAATCTTCATTTAGATGTGAGAGCCTAGGCCTATTTACATTAATAATATTTGTCAGGAATCAAACACTCGTTAGCCTGATTAGGAACTATACTTATTATTCACAATAATTGATGCTTAGAATTGAAGAGTGATTTATAAATCTTAAAATTAATATATAATGTATTGAAGAAATTCATGCATTATCTATTGTATCAAAGTATGAAGTAAATGAGATCCGAATACGGTATTTTGGCAGTAAAACAAATTAAAAATTTAATATTGTTTTATTTTCTCCAATTGTAAGGCAAATATCAGGTAATCTCATAAAGAATCGTCGGACTCATCTCGCCAAATATCACCAGTTCACCGATACTAGATAGTCACGCAGTCCAATAACCGGTAATATAGGCCTATATATATATATATATATATATATATATATATATATATCAGTATGGATTAGAAGTGTCTCTGACTACTCGAATCCTTTTGTACTTGGTTATTTAACGACGATATATCAACTACTACATTATTTAGCGTCAATGAAATAGTGATAGCGAGATGGTATTTGGCGAGATAAGGCCGAGGATTCGCCACAGATTACCAGACATTCGCTTTACGGTTGGAGGAAATCTAGGAAAAACCCAACCAGATAATCAGCCCAACTGAGAATCGAGTTCACTTTCAAGCTCAGTCTCAGATCAGAAGGCAAACGTCTCTGTTGACCAGTGGCGTACGCAGAATTTTGTCAGGGGGGGGGGTTGTTATTAAAATAATTTTAATAATTATTGTTAACAATTTACGTTATAGGTATTTTAAATTTTGTGTATTATTATTATTATTATTATTATTATTATTATTATTATTATTGTCATCATCATCATCATTATGTTACGGTATATTTATTAATACTGTATACTATACAAAATCTTTGAAAAGTGATTTTTTCACAGCTATCCAATTTTTAACAAATTTTAACTCCTGTTTAATTTTGTATAATAAAAAATGTTTGTGTCATTATTACACTTATACAATAATTATATATATATATATATATATATATATATATATATATATATATAGTTTTAACAGTTATAATATTTGTATATGATAGGTAAGACACTTTACAGAACAGGAAAATCCATGGAAACAGTCAAATATATTGAAATAAATTTAATTATTAAACACAATAATGGAACATGGAATCACCAAGGAGAATGAAACTGGCATTATGAATATACTGAAGGAGAGGTAGGAGGACTATGCCTTATGTCGATGTAGATTTTGTTACTCTGACAGTGAAAAATTAGAAGGGAAAACGATTATGGATAAAACAAAATACTCAAACCCAAATATGTCATTTTTTTAGGTTCAAGGAAGGAGGGTTCAAATCCGGTAACTCCCTCCCTTGCGTACGCCCCTCCTGTTGAGTAACCTACACTGGAGACTTTCAACTTATATACACTAAAAAAATGTCCTTTAATTCTAAGGTCGATATGTTGAGAATACTGCGAAATTCTTAGAACTGCATACGTACAAAACAATCAAGCTTCGTTAAGAAATTGCGATCAGACAATTGACTGAAAGTTGTATCTTCTTTACACATCATAGAGGCGCTTGAGGGGCATGCAGGTAGAGCTCCAAACTTTCATGACCTCGGCACTTGAATGAGGTGGTGTGGTCGACATCACGTTCCGACTGTCTTTTACCCTCGGAAAATACCCGATACTCAATTTCCAATTTCATAGGAGGCTGAGTGAACTCAGGGACCATTTTGGAATTTATGGTAACGACAAAAATTCCGTTACTATCAGAGATTGAACTCGGAATCTTCCCGTCCATTGCCAGTTGCTTAACCAAATGAGTTACTCCACCGTCTATAGGTGCGTATTTTTTTTTTGTTTGCAAATATGATTTTTCCAGCTGTTCGAAAGACACGCCATGTATTGTGGGTCTCTATCACCACGGCATGGCGCGTCCTCAGGTTGCGGATAGAGGAGACGGCCTCCAGATATGGAGGGTGGCTGCGAATATATTGAATAAGCAGTCGTGGACAGCCGATAAGGGGTGGTCCTCCAGCTTGGGGGTAGGGCGAAGGGCTAACAACCCATCACCGTAAAAAACAGCTTGTTACGAATCCCTACAATAAGCCTCGGAATAGAGGAAAATATTTGGGGCTAAGAGGGATGAAGTTACAGGAGAATGGAGAAAGTTACACAACACAGAACTGCACGCATTGTATTCTTCACCTGACATAATTAGGAACATTAAATCCAGACGTTTGAGATGGGCAGGGCATGTAGCACGTATGGGCGAATCCAGAAATGCATATAGAGTGTTAGTTGGGAGACCGGAGGTAAAAATACCTTTAGGGAGGCCGAGACGTAGATGGGAGGATAATATTAAAATGGATTTGAGGGAGGTGGGGTATGATGATAGAGACTGTATTAATCTTGCACAGGATAGGGACCGCTGGCGGGCTTATGTGAGGGCAGCAATGAACCTTCGGGTTCCTTAAAAGCCATTTGTAAGTAAGTAAGTTCGAAAGACACGATATTTGTGACATATACTCGTAAAATATGAAAAGTGAACGATTACATTGTAATTCATATATCCTAATGAACATTAAGTTTGATTCGTATCCGTTTTTACCTACTTCACAAAACACATTTTAGTACGCTAAAATTTACATTATATTAAAATTAACGTTCTTCATTTTTTGTTCTTTTGTTTATTTGCGGGTTCCTTTTCGCTGTTCTATAATTTTCATATCGAACTTAAATTACGGTACAATAGTAAATGGACATCAAGCAACCTTATTTGATGGGGCTGAGAAAGGACCAGTAAATTTTGTCTGGTGTTCTCTACTTCAAGGACAAGGTTTTTTATGTGCAGTAAATCTGGAACCTTCTGTTTTATTTCACTTTCAAAAGAAGCTATTCTACGAATTTTTTATCACTCTCAAAAATAAATTCATTATTTTTAGTACCCACAATCACCATCAATAAGTTCTAGTGTAGTACTATGCTTTACAGTTTTGTGTAGTGAGTTTTCAGCGTCGACAAAAGAATAGAAAATAATTTGAAATTAATATTGGAATAATGTGATCCCGGGATTATCACAAAAAACTCTGGCAAAATAATAGAACTCCATCTGAATATAAAAAGAGAAATATATGGTTTGATTTGTCTAAATATAAAATGGGGAAGCATGCAGCGTTTCGAATAAAAGTGAATAATATTTAACGAATATGAAAATAGATTGTGTATTTGTGCATTAAATTTACGCTCATCACGAGAGTACAGGAGCAATAATGTTACTCCGCAGGGGAAATGAAAAGATAATTGCATTTTCAAACCAAACGAACTTCATAACCTCTCAATTACAAGTACTGTACCAAGCACTTTCAAAATTGGACAATATGGATGCATTAAATGCATTTCAGAGGCAGATATCCTGACGAAATGAGACAGTCTAGGTCGTCTAGGATGGAAGACATTCTCATGAGTATGAAGTGGGTCATTTATTATGGGACTGAACGACTACGAATTTGGTACTGATATCAACCACTATTTAAAAACATTTTATTCAGTGTTAACACCATATTGCACGCGAGTCGCAAACCTCTTAACATACTATGGCTTTGTTTTTGCTTTAGTGACACTCAAATACGAACTTGGCTTAAATTTGTATTGTTTGTGTATGACTCAACTGAAGAGAGATAATATCGACAAAAGTAAATTATTCCAATTTAGAAGTAATCACACTCTCTTCTATGAACTTAGTTTTAGAATAAGAACTTTTTTAAATGTACCCAAAATTAAAGCAAAGGGACTTAAACTCGTTATAGAGGAAATAATTGAGCAGATTACCGAATGATATGTAAAAATGAAGAATATTAGGCACCAAAATTAAAATAAAATAACATTGTGAAGATGATTTTGAAATTAGTGTACTTCACAGTTGAACTGGTTGCATTTTTAATTCTTTTCAAATTCTGTTATGGTCCAGTAGAGAATAATCGACTGTTCCCAGATACGATATTTCATCTCTGAAGTTCTCAATCCATGTTAATCAGTTCTAATGGTCGTTGCTTTGCTTCCATTTACCAAATGTGATCTTGTTTATATTTTATAGAATTCTAAGAGAATCTCTTTTTGTACTAAAGAGGATCTAAATACAAAATTTATGACTCCCAATATCTTCATAAACTTCATATTTTCACTGGTATATATATTTCTTCATCATATATGATATTTCACACAAAATAAATGCAATCGATTTCAGAATTCATTCAAAATTATAGATTAAATTGGAAACATCATGTCAAAAAGATAAAGAACTTCAAAACAACTTTTTACATATAAAGAGAAAGAGAAATCTAGGACAACAAAAAGAATGACTTACACCATAACAAATCACATAGCCTAATTCGTGGAAAGATGATAATTATAACTTGAACAAAAAATGAAATAGTAGTATAAAATACTTATTCAGAAGTAAGTTTTACGATGACTACAATAAGATGGTGAAGATAATATTACCATCCCCTTCCAATCATGAAGTAGCCTGAATGACACCACTAACATTTTTAAACCAACTAATCTCAGCAACAATTTCTAATTCCTAGTTTTTCCCTTCATGTCATTTATTTCGACAAATAATATTTTTTAACATTTTGACATATTATACAAGCATTTGTTATTTTACAATTTAAATAAAACTATGACTAGTTGTAAATGAATATTAAACTTGTAAACTGAAAACAGATTAGAAAACCACATAAGTTACTGTTACAAGCATAGGAATTCCGGAAGTTCTACCCTCAAAACTTCCCCAGCATTTCATCATATGCTGTATATACCCAGAAACAAAATTTGGGCCACCCGAATTTTCCAAATTCCAATTATGACACACTATGCATGCTCAGTAAGTGACATAAAGCGAAACTAGAGAATTTTAATTTGCATCACACAAATAGGAAAAAATGTCTTGAAGCAATCAACGAAATTGTTAAGTTATCATATGTGAGCATTTAACGAAAATGTATTTCTTAATCTATCGATGGAAACATATATTTCAAAACATAGTAAAATTAATTTTAAATATTTTTTATTTCCCCTGTAGGCCTATATTATCAGAGTTCAAGCATCACAAACAACATGGAAAGGCAAGAACTCTTAGAGAAGCTTGTGTTGATAATACATGCAACATAAATAATGTTGCTCAGTGAAAACAAGAAATATTCTACCTAGTTGTAACAAATAAAATCCCTTCCTGATGTGATAGCCTAGGCCTATATAAAATGACAAAAGAAAGCATGCACAAAAATTGAAAATTACGAAAGCATATGTTGTTCACTGTGTAACCCTAAGTTCTCTGTTTTGAGTAATAACAGCCAATTAATGAACATGAAAATTTGAGCTTTATAAGGGAAAATTGCCTACCCACTCAAATTAAGATTTTATAACAAAAGCCCTTTTCCAATACACAGATGACATGTACATGATTCTATTTAAAAAAAATAAAAATCTATCTTTTACCATGCCAGAAAAGAATTACTTACAAATTCACATGAGAATTTAAGTTTGTTCTCCATGTAATAACACCAATATTTGCAATAACAGCTTTATCAGATACTTATGGACTCGTTTTTAAGGATTTTGAAAATCTATTAATTGGTTGGTTAGTTTGTGTCTAACACTCAGCTCTGAAGGCTTCTGCCATCTTGCAATCCAGGAGCACTGAATAATGTTTTGTTGTACTGAAAACAAACGTAAATTCTTGTGATGTCCATATAATATGACGTTTATAAAAAATAATCTTAAGAAGTATGTAGGCCTACTTATAATTCATGAGTAATAAGATTTCAAATAATATGTTAGCCTCAACATGAACGTGAAGGTTTCTTATAATCAACATGCTGTTATTTAATATGCAGTAAACCTATCTCATATCTCACAGATTGCAAGACTGATAACTTTATGAAAACTAACTTAATGAACTCATACCTGAACAGAAATCAATGTCACGGAACCACTAACTTTACACCTACATCTAAGCAGGTACCGGTACTTAAATGCACTGGATGTAGTAAATAGTTCAGTGCTGGCATTCCAAAAATAAGGAAGTGCTACATGTGTGTTTTTTCTCCGACTAGCATATTTTAGGCACTTTTACTGGAGCTAAACGAGCAGATGATGAAGATAAAGATAAATGCGAACAAGGTTATCGGAAGAAAAATAAAGAAGGTAAATGTGCGAATTCGAAATGAGGCAGTAGATCAAATGAACAGCCTCAAATACTTGAGGTGAGTAGGCCTACTATAAGTAGTAACATGAGCTGCTGCCAGGAAGTAAAAAGGAGGAGAGCAATGGCAAAGGAAGCTTTTAATAGAAAAAAGAACATTTTCTGCGGCCCTCTGAGAAAAGAACTAAGGACGAGATTAGTGAAGTGCTTTGCTTAGAATGTGATATTGTATGGAACAGAAGAGAAACGACTAGAAGTATTTGAAATGTGGATAAGTAGAAGAATGGAGCATGTGAAATGGACAGACAGAATGAGAAATGAAGTTGTGTTAGAAAGGGTGAGGGAAGAAAGAATAATGCTGAAATTTATCAGGAAGAGAAAAAGGAATTGGCTGGTTCACTGGGTAAGCAGAAACCGTCTGCTGAAGGATGCACTGGAAGAAATGGTGAATGGGAGAAAAGTTTGGGGCAGAAGGTCTCAGATGATATACAATATCAAGGTATGAATCGTATGCAGAGACAGAAAGGGAGGCGGAAAAGAGGGAAGATGGAGAATGATGGGTCAGTGATTGACCTGCTCTTAAGCAGAACACTATGAATGAATGAATGTATATCAGTTTATAGAACCAAGTGACAATCATCTGAATCATGTTAAAATCTTGCGATTAAAAAATATCTCAAGATTTAAACAGGGATTGACTAAAGGACTCAGATTACACAACAGATACCACAAGACAATATGTCAGACTTTTTAAAATCTGTCCCACATTCTTCTTTTTCTAAAATACACTAGAGATTAAACGAATGTTAATTAAATATAACTATAACCTGAGCGAAATAGAGATATGGGAAACTGGAAAATTGTGGGAAAAACTGATCTTTCAAAATTCTTGTTATCGATCATCTGATCCACTTGTATGCTATAATAGTGGTAGTGGCTTTAGTGTTCTTGACTAAGGCAAGGATGATGGCGGTCATAGTTGGAGTCGTAAAGATATTATGACAGTGGTGTTGTGGTAGTGAGAAAGAGGGGGAGAAGAATGAAGATGTAATCTGCATTTATGGGTAGATGATTGATTGCATTTGATAAGTTCATATTGTCACAGGTTTATGATGTAAGAGCTCTTTCTTGTTGTCACTTCATAAGTTTAATTGTTGTCATGGAATGATTCTCAGTATGATGTAATGTTGTGAACATTTGAGTGTTTTAGTTAAAGTTTGCATTTGTTGAAAATAAATATGCTTACATTGTAAAGTACCAGTACTCATTTATTGTTTTAGATTATTTTTACAAGAAAAATGCAAAATATACCCACTGAAATTCTTTGTCTTTGATAAATAAACGAAACATTATAGGTGCATTATGTATATAAAAGTTTCAAGACAACACTATGTATTAAAAAAAAAACAGACCGAAATCATGGCTATTCATTTAATACTGTACATTAATGATAAAATAATATTGACTTTACTTAGATTAAGGTAACATACTATACAAGTACACTTCCAACTATCTTGCAACTTAAAATTCTGCTACTGTAGACATGTTTGCATATAGTGCTACTCCTTAAACAAAATGCGTAAGAAAATCACTTGTCATGCAAATCTGTTTATTACTCTCGACTGTTAATTAAATATAACTGCCAGTTCCTGATTGTCCAACTTTAAAATTTCTTAATATAAAAAATTTAGCTTCAGACTGTTATATTACCTGACTCTGATTCCAAAATCGAATATTAGACTATATCTTGAAACCACCAATACCTTAAACATTTCAGTGTAAAATGTATTGCAATATCTATTAGTCACTGTTGTCGACATTAATTTCTTCAAACATACAACCATTCCCTAAGTGCGATTTAAGACACAACTGTGAGAACTGAAATTGTAAGTACTATGCAAGTACTGTCAAGCAGCTCTTGTCATTCTTATAAGCTTAATTCCATTTAATTTTTCGAACGGACTTCTGACTAAAATTAAAATGACAAATACCTTGTGAAAAATATTTTAAATATCTAGTAAAATAATGTCTAGGTAATTTTGACAAGAACCACGGAGGCATTACTTTTCAGTGAAAACACTTTACAGCTTTGGCTAGCTGTTTTCAACTAGCTTACTGTGTGGATTACAATAATTAAGAAACAAATCCCTTAAGACAATTCATTTCCGCTATAATGATTAACATGAAAAATTGAAAAACACCACTTGATAAACCCTTTCTTTGTGACTTCTAGATACAACACAGAGACAAAACATAACATGAGACATTCTATCTTAAGGCAATAAACTGACACTGTTGTTGTCTCTAGTAATTTAACCACTAAACAATTCAGAATGGCAAATTCAAGCGATGAAACTGTTTTTCCACATTTTCACAATTTTCGACAGTTATTCTTCAAAATAAATGCAGATTTTCTGTGACAATTTTTCAACTTCTGCAACATTCATTTGAACATGGAAATTCATTTAAAAATTATCAAATAGACTACCAGTTACAAGGCATGGTGTTATCAACATGATGTGTGATAGTCTAAACTCCTGGAGTATCACGAATGATAACTAAATTAAGAAATACATGGTTATCAGCGATATAGTTAACTTTTAAAAATATCAATAAAATTTATAACTAAGTTAAATGTCATTTAAGCAAGATGGCTGTCATTTGAAAGTAGGTATCAATTAATAGACTGAAATATAACCGTATAATCAGTAAATGGCCGACACTTGGAAAAAAACTGAAAGAAAACCAAGCATGTTTCCATACACTGTTAAATTTGTGTGACATCCCACGATATATCCACAAACAGTGAAGAAAAGGTTTCCAAAATCGAACTGCCATATGAGAAAGAGATATTTTGCAACAGATATGTTTATAAATATGGATTATTCTTATTTTAATTATTCTGAGAACCTAATCTAAGTAACATAAAGCAAGAAAACTAATTAGTTATTCTCAGAAAGTGAAATAAATGTCTTTCAACTAAATAGACAACAATCAACAGTCATATTATTAGCAGATGGAATTTACAACTATTCAGAGACCACTAGAAAGATCCTAAGCTGAAATATGAATTTGATTTATAAAAGAAATTAATTCGCACCAAATCCGAAGGATATAAGTCCATTCCACTGTCAACATTATTACATAAGGCAGGAAAATATCTACTTATTGTTTTGTCAGAAAAACTTCCTTCTGTTATAATTCTAAAAAATGTTCACAAGGATCACTTCCAAATTCCCTTATTAAAAAAAAATATTATAGTATTATGGCAGCCATTTTGATGTTGATCCATGTGTGAACTTAGTGTTTACATCAGTACTGACAAAATATAGTGGTTGATTTCATTGCAACATATGTACACAGATTCTGCAGAAAAGAGTTAATGACAATTTGTGGTAATACATAACGAAAGTCTTTTTTTTTTTTTTTTTTGCCTTCTATAATAATGTAGATAGTGGTTTAATTGTGCCAACTCAGTCACCAAAGTGAATAAAATACTGTTGATTATCTACATGTACAGAAGTGCCAAGTGCAAATTTCCTACCTTCTTTTCCGTTAGCTTCTCACAGCGTCTCATCTTGCAGATCTGGTGGCTCTTGTCATTTCTGCAGGGGGCGCAGTCCCCACAGTTGTCCTTGCGTTGGCACCCCGTACATTCACCACATCTCTTACGCTTCTTCTTCACGGGCTTCTCACCCTCACTGTCCGAGACAGAAGGAGTGTTGGAACTGGGCTGGAGGGGCGATTTGAAGCCCGCTGTGCTGGACACCGCGGCCACCTGACCTGAACTCTCCACACTACTGCTTCCTGCTCCATCACTCTCCGTTGAGCTCTCCAGGGACGATGCCCTCACTTTCCGACGTTCCTTCTTTCTTGAGTCCGTGCCTCGCGGCGGGCTGTCACTGAACTTAAGTCCATCTGCTCCCATTTTGTTAACATCTAGCACACCCATAGGGTTTTGGAAATTGCTGTGATGCAGCTGTGTTAGTTGTTGGGGAGCCATTTTATAGTCTGATGTCACCAGGGTTACCGGCTCTGTCTTCACCACTGTTAAAACTGTCGGTGTATTCTGCGGCACAAGGGTATTGCCCTGCTGCAGCAGGCCAGTTGAATTAGGAGGCGCGAGAGTGATTTGGTGAGGATGGTGGTGAAACTGAGCATTGCTGAGAGTTGTTACCGTTGGCTGATTGTTCAGAGAATGTGCTGAACCAAACGGCTGAGAATGAGCAAAGAGTTGGATATGCCGTTCATCCAGGAACTGTTGTTGGATCGCAGGAATTTCTCTGGCTTGAACAGGTGCAGGAACCAATGGGTAACCTGGCCGGGGATTTACAGCAGACAATGTATGGAAACTTGGAAGGCCGGAAGACGATGAGGAAGGCGAAGGTGAAGCAGCTGTGAGGGTAGTGAGGACTTCTCCATTGTTGCCCGTCACCGTCTGCTCCTGTGGGAAAGCATTGAATTGTGACTGGAAAGACGGAAGCTTGTTTGCAGCAGCTGATGAAGAGAAGGAGTCAGTGAATGCCGGGATGGCAGCAGGCGCTGCTGGGGCAATTGATTTGAGTAGCGAATCGTGATGCAAACCATCTGGGCCCTTACTCTCCCAGGGGCGGTATTGGGGCTGTGGTACCAGCATAGGTAAGCCATCTCCGCGGTCCAGCAGTCTTCCAGTGAGGCCTTCGTAGTAGTCCCAGGAAGAGATGTCGAGGAGACGACCAGTCAAGCCTTCTCCAAAAGCATCTCCGGCAAGTCTAGATCCCAAGCCTTCCGTCACATCTGCTGCAGAGAACGAGCTAAATGGCGGAAGACCTGAAGACGATGATGACTTGGATGCCCCATTTACATCACCTCCTGAGAACTCGTCTTTATAGCCACCTGTGTCTTGGACGGTGGAGGATGGAGTTGGAGGCTGTGATGGGGGTTGTTGTTGGTAGCCACCACCCCCACCGCCTCCTGTCCCTGGATAGGCAGAGCCCAGGGAATCTGGACCCTGGCTCCCCCCCTCACTCATCTCCAGTTCATGATTTGAGGCTCCCTACACATCGCCCCCCCATGTCCACACCAGTTGAACAAGCCACTGTCCTCTTCTGAATTCTTCTTACACTTCATGCAATATCTGCGGAACAAGCAAAGAAGCAAATATTAGACATATTCACATTATTCATATAATTAAAAGTCATTGTCAAATTGAGGTACACTCTTAGACACATTCCTAACTATTCAAATTTCTACGCCATTCGAATTTATTTTCCGTCATTTATTCCACCACTTCGCCATAATTCACCATATTTGTATTACTATTGCAAAAAAGAAAAAAAGGTTTTATCTTTTTATTTTTTCTGACATATTACATCCTTCAGACATCAACACTGTAAGATTCCTATAATGAATTGCATCCCTTAGGACAAGTAATTAACTGGAATCCCTGGAATTGACACCACCACTAGATAAGGCACATGGAAAAACAACAAGACAATTGTATTATATTCCATATTAGAAGTAAAATTAAGTACAATGAGGCACAACAGTGTAAGATGAATCACAATTCTACTACAAAATGTAATGAAGTTCGCCTTACAGAAACCCCAATTTAAATAAGTCAATTTTTGCATCTTCAACTGTCAAAGAAGACCATAATACAAACATTAAAAATAAGAACAAATAAATCAATTATATTTCTAAAAAAATATTTTAAAATAATGTGATGACTAAGTACTCTTCAGAACATGAACCAGTTGTAATTTTCAATTTCATCACTGATTAAGTTAAAGTTCACTTTGCAAAAATGGTGTAAGTTGGATATAGAAGTAGTAACTAATAAGATTATGTAGAAGAATTAAATCAACAAACAACTGTCCCTCATCTAATAATTATTTATGAACAAGACAAAGGTAGGTTACCAACAGACAATATATGTATATAAAATATTCCAAGTAAGTAGAGGAAAACAATTCATAAATACGGTTTCTACTAAACTTAGATAACTAAATATGTTAACATATTTTCCCCCCTTTTCATACCAATTGATGACCTAGAGTCAAATGCAATGAATAAAATAGAGAAATCATGTCTCTTTTTACTAAAACAATAATTAATGTTGCATACAGGTAATGTAGGTGTTCACTATTTCTAAACATTGTATAATACAGTCACTCAAAAGTAAGAAAATACATAAATGACATACAATTACGGTACTGTACCAATATTGAGCAACTGTAATTTATCCCGGAAAGTTTCATAATAGTATGTTGCGTGAATATATATGAAAAATTAGTAGAAATTCGCTATTATTATTATTATTATTATTATTATTATTATTAAATACAGGCCGAATCAGTATCAACTAAACAGTATCAGATTTGGTTTAAACAAACATCCTCAGAAAAATACTTCAATTGGTTTTCAACTTTGCGTTTAGTAAAAATAATTAAGTATTTTTTTTTTTTTTTCATTTTACTTGTCTTTTGTAAGGAGAAATATTAAGTTGAGCACAGCTTCTCGATCTTTAATTTCATCTGCGGCAAGAACCGGCGCACTGATATTGTTCACAAGACATTATCTTCTGTAAAGTAAACTATAACGCGAAGTCAAACATAAAGTTTACAAATAAGCTGAAAACTTTTAATATACATGTTGCAAAATAGTACTCTGAATTGTAGCTTTAATACGCAAACACTGAAATCGAAAGTTACAGGTTCAAACACCCGCCCGTGGTCATGGCTTTCGTTTTCACTGACCTTACCTACGGATTCGCTCGTCGCCGCCGATATTTTCGTACCGCGATTGTCAGAACTACACCATCACAAGAGAAAACATTTTCAATGTAACTGTTCACAGGTACTGCAATATTTATTCTGTTACTTTTTTATTTCAAGTATTTCGTAGTACTACTACGAGTACGCGCCGTCGGAGAACAAGAACAAAAAAATGTACTTCCATTCACAAGCGCGCTGCCATCGTAAAATCGACCTAGCGACTGAGCTGTGAGTCAGCGTGCTTTTCCCTTCCCTTCTTGCTCCGCTGGAAAACACCATCCGTGACAGCTAGATGTGTCACTTTCAAAATAACACACAATTCCACAATTATGAACCATTATAAAACACTGACACGCAAACTTCGGTTACAACGCATGGCATTGCCCACAAAAACGTGCTTTTAATTATTTCTTTAAACATTCGTGTATAAAAACCATGGCTGACAATGTGCAATATGCGTTTGTTATTTCTTCCTATTTTTATAAATGAAACGCACCTCGATGTTCATCCTAACGGATTCTAACAAGCACTTTCTTTCATTATGCATTTGCAAAAACACATTGCACCACGTTATTGTGTGTAAAAAATTACCTTTTTGCCAGAGCGAGAACGCCTGCCCCTCCACACGTCTTCTTTGTTGTTCACACTAACGGCTTGCCTGTCGTTTGTTTGCGAATAGTGTTCGGCCAGTTTAAGCGTTTCACCAACAGAGTGCAGTGGCATACGGAAAATAGAGCGATGTAAGGGAGTGGTATTTCCTAATATTACCACTAGGGCTCAGCCTTTGGGGAAGGCCATGTGTTCATAGCACGAATTATCATGGGTCTTTCTAAACATCATTGTGTGGGTTGTTAGGATTGTATAAAAGACATTAATAATATAAATCTGTACCAGGACAGTGAGGACCAAAAAAAAAAAAAGCACTTTACGATGGAACATGATCAATATTTTCGAGCTGAAGTTAAGATGAGTTATTAAAATTTGCAGAATAATAATAATAATAATAATAATAATAATAATAATAATAATAATAATAATAATAAGAAGAAGAAGAAGAAGAAGAAGGAGGAGGAGGAGGAGGAGGAGGAGGAGGAGAATAAAACAATCGGCTTAGCGCATACCTTACCGATCCAGAGCTGCGCCCGGGCGCGGGTTCGATTCCCGCTTGCGCTGATTATCTGATAGAGTTTGGGATCGAGAGAAATTAATATAGTTTCTGCTATAATATCATTGGAAACAAAATATTTTCAATCGAAGTGCCCAGGACGGAATGAATTTAGGTAAAGTTGTAGTCATTCGAGTATGCCTATATCAACAAACTGTTTATCGCTATTATATGAATCTCAATTAATCACATATGCATTTTCAGACAAAATTTGTCTTCTTAATTATCTCTAAGTTCGTAGCCAGTGATGGCGTGTTCGAATCTTGGTCAGGGAAGCAGAGATTTAACCTAAACTCGTTTCTGGAAACTTGGCGTTCTTGCGTTTTGAAGATCAAATGATCGATAAAGAACGCTAAACACAATTCATAATAAAAGGAATTAATCTGCGAAGGAAAGACACATTTCTTTCAAACTAATAATTTAATAGTTAGGGTTTACTACATGAATACATGAGACTGTTTGTGCAATTTATATTACGTCATTTATTTCTTTGGAAGGTAGTCTATATAAGTATTTTATCTAATTTAAATGTAATAGGACATGCATGCCAGAAATTTGATCTGTAATTTCTGTATATTAATCTGATATACTGTATGTGTATGTATATATAATGATAGAATGCGAAATTGTGATTATATGATAGTCAACAAGATCTCTGCCTTCAGCTCATTTTCATAGAAAACACAAAGTAGGCTGTAATTTTATAATCTTATAAAAAAAAAACTAAGCAACTTTCTTTTAACAATTTTCGTTCTGGAAAGTGTAAAGATTTTTGTGATGCTAAAGAAGACATGTATTTCGAGATTTTTACACCTACAATGTACATATTTTCAGCATTCTTGATACCACTGTCCGACTTTTGTCCGTCTTTAGACAATCTCTTTTCTCCTATATTTCGTATTATATTTCGTTTTTATTTGGTATGTATAGACCTAAAGACAATTCATGTCCCTGAAATAAATGAATTTTTACCCAAGAAACAACATGAGTTTGTTTAAAGCCCTATGCCGCTATTTCTACTCAAAACCGGCTGTAAGTAGGCCTATATTCTCCTTCATTGCACTTCGTCATTAAGCAAAAGGGAAGTGATGCTACAAAAATAGAATTATAAATTTCTAGATAAATATTCAGGTTTTAAGATTCCTGATTCTGTAAAAGTGGCTCTAGCATATCGTCTGTCCGCTAGCTGAGGGCCTATAGGCCTACAGCATATTTCTTCTAAACTGTTACACGAATTTTGTTCTTCGTATCTGAGTCAATTTATCCGGAATTTATGTGTATGAAATTTAATTATTTTCAGTAAAATAATATATCAATGAAACTTTAGGCTTATTAAAGACAAAAAATAGAGATTTATTCAAAATCGACTTTAGAGATTGTCTTCTTGAAAATATTAAATTAAATAAATTTTAACTTTACATTTCTAAATACTATTAGCATATAGAACTTGCTTATGAATTAGAAAATTTTGCCTCGAATCTAAAACTTCCTCAGAAAAAAACTTCTAAATACCTACGAGTTATTTAGTAAAGTTAACGTAAATCCAGCTTGCGAGGAATACAAAGAAATATATTATTTTTCTATAAATAACTGATCGATGAAATTTCGCTTAAAATTGAAAACTTCTTCACAAAAAATCAAATCTTAAAGATATCGACACAGAGTACGTAATATATTATTTCTCTTTAAAAACTTTTTTCTCTAGACCCTAGAATTCGCAAATATATTATTTTCTACATAAATAGCAAATGTCTTCGAAAGTCAGGTAAAACTATTCGATTGTTGATCTTCGTAAAGAGATCAGCTTTTTTCACACACAGAAACTCAAGCATAAAGACTGTTACGGTTCCATATTTGGCGAATGTTAACAATATAAATCTTAACTTTCTCATGAATAATTTGCTTTCATGGCGCTGTTGATTGCTTGACGCGTAAGTATAGTAAGATTTGTAGTAAGTTAGTTGTAGTTTCATTATAAACTAATAACAAGTTCTAATAACGCATCTATCAATTTTTATACAAATATTCGTAAGTAACAAAGCAATACCAAGGAGTATAATTACAATATATGAATACCGGTAGCTATAACATGGAGATTTGTACAAAATTAATAAATATACAATTTATCAATGAAGTCAGGTAATTTAATTTTTCGAAATACAGGCAATTTATTTTGTAAAAAACCAAAGTTTGTTGTCATATTTTGACACACAATAAAGAAAACTTTTATATGATTTTTGAATGATAGTTCATTTGTTTTATTCAAAATATTGTCATCAATCTAATTATAAAACGAATAAGTGACTAGTAGACCACTTCATTCAGTTCTCTGGATATTTCCAGTAAGCGAGGGAAGGAAACATGCCATTATTGAATGTTACCTCTGACTGAGGTTCTGGCTGATATAGCCTATATATCTATTATCAGGCAGTACATCTCACTTGAAGATATGTATACATCTGAAGTCTGACTAGTGTAATATGTAGCTAATCGGCGTTATATGCAATGGAGGGGGATAGGAACTGGTCACCCTACCCCCATTATCTCCTGGCCTAGTTGCCTCATAAGTGGTGCCATGTTGATTTCACTTGTGAGGTTCAGACCTGTCTTCGGACAGTTGACTAAACAACAACACCAGCAGAGAGGCTATTATAACTTATAACTTAATGAGGTCGGAAAGGACAGGTCATTCAAGAAACCTTTACGTAGAAGAGTGGTAATAGTTAATTGATGAGTAATATATGCGGAGCCACGGCGTAGCTCAGTCGACAGAGGCACTTGCCTTCTGAACCGGAGCTGCGCTCGGATGTGAGTTCGATTCCTGCTTGGGCTGATTACCTAGTTGGATTTTTTCCGAGGTTTTCTTCAACCGTAAGGCAAATATCAGGTAATCTATGGCGGATTCTCGACCTCATCTGGCCAAATATAATCTCGCTATCACCAATTTCATCGACGCTAAATAACCTGGTAGTTGACAAAGCGCCGTTAAATAACCAACTGAAATTTATATACGGTACTAATAAAAAAAACTGTAACCAAAATTTTTCTGGTAATTTTCGCTTTTACAAAAATAATTAGTGTTAGCATGTATAATGAACGGTCCTGAGACCGAGAATCGCATTTTTGAAATTTTTGTTTGTTATCTTTTCACGTGATAATGGCTGAACCGATTTGTACGAAAATTAGTATGTGAAGTATATTATGTACCACTTAGATCTTAGGCTATATGATATTTAAAATACTTTCTTTAAAACGGGGGTTATAAGCGGGACTGAAGTAAATAAATCGAAATGGCCTATCTCGTTATTATTGACTTTTTAGGATAAATTACAAAACAGAAGGTACTTTAAATAATGTTTCCTACAAGTTTTAATCTAGATAAAATTTTTATAGGACCTATATTTAATGAGATATCTGAGTTTTAAAATAACAATTCGCTTTATATCCGTGCCGCCTCAATCAAGCTGATATAATAAAATGAAAGCAAATGACTCTGCTATTATTATTTAATGTGACCTTGTCCAAGATACTCATTTAACACTTTTTAAATTTAATGAGTTTGTCCGAACGAGTAAAACTCATATTCAGGGACTATACACGGCAGATATATAATATGTTGCACAACATAACGTAACAAATCATAAAGCTACAGTCTGTGAAAAATATATAACATGACAAGAATTAAAGAAAGAAAATAAATAAGAACAGTAAGGTATCACTGAAGTTTTATGGAAAAAGAAGAAAAAGTTTCAACCCATCAAATAAATAAACCAACCTAGAATTAAAATAAATTAATCTTTCGGAATATCACTTCTATAATTGAACATCTCTCCGAAGGAAGAATGTAACATCAAATTATTTAATATTATTAGATATAAAAACTAATTTTGAAGCATACATTTATAAAAATAAATTATTGCTTTGAATACCAGAATAAACTTGTATCCTTTATTAATCAAATGGTTCTCCTAATAAAGATAGGACTAATGAAATATGCCCCTGAAATTATTTTCCTTTCTTCTGAGACATGAATTGCAGTTTTATTACTTACATCCTTATTTCGGGGAGTTCTTCAATTGCACATTTAGTTAAAATTCCATCTTTTTAAATTTCATTGTGTCAATAATAATAATAATAATAATAATAATAATAATAATAATAATAATAATCGACTGGCCTGAAGATTTCACGGAGACAGTGTTACTTCCAACACCGAAGAAAAATAATGCCAAGAAATGTAACGAGTTCAGGATTATCAGCCTGATATCACACTTGACGAAGATTCTTCTGCGAATACTGAATCGACTTTCATAGTCTAAGATGGAAGAACAGTTGGAAGAAGAGCAGTTTGGCTTCAGGAAGAGAAAAGGTACGAGAGATGCAATTGGACTGCTACGAACAATCGGCGAAAGATACCGAGAGAAGAATAAAGAACTTATGTAGTATTTGTGGGCCTAGAAAAGGTGTTTGACAGAGTGGATTGGAATAAACTGATGGGATCCTGAAGAAAATTGGCGTGGATTGGAAAGAGAGGAAGAGAGGAAGTAGGTGAAGAAAGAATGATGCTGAAACCGATCAGGAAGAGGAAAATGAATTGGCTGGGTCACTGGTTGAGAAGAAACTGCCTTCTGAAACATGCACTAGGAGAATTGGTGAACGGGAGAAGAGTTCGGAGCAGAAGAAGATGTAAGATGATAGACGACATTAAGATATATGGATCATATGAGGAAACAAAGAGGAAAGCAGAAAATAGGAAAGACTGGAGAATGCTGGGTTTGCAGTGAAAGTCCTGGCGTCGGTCAGAACACTATGAATGAATGAATTAATGAATGTCAATATTGTCATATTTTGAACAAAAAGTGGACGATAGAAATATAAATTGATATTGTGATCTTTATCTCTGACAAACCACACCAAAACTAGGAATGCCATATAATAATAATAATAATAATAATAATAATAATAATAATAATAATAATTATAATTATAATAGGGCCTAATAATAATAATCGACCAACTGACTGCTGGTCTCACGTCCACATGTCTCAGCAGAGATGAACGGAACAATGTTATGTTTTATTTAACGACGCTCGCAACTGCAGAGGTTATATCAGCGTCGCCGGATGTGCCGGAATTTTGTCCCGCAGCAGTTCTTTTACATGCCAGTAAATCTACTGACATGAGGCTGTCGCATTTAAGCACACTTAAATGCCATCGACCTGGCCCGGGATCGAACCCGCAACCTTGGGCATAGAAGACCAGCGCTATATCAACATGCCAACCAGGTCGACTGAGATGAACGGTCATCCAATCAGAACGAGGTATCGTGTGGTCAACATGATGATCACCCCAGCCGTTATAGGTGGTGTAGGGAGGAAGTACGCCGCTCGATACACTCGTTAAGGTCTTTCCTAAGAAAACCATGCCCTTCCAAACAAAAACTGAAATGATGCCCCTACCTAAGCATAATGCCTAAGAACACGACGCTATGGTGCGGGATCATTGTGTTTATGATAAATAAGAATATTTTCATTATATATTTGTACTTGAAGTAATTAACATTAAATGACTGTAGCCATATGTAAATATTATTTCTTATTTACGAATTCGAATAAACTATGATACAATGTCAGCAAGCAATTTTGTCATTATTTTTATTTAATTAAATTATTATTAAAATTATATTCGCGAAATAGTCTTATTAAATATCACGCAAAATTTCCATACCCTTTGGATAAATTCACAAATGATAAGTACTCTTGAATTTATTGACGAAATGAAAACCCCTTGAGATATAGCCTATGATAGTAAAGTATGTTATCTTATTATTTTGTCCTCAAAATGTTAACAAAATGAATTTAAAAAACGATTACTATTTTACGAATATAAAAGAGGAGCCCGTATTGGGGCTAACAGAGATAACCGTTACAATGTGATGTATCTGGAAAACTATCAATAATAATCAACAGTGACTATTACATTTAAAAATTGACATCACGGATATCGAGGAAGCCTTTGCCCCTACAGAGTTGAAAACGTACAAGCGCTTCTGAGTAGTTATATTATTTTCATTTATTTTAAAGCTTTTCATGAAGAAAGAAAAATTAAACTTAAACTTAAAAAAACTGGGTTAAAAATTCAACCAAAACAAAAAAGTAAAATTAATGAAAATCAACTACGACTCTATGAATTTTTTTAAGACAAATATTGGATTAATATTTTGAAACTGTGTTCTCAGTATGTTAAAAATGACAAATAAAAGAAACCTTTTTCTAAATTTGATTGTAGGCCAATGTCCACCTATTCCACAAAATACGTAACCTATTTGATAATTGGGAGATTTCTGCCGCTTTCTCAAATATCCCACATTGGATTGGATTCCGGATAATGCCGGTGCAAATCGCTTCCAGTTTGAATAAACAACCGGTTTATTTAATTCCACTCAGGCGTTCTCAATATTCTGGATTGTTGCAGCCATGTGTCAAGACATGAATCTTGTTCTGACTTACGCGTACAGCATTTGCAAATGAATCGCGCAGCTGCTCGTCAACCAACTTCAGGTTTCATTCTGGCGAGATCATGATCAAATTGTAGCCACTTCACAGTCATTCAAATGCTGAGTCTATGTTGTTACTTATCCCAATGTTCCCTAGACTAGTTCCATGGCGTTGTGTTTTAATAAAGTATGTATTTAGTCTATGTCGATGCCATAAATATGCAAAACTTTCATAGGGGAAAAAGTTCTCAGTTTCTCGAAGTTCGGTGTTTGACCCCCAGCTCTGTGTTACAGTAAATTACGCATACCTTTCCAAAAGTGACGTACGGCTGGAGGGGATTTTACAGATAAAAGAGGCAAAAAAGAGAGAGCAAAAGAGAAACAAAAATATTAATTTCAGTTATCTTCATCAAAAGATAAATTACATTAAAAATTATAATTCCTCCATCTAATGTTGGTGTAATTCTCTATCTTATATTTATTTTATTTATTATATTACTTTATGATTTAAAATATATTTTCATATATGAATCCATTAGATTCAACCCCCCTAAAGACCTTTTTTCCTTCATAATTGAGTTATGCCTACATATTGCTTACTGAGAATGAATTCTAATGATTTATATGGTTTGAATTCAAAAAGCCACTAAATTTATTGCAAAAAGTTTGTTAAAAGTCACTCTTAGATTGAGAATTCCCTCTCTTTGGAACCAGCACTATCAAAAATCCTTCAATTTGTGAAAGTGGATATAGCATATTTTGAATCTGTAGAATTCATATGAAGATAAATGCAACTAAGACTAGAGACCATGGTCAACGGAAGAAAAATAAAGAAGATAAACTTACGAATTCTAAACGAGATAGTAGAGCAAGTGGACAGCTTCAAGTACTTGGGTGTGTACTATAAACTGCTGCCAGGAAGCCAAAAGGAGGATAGCAATGGCCAAGGAAGCCTTTACAAAAAAAAAAAAGGAGCATCCTCTGCTGACCTCTGGAAAAATAATTAAGGAAGAGACTAGTGAAGTGCTTTATGTGGAGTGTGGCGTTGTATGGGGCAGAACCATGGACATTACGACGAAGTAAAGAGAAGCGTACAACAGCATTTGCAATGTGAATATGGAAAAGAATGGAACTTGTGAAGTGAGCAGACAGAATAGAAATGAAGCTATGTTGGAAAGAAAGGGTAAAGGAAGAATGATGCTGAAACTGATCAGGAAGAGGAATAGAAATTGGTTGGGTCACTAGCTGAGAAACTGCCTACTGAAGGATGCATTGGAAGGAATGGTGAACGGATGAAGAGTTCGGCGCAGAAGATGTCAGATGTTAGACGATATTAAGATAATATGGATCATATGTGGAGACTAAGAGGAAGGCAGAAAATAGGCAAGATTTGAGAAATCTGGGTTTGCAGTGAAAGACCTGTCCTTGGAATTAATGAATATGTAATATCATAGCCATTGGTTTTAATATTCAATATAGGATGTGAGAGTGTTAATATATTTTTCAATCTAATATTCAATTAGAACCTATAGTTTCAGTAATTTATTTCAATTCGACATGCCCACACATACACACATTATCCAAATGGGATATATATATATATATATATATATATATATATATATATATATATATATATATCCCATTTGGATGCTCCCGAATTTTAAAAACGTATCTGCAGAAAATGCTCTTTGCTTTACTGGCAAATACGTTCATCAAATTGCAGAACGCAAAAAATGAATTCGTAACAATGTGGTTTTCGTAAATTGCTGCGTTCGCATTTCACAGTCTAATAAAATCCACTCACACCCAGTGGTAACCTTATATAATTTGACAGATAAGCACAAAAATCTCACTATAGAGTGTTAATATATTTAAATAAACTACTTCAGTGTGGTAATGTTAAATTGTATTGCTTTTTCACTTTAATAGACTATTGTCGATCTTAGTGTGCATTATGTTCTGAAGTTATGAAGTGTTGAAAGAGTGCAATCAAGAATGAAGAATAAGAGGCTCATTGAAACGTCCCCAGAAAGAAATCCTGCATACGCTACAGCTGTCCAGTATACATTTTACGCAATGGCTAAAGAACGTACATTTTAAGTAGGGCCTACAGTTATGTCAAATAAATTTTCCGCTAAAATTGTATATACAATAAGTCACTGTTGGTGAAATAATTATTATGTCTAACACGTTTAAGTTATTCAAGTGGAATTAACTATCTGTAACGGCTCCAATGGGTATACTATTTATTTTCTCTTCTGAAGCCCGAATCGTAACGAATCTTCTAAACTCAACGATCTCTTCAATTGACTAGCAATAGGAAAAAAATCCAATAACAATTCTTTTGCATGTTAATATTTACATAATATATTCATAAAAATAATACAATTATTTAAATTTCAAGAATGTGATAAATGTGTTTTTTAGAAAGGAAATAGCTCCGTCACAGACTTTGCCACAACTTAAAATAACGCGATTATCTTGTAGCTGAAAATGCTGATTCTAGATGTAAATTGAGGGAAACACCGACCAGTATTGTAACATCTACAGTTGTACGTCATTTTATAAACATTATATCGAAAGAGAAACATATTGAGAGATTGCAAGTTCTATATGAAACTTGGTTATAAAAAAAACATCGGGAAAACGTTAGTCGGGAAATATTTTGCGGATTATTACTGTTCATCAGTGACGACTGGTTCATAAGGGCTGCAGAGCTGTAACTCCTCCAGTAATTTCGAGAAAAAATAAACTAAACAATTCCAATAACAATTATAATTGAGAAATAGGCACATACTTTAAATTTAAACTTCGCGCGAATCTCCATTGCTAAACGGAACAGCGAGCGACCGGTGTCCTGTTTGAAAGTTGCGTGGTAGCGTGACCGTGAGCAAGGCTTGGTGGAAGAGACAGCGGGCATGTACAGTAGATCCTAGCCATAGACTAGAGTTCTCAGCACAAGTGACATGATATTTCCAAGGAGATCCATCGTGAAACATAGATAGTAAATATAGCCTACTGTATTTTCCAGAAGTTAAATGTATAGTTTATTTCAGAAGTAACTAATAAAGAAAACTGAAGCGAACAGTTAGAAAGGACGGAACCAAAAATACATACATAGGCTACATACATACATACATACATACATGCATACATACATACATACATACATACATACATAAGTGTTCTGTCTAAGGGCAGGTCTTTCACTGCAAACCCAGCATTCTCCAGTTTTTCCTATTTTCTGCCTTCCTCTTAGTCTCCGCATTAGTTTTTCTTGGAAAGGACAAATGCGGTAGCTTCCCGTTGCTTTTCGCACACCACTCTCTTTTTCGTATCTTGAAAGATACCAGGGGGCTCCAGCGTGAAGGTGACGAGAGTGGATTTGACTAATTAGGCCCTTCGGACTTCACCAAAATTTACCGCAAGGGTTAAATATCAGTTCTATCAGGGTTTTTGACCCGATCAGAGATCGGGAAATCAGAATTAGCCTTTATCCCCCGACCAAAAATAATCATCTTTATTATCGACGCAGAAATTTTGAAGTGGGAATAGGGAAAGAAACAATTCATAATTTTATTCTTGGAAACAAGAGAAAGAAAACGTAATTTAACGTAAAAAAGACATTATTATTATTATTATTATTATTATTATTATTATTATTATTATTATTATTATTGTTAAGAACGTAACTTACAAAACCATACAAGTAAATTACCTACATTGAGATTTTTAGTTGGTTAACGACGTTGTAACTGTACTTGGTTATTTAGCGTCGATGGAATTGGTGATAACGAAATGGTATTTGGCGAGATGAGACCAGGATTCGCCATAGATTACCTTAAATTTGCCTTAAGGTTGGAGAAAACCCAGAAAAGAAACCAAACCAGGTAATCAGCCCAAGCGAGAATCGAACTCGGATACCTACACTGAAAGACTACCTATTTCTGGATATTGTCGTCTACATAATTTTAATAATAATTATTATTATTATTGGTTTTCGCATATTAAAAACACATTTTGTTTTGAATGACCTTGCTAATTTTTATTTCTCCAAGTAAGGTATCAGGGAAGACAGAGAGTGCACATGCTTCTTTCTAATAGACATTGCTGTATATTTTATGACTGTTAGAATTTTATTTAATTTGATTACAAAATTGTTTCTTTTCTCAATTTTCAATTTTCGTAAACAGTTGTATGATAATTTTAGTGCATATACGCAATTCTGTTATGATATCCTTCTAGCAATTTCTACACATTTCATAACTGTCTTCCTTCACGAATTGTATTGTCAAGTGCCTTAAATTATGTAGTTTCATTTATGTATAACTGTTATTGTTATTATTAAAGCGGTAGCAAATATACAAATATAGATAATCAATATAATGTATCTGCGTATAAGTATTCATAGATCTATAATTATAATAATAGTATATTATGAAACAAGTTTATAATGTTTATTTTATTGTTTTATTGGGTTATTTTACGACGCTTTATCAACATCTAGGTTATTTAGCGTCTGAATGAAATGAAGGTGATAATGCCGGTGAAATGAATCCGGGGTCCAGCACCGAAAGTTACCCAGCATTTGCTCGTATTGGGTTGAGGGAAAACCCCGGAAAAAACCTCAACCAGGTAACTTGCCCCTACCGGGATTCGAACCCTGGCCACCTGGTTTCGCGGCCAGACGTGCTGACAGTTAGTCCACAGGTGTGGACTTATAATGTTATAGGCCTACTTTATGACGATTCAATTTTTAGGGAACGAGCGAAGGCAGTTATTTTTTGCACGACAGCATTATAAAACAATTAATAAAGAAATAACATCAGATTTGTAATGATGGGTAGTTTGATATCATGGTCTATAAAGAAAGAGGTTGCTATGACAACAATGATGTGTTAAATTTAATATTATAGCATGGAAAATCATTTCATAATGTTAACTTTGACGTTTAAGTTGGCATGGTAATATTTTTACGACTGTAGTTTAATAACGTGGCATACAATGCACGATTTTGACTAACGATAATAGTAATATGCGTTACAAGAGCGGTATGTTGAAGTTTTCATGTTCGAGAAAAAGTTTGAAAAAGCGAAACGTAGTTGAGCTTTTTTAATTTCCGAGAATTGAAAGAAAACATACCGCTCGTGTATCGTACATTATTTTGTGCGAAGATCGTTTATTACATAGGCCTACCTGAAAGAGGAATTTCTAATTAGTTGCAATGAAATCTCCATCTTGGTTTCTGTTCAATGACGGCAAATTTTCAAAACAAAAATATCTATCTTCAACATTGTTGCTTTAAAATGCTTTCTGTATTTACTATACTCCAGCAGGCCGTGATATAAGTCTGTCTTTTTTTTTCCCCAGTCTATAAATGCGAACTTAAAACAAACTGCTTCCTTAATGTTACATGCATCACGAATGCAGTAACTTTAGTAGAGTTATAGAGTTTACTTAATTTTTGCAAATATTTAAAAACAATAATTAACAGTGCAATTTAGGTGAAATTGCAGTGGTGAGTTTCCAATTTATAATTATTACTATATTGAACGTCTCTAAAAATAATATGTTAAAAGCCTAAAGCAGTAAAATGAATATGTCACTTAAGCGGTAAGAAGAGGGAAATTGTTATGTGTGTTAGGTTGGGAATACTGAATGTGGAATTTTAGACTTGCCGCCCTTTGGTTTTATGCGAAAACCAAGCAAATACACACTATCTCGCACAAAGAGTGTTTATAATGCTGATGTACAGAAAAGCATATTTTAAAACGCTATCCTCTTGTCTCCTTACGATTGTATTTCGATTCGCCACTCAAGATTTATAGCCTAAGTGAAAAATATGTATATAATCAAAATAATTGTTTATGTACTTACGAAATTTAATTTGTTGAGTTACAGTGTCTTCCAGTAATATAAGCTTATATTTAATTCATATTATTTTCTTTTTGCATCATTTATAATCATTATAATGCGAACATGATCACCAGAGACTTACTTTCCATTAGTGAGAAAAGAGTTGATTTGGATTTCCCTAAAGGTTTATTGTACCTTTGCCATCAAGCAATGAGAACGAGAATAAAAAAACTACTCGTTGTTCTGCTACAAATGACCAAGACCGATTAAGAAATTCCGAACATAACGTTGACTCTGATAAGCTACCATTTCGTCTTCCCCTCTTTAAATCATTTTAGTTTATGCCTATCGGGTATGTCTCGAAATATTTTTAATTTACCTGATAACTTTGAACGTTCGCCGCGCTAATTTAGGAAAAGATTCTTTATTGATATATAACATGAAGTTCCCTCTATTTGCGTGACATTCCTACCGAGTTTCATAAAAATCTGCTTACTGATTCGAAGGCTATTAGAGGAAAATACTGGATAATATATAAACACGCAAACACACAATTTTGCATGACACTTCTTACAACTTTTTCTTGTGGGGAATATCAGATGACAATTAGAGTATTCAAAAACCTTATGTGAGATCATGCGATTTTAACTGACGTGAAATTAGTTAAAAATTATTACTCATCGTGTACTTATAAAATGCACTATGAGAATTTTCCAGGGCTTGTATTACACACAGTAGGCCTACTACAACCTAAAGCACGTCGGTTAAGTTCTCTGTGTCGTTTAATATCTGTAAAGCAGCTGCTCAGTTCCTTACGAAACAATTCTCCGGAATAACAATTGAATGCAACGATGCGTTTTGCATACGCCATATTCTTCAGTGTGGCTGCATTCAGACACGAATTCTCAGTTTTTAAGAAATGTTATACCCCCATTAGTAATACAATTTTTCTTACTTTCTCGTTCTCTTCATTTGGTTCGTTGCCATGGTACTTTATTGATCGGAGTTTAGGAAAATGTGGGTAAAGGAGGAGGCGACATTGAAATGTCATAAAATACGACCATGCCTTCGCTGCAACTCACTATTAATCTGGACAAAAACATTTATCTGCTCCATTTCTAGACTGGCTACGTAATGACACTAATATCTACGTTTAAGATAGTGATGTTTGTTAGGAGTAGTTGTGAATAGTAAGAAGTGGACTGAGATGTCGTCTCAAGAACATCTGAGATTTGCAACTGTTCTTAGCACACAATACACAAAGTTAATATCACCACGTATCTATTAGGTCATGAAGTATTATTTTGTTCGAATGGGTTAATAAGATTGTATTGATGAATATTCCACGTGAAACATAATATTTTTATGCAGAAAATGTAATTTTACTGGATTGTGTCACTTAATAAATTTCAGTAAAATATTCGGAGAGAAGTAAATGAGAAAAATAATATCTCTTTCCTATTTTGGACAATATTAATTGAACTATATATATATATTTCACTAAAAGTCCCAGTTTCTTACATGTAGACAAAAATGTCTACATTTGTCCCTAACGCGTTCAGCTCCTTAGTTTGTACATTAAGCTGCGAAACTTACTGCTACATTTTATTATAAAATTTTCTTGCTCGACATAGGCCTATTATGTGCCATGAAAAAATAGTTACTTTCAGATAATAAAAAGTTTAATTTCATGCTTTACCATTCCTGTTAAAATATGTGCACAAATTCACCCAAAATGTCATATATTCTTATAAAAAATGTATTATAATGAATATATTTGTGAATAGCACAGATACGAATATTCGAACTTTAGTACTTTCTATTATAAACTTTTATTGAGTTAAGATTTTAAAAAATCTAGAATGGTGAATTATTACTGTGCTAAATTCACTTATCGAAATATAATAATTATCTTGAATGATTAGGAAGTCAAGAAGAAAATGAAATTTGAGCTCTTTTAGTTATAGTTGCTGCACTAACAGAAACAAATTATTTCCATTTCAAAACTGCTTTTTGCATATCCATACAATGTACGATATATAAATCTATATACTGAAATTAGCATAAAAGTAATAGCTAGAAAAATTATTGTCTTAATAAACATTATGACTAGTGTAACATCATGAAATTTCTTTTTAATTGGTTTATTTTACGACACTTTATCAACTGCTATGGTTAACTTGTGTCTGAATGAAATGAAGGTGATATGCCAGCGAAATGAGTCCAGGGTCCTGTGCCGAAAGTTATCCAGCATTTGCTTTTAATTGGTTAAGAGAAAACCTCTGAAAAACCTCAACCAGATAACTTGTCCCAAATAGAGTCTGAACCTAGGCCCGTTCGATCCACGATCAGGCATACTAACCGTTACTCCACAGCAGTGGATCCGATAAGGTGTAGCATTATGCTTGAAAATAAAGTACTCTAACATTGTGATCATGTTGAATTACCTGGTATTTGAGTTACATTACAATGAGTTTCATTATAAAAATAGAAAAAATTTGAACCCAGAAATATAAGAAATGTTATTCAAAATTTCACAAGTGCAATAAACCTCAGAACTTTAAAGTACAGTATATAGTACCTTTAAAGTCCCAACATTTCTTTATGATAACGAAATACCAACTTTTCGAAAACATGACTTATCAAGTTTACATATAGAAAAAAATAGTTTTCTCGTAAGAATGGGTGGATAAAATTTGTTAGCTAATTAAATAAAATACAAATTTCTGTAGAAACTAGCATTTACATCCACAAAAAATATAATTTGACATAACATGTTACAATAATGAATAAACACTAATTGTGCAGAAATTTCAAACTTAAGCTTTTCTTTTTTTTAAGTTTCTATGATATACGAATGACATCTAATTCAAATTTATAGAATATTATATTTTGCTTTTCATTTCAGTGCACACCACGACATTCCCTAATTTGTTTGATCTTTAATACTACATAAAAAGAAGTATAAGGATTCCACTTACCGACAAAGCAAGGATAGACGTTGCAACAGAAATATCACGATTGGAAGGCGATACCTTCCCGACGCATGCCGATAAAACCTGTGAAGCTGTTTGTCAAAAACCAGCAGGACCGGCCTTAGCCATTTCGACATCCTGAATAGAACTGGTTACAGCGTCTCATCAACTTCCTCAGACACTCCCCTTTCATTTCATGTTATTGTGAAGTATTTCTATGTTTTCCATTGTATAAATATGAATTCCTTACTAGTTTTTTCTCCATATTTTGTTCCCAGGATGTCAATTTAATATGTTAAATAAAACTGCAATTGTTTTCTATTCTAATAATCCGAGAAAGATTTTAATAAAGTATTTATCGATGTTGTATGAACTACGCAACTAGAGAGATAGTGTGTTAACAATAACAGTCCCAAGATTCGCCATAGTATTGCCTGATATTCGCTTTAGAATTGCAGAAGAATTCAATTACGTAATGAGTAAAAGCGGGATTCAAAACCACGCCTGAGCGCAGTCTCAGAAGACGAACTCCACTTGCTACCCTTCCTGACTATTTGACTATTTGCATAATAATTTGCATATATTTGTATTAATTTATTTATGAATTAATTATGAAGACTGATGGTCAAGATCACTCAACAGCAATAAAGCAGAAATATTATAAACTACCGAAGATTTATTATTAATTTTAAAACACTATTCTATTCAGGGAAACTGAGGTGAAAATTTTGTGATAATTCGGCAATATTCTCGTTAGTAGAAACAGAATTTATCTTGAAGCGGATTATATAAGTCGTGAGTAGAGAAGAAAATTTTGCCATGAAATTTATTTTGACAAAATATGAAATAAATATATGAATGCTAAAATATCTTCGTTCCTAAACAATTTGGAACAGGTTTACATCATTATTTACAAAATAAGCCTTTATATACTAAAAGTCGTCTATATATTTAATACACTATCAAGTCAAATATAATAAATCTGTATAAATTAAACAGTTTGTCAGCATCCTCAAATCCTTATCTGAATGTAAGAACTTAGTAACTGAATTTTTTGCAGTGAAGAGAACAAATAAAAAAGTTATTACATTGTCTGAACTCGACACTGGTTAGGATTTCCAATATAACAGAAGTAACTTTTCAATATTCTCTGATAAAAATTACAGCTTCTGCCACGTCATATTATTATTTTATACGATGGAAAATCTATGAAGTTGTATAAAGAGGAAAAATTAAGTACAAAGCAAAATTGATGGTCGGAACCAGTTTAATCATTAATTTAAACATATAAAGGTAGACATCGCAACACAGAAAATACTTTCATTGGATTCGAAAGAATGAGCAAAGGTAGAATAGAAACCACTTTTTCGTTTTGGCTTCTCCAATTCATTATCCTTTAGTCTAAAAGGGTAATTTTGATATTTGCTTGCTCTTAGAAATCATGGAATGTTGGTGATAATGGGTGACTTGCGTTTTCAGGTATTACCTTGGAAAACATCTCAATTGTATCTTTGTAATATCTTGAAAGTCGGGTTCGATAGCAGTTATACATAAAAATTAACAAATCGTGCAAAATATGTAAAACAATACCAACATTTTTATGAACAATGAAAACTTAACCAAAATTTTATGAAATATGAATTTTTGGCATCAATTGCATTATACAGATCATGAATCGTGGAAGTCCTTGTTCCCATACCACTAGCAGAAATGGTTCAGTATACGCGTATGAAACTTCCATATTTGCTTGTTTCTAGTCGTAATACTTCAAAATAAAATGATGCATCGTAATTTTGTCTTCTTTTTATTAAAAAAAAAGAAATAATTAAACAGTTTTCTTAGTGACTTTCAGAATATGAGTCGTAGTTACTTTGGGTGATAAGGCCGCCACAAATTTATAAAAAAAAAAAAAGTGGTATACAGGACAATTACAAATGATTAATCAAGTTTTAAGTCAAATATTTGCGAAAACTATGGATGCAATATGTTTGTGCTAATCACGAATCAAAAGAAAAACTCTGGAAGTTTACTTTTCCATTGTTGTAGCTCTGACGCATGTAGACAGACGGCAGAACAAGCATAGTTTCCAAATGGTGTCTATGCAGCAGAAAGTGTCCGCAGTTTTTAAATATGAGAAGTCATTTTGCTTTGATACCGTACAGCGTGCGTTCCGGAGACAATACCCTGGAACTTCACCGCCAGGTCATCAAAGCATTCTGCGATGGCATCGTCAATGTAAGGCAAATGGTACCGTGAGTGAAGGTAAAAGCAGTGGACGCCCAAGAGTTTCTAATGAAACAGTGGAGCGAATGAGGCGAGTTTCATTCGCAGCACTCAGAAATCAACATACCGCCCCATTGGCACACTGAAGTGCGTCGCTACCTGAACACATAACTCCTTCGACGTTAGATTGGGTAGTGCGCTGAAGATGACTTAGCGTTGTTACAGTGGCCTTCTAGATCCCCCGACCTAACGGTTTGTGATTTTTTTTGTCTGGGAGTATGTAAAATACATAGTGTACGTGCCACCACTACCAGCAACTTTGGTTGAACTCAAGGATCGCATTACAGATGCATTTACAACCATTACTAGGGATATGCTACTGCGCGTATGGGACGAACTTCAATATCGCATCAATGAGTGTCATGTAACGAGAGGAAGCCACATCGAACACTTGTGAAGGTGTGTCCGAAACTTGGACAGTTTCTGTTTATTGTGATGTATTATACATTATTCTAAGTGTTATATTTTTTCTTTATGTAGCTGCTTAAAACCTGATGAATCATTTGTAATTGCCCTGTATTATGAGGCCTAATGAATTCTATTCAACGATTTAATGTCAGACAGCCTCATCTTCTAGCCCACAAGTCTACACTTGGAGTATCTTTAATGAAATCCTATCCTGTGCACGAATTTTCTAAGGATATGGTCCTCAATCAGTAGGTCCATCATAATCCTCAGTCGGTCATTTTTCTGGCCAAAAATTTCTCTATAATATCCTTACAGTGTGATTCAATTATTCCCTTTCTATGTTTCAGACGCATAGGGGGTATCAGGTGTTCTGACTCCATTTACTTCTTCGCTAAGAGCACGTCAGATTTTCAACTCCCCCTTCCCTTCAAAAAAGGTTCTGGTTCAACAGGAATATTTCTAGCCGCGTCCCTTGCCAGTCAATCGACTCTCTCATTTCCGTCCTGCCCTTGTGACCAAGCACTAAATGAGTATCATCCCATTCCATTTCGACAATTCAGCAAGATTCTTTCAGCAATTACCGGTCAAGTAGAAGCACAAATGATTCGATGAGAAAGCTCTAAAAGTCAGCTCATTGTCTAAATAGAGTCAGATCTCTAGAGATGTACAGATTCATTACAAATTATCACTTAGGTTTATATTGCAATGAACTTTGAAAACTTCTAAGATTGAACTTAATGTATTTTCCAGATAGCTTCCCATTAACTTCAGAGCATGAATTTTAAAACATTGATGAAGTAATGGAAAGAATGCCAAGAGGAACCGAATTATTCGGGAAAAACCTGCACCCATGCCTATTTTGCTTACTACAAACTATTTTAATTGGACTATCTATATATGACCACATTTTGGTAGAAATGGTCCATTTTGGGAAATATGTAGCCTATATTGAGTACTTATGCGTGTGGACACGATAATTTGTATATTGTGCCACCATATTTTTTTTCAATTTTCGTACGAAAGTAAAATAAGACATTGTACAAATCAGAACTTACTAAATACTACTGCGGACGTACTTTACTAAGTAGTGCGAATGTTATTAATGTAATTTTTTCGAAGTCAGTACTTGATATTCAAATTGCTTTATGATGATCTACTCAGGATTTGGTCGTTAACAGTCCGTTCAAAGGGACACTGAAGAATATAAATAATTTGAAACGGCTTATCTCAAATCTTTATACAATAGATAAATTGACACGGCTTAACCCTATTGCAATTTTGGAAATGTTCAATACTTTGTACAGTATGTGTGTATGAGAGAGCGGTAGATGAAAGTACTTCTACATTCAGACCATGGTTCACCAACAGTGCTGAGATTTATATGCACTAAAAGTCTAAAATAAACATGCAAACACGTACTGAAATTTTTTTAAATATGCACTTATGTAGGCCTATATATACATTTAAAATTAAAGACCTGACACACTATCCCTGGTATAAACTTCTGAAAAATTCAAAACATTGCTCGTATAATAGGAAATGTTCAAATTACAGGCTTTTTAAAGAAATAAATGAATGTAATATTTAGTACTAATTTAATCAAAATCATTTTGTGGAGGGGAGCCCATTTTATATAATGAGTTTATAAAATTTGGGAAAAATATATTTTACAAATTTTCTACTTGTTTTATTTAGTCAGCTGTCCGAAGGCAGGTCTGAACCTCACAAGTTACATCAAGAGGCAACTAGGCCAGGAGATAAAGGGTAGAGTGGCAAGTTCCTTTCCCCCTCCATTGCCTACATCGCTGACTAGCTACATATTACACTAGTCAGACTTCAGATGCATACCAACAATTGTTCTTCCTCTGACACATATTGTCAAGTGAGATGTACTGCCTGATAATAGATGTATATATCAGCCAGAACCTCAATCAGAGAATATTTTCTACTTATAACATATTTATTCTATCAGAAAACATATTTCTACTCTTAAAGACGTCTTTTCACATCGCACGAAGCTAGGGGGCGAAGTTTAGTCTCGTGACATGCTGGGGTTAATGAGGAGGTAAGTCTGAGAAACATTTCCTTCATATCAGAAAGCAGGTTGAAGGCTGATCGGAGGAGTGGGGCAACTCCATATCCAAGAATAATAAGCTGAGAATTATGTCCTTCATATCAGGGCGCAGGTTGAAGGCTGGTCGGAGGAGTGGAACAACACTATATCCAAGAGTAATAAGTCTGAGAAGCATGTTCTTCATATCAAGAAGCAGCTTGAAGTCTGGTCGGAGGAGTGGAACAACACTATATCCAAGAGTAATAAGTCTGAGAAGCATGTTCTTCATATCAAGAAGCAGCTTGAAGTCTGGTCGGAGGAGTGGAACAACACTATATGAAGCATGTTCTTCATATCAAGAAGCAGCTTGAAGGCTGGTCGGAGAAGTGGAACAATACTATATCCAAGAGTAATAAGTCTGAGAAGCATATCCTTATCAAGAAGTAGGTTCAAAGCTACGCCGTATCCAAAAGTAATCCGCAGCAGTAGTGCCTGTTTTTCTATTAGTAGTAGTAGTAGTGGTAGTAGCGATTAAGGGTCCGTTTTCCGGGTCAGGAGCGGCATGAAACCAAGAGTAAAGGCATATAATACCGTTACGAAGTGTCCTCGAATTTAATCGGTTAATGACCAATGCATATCGTCCCATATGAGGAAACAGAAGGAAGTGACGATGCAGTCATACCAAGTCATACTCAATTCTGTCCTGACTTCATGTTGTCACCTCTGATGTGTACGACTAACGCCACGTTTTTCCTCTTTGTTATTACGAGAACAATTTATTGCATCTGTATTCTGTTTAAGTGATTTTCATTTCTATTTCTAGCAGAAATATTTATAATCATATTCGTATATCATTTCAAATTTTATCCATTATCGCACAACACTCGATCGACTCTTCTTAAACAATGTATTAATACTTTTCGCATTTCAAGTATCAATGACGTACCCAGGATTTCTTCCTTGGTGAGAAGTTAATTCGGTTTTTTGTGCCTAATTATGAAATTACATAGATTCTCGTTGCATTTAACCGCATTCAAGATTTTAAACGTCTTAATGTGACTGTTTCTTTACTAGGTTTCATTCTTATGTAATTTTATTATCAGGGATTACAAAATAAATATTTTTGGTTGAAAACAATAATATTAATATTCTCTTTTCATTAAGATGTGATGGCATGACATGATGGAAGCGAAGGGATTACAGCATGGTGACTGGAAAAATGGACATGGAAAAAGAAAATTTAAATTATATAAATGTTGGGAATAGGAAGATATATTATACAGAGTGATTCAAAATTCCGAGGATATAGACAAACTCCGTTGTTAGTGCAGATAGCGAAAAATAGAAAAGGGGGAATGTTGTCGGATATGTAGTTTTGAATCTAACGTGCTTGAATTTCCAATAATACGTATCTAAGCTCGCTAGAACTAGGAGAAAAGCCACTAATTTGGCAAAACTGGGATTGGCGGATGTGTCGTACTAATGTACAGTCACAGTATAGTAATACAGTCACGAAGCTCAATACGTAGGGAATCTGCATCCTTAGATAGCTGCTAACCACTAGGATCGCTACTATCGCCTCATCACAGACAATGCTAAATAGTACCGGCACAGCCTATTGTTCCTAGTACCCTCAACAATTCAAGCTTCGTGACTGTATATACTAGACTGTGATACAGTCTCAACAGTGTATTCTACGTTGAAAATTCAAACGCATTAAATTGAAAAATAACTACTTCCAACAACTTCCCCTTCTTTACATTTTTCGCTTTCTGCATTAATAACGGTGTTTGTCTATGTCGCCGGACTTTTGAATCACTCTGTATTTACATTTAGAACCTGTATGTTATACTTTTATTAAGACTATTTTAATGCATAATTTTTCCGAACACACTGCTGAACATAATACTGAAGGCTACTGAAATAGTAGCCTATTATATTGATGTAAATTATTGAAACAAAAACTGAATATCACAGTACCTTGCAATAATGCATGAACACCGTCACATTCATGTTTAAACCAATCGCTATAATATTGATATGATATATGTGGACACATTCTTATTAATGATAAAGCAATAACAAAATACAGAAGAAAGAAAGAATACCATGAATATGATACTGGATTATAGGTATTTTTGAGCATTCTTGAAGAATGACCTTAACCCAATGTCCAACTAACGAGCCTCCTATCTTATAGCCTTGGTTTCAGTAACCCCTCCATCCAACTGGTTCGTTAATACAGGGTGTATCTAAATTCAATACTCAAACTTATAGGGATGGTACAAGAGACCAAAACAAGCGTTTTTTTTTTTGTTGAATGACCATGGGACGGAAATTGAATGACAAAACCAGAAACTGTACTATCGTCTCGTCGGGTTGAGTTTTGTCAATGGTATCTGCAAAGATGCCCTATGGAACCTAGTTTTGACGGTTTGTGTTGTTCACCGACGAAGCATTGTTTAAACGAGATGGAATAGTCAATTTACACAAGTGACATTTGTGGGCAGATGAAAATCCTAACGCCAGCTTCATCCGTTCCCACCAACAACAATTTGCTGTCACATCTGGGCAGGTATTGTTGGGGATAATTTGATTGGGCCGTACATGCTTCCATTACGTCTCAATAGTGGTCTGTACTTGCGGTTCCTGGAGAATGCATTGCCCGAGCTCCTCCAAGACGTTCCTCTTGACATTCGACGTGAGTTGTGGTTTCAACATGACGGTGCAACTCTTCATTCCTGTCGTCCAGCCCGAGAACATTTGAACCGCAGATTCAGTGAGCAGTGGATTGGCCGCGGTGGACCCGTTGGATGGCCTGCTCGTTCTCCCGATCTCAACCCACTTGACATTTTTGTGTGGGAGCCTTGGAGAGCCTGGTGTACGAGATTCTAATTAAATAGGATGAAGAGCTAGTTGCATGGGTGCTTGCAGCTTCTGACGCTCTACAGCACATGCCTGGAATCTTTGAACGTATACGACAGGCAATGGCACGTCGTTGCAGAGTTTGTATTGACGCAGGAGGATGCGCTTTTGAACATTTTTTGTAAATGTTTATTAATTGATCGGTTTGGAAGTAAATCCCGAAAAGACAAAGTATATGATTATGTCTCGTGACCAGAATATTGTACGAAATGGAAATATAAAAATTGGAGATTTATCCTTCGAAGGGGTGGAAAAATTCAAATATCTTGGAGCAACAGTAACAAATATAAATGACACTCGGGAGGAAATTAAACGCAGAATAAATATGGGAAATGTGTATTATTATTCGGTTGAGAAGCTTTTATCATCTAGTCTGCTGTCAAAAAATCTGAAAGTCAGAATTTATAAAACAGTTATATTACCGGTTGTTCTGTATGGTTGTGAAACTTGGACTCTCACTTTGAGGGAGGAACATAGGTTAAGGGTGTTTGAGAATAAGGTGCTTAGGAAAATATTTGGGGCTAAGCGGGATGAAGTTACAGGAGAATGGAGAAAGTTACACAACACAGAACTGCACGCATTGTATTCTTCACCTGACATAATTAGGAACATTAAATCCAGACGTTTGAGATGGGCAGGGCATGTAGCACGTATGGGCGAATCCAGAAAAGCATATAGAGTGTTAGTTGGGAGACCGGAGGGAAAAAGACCTTTGGGGAGGCCGAGACGTAGATGGGAGGATAATATTAAAATGGATTTGAGGGAGGTGGGATATGATGATAGAGACTGGATTAATCTTGCACAGGATAGGGACCGATGGCGGCTTATGTGAGGGCGGCAATGAACCTTCGGGTTCCTTAAAAGCCATTTGTAAGTAAGTAAGTTTATTAATTGAAATGGTTTTGAGGAATGAGTGTCATAAGTAACGTTACAACTGTATTCTTTATTCCTTGCAGTACAGTGCAGTTTCTGGCTTTGTCACTCAATAATTAGTTTCTGACCCATGGTCATTTAACGGTTTGTTTTGGTCTCTTTTATCATCCTTAAAAGTCTGAATATTGAATTTAGGTACACTCTGTATATGTAGGTAATCAACTCGCGCCTAGCTTATGATCCCATAAATTTTTATTCGTCAAAAATGCAAGCGCAACCTATAACAATAAATAATTCTGAGAGTAGAAAGCTTTTAGCCCTTTACCGTTAATGCTATATGGTAAAATTATAACTAATAGTTAAATAATTATAACTCTTAGTATTCAACGGGGTTTATGAACTGCTTGGAAAATCAAAGAATTCTTCAGTTTAGTTAGCTGGGACAGAGGATCGAAACACGGACTTCCCGAATACGAAGCAGACCATTACTGTACTCTAATGTTAAGTTTGTGTGTAACGCTTCCTTATGTCACGTAAGAGAGTATGATGGCGACAAAATTCCATTATCGATATTCTAAAACAGTTCATGTGATTCATGTAGTTTTCCCTTTTCTAGTGGTAAGCAATACAAATATTGTTAACAATTCTACAAATAAGAAAACAATTTCATGAGTATAACCCTTTCTGTTTTATTAAATGTTTTACGTATTTCGTAACAATATTAATATAACGAATGTTATCCCCATTTCAGTGGCGTGGTGTGCACTTCAGTCGTAAAAGCAAACACAACTTCTACAAATGCACCCCATCCAAAGTCAAATGATCAAACCAACTAACTACAAATACTGTAGGAAATCATACAATTAACCATTGTGGCTCAAGCCTTTCAGCCAAGCTGTCCGGGCTCGATCCCCGACCAGGTCGTGGTGGGTAAAGTAGACGTTGCACAAGGTTTTCCTAGGGGTTCTCCCGTTTCCCTCTATCAACCCACCAACAATCTCCGCCTTTCCCTCATTTTATCTATCATCTACAATAGTAAAAAATAGGCTGGGGTGAAGTCTTGGAGGTAGTACTGGTTTCCGATGCTGATGTAAGAAGGGCTTGGGGACCCGGGCCCTGGAGCTTATCAAGTACTCTTTCGCCTGAGGTTCGGACCTGGCTGTGTCAGAGTTGAGACAGGATGGCCCACCTGTTATCATCAGATTTTCGCATACTATCTAGGCCACTTCTGAACTTGGACAGCCATCGCATATAAAGGGCGCACAATGGGTCAAAACAAGCCTATTTTTTTCTAAGTGCATGGATCTATTCTGTTCCTGGTCCGGCCCTCAAATCGAAGCTAATATAAATTTGACATGCATAGTTTAACTCATTAACATAATTTGGAGTAATTTCAATGCTCCTTGGATTTTTCAGCAACATGAGCTTCAAATTGCAATTTTCTGCAAACTTTAAATTTTCAGTTGTTTCCTTTTTGAACTGGCCCTTCGATATGCATTTAAATAAAAGCAAACTTTGGAGTCGCATGTCGGGAATTTAGGCGGCGAGGAAGTTGGCCCATCCCTATCAGTCCAATTTCTTGGGAAGGTTACATCCAAAAACGTTTTAACATTTCGATGGAAGTATGGTGGAACACCATCCTGCTTAAAATTTTAAACCTGGCGGAAATTGTGAAGACCAAAGTTCTCCAGCGTATCAAGATACGTGATTTACGCGGGCTTCTAGCAAATGATTCACGCACCTGATCCACAATAATTTCGGCTACATGCTTTTTAGAAGTTTCCCTGTCTTTGAAATCAAGCTTTCATTATCTCGTAGAATTCTATCCCACTCATAAATGGATTTGCGTGTAGGAGGATCCACATTCCATTCCCTCCGTATGCGCCGCTGAACAACACGCATAACTGAATTCAATTCTGCAAACCAGAGCACGCATTGAACTTTTTGCTGTACCGTCCACATCTCTATTGACAAGGAAATAGACTGATAAATGCAAATTTTCGAAGCATTTCACACAACAATGGCCATGGAAAAGGTATGAAACGAAATCTTGGAGAATTTTTCTATTGATTGAGCTTTATCTTAAGGAATTATGATATTTTATTTATTTTATTTTAATAGATTATTTTTACGACGCTTTATCAACATCTTAGGTTATTTAGCGTCTGAATGAGATGGTGATAATGCCGGTGAAATGAGTCCGGGGTCCAGCACCGAAAGTTACCTAGCATTTGCTCATATTGGGTTAAGGGAAAACCCCGGAAAAAACACCTCAACCAGGTAAGTTGCCCCGACCGGGAATCGAACCCGGGCCACCTGGTTTCGCAGCCAGACGCGCTAACCGTTACTCCACAAGTATGGACGAATTATAATATACGGTTGTGAAATTACAAGCTATTATTTCTGTATATTGTTAGTGTGGATATGGTGTTGGCGATACAAGGGCGTGTGCATTGAAACAGAACCGAGGAAAAGTTAGGAAAGACGAGACGATGTCGAGTCTTTTCTATTCCAGAGATTCCGTTATGCACTTAACACGTGTGTATTGCATACTAATTTTTGTTGCACGATCATATTATTAGAATTGCAAATATTTTATAATTTTTACGATATGTTTGCATTGAAAATGTTGAACAAATTTATTTTTCAAGGAATTTGCATATTGCCTCATTGTCGGCCAGGTAAGTAAGTAACCCCGAGAATAGATCTAGAGTTTGTTGATACTCGGTCAGTTTGTCAATATAATTGTTTTATTACAGGAGTATTATTTTTCTAAAAAAGATTAGTAAAAGTTGGTGTTGTAATAGGTGTAACCGATACATCATAGCAGCTAAGATGACTGAAAGCGATGATTCTGATATGTCCGTGGACAAAAATATTGAAATGTTATGGAAAAGTGGTTGCAATTCATTGGTAGGCCTACTGTAATGCCCTGTAACACCATTAGTGCTGTTATGTGTTTCAACAATAATACATTTCTCTAGCAACAAGTCCGGAAATCCAAATAACAAGGCCTATCGTCAATAGTGGTAAGTACAGTACGATCATTTAGTCCTGACAGTAGCCGGCAATGTGCGCCTGGGTCACGCGAGTCCATTTAGTTACGCCAAGGGGTGTCTGGGTTAGTCAGTCACTTGCCTTCAGAGCGATCGGATGTCATGCGTGAGGTAGAGACGTATGTTTCCAGTACAGTTAAGCTGTACTGCATTCCTTCACTGACGGTTCGCCCTTATCTCTACTCTGGAGCTCTCCCCAGTACTCCTATTACTTTCCCTCTTTCGCGTCGTCGAGCTGTCAGAACTAAATAATCGGTCTGTACAGTAAAAACACAGTCTAATATATACAGTCACGAAGCTCAATACGTAGGGACTATGCATCCATAGATAATTGCTAACCACTAGGATCGCTATTATCGCCTCATCACAGACAACGCGAAATAGTACCGGCACAGTCTATTGTTCCTAGTACCCTCAACAACTCAAGCTTCGTGACTGTTGTAAAAGATACTATCGTGTAAAACTATATAGAAGAACTAAGTTTTTCTTATTTTGTGGGTTGATTTCTTTCTGCAGACTGTCACCCATAGTTTTCATGAAGCCGTTTAATAAACGCATAGTGTAATATTAGTTTCTTGTATTTTGGCATAGAAAATTCTCTTCAGAATAATGTATGGTTTTCATGATCCATAAAATGTAACATGGCGCATTATATGTGTGATACACACATGATGCGCTTGGGTTTTTTTCTCTTTGCGACTGATGTTTGTTGCCGAGCTAGTGAACTTATCCAGAAACCGGAAAAGAAAGTTTTCAATCGATAGTCAATCTGGTGAGAATGAGCTTACAAACGAACATGGAGAAGTACAAGCTGATCCCTAATGAACACTGCTTGAAGTGGGAGAGGCCGAGAGCAAAGCCGGGTACCTGCGGATTCGATCTGAAGCTACAGCACCTTATCACAAAAGAAATGGAGTGTCGTCGATCTTTCTCCAGGGAAGGATAGTGTGTTGTCATTGTCACCACTTCCATTACAGTAGTTGTGGTATTGCCGCCTAATAGCCGTTTTTGGACTTAAATAAGTCGATGCGTGTCGAAACCTACTAAGATTCAGCCACAATAAACTCAAGAGATGAATTCTCAACGAGGGGAATATGGTACAGTTCGATCTCGGATGTAGCTTGTGGGAGTTTGGTGTACAAAATGTCATTGATAACGTGTCCCCACACTATTTCGGTTTCATCCGTCATTTTCATTAGAATTTAAAAAATTGTAGTATTAAATAAAAATCGCTTACGCCTATTAGTCTTATTACTCTATTTATTTAACATCCATTTCAAAGTACCGAAGATTTTCAGAAGTAAAGAGACGGTAACCTGTCAATATGGAAAAATGGCAGTATTTGGAGAAAATCAGTCTCGCACAATATTTATGCATAACAAATCTAAAAAAAATTCAGACTATTTCTATTTCATCCGTCATTTTCACTAGAGTTTCAAAAATTGTAGTATTCAATAAAAGTCTCTTAGGCTTATTACTATTTATTTAACATCCATTTCAAACTACCGAACATTTTCAGAAGTGAAGAGACGGTAGCCTGTCAATATGGAAAAATGGCAGTATTTGGAAAAATCAGTCTCACACAAGATTTATGCGTAACAAATCTAAAAAAATTCAGACTATTTCTGTTTCATCCGTCATTTTCATCAGAGTTTCAAAAATTGTAGTATTCAATAAAAGTCTCTTAGGCTTATTAGTCTTATTACTATTTATTTAACATCCATTTCAAACTACCGAACATTTTCAGAAGTGAAGAGACGGTAACCTGTCAATATGCAAAATTGGCAGTATTTGGAGAAAATCAGTTTCACACAAGATTTATGCATAACAAATGTAACAAAATCTACTTTCGAGCAATATCATAAGCTGACTATGCTGGCCCTGGAATCGAAATCAGCCTCTAACAGGAATTAGTACCAAAAAGTTTTCCTTGGGAGTGGCATCCCTATTGCTACTAATGCCAATTGACTACAACGATGCAGTGGACGTTTTAACTTACCGCTGTCCTGCGGGCTTCTATGGTCTGTAATATGGAAAACTTCAACTTCTTAATCTGACTAAGAAATACTGGACCAATACGTAAAGCAATGCCAAATACCTAAGTCTGTTCGCTCTTAGTTTGGGTCCTAATGTAATCATTAACATGTGTCAGTGACCATAAGACATTCTACTCACAGAAAGGTAGTGCACGTCTAAATTCACGTACAAATGGAAAACCACTTATTGATCTAGTGCAGCATTTTTCAGTCTTTTTCGACATGATCACACTGAAATTGTAATTTAAAATCCCGCGGCACACTCATGTTATCTAAACCAGTAGTTCCTAATAACTAGAGGGGAATTATGTCATAAAATAAGTAAAATGTAATATTTTTAAAGGTTGGTTCAGAGTGATACTTGTGGCGGAGAAGGTTGCAGTTGGGGTTTTTCTCGGGGTTCTCCCGTTTCCCCATATTAAACATTTACATTATAATGTCAACATTTCTCCATTCCATCATTCCATAACATTCCCCGAACGCCGGCTAGCGTCGAGTGGAGGGGGCTGGCCTAGGGACGAATGGGGTTAGCCGCTAAGAACTTGGATAATCAGCCAACCTTAGTGTAGTCAGCAAGTGTGGGTTTGGGAATGCGCCTAGATTGAGGGTCAACGCAATAGAAACTAATAAGATCACAGTAATAGATTGTAGTGCTTCCTACCTTAAATATATAAACTTAATTCAATTCAAGATTTCTACTATATTTTAAACCTACTGGTCTAGTAACATCGTCTGCGCGTCAGTAATTCTCTTCTCTGCATTATGTTTACTGGATGTTGACTTGGGCCGCGTTCGCTGAAAGTTGACTCCCGGCGCCGGAGAGAATTTTTCTCCGTTTCATTACTCTTTCGTCGTATGATGACGCAGAATATCTGCATGGAAATATCATATGTACTTCGGTACATTAAAATAATATATATTATATGCGTAAATCACGAAGTGATTTAAGACGGCGCTTATTCCGTCGGATCCCGGCCAACTAGTCACTCATAACGAGTGCACCTCAGCACATGTGTGGACTTCAGTCCTACGTTCATAGACATCTATAACGTAGTGCAGAGGGCGGCCACTAGAGGGAACCCAAGAGTTGGAACTTAATCTGAGACGATTCTGTCCGACGCCGGGGTGGGTATCCGGTGTGACTTAGTGGATAAAGCATCAGCACGTAGAGCTGAAAACCCGGGTTCAAATCCCGGCGCCGGAGAGAATTTTTCTCCGTTGCATTACTATTTCATCTTGTGTACAGACTTTTTAGTACTATTTTCACTTTTACATTTTTTAAATTTTGCTACGATAACCTTTACTTTCATTTTCTCGCGGCACACCGATTGAAAATTGTGTATAGGGCTGATTTTTAGCGAATGGATACAATTAGTTTGTTTACATTAGGACCCATTCTAAAAGTGAACGGAGCGTAGGTCCAAATACCCTATCCTGTAAGTTGTGCTTATCGAAAGCTCTAATAAAACTACAGTATAATACTGCTTAACAGAAACGATAAAATAAAAATATATAGGTATGTCGCGTTTTTGGACCATGACACGATAAAATAAAAATGTCGTATTTTTGGACCATAACACGTACTTTAAGAAACTGTCTAAAACATAATTGCGTCTTATGTTCCGAAGGTGTCTCAGTGCATGTTTGAGACAGCTACCATTTTGTTCTCACCCCAGAACAAGGTTACAAATAAGAATGAATACCCTTTAAGTAATGCAGTAGGTAGGGAAGTGTGCCTTCCACACTCTCAATAATTCACTTGTCTTAAGAAAAGAAAAGAAAAACACTGATCACTTTATGTGAAATAATCTTCATATAAGGTATTTAGGGCCGGAAATTCATGCCCTAAAACTAATTAATATGCACACAAATAAACACTTAAAAGTGCAAAATATGTGAGTAAATATGCACTAATAAATGAAGAGAAATTACGTTTCCTGTAACAGTAGAAATGCTAATGAATATGAACTTACATTGTTCCTTAATGGTTGAAGCAGAGGTGGTTCCGTTGTCTAAAATCAGTGAGGAGTTGCAGTTCACAAACCAATGCGTGGCTGACGTTTTCAGTTAAGAAACTGCGTCTGTTGTCTCTGAAGATGCTTTTGTATCGTGAAAACTTCTTTCCACGTCATACAATGTTATTAGGAAGTATTTAAATTACATTAATAAAGTTGTTTCAGAGATAGAGATAGGCCTAAATCTTTTGGTGTGATGGAGGATTTTCCTTCGAGAATGCCTCTAACTGTTAGTATTCAGAATTTTCTAAAATAATATTAATCCTTTTCCTTTACTTTCTGTCTTACATTACCGGGAAATGAACTCAGATTAGATTTAATTTCTTAAAAAGTGGCTAGCGACACATGTAAGGGAGTGCCAACAGTTTGCAGTCAGGTGATTGCTTTCGGTAAACCGAAAAAATAAACGTAAATTAATAAACGATTCCCTTTCAATTCATTATTTGCTAGTATAGGTATAAATAAACGCAGAATTACTCGAGTCTAACAAATTAACCACCTTTTTAACTGTTTATAGATGTTGAGAATAATATAAGGCTCCATGGAGCCACGTTTCCCATCGGATTAATAATGGTGCAGGTGGAAAAGAAATGCTAGGTGCTATTGATCTACATAACTGAATTCTTCAATGGGGATTTACAGCAAAAAAATGTTCTTTATGGAGGCATGCAAGTCATTTACCTAGCACCACGATGTTTGAGTGTTCGTATTTCATCACGGTGATCCACACATTCTGATCTTTAAGTTCACGAGGGGAAAAATCATATAAATCTTATAAATACGTCTTATAGGTCTTAAAGTATTGAAAATATTATTCAGTTATAAAAATGACTACCTCTGATTGAGGTTCTGGCTGATATGTACATCTATTATCAGGCACTACATCTCACTTGACAATATGTCAGAGAAAGAATAATTCTTTGTATACATCTGAAGTCTGATTAGTGTAATATGTTACTAGTTAGCAATGTGTGGAAATGGAAGGGGAAAAGAACTGATCACCCTACCCCATTATCTCCTGGCTCATGAGTGATGCCTTAATGGTATCACTTATGAGGTTCAAACCTGTCTTCTTACAGTTGACTAAACAACATAAAAATGTCGAAAATATGTACTTTATGCAACATAAAACCATGCTTAATAAACTCACAAATTGATAATTCGCAATTATAGATACCGTTATGTGCACACATAGAGATAAAAGTATGCAAATGCATGAATTTCCGGGCCTTAATTTAATAAATTGCATGCTTTTGCTTTACACTGTTATACGTATTAATATTGCAGAGTCTCTTCCGTTCGCTGCCCATGGATTATCCGGAAAAAAAAAAACGTTATTCGAAACGACTCTGCCCTCTTTAGTTCGGATAAACGGGGCTCTACTACTTAGTTTGCAACCCTGCTTTCTCCATTTTCTAACAAAGCAAGTTATGGTACTGGGTGTCTCATTTAAGCCGTTCGTTTTTGTTAAGGCAGCCCAAATATCAGTCCAGACATGTGGAGGTATTTAATAGTTTCACAGGCGAAATCAAGAGTGTATATTAGCATCCATGTGAATGTCTTCGTATGATAATTTTATGTTAAGCATATGCAGTCAATTTTTTTATTATTATTTATTTTCTTTCGGCTTTTCAACGTTTCTTATAGTCGCGTTTACAATGGATAGTGTTTTATTGAATCATTTGCTCTTCTTATAATCCCTATATATCTCTCTCAGATTATTTTTTTCTTTCATTCGGAATGATTAACGGACATAATAAAAAAGCACCCTTAAAGAAAAGACAGCATATAGTTTAACACAATTTATTATTTAATTTAAAAATATTTTGAGCGACACTACCATGAGAACGTCACAACCTGGGTAGACCAAGAAAAAGATTGGGTTCAGACTGTGACAGGCCATATGGTCTACAACAGGCCTGCACAAGGTTTGCGTTCTCCGAGCAGGCCCACAGCTCTTGAGCGGAATGCAGATATTAGCTGCGCTCTGTATAAGGGTGGACTGGAAGAAGGAGTGATCTCGTACTATTACGAGTGTTTATGAAATGAATTCCCGTTCAGTGTTTGCAAAACTATCTTGGATTATTATTAATTAATAAAGAAATATTTATTTTACAGAAATAATAGAAATTCTATAGCTACTTAAATGTACAATATCATTTTGTTATATTTTTATTTATCAGTATATCAAAACGAGGTTTTATGCTGTTGGCAGCTGAAAGGAACAGTAGCCTACTGATCGTAATGAAACATCAGTTACAGATATTCGATGTCTGCCTTTGTTAAAGTTGATTATAGAAAACAGTTGCTCACAAATATAAATGTTGAGTCAAACATAGCAATCATTTTCACAGCCAGCCTGTGTAGTCGTGGATATTATTGCTAATGTTTAGTCTTGTAAAACTCAACCAGACCAGTAGTATTATTCAAACGATCTTTAGCCCTTAGGTCACATTGAAGATCAAAGTTCGAGCTGTAAATCGTTAAATGTTAAATGTTACGTTCCGTCTTTAGATTCCTCCATACTGTACTGTAGCAGTAGGTAAGCAACGTGAAACATTTACTGAGAATAGGCCTACACACTGCACTCCATTAGATAACTGAGTGGTCATTCCCTCTCCTCTACCTATAGCAAATCTATGTCATTCTGACGTATCTTCCTCTCCGTTTCGGCGAGCGGTAAACACAGTTCTCCCGCTCGGAAGGAGCGCGCGCGCTCGTTGAGCGCTGTTTGTGCAGGTATGGTCTACAACAGCGGTTCCCAAACTTTTTCAGCCACGGAGCCCTTTTTGAAGCAAAAGTTTCTCGTGGAGCCCTAGAAATGTTTACTTTTTAGTTTTATCTGTCTACGTTCTATGAAGCATATTTCACACGATACATAAACGGAAGTATAAATAAAGGAAACAATAGTAAAGAAGTACTGGATATAATTTATTTAAATCTACAAGATGATATTAACATGTAGTTAAGATATTTAAAATATGTTACAATGTTACATGTACACCCGAAGTTAATGTGAAGAATGTGCCTGTTTTTTGCGACAGAGTTTGTCAATGTCCGGTGTCATAGAAGTCAGTTGAAGACGTATATCGTCTTCTGTGTCCAAACAAGTTCGATATTTTGTTTTTGTAGCCGTGTACCTCGAAAAGGTCGTTTCACTGAGGTACACAGTACCAAAAGGCAGTGAGAGAAATTTAGCTTTTGAACTTAATATCAAAAGATCCTCCACTAACTTAGCCCAAAATTTGGGAAATGGTTTGCTTTTAAATTATGCCTGACAGTGGCTGTTCGAAACCATGTCTATAAGGACCTCATATCTGAAGCACTGAGGGCTGCTGGTTTTGACATCACTAGAAATGGATCTACAATCCACTCATATTTCTTTAGAATCGATTCCTGAGTGTCCCTTCGAAAGTATGAATTCATATTTTAAAGCAAATTGTCAAGGTGTTCTTTCATTATTGCTATGAATGAGATATTCATTGTTATGTTATTTTCTTCTATAAAATTTTAAGTCAATGAGAAAAGTAAGATCCTTATTGTCGACGCTTTCTATGTAGAACGCTATATTTTTCTTCAGTGCGACAATTTCGTCATCAGCATCGAATATAGTCTTCCGTTTACCTTATATGTATGTGCTGAATTCATTTTTGAAAAAGTCTGCCAAGTAACATAATTTGTACGACCATTCTTGAACATTCAAATAATCTGCCAGCAAACTGTTCTGGTAATTTAAAAGTGAATAAACTTCCGTTCGAAGTTCATGTAATCGGGACAACGCTTTACCGCGCGACAACCATAGCACTTCTGTGTGTGATATTAGTCTAGACATCGGATTTTTAGGCACTAAAAATTGCAGTTTTAGGCGCCTAAAATAAGCTCAAAATTTGTAAAATTAGGCTCTATTTTAATGAAAATAGGCATTTTAGGCACATCAAGCTATCATACTTATTTCTTTCACTGAAACTTTTAGTTATACACTAAAATACGCACAAAAAAGTATGTTTAAACATTAAAAAAGAATACTATATTATATTTATAAACAGAGCTGCACAAATTTAATATATTGAAACTAATGAAATAATGATTATTGATATCAAGATTACTCATTTTAAGTTATTGAAATTCAGTTCCATGCTCAGACTTTATTATAATTATCTGCACAGTACACCACCAGAATTTTTTCTAAATTCTCCACAGTTAACCTTTGCCTTTTGTCACTGAGAATCATTTTGAAAGCAGAAAAACTTCTTTCAACCGAAACTGATGTGAGAGGCGCAAATTTTAAATTGGGTACAATAGAAACATCAATACTTACTGGAACATTTACACTTTCCCCCGATATCACTCTTGATACTTTTTCCAACAATGAAAATCCTACATTCTTATTTAATACGTTGTCCCACTTATTTTTAACTTTTTTCCCAGTTTCGCCCAAAGCAGAATGTATGTTCACTTGAGCTTCCTTTACTATTGTTATTTGGCTACAAAGAGATTGTTTTTCACGTTCTAATTGTTCAATGCTTGCAGGTATGAAAGAAAAGTTTGATGTTATGTAGGCAATATCGTTTTTCACTCGTGAGTCATTCAGACAATCTTTCACTGCTTTCACACACGCTGCACTATCAATTTCAGGTAATTTATCAATAACTGTGACCATTTCTCTAAAATACTTAGAATAATACACCACTGACTGAATCCAGGTTCCCCATCGTGTAACAACCGGCTGAGGTGGGAGTGGGATATCTGGAAAGTTCTCTCTGAATATTGAAATCCTGGATGGGGCTTTGCAAAAACATTTTTTTTTTGTGTTAGAAATAAACGAATTGACAAGAGGAAATTCATTCCGGATTGTTTCAGAAACCCTGTGAAGGCCATGTGCTAGACAGGTTACATGCGTGAGGTTAGGATAAAATGTTTTAAGAAGTGGAGCTGCAGCAACCATGTATGAGGCAGTATCAGTACAAAACAACAGAACTTCAGAATCGTCTATATTATCTGAGTATAAAGACTGTAGGCCTTTATTTACAAAATAAGCAATGGCTTAGCTATTCACTTTCGAAAGTTCCTTAACACATACGAGGTGTGGAATCGAAGGTCCATCAGGACCAAGTTTTCCTACTACCATATTTGCTATATACCTATTCATAGGATCTGAGGTTTCATCCACAGAGATCCATATGTAAGAATCACCTATATACTCCCGAATGGAAGCTAAAGTTTCATTGTATATTCTGTCTAAGTAATTTTTTCTTACGGTCGACTGAGATGGGATATTTTGTTTGCAGTATTTTTGTAAAAACTGTCTTAAAACCGGATTTTCAATTGCATTCCAGGGAATGTTAGCAGTAACAAACGCTCTGGTTAAATCAGCATAGAAATTGCTGCTGAGATTGGATGAAGTAGGCTGTGTTAGTAAAGTTTGTTGCAGTTGATTTTTCTGCTGAGCTTTAGCCTTATGAGCCGCTCCTTGCACATGCTGCTTTAGGTGGCACTTCTTTTCTTGCGAAATCTAAAAATGTAAAGTATACTGAATTAAAATAAAATCCTAATTGTTGTATTGCCGTATTTCTATCACAAAGTTAGTGGGTTCGAACAATCAAAATTTTAATGACCTGCAAATACTTTAACTATCGGAATTTAAAAGGTTAAAGTGTAGTGGTCTTAAAAAGAATTATACCTCTGGATAGCTCAGTCAATGTATAAATATTATAGGCCTACTCATTAAAATTAATAGAATTTATATATTTCAACTATTGTTACATACCTGTTTGCTACAAATCTTGCAGAATATTATTTTTCCATCATACGTGAATTTTGAATATTCTGTTAGCCATTGCCGGATCAATGTAGATTTTGCACTTATATTTTTCGGCATTATCGCGTTAAACTTCACAGGAAAACGTCCTACCGCTCAAAACTTCTCAACACAAATAAGGTGAGGGAAAGAGCAACTGTTAACGAGCATTCAAATGAACCGTTGTTATTGAGATTCAATTGGACAAAAATACAAAGTTCCACTTATTGTTGCATTTCCTGGTAGTGTTAACACTAGGAGGGCCATTCTTTTAAATATTTTGTAACGGTTTACCCTACTAATTCGCAATTTTACGACTTTTCATAAATATTTCAAAAACACTCTTTCTCCAAAAATTGTGATTTTATGACACTCTGAAGGGCAGTACAGCTAATCGGTTTCAGACCGAAAACAGTCATTTTTATAGTATAGTATATCTCTGAATCGGTAGCAGCACATGTTGTGATTGTTGCCTGCTTCAAAACTAAGGTTGGTTCTTTGTTGGCAGTTATGCCTCCAAACATGTTAAATTCGGTGAAATCTATTGCGAGTGTCGTGAGATTCAAAACATTTTGTTTCCTTTATCAGTGGTTTCATGGCCGGTGTGAAGCAAACTTTCCACTTTTTAAATGCCTTAAATTTCGCAGTGAATGCATGTATAAATTATAAAAAGTAAGAGTAAAATGCGAAACTTTACAGTGAGTTAGGCATTTTTAGGCGAATATTAACAAATTAGGCTCTAATAACCGTTTTAGGGCATTTTAGGGCACTATAAAACTCTTTGAATACCTTTCAATTTCTATGAAACACAAATATTAATAATTATTTTTACTTTTCTCCTAAAGAAACAAAATAGGCATTTGCCCTAGAATCCGATGTCTGGATATTACTAACAATGACTTGTGTATGCTACCCATATCTTCACACAGGATTTTAAGTAGCCTACACTGCGAAGGTCGTGCCTTAACAAAGTTGATAATTTTGACGGCGTTGTCTAGTACCTGCTTTAACCCATATCTGCCTACTGTTGCATTTCGCAACATTCTGCATTAATTATTGTTCTGCAAAAATGCAAAGAAATGAATTACAAAATTAACTTTTATTTCATTGTTGTGTATACTAGAAGAATCGTCCATACCTGTGGAGTAACGATCAGCGCGTCTGGCTGCGAAACCAGGTGGCCCGGGTTCGAATCCCGGTCGGGGCAAGTTATCTGGTTGAGGTTTTTCCGGGGTTTTCCCTCAGCCCAACACGAGCAAATGCTGGGTAACTTTCGGTGCTGGACCCCGGACTCATTTCACCGTCATTACCACCTTCATATCATTCAGACGCTAAATAACCTAGATGTTGATACAGCGTCGTAAAATAACCCAATAAAATAAAATAAAACTAGAAGAATCAAAGGAGCCTGCAGGACAATAATTAACTTCCATTTAAGTTTCATGTGTCGGTGCGAGAGATGTAAATTTTCAAGTCAGAGTACTGGCATATCCGCACACACCATGTCGAAGAAAATGTATTATTTTGTTTTTACTTTATATCATATATATGTAAATATTCGCTTACAACGTACTAAAATAGTTGTATTTGCATATTATTGCAGACTTACATGACAGCCTTCCTCTATATTGCGTCCCCGCCCTGCTAAATTGTAATGTTGCGTTTTCGCAACACTAAGCACATACAATGTCATTTCTATGTTATCTTGAAGACTGAATACGAAGCAAATCGTAGACTGCTTTCAGGTACTACAGAAAGTATTGATGTGTACATAAGTCCTCCGGAAGCCCATTTTTTATTTTAGTAGGTTATTTTACGACGCTTTATCAACATCTCAGGTTATTTAGCGTTTGAATAAGATGGTGATATTGCCGGTGAAATGAGTCCGGGGTCTAACACCGAAAGTTACCCAGCATTTACTCATATTGGGTTGAGGGAGAACCCTGAAAAACCTCAACCAGGTAACTTGCCCCGACCGGAAATCGAACCCGGTCCACCTGGTTTCGTGGCCAGACACGCTAACTGTTACTCCACAGGTGTTGACTCCGGACGTCCGTAATGATATAGATGAAGATAGTGCAGATGAAGATATAGGAGGAACATTCAGCAACTTGAATTCACATCAACTTTGTGCTGATGGAGAATTAGTGTTTCAGTCTCAACATGAGGACGTTTTGATAATTTCTGATACCGGTCAACTTCCAACAGCATGCTATGTGCATTCAGATCAAGCTGTAGTGACTACTGAGACAGAGAATGTAATGTAATTAGTCAACGTGGTGAGAAAAAGATGTTCGCGATGAGGGGATGATTCCTTATTTTGGGCGTCATAGCCTAGGGGAAAACCAATACGATTTGGCTATAAAGTCTAGTGTACAAATTTCAAACTTGGTTAGTTCGTTGATTTTGACATTTACCAGGATGCTAAAAGTCAACAGACTAATTACAAAGCAGATCATGGCCTTGGAAGTGGAGTATTACTGCAGTTTGTGAACACTCTATCTAAATACATTGAAAAGAACATACTTCCTCATCACATTCTTGCAGACATCTTTGAAGACAATGAACGCATTTACAGAAATGAGAGTGGGACTAATAGGTACCATAAGGGGAAATAAAATTGACTACTAAGATATATCTGCTTAGTCATGTCACTGACATGAAGAAAAGATACACAGGCTCATATGACGTATGTACAGATTTGAGTACGCCCTTGGTAATTTGTTGATGGAATAACAATGTTACCATGGTGTCTAATTGTGAAGGCATAGAATCACTTGCAAATGCATCTCGCTATTCAACTTCTCAAAATAAGACAGTGCAGATTTGACAACACTTTTAGGTAAAAACTTACAATTCAAATATGGGTAGCATGGATATAATGGATCAAAACGTATTCAGCTATAGAACCAGCGTCCATTCAAAGAAATGGTGCTGGCCTACTTACATCTGGATTCTGAATGTGTCACTGCAAAATGATTGGCACCTTCACAGAAGATCCACTAGTGCCACTGGTTCTGATACACTATACCTATTGGAATTCAGAAGGAACGTATCTATTACAATACTGGAAGATTCTGCCAACCAAGAAGTAACACTGATCCTGTGAAGACACCTATGGCCAGCAGTGTTTCCTTGGGCTCTCGATTTGACAATATGAGTCACTACATTTCGTCACAGAATAGGAGGACAAGGTGCGCTATGTGCAAATCTGTGACAATGAAGAAATGCGCAAAATGTGAAGTTTTCCGCCATGAAAAATGCTTTCTTGCTTTTCATGTAAAATTAACTGTTATAAAAGAGCAACTGGATTCAAAAAAATAGTTTCGTGATTTTTGTGCTAGAGTGTAGTCTCACTTTTGGCACTGTTTGTACATCTTTTACTGAATTTGAATATTATGTTAGAGTTAAATCTTAATAATCTTGATTGACAATTATTTGTGAGGTTTAATTTATAAAATTATATATATAAGTCATACATGTTACATTTTATGTCATTTCAATACGTTCTGTGACCTGCTTAATTTAAAGCAATATTGGTATCGAATGTGCTTAGTGTTGCGTTTTTGCAACATGCCTCTACACAGTAACAAAGGACACAAACACAATTTCGTTGATAGAAGGTTACTCCTTGGATATATATAAAATATAATTAGTAAAATTATGAAAATATTCAACAAAGAAAGTTATGGGCATAAATAGGTTAATAACGCTGGCATTTTTTCGTTGCGAGGACATGTTAGTGTAGTACACAGTGACTACTTGTTCAGTTTTTAAAACTTTCTTGATCTTTGTAACAGCGCCAGCAACAGGACCTACCATGGTCTTTGCGCCATCTGTGCACACGTCAATGCAATTGTTCCACGGTATCGAGTTTTCAATGAAGAAGAAAAATGTTCAATACCGCTTGTAGAGGATGGTAATGGCTGCAGAACAAAATATTTCATGAAAGAACCTGAAGATTCATACCGCACAAACATCATTAACATAGCTAATCCGGCAAAGGCAGTGGATTTGTCAAGTTGTAACGAAAATTTCGTTTAACTGATACGGGAAATCATGATATTTTTTACGTCTTTTCATAGATTCTGGATTAGATTATGCACAGTGTTATTTGATAAGGGCACACTGGAAATCAAGTTTGCAGTTTTTCATCCACCATGCACTTCACTACCTTCACTAATAGTGGTTTCATAAGAGTTTCAGCAAGGTGAGGTTTACCAGCAAGAGCCTGGTTATGACTAGCCAAGTACGACGTTTTCAGTGCTTTCTCGTTGTTTTGTTTTTACACGAGGTAAAATTTTGTCTGAACTGCATGGAGTTCGTCACTTTTTCTTTTGAAGTAGTCTGCAGTTTTATTTGTGAATTTTTTAATTGAGAAATACCGTCTAAGCTTGGCAGGGAACATAGAACGATTGGGAAAAACTTTGGTACATATCACACACTGTGGATGTTCATCAGCAAACTCAGTGAATCCCATGTCCAAATATAAATCACAATATTTTCGTTTTGTTACTTTCAATACCTCTACACTAGGCATCGTAGACTCTGAGACAGGATCATGTTCAACATATTCCGAACTCAATTCTAATGAATTCGCATTATCATCTTTGAAAGTAAGGTTGACTGAGCGCTGGTTGATGGTTAATGACTCCTAGGAAGCCCGTCTTAAGCCACAGTTCCGGATCAACGAAAGTTTAGCTAACACATCTGCTATCAAATTAACATGCAGGTATACAGTATATATATTTTTTGAGGTAACGTAACAGTCAATAGATTGTAGATTCCACGAACCACGAATAACAAACGCTGCCTGCCCAGTATATAACAAATGAAATAAATTTCGAGAATCATTGAGTACTTGGCAAGCAAGAAAGATCGAGATAGTTCCAGTGACGAGTAGATCTAATATTAATGCTTCCATGTAGCAAGAAGAACGCAAACTACTTTCTCAGAAAGTATTTTTCGCTTGATGGAAGTAGTTTCCGTTTTCCCCGCTAGAGACTAGATGGAATTAGCCATTTTTGTGATCTTCCTAATTTCCGCGAACGGAGCCCCTGAGAATCATTCGGGGAGCCCTAAGGGCTCCGCGGAGCACACTTTGGGAACCGCTGGTCTACAACATACCACACTGAAACTCGCATGGAGTTGTACCATGTTGACGTATTCTGCTTACTGGAACATGTTATATTCCATTTTTCTCTCACTATCTATTTAATTCCTTGTAGAAAACTTTCTCAATAGATGTTACGGCTGATCCATTTGGACGATCTTGCGCTTTAGAATTCCCGAAATAATTTTTATGCTCTTGAATGTGTAAAAGCTCCTTTTGATTAAGCACTTGTCACTGGAAGGTCATAATGAAGTTAACAAGCTTCGATCAGTGGCGGCTATTTAGTTAGAGTCGCTGGGCCATGGCACTACCAGAATAAAACTCTGCTAATTTCAGTAATTCTGAAAACTGCTAGGAATATTTGCATGATTGAACAAACGGTACTCACTTTGCACCAGCTTGCTTATTTGTGTAATTGTCAACTTTCTATCTACACTCCTTTCCATGCAATTTATGGAGGTCGCGGATTTGTAGCCTCCCAGAGCAACACGAGTCATTCGCTTTAGAACTAAGTTGTAATGTTAAGATTCAGGTGCTGTTAGTTATGAACGTTATGGTAGGTTAAATATTACATTCGTCTGGACAAAATAATGTAGTCACGAAGAAGATGAGACGTATGAAGTGAGTCGCGTGGAAAGCATTATACAGGATTGTTTCCGATCTCTGACAACGAATTTGAATAACGTCATGTGCGTCAGGAATCACACCGGTAACTGAATTGCGGGGAGAGGTGACAGACCAGTAGTGAGTGATTTCATAATCAGAGTGCACGATGTATCACAGTAGCAATTCCCAAGAAAATCGAGCCTTTTTGGAGGGGTACATAACAACTCTTTCCGATGCCAAGTACAGTTACATGAAAATCACAGGAGCCTGCAAAACACGTGGTTTCGTTATTTCCAAGAAAGGCATTTTGTGTGTACCTAATAAGACTGGAAAAGCTCGGATGGAATTAATTCCAGAGTGGAAAAAGCAAGCAAATCCACCCCCCCCATCACAAGTCGCCGCACCCCACGAGATGATACAGATTAATTCCATTCGAGCTTTACCAATCTTATTAAGTACACAAAAGATGCCTTTCTTGAAAGTAACGAAACCTCGTTTATTGCAGGCTTCATTTATTTTTACTTAACTGCACTTGGCATTGGAAAGGATCGTAATGTACCCCTCCCAAAAAGGCTCGATTTTCTTCGGAATTTCTACTGTGAGTCGCCGTGCACTCTGACTATGAGATCACTCACTACTGGTCTGTCACCTCGCGCCTCAGTTCAGCTGTCGTGTGATTCCTGACGCACATGACGTCATTCAAATTCGTTATCAGAGATCGGAAACAACTCTGTAGTTCTTTCTACACGTATTGTTTCAAGCATACTAATTGACCAAATAATAAAGAATCATTAATCTGATGTCCTTTATTACAAATAAACTCAACAGATTTTTCAATGTTTTTCCTCTGAAGGAAAAAAATCATTCACTTAAAACAATTTAAATCTTCAAAATATGTCACCTATTTTACATACATTATCAAACTTTGCGATTTCTTTGTTGAAAGAGTTTACTTCGCAGCCTGACAAATTATTTAAAACACTTTTGACCATAATATTGTGTTTGTTTTGTCTATTCACAGCCAACACTAAAATCGGGATTTTTTTTTTTTTTTTTCATTTTTATAGACGCCCTCTGGACCCTTCCTCAAAACGACTTCTGCACAAAAGCAGGAGGAAAGAAAACATTTTAAAGATATTTTTTTTTTGTACCAGATTCAAGGCTGGCTCAAATTGTAGGTTTTTTTGGCAGGGAAATGTCTTCGTGTAATTACCAACTCGTAAGATTTTTCTTACTTACTTACTTACTAACTTACTTAGGCTACTTATAAAAAGCTTTTAAGAAATCCGGAAGTTCATTGCCGCCCTCACATAAGCCCGTCATCGGTCCGCATCCTGAGCAAGATTAATCCATCATATCTCACCTCCCTCAAATTCATTTTAATATTATCTTCTCATCTACACCTTGGTCTTCCCAAAGGTCTTTTCCCCTCAGGTCTTCCAACTAACATTCTATATGCATTTCTAAATTCACCCATACGTGCCACTTACCCTGTCCATCTCAAACGTCTGGATTTAATGTTCCTAGTATTATGTCTGGTGAAGAATACAATGCGTGCAGTTCTGCGTTGTGCAACTTTCTCCATTCTCCTGTAACTTCATCCCTCTTAGCTCCAAATATTTTCCTAAGCACCTCATTCTCAAACACCCTTAACCTCTGTTCCTCTCTCAAAGTGAGAGTCCAAGTTTCACCCCATACAGAACAACCGGTAATATAACTACGGGGTGAAACGAGCGTTGAGGGACTTCCGCCGATTTTAACAAGACTTCTGACTTCTGTTGCATTCAAATAATTATAAAATACGATAATTTGGTCCAGGGAGCATCCGTTTTTGGTGCAAAGATAATTCGTCTGGCATGTTTCTTAATTGAAATGAACCTAAGTGGGTCGGTGTCTATTCCAAAATCGGCGGAAATCCCTCAACGCTCGTTTAACCTAACTACGGTTTTGTAAATTCTAACTTTCAGCTTTTTCTAGAGGAGACTGGATGTCAGTGGCGGCTCGTGATCATTTTTGTTGGTGGGGCCAGATATTCACAAATATTGCGCTATACGTTAAGTAATGCACCAATATTTTTTATTTCATTTTAGTTAATTGTTTCTGCTTAAAAATTAGTTCAGAACAATACAACTAAAACTACCACTTATTACTGCAGCACCGTCACATGCTTGATCTATGAGTTTATTTTCTAAATGGAAAGGTTGTAAACTTTATTTAGAACCCCGCTCAGAACGTTAGCCGTGCGGTTGTTTACCTCTTTGAAAGAAATAAACCTTTCCACAGGTTTACAACCTTTATATATATATATATATATATATATATATATATATATATATATATCAAAATAATAAACTGGCTTTTGCAGGTTATGTTGTTTCGTCAGCCTGCAAAACAACAAAATCTGTAGAATTAATGTTCTGTTTCTTATCTTCGATGTATACATCATATACTGTCTAATAATTCATTTTGTATAATGTGTAAAGTATATATTTAAAAACAGAATTACTGTTTAAGTATTCATCCAATACATTATCAAGACTGGCAACAAAAGACTTGTTAATCTAACAAATTTCCCCGATTTGCAGAGCCCTGATTTTCGTTCTGAACCCTCAGTTATAATAATTCATGAGTTCCGCAAAATACTAAAGAATCAATTACTCTTGCTAGTATATGTCTATTTTTGGTGACCTGTTCGTTGTGTTTCTGGATTGAAAATTTGACCGTGGAATCAATTTGTGCTGCGATATTACTGTCCCAAATACTGTAGTTTAAACTTACAAGCTTTTTCTAAATGTATTGCACTTTCTTCTTGTTTTTAGATGCGCTCCCTTAAATGTTTTAGATCTTTGCAACCTGTCCACGTCCACAGTCCCTCGCCACCAAACAATAGACAATAGAAACAAAATAAACTTTGTTTTTCGTCACTTACAGTTCTTGTAAACTTCTTTGTAAACCACGAGTTGAAGAAAGTTCTCCTTTTCATACCACCCGCCTGTGTAAAACTGAAGTCATTAGGTTGATGTGTGCCTAGTCGTTTAACTTCAAGTTTATCTTCTAATTTTAACAAAGAAAACGATGTTTTAATAGATAATCCACTTTATTCGTGTTTTCACACTTCGCTAGCATGCACTATTCAAAGTTCACACGGACACTTCTAAAATTAACCTACTGTTCAGTGGCACTGCAACTCACAGTACAACAAAAAACTGCGACTGTCGCTTCCGTCCGGCAGACAGGCCAGGTCGTAGGGCCCCAATGAAAAGCATTATATTCGTGACGGTAACTTGGTAAAACTTCGTGAATTTCCGTCGATAGCGAACATTGCATACCTCGTATCATGGCAGTTGAGCGCTAAAGCGATTCAAGTTGTGGAGTCCTTTGACGTGTGCCCAAGCTCACAATATTCAGTGTCATACAATCTTTGACGTTTCATTGAAACATATTGCGCCATGTTATGAAATTTACTGAAACAATTATGAATCCAGTACACTGTCCTGAACAAAATTTGAAAAGAAAATTGCTGGGGAACGAAATATTGGTGGAGCACGGCCCCGGTGTCCCCTAAGGACGGACCGCCCCTGCTGGATGTTAAAAGTTTCTCAACCGAATAATAACAGGCATACGCCATATTAATTCTTCGTTTAATTTTCTCTCGAGTGTCATTTATATTTTTTTTATTGCTACAAGGTACTTGAATTTTTCCACCTTTTCAGGGGATAAATTTCCAATTTTTATACAGTATTTCCATTTCGGTCACGAGACATATGTTAATCATATACTTTATCTTTTCGAGCTTCACTTCCAAACCTATCTCCTTACTTGCTTCAAGTAAAATTCCCGTCTTTTTTCTAATCGTTTGTGGATTGACTCCTAACATATTCACGTCATTCCGCATAAACAAGCAGCTGATGTAACCCGTTCAATTCCAAACTCTCTCTGTTATCCTGGACTTTCTAATGGTATAGCACAAGCTTTTTCTAATGTACCTAACTAAATAAAATTAATGTTGAATAAGAGATTGATATTGCTTTATTATTGCCAAAAATAATTAATAATCTTCAAAGTAAATTGATACGTCGCGTCGTGCGAATTCTGACGATGCCGCTGTTTGCATCCTTCAATCCTCCAGTCGACCTGGTTGGCGAGTTGGTATAGCGCTGGCCTTCTATGCCCAAGGTTGCGGGTTCGATCCCGGGCCAGGCCGATGGCATTTAAGTGTGCTTAAATGCGACAGGCTCATGTCAGTAGATTTACTGGCATGTAAAAGAACTCCTGCGGGACAAAATTCCGGCACATCCGGCGACGCTGATATAACCTCTGCAGTTGCGAGCGTTGTTAAATAAAACATAACATTAACATTCAATCCTCCATGCAGAAGCGCGACACGTGACGCATTCTCCATGTGGTCGTTCGGTAACTATCAACTGTCTCCGTAAGCTACCTACGTAGTTTGAATAGTTTCGAACGGGCAGGAAAGAAACTCTTTCTGAAGAAAATAACGTGTTGTTTCTCTGCATAGTGTTTATATATAAAGTTGTGAGTACATTTTAAATTATTTTTTACGCTTGTTATGTTTAGCATTAGTGTACAGCTGAAAAGTTTTCGTTTATTTTTAACTGTAACCTAAGTTGAATCAGTAGACTAAACTGCACCGAATGTCAGTATTGAACAGAAATGAATAATATTATTGAAAACTCAATTTTCGTCGTTATCGTATGATGACAAATCAGGGTGAAACTAGCACTGAGGCAGTTCTGGTGATTTCGGAAGTGAAAATTATCGAATTTATAAGGGATTTTTTTTTCAGAGATGCAAATGATCGTATATGCAAGGCACAACAAAAGCCTAAACGTATATGCAAGGTGTATAAGCGGAGTACAAAGGGAACTACCTCAGTGTCTTTTAGTGGGTCATTTTACAACGCTGTATGAACATCTCAGGTTATTTAGCGCCTGAATGGAATGAAGTTTATAATGCCCGTGAAATGAGTCCGAGGTCCAGCACCAATAGTTACCTAGCGTTTGCTCAATTTGGGTTGAGGGAAAACCTCGGAGGAAGCCTCAATCAGGTAACGTGCCCCTACCGGGATTCGAACCCGGGCCACCTAGTTTCGCGGTCAGACGCGCTAATCGTTACTCTACAGATGTGGACACTTCAGTGCTAGTTTAACCACAAATTAGTTGTTGAAAATTTAGGATGATCACCTCCTTATTTGAACTCGATTATGAAGCAACATCTCTATTGAATTTTTTACCTTGCTTTGCCATGGATCTGAAATTAGGATACTAGATGGATCATCAAAACAGTAAGTTGCTTCAGTTTTGATTTTAATATCACTTTTGTCTCCAGTTTTTTCAAATAAGTTCTTTAGCGTCAGTTATTACATTTTTTTTTTAAATTGTTGTAGGCTAAGTTGTTTGTTATCTTTGATCATCCATCTTTTCCCATAACTCTAGTTTTTCCTACACTTCTGTACACTTTCTCATAATCAGCAAGACTGAACATTAATTCTGGAATGCTCTTCAGCTCTTTTTCTACACGGCCAAATACACGATCGGCAGGTAAAAATGAATGTCCGCGAATAAGGAAAAAAACTGAGATATGAGATGCATGTGGTGGCGACTCATTCAGCAACGAAAATGCCAAAGTATGTATTACCGGTACTTCCTGTTTTTATTGTCCACCACAGTTATCAACAAATAACCTGATGGTAGTAATGGAACTGTTGAATTGTAGGCCTGAGCTGATTAGAAAGTTAGTGATAACTAAAGCAATTTCTTCAGCTCCTCTCCCTGCTTGTCTTTCAGTTCATAAGTAGAATGTTGAATCTATAGTTTGTTCGTCCGTCACACACAAGCTGTACTCGTACTGAGATATCTTATAAATAATTTTGAGAGTGGCTGTACTTGTTGCAGATCAAAGACAGAGGTTTTACTGCCATAAGGTTCGTCCTTCAAGAATTTGTGGAACTGTTTAACTCTAATTTTATGTATCCGAAACTTTGCTATTATTTCTTGCTTCATTGTTTTATCAACAACAACTTCTAATTTTGGTGATTCATCCTCAGGTAATAGCTACATGCATCGGTTGCTGGGGTTCCAAAACCGAAGTTAAATTTGGTAGTAATGACTGTTATATACTGAATTGACAACATTGACACCATAAAGTCGCAATTAGTTTCCATATAAGGAACAAATTAAAATTAATACCGATCCGACAAAACTTTATTTCTGAACACGTGTTCACTTACTGGAAAATTTGTGATTTGATTCAATTTCAGTGATGGACAATTTATGTATTGATTCAGCTCTCAATTTTCGAGCTTAAAAATGGGATAGGTTGCGATTTGAAGAATTCTGATTGCACATTGTGTAGAAAACATTAGCATCTATCGAAAAACCACTCCAAACTCAATTTTGACCCGAGATGGACAATTTGCGTTTTGGTTAGTTGCTCCTCAAATATCCCCATGCAAATGTTGCATATTGTTATGCCCATTAATCGAATCTTGTAATGTCTTATACAGCATCCGTCAATCGTCGTAAATTTTTTGCATACTTATTTCGAATATGTAGATCTACATTCACCAGAGAACTAAAATCCTGGATGACACTGTACTACAGAAAAGATTGCCTCGGGCATCATAAACTAGATGGAACTTTCATTCACGAGGATTTTTTTTAAGTAGGTTATTTTAAGACGCTTTATGAACATGTCTGGTTATTTATCGTCTGAATGAGATGAAGGTGATAATGCCCGTGAAATGAATCCGGGGTCCAACACCGAAAGTTACCCAGCATTTGCTCATATTGGATTGAGGGAAAACCCCGGAAAAAACCTCAACCAGGTAACTTGCCCCGACCGGGAATCGAACCCGGGCCACCTGGTTTCGCGGCCAGACGCGCTAACGTTGCTCCACAGGTGTGGACCATTCACGAGGAGTTGATACCTGTACAATATGTGAATATAAAAAACAAAATTGAAGTAAGTACGGTAATGGAAACACTTGATTACAGCGAAAATTCTGATGCATTATAAACTCAAACGTCAAGAAAATACTTTTTTGTTTCAGTTAACATTCTTTTATACAATCATGCCTCATGTTGAGATTCTTTTTGCTCAGTTACAAAAGAAACTAATTGATCCTACTAAAATCAGGCTAGAGAAGATATTTCAGCTTTGAAAAGGGAATTCTTAGATTAAGGGAGAAAATAATAATCATATGTCAGATTTTAAATGTTTGGTGCAAAACCCAGATAAGTCCAAATAAATATATAATTAATTTTAAAATGCACATCTATAATTTTATAATTGATATTAATATATAACACACAAAAAACATACAGAAATCGTTCAGTACCGTTACATTTGTACAATTCCTAAAAATACATGGCTTCAATGGGTGCCAAACTTTGTTTTTGCATTTACTTCAAAAGTGTTTTTCTGGACTTATCAGGTTCTTGCACCAAACCCCTCAATTGTTAGGAGATTGAGAGTAGGCCTAAGTTGGAAGATGAAGACTACATCCCATCAAAAAGGCCACCTCATGTTAACAGAGAATCAAAATATTTCAAAGTGAGTTCATAGAAGTTTGTATTCTATTAAAATAAAAAACAGATTTTAATTTTCTGGTCATCTCATAGTCACAAACGTGCGGTTGAGAATTTGATAACTACCATACCATCTTAGGTTTTCTTATGAATTTCTTGAGGAAACGGTGGAGAAGCACATTTTATTGGGAAAAAAAAGACTCAGGAGTGAACTGCAGTGTTTTTTGAAAGAAAAGAGCTGAAAACAGTTGCATTTTTGTCTCCAGTTGCAGATACGATTTGTGTGAAATAATGAAACAGTGAAACTTTTGAAATTATTAATCTCAATATCCATATCTATTTCTGAGGTTGAAATATATATTCTACGCTGAAGAAAATAAAGATTCTTCTTAGAAACAGTATGAGAATTACACTTAGTCCCTAGAAATGTTATCGTGTGAAAATTTCTGAATAACATAATTGATGTCAACAAAACATACCAATACATAGACTTGTTTGTCAAGCATAAAAATCATCAGAATGATTTCTCATCAACTTCAATTCATATTCAAGGCAGCCAACTTGCAAGCTATCACATACTAGGTATGTTAATAATTCCTTTTTAATTTTATGAGGTAATGATAGAGACACAACCAAAGATTTTTGACAAATACGAAATTCGTTTTTAATATTATAGTAATATACGGTAATAATAAATTGACATTAGTTGTGTTTTTCTTTCTCACTGTCCAACTTAAAACCGTGTATATGCAATGGAGATTCATTTTCAGAACAAAGATTGCGTAATCATTATTTAAGAAATCAACAGTAATCTTACTAGTAATTACTTCATTTACTGAAACTTTGACAAATAGTTGCACTTTTCAGGGTTGGAGGGGAATAGGAAATAGAGATATTACAGTAGATTTTATTTTATATGATATTACAGATTCATTTCAACTAAGTCCTTTTAGACAGTAAAACCTGGCACTTCTTTTAGTATTTTATTTTATTTTTATTTTAATATAAATTAAAACAGATTATCTTAGTTTCGTTGGAATGAAAAAGCATAGACTCTGGAAAAACGAAAACTGCAATAGATCTTCCCCATGCCCTACATTAGACTTTCTGTTCATGTATCCATACATTTTAAACTAATGAAAGCGTAGTTGCCTTTTCAAAAATAAAGAAAGTGACAATTTTATGTTTTGACGGGTTCTTTGAAATTACGTTTTACAAAGAGGCCTCTTTTCTTGACAATGAAAAAGTTTTAGATGGAGGGAAAAACAGAGCTTATAAAATCACTTGACAACACATGTTTATCACTAGAGCTCGGCATTTGCCTTTTTTAAAAATTGAGTTTACCTCAACAAGTACCAGTATAACTCACATGTAGGGGCTATACAGGAACACATTTAATTGAGTGGCTCAGTGCCAGAGTTGCCTAAACCACAATTACATTGAAGTCTAAACTTACATCATTTCTTTAAATTATAGGCTATGCTCTCAATTGGAAATGATTTCTCCTTTACCATTGTTTAATATTTATCTAGTACATGTATTTTGGCACAAACAGAAATATTAATTTACAGTCATCCTGTGCAGAAATCACAGGCTTAAAAATTTGTGGGTTAGGCAACTCTGTCACTGAGCCACTCAGTTAGAATCGAAGACTTTGTATATTTAATACGTTTCATGCTTAGTTTTCTGGCTGATATGTACATTAGGGTGGAGTGAAAAAATTAAATTTTGAGTTCCATTATGTAATACCCGCCAAAAGTTGTAACATATAGTAGGCCTATTATTATTCTGTAAAATTTCAGTCATTTTAAATAATATCTTGAGGGCTCTACCAAGCTTTGAAGTTGAAGTATATAAAAATCTTTAAGTAAAAAACATTTCATTCAATTTTTGCAGTTATGAACCAGTTAATAATTAGTCTAATCATGTTCATTACTGAATCTACATAAATCCTAAACTGTTGCGGATATATCACAAAATGTTAAATGCTGGTGCCTCTTCCTACTATTTCAAAAATATGCTATCGATTTGGTGTCTCCGGTTGTTCATCTGCAGTGATTGTATTGGTTGAGTTGTAAGACGTAGGAATCGTCACAAAACAAAATATAAATTTCATTATTGCCAGAAATAAGTTCAAAGACCCCATCGAAAGAATTTTTCCATTTACGAAGTAATTTTATAGTTACTACTTTAAGTGTGAAAGGACTGGTAGAAAAGACAAAACAAAGTGCAAAAAAGAAAAATTTAAAATGCATTTAATTGAAGACTAGTAAAAGAGGAGCATTTATTGCTATTCATGATTATTTAGCATTCATGATAGAAGTTTCTAACCATAAGAAACTGCGAGGAATTAAATGAAATGTTTTATGAAAAGTTTTATCGATTTTTTTTATAAAAACATCTTTGTTAAAAGTGGCTAAAATTCCCAATTTTCTTGTATTTACTCCAACAATAGGAATTCCAGAATCTCTAATAAAAGTAATAGCCGAAAGAACAAGGATTCGGATATTTGGGACATGTAATATGCATCAATAGAATATTGCAAAGTCTATAATTTCTTTTCTGAAGTCAGGCATCACTTCAGACTCTTTCTTAGCAATTGGAAGTTATACGACGTCCATATTAAAAAAATGGTGTTGCACGATTCTTAAGGTGCGTCCACACCGAGGCTGCTGTGCCAATTGGCATTGCCAAGTAGCTTGTGTATGGACATCTAATTGGCTTCTGCTGCGTTGCAAATTATGCCAGGTGGCATGCTGGTCTTTGAAAGGTGCGTCCACACCGAGGCCACTGTGCCAACTGACATTGCCAAGTGTCTGGTGTGGACGTCTAGTTGGCTTTTGCCACGCTACAAATTATGCCAGGTGGCATGCCAATCTTGAAACTAACAGTTGTTGGTCTCCCTCGAAGGAAGACAAGCTAACACAAGAAGTGGAGACGTGCCAAGCAGCATAGTTTTCAATACTCTTCCTTTAATGAAATTTACCACTTTAGTGACAGATTGTAAAACAATCCGTACCAGACGGTAATTATTTTGATGCAAGAGCTCTCGATTTAAAAACAGTGTAGCCATTCAGCATTATCTCTTTTAATCCGACAATGAGACCACTTTGATGTCCCATCATTTCCTTATCACCAGGGATGTATTTCAGGCCTGGTGAGCCTTGGCACTGCCAGGGTACTATTTTTTCAAGCCTGGGCGATGCCAGGACACATTTATGATTTTCATATACAGCCAATATAATTGCTGGATATTTATTAGTAACATTATTAGGATTACAGGACTATCTTTTAAATGATATATTATTAAGACTATTAATTTGTACTCAAATTGTATTACATAGTCAAATTTTGCATTTATAAAAAGTCAAATTTTATTAATATTTCAACAATTTCATAGCAAGTTAAGGTCTACTTCCCAAATCTAACACACTCTGTATCTAAATTCGAACACATGTATTTTCGTCTGACATGGTGGTGGTGGCGGCGGTGGTGGTGGCGGTGGCGGTGGCGGTGGCGGCAGTGATGGTGGTGGTGGCAGCGGTGGCAAATTACTACTATTAAGTCCCAGAACCAGGGTACTTTTTTGTTTAAAAATACACCACTGCTTGGCACCATCTGTGCATATAGATCTACCAATTCGTTTCGTCCAGTCAATATCGTACATACTTAATAGTACATCGGATTAAAGTGTTCAATAGAAATTTTCTAGTAGTATTGGCTTCTAGTAGTTTACAAAATAAAGTCTTAAAAAAACTATAAATTGGATACAAATGTGGATTCGTCCATCTGCAATAAGAAGTTACACGCCCTTTTTAATATTTTCAAGAACTTGCTTTTCAATTCCTTCAGCCATGTCGCTTATCCTTCTTTGAATCATGTTATTGGAGAGTGATACATAATCTGCCCACATTCATAGAATCACCTGAAATTTGTCAAATACTTCATTTTAATTCTTTATTTACTGCAATTTTACATTTAAAAATAAAACTATATTAAATGTAAATGGAAAAGAAATTAATAAAGGCATAAGAAATTGGGACAATGAGTTACCAAAATAATTGAAAAGAAAAGATCTGCATTTAAAAAATTTGTAACATCAGGAAAATTAGAAGATGAAATTACATATAAACTAAACAGAGCTTTTGCAAAAAAGTCAGTGAGAAAGAAACATAGAGAGAATTGGAATACTTTTGTAAATCAATTAGAAACTGATATAACTCGCCCAAACCCAAAAACTGATATAAAAAAATAAAAAAATAAATAAATCATGAAGTAAAAGTATCAGCCATTAGACATAATTGATAAAAATACTTGGCTAAATTATTTTACGAAACTATGGACACAGAAAGAAACACTCACAACATGTCCAATATCAAATAATGATTACACGAAATGTTTTACAATAGAAAAATTAAATAATGTCTTATCAAATACAGTAGCAAAAATAATAAAGCTTCAGGAGAAGATTTGTTAAATATAGAACTAGTTATTCAAATATGCGTCTAAATAATTTAAATTAAATTATGTTAGTGATATTTTATAATAGTCTCTTCCATGTTGAATCTTTCGTACACTACTTTTAACACTTGAATATGAATAATTGATTAAGAGGCGATCTTACACAATTAACACGAGTAAGATCGCCACTTAATCAATTATTTATAATAGTCTTTTATTCGGAAAACATCCAGCAGAAAGTTGGAATAGAGCCATTGTGATTTCAATTTACAAAAAGGGTGATCGAAAGAATTATGAAAATTATAGAGGTATTAATCTCTTAATTGCAGGTTATAAAATCTATGTAAAACTCTTACAACATAAATTGTATAATTTCTATAGTGATATATTAACTGAAGAACAAAATGGATTTCAGTGGGGCAGATCTTGTGCTGACGGCTATTTCACACTAAAATTACGTACTTATTGAAAAGAATAGAGAATTCCAAAGAGAAACTCATCTAGTATTTGTTGACTTCCATAAAGCCTTTGATACCATAAATAAGATTAAATTAATAGAAATTCTGACAAAAGATAATGTCCTCAATCAATTAATAACAGCAATATTTGATATTAAATTTTATAAAGAAAACTACACTATAATACAAGTAAGAGATAAACTTTCCAACTGGAATATCATTAATCAAGGAGTACGTCAGGGATGTTGCTCATGTCCCTTATTAATTATAATATATATTAATGCTTTAGTACCGGTAACAGAATGGAAACAAAAACCACATGGCAGCATTTATATCAATAGACATTTACATTTAGATATATTGCTATTTGCAGATGACATAATACTTCTGGCAAACTCAGAAAATGGACTACAACATTCAATATATCAACTTCAACTCCTGGCTGAAGAATATAATTTGACAATTTCCACATCAAAAACGAAAGTTACGGCGTTTAAGAGACAAAATCCTGTTCGTACCAAGATATATGTTTATTATAAACACATTTTCGTACCTTTATAATAAACCTATTGAACAAGTTTCTTGATTTAAATATTTGGGATATCATGTCACTTATGAAAATGAAATAGGCTAGACATATATGGTACCTGCTAAAATTTTAACTAATAACCGAACAATGGCAGTCATCACCAAAGTGTTTAAACCCTCTCTAGTGCAGAAACATACGAGGATTAAAGCTTATAAAACATTGGCAAGATCAGTACTAACTTATGGTTGTGAGGACTTTGAGGGGAAGAGATAAAACCCGAATAGTAGCCAACGAGATGAAATTTCTGCGAAGAACACCTGGCTATACTAGATTAGATCATAAGAGGAACGAAGATGTTCTTCAAGAGCTTGAAATATCTTCTATTTTGGATTACATCTATAGTTACAGAACTAACTGGCAGCAACATGTTCACGCATGGAAAGGACTAGCATTCCTCGTCACATTACTATCTACAAATACTCTATAACAATAATACTGGAAAGCTTGCCTGTTTAGCATTGCAAGCGGCGGCAAAAAGTGACTGTGCTGCTATCTAGCGGCTTGGATTGTTTACACACTCCTTGCGGCGTGCTAGGTTATGTGAGGGAAAATGGAGAAGTGTTCATTTGATGTCAATAAAAGATGCAAATCAATATTTTTATTTAGTCACAATGTTCACAACATTTTACATTAATAAGAAGTTACAAAGTTATTGGAATAGAAATGAAATGAAACAATTTCTCGTATTTTCAAATGTAATTATGATTAAGTTGTGCAACGGCTTTAGAAACTTTCGTTCCTTGGCTAATGATTACTTACTTACTTGCTGGGTTTTAAGGAACCCGGAGGTTCATTGCCGCCCTCACATAAGCCCGCCATTGGTCCCTATCCTGAGCAAGATTAATCCATTCTCTATCATTATATCCCACCTCCCTCAAATCCATTTTAATATTATCTTCCCATCTACGTCTCGGCCTCCCTAAAGGTCTTTTACCCTCCGGCCTCCCAACTAACACTCTATATGCATTTCTGGCTTCGCCCATACGTGCTACATGCCCTGCCCATCTCAAACATCTGGATTTAATGTTCCTAATTATGTCAGGTGAAGAATAAAATGCATGCAATTCTGCATTATGTAATTTTCTCCATTCTCCTGTAACTACATCCCTCTTAACCCCAAATACTTTCCTAAGCACCTTATTCTCAAACACCCTTAACCTATGTTCCTCCCTCAAAGTGAGAGTCCAAGTTTCACAACCATACCAAACAACCGGTACCGGTAATATAACTGTTTTATAAATTCTAACTTTCAGATTTTTTGACAGCAGACTAGATGATAAAAGCTTTTCAACCGAATAATAACACGCATTTACCATATTTATTCTGTGTTTAATTTCCTCCCGAGTATCATTTATATTTGTTACTGTTGCTCCAAGATATTTGAACTTCTCCACCTTTTCAAAAGATAAATTTCCAAATTTTATATTTCCTTTTCGTACAATATTCTGGTCACGAGACATAATCATATACTTAGGCTTTTCGGGATTTACTTCCAAACCTATCTCTTTATTTGCTTCCAGTAAAATTCCCGTGTTTTCCCTAATCGTTTGTGGATTTTCTCCTAACATATTCACGTCATCTGCATAGATAAGCAACTGATCTAACCCGTTCAATTCCAAACCCTCTCTGTTATCCTAGACTTTCCTAATGGCATACTCTAGAGCAAAGTTAAGAAGTAATGGTGATAGTGTATCTCCTTGCTTTAGCCCACAGTGAATTGGAAACGCATCTGACAGAAACTGACCTATACAAACTCTGCTGTACGTTTCACAGAGACACATTTTAATTAATCGAACTGGTTTCTTGGGAATACCAAATTCAATAAGAATATCATATAAAACTTCTCTCTTAAACGAGTCATATGCCTTTTTGAAATCTATGAATAACTGATGCACTGTACCCTTATACTCCCATTTTTTCTCCATTATCTGTCGAATACAAAATATCTGGTCAATAGTTGATCTATTACGCCTAAAACCACATTGATGATCCCCAATAATTTCATCTACATATGGAGTTAATCTTCTCAAAAGAATATTGGACAAAATTTTGTACGACGTCAACAAAAGTGATATTCCTCAAAAGTTACTACAGTTAGTCTTGTCCCCCTTCTTAAAGATAGGTACGATTATGGACTCCTTCCATTGTTCAGGTACAATTTCCTTTTCCCAAATAGCAAGTACAAACTTATAAATTTCGTTAGATAATGTGCTTCCACCCTCTTGTATTAATTCTGCTGGAATTTGATCAATACGTGGAGACTTATAATTTTTCAGATTTTCTATCGCAATTTCGACTTCAGAAAGTGTGGGTTCGGGTATAAATGGCTCAGCAGTTTGTATTTCAATTTCGTCCCGATCATTTATATTTGGCCTATGTATATTTAGCAGTTGTCCAAAATAGTTTCTCCATCTGTTTAGGATTGAATGAGCATCTGCAAGCAAGTCACCATTCTCATCCTTGATCACGTTTACTCTTGCCTGATATCCATTCTTGAATTCCTTTATGCCCTTATATAAATCTCTAATGTATTTATTTTTACTATTTGTTTCTACCTCATTCAATTTTTCCTTCAAATAATCTCTCTTTTTATTCCTAAGCGTACGACTTGCTTCCCGTCTTTTATTGAAATAATTATCTCTATTCGCCTCATCTGGATCCAGTAAGAATTTCAATTTTGCCTGTTTCCTTCTTTCTACTACCATGCAACAATCTTCATCAAACCACGGTTTCTTTTTCTTAGTTTCATAATAACCTATGCTCTGTTCACCTGAAATTTTTCTATTATCTGGGATATTTTCCCACATGCTATTAACATCTAACTCTTCCTCAACTTCGCCGGAACTTGCTAATACGGCAAACCTATTTGAAATTTCGACCTGATAATGTTGCTTAATTTCCTCGTCCTTTAATTTCGGAATATTGAATCTTCTAATATTAACTTGTTGCTTTACTCGCTTGGCTACTGATAGTTTTTCTCTTAGTTCTTCAATTACCAAATAATGGTCAGAATTACAGTCTGCCCCCCTGAAGGTTCGAATGATTATCCATTTTATTTTTGATGTAACAATTTACTAGCACATTGAAATATTTATCAGTGAAGATACTGGCACAGTCGCTGCTTTAGGGATAAAGCCTGTATCTTGTATTTTATCCTTTACATCGAGGAGATGTGATTTTAAGATTTCTGCAGGCATTGCATCTTTTGATAGAAAATAACTTATACGTAGTTTGCTTTAAAATTTTGCACATGCCTCGAATAATGAAAACCAGTGCTTGGTTTGCAAATGGTACTACTGAAATTTTACGTCAGTTGAAGTCTGTTGATTATGTCTATCTATACCTAATTAAATCAATCCCTCAAAGTGTCTGTTTTAGTATTATAAGTTAGGTTTCCCTTCAAAGACATTTTATCTTAAACAGTAATAGTTACAACCTTTTCATTCAATGGTACAATATCAGATTTTATTTTTAATAATTAATTGTAGAATGGTGCGATTTATACCGAGCCTATATCAAATTCATGAAGTCAATTTTTGAGAAATCTAACTGTTGGTAAACATAATTTTCTTCTTAGATATCTATCGTCTTGAGGTGAACATTAATGGAATGTTGCGGCAAAACGTTTATCATAACTGGAATATCGTTTCCCCATTTCATCATCTTGAACATTTTTAATTAAATCGGCATTTGGACTTGCTGTGTTTAGAGCTGTCATCTCCGCTTGAGCCAGTTTTTTCTTTTAGAATTTCTTGCATCGTAAAAAAATGATCTTAATTTAGTGAAATATTAATAATGCTTTTAAAATATAGGAGTAGACAAATTATTTGTCCGAATAACTACCGGTACCTGAATCACTTATTATGAAAAAAAAAATGAGTCCACTTTCTTCACAAAATCAACAATTCTCATTTTTATGTTACGCATTCCAAGACACACTATTTGGGTAGAAAAAGTAAAGACTTTCAATTTTTATACGGAGAAACTAGGATAAAAAAATTGTGTTTTATATGAACATTGCAAAGTAGAGTTATGTAGTTTAGTAACTGTTTCAGTTAACATAGAGAATATGTCATTGCTAATGCACTATCTAATTACACGATGGAGGAGTACTGTCTGTCGTTTCTGTCTAATATTAGAAATCCCGCAGCTTCCTCCATGCAAAATCTAATATGTTTATTTGGGACCTTCGTAATTCTTTCATTGTGCTTTTATTTTGACTCATATTTTCAGAAGAAGGAGCTGTTAAATTCAGTGAAGGAATAACTATTATCTTCAGTCTGTTTTAAAACCAGAGTATTAAAAATTAAGTCCTACAACTGATTTGAAACTTCGGTATACTTTTCCAATTTATTACACCCTATTTTTACTTTCCCCTCTTGTTTCGAATTATGGTTATTGACGTTCGATAATCAAAAGCAATCCGAATATATTTTGTGATTTTTGTACATAATATATTCTATCCCTCTAATTTTAAACGTTTGTCTAGAACTGTTGACAGCGTTTTTAGTTAATGCTTACATTTTACTTATCATATCGTTTGTGTTTTGTTTTTTAAAGAAGTTTAGATAAGGACGCAAATAGCGATAGCTGACGCGTCCTATTAAACCTCATTAACTAACGTCTGTCTGAGTTTGTTTACCTATATGAGCATAGCACACCTAGAAGACAAAAGCAAATAACTAGTGCTGGTAGTAGAAGCAGTAATAATAATAATAATAATAATAATAATAATAATAATAATAATAATAATAATAATAATAATCATCATCATCATCATCATCATCATCAGCATCCTCTTGTAACAGAAAAGTACTATTCTACTGGTGTTTACATGACTACTCCCAATCTCAGTCTTTTGGAAATCTGAAGAAAGATCTAGCATATATTGCTAGGCATAGTTTTTACAAAACATAGTGCAAACATTTCCACATTTAACTGACATTGTGTAGGCTACAACTATAATGAGAATAATCCTTAGGACATCATGTGTTTTTTTTAAGAATAAAGCTCATATCACAGTTCAACATGCTATTCGTCACGTCATCCTCGCTGCCTACAATCCCTGCCGCTAGATAGCACTGGCGAGTCATTCACCACTTTTACCGTGAACTTTCTGGTATTATCATTGTAGAGTATTTGCTATCTACTGTCCAAGAGGGAAGAGAACACTGGGAAGACCTTTAAAAAGATGGCTTGAGACTGTAATGGGTCATTAGGTCCAATACTTATTAGGACGATGATGATGATGATGATGATGATGATTGTATTATCTCCCCTTCATTTTCAGAATATATGTTGAACAACATTTATATTTTTAGATTAAAAAGTGGAAAAATACTCTATATAAACCTATATGAAGTATGGTACAGTATGTACTTAATAATTTATGAGTCCTCCTTTTACTCTAATAAAATCCTCAATTTTGCATGGTATATTCTCAGTGCTGGATTGTATCACCTCCTGGATTCTATTATTGTGATCCCAAACCTGAAGTAGATGTTCAATTGCAATAACCTGTTTAACCTTTTCACCAGAACCCACAAATTTTTGATTGGGTTAAAATACAGAGAATTTCCGGGCCAAGGCTAACGGGAGATGTTTTTCTGACATAGAAAGGTTTTCACTCTTTTACCACTGTGACAAGGTGCCCATTATGCATAAATGCATATTCCTCTCCATTTTGATACCAGTCTATTAATTTGTGGAATTATTCGTGTTTCCATTCCTCTGATTGAGGTTCTGGCTGATATGTACCTCTATTATCAGGCAGTACATCTCACTTGATTATATGTGTCAGAGGAAGAGCAATTGTTTGTATGCATCTGAAACCTGATTAGTGTAACATGTAGCTAATTGGCGATGCATGCAATGGAGGGGGAAAAGAACTGGCCACCCTACCCCATTATCTCCTGGCTTAGTTGCCTCATAAATAACTTAATTATTTTAAAATTCAGGAATGATTCCATTAAGGTGGCCAGGTGCTGTATTTGCTTGAGTTTGTCATCCTCCATTTTTTATCACCCTTTATTTTTATCACATCCACAGCTGTCGGTAAAAACAGATTTTTAACAATTGTATATGGATTACTGGATTTTGCAATGCGAACTTGCTAGTAATGCTTGTCATTAGCTGCCGAAATACGAGTAAAACAGCTTACTTCGTGCGGAAGAGGTTTTCCTTTCTTTCAAAGAATTGCACCAGACTTGTCTCTTATATTTGGATGTTTGGTATTTAGATGTCTAACAAGCTTTGATGACTTCATACTTTCATGTGACAACTAAACATTGAGGTTTATGTATCCATCTTAAAAAAAAAGAATACGGCTCATATTAGTTGTTTAATATTCTGTATTTCACCTGTCTCACAACAATACGATTGAAATATTACTGCAGCGCCACAGCAATAAGAGTTGGTATGTTCACATAGTATTTCGTGTCATTTTTGCATAATACACTAATATTTGGCTGTTCTTTGAGTAGTATCTACTGGTTTTGAGTATTTTTATCATTGTTTCAGATTTTACAGGGATTTGTAATTTTTGAATGGGATTAAATACCTGTACGGTAGTGGGAGCCACAAACTAAGTCTCGTCCAAAAGCGTGTCACGCCTTCAGGAACCGCTGCATTAAAGAATGGTACAGATCACCTGATGCAAAGAACCGTAAGGTTACAGGAAGACGTTCACTCATAGGAATAGCTTTTCTGTAATTAATGTCGATTGTATTGAATGTTGGTCCAGTTAGTTTCAACTATTCGAAGTCAGTACTTGACATCTGGGGGGGGGGGGAACACCATTGCCTCTGTCTTCCAGTTGTAACTCTCACCCAAAATCTCCTCTTGCGAGGGGTTTTGCAGCTATTAAGCTTATCACAAAAACAGCAGCAGCACACAGCACATTTTCCTCGTACATTTTGATATCAGCTATGACACATTCCACGTGAAATTGGACATCAAAAAACCTTACAAATGTGTTATTCCTCGAATAGTATTGTATACGGAGAGAAGGGCCGGGAAACAGCCTCTCTCAGAGAGCTTAGCCTCTCCATTTACCTTAGTTGCTGTTATGCAGACTGCTCTATTAACAATACGAGTTTCCCGCCCCTGCATAGATTGATAGAAGATACTTTACCCTGTGAAGTTTGTTCTCGTTTAAGAACTTGTTTTAATGCGTTAAATTTATCGTATTTCCGTTAAAATCGCCAGTTTCAAAGGCCATAGACTTGCAACGACTTATGATAGACATTGCAACAAAAGTTCATATTATACATTTCTCTCTCTATCTCCGAAGAAATTTGATCAATTTTAATTTCGGTGTTTCATAATGGAGTGCTTCTGTAAAAAAATAATTTTTTCAAATTATATTAGCTACGTCCAAGTCCTGAGTCGGGTGATGGAATGAGCACACTTTCATTCTGTATGCGTGACATAAGCAAGAATTTTCCTGCACTGCTAGCAGAATGGCACATTAATTTGTCTAGATCGTACGAACACATCATAGCTCCTATGATAGTCAATCATGCTGTAATTTTTTTTATTGATAGATTAATGCCCAAGAAAAACACAGGAAAGAATTATAAATCAAAATATTTTTTTAAAAGCGAGAAAAAATGTTAGCTTCGAAGTGAACTATTCAAAATAAACATTTACACCTTCAAAAGTTGGTAAGCGACACACTTTTTTGTTTTTCATGTTATATGGGAGGTCAAAGCGAGAGAAATGTTGGGAAAGAATGAAAATTACTTTTGAAAATTATCGCTGCTCAAAATCTTTACTGGTTACAGCTTTATAGTGAGTTAAGAGTCAAGAGTCAAGACTCCACCAAACGCATGTAGTTTAAAATAAAACACAAATTTGTGTAAATTGGAAAGCACGAATACTTCAGTAAAGTTACAAATAACTAATAAAAGTCGTCCAAACTAATTACAAAAGTCACCATTGATATCTGGCCTATGAATCACTAACAATCACCCCTCCAACGTCACTCTGCAACAAGTCGAGACTTGTGTTGCAAGCCAGAGGTCATTCGTATCAGCTATGCCAGCCTGCATAACCTTGACTTCTGTGCTGATGGTGTGCAAGACAGTTAAAAGGAACTTAATATCTGGAATATCTGCACATGAAATATTTTATTTCTGTACTTGTATGTCTTGGAGCTAAAATCTGAAAGTTGCATTAATTAGTCCTAAAAGTTTACAATATTGCCATATTTTTAGTTTTTATTTTATTTGTGGGGAAATAATTCAAATACGGATTAAATTAAATCAGCTGTGTTTTCATTTTACTTGTAGGGAAATAATTCAAATATGATTAAATCGACTGTGTCTTAATCTTATACAACAATGAATGTGTTTTACAGATCTATATGGTCGGGAAGATAAGAGCTTTAAAATTAGGTAATTTATTGTTGAAATTTCAATTTTAAAGAGTTCAACAGCTACAGCTGCATAAAGAACGTAATTTTCTTCATATGATAAATTTGACGAATTTTTGCAAGAAAACTACTAGACCTAGGAATGTCGTATTTCGCAAAAACATCCACCTCTCTCTATTTTATTGTATAAAAAATATAATCAAAATTTAAAAAAAATTTTGCTAAATTTCCCGTCGGATTTCACATGGACTCGCCCCAATAGCCTTGCCGACACCATTGTGGACAGACAGTCGAGTTATGGCTTTTGCTGACTGGTTTATGCCATGCGGCAAGCCAATTGGCTCTGTGGCCTCGGTGGAGATGCTTTGGCTTCTGGCTTTTGGCCTTTGCCGACTGGATTTTTGCTATTCGGCAATGCCAATTGACACAGAGGTCTCGGTGTGGACGGACCTTTACAGTTAGGGTTGGAATTTAAACGCTCACTTGGATGGCTTACATATAAACTACATAGCACTTGTTTGAGATTCTTGCGGTACTATCGTGCCAAAATAACACTCTGCAAGTATAGGGAAACCATTAGAATTCTGTAAATTGTTGCTTGTTGTGACATTTTTTTCAATTGAGTGAGATATACCACAAATAGAAACAACGAATGTTCATTATCTCAGTACTGGTTCTTATCAAAAATATTGTTTCTGGTAACTGCCCATCAAATCTGGCATTACAACGTCCAGGGAAAATTTCATATGCTCGATTGCTCACAGCTACATGTTTTATATTGCGCTTCTATAATGGCACTGGGAACCCTTCGCACAATTTAATAATTATTGCAATCTACATTGTTCGGGTTTATATGCCCATATCGTTCAATGTTAAAAGGCATTTTTCATATACTACTTAAAAGATGAATTCAGTATTTAATCCAATATTCACAGTACCTGGATGAAGAACTAAAAACAGTTATCTATTCGCCAATTAAGACTAAGAGGAATACCTATTTCTGTCGTCCGAAAAACTGGATACTTGCAATAATCAAAGATAGCAGTTAACATGTTAGTGAAAATGTTTTGAGAAGAATTTTGAAGGATAGAAAATATTAAACAAATAAGGGAGTTCGTGAACCTGCATTGAAGTTTCCTTTATTTCATTGCCACACTAAGCCAGTTGAGACATGCGTAAAGCTTGTGACTGAAACTTCTAGTTCCATTATAGGCAAAAAAACCAGATATGGATTTATAACAGCACGAATAGATTAAAGAGTAGTTTTACAAAGGTTTAGAACAGAATCAGAATACAGAGTGAAAAAAAAGTGGCCTATACTAAATTTTATTTATACTGGTAACCTTTTGTAAATCTTGTCTAACAAATCAAATAAAAGTTAAATTACCTATATTTCCACTCCACCCTAATGTACATCTATTATTTATCAGGCAGTACATCTCACTTGAGGATATGTGTCAGAGGAAGAACATTGTTTGTATGCATCTGAAGTCTGATTAGTGTAATATGCAGCTAGTCAGCGATGTATATAGTGGAGGGGGGAAAGCAACTGACTACCCTACCCTATTATCTCCTGGGCTAGTTGCCTCATGAGTGGTGCCTTGTTGGTATCATTTGTGAGGTTCAGACCTGTCTTCGTACAGTTAATTAAACAACATGCTTAGTAGAGGAAAATTACTAATTTTATAATGCCTATAATTACCTATTTAATGGTTTCTGCCTTTTTACAGCTTAAAGCCCTTTTATACCTTTTTTAATTAAATGAGAACTTTTCTCAATGCTGAGGGTTTTCCCCTACCATAACATTAACACATTAAATATTTTAGTTATAACAGCTCTGTCATAGAGGTAAGAAACAGGGAAACATTTCTCAATGTTGAAGAGGGTGAAGATATAAATTTCATGGCAGAATAAAAATTATCTATCATAACACTTATTTCTCATTGGGAGATCAACATTTTTAATAAAAGAATCCTTTACAAGAAGGTAAATTATCAAATTAGATAGGCTAACTCCTACTTAAGGAGGCTAACTCCTACTTAAGGAAGTGAATTACCTTTCAAAGTTTCTCTCTCTTTCATTTGTTATTTTCTCAGGATGAGTGAAATAAGTGCACCATCGTATTTTCAGCACACCTCTATACTTTTCTACAACTCCTTGAATTCCATTATCATCATTAGTCTATTTGTAAAGAATTACAACTTTTTTCAGTAAAATTTTAAAGTTTAATTTTAAATAATAAAAAAATACAGTAAATGTAATACTTCAACAAACATTGTTAACAATATGAACAAATTTTATCCTATTACATGATAATTTTCAACTACTGTACATTGGATCATGAGTAGGTAAATTAACAACTCGTTTATCATCCTAACTACGAAGGAAATATACTTTAAAATTTATACAATAGATATTAACATTTTTAGTATTTTAACTTGATAACTATAGCACACTTCAGAGAACATTGCAATGAATTTACGTGACAAATATTATTCTGATCTTACATTTATTTTAACATTGTTCTTAAAAGTTAACAGTAAAAGATTAAGGTATTTTTGTATTTTCACAAAATTTTGGTACAGTAATACCCATGTCAGACTCTAACAGTAGGAAAATAAATGCAATTTGATGTCTTCCAATGTTTGTTTTCCATACCACACTTCACGAATAATAATTCCACACCTTCAGAGATGAAGCACACATACAGACAGAAGGACACATTCTTCCATTTCCATTCACCTTGTGCACTATGTATTTAACAATAAAAGTATAAAAAATGTAATTTTAATGTCCCTAAATCTTTAAATTAAACACAGTTGTAAAATCATACAATTTATCACATACAAAAGCTTATATAATATTTATATCGTAATAAAATACACTTCAATATTTTACGACCATTAAATTATAAGTTGTGTGAGAAATATTACAAAATATCAAATGTTCTTATTTAAAATATATTGAGTACGTTACCTTTAATATACCCTTTCAAATCTGCATTGTAACTCAAATTGCAGTATAGAATTTGAGTTATACAAAATATCTAATACTTAATTTGGATAAGAATTCCTTCTATTAAAAATTTAAAACAAGATCATGATTTCAAAACCAATCATTATGTTCCAAAGTTTATACTTAAAGACTAATAAACAGATGTACTGGTATCAAATTATAACAAAGATTTTTAGTGTTTAATTTCTGATACCGGTATGAGAAGAAAATATTTCTCAGATTAGTAGTAGGCCCTACTGGTAGAGTTGTAAATTGCAAACATTTCTCAAACAGCATTACGTCATACTGACTATTCTGTGTACAGGAAAACTATAATCTTTTGAGTATGTTTTCATGCAGTTATTTTAATATCCTTATAACATAAACTCTGTTGTTAGTGACAATTTAATATTTTGTTATTTAATTTTAAAGAAGTGTGTAAAAGATAAATTATTGTTAGTTTATGCAATTTTTAAAGATGTTAGAACAATATGAATGGTTTCAACCCTCATGATAGCTGATTGTTCCAAACAATAACAAGAACGCTTGTTTCTCCCCCACAAATACCACTTTTCAAATGCGTCTATTTTCAGGTCAAACTCAGAAGTCAGAGAGACCAACATGCCGTAGATGCTTATTTGTGTTAAATATATGTAAAGACTAGCAATATTCTATGAATTGTTACCATAATTCACGTCTACCTTATCCATTATGACTGGTGAAGGTGAAGTTGGGTGATGCTGACATGTCTCTTAAGTATGAATATGGCAACAGAAAAATACAAATCTGTCATTGTTTTCACTCTACATCAATCTGTAATTCTTTTCAGACTACACGGCATTCTAATAAAATTGAAACTGATTTCTCACTTCACTGACAGATGAACTACATAAAATCCTTCCATCACTATATGTGCCTCCATTTGTTACCACGCTTTCATCCATATTCTATTATGACAAGAGAATTATTTGATAGTCTGTGAGTTTCATTGCTGCTCAGCCGTTGTTTTGGGTAACCTGACAGGTGCAACAATGTGGAAACCAAAAAATATCTGTGTACAGTCGATCTCCTCCGCCTTCCAGTGCCACCAATCGCTTCTGGACATATTGTTGCTGACATCGTGATGAATAACCTCCTGGTACTGAGCAGAGACCACTACATTGACTTGTTCTGAAAAGAACAAACTCTGCATTATTAAGAGGAAACCATTGATACTGAATTGTTATTTTGTTGTTTTTCTATATAGCCCTAACTGCAACTTGTCAATCCATGTCATTTCAATCAGGAATGGACTCTCAGAACAAAATTGTAAACATACATAGTACAGTAGGGACAAGATTGTGCAAGACACTCATTTATCAACTGGAGATCTTTATTATCTGCTGTATTTGTACCTTTTTTAAAATTAAATATTTTATTGATTAGAAATGATGGTGCGTCGTTAAGTAGTAATAAGGCTCTGCTTCAGTAGTGTAGTGTTGGTTGCCAGTGCCTGGGGCAAAGCAAGTATTGCATTCCCTAACCTGTGGACCATTAGCTCTTCCTTGGTCCCTACCACCAATCCAGTACTTAATTTTAGGTACTGGTACTCTACTTTTTCTAGTGTTCCTAAATGATCTTAACCCCCCCTAATAAAAGATGTAGGTCATCCCATATTATTTGCAGGTGACACAAGTGTAGGCTATAATAATTATAGCCAATAACTCCCAACACATTCCAATCTTCAACAAAGGCAATTCTCCTCAAAATACGAGTACCGGTATGTGATTGGTTCTCAGGCAATAAATTAATATTAAATTGTAACAAAACTAACATAATCCAATTTAAATCCTGTCCAAATTCAACCGCATAAATTTCAAGTCCAATAATTAACAGCAGGTTCCTAATAGAAACAACAACAGCAACAGCAACAGCAACTAAATTTCTTGGATTACAAATCGATAATATGTTAAACTGGAAAATCATATTAAAGAAATTATCCATCAACTAAATTCAGCATGTTTTGATCTTAGATTTATGCAAGAGATAGTAAATATCAATACCTTAAGAACAATATACTTTGCATACTTCCAGTCGGTAATGAATTTCGGAATAATATTCTGGGGAAATTCTACAGATGGTAACAGTATATTCCTACTACAAAAGAGAGTAATTAGGATAATAGTAAGTGCTAAATCTAGGGAATCGCGTAGGACTATTTAAAAAAAACTATAAATAATGCCCAAGGCTTGTCAGTATATTTTTTCATTAATAAACTTCTTCATATGTAAACGCAAAAACTTTGTAACTAATTCAACAGTTCATAGCATAAGTACTCGTCAAAAAATGACTTTCATACTCCATCAGCAAGTCTATCATGCTATCAAAAAGAAATGCATTATTCATTCATTCATTCAAAGTGTTCTGCCGAAGGGCAGGTCTTTCACAGTAAACCCAGCATTCTCAAGTCCTTCCTATTTTCTGCCTTCCTCTTAGTCTCTGGAGGAGAGGGGTTCGATCCAGTGCTGTGGATTGATCTTCGGCGTAGCTCAATGGTGAGAGTGCTTGGTACTTAGACCGAGGACCGGGTTCGATCCCCGGCGCTGGAGCAAATTTTTCTCCTCTAATATTAACTGTTACCATAACAGATGTATTCTGTAGGACCAAAAAATAATAATCTTTACATAGATTCTTCGAACAACAGTGCATATTACTGTACAGATCACTGTGCATATTACTGTGGAATCCTGGCCACCAAGTCACTCAACTGAGTGCACTCCTTGTATAGTGGCAGTTGACTTAATATAAATGTCAACATACATGCCCAACTTGAAATCAGACCACAAAAGCGAAAAACACTGGAGAAGAGGGGTTCGATCCGGTGCTGTGGATTGAACTTAGGCATAGCTCAATGATGAGAGTGCTTGGTACGTAGAACCAAGGACCCAGGTTCGAACCCCGGCGCCGTAGCAAATTTTTCTCCTCTAATATTAATTGTTACCATAAAAGATGTATTCTGTAGGACCAAAAAATATAATCGTTACGTAGATCAAGTAACATGTTTTGTGACCAATTATGGAGAAAAAATTCAAGAGATTCACTTCTTCATATCACCACCAGAAGTTTTTCAAACTTTTTCATTTTCAGTTTTACTACATGGTAGCAAAGTGAATTGTGGCTGTGGCATTAGCAGTGGCTTTAGTATTGGCAATGGACTAGTTGTTGTAGTAATACAGGGCTTCCAATCTTGAACGCCCCCAGACTACTGGAAACTCCATATGCCAAAGTCCATAAATTTGCCACTGCTACGGCTAGAGCTACAAGACATTTTGTCACTATAAATAGTAAAACTGAAAATGAGAAAGCTTGAAAAATTTCTGGTGGTGATATGAAGAAGTCAACCACTTGAAGTTCTCCTCCATAGTTTGTGACAAAACATGTTACTTGATGTATGACTTGAGGCTTTCCCGGCTTTTGATGTAGAATAACTCCTCTCGGGTTCTCAGCCAGGTGAGTTGGAGATTAGCTTCCAAGCTTTCGACGGCTAGCTCTGCCATCTTCTTCAGGGGACGAAGTGATGTGGGACCACGTCTAGCCGGTATATATGCAAAAGTAGGGCTTCCCACTGCGGGCCAATCAGGAGCTAGTTCCTAGTCCCGACCGCCAGGCGCATTCTGGTTGGTGGACACGTCAGCCAATCAGGAGCCACTTGCTGGTCCCGACTGTCTGCCGTGTGCTGGTGGTCTAAGCGTATTGATGGCAGGTTTCCATGCTGTACTCAGCTGTAGACCCCCGTCTCTGTTGAAATTATTGCCATCTAGCTGGATTTCGATGGCTTCCTTGATAACTAAGTCCCAGTATCCTGATGTCTTGTCCAAGATGGTGGTGGCGCTGAAATCTATCTTGTGGCCAGTTTCTAGGCTGTGTTGGGCTACTGCAGACTTATGAGGATAATATAGTCTTATGCTGCGTTGGTGTTCCTTGCAGCGTTCCATAATAGTTCGTCCCGTCTGCCCGATGTAGCATTTCCCACACTCACAAGGTATTCTGTAGACACCAGGTGTCCTGAGACCAAGGTCGTCCTTAACTGGTCTCAGCAAGTTCTGGATCTTTGTGGGCGGCTTATGGATGGTTTTAATCCCGTGTTTCCTTAGCATTCTGCTAATTTTGCCCGAGATGGGGCCGTAGAACGGGATATATGCCATGCCCTTTGTCTCCTCTTGTTCCTCGGCAGGTGGTTTGTCCGAAAAGGCCCTTCTGAGGGCCAAGCCGATTTCCCTTTTGCCGAAGTTGTTCTGTAGGAACGTCTTACGTAGGTGACAGATCTCAGAAGGGAGACTCTCTTTGTCCGAAATCCCTCTCGCCCTGTGTAGAAGAGTCGACAGGACCGTTCGTTTCTGTGCCGGATGGTGGTGGCTGTGTCCATTGAGATATAGATCGGTATGAGTCGGTTTCCTGTATACTCTGTGACCCAGTGTGCCATCTGACTTCCTGGAGATGAGAATGTCTAAGAAGGGGAGACATCCGTCTTTTTCCACCTCTTTCGTGAACTGGATGTTCGGGTGGATATTGTTCAGGTATTCTTGGAACTCCTGAAGTTTTTCTTCTCCATGAGGCCAGACGACCAAAGTGTCATCTACATAGCGGCACTCCGCTCGTTACGAGAGGATGAAAGTATTGTGGTGCTACCGGCAGATAAAGGAAATGCTTCGGTCGTCATGGAGTCCAATACATACCATGAGAAGATCCTGGAACTACTAACGGATCCATCATACAAGATACTCAGCCGCGACCCCACGAGCTCCATAGAAAGGCGCACAACTGCCTTACTAAAGAAGGCCAATCTGCCAGCCAAAGTGACGAAGTCCTTGACTCCACATTCCACGAGACCACCTAGACTCTACGGGTTGCCGAAAATTCACAAGAAGGAGGTTCCCCTGAGACCTATTGTCAGCGCCATAGGTTCTCCCACCTACCGGCTGGCCAAATACCTCACCAGTCTTCTGAATCCTCTTGTGGGAAAATGCAGCCACCATGTGAAGAATTCAGCAGAGTTCATCAAGACTCTACAGAGCATCAGAACAAATCCATCTGATATTCTGGTGAGTTTTGATGTTGTATCCCTCTTCACTAGAGTCCCACTCAAGGAATCGTTGGAGTTATTGAGACCTCACTTCCCGCCTGAGGTAATTGGACTCTTTAACCATACGCTCAGCTCCACCTACTTCATGTACAAAGGGCAGTACTATGAGCAATCCGACGGTGTAGCCATGGGCTCACCTCTGTCACCCGCCATAGCCAATTTGTACATGGAAGACTTCGAGCACAGAGCCCTGGAGAACGCGCCCCTGAAACCAGCTCACTTCTACCGCTATGTAGATGACACTTTGGTCGTCTGGCCTCATGGAGAAGAAAAACTTCAGGAGTTCCAAGAATACCTGAACAATATCCACCCGAACATCCAGTTCACGAAAGAGGTGGAAAAAGACGGATGTCTCCCCTTCTTAGACATTCTCATCTCCAGGAAGTCAGATGGCACACTGGGTCACAGAGTATACAGGAAACCGACTCATACCGATCTATATCTCAATGGACACAGCCACCACCATCCGGCACAGAAACGAACGGTCCTGTCGACTCTTCTACACAGGGCGAGAGGGATTTCGGACAAAGAGAGTCTCCCTTCTGAGATCTGTCACCTACGTAAGACGTTCCTACAGAACAACTTCGGCAACAGGGAAATCGGCTTGGCCCTCAGAAGGGCCTTTTCGGACAAACCACCTGCCGAGGAACAAGAGGAGACAAAGGGCATGGCATATATCCCGTTCTACGGCCCCATCTCGGGCAAAATTAGCAGAATGCTAAGGAAACACGGGATTAAAACCATCCATAAGCCGCCCACAAAGATCCAGAACTTGCTGAGACCAGTTAAGGACGACCTTGGTCTCAGGACACCTGGTGTCTACAGAATACCTTGTGAGTGTGGGAAATGCTACATCGGGCAGACGGGACGAACTATTATGGAACGCTGCAAGGAACACCAACGCAGCATAAGACTATATTATCCTCATAAGTCTGCAGTAGCCCAACACAGCCTAGAAACTGGCCACAAGATAGATTTCAGCGCCACCACCATCTTGGACAAGACATCAGGATACTGGGACTTAGTTATCAAGGAAGCCATCGAAATCCAGCTAGATGGCAATAATTTCAACAGAGACGGGGGTCTACAGCTGAGTACAGCATGGAAACCTGCCATCAATACGCTTAGACCACCAGCACACGGCAGACAGTCGGGACCAGCAAGTGGCTCCTGATTGGCTGACGTGTCCACCAACCAGAATGCGCCTGGCGGTCGGGACTAGGAACTAGCTCCTGATTGGCCCGCAGTGGGAAGCCCTACTTTTGCATATATACCGGCTAGACGTGGTCCCACATCACTTCGTCCCCTGAAGAAGATGGCAGAGCTAGCCGTCGAAAGCTTGGAAGCTAATCTCCAACTCACCTGGCTGAGAACCCGAGGAGAGTTATTCTACATGTTACTTGATGTTAAAAAAAATAAAACAAACAGGGAATTTACATTAAGATCTGAAGCCAATCAATAAAAATTGTTATTTATTAAAAATTGTCATTGTCAGCTTCAAAATTTGACATATTTCACTATACTAGAATCTCACTTTCTCTTTCTCTCAGCAGATTCATTTTTTTTAGACATAATATCCAGGCAATCAGACTAACGTGGTAGCCTACTTACTGCATGATACCTGATATTTGAACGATCAGCTGTTCTTATTGCAACCCACTCATCTGAGGTCAAGCGAGAATTTAAAGCAAGAAGTATAATGTGGAACAGCGCATATTATATTAGTGAATACTTTTCATAAGTATTAAGTTGACCAGATTTTCGAGTCCCAAAATCGGGCAAAGTGTGATAGTAAATGAGTTGTGAACTTTTTATATAAATTTGCGTGAGAAATATAAATACCCAATAAAAAAAAGAGAATCGCGATCAAAACAACACATTGCAATATGGATAAAATGACATAAAACTACAAAAATGACATGTTCTACATATTAAAATCGATAGCATGTGTTGAATAGATTGTTTCAGAAGAGAGTCAGTTAATCAGCTGTGTGCTTGAGATTTTCATTATACATTCTGTCTGTTCTGATTGCTTTCTTATTTTTCGCCTTGAGGATGGCTGCTCTTACTTTCGCTATGTTTATGCCAGCTCTTCGTCACATGGCTCTGACGCTTTGATTTGACATGAGTTGGTTAGGTTACCTCTTTTGAGGAGAAGGGAGAAATGTTTTTCCCAAGTTCCATTGAGATCTCTGTGGCTGTACTGGTTAACTTTCTTCTAAGGGCAAGGAAGGGCTCTCTTAACGTCTCTTAAGCTTGGGGTTTCTTTGCTCTTCTATAAAATTCGTTTTCTTTGTCTTTAGCAGTTTTTATATGCTTTCCTTTTCTGTGCATAGAGATTTACATTCGCTTTGGAGATGTCTGTCTGTGCTCTGTGCAAGAGTTTGATCGTTTCTCTTCTCTGTTTGAAGAACTCATCATCAAATCAAGGTTTGGCTGTCTTTTGCCTCTGGGAGATGAGCGATGGTTGTATAGGAGAAGGTGTTGTACCCAGGAACAGTTTTTTAAATTTCAATTTTTTTCATTTTTGTATAAGCTTTTATAACTTTCCATTATTAACAACAGAGTCTTTGAAGTGTAAAGTATCTTAGAAAAAAAAAAAGGTTTCAATTAAATAATTTTTTGTATAGATTTTAAAAATATTCCTAAAGTGCTACATACTGTCCCTAGGTACATAAGAGTGAAGGTACCTTGGAATACAGGATGATGTACCTTGGGACATAGAATGACATACCCTTGGGACATGGGTCAACATAATATTAATGTAACTAATATTTTATAAAGTTTATATTTTTACAAAATACAGACAGTTTACTGTTTTATAATTATTATTAGTGATAAATTTTGCCTTTAAATTTAATGTAATATCAATAGTGATAATGTTGCTAAGTTTTAAAATAATTCTCAATTTTCTTGACAGGAAACAATATTAGGCTTCCCAATTAAAGGTATTTCTTATTATCTAAGAGCGTATCCTGCAAATGACATTTTGCCCCTTAGGCTTGAATCTTTTCTTTGAGAAGGTGAGTTTGAACACAATATCCTCTGAAGGAAGATCAACAATTTCTGATTGCTCATCATGTAAAAAAAAAAAAAAAATAAATAAATTGTAATATTTAGTAAACTTCTTTAGATACTGAACTTAAAATTCTGTTGCACAAATCTTCTTACTAATTCTACTGACAAAAAATTTATAATTACAATTAGTCTCTTTTTCCTGCCACACGAATGAGAACAAAATTTTCTTCTCTTATTTCTTCTAAATTCGCTCGAGCAGTGTAATTTACAGTTTAAATGGCATCTTCACCATTATTATCATTAAAACTAACACATTCCTCGGCTTATCTGCAGTCTCTTCTGAATTATCTTCTGGAAACAGAACTTGTGGTTTCAACTTCTTTATTTCTGAACTGTACTCACCATATTTCTCTTCTCACTCAACTTTCTTTTTCTCTGGTGTATCTGTTAAAACTCTTATCTTTCCTTTTTTAGGATTATAAGTTATTATTTTCCTGGGAGGAAAATAATTTAGCTTTGTTGGGGTTTGTCTCTTGATTTTTAATTTGCTACATGGCATTTCCACTAAAGCTGAAACCTCATAAAAGTCATCACTAAATACTGTTTTTGATTACTCATCATAAGAGTAACTTATTTACAGAAATGTTTAAAATCTAATGAGGTCTACCTGAAGACAGTTGTACCCAGGTACACCGTCCCTAGGTACATCAGAAGTCAGTAAAATATATCTCAGCAAGTTTTCAAGACTGAGGTACCGAAAACAAGCCAATAACCACATGGATTCGTAGCTAGAATAACAGGGTTTAAAAATATATATTTAAGTTTTCGATCATGTATCTAAAGAATCAATTAAAAATAATTAATTACTTTGACAATTTCTTACTTTTTAGATTCAAAAACAGATTTTTTAAATAAAATTTCTCCAGATTGCTTCAACAAAACTGTGCTATACCTGTATTATGTTCTAATAGAACATGTTCATGAATATCCTTATAAAATCTCTGAAACTTTTTTTTTTTCACAGCCATCCAATTTTTAACAAACAACAAATTAAATTTCATATTGTGTCAGCTTAATTTTATTACAAGTTCGGTACTAGTTCGGTAGGTCTTTCTATAATAAAGATAGCATTGTTATAATTCGAACGTGCCACAGCACCAAGCACAGGGATTATAATGAAGGAGGAGTATGAGGACTATGTCTTATGTTGATGTAGATTTTGCTACTCTGACAGTGAAAAATTAGAGAAGGGGAAAAAAAAATCTAAATATGTCATTTTTTTTTTAAACTTCAAGGGGAGTTCAAACCCAGTAACTCTCTTGTATACACCCTGGTCCACACAGACAGATCTGCCAACACTGCCCATAATACATTGGGAGCAGAATACTTCATTGCTACTACCAGTAAAATACCAGGATCAGTATTCTTCATTTCAGTCATATCATTTAACTCCAAATCAAGCATGGATTAAGAACTCTTTGGAATAAATGCTGTCTTAGGATTTATTCTACTGCTTATCATTAAGAGAGGAAAAATTTAGATTAATAAATGACAACCAAAAGTATAAACTTACCGAATATTACCTACTTCAATACAGAACAATATTTCAGATACTAGTAGCCTACTGTACGGTACAGTACCATAAAAATTATCTAAGACAAAAATCAATCCAATTTTAGTGAATCCCTAGCCATATCAACATTAAAAACAACGAATTAGTGGATATACCGGTAACATAACAGCCAACACCACAATTAAAAACATATAGGTCTACACTGGAGCTAGACAGAAGGATGTAGGTATATACTGAATCTATACAAAAATATGAAACAAAAAGAAAAACAATTAACGGAAACTCGTGTGAATTTCATAAAAAGAATGAAGAATGATGTCTCAACATATAAGAACTTGTTCAAAATACTATAGATCTTTGGCTAAAGACAAAGAATTAGCCACCTAACGTACAAATTCAAGCTCTCCACATCTCCTATCTGGATTCTATGCCAGCAACACTTGAAAACATTACAGCATAATAATCCAATGCACATTACAATTACTGATACAGTGCACACAAAGGATGGTTAGCTACAATTTACAGAAAATAACTACTAAATACTTGTAATAGCAATTTATGGAAGAATGCATTACGAATATATTGGAAACAACTGGAAGTACGTAAGAAGAAGAATCAACAACAGTCTCCATGAGTAAATGACTAGCCTTACATACAACACATATATCATAGGTACGGTATCTGACTACTCATTTACCCCGCAGTAAATTCATTTAAGAAGAAAGTATAGAAAACAAGGCTAATTGGAATGTACCGGTACTCAGTAGGATTAATATTTCTATTAGAATGAATATCAAATGATTAAATATAGCCACTGCTTCCCTGGTAACATACCGATACTCACATGGTGTAGACATTTTTAAGAATAAAACTGTATTCCAAATTATGAAAAGTCTAGATAATGTGTGCCTAACTCAGTAATATAAAAAAATTAAAAAACCCCTCATATTATGTTTTTATAGCAAACAAAATACAGTTTTTATTATTTTTATTAGCAACCTCTCAGTTATTTATGCACTCTGTTATGAGTTATTTATAACATATTTTCAGATAGAATTAAATTGTATGAAAGAGGAGGAAAAAAGAGGAAAGAAGCAAGTGTTTCCAATTATATACCAGTTTTTTTATTGCAGTGTTCCTGAAGCATTTGAAAGCTATGAACAATAAGTTGTGTCAATATTTTGAAGTCAACAAAAGTGACAACGAATCTGAAGTTGATGTTACAACGTATGAAGACATGTCTCTGTGTGTCTTACAAACTTACTTGTTACTGAACATGTTCAGAATTATTGCAACAATAGATTGAAAAGTCCACGTTATAATAATTGGTCGTTGATTTGTTGCTTAGTTAATCTTGGACTCTCTTCCACTAACTATATTCTCTGTCTGCCAATGAAATTTCCATTTCTGTGATGAAAATATCTATAAGGTGGGCAGCAAGTATGGTGATAATAATCAAAGGGATAAATTTTATCATGAGGGAGAAATGATTGATAAATTATGTCTGTGTCATCCCAGACAGGATAGAGCTCTTTCCAATCCTATCTGCAGCACCACAGCCCATTAAGAGCCAGGGCCGACCATCCGACTACCGACCTCACATTCACATACTTCTGCAGAGGTGAACGATCATCCATCCGGAATGAAGGTATCATGTGGTTAGCACTCGAGATTTTTAGAGTTATTTCCTTTTCGACGAAACTGTTCTAAGAATTTGTAACTTCCTCAAGAATTCATAGCTTCGAATTTAATGCAAGCATGGTATCCAATAGAAACAAACTTCATCATCATCAACATCACGGGTTGAGCCGGTAGGCCCGTTCCGTCCCCATTAGAATTGTTCTCTCCAACGAAACCTAGGACGACCAACATTTCTCCTTCCCCTTGGAGCATACTGGAAAGCTTTCTTGGGGATTCGGTGATCCTCCATCCTTTCTAGATGTTCCATCCACCTATTTCGGTGATTTGTTAACTTTTGTGTTATTCCCTCTATCCCTAATTCTTTTCTGATATCTTCATTCCTCTTGTGTTGTAATAAAGAATATCCCGCCACTGATCTTAGGAATTTCATTTCTGAGGCTTCTAGTCGTCTTTTGTCTCTTTCTGTTAAGGTCCAAGTCTCTGCTCCGTAAAGTAGTACTGGAAGGGCTACTGTTTTGTAGAGTTTTAACTGTGTTTTTTCGTTGTTCTTTTTCCTAAGCTCCGTCTAATTGTTCCACATATACCTTGAAATCTATGCATCTTTTCTTCCATATCTCTTTTTTCCATATAAGAAATGTTGCATCCTAAATATTTAAAATTACTAACTTGCTCAATAATTTTGGAGTCAATAACTATTTTCGACCTTTTATGCTGGGTCCCTATGAAAGCCATTGTTTTTGTTTTAGTGTGTGATATTTTTAAATTATAGCCTTTGGTTATTTGACTCAGTTTATAAGCTGCACTTTGGAGGTTGTATTCTGTATCAGCAATCACCACTTGGTCGTCTGCAAAAAGTAGGCAATTTACAGGTGTTTCATCTAAGATAAAATCACAGTTTAAAATATTCAGCCAGTCATCAATGGCTTCGTTAAGATATATATTAAATAAAGTGGGTGATAGAAACAAACAAACTTCTAGCACTATATTAAGATCACGTGATATGATTTTGTTTTCAATACTATCGTACTTAAGCTTTGTTCTGCTACACAAATCACCATCTTTAAATGATTCACGCTTGAAGGAAGCTAACAAATTTATTTAAATTTCTTCTTATATAAGCAACGATACGAAAATCATCTCAGTCAATGTTATATCACAATAACTTACACAATTTATTTTAATATTTATTTTCATCACATGCTTTCATTTACAATCCTTTCTCTCTATTTTACACAGTCCAGGAAATCATTTATATACATTTCTATGGTCATTGTTGTTGTTTTTTTAACACTTTAGTGCACCGTAAAGTGGGGTGACTTTGAACGCTGAGGTGAATTTGAACAGTAATTTAGCGCCTTTCTAAATTAAATGCTATATCCAATTGCGAAAAAACTGTTTAAGTTGTCAATAAATTAGTTCAGTTTTTTCGCAATTGGGTACAGAATTTAATTTAGAAAGGCGCTAAATTACTGTTCAAAGTCACCTCGGCGTTCAAAGTGACCCCACTTTACGGTAGCACTTTAAATTGCTCCACGAGAGTTACAATATTTTTGACAATATTTCCATAAGTACTCTTCTTTTCTTCTTCTTCTTTTTGTTATATAGCCTTATTCTAGCCTTGACTGCTCCAATGATGCTTTTCCATGTATCTCTCTCCATTGCCTTAGTTCGTAAGTAGTAGACCTATTCGTATATTTATTTATTTTTAATCAACATTTATTTAAATGATTAGTTCTGAAGATGGCGCCCACTAAAGCTGGAACTAGTTAACTAGGCATTTATAAACTTAGCTCACTATTAACACGTGAAAGTGATCACCATAAATTATATTCCTTAGTGATATAATGTTAAAAGTTGTGCAATCAAGATGTATATTTCTTTAAATGATTGAATATTTCATCATATGAACATTTTTCATTAATTATTAATTATGTTTAAACTTTCATAATATAGTGTTCCAATGACATGAAATAATCAAAATATTTAATATTATTTTCCATTTCAATTTTATTTGCAATATGTAGACTAGCAAAATACTCTTCTTTCCTCGCTCACTCCACAGTATTTTCCTTTTTCTATATTCATCCCTTTTTCTTATATACAGTACCTATATATTTTAAAATATACTATCGTGTTATATGAAGCATAGAGAATGTAAATTGAGATACTGGTAAATTTGATTTCTAGATTTTGTTTTCAGGATCCCTCATATCGAAAAAGACTTTTTTTGGCCATCACACCTCCCCCCCCCCCCCACCGAGGTCCTCATTCAGAATTGCATGTAGGCCTAATTGTGTTTGAATTAAAGTGGGCTCTAAAGAATTTCTTCTTGGACTACTTTATTGTTTAAGAAGTAGTGCTAAATGAAACAGCATAGATATTTTTCCTCAAAATGAATGACTCAGAATAATATTTAATTTATTCACAACACCTCATACTGGTTATAGGGGTTTCTTAAACTTTTTTTTGGTCAAAACCAAAAATCAACTAAGTGATCAACTTGAGTTGGGACTCATAGGTTAAGAATCTCTGGGTTAGTACAGTATAAAGATTTGTTTTTAAATCTCTGTGTTATGGCATGAGCAAGCTTGAGGTTTAAAGCAGAGGAATGAATGAATGTGAACAATTACCTGAAAGTATTTCGATTATTTTAACAATAAAAGAAAACCGAACTGACCAAGGTATTAAAAGATGAAGCTTTAGATCTATTTGTCATTATTGAAGCAGATGTCACAAATGATACTCATCATTCAAGAACTGTCAAAATCATCTGTTCCTAAAATCTAGGCAGATAGCTAGTGGCAGACCTGTTGGTATACGACCTAATCTCCTTCATAGGTTCTCAAAGATCAAGATCATGGAAGAGCAAGACAAAATGGAAGCAGTAAAAAGAAAATAATAATAATAATAATAATAATAATAATAATAATAATAATAATAATAATGTTAATTAAATAATAAATTAAAGTAAAGTTTGTTTTTTTTGCTAAATTATCAAAAAGGGAGTCGACTCTGTTAACTGCCTAGGGGTCTATATGTCTTGTCCTGATCATTAGCTATCGGTACATCCATTTAAAACATAAAACTGAGATGAAGGAGAAAAAGTGACTAGCGATAGCTGGAATTTTTAAGATAAACTAAACCCTAATATCATTGAACTTTGGAAATATACGGCCAATGCTGTTAAACAATTACACAAGCAGCAAACAATTTCATTCCCAAAAGAAAGAGTCCCAACTATAAAACTTTCTGGCCTAACAAGTTAACAAGCTTAAAATCTGAAAGGGAAAAGACTAGAATACAAGCAGAAACTTCTAAAGACCCAAATGATATCATACTATGGAAGGAAAAAGCAGCATTTCTTAGACAAGAATTAAGAAAATCCGTAACAGAAACATACTCAAAATTTGTAACAACACTTGACTACAAGAATGGAGATACAAAATCACTCAATACAATACCGGTAATAAATATATGCCACCAAAACGAGAACCTATCATAATAAATGAAAAACAGTTCTGTGATGATATATCTATTACAGAAGCCTATAATCATTACCACACTAAAGAGCAGAAAGAGAATGACAATATATTAAAGCAAAAATTAAGAAAGCGTGGACACAAGATCAGAAGCTCTTCACACTGCATGAACTGAAACAAACAATAGATCATTGAAATGTGCTAAGTCACCAGGTTCGGATGGAATTATTGTTAAAATATTCGAAATTAAAATATCTGTTTTCAAGATAGAAACCATAGAATTCCGTATTAAATACGTACCTGTACAAAAAAATTAAACTGAAAATTTAAAATAAAATAAAAGTATAAATTCTGAGATTCGTTAGTGCTATCCAGAAAATTGGATATCAGTCGATAGAAATAATATTGATGTGTAATGAGATAAATAGAACAAAATCAACTGAATCATCAAATTAATTTTTGAAAAACACACTACGGCATACATAGATAAAATTAAGACAAGGTCTACACAATGATATTTCTAAAAAAAGATTACTGATATTTGAAAGTGAAATTTGTATAAAAGAACTGAAAGCCACACTATTGAAATTCCCAAGACTCATATTTGAACTAGCAAGTTTGGACATAACCCCGGCCCCCCCTCCCCAAAAAAAAAAGAAAAGAAAGAAAGTATTTTTTGTATCTTCATTCTTGTAGTCGAGCTTTGTTAGGAATTTGGAGTAAGATTTTGATTTTGATTTTCTTATTTATTGTCTGCTGCTTTTTCCTCCATAATATGACATCATTTGGATCCTTTGAAGTTTCAAAAATCATGTGATAAGAAAAAAATTAAATGCGAAAACACTGATGAAGATGAAGATATACATTTTTACAAAAGAAAGTGGGCAGAAACACTTACAACTCACAGATGGTAATATATTCTCCAAATAGGCTTTGAAATACTGACCCGAGTTTGCAGAGATCCTGAACGATTTATACACAGTCTTTATGAAAAAGAAAATAAATAATTTTCTTGGAAACAACTGATTTTAAATTCGTGAACATATCATTTTATTATGTCCTTTCCGAAATTTATAGGATATATTCTTGTCTTTTAAGTGTGAAATAGGAGAAGTAATAATTTTTAAACACTTACGTGCATGTTTCAGTGCCAACCAGTTGCGTATATCTGTCATCAACTTCATTAAGGTTCACCACGTACATCCAGTTACCTCTGTTGTTCATTGCAGCTTTTGGCATGATGAACTCGGTTCTTGTAGGACACAGTTGATTGCCTCCTGCTTGTCTTCGTTTCCTAGAGTGACCCTGTTGGTGATTGCTGCCTATAGAGCCTTCAGAATTTGAACGTGCATACCTATTTGGAATAGATAGATACCTATTGCATTAATATAGAAATTAGTTCATTCTACAATGACACTTTGATTTATGATATAAAGACTGATGTAGGCCTATAGTAAACTTATTTATTATTATTATTATTATTATTATTATTACTATTATTATTATTATTTTGAATTTTACTTTGTATATTAAGCTACAAAAATATATTCTGTTATAAATAAAGTAAATGAGTTAAATTAAAAAAAATATATATACACAAAATATTAATGGATTTCATAAAATAATAATAATTGAAATGTATGCTATTTTTGGATACCTGGTATGTTTTCTACCATAAAAATAATCATTTATTGTCCACTTCTATTTATTTTAACTGATTGAATGAATAACAATGAATAGATCTTTTATAAATGTTGTATTTAGAATTATTATGACATATACATAATAGTCTACGTTGTAACATTTTACCTAAATTCATATTTATTTACCTAAAATGTGTGTGAAATAGATTTTAGGCTATAGGCGACTTCACTTGAGAAACATCTCTTTTGAGTGTCCAGCAGTAGTCCGACAGAATATTTGGGCTCCATTTTTCCTGGTAACGCCATTCCATTTCAGAAAAATCCTGATGAAAATGCTCCATAATTCTTCATCTTACGATGTTTGGTGACGTATACACGTCCGTTGATGTGACATATTAATGAATTTTAAATACTATTATAGTCACAATCATGCCATGGTATGAAAGAAAAATTTTCACAACCTCGAGCGGGAATCGAACCTACGACTTCCTGTTCTCCGGTCAGGCGCTCTACCACTGAGCTATCGAGTTCGTCTCACGCCAAAGGTTTGGAATTATCCTTTCATACTGGCGACTCTGTTATAGGGTATTGTCCATAGCGTCTGATCTAGTCAGCACTGCTTATAGATTACATTTGTAAAGTTTCTTTCAACCCATAAGCAGTGCTGACTAGATCAGACACTATGGACAGTACTCTATAACAGAGTCGCCAGTATGAAAGGGTAATTCCAAGCCTTTGGCGTGAGACGAACTCGATAGCTCAGTGGTAGAGCGCCTGACCAGAGAACAGGAAGTTGCAGGTTTGATTCCTGCTCAAGGTTGTGAAAATTTTTCTTTCATACCATGGCATGATTGTGACTATAATAGTATTTAAAATTCATTCTCCATAATTCGTTACTGACTACCCGAAGGTTTTGAGGAAAGAAAAAAATAGATGAGAATCCAAGAAGTTATTTTGAGAGACATACTACACTCCATCACGTTATAGTTATGAATCAACTCTCTGACAAGTTCTCTGTAATCTTCTGATCTGTGGTTCCTAGAAAGTTCCTGATGACATGGGAGACAGTTTGGTGTGGTTGTTATTCCAGTCCTGTAGAGATTGTTTGCTTAAGCAATCATGTCCAGTGAACAACCTCTGATTTACGAGATGCATTATTTGATGACAAATTTTTATTATCCTTTTTTTGCTAATATGTCAGCTCTCTCATTTCCATTTATGCTACAGAGCGCTGGAATCCATTATAAAGCTATGTTTTTATCTACATTTTGAATTTGTTTGATCATGTTATGAATTTACTTAATTTTTTCCATTTTTGGACATGTGACATACTATTGCTTGAATTGCCACCTTAGAATCAGATAATATAACAGTTTTCTTGCAGTGTTGCAACCGCATAACTATGTTTTATAGATGTATAAATTCCTTCAATTTCACCATAAAATTTGTGATGTGTTTACCTACTTTCTTGTAGAAAGAAAAAAATGACGAGTTCTATCTGCATCAGCTCCTTCAGTCTCATCTTACAGAGAACCATCAGTTTATATATGGGTCCATTCAGTTGATGGATAATTTGTATGAATTGCTTCGAATGTAAGAGCTTCTGCTTCATAAGAGAGTGTTGGTTTCTTATTAGCACTTTGTTTAAGTCCAGATTGTATAATTTTAAGCATACGAGTTATTTCTTTGCTGTCATTCAGACAATAGTTACTGCATGCACAGAAGATCGAACTACATTCCCGAGAATGTTGGCTGAGAAAGACTGGTTGTTAAGGCTGGAAAGTGTTTAGTTTTACTTGATCTTACTTGAAAGCTATCTTTATGTTACTGAACTGTGTTTTCGTTCAGATATATATATTTTTTTTGTAATCTAAACTCATTGTCATTCGGATGTACCTATATCGCGAAAATACAGTTTCGTCAGTACTACTGACATCAGATAATCGTGCATTTTAAACAGCATCGTTAAATAACCAATAAAAAAACTGTCTCTCAAATGGCTAATTTTATATTAAACTGTACTCTACAGTTTGTTTAAATCCTTTATTTTATAAAATTTTATCTGAAGAATATTTTACGAAGATATAACTAATACTGGTATTGCTTTCAGGGCTGGTCCAAACAATATTTTGAATACAGGGCCACTTATAATATTGTTGTCTCCTTTTGCTTTTTCAAAGAGCTAGTTTTAAAACCTAAAACTTAATACCGGTACCAATAACTCATTATAACATACTGACTTACCCTATTTCAAAACTTCAGCCATGACTTCTGACTTCATGTTGACCTTAAATTAATTTCACCTAGTCATATTGCATTCAAATATGTTTCAGTTTGTTAAGCACGTACTTGGTATTGTTTTTAAAATGTTACATGGTACAATGTTAGCCTTGATTAAAATGTGTTCATCAAAGTTGTACAGTATTGTTGATAACAAAGACAAAAGTGACACCTACTTCCACTACAAAGGAAAACACATTTTCTGCGTCTAGCTTTGTTTTCTGCAATGGTTTGTATAACCCTATAAATATGCAAGGTTTTAACAATGTCATTCTGAATTGAAATGCTTACATATGTTTCTGAATCATTACAGAGCGCAAATGTGTTTATTTGTTTCAATTTACTGAATTCCTCTTTCAATATTTTGTCTCTGAGACAGGAATAGTGAACAAAATCCTAAGGACTATCCAAATGTTGAGAAAACAGCAGGCCTACATCATGTTATGTTTTGAAATGTAATTCAAAGTATGAAAGGGGATTTATATATTATATTATTCACTATTTCTGCCAGTAAATGAATCTGCTCATCATACAACTTCCAGGCCAGGATTTAGGGTTCTAGACACCCTGGGCACAGTCAATTATGATGTGCTCCTATTATAAGTGAAATACTACGCTAATTATAATGTAAGAATCTTTATAATTCCATTATTTATTTATTGTCTTTTTTACAATTATTTTCTTACAAAACTGGTTAATATGGTGAAATACAAAATTGAAAATGAAGTAAAAAGAATAATAAAATTATTATCAAATCATTATTAAGTTGGGTAACGGAAATAAAAATGATTAAATTAGAGTTCTACCAGGTATTGTACATTTAGAGGAACAGCTTTTTCCTGAGGAAATTTTTTATGATCTTCGAAAAATTCATTTTCAAAGTAATGACTCTTTCACAAACGTGATCAGGGGTCTGACTTCAATGCATGCATGCATGTGATGTTCAATTTTCTTCGTTAAAAATGTGTCTTTATTGTAACAATTGTTCTGTTAGATCGAAGGTTGGAGAAACAAAAGATAACAGCTACAACTATTTCGGTGAATTACCAACAGTCGAACAGTGTAGCCAACATGTGTTCCAAATCACCATTAGAATTTTGTATTCATGACATCAATATGATCATTAATTTCTCATAATGCATAGTACTAGTTAGTAATAAAAAAGCGGTCCTCTTGCACCCCCCAAAAATTTTGTGCCCTGAGTCCGGACCCATTTATAAATCCAGCACTGACAACTCCTGGCCTTCTATACCACTCTCACCTGAGTCCATAAGCAGAAAAATAAGCTTAAGATACTTTGATTTTAAAGTTTTGGATCTGGTATTTTCTGCCTATTGTAGAGGAAACGTCTCTCTATGTATAAAGCTAGCTACACGAATCTCTGTTGAATGAGGGTAATTTAAGAGATGAAATATCGTATATATGCGAATGCTCCGCACCATCGAATAATTCGCGCAGCCTAATTTTAGGAGAGAAAATTTAAAAAGTGTTTGAGGCGAAGCAGTATCAACCTTATTTCAAATAATGTGCGCACTCCAGTTTTTCTTCGCGAAATTCCAGGAAAAATATGCGAGGAGTATTCGCGTATATACGGTACTACTGTTTTGAACTGAGTTTTGGGATTGGTGCAAACTTTCTCTTTAGTTTCACTGAGAAACTTATTTTCCTTTTCCGATTGGTACATCAGGAAATACAGGATGAATGCCAATAGTCTCTGAAATTTCTTTTGCTGTGGTAATGGCAGCGTCATAAATAGTAATCTTTCAGAAGCACTTTATATTTTTTCATTAAGAATGGTGACAGCTAGTAAATCTATGTTCATTCCTTGCATAGTTCTTATGAGAAAGGTTTGCCTGAAACATTATGTCGTACTCAGTTGTCAACGAAACTGTGAAATCGAAAGATAAGACATGTGATTCCAGAGATTTTTCTTCAGATGTGGCTTTTGGATCATTTATTTTTTCTTGAATTGAAGCTAGTGCATCATATTTATGCTAGCTATCAAAGAACTGACTTCAAACTATCCACTCTGTATCCTCATCTCTTTTCACAAACTTTTTACAGTCAGGTATATTTCACTCTCCTTAAGAGTTTTTTTGTCCCCACTTTTTGTTGTAGGAGAGAAGAGAACCAACAGACGTTGCAATATTCCAAACAGAGATACGCTCTTCAATGAAGAAGAGATGGCATCACCAGTAATTAAATTAAGTGAATGAAACCCGTAAGGATTGAAAAACGCTCTTGGAAACTCCATTATAACTCTAGATTACACACCTTTCTTCTTTCCCATCATGTTAGCATCATTACCATAACATTGTCCTCTACTGTTGTTCATATTAAGTACCGGTACACAATTTCCTATCTCTTATAGAAGTAAATTAGTCAGGCTTTGCTATGCTGAATTAAATGTAGGACAAAAAGAAGGAAAATATTCTTCGGCTTTCAGTACATACTGTCAATGAATCTTACTGTAATGACAACTATTCTTGGTGGCTTATATCAGGTGTGCAAGCTAGTATCACTCAGAAGTAGGTATTTGGTTTCTTTAGTTCTCATGATGATTTAATTTTTGCTTGGTTTGTAAGACATTTTATAAGATGATTATGAACTCTCTTTCCCAGATAATGAGATGCATTTTTTTTTACTGTACCTTCACAAGTGTTCCTTTGTAACGAAGTCTTACTTCGCAATTAGTTATAAGAAGCCTAAAAAGTTACCATTGTTCTTTGCAAACACTTTTTCATCAATTAAAAGATGGGGTTAAATCCTTTATAATTAATGTTTGTGGGGATAAAGAAATGTTAACAGACATATCGTCTGAAGATTTTTTTTAATATTCTTAAGTCAGTGCCTCGGGCCTTGATCTGCCCCTTGGGTAGACCCACTTTATTCAGAACTGTTTCTATACTCAAGGAAACATCTCTGTAAACATATAACATATACTACTTCTTACCTAAGAAAATATGAAAAAGACAGACAATTTAAATAAATTACTATAAATTACTATAGTTTCTCTAGTGGTTATGAGATTTGGTACTTGGAATGTTACAAGTCTATATAGAATAGGAGGGGTAACATTAGTAGCAAAAGAACTAGCTAGATATAGAATAGACTTTGTGGGGGTACAGGAGGTTAGGTTAGATGGAAATGGCGTATCACAAATAGGAGATTACCATACTTGTTGTATTATGGGAAAGGAAACAATTATCACCAATTAGGAACAGGATTCTTTGTTCATAAAAGAATAAAATCAGCAGTAAAAAGGCCGAATTTATCAGTGACAAGTTATTGTATTTAATACTTAAGGGTAGATGGTGCGATATCTTAGTTATAAATACTTACGCCCCTACAGAAGAGAAAGACGATCATATAAAGGATAGCTTCTATGAGAATTGGAATATAGCCTACTTTTGATCAGTTATCGAGATATCACATGAAAATTTTATTGGGGAACTTCAATGCTAAAGTTGGACATAAGGATATTTTTAAACTGGCTGTTGGAAAAGAGAGTCTACACGTGACTAGTAATGATAATGGCGTTAGATTAGTCAACTTTGCCACATCAAAAAAATTTAATTGTCAAAAGTACAACATTTCCCCATAGAATATATACTTGGACTTCTCCAGATGATTGACACACAACCAAATAGATCACGTCTGGATAGATAAACAAAGACATACTAGTATAATAGACATTCGAACCTTCAGGGGGGCAGACTGTAATTCTGACCATTACATTTGGTAATTGGAGAATTAAGAGAAAGACTATCAGTAGCCAAGTGAGTAGAGCAACAAGTTAATATTAGAAGATTCAATATTCCGAAATTAAAAGACGAGGAAACTAAGCAACATTATCAGATCGAATTTTCAAATAGATTTGCCGCTTTGAGAAGTTCTGATGAAGTTGAGGAAGAATTAGATATTAATAGCATGTGGAAAAATATCAGAGATAATATCAAAATTGCAACTGAGCAGAACATAGATTATTATGAAACTAAGGAAAAGAAACCGTGGTTTGATTAAGGTTGTTGCAGAGTAGTAGAAAAAAGGAAACAGACAAAATTAGAATTCTTACAGGATCAAGTTGAGACGAATAAATATATTTATTTCAATGAAAGACAGGAAGCAAGTCGTACACATAGGAATAAAAAGAGAGATTACTTGAAGGAAAAACTCAATGAGGTAGAAACAAGTGGTGAGAATAAAAACATTAAAGATTTATATAAAGGCATAAAGGAATTTAAGAATGGATGTCAGGTAAGAGTAAATGTGGTCAAGGATGAGAATGGTGACTTGTTTGCAGATTCTCATTCAATCCTGAACAAATGGAAAAACTATTTTGGGCAACTACTAAATGTACACTTAGTGGCAAAAAGAATGGGCCGACTCTGGTCGATAGAAATGCTAAGTTCTATCGCGCGGCTCACTCATGTAAACGTAACCAACTGCAAGGCATTGCTGTGGTGTCTCTTCATTGAAAGTCATCCGTCTATAATGTAGTAAACCTTAGGCACAGTGTGTGGCCCAGTGGTAAGAAGTCTAACATCCGTACCAGAGAGTGTGAGTTCGCCTCCCGGTATGGTAAAATTATCATTTTTTTATTTTAACTTTTACTTAATTTATTAGTTTAAATGTGAAATGGCATTTGTTAGCAAAGAACGTTATGCCTGCCTTGTAAAAATATTATTGCCCGTCACCTGTGGGCTATTAATAGGTGAGACCTGGCCTGTATAAACAAAAATACTTGTTTTACATCCTAAAAAACAGGACGCATATCAAACACAAAGAAATAATTGAATTAAGACAAACACAAATAAATAATCGAATTAAGAAAAACAAAAAACTTTTAATATATTAACAAAAAAAAAGACCTGTAGTGGGGACTAATATCTCGTCCACAAACCACCCGCGTCAACAACTGCCCTCATTCTGAGTGGCATGGAATCCACAAGATTATGGAACAGGTCTAAATTCTTGGCCATCTCCTCCTACGCATCTAGAATTCTGTTCCACAATTCCTCAGGTCTCCGAAAGGATAGTTGTTCTGCCCAATTAGAGCATAGGATCCTTTTGACTGCAGCCCACAAATTTTGACTCGGATTCATATCTGGTGAATTTGGAGGCCAGTCGACTGGGTCGACATCACGCCTCCTCGTAAACCATTTTTGAATCCAGTTGGCAGTGTGGATCGGATGATTATCCTTCTGGATATCTTTTTCAGGCGGAAGGGATCATTACATTTGTCAAAATGTGTTCATAGTCTTCTGCCGTAAACCGCCCGTGGATGCGTTCCAGAAGTCCTGCCCCATCGTATGACATCCACCCCCAACACGCGACCCTCACCCAACCTGACTTAATAATTCGTCTTATGATGCGTTCATTGTATCGGTGGTCATTCATACAATAAACTAGGGCAGTACTATCGTTGCTATTGGAGACAATTACCTCGTCGGAGAAAATGACATTTCTCCAATCAAAATCCTGTCGGGGAGTACCATAGGCTACACAGAATAATCTATGCGAACCAGGGCAATGAGTTATTGTTTCTGTGCCATCTTCAAGCGTAATGACGAGACAGAACGTTGTATTAGCAGATAGCAGTATTGCTTGAAAGAGAGAGGGAAGTTTATTATTTATTAGAGTTTGGGCATATTCTAAGAGATATCACCACATAATTATAGCTTTGCGAGACACATATGATGGCAAATTTGCAATTAAAAAAAGAAGATTGGGGAAGATTCGAACCTTGAGCTACTACTATCAACTTCTTCAATAGACCAATGCCGTAACGACTTCCGCTACTGTGACTGTTAATATCACTTCGGCATAACACGTGGTTTTCCTGCTCATATTTGCTCCGGTTGATTTTGTATTTATCAATTTTATTATTATTTCACTCTTCAAGGGCCCTGATGTATCAAGAATCAACCCGCCATTCGATTTTATTACATATTTTAGACTCTTAAACAAAATACGGCAAATTTAAATGGTTTAATTATGTGTTATCTGGTGAACTATGGCTTTGACGAGACGAGCTTGCGCAATGTTATGTCTCTGGAACTTAGAAATTGTCGGCTGGCCCATTCTTTTTGCCGTTAAGTGTACATAGGCCAAATAGAAATGATCAGGACGAAATTCAAATACAAACTGCTGAGTCATTTATACCCGAACCCATACTTTCTGAAATCGAAATTGCGATATAAAATCTGAAAAATTACAAGTCTCCAGGTATTGATCAAATTCCAGCAGAATTAATACAAGAGGTTGGAAGCACATTATCTAGCGAAATTTATAAGCTTGTACTTACCATTTGAGAAAAGGAAATTGTACCAGAACAATGGAAGGAGTCCATAATTGTACCTATATTTAAAAAGGGGGACAAGACTAACTGTAGTAACTTTTGAGGAATATCACTTTTGTTGACGTCATACAAAATTTTGTCCAACATTCTTTTGAGAAGATTAACTTCATATGTAGATGAAATTATTGGGGATCATCAATGTGGTATTAGGCGTAATAGATCGACTACAGATCAGAATTTTTGTATTCGACAGGTATTGGAGAAAACGTGGGAGTATAAGGGTACAGTACATCAGTTATTCATAGATTTAAAAAAGGCATATGACTCGGTTAAGAGAGAAGTTTTACATAATATTCTTATTGAATTTTGTATTCCCAAGAAACTAGTTCAATTGATCAAAATGTGTCTCAGTGAAACGTACAGCAGAGTCCGTATAGGCCAGTTTCTGTCAGATGCTTTTCCAATTCACTGCGGACTAAAACAAGGAGATACACTATAACCTTTACTTTTTAACTTTGCTCTAGAATATGCCATTAGGTAAGTCCAGGATAACAGAGAAGGTTTGGAATTGAACGGTGCTTCTTTATATGGATGACGTGACTGTGTTAGGGGAAAATTCACAAACTATTAAGGAAAACAAGGGAATTTTACTTGAAGCAAGTAAAGAGATAGGTTTGGAAGTAAATCCCGAAAAGACAAAGTATATGATTACGTCTCGTGACCAGATTATAGTACGAAATAGAAATATAAAATTTGGAAATTTATCCTTTGAAGAGGTAGAAAAATTCAAATATCTTGGAGCGACAGTAACAAATATAAATGATGCTCGGGAGGAAATTAAACACAGAATAAATATGGGAAATGCATGTTATTATTCGGTTGAGAAGCTTCCGTCATCCAGTCAGCTCTCAAAAAAGCTGAAAGTTAGAATTTATAAAACAGTTATATTATTGGTTGTTCTGTATGGTTGTGAAACTTGAACTCTCAGAGAGAGGAACAGGGGTTAAGCATGTTTGAGAATAAAGTGCTTAGGAAAATATTTGGGGTTAAGAGGGATGTAGTTACAGGAGAATGGAGAAATTTACATAATGCAGAATTGCATGCATTTTATTCTTCACCTGACATAATAAGGAACATTAAATCCAGACGTTTGAGATGGGCAGGGCATGTATGGGCGAATCCAGAAATGCATATAGAGTATTAGATGGGAGGCGGAGAGAATAAGACCTTTGGGGAAGCCGAGATATAGATGGGAGGATAATATTAAAATGGATTTTAGGGAGGTGGGATATGATGGTAGAGACTGGATTAATCTTGTTCAAGATAGGGACCGATGGCAAGCTTATGTGAGGGCGGCAATGAACCTCCAGGTTCCTTAAAAACCATAAGTAAGTATAGTTTCTCTAGTGGCTGGAAATTCATTTCGTTGTTTAGGAAGAAATATTTGGTACATCAAGTGCTTACATACTTTCCGAGTATGGAGAGCCATAAAACGATGAATAATGAACCAAACTATTACAGTAATAGTTTAAGGGAAAAGCGTGCAGACAATCGGACAGACAGACAGAGAGATAGAGACATACCGGTATTAATGACAGACTGGATAGATGACATGCCAAAATCCTTACATGGTATGAGAAATCCTAAAAATATGTATTCTGTCAAAATATAAAAATAATAAAGGCATGTTTGTATTTATATAATTAATTGTTTATGTCTATAATAATAAGAAAGTTAAAAGAAGCAGGAGCTATTATACATATAACTGTATAAATGTATGCATGAAATTAGACAAGAGAGAAAAGGAGATAAAAATAAAATTAATGTGGCCTGAAAGGCAGGTGATTTAAGTATGACCCTGCCTTCGAAGGTATACAAAGCAATTATAATATTTTATCCTTCTTTCCTAGACACAGAACACTACAGTAGCAAGATGATCGTGTCTGTACATACGGCACACACTACATGACTCAATTCTGTTTAAGTTTTATTGCTTGCCTCTCCCACCAGTCGTCTGGGTTGTACTGAGTTGCTGGTTGTAGCAGTGTGGTGTAGAGATATGGTCCAGTGCTCAAGTACTGTGCTGGCAGCTTGTAGCGCCTGTCTGGGTATCCGCCACTGCTGACATTCCCCACTAGTTGCACTGCTGGGTAGTATGACAGAGTGGGCACTTTAGGGGGCCCGTAAGAATAGCCTGGATGTTGAGGTGGTCCATATGTCACTGGTGTCCTGAAAAAGTTTTTCAGATAATGTGCAATAAACAATTTGATGAGATAATTTTGGGTATGACCAGACTTACTGAACTTAGTTCCTATAATTGTCATTGTCATTGTCATTGGAATGTATATTATTCACGATACAATACCATCTAACTCTGTTCCTTGCCATGTTTTGACTTCTTTCAAGTTATTAATATTATTTCTATCCATATGTACCTCATCTTCCTGGCACTTCTTTATAGGTATGTGTTTGAGTCTAAGAGGACTACAGATGCATTAAGGCTTCCAATCTAGTACCTAATTCTACGACATTTTCTTCTTTCCTTACAGTGTTCTCAGTCTACTTCCATTTTCTTTCTTTTATTTTAGTTTGGATAAGAACCTCTCAGGTGCGTATCCATCTTCAATCAACACCATTCTTGGCCAGTAGATGTTTAATATTTTTCTAAAGCAACTAGTTGTCAAAGTCATATAGTATTTTTCCTGTAACTAACTTTGTTATCTTACAAAATTCTTATCCATATAAGAAAAATTACTTTGTATTGGTTTGTTTAATTTTGCTAAAAGCTGATTTGGTTACTGTCATCTTATTTCATAAAATATTTTAGATATTATTCTAAATTCTTTCTGGACCAGAAAGAAGGATGGATGGAGGGTGTACTAGCAGCTATGAATGCTCGAGGATTAGAGCCAGGCCAATGGATGAACAGTGAGGAGTGGCGTTTGGTTTCCAGAAGATGGCAACAGCTGTTATGACCCTGGAATGATTGATCGATTCTAAATTCTTGCCTTCTACCTCAAAATATATCTTAACATTAATAGTCAAATTTACAGTTCACCCAGTTTTTAAGATTTTAACACAAGAACGTATTTTCATACATATTCCGAATATAAATAAATATGTAGGTTAAATAAGATTTTTTTTTTTCGCTTATTTCCAATGTATTATAAGAAGTTTGACATTGTCTCAAATGCATAACAAACGACATAAATGATACGTATGTTCTGAAAATAAAATTTCAAGTTAGTATCTAATTAAATAATTTGCAGTATTTTTGATATAAAGAAAGTTGTAAATCTTACTTCATAAAACAATCTAGAATCCTTTCAAAATTCTGTACGGATATTAAGTACTTATTAAGTTTATCAGAAATATAGGTGATGACAAAATATTTTACTTCAGTCTAAGTTTATCAAAAATATAAGTGATAACAAAATATTTTACTTCAGTCTCCAAACACTTCATACATTTTATTTTAGTTAAGGAACAATTATGAAACTAAGTACAATAGGGGTTTGTTATTTTGTCAACTGTCCGAAGACAGGTCTGAACCTCATAAGTGACACCAACAAGGCATCACTCATGAGGCGACTAGGCCAGGATATAATGGGGTAGGGTGGTCAGTTCCTTTCCCCCTCCCTTGCATACATTGCCAACTAGCTACATATTACACTAATCAGACTTCAGGATGTATATAAACAGTTTTATTGTTCTTCCTCTGACATATATCGTTAAGTGAGATGTACTGCCTGATAATAGATGTACATATCAGCCAGAACCTTAATCAGAGGAAAAATAGGGGTTTATACATGAATAATATTGAAGGATTCACTGATGAAGTGACATATTCGACTTAAGCAATTATTTCGATGTTACTGTATTATGTTTTCACATAAGGAACAATGAAACAGAGCTTTTAGATTTACATGATATTTCATTTATTGCTATAGAGTTTCACAATTGAAGCTTCGGCTGGAACAACGTTGTAAGTTACAAAATTTTCATTCGGCGTGTTTCCGTATAATAATGTTGTATGTCATGTTACCTTGCGTGCAACTGTCCATCAATGCAGCATGTGAAATTTGTCCACTCAAAAGTTTGCTACCCTAAAAGAATAACGTTGTACGTGTACACACTTTTGCCGCTCCTGTAAATTTTACTAAATGTAACTAATAACGTTGTTCCAGCCGACGCTTCAATTATCGGCAAGGCTTTGCAAGGTAGGTTAAAATTCTGAAATATTAAATAATGAAAATATGAACATTCTATGAAATGTACATGTATTTCATTCAAGTTTTGGGTTAGCTGACTTCTTACTGAGTAGTCACTTGATTAATGTGAGATTGAATGCAGGCATTTCTCTTCGGAGAGAAAATTTTAACTTTAGTAAGTCGATTGTGTAACTAATGAGTCTTACTAGGCTCTCTAGTTTCTTTCTATTGCAATAAACTTGTATTAAAATTGATATTGACATTGTTTTTACAGCATAAAATAATATTCTCCTACTACGATTTTATACTGTTGGCTTTTTTTGAGTAGGCTACCAGTAATTGATTTTTTGTTCTCCAATGTAAATATAAACATAAAAAAAATATATAACTTACAGAGCTTTCATTTCAAAACTTCCCAGTCTATATACCCTAACTAATTATTTGAATTGAATTCAGTTTAAACAAAAAAGAACACGTCAATTTAGTTATTGAGGGGGAAGTCTGAAACCAGGCTTAATTGCATTTTAGATTTCACCCCCCCCCCCCACCCCGAGCCATCCCCACTTTGAAATTTCAAATGGCACCACTATATTTTTATACTTAAATATAAAGAGCATTCAATTGTTTATACACCTCATTCATTTGTTTTCGCATCTTTTGTTTTCTATCGTTGCCTGGCAACCTGTATTTTTGGGGTTGGGGACAACTCGTCACAAGAAATTGGTCACAGAGACAATTTGTCATATAATTAAAATTCGTAACAGTTTACAACTAGCAACATGTTAATATTGGTCACAGGGACAATTCGGTACTATTGGCCCCAAGAAAATATACATAAATTTGTAAGCTTGTACTTACCATTTGAGAAAAGGAAATTGTACCAGAACAATGGAAGGAGTCCATAATTGTACCTATATTTAAAAAGGGGGACAAGACTAACTGTAGTAACTTTTGAGGAATATCACTTTTGTTGACGTCATACAAAATTTTGTCCAACATTCTTTTGAGAAGATAAACTTCATATGTAGATGAAATTATTGGGGATCATCAATGTGGTATTAGGCGTAATAGATCGACTACAGATCAGAATTTTTGTATTCGACAGATATTGGAGAAAACGTGGGAGTATAAGGGTACAGTACATCAGTCATTCATAGATTTAAAAAAGGCATATGACTCGGTTAAGAGAGAAGTTTTACATAACATTCTTATTGAATTTTGTATTCCCAAGAAACTAGTTCAATTGATCAAAATGTGTCTCAGTGAAACGTACAGCAGAATCCGTATAGGCCAATTTCTGTCAGATGCTTTTCCAATTCACTGCGGACTCAGGGGCGTATTTTGCGGGCTACCGGGGCTACCGGCAGTAGCCCAAGGAAATAACAAAAGAAAAAGTTTATAATATAACATAATGTAATAATTTTGTATTATTAGTTTTACCATAGTAATTAAAATTAAAGTAATTGTTAGATATATTTTGTGTAATAATAGGGTCAGCGGTAGCCCAAACCCTTTAATCAGTATACGCCACTGTGCGGACTAAAACAAGGAGATACACTATAACCTTCACTTTTCAACTTTGCTCTAGAATATGCCATGAGGTAAGTCTAGGATAACAGAGAATGTTTGGAATTGAATGGTGCTTCTTTATGCGGATGACGTGACTGTGTTAGGGGAAAATTCAGTCATTGTGTACATATTCATTTGGAACTATGGTGGATGAAATCCGTTTTACAAAATCTGAAAGAGGCAATGACAAACTTAGAAGTAAGCAAATAAGCTCGTTGATCCAGAACATAAAGGTAAGGTGGGGATTTCTCGAGAACCAGTGTTTGCCATTATTCAAAATGAGTTGGACCGGATTACAAGTGAAGCAATATGAAACTACCAAAGAAAGCATCAGCTGTTAAAAGAACTCCGTGCCAAGCCAGGCAGGAGCACTTATCTCCTGAACCAAGAACCAGTGACGAGCTAAACTTTATATAGAAGTCGAATTATGACGAATTGTCAATCTGTGACGAATTGTACCCATGACAAATTGAATGTGACAAATTGTCCCTGTTACCAATTTTCTGTGACGAATTGTGAGGAACCGGATTTTTGTTATTATCAGTGGATTGTAGGATGAAAACAGCTTATTTTGTGTAATTTGCTAAATTTAATCAATGAGGATGATGGATGATTTATGTTTTCTCTTGAAGGGTATACACCATTTTAAAATAATTTAATAGGCTTACACAAACACAACTATTACCTACATGAAATGCTCAATAAGTTTTTGTAGCTTTATTCTCTTCAGCTTTAATTAATAATAACAACAATCCAGGTTGCCAGGCGATGATAGAAAACAAATGAATGAGATGTATAAACAATTAAATACTCTTTAATATTTAAATATAAAAATATAGGGGTGCCATTTGAAATTTCAGAGTGGTGCTGGTGGGTGGAGGTGAAACTTAAAATGCAATTAGGCCTGGTTTCAGGCTTTCCCCTCATTATCTAAATTGACGTGTTTTTTTGTTTAAATTGAATTTAATTTAAATAATTAGACCTACTTATTTAGACTGGGAAGTTTTGAAATGAAAGCTCTATATAGCACACGTATAAACAGATAGACTGAGAAAAAGACACAGAAAGGGAGAGAACAGGAGAGAGTAGTACAATATACTTAATCCTTCCGAAAATTTAACATATCCAAAACTGACAATGAGTACAAATATTTTAAGTTTATCGTTAAAATTGAACAAACAAAAAGGTGGAAGAAATATTTTTGTGAAATTTGAAATGAAGCGAGCAAATATACAAAGATAGGAAACGAAAAGAATTGAAACTAATGAAGAAGTTATCAATAATAAAATCAGTATTGATTTGATAAGCAAAGTTTAAAATATCCGCTTGAGAGCTTGTCGGAAGTGAAAGCTGATTTACAGCAGATTTCATAGCAGGCTTTATAATTCTATGAGGAGAGAATGTGAGAACTAAAAGAGAGAAGATAGTGATCAATGTTGTCACTTTAACGCTATGAAGTCACCAAACAAAGTACTGCAATTAAAATACAATTAAGTAGGTAATATTTCAGGAATTGTCATCTGTTGGAGCATGGTGTCCTGGTTTTACTACGCTTACTTCACATATGATTCAAACGACTGATTCATACCTGTAATTAAAGTCATCTCGGGACTCATCACTCAACAGTGTGCTGTAATCATAGCCCCATCTCTCGATCAGGTAACGAATAAGCTGCCTGAAAAATAAGAGATGCTATTAGTTCACATATAATTGGAATTTTACACAGAGTTACTGTATTACACATATTTAATAGTAGGTAACCTACGGACTGGAAGGTCCGGGGTTCGATCCCAGGTGGTGACAGGATTTTTTCTCTTTGCCAAACTTTCAGAACGGCCCCGAGGTTCACTCAGCCTCCTATAAAATTGAGTACGGGGTCTTTCCTGGGGGTAAAAGGCGGTCAGAGCGTGGTGCCGACCACACCACCTCATTCTAGTGCCGAGGTCGTGGAAAGCATGGGGCTCTACCTCCATGCCCCCCCCAAGTGCCTTCATGGCATGTTACGGGGATACCTTTTACCTTTTTTAATAGTAGGTAACATTAAGCCTACTTTGTCAAGGCACCTGTAAGATTAGCTATGACGGCTGCGAGAGAAGGCAAGGGTGTAACAAGATAGACAACAAGTGAAACACGAGAGATTAGCTTGTGGATTAGCAGAATAATATTATTTCTGTGGTGAAACGTATCATAACATTGATATTACCTTGATTGGTTTCGTTACATCAGGATTTGACATTTGGCACATCATATGAATTTATGATAGTTAAAATTATATTACATGGTGATGTGGCTAGGTGATAAAGTGTGCTCCTAAACATAATAAATTTCATCATCGATATCATCATCATAATCATCATCATCTTCATCCTTCTCTTTCTCCTCTCCCTCCTCTTCCTCATCATCACGAACATTATCATCTACGAAGATTGGTTTTGTTAGACCACTTGAACTTCATGTACCGGTACCAGTATTGTTTTATGTAGAATTAGTCATTTCAGCATACAGCTTGGTCCTAGATTTATCATTGGAGTAAGTGATTAGTTGCAGTCAGAGTAGACTACTGATTAAAAAATTCAATTAATTTATAATTGTACTACACATCTTTTTACCACTATAATTCCAACACGCAACATTGGTCAGTTTCAATTCTTGCATTGGTACTCCGAATTCGGCCAAGTGTTAATGAGTATCTCATGGCCAAAATCTGTCATGTAATATGACTCACATTATTAATGATTTTTATTAGTTACAAGTACTTGCTATGATAATCTTTTAAAATTAAAATACTCCACTATAATAGTTTTATGCCAGTATTTAAGCATATTAACATTGCAAAATGACTAATAATCATCAACTTCCCTTCTTATCCTAAATTGAAGACAATAAATTTCACCTTACGGCATACCCATCTCAGAAATGGAATTATTCTTAATGTCAGACTAAGAGAGTTCAGAAAGATTCTAAACAACCATATCTGGAGGCATTAGTGGTCAACCAACTAATATTACAAAGCATGGCAATGTGCCCATAAGGGCTGCTGGGCTGCAGCCCTAGCTAATAGTAAGTCATTTCTGAAAGATGTGTCTATGTATTGAATATATTATTTATTTCTATTGTCTTCGAATTCAGCAAAACACCAGTAGATATTTGTGTCAAGCTATACATAGCACACTGCTGGCAGATACTTTGTCAAGCTATATGTAGTGGCGCAGGCTATGCCCACATAATGCTCTTGTAGTCTGACTGCTGTTTGAGAGTGGTGAGGTGGGGGTACTAGTGTTGTGAATAGTAATAGCTTCAGACTGCAGTGAATGCAGACCATACAGTGAAGCAGATAGCAATTTCACATTTTTTTCTGATGTGTTTTGTTTTCTTTATTGTGTCAAAAACGTTATTTTTCACTGAATGTGCTGTCATATTATAGTGTTTTTAAGACTGTGCAGTGTGCTTATTTAAACTGTTTTAGTTTTAAGACGAATATGAGTAAGAACAGTGTTACATATCTGCAAAATATCAGTTTTTCATTGCTGCTGTTTGCAGGGAAGAGTGAAATAAAGAATTTAGACCGTGATACTCCTGACTTATTTTTCAGGCATTATCAAGCAGAAATCGGTCTTACTCTCGGAAATTTAATTGTTCTATTTATTATGAGCATAAATGGTTGTGTGGCTGCCCTGAAAAAAAAAAAGAAAAAACTATTTTTTTTCTGTGTTTATTGTTCATAGGTGTTGCGACTTGGACAAACAGGGGTAAATGATTTGAAACATTAATTGAGAAAGCTAAAAAAACATGACGATTCTGCAAAACATATTAACCCTCAACTGGTATCTATGGGTCAATATAGACCCATATGGATAGATATCCTTACGTACATTTAAAAAGCAATACCAGTTGAGGGTTAAGTATGTCATTGATATGACTATGTTAGGGAAAGTAAACATCGCAGATCAGCTAACAAACAAACATAAAGAGAAAGTGTGACAAAATCGAGAAATTCTCTCGAAAATTATAGTCTGAATAAAGTTTTGTGGAAAATTTGAACTTCCATTAGGTGGCCATGACGAAACCTTATAGTCATCGATTCCTGATGTGTTTCAAGGATTATTGGAATTTGCTGGAAAGTTAGATGAGTTTCTCAAAAACAATTTTTTTAACTCAAAAGGGTTTACCGTACAGGAACTTCCAAGACAATGTAGAATGAACTTCTTGTCTGTTCTGAAGGTGAGTCATGATGAAATATCTGCTGAAATGCAACAATCTAAAATTTGTCAGTCATGTCAGAAGATACAACTGATGTATCTTTTTTTATTTTATTGGGTTATTTTACGACGCTTTATCAACATCTAGGTTATTTAGCATCTGAATGAAATGAAGGTGATAATGCAGGTGAAATGAGTCCGGGGTCCAGCACCGAAAGTTACCTAGCATTTGCTCGCATTGGGTTGAGGGGAAAACCCGGAAAAAACCTCAACCAGGTAACTTGCCCCGACCGGTATTCGAATCCGGGCCACCTGGTTTCGCGGCCAGACTCCCTGACCGTTACTCCACAGGTGTGGATAACTGATGTATCAGGTCATATGTAGCAGGTAACTGTTTTGTTTTCCATTATGAATTGGACGGTGCTGTGCATGAAAGACTGTGGCGATTGTTTAACCCAAAAACCCAGAATGCTGTAGTATTAGCAGAATGAATTTTAGAGCAGTTGAATACAGTTCTGAATGACGACTGTGACAAACTTATTGTCCAGACCTACGACAGAGCGGCTGTAATGAGTGGAGAGAAGGCAGATGTACAAACAATTATTATTATACAATTCTATAAATATGCACATTTTATGCATTGCTATGCACATCAGTGGAATATAATCATAGAAAAAGTAGCATCACAGAATTCACAAGCTCGTATTTTTTTTAAAAATCTTGCCACTATACTTGCATTTTTTCCTAAGTTGCCCTTACGATTAGGTGTGCTGAATAGTGTTTCTAGACGAATACCTGTCTCTGCGAGAGAGGTGTGTAATACTATTTCTTGTCAGGTAAAAGAGAGATTTGCTTTCAGTAAGCATTTGTCGACAGCAAAATTATTAAATTTCTCTCGTTTCAGTCTGAAAACTGAGCTATCTGTTTTGTGCGAGAGACAAGAATTCTGTAGTATTTCTGGACTTATGAAAATGTACAAAATCATTGGCGATTCCTGCACAGAAATATCATTCTCAAAATAATTCTTACTACTACCCATGACTATTGCTCAACATGAGAGGTGTTTTCTACACTGAAAAGAGAGAAGATTTTTCTAAGAAGTACATTGACACAAAACCATCTTGCTCCTTTGTCAATGTTAAGCATAGAAAAAGTGATGATTGAAAATATTGTTAATTCCAATGATAAAGGGATTAATAAATTTTCTAGCTGCAAAGAATGAAGGCTAGACTTACGTGTTCAAATAAAATTGTGAATAGAACAGTGAAATGTTATCTACAATACAATTAATAACTACTACTGCTTACTGGCTTTTAAGGAACCCGGAGGTTCACTGCCGCCCTCACATAAGCCCGCCATTGGTCCCTATCACAATTAATAACACAGACGAATATAGTATTTTAAATTAAATTTTATAGTGTATAGTGTTTGAAACCTTTAATTATAAACAAACATAAATATGAACGACAACAACAGCAGCAGCAGCAGAACCAAAGAGGACTGGATCAGTGGTTGATTATGGCTTGAGCTTCAGTACAGATAAAATTTAATAATATAATTAATTTTTGCTGTGGTACATAAGACATAATAATGCTGTATTATTGAATATTTTAGTGTAGCCCTATCAAGCTAAAATCGCACAAGCCGCCACTGTTACAAAGTTATTCAATATCGTAAGAACACAGTAGTGTAATGAATTTAAATACTATTATAGTCACAATCATGCCATGGTATGAAAAAAAAAATTCACAACCTAGAGCAGGAATTGAACCTGCGACTTCCTGTTCTCCAGTCAGGCACTCTACCACTGAGCTATCGAGTACGTCACCAAACACCGTAAGATGAAGATTACAGTAGTGTAAAGTACACTTCGTTAATACTGATGCAAAACTTATTCGAAATCATTCTATTATAGATATTGAACAATGTTAGCTCTCATCTATTTCTTGAGTTAACTTCCAGAGTTCTAGATGATCACTAACAAGAGAAGGCTTTGGACCTCCCGATGAGAATCGTTACGAAACTTTCTGGGTGGACATGAGACCAAAGTAAGTGGTGCAAAGTGCAGCATTTCGCAGTCACCTGTAACCCCTATAACATAGCTTATGAAAGCGGAGTGTGCGTCTGCAATGTTCACAATCATAAATAATTGTCAAACACACTGTACCTGAGGACTCTAGTGTCATTAGGTGATACGACGCATACCTGGCAAGTGTCCATTGTGTACATCAGTTACTGGTACCGGTACTTAAGTAGTATGATTCAGGGCACAGGCTTGTTCCTACACTAACAACAAATACTGTAGGCTATATATGGAATATGTGTAGGGGAGAGTTGGATAAAACAGGATGGTATGATAAAACGGGATACCCGACTTATTTCGTTGGGAAGTGCTGCAACTTACCGAATGATGCGAGGACTTTGTTCTTAGATTAAAAGGGGACATTATGCAGTGCTCACATGTAGAACGAACACGTTAATTTTTGTTGTGTAGAGAAAAGTTTGAAATCAGCTGCTTAACTAAATTGTTTCGATTGATTTGAATTGGCACATTCTGGGATTAAACTTGCAGAGTTAAAGTGGTGAGTCTCGTATATAAATAAAACATTATTAGTCTTTAATTCTTTATAAAGAAAACCGCTGTAGCTTTTACCGTTTTGTTATGACGCCATGTTTTTCTTTACAATTCCTAGTCGGACAAAACAGGATACCCTATGGTTTGGCAAAACGGGAAAGTATCCCGTTTTATCCAACATGCATTGCATATGTGGGATTTCACTTTAAATTCTGAATTGAATTTGTTCTCACTATGACAACCAACAATGACAGTAGTTAGGAAGAAGAGGATGAAGACAACGACGACAGAATGTGATGACCGATATCTGCGAATTATTGCCACGAGAAACGCTGAGAATACTGCTGGCATGATTAACAATGACTTTCAAACTGCGACAGGGAGACGTATATCCAATCAGACTGTATGAAACCGATTACATGACAGCAGACTGCACTCCAGACGTCCATGGCGAGGCCCAACTCTTACACCTAGGCACCATGGACAACCTTACACCTGGGCAAGAAATCATCACCAATGGACTGTACAAAATTGGCACAAAGTTCTATTCACGGACGAATGCCGAATATGCCTTGTACCAGATAATCATCCACAACGTGTGTGGAGAGAATCAGGTAATGCTGCACGACTCAGACACCCCTACAATAAAATGCAAGGTAGTGGGCCAGTGATGTTTTGGGGTGGCATTATGTGGGGTCGAGGACATAATTGGTGTCGATTCAAGGAATGCTGAGGGCTCCACAGTATAGGGACAACATTCTTCAAGCCATAGGAGCACCATTTAATCAGCACTTCGGAAAGGGATTCATGTTTATGGACGATAATTCCAGAATCCATCATGCGGCTGCTATCAATGACTTCCATAATCGTGAAGGAATTGCCAGGTTTGATTGGCCCACATGTTCTACAGACATGAATCCAATTGAGCATGTCTAGGTTTAACCAAAGAGAGCCATTCTTGCGCGCCCTGAGCCCTCACGCAATCTCGAAGACCTATGCAGAGTTGCTGTTGAAGAATGGGAAAGAATGGATCAACAGTTGATAAATGTGGTGGTAGACAGTATGCCACGAAGAGTCCAAGCATTATCAATGGAAGAGGAAGCACTACACTCTATTGAAGTTGCTAGGATAGAGATTTGGTACTCCAGCCAATTCTCAATTTCCATTTGGCCATTCACCACCATTGCTACAATTTTGTCAACAACTGTTAAAAATAAATACATTTTCATTCCTTAGATTTCCTTCTTTTTATCTTTTATTGAAGGTCTGATTGACAGGTGATGCAAAACATTTTTTGGTGTGTTTATTATGCATTTTAATAAAAACACATACTTTTTTCAGTTCCTTAACAATATTTGCTTTATTTTAAATAAGTATCCTGTTTTACCCAACTAGTCGGCCAAAACGGGATACTTGCGCACTTTCCAAGAAAACTGTTTTCCCACTTTAGCTATATTATTAGAAGTGAAAATCAAAATGTATTATGAAAGTACATAGAATAGTGGATTCATAAGTAAAAATTGAAATGTTTCCTATTACTTCAACAGGAAATATACAAGATTTCGTGTTAAGTATCCCGTTTTGACCAACTCTCCCCTAGACTATTCTATGGAAGTGAATGTCTACGTGAAATAATAAATTGCTGGTGTTTCACTTTGAATGTACTATATAAAGACATGTGTTCTACTGTGCTCAAAGTCAAATTTATGTTTAAAACTCCTTTATTATCTGAGAAATATATTTTTAATAGCTAGAAGAAACGAAAACCTCTAAAAATGCTAGGGAGTAATGGTTAGTTTTATATCATCATCATCATCATCATCATCATAATCATCATCATCATCATCATCATCATCGTCCTAACAAGTATTGGGCTTAATGACCTGTTACTGTCTCAAGCCATCTTTTTAAAGGTCTTCCCAGTGTTCTCTTCCCTCTTGGACAGTAGGTAGAAATGTGCGAGGAATGCTAGTCCTTTCCATGCGGTGAAAATGTTGCTGCCAGTTAGTTCTGTAACTATAGATGTAATCCAAAATTAGAAGATATTTGAAATGTTTTATATTAGAAGCTAAATGTGCTATGTCCTCCTGGGTCCTGGAGTTTAGTACACTATACTTCATGCATGAATTTACAGTGGAGTATCGATTATCTGAAACAATTGGGGACAGAGGGTGTTCGGATAACTGATATTTCGGATAACCGATCATTTACGAAAACAAGTTGTACTGGTGTCATAGGAGCAGTATGAAACAAAGAAACACTGATATTAAACACAAAACTGTACATATATATTTTGTATCACACGTCTTACAATAACACAAAGAACTGACTAGCCTAGTTTGACAAGTTCAAAATGGCCATTAAAGTAGGCCTACAGTTTAGGAAAAGAAGTAAATTCCCCCCCCCCCCAAATTTGAATTTGCCGACTGGAACGCTTTCGGTTAACCGATGTTTTGGTTGATCTATATTCAGATAATCTTTGCTGTACTGTAGTTTCAAATTTGCCACTGGGGACACTAGGTGGAAGGGTGCAAGACCGAATCCTCCCGTATTCCAGGTGCTTAAGCAGGTAGCAATCCCCAATCCTCCCACACTGATCGGATAGTGAGCAGGTAACAGCCCTGAATCCTCCCGGTCCTTCTCGGTACCCTCCCTTAACCTCAGTTTCAGACGGAGATTCGGTAATTTCCAACGATCCGCAAGTGTTACTTATGCTATTTTGCTGTTCTGAAAATCTGGAAGCACTGAGCCAATGCGAAACAATATGCTATATGTTGTAGAACATTCAAATGTTGCACCAAGTTTTTTTGTCAGCTCTTTACAATTCATGGGCTCGTTAACAGCCATTACATTCCTATGGTTTTTTCTATCTTGAAGGACGAGAAAACTTCATCATACAAGATTTTCTTTTGAACTGTTCTTGATAAATGTAATAAACTCGGGCTGAGATTGTATCCGTCAACAATTTTTCTGACTTTGAAGAAAGTATAATGAAAGCTGCAAATGAATTGTGGACTGACTCAAAAGTCCAAGGATGTAAATTTCATTTAACACAAAGCTGGTGGTGAAAAATACGAAATTTGTGACTTGCATACGATTATTGCTCCAGGAATTAAATAGGAACATTTTTAGCCTACATATTTGGTTTGCCGATCTTGGTTCCTGATATAGTTGGTGACTATTTTGTCGAGGACTTCATGTCAATGATGCCTGACTCAGCAAAACTACAAATGTTATGTGACTGTTTAATTGAAATGTACATTGACGAAAACGCACTTTTTCCTCCTTTTGTGTGGGCAGAATTGAGTTTCAGTAGGCAGAGAACTACCAATGTTTGCGAAAATTTCCACAGTAAGTACAGTAATCAATTTTATGCATGCAATCCAAACATATACAGATTTCTTGAAGTACTAAAACAAATTCAGCTGGATATCAAAATAGCAATTATGACGTCATAACACACAAACAACCAGCCCCATCATAAGAGCAACATACCCCCACCCCTACAATCGACAAATGCACATCGCAGAATTCAAGATCACCAGTAGTTCAAGAGACACTGATGAAGACGTAATATCACGTCGAAAATACGTGTGTTGTCAGGAATTGAGATCTACTACCTGCATTGCCCGGGAGGATTCAGGTCTCTGTCCCTTACGAACCCTTTAGTGATTCGGGAGGATTCAGGACTGTTTTTATGATTGCAGGAGGATTCAATCCTGCGCTGAGGTGGAAACATTACCGGTCACTTTTTTCTGTGCTTGTCAAACTCCTGACATCTCGATTCAATCATTGCAATACGTGTTTCAACTGTTTGTAAATAAAAATGGCGATCAACAACTCAACACCAAGGCACCCTAGGACATCTTAGTATGTACACAATGTTTTAAGAATAAAAAAAGTATGATATAAGATGTATGTGCAGAGACCCGAAATATAATATAATATAATATAATATAATATAATATAATATAATATAATATAATATATCTACATTTGTGCCCTAATTGTAACCTGCAGAGTTTTTTCAGCATTTTTTCTCATTTCAGTGACTTTTTTGAAGTGTAGAATTATATTGAACTTTAAAAATATAACAAAAAAATGTCTCAGGACACAGGAAGTTGATAATAAAGACAGATTATCATTAACTTTCTTGATTCGAGAGACTAACTGACGTTTTAACTGTTTAGATGTTAAAGGCACTCCCCACATGCTATGAGGCATATGGAGGCATGGAAGTAGAGCTCCATACATTCATTGATCCCGGCATTAAAATGAGGTAGTGTGGTCGGCATCATGATCCTACCACCTTTTTATCCCTGGGAAATACGCAGTATTCAATGAATAGGAGGCTGAGTAAACCTCGGGGCCTATCTGGACGTTTGGTCGCGAGAAAATTCCGTCACCACCCGGGATCGAACTCCTGACCTTCCAGCGTGTAGCCAGCTGCTCTACCAACTGAGGTACCCAACCGCTGTTTAGATGTAATATATTTTATATCATGAATATTTTGTGTTCTGTTGAGCTACCGGTGCAAAATTTGGATGCAGAGCATGCCTCTTCCTGCACCGAGTAAGGATGAGCACCTGATCCGGCCTCTGGCAAAAGATGGCAGAATTTCAAATGGTTACTGTATGCATCTGAAGTCTGATTAGTATAATATGTAGCTAGTCGGCGATGTATGCAATGGAGAGAGAAAGAAACTGGCCTCCCTACTCCGTTATCTTCTGTCTAGTTGCCTCATAAGTGGTGCCTTCTTGGTATCACTTGTGAGGTTCAGACCTGTCTTCGGACAGTTGACTAAACAACAACAACTACAACAACAAGTCTACGAGCTACAACCGAATGCTTATGCTATTAGTAGATCATGGTTATAGAGGGAGGAAGTTCGTACCAAAGTAGTAGATTTCAGTTGAGTACAGCGAAGAGTATAGATATCACTGGCGCCTCGCCCTGCTGCCGTTCGCTACAGATGACATATGTTCACAAAAACGCACGGTGGCATTCTGTGGAGCTGTGTAGAATCTTGAATAGTTTGAAGAATATTGTTAATTTATATTACTATTTTAGGTTCTGAACAAAATGAGCTACCTGTTATTATTATGTTATTTACGTAATGTGAATATTATACTCGGTTCCAAAAAAGTAAACCCATCTGTTATTAAATAGTTACGCAAACAGGAGTGTGTAACACGTTTATTTTTTCCCCCCGATTATTCTTCGCTGTTGACGTCTCTATGCATTCGGTTGCGTTCCAGTCCAAGTTCAACATCGGAATTACGATACGAACTTCCTCGCTATCATTCATTACAATAGAAACGAAAAATTTTCTTGAAAACAATTATGGGTTTAATATTATATGCCACATACGAGATACACTATTAGATTCACAACGTAGTTGTTCACCTGATGGTAGTAAGATTTACTGTATCACATTTCAGATTTGCTCCACTAACGTCTTGTGACGTAGAACGAATATTTTCAGAGTACAAATATTTTTATGAACCTAAAAGGAGTATTTCTTTTGATGCAATTAAAAATGTTAATTGTTATTTGTTATAATGAGGCTAGAATCATAATTGTATAGGTACTCTGTGTTATTTTTATATGTATAGGTAAATTAATTTAGATTGGGAGTTACGAACTTTATACGAGTAGGCTAATTACAAATTATTGTTTTTATATTGTTTTCTTGTTCTAAGACTGTGGACGGTAGAGCACACGTTTGATTACCAACCGGCTGTACATATTAGTCGTTCTGGTTCACTGATATTGAGAGACGCTCTATTATCTTTCATTGAGTAGAGATATAGTCAAAGCGCACACAACTTTACAGTTTTGGTAGCAACTTTCTAGCTTACTCATGAATCAATGTAACTTGTGTGACCACGCCCAATGACGCCACATCCCCACGCTAAAGGCATGAAGGCGCTGAAGTTGCGTATATAATTAGCAGGCTTCGGTCCTGGGCACAGAAACCCATGAAGTTCAGAACGCACGGAGGATAGTGTTCTGTTGGTCGAGTGGAGTGAGAGATGGAGCGCCGTTATTTCGTGCTTCAACAAATAAATAGTCCGTCACAGTACGGCACAAAATATATTTCACCCTGTACAGATGCAGTATATACAGTACATTCCTCGTGTAGACAATAAATGTCTACCACTAAAGTATTAACGTGAGTTGTAACCTTCAATCAAGTGTCCCTACGCCGAAGCCTGTTACATGTACCGCAGCCAAGCAGCAATAGGCCTACACACAACGGTAATGCACATTACGGACCCACCTGTGCTGTTGTAGTAGGGGGACTGCACACGGGTCATGACGTCATTTATACTCCGAAGCCGAAGCCTGATAATTAGCCATGTCACGCGGACTCTCTCAGCAATATATCGTCATCGAGAGAAGCTACAGACATGTGCAACCACTCGTTTGATTTGTAATCGCGAGTTATGAAATATTAAAGCGATAATAGCAGTACGATATAGTTTGAGTGAATAAGTAAAAATGTGAGCTGCAACTAATTTCAGAATGTCGTTCTGAGAGGGCTGTTGTACGAATGTGAATTAATGATGGCTAAATGTGTCAGAGGTCCAACACCGAAAATTACCCAGTAATTCTGCTTCAATTGATTGAGGCAAAACCCCAACTAGGTAATTTGTCCTAACCAGGATTTGAACCCGGGCCTACCCGTTTCATAGCCAGACGTGCTGACCATTATTCCACATCGGTGGACTTGCATGCCTTTAATTAATTAATTACTTCTCTTATAATACACCCATACTCTCCATTTGCAAAGTGAAACAAAATAAAGCATTCAAACCAATAACTGTAGCTTCAGTCCGAAAAGCACAGATTTTTTTTTTTTCGTTACTATAGCCTGTCAATAGAAAGAATGCCTCGGAACGGTATGGTGGTATTTTGTTCACTATCCTAAGCTACCGGTACAGTTTTCTCTGTAAGTAATTTAATGTGGACATTAACAAAGATTTTACCGAAATTACTTATCACATCATCCTTTTCATAATTTGATATTCACTACAGTTACTATAATTTTATTGGTAATGGAGCCAGAGAGTAGCCTACCTGAATTGCAGCGTTAATTCGTTAATTTCCTATCTCATTATTTAATACATGCTTTGTTGTGCAAGTTCACTGCTACTATAATTTGCTCCGCTAATTGACAGCATTGTTGTAGTGCCAAGTGACGCATGACGACCATGATGGCGGCTGCTCGACTGCAAACTAACAATTAGCAATCCGTCATGGATAAATGACGTCAGAACAAAGGCGATTGTCACTTCTTAACAGGAAATCCAGGACAGAGGCCACAGACTCACCCACCCATTGTTTAAGTGGTTTGTGTTTGTAGAAAAATACGTTGTTGAGTATGTAGTCACCAGTACAACACCGTGTCTGTACGTGTCTACGCTGCTCGCTAGAAATGTGTTGGGAGTAACGAAACCTGAACTTACGAGAAACTTACTGTACTTACGGTAGTCTATATACCATGTTCCGCTTAGAGACATCGAGAAATAAATGCTCACCATTTAAAATCAAACGAAGATATTGTGATTTACTTCTGACAAAATGCAGAAACTGTCGAAGTTTACGCAACAATGGTTTAAAACCAGCTGCATATTATGTGCTACACACTACACAAGACTTCACCCCAGTCTATTTTTCCTGTTGCAGATGATGAAATAAGGGGAGGTGGAGAGCATTGGTGGAATGATAGAAGGAAACGGGAGTACCAGAGAAAACCCTCTGCAATGTCTGCTTTGTCACTACAAATTCCATCACCTTTCCGGAGATCGAACCCGGGCCGCCGGGATAGAAGATCAGCGCTATAGCACTGGAGTCACAGACCGGCAAATTTTTTTTTTACTTGACGAATATTTATTGAAGAGTCCTAAGTTAGTAAAAATTTGTCTACATATCGAATATTTGCTAGAGTTCAATGTTAGTAAATTTCCATACGTAACGAATATTTACTGAAGAGTCCAAAGTTAGTAAATATTTGTCTACGTATCGAATATTTAATAAAGGGTCTACTGAGGAGTCAAAGTTAGTAGGCTAAACATTTGTCTACGTAACGAATAATTTAGTGATGGGTAAAATCGAATAATCTGTTCCCGAATCGAATAATTTATTCGAATAAAAGTTCTCGAATACTTTTATCATTCGAATAACGATTTGATTACTCACCGACATGTTCTCGGTTCTCTTATTCAACATCCAACATGGCAGCGATAACGATAGCAGTGACCTACGACAGCAGTGTATTGTGCAAGCACAAGCGTTTATATTTTTTATTATCCTAATCACATACTGTAGCTACCTGCAACTTCCGATAAAGATGTTGGTTCCTGCGTCTCGTAATTAGACAAGAAAAAGAAAGAGAAGAGAGAAGAGACAGAGAGAGACGATCTGGAGGAAGTCTTTATTGCACAATCTGAGCAAAGTATTCGAATACTTGTTCAATATTCGAGATATATCTCGAGAACTTGCAAAAATCGAATAATTCGTATGCTTTATTCGAATACTCCCATCGTTATTACTGAGGATCCAAAGTTAGTAAGCATTTGTCTACGTAACGAATAATTACTGAGGAGTCCAAAGTTAGTAAACATTTGCCTACGTAACGAATAATTACTGAGAAGTCCAAAGTTAGTAAACATTTGTCTACGTAACGAATAATTACTAAGGAGTCCAAAGTTAGTAAACATTTGTCTACGTAATGAATAATTATTAAGAAGTCCAAAGTTACTAAACATTTATCTACGTAACGGGTGTCCAAAATTAGTATTCGGCATTTGAAAATAAGATATTATTCGCTAGACCGGGTTAGAATTTGGGAAATTTAGACCAGTTAAAGAGATTACTTTCTTTATTGAAGGCTTGAAGTTCGTGATCACGATAGTTTCCATAACCTTACCTAAAATGTCAAGTTACATAAACAAGAGTTATAATGACGCTTTTAGTTCTACATATATTTTGAAAATATTCTAATATTTTAAAATCAACTTTAGAGAAGAGTCTGAACTTCGACAGCAATGTTATTCAATCGTATGAGGAAGTCGATTGGTTGGTTACTAGCTCTTCTAGATATCTTTAATGAAGACTTCCTGGATTCAACTAGTCTAGTACATAGTGCGAAAAATTTCAGTTCTGAGGTGGGAACACATGTAAAGAAGAATTTATTACTTCCAGCATAGGACGGAAGGTTAAAATGATGGCTGGTAGATGAGATGAGATATGGTCGGCAAATTTTGCCTCGAGCTCCCTTGTCCAGGAATAGTGTTCTTCACGTATCGGAAATCTGCTACACGGCTTTTACAACTTTAGATTTTTATCTATCGCCTTCTCCTTAGTCTGAACCCGCGAACCTGGTAACTAAAGACAAGCATGCAGCCGCACTACGACCGTGGGCGACGTCGCGACGGTATTGTAGTGTGTATCGCGCCAATGTTTCTGAAATCGAGACGATAGATGAGACATAATCCCGGTTAGTCCAGGACATTTGGAATTCTGGGAAAGTTTGAGGGAAGGAACAGGAGTGCCCGTTGACCTAGATAGTGGGACGAACAGGTCAATGTCTTCGTGAGACGGAAAGTGTGAGTACTTGTGTGTGTGACTCACATTCACTTTCAACTCGTGAAATTGCAGTCTGCTGCTTTCGCTGGCTGCATTCCATACTGAACCAAGGTCAGATGGGCGACCTGAGTCCCAGCTTGACAATGAAAGATACAGGTGCTACGCGGAATGCTTCTAACAAAACTCACCTGCTTTTATATCTCAGTTTCATCAGTTCGGACTTAGAGGAGGGTAAGTTGCAGGAACCTTCAAACTTCTTTTCAACAGTTTTATTTCTAGAGCTTGTCTGTTATTGAGCCCATGGATGCATTGCAATCTGTTGGTTTATTGTATCCTTTTAAATACTTTCTACTCTATTTTCTACGTTGTTGGGCAAAGGCCTGTTCGTCTGCACTTAATATTGTTCTCAGAGGCGTCATTTCAATTTTTGCTTGGGTGGGGGCAACATATTTTAGGGGAGACATTATAGTGTATATCGTGTGGTGTACGCCCTCCATATTTCCTCTGAAATTAAACATTTTCCATATCCCAAACTGGAGTAAACTTAAATTAAAACCATATTAGATGCATTGAACATATATTTAAAGATAATTATTATTTCTTAATTTCTTAGGTATTTTTCATTATTTCAAGTCAGAAATAAAGCACATATGGTTTAATTTTAATTTTGTTTAATGCTCAAGTTTGCCCCACTTTACAGTACCTTCCCAGTTTCCACAAATAGTCCTGGTTTTGAGGTCTTGTTCAAGTTAATTTGATAAAGATGCTAATGGTTATGTTGTTGTTATTGATGATGATGATGATGATGATGTTAATAATGGTTATGGGATGAATGATATGAGTTGTAGTTTCTTAGGGCGCGATATTTCAGCCACCTTTGTCATATAAGTTTTAACAAATTGTTCTTCTTCTCCTTCTTCTTCTTTTTCTTTTTCTTCTTCTTCTTCTTCTTCTTCTTCTTCTTCTTCTTCTTCTTCCGGTTTCATGACTGCTGACGCCGTCTTCCGGAAACCAAACGCCAATCCTCCCTATCCATCCACTGCTCTGGTGTCAAATTCCTGGAAGTCATGGCAGTCTGTAGCCCTTCTATCCACGTGTTTGCTGGACGACCTCTTTTCCTTCTTTCTGTCGGTATCCATTCCATAATTTGTCGTGGTAGTCGTTCCTCTGTCATTCTCTTTACATGTCCATACCATTGTAGTCTTTTCTTCTCTATAACGTCAATAATGTCTGGTTCTTCCTCTACTTTCATAACTTCTTTTATCTGTCTATTTTTTACTTTTTCTTTTCTTGATTTCCCTGCTGATCTTCTTAAAACATTCATTTCTGTAGCCAAAATTTTATTTTGTTCCCTTGTAGAAATTTGCCATACTTCTGCGCCCTAGGTAAGACTACTTTGAATTACTGTTTTATAAATTTGCAGTTTCCTATTTCTTGTTATATGTTTGTTCCACCAAAGAGAATTTAGAGCATTAATTGCTTTCTTTGTTTCGGAAATTCTATGTTCAATTTCTGTACTACTTTTCCCAAATTGATCTATTTTCTTCCCTAAATATATATACATTCTGTACTTGGGTCTATAATTTCCTCATTGTCTAGTTGCAATGGTTCTATCTCCTCGCCAATACATAAATATTTAGTTTTCTTTATATTTATCGTCAATCCCCAACGTTCGTATTCCTCTTTTAATTTTCTTGTAACAAATTCTCCTACCTGAACAAATTTATTAGATGCTAAGATTTTCCAGGAAATTACATAGCTAGATTGTACTCGTATAAATTTGTAAGACAATGACAATTTTTCCCTGCGATTGTAAGCCAGTTCGCTCTTACGTTCTTACAGTAGGTTAGCATGTTCCTGATCTGAAATGTGAATTCAGTTAGGGCTAAAATAATAATATTCTAACGATAATTATTTTTATAAACTTGCATCTAATTTCTGAATGTTCTTCAAGCATAAAGATCTTCACTGTCGAGTCTTTACAGTACATGTCATGTAATATTTTAGAGCAAAGCGAACACTGGTATCAATACTAGGAATGGAAGTTAACTACGCCGCGTATTATACAAGTCGTGTTGTTTACATTAACTCAGGGTAGTACAGGGACTTGTACAGAGCTTGAATCTAAACATTGCTCGGTATAATCAGGTGACTAAAACAAATAGAGGATATATAAAACACATTTACGAAAGCGGTTTACCTCATTCTCTTCTTTGTAGAAAATGATGATACATTTTATAAAAATGAATGGTGTACTTAAAGTGTCACTAACTTTGTGTACATTCGTAAATTATCAAATATAAACCTGTTTCGATTGAAGAAAATGTTTTTTCGACATCACACGATGTTATTGGTGCAAATTTGAAATATTTTTTTTTATTATAGTCTTGTGTCTGTTCGCTATTTAGTTCATATTGCACCTCACAGAGTTTCTAATATGCAGGATTTTTTCAATAATACATTTCAGTTTTACTTGAAGCCTGTTATTGTTACCAACAGCTGATCATATAGAATTTTAAGTTATTTCATAACACGAGGGTAAATATTGTGTACGCATGGTTGTTGGAGTGGGCAATGTTCTAAACGTATACTTTTCAATGAAGTGTTTAAAATGTGGATTCTCACGTTTATGCAACGGAATATTCGCACATACCAGCATCAGACACAAATCATGATAAAAAGTGGACTGATCCGAAATCAAATCACTAAACAATTTCAGATTTCGATGTGTCTTTTAGAGTCGCAATGTATTTTCGTAAATCATGACGCTTATTAACATTTATGTCTAACTTACACACTTTATACCACAATATAATTTGTTCCTTGACTGAAAAATAGTCATCTCCGAAGTCTTTTACAAACACACGCAAAGTTACAGATTTCATTGGCGGCATTTTAATACATCTTCACAGTACCTTTGCTAGATCACAACTGAACTCCCCTTTTAAACAGAAAATAGGTGTGCTGTGTCGAACAAACTATTATAATGCATTAAACAATACAAAACTCGCACCCGTTGAGCTTCAAATGAACAGAGCTTCCTTCAAATTTTGCATACGAACCTGAATGTACAGTTACCCTTAAAAAGAATGAGACGATTCTTGGTCGTCGGAAGTTAAAGTTCTACAGCGCGGTTCACTCGATATCGACGTAACGACACATAACATGAGAAATAGTACAAGAATTGTTACAAGGACCACAACAAGGACAAGGACCAGAATAAGGATCACGAAGAAGATTGCCATTTAAGGCCAGGATTTCACAACATAGCTCGAGTCACATAATATCATTGCTTCACTGTACCGAATGGCAAATGCTTGCTAAGGGATCTACATTCTGGACTGCTGCTGTCACTGTCTGGTCTCGTTAGCTCATATAGTAGCGTGTTGGTTCCGCTGTATAACCGAAACGTCTCGTGTTCGATCCCGGGTAAAACTTTTTTTTTATTGAGGTGTAATTAATTTGTTCAGAGTTCCTCGACTGTCTAATTTGTCGAAAAATATGGAATAATTTATGCCCAATTTCTGGGTTTTACAAGTTGGCTGAACCTCGTCAAAAAAAAAAAATAAAACTTACTTGGAAGTTAAAAGTATTCTTCCTCAAACAAAAATCATAAGAAACAAAAAGAGACCTGTTAACTTAAAATCTTGTCCACATGCCATCAGCTTCTATTACAGATCTAAGTCGATCCGGCATGGATGTCACGAGATTGTGAAATAAGTTCTGATCCCCGGCGAGATCTTTCCAGGTGTCAACAACTTGATCCCACAATTCGTCTCGATTTCGAGGACGTCGGTGGACATAGGGACTATCCTTCTCTTTTTCAAATCTACCCATAAATTTTCGATGACATTCAAATCAGGTGACTTCGGAGGCCAATTAATGATTTCGATCTCGGGTCTCCTTTGAAACCATCTTTGAATGCTTGCAGCATAGTGCACGGGATGGCTATCCTGCTGGAAGAGCAATGTTCCTTCGGGAAAACGTTCTCGGGCGGAGGGAAGGAATATATTTTCCAGAATGTGCTCGTAAGTTCCCGCATTAAACCGGCCATAGATGCTTCTATAACGCTAGGTCCATCGTAAGACATCCACCCCCAACACGATATGCTAAAGCGCCCCGATCTTTCACGTCGGTGCACATAGCGCTGGTCATGTCGGAGACCATCCTCACGATAGACACGGACAGGACCTTCGTAATCACTCGAGATGGTTGTTTCGTCGGAGAAAATTACATTTCTCCAATCGAAATCCACTCGATTGGTAGCGAAGGCAAGACGGTCGACAGCTTGTGCTTCCCCCAATATTTCCATTTGCGCAGCCCTCCGGCTCCTAATACCGCGGTTCCTCAACCTGCTGATCACAGTCTGTGAAGAGCCGGGAAAGTTAGATACTGCTCTTATTTCGTTAGCAGTCAGAAAGGGGTCCTGTCGAACTGTCTCGAACAACAGAGCATCCTCTTCCAATGAAGAAATCCGCGGACGCCCAGGAATAGGGCGATTTTCGACCTCCCCTAAATTTTGCTAACGATAACCCACCTCGCGGCTGTACTTCCAGGAACACCGACCAAACGGCCAGCAGATCTAGCCCCATATCCAGCCTCAACTAGAGCTATAACTCGCTGTCTCATGTCACGTCGGTTCGCCATTATGATGAGAAATGAGGGATGACGATAATACTTTAGTGTAGACAATGACTATTTAACGTGATATAGAATTATTGAAATAAGAGGCATCTTGCATAGTAAGAGTTAATAAATCAACCCTAAATTAAATATCTAAATAACAGGATATAACAGGAAGTCCAACTGTTGCGAAACTAATCAAATTAAATTTAAGCTGAAGTAGCACAGCCATTGATAAATGTTTTGTACACAGAATTAGACTGAATTCCTATTCGACAGAACCTATAATCAATGGCTTGTCTGAACATGATAAACAAATCCTAAGTGTTTCCAATGTCACTGAACAATTTCAAAATGTTAATTTAAAAGCTAAGAAAGGATCGTAAATGTTGTATCTAATGATTATTTACATTTATGTCTACAAAATGAATCTTGGAAAAACGTATATGATACTGGTACTACTGATATTAAGAGTTAATGTATTGCATTTTTCACTTAATTTCATAATCACTTCAGTGGATGTTCTCCACTCAATGTTGTGAAAAAATTCAAAAGTAAAAACATGTAGATAACGTAGGGACTTCAAAATCTCATGTATTAAAAAGAAGAATCTATATGTAATGAGTTGCAATGTAATGATCCTCATGTTCTTAAATACTGCAAGGAGTACAGTGTAATTTATCAAAAATTATGAAAAAGGGAAATAGAATATATTTGAATAGAAAATTACAAACTTCAGACAATGCAATTAAATCTATTCGGAATATTATTAAATTTAAACTTGTAGATATCCTAAGAAAGAAAATATTTTTTCACTAAAACCAATGATTATAAAGTAGAGAATCCCAAATCTATTGCAAATTCTTTTAACGTATTATAGTATAAAGTACAGAAATATTATTGACAACTTAAACATTCAAGATTTTGCAAAAGATACTGCAATTGGTTACTTAACAGATGCATTTAATAATTAGTATTAATATATGTAATTAGTCAATAACTGCAACAGTGCTTTTCCATTCAATCATAACATGAATAAAATTGAATTCATACTAAATTAAACACTATTGCAAACACGTAGATAAAATAGTTAAAATTAACTGAAGGTGTGAGAATGAAATAATCTAAAGCCATACTTTTAACAAAAATTGTTTTGTGCGAGTGCATTTCTTACACATATGGGAAAGCTATTAATAAAATATTGTAATAATACTCAACAAATTACATAGCCTAAGGACTCTAAACCTTTGTAAAAGTTTGTCTATTATTATATATATTTTTATAATTTCATTTTAATTGTTAGTTTTTAATATATATGCATTTACATTGTATATGTGTGTATATAAATGCATTCATTAGATTAACGTTTATAATATTATAACTTGTAATTTTGTATTGTTTGCGATCATTAACACTTAATCTCAGGACTTTGTAAAACTCTATTTCAAAGTTACTTAGCTATTTCAACGTTACTTAGACAAAAAAAATCGTTGTATAGACTAAGAATCGAACTCGCACTCTTCTAACTCTTTTACACAACACGCAGAAGTCTTACCGTCTGAGCTATTGAAACGACACGAAAGCTTTACTTTCTGTGCGGATTGTAAATCTAGTCATGAAGGTCCATTGTCGATTTAACTACACGATTTATGTATATATTTATCTTTCATTTACGTAATATTATCATATTTTTTGCAGTTTTTGAAGTGAATTTCGGAACGATGCTAGTAACAAACCAAATAGTCTGAATTTAAGTAACTCAATATTCGTTATCTTGTGTATCAATGCTCTGGTCTCCGATCATGCGCAGTGTCTCACATCTGAGACTTAGGAATATTCAATCGTCTCATCCTTTTTCAGGGAAACTGTACATCAGTAAAGTACATCGTCATCCTATAGCCAGTGTTCCTTAAACCCGTAGTCGCTTCTAGGCTATGTTTTGATGTCCAGACTTCGTTTCCTAATCATCACTGACTAGACTTCTCCTGTAACGTCACGGTTTAGTGTACTAAGTTTGTTCCTTCCATATCAGCTAAGGTTCAGGTTGCTTAAAACTAGTCACTCCACCTTCTTTTTGGTCGTCTAACACTTCGCCTTCTCTTCAATTTAGGCCTACATATTATGCCGTGTGTAGTTCCTGGGGTAGCTCAGTCGGTAGAGCGTTCGCGCGCTAAGCGAAGGGTCTCGGGATCGATACCCGGCCCTGGAACAATTTTTCCTTAAAAGTATTCAATTTAGACCTATGTTTATAGAGAATTTGTGGTAAACGTATTGATTCCACCATGAGAACATGTTAGTGCCATTACTGAGCATAATTTTCTATTATTTCCAGGTAACTAAGCACATTTAAAGCTTCTAAAATATCTACATTTCATTTGTGATCTAGCAGATTGTATTCCACCATCGGCGTTAGGAGTGGAGTTTCATTTCAGCGGTTCCTGTTCTCTTTCCTGTTTGATGTTAAAAGAGTCCACGTTTCTGATCTGTAGATCAATGCTGATACAGCCATTAATCTCTAGAACTCCAGAATTGTTTTTCTCATTTTATTATAAAATGTTCTTTTATTGTTCATATTAATTGCTCAGATTTTGGAAATTTTTTGTGCCTACATCACTGATGTGCTCATATGAAATTATACATCCAAGTCTAATTTCGCAATAGAAGAATTCATCTTTCCATTCCGCACTATTCTCCGTGGCAAATATCCTGCATATGAGGAGAACCAATCGGAGATCGCTGCGGCGTTGTAATATAGATGGCTTGAGAGAGAGAGAGAGAGAGTGAGAGAGACTGCGATTCCGGAGTCAGAGGAAGGGAGAAATCAGTTTTCCCCTGCGTTAAATATTTATCACGTTGTAGTTCCTAAGATAGTCAATCAATCGCTCTATAATTTTTATGATTAATAGGTGAATGTCTCAGGAAAACATAGAAAAAATTCGAAGACAAAATCCTTTTTGGAAACAGAGAGAAAAAAAATAGTAACTTCGAAGTGATCTGTTCAAAATAGACATTTACACCTTCAAAAGTTGGTAAGCGGCAAACCTTTTTGTTTTTCACGTTAGATGGAGACATGTTGAAAAAGAATGGAAATTACTTTTAAAAGTTATTGCTACTCAAAATCTTTACTGGTTTCCAAGTTATAGCGAGTTACACTAATAAAAAAAAATCCAGTCATGACTAAGAATACTGCAGGTTTCTTTAGAAATAGATATTTACGACTTAAATATTGAGCTTCAAGACTTCTGGTCTAACGTGAATTCCTAAAGATGGAATCAATTAGAATATTAGGAACTGGTGTCAAACCTTTGAAGAAGAAAGTTTGTTATTTAAATAATATTTATGTATAGCCTAGATGTAGCTATGCAGGAAGACGTATGGTCACGCAAGCTCATTTTCACCCATCTCAAACCCCCCCCCCCCCACACACTCTTGTCACAACCTTACCCAAAAAGGACACCCCCGTGTCATATCTTCTATGAACACAAAAGTCACTTGCCAAATCGAGAAAACAATATTATTTTGAACTCAAAAATGTAGAACCATGACAAAGAAAAACAGGATCACTATACGAACCACGACAGAGACTACAAGGATCACAATAAGGACCACTACAACAGCCACGACATGGATCACAACAAGAATCACTATAAGGATGACGATAGGAACCACGACATGGATCACGACAATAATAAGCACCGCGACAAAGACAAAGGACCCCAGTAAGGACCATGATAAAGATAACAAGGATCACAATAAGCAATACGACATGGACTACGACAAGCACCACCACAAGGATCACAATGAGGACCACGACAAGGACACAAAACCCCGGAAAAAACCTCAACCAGGTAACTTGCCTCGACCGGGAATCGAACGCGGGCCACCTAGTTTCGCGGCCAGACGCGCTAGCCGTTACTCCACCGGTGTGGTCAATACCGGAATGCTTTTATTGGTCTTATACATAAAAATTCGTAGATTGATTCTTTAAATCATCAACTAAATCCAATAATAAGTTTTGATTTCGCGCCCTGTGTGTATACAAGAAGGAAACCAATATGAAACTCTACATAACATTACATATTCATACGAATTCGGTTTGATCAACTGACCTCTATTTCAAGGCAATCCTGGTTATTAATTTATAATAGCTTTTAGACAAGTTTATGATAACGAACAACATAAACGTTATCAGAAATTGAACGCAAGATAATGAAATTGGTTGCTTGAGCAAATTCAATATTTTGTGTTATGTAGTGTTGTAACGATATAGCGATTGAATATAGCGTTTTGCGTACCTAGTTGAAAATAAAGGCCATTGTGCGATGGAAGCGGTATACTTTTCAGGCGAACTCGTTGTACTAACTGTAAGCGTTATGAACTTCAGTATTGTGCTCTCTCTGTTCACTTGATTCGCTCATTGTCGCGCGAACGACCTTCTTATGAGTGCGGTACACGACCACGCCCTCGAGTGGAATCTACAATCTTCCAAATCATACGTATTGCAGCACCTGTTTGGTAAGTCATTAATTGTGTCATTTCAAGCATTCGGAGATAAAGATTAGGAAAGAGAGGGGGCAGTATCTGACAAGTTAATTTTGTTCTCGTTAAGATATTACGTTCGATCTGTTGACAAATACTATAATCATTGCAAACTAGATATAAAAGACTTGGATACGATCGCTAGTATTCAGCAATAAAAGAGGAATATAATATTACAAGATTTTCCTCTACAGATATCGCTAGATGAGTTCGATGCGTACTCAAATCCAAAAAGTAATTTGCGTGTGGAGATTTGTAAATCATTTCGGTATTTAAATTCCAGACATTTAAGTTATGATATAACAATAAGATCACAGTCTAGTATATACAGTCACGAAGCTCAATACTTAACTAAATATGCAAACATAGACAGTTGAAATAAGCATCCATAGATAGTTGCTAACCACCAGGATCGCTACTATCGCCTCATCACAGACCCATTCCCCAGCAGACGATAAAATGTATTGTACTTTCGATATCGTATTCTTTTGAAAAAAGTAACACCTTCCTTCCACTATTGAAATGTGAAATACATAAGGTTTATATATTATTTTCATAAAGTATATATTATATTTTATAAACCCACCTTCCTGGATTTTTCGGAAGAAGGATAAATCTGACCTCTTTTTCTTACAATATTTATAGTACCACAAACATCTCCTTGTCCCATATTATTATTCAAATTATTGTATTTTAGTCATTTACAGTTATTACAACCGAAACGAACATTTCACAGTTTACACAACTTTTCACAACAAAGCGAAATACGGCACAGTCAATGCCTTTTCGATCTAGACCAGGCCGTAATGTATGTTCGGGTTTTCTATTTCAGTATATGTAGCCATGTAGCTCAGTGAAATAATATATTATAACTTTATTGCGTAGCATTGCTAAGTTTTATTTAGTGTAATGTGTCCATAAGTTCCGTTTACTTCTTGTTGCATAATATGTTGCAGAAATAATTACAAAACTGTGTTATTTTAATGTGAAGAGAATTTTACGCGTTAACGTAATCTGTTCGCATCAACATCTTAAGTTTATAATTGAAGTTATTTTGAGGTTCAATAAAAACGAATTTATATTGTGATTTTAATTTAGCACATCTGCCTTCCTTAATTGTAGACAGAAAATTTACCATATCACTCCTATGAAATTAGTGTACGTACGATAGTAGATAAATACAATAATTCAGTACTCAATTATAGTATTAAAATACAGACAAATAGAATGTGACGGGTGTCATACATAGCATTATGTTTAATTATAATGTATAATTGCGAATATAGGAATATAAGTTAAATATAGTAAACATAACCTATTCTTTCCATATGACATAACATACATATGTAGTAGCAGGACATTGGAGACCAATAAAATTAGACAGAAATGGGCAACTGGTACAGTAAACATAGCCTATAATTTCAACATATCTGAATATTCGTGCGGTGCAACTGAAAATTATTGAATCGTGCATAAATGAATGTACAAGAATTTCGCAATATTTAATCGAAATAAAGGCAGGTATTACACATACGAACAACGTAATTTTCACACCAAAAATAATATTACACCTTAACTCGCAAGGAATTATGTCTGAAGTGTCTCCTAATGATTGTTTTAAATTTTATTAATGCAACTACACTACATTTTAGAGAAATATATGTTACTCTTTATACATTCCAATTAATTTATATGGTTGAAACGCCGCCCTTCGTGATCGGGTTAAGCGAATCACATGGTCTGCCTTACGGCCTGTATTAGATCACGATCGCAGTGACACAGTCTATTGTTCCTAGTACTCACAGCGCTCCAAGCGGCTAGCAACTATCGTGAGAAATGCAAAAAATCACCCCAAGTTTCGTGACTGTATATAGTAGACTGTGATAAGATTATGCTTCTGGTAGAATACAGTGCGGGATCTTAAAATGTTGCAGTCTAGCCCAGGCATGCTTAGAGGCCTCCCTCTCTCACCCAATAAATCGTGCATCATCTATGTTGTTTTATGCATCTTCATTGAAGTTGTTATGAATGTGATTTATCGTAGCTTTAAAACATTGATTGTGTACCAGTCTCATACGACAAAATTTCTTCCTCCATAAATAAAGCTCATTCCGCAAAGCGAGTCCACGTATGGTGCCTTAGACTAGCGGTTCCCAATCTTTTGAACGCCACGGATCCCTTGTTCATGCTTCATTTTCGCGGATAGCCTAAAATGTTTTGCATAATTTAGGTCCATGACATGTTATACTCATTAAATGTTGGGATAATATAGCGAATTTACTGCCTACTGAAGGATACACTGGAAGGAATGATGAACGGGAGAAAAGTTCGGGGTAGTTGTTAATAAAATGATAGACATAATTAAGATGAATGGATTATATGCGGAGGCTAAGAGGGAGACATAAAATAGGACAGATTGGAGAATGATGGGTTTGCAGTGGAAGACCTGCCCTTTGGCAGAAAACTATGAATGAATGAATAGTGAATTTAGCGTCCTTATTAAATTGATACAATCCAAACATAATAGACAACATCATAAGGAAAACAAAACAAAAACTTAACAAACACATAAATACACAAAACACAACACAAACACAAGAACACAAGAAATACATCACACTAACATATGAAAACAAAAGCACACATAAGATCGCATCTTCATTCAGAAAACAGAAATACAACATAACATACAGAACAGAAAACACACTACAAAGACATCTCAACACACAAAAAACACAAACAAATAAATACGACCACACAGGTGTATACAAACTCACATGTAATAGTTGCGACAAGTTCTACATAGGACAGACAGGCAGATCATTCCAAACTCGCTACAAAGAACACATTAAAGCTATAACCAGAGGACACAATACATCTACATACGCCGATCACATAACCAATGCCAACCATACATACAATAACATAAATACGGACATGGAAATCCTACACACACAACCCAAGAACCAAAAACTCAACACACTAGAACAATATGAAATATACAAACACACTAAAACACACCCCGATCAAATCCTCAACACACAGATCAATTTCAGTACACACACACTATTCGACTACACAATCCAACACATTCCAACAATAAAACACACCCTCCTAACAGGCAGAGAAGTTCGAGATGACGCCGCGATCTAGTAGGCTCTGATGATGGTGCGTGATGCACTGAAACAGCTGTAAGCCGAAAAATATTACATAGTTAACACGAGTAAGTCCACTAGTTCATCAATTAATTTATAAAACTTTAGTTTTAGTTTTGAATAATATATGCCTAATGTAAAAAAAGAAACGTAAATACAAAGTTGTTATGTGAAAAATGAAACCAGTCTTTTAAATTTACTATAAGATTGTCAATTTTATTGCAGCTGTAAATTTTGCGGATTTTGACTAAATTGTAGATACTCCAAGTTTCAAGTCTAACTCCACATTAAGTTTACTTCCATATTTATTCTTCAAGAAAATCGTCCACACCTGTGGAGTAACGGTTAGCGCGTCTGACCGCGAAGCCAGGTGGCCCGGGTTCGATTCCCGATCGGGGCAAGTTACCTGGTTGAGGTTTTTCCGGGGTTTTCCCTCAACCCTACATGAACAAATGCTGGCTAACTTTCGGAGCTGGACACCAGACTCATTTCACCAGCATTATCACCTTCATTTCATTCAGACGCTAAATAACCTAGATGTTGATAAAGCGTCGCAAAATAACCTACTAAAATAAAAAAAATTCAAGAAAATCAAAGCAGAAAATATACACCCACACAAGTGCGTTGATGCAAATGGCATTAAGTATTTTATTACAATTCGGAAAACATCGGAATTCCTGGGTAGTGCATGCAACTAAAATTGCAACAAGGTCTTTTTAAGAAATACAAATTTTAAGTAAGAATTATAAAATAATTATTCTAACAGCTTCTTTTTTTCACGGACAAACTATTTTTGTCACTAAAAAGGGGTATTTTTTCCCATTTACGCTTTATATTCCAGAAAGGAAGATATTCCTTTTTATTCCATTGTTAATTATTCGAAATTTCTTTTTATATTTCGAAAAATATCCGGCAAGAGATCATCATCTGTTGCTAGGAAGTCACTGATTGTGGGAAATGGACTGAATACTCAGTTGATGACTCACTGAGATTACAAGTTCAATCATTGTCTTTATCGTTAACTATTTCAATCCTATCCTTTGTCATGAACACCGTTATAGTTGGACTCTGAGAACTGGAATTTAGAGAATTTTAAACAATAAAAAATCAGATAGGTAGACAGAACTTGCAAGCCGAAAGTCCCTCAGCGATCTCATTCCTGTTAAACGCTATGTCTGAAATGTCTAATGTAAGCAAAATATATTCCAACCATGTAGAAAAAATGAGAGAAAATGATAAAGTTTTAAAACATCGTTTGAAAACACCTTGGGTCCGCATATCTCTTTCGAATCACTCGCGAACCACTGCCTTAGACCACAGCGATAAGTCACGGAACTGTATACTCAGTAATACAGGGACATCACTTTATTTTTACCAACATTTTTAACATTAACCTGGCCATACTCGGAAACACTGTTGCCCCCTTCCATTACAGGAGTTTGATGTTACTAGTGCAATATGTAAACAAATCATTTTACTAGGTATAGGAGGAGAGAAAAGTAGTGTATCCATTTATGTTGTAGGGAAATACGATATTACGATTTTCAGTTTGATCATCACTTTTACGGAATTTATCAAAATACAGTAGAGTAGTAACATTTTTTTTTCAAAAACTTTTCAGGCGGCTATGTTCGTTATGTAATGTCTACTTTATTTAGCATATTAATTATTGATGTTAACATACAATATAGAGAGTGCATTTAAATTGGAGGGGTCATAAGTAAAGGGCAGTAAGTGCACTTAAGTTACTTTTGAGAAAATGGGGTTTAAATATTTAAGCTTTCGTAAAATCGGTGAAATTTTTATTTAAATTTTAATGTGTGATGCGATTAAAATATCCCTTTGCCACTAAAATTTTAGATACTGTGACAGCGACGTGAGATTCGAACTCACGACCAGCGTCCCGCAAGAGATCAGACCGCGCGTGAGCCGACACAGGCTCCACGGAGCACTGAGGGACGGCGCGCGGCGGAGAGAAGAGAGGGGAAAGGGCCTACGCGGCGAGGGAAATTGCGCGCGCATCTGGTGCTGGTAGAGAGGAGAGGGCTCTGGATTGTTCTGGAGTGCTATCTCTGGAGACGCATCGAACTTTCGAGGCTACGTCGCTGTTGCTATAAAAGAAGAAACGCCAGCGAACTCGAGCAGTTTCAGTTATTCAGTCAGTGAGTAAGCCAGAGCAAGCAAGCCAGTCTTGTGTACCGGAGTTCGACTCGAGTGTGCGTCCGCAACTGCGTCAGCAACCGAAGGCCTGAGTTCGAGTGCAGTGGACCGCAGTTGGAGGGATCTGAGTTCGAGTGCAGTGGACCGCAGTTGGAGGGACCTGAGTTCGAGTGCAGTGGACCGCAGTTGGAGGGACCTGAGTTCGAGTACAGTGGACTGTCTCTGAAGGTCTGTGGTTCGAGATACTGTGAACTCGAGTGACTGAGCTAGAAGAACTGTGAACTGAGAACTAACAGTTCTGATTTGTAAATAGTGCTTTGTAAATATTAGTTAAGATTACCAGTTCATTGTTGTTCGTGATAGTCCAAGTAAATTGTCATTGCCGTCAGTGGAGTGCTATAACGAATACTGTGTTGAGTGAAAATCCTATTGTTGACGAGAGCGTTTAAGGTGAATTGTAGAAAGGAATTATTGTTGGAAGAATAAAATCCTATTGTTGAGTGGAAATAAAATTTACAATACTTTTGCTTACACTGGATGCACTTAACTCATGTTATTACAAATATCACTAGCATTCCTTTGCTTCTAGCCACCTCAATTCAAAATAAGGTAATCTGAATTTTTAAACAAGTTGCTGAAAATGGTTGCCGTTCATTACAATGCAGGCTTCAATTCAGTACGCATATTATTAAAAACATTTTGAAGCATATTTTCTGAAATTGAATTTATCGTTTCTTGAATATAATTTTTAGTACGATATTATTAATATAGGTTCTTTCTTCTATAGAAAACGCAATCATATTTATGAAACACACTATACGCTGCAGTGTTTACTTCACTGCTTGAAGACTTCGAATGCAACAGCGGCCGTAAGTTTGTGTGTCTGACGGGAGCAAGGACATTAGTGAAGGGGTGAGAGTGAAGTACATTCAGAAATGCAGGTACAATAAAAATGCAAGTAAAAATAAAATGATGTCCCTGTACTTATAGAACAGATTAAATGATGGACAGTTATTCCTGTTCACAAATTTGCAATGGGTTATTATTGATTCCTGTCACAAATTTACAATGGGTTATTATTGATTGAAGAATAGAACACAATTATTTGTTCACATGCAGTTTAATGAACTCAGTTGAAGTAACTCAGTGTTTAACATTTTAATTAAACACAAAATTTTGTTTATACAGGCTACTACATATCGCGAGTATTAGGCAAGAATGTGAAATTCAGCAGATACGGAAATGAATGCGGATTAGGCACATATCCACCTATCACATATACTGTAGGAAACTTCAACAGACACATTAGAACATTAACGTTTAACGTTCAAAATGACAGATGAAGGCTTTGGAAACATAAGAAATAAGAGGATCGCCTATATATTAGCAGAAGAAGTTGTATATACAGGGTGTAACGGGTATAAGTACCATTATTTTAGCTGATGATTATTCATGCCATAAGGGAGAAAAAAATGTCCTTAAAATTTGTTTTTCTAATTGCAATATTTAGCTAATTATTAAAGTTTACAATATTAGACGTTTTGCAACGTTGCTGGATGAGGAGGAGTGGGTTTATAAATACACAGTACAGCTCAAGCGGGTACAGACATACCGGTACAGATGCTTTGTTCTAATGCAGGAGCGGACTATGATAAAGCTGTTGTTTATATAAAACGAGCAGCAAATACAAACTTTCAATCTCATTAATAGAACATTAAGGTAAATTTACATTTTATGTAACAATATTGCTCCATATTTTATTACATGTCTAAAAAATAAACAATAATGGTTTTCTGCACAAAATCATACGAACATTTTTTCTAACCCAAAATTTTTATCTCTCCCGCTTCCATAAAGCAGTATCATTTTTAAACAAATTTCTGGTTGTGTGATTTTCGAAAGGGGTTAAGAGACTCCCAGTTTCTAAAAATCGTTGAGAAACTGCTACAAAAGTTCGCCGATTAGGTAACCTTCTTTGAGGAAAACGTTGAAGGTACATCTTCCTTGTCTCATTTGAATTACGACGACTTTCTCCATAAATTACTAACGTATGATATTCCTAAACTGTAAATGACATTGTAAGTTGTTTATCGAATACCATTTACTGAGCTGTCATCCGCTCTGCAGTAGACCTAAGGACAGGGAGCTTGAACTCAGCTGACTCGTACTTATGTCTGTGCAGAGTACTGCGTGCTGAACACGTTGCCACGTCTCTCACGCCAGAATATTAACAAATTTAAGCATGCATTTTTATTTAATTTCACGAAAACCTAATAGAACACAAATATTTATTTAAACTAATATTACCTAACTCTTTACTAGATATATCTACTGATGTAATTGTTTTCGTATTTTTACTAACGGTATAAGCAGTATAACGCAAATAAAATAAGAAAAGAAATATATTTTTTTTCTGGGAAAACTGTCAAGTTTTGACCCTATATTGTATGGACATTTTTTGATCCTGTAGACCGTCCCCGACGACTATGAAAAGGACGGCACTTATTCATTCATTCATTTATTTTATTCCATAGATCTTACATGAGCAATGAAGCTTTAAGATGTGGAACATGTCAACATTTTACAATATTACAATTACAATTTTTACAAATTTTTATAGTTTTACAATTTAGTAATTTTCTACAATTTTTACAATTTTGTACAATTTTTTTACATTTTTTTACATTTTTTTATAGCCCTTACACCCTGTATAAGCCGAGGAGACATCGAAATTTGAGACTCCTTTAGAGATAAAAGAATTTCCCTATTAGCATTGCAACATGACCTAGATGCCTCTAAGCCTACTGGTCAGAAGAAGAGAAAAAGGATGTCACAAGGTATTCTACACACATTCTCATACCCAACAGTTTGTGATCTTATCCGTAAGAGAAGACTGTAAAATCTATATTTGACGAAGGCAAATTATTCAACACTTCCTTGCTTGGAAGAAACTAAATTCCATCTCAACGACATGATTCCACTTTTTTTTTTAGTTATACTGGTATCTCCCAAATTTGGTTAGAATCAAGTGACTGCTTCCTTATTAGCTACTCTGAAACTTGATCGACCCAGACTTCGGGGTGTAGACCCATGTAAATACTGTAGATGCAGTGTTCGGGACATCACGATGTAATCAAGGCTCATTTAATTATCCAGGATCTCGTGTAGGAAATTAGTCTGGCACCGACTCAAGGACTCTGAATCGTGACCGCACAGCGATGTGTGTATGGGCCATGTGTTTTATGGACTTCTTTAAAACTGGATAGAAACTCCTGAGAAAGAGGAGAAGGAGAAGGTTGCACACGAAGTGGCATAGACCAGAGTTCAGCCCAGTTTGACTCAGCCGAGATAATCCTTGATGCAGAATGATATTTCCGTTCGTCACTGATTAGACCTGTGTCCTTAATTTACTGAATAAAATATATCTTATTGGTCATCTGCTTTAAGAAATTTCGTCGCTAGATGTCCATTATTCTCTGTATTAGATTAATTTTTTTGTCAGACAAAATTAAGTTCGCCATATTCAGTGGCTTTGTGAATTATTTAATTTACTTATTTTGTTATTTATTTATTTATTCGTTTGTATCTTCTGCCCCACGTTTCTTTCTTGTCTTAGTACTTTTCTTTCATTCATAAATTTTTTCTTTATTTTCTCTTTTTTTATTTACCTTGAGTTCCTTCTATTTACTTTCTCTATCCCCTTTCTATTATTTTTGCTTTGTTTCTTAGAATTTTCTTCTGACCCTTCTTTTATTCGTTATGTATATTTTTTCACTTCAAAATTCTAATCTCTTTCCTTCTCCATGTTTCAACATTTATTTCTTTATCTCAGCGTAAAGGGATTCATATTCTGTCTCCAGTCTACATCTGGTCTTTCTACCGTTTTCAGGATCTTGCATCTTTCTTATACTCATACTTAAAAATCGCTTTCCTATGCTGCATACCGTTATGTAACTACTTGTGGGCAATACGAGAAATCAAACAAGGAGAAAGGGACTACAAGGAGAACAAATCAAAGACAAGGAGAACAAGGGGAACATAAGGAGAACAAGGAGAATACAAGACGTACAAAGGGGAACAAAGAGAACAAGGGGAACATAAGGAGAACAAAGCGGATACAAGGAGAAGACGAGGATAACAAGGGGAATATGATAAGAACACGGAAGTGGGTTGCATTTTTATGTGATGTTCGGTCGATTCCAAGTTACTTTTTCCCATACCTACTGAGGAGAGAGACGTAATTCTGCATCAAGGCAGTAAGTGGTATGTTTTCTGAAATTTTGCTTCGAGAATATTCAAATAAAAACTGATATAGGTACCTACTTAAAAATTCTGCCTAGTACGTTATATGAACCTGGTCATTGGATCCGAGGTTCGCGCCCTGCTGAGGGCAATGACATTTAAAAGACTATAAAATCCATAGCAATACCAGAGCGTCTCTTCTACCCGCTCTGGCAATACTTAGCCTGTAACCGAGTGGTTAGCCACTCTTCCATTTATCGTGGTGAGCCGGGTTCGAACCAGACGCTCAGGAGTTTTTCTCTGAGCTCTCTCGTTTCCCCTCGTCGGTATTATCCTTTTACCAGCACTCCACAATCATTCTGGAAGGTACAGATTGAGATATCCAGAACAAATAAGGAAGTTGAGCAAGTTGTATATGTATGTTGTCTTTAATGAAGATAATTATAATTAAATTCCTTAGCACGTATTCTTCCGGGAGATGAGTAAAGCTGTGGGTCTAGGGTTGCGAGATTTTAAAAATATCAAAGAGGGATAGTTTACGCCAGTTGATAGACAAACGACTTAATTAATAATATATTAATACAGCATAGCCTATGTATATAGGATAATTAAATAATTACTTTTTAAACATTTGAATGAATATTTATCGTTACTGTGTCATTTAATGTAACAATTTAATATAAAAACAAAGAAAAAGAACAACTTTTTATTAAGTAACATTTAGATTAACGTATAAATCGTCCTTATTCCTGCAATAACTCCTATGTGCAAAATATGAAATTGTTCAGTAGGAAGAAAAACAAATTTGTTCATTCTATGGCAGTAGTAGGCCTACATAGGAGACTGGGAATTCTTAAATTTTCGAAAGAAAGAAATATAATTACATATAGGAGATTTTATTATTTGCTGTATCACTATTTAAGTTATTTAATAGAGCAAAAATCTGAAAATCGATAAATATGTTACATAGGAGTTATTGCAGGAACAACGACGAAATATCAAAATACAAACTTAAAGTGGTACGAGAGTATTCTCTTAAACTTGCATAGTCCTCAAGTCTAAACACGATGCGTCGTGCGCGAATTTCAATTCGCTTTAGGAATAGGTAATAACTATCTTTTAAAATCGGGACATTCTGCGTCCCGCGACAGGTATGAGGGGACACGGGAAAACTTCCTAAAAATCGGGAATGTCCACCATTTCGGGACATCTGGCAACCCTATGTGGGTCCCGTGTCGTCCCTGATAGAGGGCTCTGGGCAAATTGATCGGCCGTCTCTCGTCCACTTTGAATTTCGACACAGAATAGTCTCTGCAGTTGAAATCATTGCTAAATAAAATAGTACTACTGTTTATAATGAAATACTTCTTTCACTTTTGCAGCATTCAGTTCTTCAGAGTAAAGTACGTATAGAAATGGGCTCACAGGAGCACCGATTTTTTTTAACCTGTCGTGTATAAAGAGAACAGAAGTGGGGGAACCGGTCTTTTTATCATGGTCATGACATTGATTTTATTCTTGGGTTATAGTGTAATGTCAAACTTCATTAAGTAGGAGTGTGAGCACCCTGCTGTTACATCTTTGATTATAAGTTTATAACTCAACATCAACGCAGTATGGAAGCAGCGTTCCTGAATTCGATTGCTACCCAGGACCTGGATGTTTATTTGTTGACAATGTGTTTTCTTAGTTGGAGGCATAGAGGCGTGCCGAGACTCTTGAGAGCTTTCGCACCCTCCTGGTATACTAAACTGTTAACGCTATGTTGACGTCAGTAGTAACGTATTTGGTGACATATTTAATGTTCGTAAAACTTCGGAAAGAATAATTATACGATATTTCTCACTCCTTTACCATTTATCATGTACCTCCTATGATAGTCAGTACCTCCTACGATAGTCAATCTTTTTTTTTTTTTTAGTATTTATTGTTAATAGCTCACAAAAATACATAAACTTAATGATTTAAAATTGATCTACAGTATATACAAATAGTAATTAAACATAATAAAAATACAATTTAATAACTAATTTTTCTATAATAGTCAATCGCACTGTAATTTTTTTTTTTTTTTTTTTTTTTTTTTGTAATTGATAGCTCAATGTCTAAGGAAAGTATAGGAAAAAATTCGAAATTAAAATCCGTTTTGAAAGGGAAGGAAAAAAAAACTAACTTCGATGTGATCTGTTCAGAATAGACATTTACACATTCGAAAGTTGATAAGTGATGAACTTTTTGTTTTTCACGTTAGATGGGGATTAAAGCGAGAGAAATGTTGAGAAAGAATGGAAATTACTTTTAAAAGTGGTCGCTACTCAAAATATTGACTGATTTCCGAGTTACGGCGAGTTAAACAAAAGAGCGTTTTCTCTTGGAGGAATACTCACGAACCAACATTTTTATCTGTTGAAATCTCAACGATAAATACTTTCCAGAGCCTTCTTGTACTTCGGTGTGAATAATTTATCCATCTTGAGCTGTTCTAAGAAGATGAATATTATCCACAGTGGTAAATCTCAAACGAGATGCCATGTTTCAACACTGAATTAGGCCTACGTAAACTTAATTCAAATCACGTTATCCGGCTAGAGACAGCGGGTTCCACTATTGAAATAACATGAGGTGAATGGCTCTGATTGGCTCTTTCATCAATGACAACAACATAGTGTTAGACGTTTAGCGGGTGTCGAGGGTGCGAAAACTCTCTTCTATTGCGGAAAGCCTACAGTATGTCCGTTTAGTGCAAGGTCTAGAAAATTCATATTAAATGAGCTTATGTCAAACTACTCCAAGGAAGTAAAAACCAAATACTGTTCATTAATAAGCCACAATTGCTTCTTTGTCATGCATGAATCTTGAGATGGAATTAAAAGCATCAGACTAATAAAACTGAAGATAAATATAAAAAGAACAGATGGCTACGACTGAACAATTAGAAGAGATCTCGCCTTCTTGCAAGGGATATTGGGGTTGAATGAATATCGATGTGACTTCTAAGCCTATTGGTCACTTGTCTGAAAATTGGAGACGACATCCCACTTCCGAGAGTTAGGTTATTTTCAAGAGTGAAGGCCCAAAAGAGGACGTAACCTGCTATGAAGTGTAAGGGGAAGAAAGACTATTGCTAAGTACTATTCGTATAGGCCTATACCTCACGAAGCACAACTTCCTATGTCTACTCTAATATCTGGATCGCGCTTTGGTCTTTATCTCTTACAAAGGAGAGGTTGTAATCTGGGACGCTATGTATTAATGAACTTCGTATCAAATTGTAGGACTAGAATACAGTAAGTTATAGGCGTGGACGTTAAGCATTTTTCAAAAGAAAGATTCTTTAAAATGTGTTTACAGTCAACTTTTGATTATCCGTTGTAATGAATGGGAGCCAGCCTACGGATTTGTGAAAACACGGTTAATACGAAATTATTTGCAAATATGATAGAATGAGTTTTATTTAAAACTTTCATAAGTGAAAATTTCCTGCAGCATTAGAATCATTCATAATCAGATGTCATAAACTGTTTTACCACAAAAATAAATCTACCAAGAATTTAATTTCGAAATAGTCCATTAACATATTTGTTGTTTTTTTTTTTTTGACAGAGTTCTATTTCTTACGGATATCGGAGCGGAGTCTGCATAACATTGAGTTGAGGGAAGGGGAGGTAGTCTGAGCTCAGATCATAAGTAGTATACAAAATATCTCGAGGACAAAGAAAGCTCCACGGTTAATCCGCAAACCGATTACTATACACTTCAGATTTATTTACTACCACTACTTGCAGCTTTTTACCAGGGTGAGCGTAGCTGAACGAATAACAACAATAATCTTGTTCCAATATTCATGTGTTCATTTTCCTCCCCCTCTGATCATGAGTAGATAGGAGAGAAACCGAAGAGTCTCTTACTGATTGAGTGGAAGAGAAGTCTTTATGGCATTAATTCTATCAGGTAAACTACAGCTATTACAACTACTCGTACTCCTACTGCTACTGCTACTATTGCTGCTGCTGCTACTATGGAAGGGATCCATAATTGTACTTATCTTTAAGAAGAGGGAAAAGACTAACTATAGTAACTTTCGAGGAATATTACTTTTGTTCAAAATTTTGTCCAATATTATTTTGAGAAGATTAATCATATGTAAATGAAATTATTGGTGATCATCAGTGTGGTTTTAGGCGTAATGGATCGAATATTGATCAGTTTTTTTTTTGTATTCGACAGATATTGGAGAAAAAATAGGAAGTATAAGAGTACAGTACATCAGTTATTTATAAATTTCAAAAAGGCATATGACTCGGTTAAGAGAGAAGTTTTAAATAATACCCTTATTGAATTTTGTATCCCCAAGAAACTAGTTCGATTAGTTAAAATATCTCAGTGAAACGTACAGCAGAGTCCGTACAGGCCAGTTTCAGTAGAATTTTCATTCACTGCGGGCTAAAGCAAGGAGATCACTATCACTTTTACTTTTTAACTTTGTTATAGAATATACCATTAGGACAGTCCAGGATAACAGAGAGGGTTTGGAATTAAACGGGTTACATCAGCTACTTGTCTATGCGGATGACGTGAATATGTTAGGAGAAAGTCCATAAACGATTAGAGAAAATGCGGGAATTTTACTTGAAGCAAGTAAAGAGATAGGTTTGGAAGTAAATCCCGAAATGACAAAGTATATGATTACGTCTCGTGACCAAAACATAGTACGAAATGGAAATATAAAAACTGGAAATTTATCCTTTGAAGAGGTAGAAAAATTCAAATATCTTGGAGCGACAGTAACAAATATAAATGAGACTCGGGATGAAATTAAATGCAGAATAAATATGTGAAATGCATGTTATTATTCGGTTGAGAAGATTCCGTCATCCAATCTGCTCTCAAAAAAGCTGAAAGTTAGAATTTATAAAACAGTTATATTATTGATTGTTCTGTATGGTTGTGAAACTTGAACTCTCAGAGAGAGGAACGGAGGTTAAGTGTGTTTGAGAATATAGTGCTTAGGAAAATATTTGGGGCTAAGAGGGATGAAGTTACGAGAGAATGGAGAAAGTTACACATCGCATAACTGTACGCATTGTATTCTTCACCTGACATAATTAGTAACATTAAATCCAGACATTTGAGATGGGCAGGGCATGTAGCACGTATGGGCGAATCCAGAAATGCATATAGAGGGTTAGTTGGAAGGCCGGAGAGAAAAAGACCTTTGGGGAGGCCGAGACGTTCAGAGAAAAAAAAAAACATGGCACGGAATGACCTATTTTGGAAAGATCCGTAACAGGTTAAATAACTTCTTCAAGAATGACAACATCCATGTAGCACCTAGAACAAATAATAAACTAAGTAACAGAAAACCTAATCGTTTAAACAATAATGAAACATATCTAAATGGTGGCATTTATGAATTGAATTGTAAAAACTGTCCTAAAAATACCTTGGTCAAACCCGCAGAAATTTTAAAATCAGATACAACGAATATATTGCAGATTTCAAATATTACCGTAATAAATAAAAATTGAAACCCACCTCATAGAAGAAGGTCATGAACTCACAAATATTAAGGACACATTACAAATAGTAAAAGTCTTAAACAATAATAACATAATTGATTGTGCTGAGAAATATTTCATTGCAAAAACATTTAACCAGGGTACCCAATTATAAATGAACAAATTAGTAATCCATCGAACCTATTATACAACTTATTCAAATCAATTATCGTAAGACAACCCCAACCTGAACCTACACTTACAACCCCCACCCCAGTACCTACGTCATACAACGTACATTAGTATGTATAGACTATGCATACTGTGAAGACGCTGCGAGAAGTTAGTTACAGCCAAGCCTGCACAACAAACACAGCAACTGCTTCAATTCACATCATTATGTAAGTGTTATAGTACTATATACATAAAGTTTAAAGAAACAATTTATATATGAATTAGTTTCCACAATACTTAACTCATCTTACAGTTACACTCGGCCACAGCTGACTCCTGTAACGTGACAAAAAAAATTTCCACAGGAAGAAATTGTACAGCAACTTTCACCGTGTTTTCAAGCGGATAGTCACGCCATATGTCAATTTTAATTTAATGAACGTTTTAAATTTTAACTATATTTTATTTTTGTATAATTTATATATTGTTTATTGAATCCTAACCAGATATGAATTACGTTGTTCACATTTATGTGTTACTGTTTGTAGATCTGAATATGGCAAATATTGTCGAAAACGTTAATCTTTTAAATGTACTATAGTATTTAATAACTATACGAGTATTGTACTTGATAAGCATATAGACGGCTATTACACAAAATATTAATAAATTATTACCTGCTTATCGGATAATTACCAACATGATCATAAAAAATTCTACATTGAAGTTGAGTTTTTTGGACTAGCCTAATGAACATAAAAGTTTCATGTCTACTCCAAGAGGATTAAGCGAGGAAAATGCTGTAGCTTAAGTCTGTTCCTCTTCAATCTTGTCAGACACAAAATTATATAAAAGCCACTTCGCTTAATGTGGGATATACAGTGGATAATAAAGCCATCAGTATGACATATGATGCTAATAATCCTGCATTTGTTACAGATACAGAAGAGCACTTAAAAATATATTCAAGTTTTGCCAAACGTGCTAACAATTTAACATGAATATGTCTGTAGGCAAAACTAGATGATCCAGTTAAATTCATACTTCTGGAAAACAAACCGACAGAGCAAATGTCTCTATTTAAATATCTCGGAGTCGATTTGTTTAAGCAGCCGTGATTAATGTAATGTAATTAACTCTTAAGCATCAAATTAACAGAGCTACAAAACATCTGGTTACTTAGAGATTTACTCACTCAATAAATACACGCATATGGATAACAAAGCCAGAATCTGAAAGATTTGTATAATACCGATTGTTCGATTATTATATATTTAATCAGTAGTCCGAAGACTGATTGGTAACGCCAATAATGCATCATTAATGAGACAACTAAGCCCACCATATGGTTTCGAAACGGAAGCAGACACAAGCAAAACTAAAAATATGTTATGAACAGCAGAATGAAGTTGAGAGCAATAGTCGAAAATAAAATAAAAACTTTTAAAAGATCACCTAAGAAATACGGATATAAGGAATCAATGTGAACTGTAGGACGTGATGAGATGGGGGAAACAAAGAAGAAGAAAATGGTGTAAAAATTCGAAAATAATGAGAAAAAATAGATTGGCTCACATGGCACTAGAAGGAAAAACCAGCAGGAAGATCACCGAAGAGATGAAAGGACAGTTGGCAGTCCATTACTCCAGAATTTTAGGATTAATATTAATAACCTCAAGTAAAATAAGAAGAAAAAAGCATTGGAGGAAGTAAGTAAAAATTCGAAGTGAACAGAACAGGAAAATTGTGTCATATCTAAACTGAACATGGTAGGAAAAATACTTTTAGAAAATCACTATACATATAATTATTGCTAGTTGAGTCAATATTGAGCTATGGAAGCAAAATTTTGGTAACGGTTGGATGTTACAGAAAAATAATATTGACTGTGGTTGTGAAAATAGATTGAGACACAGAGAAAGAGTTTCCAGACTGGGGCACACAACAAGGAATCAGTAAATAGGCATCAAATATTGCTGAAGAGATTGTATTGAACAGGAGAGAATAAGAGTTTGAAGTGATTTGGCCATCTGATGAGAATACAAGGAAAGAAGTGGCTTAAATAAATTCACCAATGGCAATTTAAAGGAAGGAGGAGGAGAAGTAAGCCTAAGAGAACGTGGAAAGACAAAATGATGAAGGGTATGAATGAGAGTGGCTTGAGAATTGAAGACGCACAAGACAGAAGACTGTGATTTGGGAAAACAAAACTAACTGAAGAATTCCTAACATTTATTGCCCTTGTTCTTGTTAGACGTTTCCTCTTTTTAGCTGTTGCGTCTAATGCTCTTTCTTCTCGATAGAGGGGGCACATTATACCAGCAATTATACTTCTTTGACAGATGGCTGGTCTGTCGCGAGAAGTGAGAAAATTAAATACGAAATGAAATTATGCAGGATTCTAGGACTGGGAAGGAGGCGGGTCGCCTGAAGAGACTTGGTAAACTACGAAAAACTCAAGTCAGGAAAGCTGACCTCAGGAATCAAAATACAGAGCTACAAAGACAAGGAGGACGTGTTAACTATTATATCACTTTATGCAGGATGTTTCAGTGGCTGTTACAATTTTAGAGGTAGTACAGGCGATCAATATGAACAATTTTTTATAGGAACCTACGTCCGGAAATGTTCCTTTTGGTAGTTATAAGCCTTGATTTGTATCAGTGTAGTCAGCTAGCATCGAACTCAAGGTCTATGAATTTGTAACTCTTCTTTTACTCCCACGAAGTGTCAACAAAAGAAGAAAGTATATTTAAAAAAGAGCATCGTATGTACACTGATTGGTCTGGGTTGAACACCAGATCATGAAACTTAACGTGACGGGAAGAAAAAGTTTGACATTGGCAGACTCTTAAGTTATGCTGTTTACATTTCGGTTACGTCATGTTACGTTATGTTACAGTAAGTGAATGTAATGTGGCCCAAGTAACCGAATCTGGGACTTAATGTGAATAACGGCATTCATGAGTCAGAATAAAATTCGAACCTTGAATCTTATAGAGTAGCCCTACTGTAATTGATAGTTCTTGTCACACAGTTCGGGTAACGACAGCCTAAAGAAATGCATAACTTTATTTCTTATGAAACTGAAGGAGAAGGAAGGGAGAACAGAATCATGAGTACATGTACAAACGTAGATGCACAAGTATTTTTATATTTTGACCATGACATTGATTTCATTAATGGTTTAAGGCATAATAATGGGTAAATATCGCATTTCTCCGAGAATATGATGGTAATAAGTTGCATCCATTGACTATAAACTTACTTACTTAAAACAATTCCGTGATTATAGTTATTTGACATAATTTAAAGCTAATTTGAACAGGCAATAAGATCCTACTTCCACAGCCAGTTAGATCAATAATTTAAAATATTATAATTAGGCATGAAGCTGAAGATAAATGTGGTGAAGCTGTACTGGTTATGTGAGAACTGAAGGAGCACAGAGGTCACATTCAGAGAAAGCTCCGCTCCCACGATACGAGTTTTGCCTGTTAGTAATTAAATAATTTGGCCAAAGGAAAACATTTCTCAGTTATTTACTTAATCATACATGTCCTCAAAGCTCTGGGTTACTGGTCAACCTTCAGCCGGTGTTGTAGTTCAGCGAGAGAGTGAGCTATCATATAGCCAGAATTGGAAACTTCGTAATACTCAAATATCATTATTTTGAAAGGTATTATAATTATCATACAGTGTGTTCCGTAGAATCACTACACAAAGAAATCTGAATATCTCCTAAACTAATAGTGACAGAATAACCGGACTTAGATTTTATGTTAGAAAAACTTACCAAATTTCAATAGATCTCCACATGTGCTCCTCTGGTAGCCCGAACAATATCAAGACGGTATTCTATCTCCCTCCACGTGTTCCGCAGCATTACAGGTGTGACGGAAGCACAAGCGTCTACTATCCGCCTTCGGAAGTCAGCCAGGTCCTGTACTGGAGTTCGATAAACAATGCTTTTTACATATTCCCAAAGAAAGAAATCTAAGGGAGTCAAATGTGGTGACCTTGGAGGCCATTCAATGGAACCTGATCTTCCGATCCACTTATTTGGAAATCGTGTGTTGAGGTAGTCTCGAATTTGATTGGCGTAATGTGGAGGGGCTCCATCTTGCCGGAAGAAGAACTCATCCTGTATTTGCGGGACTGCATAATTCTCCAGCATATCTAGGTATGTTGTCCCTGTCACTGTGCTTTCAACAAAGAAGAAAGGTCCGATCACAGGATCACAAGTCAAAGCACACCTCACGTTAACTTTGGGGCTATCACGTTCATATTCCATTACGACACGTGGGTTTTCTTCTCCCCATACTCTACAGTTATGGCGGTGGACTTTACCACACGTGTGAAAGGTTGCTTTGTCCGAGAATGTGACGTGGTTGAGGAATCCATTATCATCAATGCGGGATAACACTGCATTAGCGTACTCGGTTCGTCTGGGTTTATCATTTCGCTGCAGGTTTTGCACAAATTGGATTTTGTATGCTCTAAGTCGCAATCTTTTATGGACAATGTTCTGATCAGTCGACTTCAGAATACCCAGGTCTGAATTGGCCCGTCTAATTGATTTCCTTGGGCTGCGCTGAAATATTTCCTAACGTCTTCAACTTTAGCAGCGGACACTGCTTTTTTGCCGCTTCCCTTCATTAACACAGAGCCTGTTTCCAACAGCTGATTATACCATTTAAAATGGTGTGACGCTCTGGAGCATTTGCATCATATTCCTGCCTAAATCGTCTTTGCACTGCAATTGGGAACTTCAATTCGACTAACCAATAACAACATTTCACTTTCTGTTGTACCGTGAATTCCGCCATTTTAACTCCAGTGTTGACATGCCCCGAGAATGCGCACTAGAGTCATAATTTTCATTGTTACCAAACTTGGAGAGTTTCTACATAAGACAAGATGAGAAACATATTTATAAATTCACTGAGTGACGAGATATTTATATTTCTTTGTGCTAGTGATTCTACGGGACACAGTGTATTATTACAAAGGAATTTTAAAATAATATGCGATCCATCTAAAATACCGCACATTATCAAAAATTATATTATTACTGTAGGCAATATTGGAGAAAATTAATTTTATAGAGACATTTTTGTTCTGATCAGTACGCCAGAAAAGAATATGCATGGCAATAAACTGTGTTTTGAAGATGACGCATACTTTCTTATTATACGTTTTACTCATTTCGCAACAAATTCGTTCTGGAATATGTAACAAATTAATTCATGATATTACTTAATTTCCTTTAGTTACCATTCACAAAAACATGTGTAGGCCTGTATATAAAATGTATATACAGTTAAACTTTGTTATAACGACATAGGTTTACGCGATATCTCATTTATAGCGAAACATATTCTGTGGTACCAATTTATTCCTCATTAGGATCGTACCACTTGCCTTGTATAATGTGACATTTATAAATGCATCTTCCTCGTATAAACGACATTGTGATTCTTATTTTGAAATACAAATTTTTTTAAGAACGAGACCATTTTAAGATTATAACATACACTTGTACGAGTACTACAAAGTATCCAGCTAAATTCTCTATTCCCATCCGCAATCTTTATAGTCCGCACTAGCATGCTGTGCAGCTGTCAAAAAAAAAAAAAAAAAAAAAAAGTGACCGCACTCATGAACAGCGAATATATTATAAGTCCACTTTCGGGTCACGGTGATGTTACACGATGCATGCACTTGTAGAATCGCACTTCAAACTGTTTCAGAGCCATTCGATATGTGTGCCTCGTAGAGCATAGGTAGAGTACTAGGTTAGTGATTCGAAGGTTGTGAGTTCGAGCCTTGTTCAAGTTATCATTTTATTTTGTTATCGTTCGTTAGCGATATAAATAATATTCAAGTTATCATTTATATTGTTATCGTTCTTTAGCGATATAAATGATATTCAAGTTGTCATTTATATTCTGTTAACGTTCTTTAGCGATACAAATAATAAAAATTTAATGTTAGGTTTGGAACAATACAGCTGCATAATACTATTGTCTGTGCATTTCGAACTGGCGGCTCAAGATCACGTATAAACGTACAAAAGTACAAACCACGCACGAGTCACTGAACTGAAAACTGTGAACTGAAGTAAGGTAATTCCGGCTGTCCCAGGTGACTTTAATTGAGAGGAATAGTCCAGGATTGGCGTAAGCTCACGTGGAAAATGCAGTCCATTACTTGACCTTCAGCCGTCAGTTCGAAATGCACAGATAATAGTGTTAGTTTTTCTTCTTGTATTATTACATTATACTATCCTGTAACACAATAAAATGAAAAGGAGTGACGAGGATTTGAACCTGAGACGTTGGCATCTAAATTCTGACGGTCTTTCGACTGAGCTACGGGGGCACAAATAAAGAAGCATATGCAGAAAAATTGGCCCAATCCCCCTTCAAGTCGTCCTGATGATTTGTGGAAGCTCGTACGGATGCCTGGAATCCCGTGACAGAACAGTCGCTATTTGAAAAGACTAGTCGATTCCATGCCCACTCGACTGCAAGATGTGAGGAAGATGGACTAAATATTGAATCGTAGCTTTTTTAAACTTTTAATTGTCTGAATTTTCTAAAGCAGATGCCAGCAAGTTTGTTTTGTTTATGCCATGAAAAATATTTTTGTTGAGAATAAAATCTTTCTTTCTTTCCATTTGCAGTCATGATGTCATAATAAATAAGGATAGTCATGGCATAGTACATTTATTAAACTGATGTTATTTATTAAAACAATAATAAAAGAGACAGGGACAATTATACTTTTTCTCTCTCTCTTAAAAAAACATAAGAAACACTAGGTTGAGTTTCGAACACACATCATGAATACCAGCCCGGAACACTACCACTACTCTACACTAATGACATGTAGAACACTTCAATTATAGCTAGATAGATATCAGGCCACATGGTCCAACAACATGTAACATCGCCTGTCTCCGAATTGTAGCGAAGATACCCGAAGGGAATTTAGCTTCTAGAGAGCGGTCACCTTTTCTTTTGACAGCTGTACATACATAGTACTTGCAAAATTCAGTTACATCATTACAGCAGACTTGTATAGACAATGGTTACAAAAGGAAGGTGTTTATTCTAAAAAAAAAAGTGAAAGTGATAGGTCTACAAGAAGTAGAAAATGAAAAAAAAAAAAAGTGAGAGTGCAATGATGTTGAGAATATGCACGAATAAGAAAGAAAGTTAGTTTCATAATATTTATTCAATTGAAGAAACTTGCAACTAAGGTACAGAGGTATGTACAAATCAAGAGTTGTTTATTTTTTTAATATAACTTTTTTTTACAAACCCAAATGTTAACATTTTAAACTATACATGCTACTCGTGTGTTTTACGGTAGTTGTAACAGCATTATAGATCACATACCTACCCTAAATACCCACTGGGTCACATTCATTTTACATGGCGGTCGACTCACAACTTAATTTCGAATTACAAGTAACATTCCTCTCTGTGCGTTAATCATATCCCACAAACTCTTACTGTGGATGCATGGCCCAGTGGTCGACTCACAACTGAATACACATTGATCTCGATTGCGATAACCATTCATCACATGTCACATATTGATGCGACCAAATACTATGGATGCCATGCAATATACGATACGACATCTCGTGATACCATAGCTTAAAATGAAAAATAAAACAATTGAACTAGGGCTGTAGTGGGAGTTGAAGCATATGTAAAACTGTAAATACGTTTAAATCTGTAATTATAAATTAAATAAAATAATCTCTCTGCGTTCTTAGGTTGCCCTCTTTTTAAGCAGGAAGACACTAATATTAATGATAAAAATATGTGCTACTGTAAGGAGAACTTTAACATATGCAGAGAAAGAAACAATAATTTGAAGTTTTATAAAACTGTGATAATATTTTGTAAAGGCCTACTTAGTGGAAGAATTTAAGTGAAATATGGACATGATAAAAGAATAATATATTATATGCAGTCGAAACGAAATTCTTAATTTCTGTGCTAGGAATTACAAAATACCACAGACTAAGAAATTTAATGATATACGAAGCCAAATTAAATATTTAACTTTAGTTATGGAATAGACAATTACAGAGATCAATGGATGAATAGCAACTTCCAAAATCTTAGAACAAAGTAAAAATGAACATGGGACATGCTAAGAAGATTGTCTAGCATTCTAGGCAATTGAAGAATGTGATCTCAAAACGCGTTCAGTCCATTTTTATGAATGGAGAGGGCCAATTTTTTTTATCCACCTGTCTGCGGACTGAGCGAGTTTTCAAGTGACATGCACAATAACACAAACTTTTAGACAAGGAATAGCGTTGTTTTGGAAGAAAAGAAGCCTAAAATATAATTATAGTACAGTGAGCCGTAAGTAATGACAATAATTCTGGTGGGTGATTCCTTGAGTAAAGAGCAACAGAAAAATGAAATACTATTTTGCTATATTTTGAATAGTTTTCCAGAAAAACGTGCATTTTAAAATGCATGAATTACGAGAACTTGCAACGCTGCACCCTACAATCAGCTGGGAGTACACATTATGTTGTGTTGTTCTGAACAAACCCCACCACCTGGATTGTTGAAGGTCAATGCCATCATGTCATGTGCATTGCATTTAAATTCGTAAGAAAAAGTACAGATGATATATACCGTCCAATTTTGGTGTTTAAACTGTGTTAGATAACGGAGAATGAATACTGCTTGTTTCAAGTTAAACAAAATATTGGACAACCTAATTTTAATTAAATGTTGAGAGAACAGAAGCAATAAGACAGGCTTCTTTCAAACTAAATGGATAAGATTGCGAAATATTTCTACACTCCCATTTCAATTGAATATTCTAGAAATCGTGAACAATAATGATGAATATTTCACGTTATAAAATCAAAATTTTAAAACATTTAAAACTCTAAAAGGAAAACTAAAAATACGATATGCTTATTTCACGTTGAAAACTATGAATTAATAATATTCATTGAAAAATCGTATATTGAAAAAAAATATATATATATATATTAATGCCTGTTATATATAAATTTGTAAGAACATAATTACATGCAGCCACTTAAACCATGCAACGTATTAATAAAATGAGATATATTAACTTTTTAAATTATGGAGAATGGCCAAAAAATTAAAGTTATTTTCTATTTGAGTAGGTACATATTAAATTATTTCATTTAAGTATATATTTTAATAATAATACAAGAAAAAAACTATAACAGTAATGTAGGCCTAATTCGCAACATGTTAAAGAACTAAGCTGTTACTAAAGGCTTAACTTCCGATTAGAGCTGCACCTACATGTATATTACAGTAATATTCACTTGTTAAATCCGGTATCCGGCAGGAAGGAATAAGAAAAGCGTCATACGCCTGTTACAAATAGTCGCTCTTATGACGTGTTAGAACTTATCACTAGAGCTAGGATTTATATGTAGTATGAGTTAAGAATGACGCCGAGTATAGTTGAGTCGATGTGATGCCGGTTAAGAAGGTTTTAAGCCTGGTTGACAAGACTGGAATTGCAAGAAAAGTCACAAGGACTAGACAATGCAGCTTTTAAACCCGAAGTGTTTTGTAAGTGGTGGTTAAGAGGATTAAATATCCTTAGCGCTAACTAATGGAAGTACTGAATGACAAGAATGGCAAGTATGAGGAGTGGGGGAGTGTTTGTAAATTATACCGACTAAAAATATTAGCTATTACTACATACGAATCCTAGCTCTACTTATCACATTATTGCTTGTCTAGTAGGCCTATGCTTCTCCTCGACTAAGAAATACTAGTATCCTCGAAATATTCTAATTTATTGCTCTATGCAACTCCTATTCGTAAACAGTAAGTTATATGTATTGTACACTACGATATTATCAAGTAACAAGATAACGTAAATATGAATATTTTATTTACTTACGTAGTAACCGTGTATTTTGAAGTGTTGTAATCCGATTGAATTTGTCGCAGGAAAAAAAGCAATTAGCTAATTTGACGTTGCCGTTATTTCTGGCACATTACACACTGGTGTCGTGCATTTCATGCTGTATTTTTTTATTTTAGTAGGTTATTTTACGACGCTTTATCAACATCTAAGGTTATTTAGCGTCTGAATGAGATGAAGGTGATAATGCCGGTAAAATGAGTCCGGGGTCCAACACCGAAAGTTACCCAGCATTTACTCATATTGGGTTGAGGGAAAACCCCGGAAAAAACTTCAACCAGGTAACTTGCCCCGACCGGGAATCGAACGCGGGCCACCTGGTTTCGCAGCCAGACGCGCTGACTGTTACTCCACAGGTGTGGACTTCATGCTATATGTTCGGTTCAAGTTTGTCGAGCGTGACAAGAACCGAAGTCTGCTTTGAAGAAGCGGATCTGTCTCGCTCGCTCGGTTTGTCCCTTGTATGATCTGTGCCCATGAAGTTCGCTGGCCTCTCTTACACTCCTCTCCCAATCCTTCATGCTTTTAGATGAGTACGGATTTTAGAACAAATCTTGTCAAGTTTTATTTAGATGTAAGGACAGGTAATTTTTATTACAAAAATATTATTAAACTTCGACAGAAATATACGTACACATAGGTACACCACATTATGTTTTTAAAATACATGCCACTTGTTATTATACCAATTACAGAAAGAAAATAGCTATAATTACATTCTTCACATAATATTCAAATCACAGTTACTCGGTAACAATATTTGTGTGACTTTACGGATGATGAAAGTATTGCAGGCACTATGTTCTATTCAAGTTAGTCGAGTATGACGAAGTTCGACATTTGTCAATGTTCGCTCTGCAGAAGAAGGCCTGTTGTATTTGTTCCACTTTGTTATAAATATATTCGCTGTCCTCCATTCTCACCCCTTCATATTTTATCATAGATCTTGCGTTAGTTTTTCATATAAAATAAGACAAATTTGTAATGCCTTGGACAGTATTTTAAACCGCTAAAGGTACCGCAAGCGACAGAGACAAGCTACCGAGACAGGCGGCACAGACAAGAGACTAGTCGCTTTATATCTGCTTTCTATAGAATTATATGAAGTACATTTGAGAGCGCGAGACAGAGACAAGCGACCGAGACGGACGACCGAGACAAAGAGCATGAGACCGCTTTCGGACCAGTAGTGTCTCGCGACGGTCTTGTGCAGCGCGTATTTTGTGGAGTGAAATACCTGTCTAAAATGTCAGAAATTAAATTCACTGGCGAAGAAGACTATTCTTAGATGTGGTTTCAACAGAAAGAAGTACTGCCGCCAATGTTGATTCAGATCCAGCAGTTGCTTCAACTTCGGCAAACCATCAGCCTGAGAACAGCGATGAGTGTCCAAATGAAGCGTCGCAATCGCCTAAACCACTGCCGCCACGAAAAAAAGGACGCAAAAACAATCAGGATAATATTCTTGATTACTTCAAGAAACGGGAAGAAAGTCGGCAAATATTAATGCAAAAGTTAAGCACCAACACAAGTATGGAAATTGAAGACCGTGTTACTTCATTTGGGAATCGTATGAAATCCGTTTTAAGGAAGCTACATTCACGATTGAAAATACAGGCTGAGAACGAAATATTCAACTTTTAACAAAATATGAATTGAGATGGATATGCTAGAAGAGAGATCACTATCAAGTGGAATATCCAACCCAAGTACTTCTATGTCAGCATATTCTCCTTCAAATACTGCCTCAACCTCCAAACTAACTTAAGGGTGCAGGCACAGAATGCTACACAAAATGAAGAAAATTATTATGATGATTTTTGTGACATAATTACTAATAATACGATATAAAACTTGTCTTAAAGTGAGTGACAGTTTTTCTTGCGCTGATGTATCGCCTTTTGTTTGTATGTCTTTTTCTATTAAACTCAACACATAACCAAACTGTTTTTGATTCAAACTAAAATAACTCCTGAACTTATCTTCTTCTACTAATAAATGATTCATTATTAATAAACAAAAAAATCCTTCTTCACGTCTTGTTTTGAATATAGAACTCATATTCTTTGCTTCTTTCGCAACATATAACACAACAAATCATCATCATCACCATCATCATCATCTTTTTCTTCCTCTTCGAGCAATTTTTAGAAGCACTTTTGTAGTCATATTTCACAAATATTTCTCAACAAACATTTCTAGAATACTGAGAGTTGTGTGTCAGTTTCGCTTGTCGCTTGTCTCGGTCACAATATCAATTTGTATTAACGAAAAGTAAGAGATGCCTCCGTCTCCTGGCTCTGTTGCCTGTCTCGGTCGCCTGTCTCGGTCGCTTGTCTCTGTCGCGTGCACCCAAATGGTACCTTTAAAGATTTTAGCACATATCTTGCGATTAGTTTTTTTCATATGGAATAAGACGAAGTTTGTAATGTCTTGGTTTCCTCTCTCATATCTGAACATTGCACATACTAGTCGGTACTTTGAATGTATACTTTTTGAATATATTTTATTTGATTTATTTATACGTAAATTTATGTGAAAGTTTAGTCATATTAATAACAAGAAAAATTATCTGTACTAATTACTACACAAGATATGTGCCTGATATCCTTATGCAGGTAAAGTAAAAAGGCGCAGGAAGAGGAGGAACTAAAGAGAATGGCACCGAACATTTGTAGAGAATGGGAAATACTGAACAAACGCAAAGAGAGTTTCAGTTCTAAAGAGACTCGGCAAACATCCGAACATAAGGCTTCTTACCGGTTTTAAATGAACTCGGTTATTCTAGTTTACATGCTTCACATCCAGGTACTGTTGGAATGTCTATGGAGTAGGGCGAATTTTGTAGTATCTTGATATCGCCTCTCATGTTCGAACATTGCACGACACTATTACACACATAGTGAGTAATTTACGTACAGTCACGGAAGAAAAAACTGGCCGATGTGCAGCAAAACTCGTAATGTTACTTATGCCGGTTTTGTTGTGATTATCACAGTATAGAGCATTGGTCCCCAACAAGGTATATGGATTTACTATAGGGTCCCCAACTCAGAGCACTGTGTCGTCATCAAGCCTTGCCCGCTCGCCCGCGGAAAGTCGTAGCAGGGCAGGTAAGATGTTCAGCGGCGGGACCAAAATATGAATTTACTACTGCCCGTGCCTCACTTCCTGAGCTGTTTCTTTGCGGGGCGAGACGCAGAGGGACAGGGTAGGAGGAGCTGCGTACCGCATGTGCCTACTACCTTACGTTCAACACATCGGCCTTTTCAGGATTCCTTTCGTCAGCTATGGAGCAAGATCAGCCATTGACAAGCGAATGTATAGGCTGTCCCCTCACGAAACAGATTATGTCCCCATCAATTCCTGTAATTAAACACTAATACCAGTTGTAGACTACAGTCTCTACAAGACATTATAGACCTAATCGCGATTACGGTTATCATGTGTACACATCCGTAAACTCTTTCCTCAATGGCAGTGTTTCTCAAACTTTTTCCACCGCGAAACCCCTTTTAATCTAAAGTGTAACTGCGGAATCCCTGTAATATTTTATTAGTGTTTAAATTAACAGACAAGTGAAAGCTAGTATCTCAATATTTCTGTTCAGTGGGACGAATGTATTTGCTTTTTAAGCCTGCAATCTGGTTTTATGGCGGAAAGTTGTAGTCTCATTTCTATTGTACTTCTGCATTTTGTCTTTTCGGTATTTTGTTTTAGTGAACAGATGCGCAGAGAATCCAGTGATGAAAGTGATAAATATTATGGATATTTTCCGTTTTAGATGTTCATTAAACATACTATTATTACGCATATTCTTGGATTATCATTATTATTATTATTATTATTATTATTATTATTATTATTATTATTATTATTATTATCGGTGGTTTCACGTTATTATTGATTCATATTTCCGTAACATTTATATATTTTTATAATATCCACTAAGTATAAAATAGCCACCGGAGCAGTCCAGTCGGCTAAGGCGTTTGCCTATCGATCCAGAGTTGCACTCGGGCGCGGGTCCGATTCCCGCTTGGGCTGATTACCTGGTTGTTTTTTTCCCCGAGGTTTTCCCCAACCGTAAGGCGAATGTCAGGTAATCTTTGGCGAATCCCCGACTTCATCTCACCAAATACCATTTCGCTATCATCAATCCCATCGATGCAAAATAACTTAGTAGTTGATACAATGTCGTTAAATAACCAAGTAAAATCATACAAGGCTCACGGAACCCCAGAACATACTTTGAGAAATGCTGCTCTATGGTAATTCAGCAGTTGTCCAAACTGAACGAAGAGTGGCCTAGTGTGTACTTACATTTTATGAAATCGCCATCAGAGATAATAGCGATAGTGGTAACCACGATTAGAGTATCCAGTATTATAAACAGTAAAGATCCCTGCGATGGCGTAGGATAATGTTTTCAGAACATGTAATATGCTGCCGTGCCGCCACGTTGCACTTCCCGTGACGTTCCGAGCAGACCTAAGAGGCGTGGTTATAAGCACTAGGGAACTCTCGGTTCAGGACGTGAGACACGGGCAGTACATAGGTTTATGATTGTTTTCTGATGGAAAAAAGATACGGGCTGAATAGAAATAACTAAATGAACTATCTTAAGCAATTTGAAAAAAAAAAAAAAAAAAAAAAAAAAAAAAAAAAAAAAAAAAAAAAAAACATTGTAGCCTATTTTCAACAAAGTTAGAAGTTAATAGATTTTATAATTACTTTTAGAAATATAATACATATTTCATGTTAATTATTCGGATAATGCATGACAATTACTGTAAATGTGTAAACTGCTTCTGTTAAGGAAAATGTTGAACAAAACACATAAAAATCCTAGGAATAATAATGCAGAAATTTAACTCCATTCAGTCCACTCAACACTGGCATTAGCACTGATTTTTCGGGATCTGTTTAATTTTCTTTTTCCTCAGCAATTTCTCAACGATTGGAACTATTGTTTGTATAGTGCATAATGTGACAGCACATTTTAAGTTGTGATCCGATAATTGGCTTCCATGACATGGCTTGTTTATCTTCATCATAGGAAAAAAATTACTGTTCGCACAGATGGCCTACGTGAATCCGAAAAAGGATGTCTGTATTATCGGGGAAATCTAAGACATGGAAAGTTCATATAAAAGTCAGATAACTTCTTTTGTTTTGATTTTTATCCTTCAATTCACTATCGTAAAGTAAATCAATAAGTTCTAATTACAAATACTAATTGAAAATCAAATTGAAAATTTTCCTAGTCTTTAAATCTCGAATCAAATTTCTGGTGCAGATCGTCATGATGTGTGAATATATTCTTCGAAACCCAAAGTCTTAAGAAACTAGTATGCCTATATCGTCGTTAATACTGAAAAATGTGCTGTAACTTATCCTTTTAGTTAAGCTAACGTTCCATAATTAAAAGTGGTTTATATTAAACGCCTTCACTCTCTCATATAAATGTGTAATAATCTTGTTGTTACCATGTAGAAAATAATTTAAAGCATTCAGATAATTCCATTGAGAAGGCAAGTTCACAAATCCATTTTTTCATTCTTCGCTTATGATACAGACTTTTCTTCTTCCTCCGTGAACGATGATGTTTCCTCCCTCAGTTCAAAGAACCTATTCAATAATTTGCCACGACTAAGTCACCGTACTTTACTACAATATGACAGATCGCCTTACTCGCTATTGCATTCATCAAGAAAGACTTAAATTGACAATGAGCGAGACTTTTCGATATAATTGTGTTGGTGGTTTTTCCAACTGGACTACTTCTATAACACCATTTTGATTTGTTTTGCACATAATTTCTGTTGGTGTATAATGTAGTGAAGTGAAATAGAAATAACTTCATGGGATACATTAACGCTTTTCACTTCGTCCCTTAGAGAGACTGGCTTTCGGAATGGTTTTATTTACATTCTACAGTATACTGTAGGTTATGCAGAGCCGGAGTTAGGTATAGTGCCGCTCCTAGGCAGTGCTAGATTTTGCCGTCCCTAAATCCCACAAACAGTTTATGGACAGCTATTATACAGGTGACGTTCACTTAAAGTTATTTTTAAATGAAATGTTACAATTCAGAAAACAAAATGTTAAATGTTATGATTTATTTAACGACGCTCGCAACTGCAGAGGTTATATCAGCGTCGCCGGATGTGCCGGAATTTTGTCCCGCAGGGGTTCTTTTACATACCAGTAAATCTACTGACATGAGCCTGTCGCATTTAAGCACACTTAAATGCCATCGACCTGGCCCGGGATCGAACCCGCAACCTTGGGCATAGAAGGCCAGCGCTATACCAACTCGCCAACCAGGTCGACTTCAGAAAACAGTAAATTACTGAAATCAAAATACATGCATCTTACTTGTGAATTATAAAGACTTTCTTCACAGAGAAAGCAATGATGGTATTATCAAAGTCGATCTGACGAAGCATATCAGACTCGAAGCAAAGAAACATAATACTCAAACGTATTCATTGTTGAAACAAAATTTACTTTTGAAAGGCAGGCTGTGGTTTTTTTTAAGCATGGTTTCTGTTGGTGTATCATTTTTACGAGTATTTCTTACTTCGACAGGAGTACAAAATAAATTGAAAAATAAACTCCAACTCTTTACAGAATAAACCTTTCAAATCGAATTATATAGTGAACATACTGAAAAGTGATTAAATAGTATTGTTGATGATATAGGCCAGTGTTTCTTAAACGTTTTTGAAGTGGGGACCACTTTTTTAAGTCAGAATAGTTCCGAGGACCACCTTACTCTTGTTCCCTTTGAAAGCAAAGCATATTTTAATACCAGTATATTTTAAACTGAATTAATTAATTAAAATTAATTTACTTCGTTTAACTTTATATTAGTATTAACTAATTAAGTTAATGTTAATAGAAAAAATTCATTTTAGATTTTTAATAAATCAAGGTATTAGAGTTTGGACAATCTTTGACTTATTAACTAAACAAAATAAATAAATAAATAAATAAATAAATAAATAAATAAATAAATAAATAAATAAATGAATGAATGAATGAATAAATAAATAAATAAATAAATAAATAAATAAATAAATAAATAAATAAATAAATAAATAAATAAATAAATAAATAAATAAATAAATAAATAAATAAATGTTGGTATTCTCATTAATGAGATGGATAAGCCTGCCGATTCTATATTTGTTCTATATTTTGATATATGCTGGTAAGCTTAAGTCAGAGATCGTTACATATATAGAGTCGATTTCGGTACTTTGTTTTTATTAGAGTTAATGATGAAAACCCTTTCTCACACAGATACGTAAAAGCAAACTGAATTATAATCTGTAAAGCACCACTGTACAGTTCAATATATTTTCTTTTCACTTGTGTTGAGGTCCAGAAATTAACCATACTTTCTGCTTGGAATTTCATTTTAAGTCGAGAGTTCAATTAACTGTTCTCTTTCACTCAACGAAAGTTTGTTATTTTCAATATCAAGGGATCGCGAACCTATGAAAATTCGTCATATTTACATGGAAAATAAATTTCAAATTGTGACCTCAGAGTTTCGAGATGCGAACGTATATCATTGCATAATTTTCTTTCCAATAACGAAATCATTTTCAATCAAAGAAGACTCTAGGGTTGGCAATAGTGAAAAAACCTCTGTTTTACGGATCTGACCCACAAACCAAGTATCCTCCCGAACACTTTTTTCTCATACAGTCAAAGAATTACCTTGTAGAGAGAGATTTAGTTCGTTTAGTTTTGAGAATATATCTGGAAGATATTCGAATGTACTTAGCCACATGTCGTCAGCTGATGTGCAGGGAAAAGATGGCGAGAAACACCATGTTCATAGTGCTTTAAATCCCTCTTGTTTTGCTGAGAGTAGAGTGGGAATTCGGTAGACAGGTAGGGTAATAAATTTCATAAAATATCAGTACTGGGAGTAAAAGTGAAAGGTGACTGTCATGTGTCATTTCCAGTCTCTGAGATTTTCAGATAGTGTGATACGCAATTCGTTTGAATTTGATTTTTTCTTCTGTCCTTTTTGAAGAACCACAAGGGCAGGCCTCGGGGACACAGGTGGTCCAAGGACCATAGTTTGAGAAACGCTGATATAGACTATTATATTGTGAATGTAACTGAGAGTTGTGGTTACTATTCATAGCGATAAAGAGCTAATAAACAACAATATGCAATTTGATTTCCAACACTGCATTCTTGTTCATACAAGCAGTTAAATTTAAGCAGTTTCAGAGTATAATAATGTGATACCGGCATTACAATATAACTATGCAGCTGCACACTTTCCTTTCACTCTTGCCACGGCCGCGACAATGTGATAACAAAACAATATCTCACTTCCACAAGGTGTTCAAGAAGAAACTTCAGGAAAGATTTACCAACATGTGTTTTAAAAATAAATTTCATTGTAAAATAAAAATGAAAAGGAAGAAAAAAAGAGAGAGAGAAAATGCCGCCCCCTGGAAATTGCCGCCCTAGGCAAGTGTCTAAGTTACCTAGGCCTGAATCCGGCACTGAGCCTATGTGTATATTTGCAACGTTTGTTGTGTTTTAGTCAACAGACAGAAAGTTGTTTTGCCATTGGTTTTGCCATTGCGGGTATGAGGAATGTTGTTAATGTTATTTTCATCCCCTCTATTCGTCTCTCTTGACTCTACAGACATACTATGTTTATGGTTTATGACTACTGTATATTTCGTGTTCTTTCTAGAGTGCTAGGCACGTGACCCTTTCCAGGCCTACTAACAGAATTTGTCTATAAATAGCCACAACCACTACGAAAATCGTCATTAATATTTCAGTTCCATAGATATGGACGTCAAAGCCAAAGCAATTGCACTGATCGAGGAAGGCCGATTTAGCAAGGCTCGAGCTGGAGAACGCTATAGAGTTGCGACTAGAACAGCGTCCAGGTGGTGGGCGCACTATCAAAAGCGAGGTTACATAACTCGTAAAGCTGGTAGTTGAAGACCCAAGGCATCAACACCACAACAAGATCTTATGTTAATAGAACGTTCGAGGCGCTTTCATTTTATACTTCTAAAATATTTGTGGCCGGCAGGGAATTTCCTGCTTCCAACAGAACGCCAGTAAAAGGCTCAATAGTGCCAACGTTGTGCTGAGAAGAACAGCGGTGAAGGAAGTTCTGACTGAAGACCATCGAATTGATCGTGTCACATTTTGTCGAATTCATACAACTATCCATGGAAAGAGGTCATCTTTTTGGATGATGTGTTTATGAACTATAGCAGGCCAGTGCACGTATATCGACCGAAACAATCCAAGAGATTTGACCCTGAATATGTGGTCCAGAGACAACGCAGCGATCGTTTGTCCGTGTCGGTGTGGTACGGATTTCTGGTTATGGTGGCGGTGCACTATGGAGGATTCATGGGCATATGAATGAGCATCAGTACACCAATAAACTGGAAAATGTGATGCTACCTAGTGTTCGTGTGTTTAAGCCCGAAAATAAAATAAAATTCCAACATGACTTGTCTTCGGTACACACATGCGTCGCCGTGCAGCGGTGGTTCAACATTCACAGGGACGATGTCGAGAGGTTCCATGGGTGCCAAGAAGTCCTGACTTAAATTCCATAGAAAATGTGTGTACGGAAGTGCAAAGCAATGTTAATGTGTAACTACAGAGTCGGTGTCCTAGGATTGCAGATGAATTGGGAATCTCATTGCAGATTGTTTGGGATGATGTTGCATTGTCAGATATATATATCCAAAGCCTTGTTAATTCTGTAAGTAGAAGAATGGATGCAGTGATCAATGTCAACGGTTTATTGACAGGTTATTAAGTCCAAAAGAAAACTGTTGTATATAACTAGAACTACTACGTAGAAGAACATTTTAATTTGTGATATAAAGAATATTCAGTATTAATTATTTTACTTCAGGAATTTATTTTTCTTTTCTTTTTTTAGAACAAAAATAAACACTGTGGGCCGTATTCATAGACATTCTTAGCGCGGGCTTTCGGTGGATGATCAGCGAACTAACGTTTTTTGTATTCATAAACCAGTGTCAGCGATATGATATGACATGATATGATACGATATGATATGATATGATATGATATGATATGATATGATATGATATGATATGATATGATATATATGAGGTCGACCTGGTTGGCGAGTTGGTATAGCGCTGGCCTTCTATGCCCAAGGTTGCGGGTTCGATCCCGGGCCAGGTCGATGGCATTTAAGTGTGCTTAAATGTGACAGGCTCATGTCAGTAGATTTACTGGCATGTAAAAGAACTCCTGCGGGACAAAATTCCGGCACATCCGGCGACGCTGATATAACCTCTGCAGTTGCGAGCGTCGTTAAATAAAACATAACTTATTATATGATATGATATGATATGATATGATATGATATGATATGATATGATATGATATGATATGATATGATATGAATCCTGTTTAGCACGCTAGTAGCCCGGGCTAGCGAAATGTCTATGAATAGCACCCTGTAGCTTTAATAATAGAATAAATAAATAGGTTCTAGTAAACACTACAATCACTTATATAATAATCAAAGGTTTTCCTAAATTGCACAAAAATTATTTCTAACTAACAAATCTATTTGTGTTTCTCTTCCCTCATTACTAATTGTTTACCGAAAGTAATTTATAGGTATTTATTTATTTCAATTTAACTGAATGTTCACTTATATAATTTGTATTGGATTACCTTAATCAATTTATATTTATTCTACTTTAACTAACTGTTCACGTCTATATCATCTTACCATTAAGTTCGTATGTATTGTATCTATCTCAATTTTGTTTACTCTTCGTCGTATGTGTTGCCAGGAAGATATTAAAGTAAAAATAAACCATAAATAAATGAAGTACCGTATGTCTATAGAGTAAAGAGAGACGAACAGAGGAGTTGATAATGAAATCAATAACATTCCTCGTACTGGTAAAAACAATTAAATAACAAATTTCTGTACATCCACAAAAACACGAGAGTTTCAACCTTATAGAATGTGAACAGAAACAGTACGAAAGCCTTTCTCTCCTAGTCCAGCAACTTCGAGTAAACAGTACTCTGTACTGTGATAATCACAACAAAACCGGCATAAGTAACATTACGAGTTTTGCTGTTCATCGGCCAGTTTTTTCTTCCGTAACTGTACAACGTAATAATAATAATAATAATAATAATAATAATAATAATCATCATCATCATCATCGTCATCATCTACTGAGCTCTTTAATCACTAAATTCTCGTTCCTTGGTTATGCGGTCGTCATTGAGCATAGGTGACTCACCTGGCATGTAGATATTCGTACGCACACGTACGCACACATACACACTGACACACATGTTCATATAAGTAATGAAACAGATGTAACAATGTTTCAGATACTTACGTAGGATAATGATCAAGCTTCTCGCAGAAAGTGCTACCCGGCTTGGCACAGGGTGGCACTCGACCAGGTGGCGCCGGGAGGAAGGGGTAATTGGTCCTGCATGTACCGTAATGATCACACTGGGGCACGGTGAGAAGCGGGCGCGCCAACAGCAACCACAACACACAGCTACACACCTGGAACACACCGCAACATCTATTAATTTATGACTTTTAATAAATACTCAAAATACAGAGTGTCACAGAAAACCTCCGTGATTATGAACGGATATATCGTCTCTGTTGATAGTCGTATGTACATGAAAATGGTGACACCAGAAAAGCAACTCAAAATTTTTATAATGCTACCTCATAAACACTCAATATGCACCCCGCCTGTTACACAGCAGATATCAGATAAACTATTATTATTATTATTATTATTATTATTATTATTATTATCAAAGCGATATTCCCACTCACTCTACATCGCTCCAACAAATATCTAGTGAAATTGACTTATTGGCACCGAGATACGATGTAGTAGCTCTCGAAGATTCTGAGACGATGAAAGTACATAGATGATAATCTCTTATGTAACCCCATAAGAAGAAGTCACAGACATTCAAGTCAGGGGACCTTGGGGCCCACTTGCAGAAGATATTGTCTTGGTCTCTAACGTGTCCAATCCACAGTTCTGCTATTTGTTTGTTAAGATGGTCACGAATGTTTTCTATATTGCAATAATGCAAAAATAACAAAAGACTAGCGAACCCGAACCAACGAAACCCATATTTTGCTTCTAATGCTATATATATGGTGGATGTGAAATAACCTTGCAGATTTTCAAAGCGAAAGTTCATAGGTTAAAAAAAATGCCCCCCCCCCCAAATGTTTAACAATATCTTATTCGGTAACTATTGCGAGTAGGATCGTGATTTTTGTCCATATTGATAGGAAAACTAATAAAGAATAATTTGTTTCTCTGTCGTATTTCAATAGGTGCACGGTTTTCGTTTAAATTTAATTAAAAAAAACAGTAAATTAAATCCATTGCACGAAGCGAGCGAGTGGCAGCGTCTTGGCAGATAGCAGCTTACGTACGGAGACTTACCAAGTTCGTTGACTTCTTACATCTGTATCACGAGTAGAGTGTATTAGCGACGATGTTGCCGGACTGCTGAAACTTCAAACTTGACTTTTTAATTAACCGTGCATTTAATCACAAAACATAATATAGCTTTTCTATTCATTTATGTGTACCCTATCGTCCCTTTCAATCTGCAAGGTTATTTCACTTCCACTCTGTATTTTTTTGCCGCCAATTAGACATATCACAATATTCAAAACAAGCATTCTTTGAGTCGTCCTTTCTTATGACACTAGTATAAAGTTCGTAATGTTCACTGTTACGAATTTATAGCCGTTTGCAATCACGGAGGGTTTTTGTGAACACACTGTATTTAAATGTTCGTTTAACAACTCTTTCAGTCTACAGAGAATGTGAGTACGTGATGGAGAAGGTGATGAGCTGAAAGAGGTAGAGAGTATGAGATGAATGAGAGAAACGGATAAGCAGAAAAACAAGAGCATACGAAATGAACGATACGAATGTGAAAGTTGAAAAATAACAAAGTTGTGAGGAGATGAAGAACAAGAAGGAGAAATCGTAAACTGTGAGAAGATTGAAGAGAGGGAGACAAGGAAGATTTGTGAGTTGAAAGAGGAGAAGAAAGTGGGAAGATAAAGGAAGAGGAGAGGAGATGGGAGTAACGTTTTAGGACTGCAACTATTCATCAAATAATCCCTGTTTCACACTTACTCTATTATCTCAATTTCATCAACTCAATTAATTCAAATAGACGCTCTTCTTCATCTCCTCGCCATTTGTTTCATCTCTCGACCTTTGTCCTCTCGATCTCATCATCTACTCTTCTTCACATGCTTCTTTTCCACTTCATCACGTTTTATCTCTCATTTCCTACTTTTTCATATCACTTTTTACTTCTCACATTTTTCTTCACATCTTCAATTTCTCTTTCCGTATATCATAATCCTTTTCTTTTTATGTTTTCCTCCTCACCTCATCTCTTTCCTCATCATTTATTTTCTCTGTATTTACAATTGAGCTTGTTTCACGCTGTCATATTTTTCACTTCACTTTTTTTTTCGCCTTCTCACTTTATGTCTTGCCTAAGCATCGCCCTTCTGTCGCCATCGGCACCATAAGCACTTACTTTGAAATGAAAGAGTTTTTTTTGGTCCATTGAGTCCACATTTCAGGCAAGGTTTGTAAACGCATCAAACAACCATAAATTGCGGTATTATTATGATGTACCGAAGTACATAATATGAATTGCGGTACTTCAGTCCAAACAGTCTTTTTGTGCAAACGTGACAGAATTGTGTGTCGACTCTATCGTCCGGCTAAGTCGGCCCAACCATCCGTCACATTGCTCTTCAAACTTCAAATCCTACCACACCTCTGGTGGTGATATGACACTGTATGATCATATATCCGTTAGGCAACAAAGAACCTGGGGGCTTAGGTGCCTCATATAGAAGTATGAGTCATATAGAGCCAAGACCGTCTCCAATACTCAGACCTTAATGTAGGTATACATAATGACCAAAATGGCGCCGGTGGCGGTCCAAGCATGATGACCACGTGGTTTTGTTGTGATGTTTTCTTGTATTAATTATGTCGTGAAATGGGCCGTTCGTGTTGTGCACCGGGTTGTAATTCTAATAGTGAATCTGTGTCTCATTTTTAAGCGTTTAAGTTCCCGAAAAGTAGACCTACAATTTTACTATGCGACAAATGGTTTAAGTGCATAATCGTAACAATTTCCAATTTAAGGAAATTACAGTTTGTTGTTATTTAATCACCTGTCCGAAGACAGGTTTGAAGCTCACAAATGATACCAACAGGGCACCACTTATGAGGCAACTTAGTCAAGAGATAATGGGGTAGGGTGGCCAGTTCCTATCTTCCTAAATGACAGTGTTCACATAAAATATTTTGAACCTAGATTAGTTATTAGGAAAGATATTTTTCCTATCGTAAATGGTGATGCTTTTCGTATTCCTTGGGAAATTTCGAATCTTACCAATGATGCCTAAACAACTTTATTTCCTAACCAACCTTCATACTGTACTGTCAATCATTCTGGCGCCCAGAAAGAATCCACATTAATGGAAAGGGGAACAGATAGAGAGAGAAGAAGAATTTTTCAGGGAATGGTGCAAAAGGGACATTATTATCACTTTTTATCAGTTTCAAAGTGATATTCAGGAAAGAAGTGTGGTTTCATTTATTACTGTTGTTTAAGGTGACTGTGTTCTTTTCTTGAATATGAAAGATGGCAGTGTAGAAGAAATTCCATCATTAATAACTATACAAAGGTAATGAACGGGGGAAAAACATTTCAAACCAATTATCGAGAAAAATGAAACGAAGTCATGAAGAGTTAGGCCTAAGTCTGAAAGTAACAAAACATAAAGAATTGAAATTCAGAACGAATTAGGCTAATGCCCCTAGGTTGTCAACATCCATCTATTAAAAAACATAAAGCAGCAGAAGTTGTATTAGTAGACCTATTTGGCCTAATATTGGCTGATTTGTTTAAATGTGTTATTGATTTTGAGTATGTGTTATCTTTTTGTATGGCCAACAACTATTACTGTATGTTTGCATTTACTGCAGTAACTTATACGGAGTTCAGGGTATGATTTTCAACTTACTGAAAACTATTTTCAGGCTCCGTTTGCACTGTCAAATTCACAACTTAATAGCAATGTGTTTCTACTCGTACCTTACTTATCTTATTGTATCGCCTTTGAAATTTAACCTAACATCGCTCATAAATTAACGCTGAGGTTTATTTAAGACAAAATTTAGTAATTAAACTTAATAAATACGAAAACTATAACTATTTTGACGTAAGGATATGACGGAACCGTCTATATATATATATATATATATATATATATATATATATATATATATGGAAATGTTTGGACCACAGCGGCAGCCATATTTGTTTCTGTATTAAGGTCTGAGTATTGGAGACGGTCTTGATAGATGTAGGGCTCTGAGTTCTGAATTCACCATTGGCCACCAGAACACGCTTCAGTTACAAATAGAGAAAATGTGCATATTAAATATATTAAATAAGCCTCCTGATGAAACAGGAGTTACATATCAGGTTGGGAAATGGTGTAAGTTAATCTTCTGCATGGATAATAAGTTATGTGTATTAAATGCTTCATTACATCTGTCTTCACTTAGAAATTTAACAAGCTCGCTCAAAACTTTGAGGGATTCATTTATGTTGGATTGAGGGCACTACAACATTTTGCTTACGACATCAGTTCTTAAAGGAATTTCGATTCATATAACAATTGAGCAAATGAACTTGAAAGATGCAACCTGATCTAACAAACACTGAGTTGTGTGCTTTGTTTTCATGTTTCTGGAATTATCAACATTAAGTCATTTAAACTTTTCAAGATTTCATTTAATTGCATTTGAGAGGTCGCACTGCTTTTATTCTACTCTCCCATCTTGTATCATTTACAGACTTTAATGTTAACCTGCTCATATTGCTTTCCAGTAAATCCAACCTATAAGGGGACGCAGAGAAAAATGTATAAATTCTTCGATAATGTTACAAAATGAACTGTGTCTAATGTTACTTTCGCAGCATCGTTTACAAGTAGATTGAAAGTATGAGATGCACAGGGCACAAGAAATGCTCTAGGATTGATATTCTTAATTTTGTTCTGCAGACCATTGTGCTTACCACTCATATTTGCCCCATTATCGTACCCTTATCCACTCATATTTTGAATATCTAGCTCAAAATCTGGCAAGAGTTCACTTAAGAGATAATTGCATAAACCTTCCCCTGAAAGGATAAAATCCAAGAAATTCTCGAATTACAACATCCAAAAGTGCCTGTATTTACAATTCTTACTACAAATGATATTCAGTGTGATTGGCATCTAGCGTGCAGTTGAGAATTACAGAAAAATAGGCTAGGCCTATTTTGTTTTCCTTAAAAATTCCTTAATTTTTTATTTAATACCACTTGCCAAAACAGATATAATTTCATTTTGAAAAGCATGCTCTAAGTAATGGGGCATACGACTTTTAGCAGTTTGAGAATGAGTTATGTCTTTGACATGCTGTGAAATAATGTGGTCAAATTTCGCCAACATTTCTATGGCCTTTAAAAAATTTCCATTATTTGTTTCATATAATTTATCATTTGTACCTATTTCTGAAAGCTAAACACTGCTCTGCCAAGAACTGTACAATTTACAATGATTCTTTCAATGACGGCTCGCCATCTTCTTTTTTTTCAGATTCAAAATACCGTTGTTGTTCTTTGTCAATTGTACAATTATTGTGAAGGCGTGTTTTAATTCATACCACTTTTTACAGTTTTGCATATTTTCTTCGCCCATTTCATGCTGTGAAAAATGAGTGGTTAAATGTCGCCAACCTGAAAACCCCTGACTATCTGTTAATTTTTCGGAATACATTAACTTAATTTTTCGGAATTAACCAAGTACTTTGAACTTTTTCGCCATTAAGTAAGAGTCTCAAATTGAGACGTTGAAAATGATCTTCCATTGCCATCTTTAGAAATGTTTATAGTTTTAGGTATTACGGTCCCTTCTGTTAGTGTGAGTGCTAATGATTATTAGCAATAGGTGGCCAGGTACTAGGATCCCCTAAATCACATTCTGCCGTCAATTCAGCACAATTACTATTACCCGGTAAATTAGCACCACAACTTGATTTCGGCACTGTCCCTTCCTCCCGGCAAAATTTCAAACGAACTTTAAACTTCCCATCGATTTTTCACCTTCCATTTCGATTTCGTTCTTACTGTCTGGGAAAATCCCGAACCGATTGATGTTGATGCAGTTGGATCACCTTCATCTTACTTTATGAATTTCTGCATGAAACCTCGTAATCTTCCCATTTCTATGTCACTTTTATTCTTCCTTTTGCGATAATAAGCACCGGAGAGACGGTTAGTTTTTCTTCAAATAATAATAATAATAATAATAATAATAATAATAATAATAATAATAATAATAATTTTCTCACACTGCACAAAATATGTTTCTCCTTTCGAACAAATTAAAAAGTTGTAATGACGCAAATTTATCTTAAGGTTTTCTGTGCGAATTCCTCCGTACTTTAACTGTTATCTACGCTGAACATAAATGAAATGAAAATAAATAAATAAATTTATAAATCAACAAAAACACTAAATACGTACGTACCAGTCTTAGTCAGCAAATTCCTCTCCCCGCACTACTCACTATGAAGTGACACTTTTACGCAGTGGCTGGAAACGTTGAAAACGATCGACAAGAGATTTTATTGTTGGGTGAATATTCAAACTGTGCACATTTCACATCATTTTGCTTTTAAAGTAAATTAAAATGTGAATAAAATCCATCGACAATGGAATCAGAAATAATTGATATCAAATTAGCGTAAATTATTTAACAAAGAAAAACTATGTAAAATTCGTATAACATTAAATTATTAATAATTATTTTAAAATTATATATTAAATTTATCCTTTCGGCCGCACTAGAAATTGGCCGCCTGCGTGCACGCACGCACTGCACACCTATTAAAAGCGGCCCTGTGTTATGTATACTTCAAGGACATTTTGCTGAGTGCAGATTATTGTTGCTGTTAGTGAAGGGAGAAGAAGAAATAATCACGAATTTCAACATTTCCACCATTACTACCCGGATATTAAATCTGCTGAACCCGTCTGGGGTGCTGTAAAGTTCAGAGATGCATAAGATCTTTTGACTAATAGCTTCATTCATTGAAAGTTTTATATGAAGAATTTCGCGAACTTTACAGTACAAAAATGACGAAAGTTCTGCGACCATATTAAGAAGAAAGAAACAATTGATCACAAATAGTTCCTTGTTGGACACAATATGAGGTATAACAGTAGGAATTGACGACAAAACATCTCCTATTGTGGCTCATAGTCGGGACTTGCAGTCGTGTCTTCTTGTTCTGTCATCAACGTTGTCAGAAGATCTTAACTGTCTGATTATACGTATTCTTTGGTAACTATTGAAATCTTACATCAGTTATTCATAGATTTCAAAAAAGGAGATTTATCCTTCGAAGAGGTGGAAAAATTCAAATAACTTGGAGCAACAGTAACAAATATAAATAACACTCAGGAGGAAATTAAACGCAGAATAAATATGGGAAATGCCTGTTATTATTCAGTTGAGAAGCTTTTGTCATATAGTCTGCTGTCGAAAAATCTTAAAGTTACAATTTATAAAACAGTTATATTACCGGTTGTTCTATATGGTTGTGAAGCTTGGACTCTCATTCTGAGAGAGGAACAGAGATTAAGAGTGTTTGAGAATAAGGTTCCTAGGAAAATATTTGGGGCTAAGAGGGATGAAGTTACAGGAGAATGGAGAAAGTTACACAACGCAGAGCTGCACGCATTGTATTCTTCACCTGACAAAATTAGGAACATTAAATCCAGACGCTTGAGATGGGAAGGGCATGTAGCACGTATGGGCGAATCCAGAAATGCTTATGGAGTGTTAGTTGGGAGGCCGGCGGGAAAAAGACCTTTGGGGAGGCCGAGACGTAGATGGGAAGATAATATTAAAATGGATTTGAGGGAGGTGGGATATGATGGTAGAGACTGGATTAATCTTGCTCAGGATAAAGACCAATGGCGGGCTTATGTGAGGGCGGCAATGAATCTCCGGGTTCCTTAAAAGCCAATAAGTAAGTAAGTAACTATTGAAATCTTACATTATACTGTTTACCCCCAAACTTTGCCTAATGTCTTCATTGCGGATTAGATTTGTCCTTGTAGTCTATATTCTAAAGTAGATCTTGAAAACCTCAATTCCGCTACTGATTCTTTTAGCTTCAGTTGATCTAAGAGGGTTCAGAATTCCACTCCATAGAGAAATGTGTGGACTTCCATCAGTTTATGAAACTATAAATTTAACTCTAAATTGGGTTTGCTATATAATATTATTCTTATTGTGTCATTGAATGTTGCAGTTCTTACGTTTTGAAGTCAGTATCACTTTGTAAACGGAAATAAAGTACAATATAAATATGTTATTTGTTATGTTAACCCAAACATTTCCCTCGGAAGAAGTTTTCGAAAGGATGAGTAATTAGGCCTGTATGAATGCGAATCAATTTCTCTAACGCAAAGGTTTTTGTTTATATAGCCTACATATACTGGGTGATTCAGATTACCTGTAAGTCATGTATTTCGAAAACTAGTATATTAAAATTTTCGAGACAAAAATATTTGTAACTAAAGTATATGTGAACTTTCATTTGAGCTTGATTTCATTAATCAGACATAACAGGAAGTAGGGTCAGTGGCGCACACTTTAAAATTTCAAATGGAAGTCCAAGAGTGTTTCATCGAGACTTAATGTCTGTTCTACCTACAGAAAGTTAAATATTATTTATCGATTACGTATTCGATGCCTACATTTCACCAGTTGCAGTATTTCCTCACACTATTTGGGTTGAATTCGCAGGAAAAACAAATCGCATTACCAATAGTTGCGAATCATTACAGACATCCTAATATATATAATTTTGTTGAAATCTTGAAAGACATTCAATTTAATATGTGTAGACAACATTTTATCAAGAACTACAGGGACTAAAAAGAAGCATACCATGGAAAAGGAGCAATTTCTGAGCCGAAAATGGCTGAGTTCAAGACTGGAGAAATCACAAGATCTGCTTTTATTAAAACAGTGTGTTTTAAGCTTTTACCAGTTGATTAATAAAGAATTCTGACAAGATCTACTTCCATCAAGTTATTACCAGCTAATTAATAAAGAATTATGACTTGCAGCATTAGGTGTCAGTATTTTAAAGTGTTTAGAAGAAAATAAAAATTTTGTGGGGACTATTCAGCGAACCTCCACGCGGTATCTGCTGGGTAACATTATTAGGCTGATGGAAGACGGGCTCTATTTTATCGATACCTTTTTTTCTAACCGGGATTCATTTTACTTAGCCTATAGAGTCTATACACTTTTTCTAACCGGGATCCAGTTTTACATGATTTTGGCAGACGAGACCGAATTTACCAAGTCCGCTATTACTCACAACATTAGGTCCATAAACTTCGCCAGGTTGTTTGTAAATATCTGCAGTATTGCTGTCCTTCGCTACCGTACTAAAGCAAGAATCTTGCAGCTAACGAGATTGTTTATTGTACTGTAGCTCTCATCACATTTTACCGCAACTTATACATGAAGCCAGACAAAATACGTCCGCGAAAAAATGGCGAAGAGCTAGCTAATGAGTCACTTTAAGTTACTGCACTTGCACCACTCCACTCTTGTGTTAATAAGCTGTAATCACAGAACGGACCTTATTTTCCGGATGCACCTTATAGAATGCATATTTGTGAGACAATTCATGACAGCAAAAATCAATGGGTAATAGTCACAAAAACATATTATACGAGGGAAATAAATAATGTAACCTCATCGGGCATTGGAACCATAATTATATCGTCGTTGTTCCTGCAATAACTCCTATGTGCTAAATATAAAATTTTTCATCCTATAGCAGCCGTACAAAGGAGACTGTGAATTCTTACATTTTCGAAACAAATAAATATAATTACATATAGGAAATTTTATTATTTGATGTAGACCTATCACTATTTAAGTTATTTAATAGAGCAAAAATCTGAAAATCGATAAATATGTCACGTAGGAGTTATTGCAGCAACAACGAAGACATGTCTAATAATCACGTGTATGGTCATTTTTCCACAGTAGTTAACGGTAAGAAAATTCGAAATTAGGTATGGAATTAGATAAATATTAAACATAAATACATTGCGACACGACCTTCAAAAACAATGAGAAAACAGCTTCCAAATGCACTCACATTTGTTTGTTCTTCCAATCAAACCAATTAAAAATAATCGGGGCCCGAGTACTTTCAAGAACTTGTTTATTCTGTTGAAACACAAAGTGAGCGGACGGAAAGGCGTTCTGGGAGAAGGTTGTCGATGTTGCCGAGCCTATAGGCTCTTCAGATCTCTTTCGCGGTCCTCAAGCTGTGCTAGATAAATAGCTTCAAGGTGGCTCGGCGATGGAAAGGATAGACCTCTGACCGATTTGTTGTGCACGTACGCCGCTGTGACAAGAAACTTTCTTCTACCCCACATCCATGTTCAAAGCGAGCATAGGCACGCTTCGGTTTGGAGATGAACCACGCACAGCGGTTTTGTTTTAGGTGTTGAAAGTTAGGTTACTAGTCCTTTATAGGCTGTTTCGTTGCGTTATTATCGTAATAATAATAATAATAATAATAATAATAATAATAATAATAATAATCGTAATCTATTTCGCCCATCCCAACCCCATCTTTGTTAAGATTTTCAACTAAGACTAGAAATAACAAAATAAATGTCAGGTCAAGAAGACAATCAAACATCAGAGTAAACATCAATCGATCTACAAAGGCCTGTCTCTTTTCACCGATAGCCTATTACTTAATTTCTAATCAAATCAGAATCCTGTGCGCGACAGCCCATGGAGGGCCAAGACTCACCAGCCGACTGCTGGCCTCCAGCAGAGGTAAACGATCATTGAAACAGTATGGTGTTAACTTGTACTTAGCGCGATGATCACCCTCGCCGCTATAGCTATTACTGCAGCTCTCCAATTTTATCACGATGCTGGATGTGCACCAGTTCCATACGCTGGCCCAGATTTCATGAGAAAATTTCTTCTTCATGAGGACTCGAACCTACGGGCATTCCATACAAAAGTATTTTTAATAATGAGTTCACAGAAACTTCAACATATCATTCATTATCATAATATTTTTTTAAAATTCGTCTTTACTTGAGGACATAAATGTTGTACTACTTTAATTTGGACATTTTTTTAAATGAATTCTTCTTCCATAAAAGGTTTTTTGCTTTAGCAATTTCCCACTTAAAGACCCTGTCAACTTAAAAAAATGCACTTTTAGGTAGAAAATGATTCTAACAGAGTAGGTGTAGAGATTAGTTTCTGTGAAAACCAGAGCGTCGTACGATTAATAGAACGGCGACAATCCTCAATTAAAATTTCCCACAGTTACTAAAGTGACGTCACAACTCCACTGTGGCGAGTATGCCTGCCTGGCCGTGAGTAGCAGCGACTGGGCTTGTACGGTAATTGTAAGCTTCTTCCCGTCATCACAGTGGTTCATTTTCCCGAATTCCTGGCCAAAACTGAAACATATAGGGGAGGGTTTTTGTTGTCTTAAGTTGAAGAGGAAGGGCAGGGCATGTAGACATCTTATATCTTATCTTCAATCTCCAGTCCTGTGCTTGTAATACGTGGCTGAAAATGCGTCTCTCTTGGACAATGCAGTTGCTGAGTTTGCGTGGTGAAAGAAAGGTCGTTTTTGAAGTGTTATAAATAAGTGGTATAAGTTTGAAAATAAAAGCTGAAGCATGGATTCGATTCCTGGAGGTGTGTAGAATATTTGAACATAGTTTTAATTTATTACTTAATTAACTAACGGCATTTAGATATTAAATAATAAAGTCACGTTGATTGTGGTTGAGAATGTGAAAGCAGCAGATTCGCGGAGGTTAAAAGTTATCAGTCCTGTGAGGTCCTGTCAAGTTTCTCATTACAAATCACACCTATGTGGATGCTTTTCAGGTACCAATAGAGAAAGTCTGCCCCCAACTGTCACTGGGCCCACTAGCTCGAATTTAGTTTTGAAGTGCGCACAGCGTCTTTGCGTTGTAATACAAGGAAGGATCGGAAAGTAACACACAACAATTATTTAACGGAATACTATTTTGGTTAGGGCGTTCAAATTTGGGAGATAGTTAGTTTGAATCTTGCACTACATACAGCAATGATTCGATTGGATGTCACCCTGGCTAAACAAGCTGTAACTACTGAGTAAAAATGACGCGTTTTCTACCATCATTTACTTGTGAAGGGCAGCGAGGTGTAGGTCTAGTCCATATTTTTGCAAAAAAAAAAAAAACAAAACAAAACAAAAACAAAAAAAACAAAAACAAAAAACAAACAAACAAAAAGTCTAGTGAAATCCACAGGGAAATATTGGAGGTGTATAGCGCATGATTGTCTGGACCATAGCAACATCTCCAGGTGGTGCAGGTTCTTCGAAGAAGTCCGCTGACGAACCACGTTCCGGCCGACCAGTGACCGCTGCAACACCATCCAATGTCAGAGGCATCATTAAGGCGGCAATCACCCACAGTACAGTCCAGACCTTGCACCGTCTGACTTTCACCTCTTCGGACCAATGAAGAAATTGCTAGGAGGACAACGCTTCGGTTCGGATGAAGAAGTGAAATCGGTCGTGCGCAGTTGGCTATACGCCCAAAAAACAGAGTTTTATGAACGAGGTGTACTGAAAAGTGTCACGATAGGAGAAATATGTCGAGAGACTTGGTTCCAATGTCGAAGAATAGGTGAAACCTCTAGCTTTCTTGTGCATTATTTCATTTTGCTTACATATGAAATACGTTGTCACAGAAAATTGTTGTGTCGTATATTAATCCTTCATCAATTTATTAAAATTTGAATTATTTCTGTAATTCCTTTCAGGATATGAAAGTCACCACATAAACCTCACTAGGCGTGAATTGTTTACCATACTACAGGAACGTTCATCATCTAATTTTGAAGAAAAGTATGATTATTTAAGAGAACGCATTAGAATCACAACCGATTCCCCTGCAACATCATCCGCTGAACTAAAGAATGTATTAAAACATTTAATATATAATTTTAGAACCAGATGGCAACGGTCAAATAGGACAGTTGAAAGATTCCTACCACAAAATAAGAAATGGCTTGAAAATCTAAGAGTTTTCCAATATGCGTTACTGAAACGCAATAGAGAGTCGAACGTCCATTATTAGAATTTAGTAAAGTGGTTAACGTTATAAAAGACGAAAAGCACAGGGATTAAGACAAAACATAGGTCCTTCAGAACTCGCATATGCCACACAAATGAGTCTTCGTGAAGCAGGAGAGATTGTTACTACTGCTGCTGTAATGAAAGACGTACAATTTTCAACACCAATCAGTACGTCAACATGCAGAAAAGCTTATAAATTAAGTTCAGAGCGTTGTATAATTTTATCTGGAGTAAAAGCATTGTCCATTCTAGTTGAAATTAAATTAACAAAATTCCATCATAACCTGATTAGGTCCGAGGCTAAAAATCCATCGCCTACATTTTTCAGCAATACAGAACGGTGCTAGAAGCACAAAAGATATGCTATCCCGATACCAATGCCATTCAAATAACAGAAAAGTCTGCTGAAACTGATCTGCAGGCATTGTTGGACCATACTTCATAAAGAATATTGAAAGTCCCAAGAAAGAAACTGAAGCATTTGTCTGCAGATGTAATGTCACTTCTGTCAGCTCCAGATGCATCTACATATCTAGGTGTGTCCACTCAGGCCCCTGATAAAGATGACTCCCTTATCTCCGCAGACTAGGATGCTAGCGAATGAAATAATTACTGTACTATACATACATTATATATAGATTTATGTATATAGATAAAATAGACTATAACTTTGAATACCCTAAGAAGCAATGAAATACGCCAAAAAAGCATATACTATGCTATTTATGTGAATTTACTCGATATTTAATTCTTAATTATGTTACTTTTCGATTTGTTTCAACTTTGTTACGTTCAAATTAATTCAAACATCTCTAGAGGTTTTGGCCAAGAAATTGGGAAAATGAACCACTGTGCGTCAGTTTCTTCCTATTACACTGAATAACAAGAATTTTCCTCCGACATAAAACAATGTGTCCCTTATGGTCTGATGTGCACTGAATCCGAAAATGCATCTCTTTTCTTCGTATCACGTAAGGGTTTTAAGATATACTGTGATTTCACTTTTCGATAAGCGCTCCACAGGAAACATCTGGCGCGGGTTGGGGCTATAAACCAAAACAAAAGCTAATGTATTTTATGAGTTTATGACTTATTTACGGTTTATTATGGTTGTTGGCATGTTATTTTGTATTTCTAATAAATAAACAGATATTGGTCTCTTCTATTAAGTAAATTTCATAACAGTTCAAAGTGAGGTCAATGCAATGAACAAACAAGGGTGTTGTTTTCAGTATTTAAAGGAAAAGTTTACCAGTTTGAGTGAAGGAAAATTAAAAGAGGGCATTTTCATCGGTCCACAAATTCACAAAGTTATGGCTGATCCTTTGTTTGAGGAAAACTTTCCGTTACAGAAAGAATGGTATGGCGCGCTTTCAAAGACGTTTGCTCAATTTCCTTGGAAATTCTAGGGCAGAGAGCTACATAGAACCTGTTGTGGAAATCATGTTAAGTGCATATGGCAAAATGGAGTGTAATATGTCTCTCAAAATACACTTTTTACATTCTCATTTGGATTTCCTTCTTCCTAACTTTGGAGAGGTAAACGACGAACATGGGGAAAGATTTAATCAAGAAATATCTGAAATGAAAAGGCGATATAAAGCAAGATCATCATCCAGCATGCTTGCAGAGTATTGCTGGTTCCTTGTAAAAGATAGTTCCGGGTCTAGTTATAAACGGAAGTAATCCAGAATATCCTTTTAAATGTAAGTTCAAATTCCAAGATTTTTCTCATTATACTCATAAAATATTTTTATTGTTGTGTTTTTTCTGTTTTAAACTATGTAACATCATTTTTGTATCCAGTACACATTTTTCAAGTATTGTGAGGCATTTTGAATCCCTAATGTGTTGTAAATTGTATCAGTAGCAGTGCAAAATTAAAAAGAAAAAGTTTTTTTTTTCATAAAAAATTAAAGTCACTTTCCCCGGAAAATGGTACATGATAGGGCAAATTGGATTTCCAATTCAGATTTAGGGCACACATATTAGTAATATTCACCTATTTTTATTTCGGAGCAAGACAAAAAGTAAAAATTTGTTGTTCAGTGTTATTAGTGTAAAGTTCTGGTGTCTGGTGTCGTCCTTATATGAAATAGTTATGTCCATGAATCATGGCTGGAATCAGGCCATATCAATTTGAGCCCAAGAAAGATGAAATTATAAGAATACGGGAAGAAAGCAGTGAGAATACAGGCCGGACTGGTGTTTCTGTGGTCAATATGTTTCTTCAGCAACTCATCAAGTGTTTCTGTTGCTGTGAAAGTCCAATGGTAAGATATGTAAAGGAAAGTGCTGAGTGTATTATGAGTACATTTCATAATGCATTTCACACTGTTGTACTAAACAGAGGCACGTTGAATACCGTTAGGTATGGTTTGATGGTGATGACGGAGTCTAATTTTGAAAGGGTAGGGAGGTAAATAATAGGAACATAAGCTATGTGGCTTACAGACAGTTTGTTTACTGGATTAATTCTTGAAATCCCCTCGGAAGAGGAAACAGAAAAGTCATATCTTCATGCGTAATAAAAGAAATTCGTCGCGAATACTCCAACTCTGACAATGAGAACAGAAACTTTCAAACTGCTGATAGAAGAAAAATTTGGTATTTTGATTAATTAGAAATTGTTTTTAATTTTAAAAAAAATTCACCACAATTTATTATATTTTGCAACCAACAGTCAGAACATTAAAAAATTATCTTAATTTTTACATTTTTTTAACCAATTGTTTCCTCCTTTAATAAGGTTTTAATAACTTTACCTCCAATAAATATATTGTTGGCCATTCATAATTGTTTCAATGTCATGGATAATTCGATCAGAAAAAAGTAATCAATTTCAAAAACCTATTATAACCCGCATTCTTTTAAACAAATTCAAAGTTTTAACTGATAAATTTGTATCAATATACACATTGAAATTTGTATTGGACAAAAGGCGAACAGAGAGAGTAAATATTCCCACACAATAAAAAGTTTAGCATTCTTGTCTATTATTAAATTGTTATATTTTCGTAAAACCGCTTCTCCTATGGAGTCAATGCACTCGTCACTACTGCTACTAGTTGTTTCACAAAAGGACACATCCAAATCATTTACTTCCTCTCTTTCACAGTTTGAAATGCCCCTGAAAATTTAACTCCCCAGCCCACACTGCACACCTAATTCATTGCAATTTGTATGTATGTTTAAATTGACATCATCACTTGTTTGTTCTTGGATATCACTGGTCCCTACTTCTTCGTTTACTGTCTCACAAAGTTCGCTGCATGAACTTTTAAATGACTCGTCTATTGCTTGTTTTATAATCTTCTTTCTTACATATGCACCAGTCTTTGTCTGACTTTGATGACGTCCATTAATTTCACCCGGTTTCAGTTTTAAAGAAGGGATTACACTTTTTTTTTTAAACCGGTCTACTTGTTTTGATACGCAGAAGTTCATTTCTAAGCCGTGATGTAATTTCAAAATCTGGTGGAGTGAAGTGTTCAGAACAAACGACAGAATTCCGGGTGGGTTCGAAATTACTCTGATTTATTCGATTCACCCACGCTTTGAATCTAATCGGTGATCTTTGGCGATTAGGAAATATATGAATATTTATTCATGTGTTTGTAGTATTTGAACACCCAAAAACACGACAATGAGGCATTTCCAATAGAATAGCACAAAAATTTATATATAAAATAATAAGACACTATATAGTTGCTTCACCGTACGAAACGCTATTGAGTGAAGCTCTAAGGAAGAATCGCAGTGAACTACCTGGAGTTGTGACGTCACGATTACAGCTGGTGTATCATTATACACCAATTCTGAGAGACGGAGCGTCGTAGAAACTTGCGGTTATCACTGTTATATTTCTCTAAACAAAACCTTTATGTTGAGTACCACTTTATTTTTAAGTTGACAGGGCCTTTAACTTCATTGCTCCCCTAGAGAATGCTTTTCATCATGATTTCCGGCCCGGTTGTTATATTTGGTTTATTGCTAGTTGTATTTGATTTATTTATACCACAGAACTTCGTTTTAGTTCTGCCACTTGTTTAACACGATCAGCACCTGCCAAGGGATAAAGTTTGTAAATAATATAGTAAGTTAAATTGTCATGATGATGTTAAATTTTATGTCGAAATTAGTATGAATATATATATATATATATATAATTAAAAAGAAAAAAAATTACACGTTTAAGAAAAGATAATTAACTTTTAAATTAATTGACACTTAAAATATTACGCGCACGATGCATATTTTTATAATGCCGCTGCACATTTCTTATTTTAGTAAGCTAGTAACACTTTTAAGTATAGCAAACATTTAATATTCTCCCCTTCCTTACAAAAAATATTTTTTCTTATGGAAATAATATTTCTTTGTCCCCTACGGTTCACTTTCTACGTTTGAAAGAGATTTTTCTTTATTAAGCCGCCGCTAGTAACTACGCGAGTGAATAGGCCTACATTGAAGCATGTCAATACATCCTGCAGGTACAGGTGAACTAGAGGGTGAGATTGAAGTCACGTTCTACAAGTTCTAAATGTACTACATTTGCCGACCGATGCTTTAAACCAAGCGAGAGGCTTAGTTACTAAGCTTACTTACTTACTGGCTTTTAAGGAACCCGGAGGTTCATTGCCGCCCTCACATAAGCCCGCCATTAGTCCCTGTCCTGAGCAAGATTAATCCAGTCTCTATCATCATATCCCACCTCCCTCAAATCCATTTTAATATTATCCTCCCATCTACATCTCGACCTCCCCAAAGGTCTTTTCCCTCCGACCTCCCAACTAACACTCTATATGCATTTCTGGATTCGCCCATACGTGCTACATGCCCTGCCAATCTCAAACGTCTGGATTTAATATTCCTAATTATGTCAGGTGAAGAATACAATGCGTGCAGTTCTGTGTTATGTCACTTTCTCCATTCTCCTGTAACTTCATCCCTCTTAGCCTCAAATATTTTCCTAAGCACCTTATTCTCAAACACCCTTAACCTATGTTCCTCTCTCAAAGTGAGAGTCCAAGTTTCACAAACATAAGGAACAACAGGTAATATAACTGTTTTATAAATTCTAACTTTAAGATTTTTTGACAGCAGACTAGATGATAAAAGCTTCTCAACCGAATAATAACAGGCATTTCCCATATTTATTCTGTGTTTAATTTCCTCCCGAGTGTCGTTTATTTTTGTTACTGTTGCTCCCAAGTATTTGAATTTTTCCACCTCTTCAAAAGATAAATTTCCAATTTTTATATTTCCATTTCGTACAATATTCTGGTCAAGAGATATAATCATATACTTTGTCTTTTCGGGATTTACTTCCAAACCCATCTCTTTACTAGGCTATCTTAATTACATTATTTAAAAATGGAATCATCTTCGGAATACAGGCAACAGTTAGAAAACATAACAAAAAAAAATATACCTACACTACATGTGGCAAATGATTAGCTTATAATCACCTATTCTAAGGCTACGGCCACCCTGAAGAAGGCTTGCTCATCGCCTGGTGGAAGATACATGGTGGTCACGCTGCCAGGCTAGTCGCCTAGTCTCACAATTATTGTTTCAGTACCATAGCGTTTTTATGCAACTAATCGGATCGATTCCAAAGTGTCTCTATTTTAAAAATAGTTATCAATGTTTCATCCATATTATTATCCATTATTGTTACGAACACACAGCAATAGTTAAGCTAGTACGTGAAAAGGACACTGCAAAGAGTAATTGGTGATGTTAGCAGAAGACTTAGAGTGCGTACAGAGGAATGGTGGTCATTTGACGGACATTATTTTTGGAAAATAGGACTTTTCATTGAGATGAATTAGAAAGAAACTAAATGCTAACATATATACTTTGTTTTTTTCTGTGGTAAAGGTAAATAAATATAATCTTTCACTCCTGATAACGATTTTTAAATCGTCCAATTCATTGCCGCACCTTGTATAATTGAGAGAATAATGGTTACATAGAAACGACAATAATTTAAATCGCAAGTTCATTAAAAAACTGAATTATAATGTCAGTTGACGCAGTTTAAGTTCATAACAGAATCAGTTAATGAAATTCATATTGCCACTGTAGGGAATACATAAATACTGTAATTCAAATCTGTCCTGTGTTTTGTTTACATGCGTTTCAATACGGGCTTGGCGTAAGTAGGTTGTGGTAGGCGTTACACGAGTCGTCAAGTCTACTTAGATTTTTAATGCCCACGAGTTGACACCTTGTATCCAGCTCTTTTGCGGTCTTCCTCTTTTCTCTTTTCTGTGGTGAAGTCGGTGTTGTGGCAGCATAGGCTGCTCGTCTTTGCAAAATGCCCATACCATTTTTGTTGTTTTATGGGAATATTAGCAATGGTTCAAGCAAACGCGGAGGCCAGAGTCCAAAGGGATCAGGTAGAGCTGATAGAGATGTCACTCCAGAAGGAGTATGAGAAAGAATGATCTCCCAGGTAAAACAAATAGCTAATTATTGCTTTGTGTCTATGACAATAGAGACGATACAAATGTCATTACGAATTCGAAGTCGAACTAAATAATAAGAATAACTTCCGCATCGGTAGTTTATTCTTCTAGATGGGTGGACATCTAATCGTGCATGTATTAAAACTTTCGTATTATTTGTCTAATCAGTACATAATTCGCAAAAAAAATATTTTCGTTTCATTAAGGCTCGAGCCCGACCCGAGCCCGACAAGCATAAGTGAATTTGAATCCGAGTCCATCCAGTGTCAAAACACTACACCCACATCATCCTCCATTGCCATTGCAAGACTAATTATTTTTGTTTCTTCTTCTAGTCTGCCATGGCTCTAATATACTCGGAAAAAACAAACGGTTTTTGTCTCCAGCAAAATTGTTTTAAGCAAAATGCTTTTTGGGGAAACAAAATTGTTTTTGGATAAGTGTGTGCCCAGCCTTATCAGCAAGATGAAGTATAGTACTATTATCGCTGTTAAGGAAACGTGCGGGTTCTGGAGAACACGTGTCTGACCTGTTCCACTGTGTGACAGTAAACAGAATGCTCAATGGAATTGCAATGTATGTGTACAACAAGTTGAATTAAATTTATTTTCATTTGCAATATCCCTTGGTAGTTATTGATGTCCACTTACTTAAAGGTTTACTAATTTTGGCAATGGATTTGTATTAAACTAATGATCCCATTTCCACCCCTCTTTTCCTCTTGCTATATTAAAACGATTTTTCTATGAATATAGTCAATTAAAATTTTTGTGAAATGCCCCCTGAGCACGAGTATGTACTTTTTCTGAAGGTGCTAGAGCGATTTTACTTTATATAAAAACAATATGCAGGGTATATCTTTGTTCTCGCATTATTATTTTAAAAAATTACAGACCTCAGGCTTAGCTTTAAGAAACACAACTTGTGCTGTTAGATATCATTCATACAAAATACACGTACCACGTAAGTTATATGTATAGAGTATTGTTCGTAGATACATAAATTATTAACAAAGTAAGATGTCTCGTATAGGCTATACATATTCGTTCGTTATTCGTGAAACCAAATGCATGCGTGCGCCGTAGCTTACAATAAGGACTTTATGGGCGGCGGTAAGTGAGCTAGCTAGCTGCAAATGGAAGCATAGCTAGGGAGGGAAACTTCCCAGTACAACTTTTTCTTCTCCTGACGCCCAGGTAGGTTTCATGAGATAACGAATGAAAAGAAATATTACATGAAAATAACATTACTACACAGATGACCACTCCTTAACATTTATTTGAAAAATCAGTGACTTCATTTCGTTGGCATGAACAATAAAATGATATCCGTGGAAATCTAAGTCATGTTCCAAGAATGATATGGATTACTATATCGCTTACCCTGCCGAAATACTTTTAAAGTAAGTATAGAGTGTAATTGTTCACAGAAAGAGACGGGTTGTAGTAAAAAAAAACTCTCCTTCTGGCAAGGTTTTGAACCTTTGGGCTTTATCTCCACGCCCCCTTCACGCCTCGATGTCGTGCCGTCCGATCACATTTACCATCGAAGGTCGATTATTTCAAGGGAAGGAAATGAAGAGAACAAATTTGGTTTATGGATCTTGTTTTTGGAAGAGAAGTTCCTGCGGAAACGACATCCGCACTATCCTTAGCAGCGGCATTGGCGTCCTTCACCTCAGCCTCGGTTCAAAGTGGGAGAAAAAGGAAAAGTTTTAACTATAAGCAAGGCAGCGCCTAAATTATAAAATACAAATTCCCTCAGAGGTCCTTTCCGGTAACGGGCATGGCATGATCAAATGAAGGTTGGCAAGCTCGTGGGAAATATTCAACCTACGATAATTAAGAACTTTAATGAAACGTACTTTAACGAAGATCATATTCATATAGTCGTTGAGAGTTTCGGGCTTACGGCAAGAACATAATTATTATTGTATTCTTTGGTAGCTTGATGACAGATAATTCTCGGACACGGGTTCGATCTTTGATGTTCATTTGGGTGCTTAAAGTTGTAGTGAACAAGATCGAAGGATGAGGGGTTTTACTGTGCCATTTATACTTTTCTTAATATAACAGATTGCATTCTAGAAACATTCTCCATTTTGTTTTACATTTTGCCCAATTTAAATTACTTTCGTCATAAAAGAACATAGCTACAGGAGGCCGTACGAACCACTGATGCTGAATGGAGAGGCCGGCCAGATTAATATTTATCTTTGTGAAACGCTTACGGTTGTGCACAGGTATGCACAGTTAAAGAGACCCGCTAGCATACGTGGATGATCCGCAGTATTTAATAAATAATAACAGTTACGAAACTGTCTGAGCCGTCTTCGGAACTGAAAATTCACCCGTAGGGCTTCATTTGTCTCATCTTTCCATCCTGGGGTTGTAATGGAACAACTGTGATCTGGACAAGGACTACCATCTTCCCCAACGTGAGCGCATGTACAGAATGACTCAAAAGGCTGTGCTGAAATTGAACGAGTTTACAAAACGGTTGAAATATAACAATTTTACAATAGAAACTCATCGTCTAGAAAGTAATCCTGAGTAAATATAAGTCTGTAAATGTCAGAAACTACATGATGGACAACATAATAATGAAGTAACAGACGCTAGTAATTTGAGGGGTTCGGGAGTAAAACATGGTAAGTGACGTTTTAGTGTTCTGAAGTTATTAGGTACTAGGTAAACATTTATACATGCAACAATTTATATAGTTACCAGGAAGGTAAAATCTATATACTTCTGCCATCTGTTTAAATGTTGGAAAACTAACTACTGCATTAGATGCAGAATGTAAGATACCGTATCATACGCTACATATCTCATTTTTGGCCAAAATGTTAGTTGCCGTGCTTTACGCCCGAGCCCCTCATTTGTACAAACATTTAATAAGCAAAATTTAAGGTCTGCTCACACCAACGCGGGACGGGGGAGCGACAGCGAAACTTGTAATCCCGCCTTCGCTGCGAAATTCGTCGTTGTCTTCATACTAAAGCGGGACGCAGTCGCGAATATGGATTTTTCTGATGAAGTACTTTGCTGGTTGCAGTTGCTGAAGATAATCACAGATTCGTTCATATATAGTGAGGGTCACATAAGAACAGTTCATAAACAGGAAATATTGCCGTCCTGTCAGTGTTGCCAATTGTTACCAGATATCAGACGATCCTACGTACTAAATGACTTATTTACTTACAGTACTTCATGTTGAAAGGCTATTCTAAATAATTCAATAATTTGTAACATATTTTCGTAAGCAAACTGTATGGGAAAGGCATCAACATGTCAAGTATTTTGTCTGGCAATAGAAATTCATTGGTTTGACTAAACAATTGACTCACGAGACCTAACCTAAAAACGTATTTTGTTTGACCACATGAAATTATTAATACTATCTCCGAAAACTTACCCGATTATAGTTTTGAATTATAACCACAACGCAACACATAAAATAACTATTATGTATTAATATTAATACTGATATTAATTAATTATTAGTATATTCAAATTTCACTACCTTCCAGTAACCTGCTCAGAAATCTTGTACAATTTTATTTTCATGGAATTCCAGTACCGACAAATATTGTCGCTATTTGTCTCAGCTACCAGTTTCAAAATCACTACCATTTGTAGTAGGGCCTATTTGTCCATAACGTCTTTGTATTTGTCAGTATGGAAATACGAAACGAAGTTGGCAAAAGAAAATTCAACCTGCAAACTACAAAATCACCACAATCCACTAGCATACGTAGTAATGGGGGGAAAAATGGTTAGGTTTCTCCCTTAGGGTATGAAGTAAGCTGACCCGGACTATACTATCGTACTACTACTACCACCACCACCACCACCACCACCACTACTATCACAACCACCGCCACCACCACTACCACTACCACTACCACTACTGCAACATCACTCTTGCCGTCACAGTAGAACCTTAGTTAACCGAAACTCAGGTTAAGAGAATAGAAATTATTTTTTCACACAATATGTTTTCATTACTGCGCCCGCTGTGGCTTTCACTGATCTTGAAACATTTGTAGTTTTTTTAGCACGCATCCTCTAATATATACGTAACAATAACAGTGTACAGTATAGTTCGAGATAAATCATAATGTCCCACTCCATTTCACTTTCTTAGTGACTTTTTAAAAATATTTATGAGAGAAGGGTTGTCTATTGTTCACTGATAGGACTCATGGCACCAATTTATTTCTATTGTTGAGGAAAAGTATCCGATAATTTAATATTATTAGCATAAGTTACTAAAGGTTTATTCAATTGTTAAACATTTTGGGCTTTAAAATTTCTGAAATCATGTACTTAATAAGCAAATAAAAAAAATAATGGATCCTGTTATTCGCGGTGGAATTATGTAGCCGACTTTTACTCGTGCTAATATTTGCTACGGTAGTTTCATTTCGCTTTTAAACTCATGTTTCTTGCCACGAGATAATTAGTATTCTTCGATCTGCTGTCTCCAAATAATTATGACGATAAGACACATTCGTTACGCTTAATTGAATTACTGGAGAACTATCAGCACATTTGTATTTTACGTACAGCCTTAGACACAAAAAATTACAGCTCTCCTGTAGCGTGAATTTATCTAAGTCCACGCACACGACTAGGGAAGGATGTTTATTTTGCACTTAATTTATCCCTTGAATATAAATGTTAAATGTTATGTTTTATTTAACGACGCTCGCAACTGCAGAGGTTATATCAGCGTCGCCGAATGTGCCGGAAGTTTGTCCCGCAGGAGTTATTTTACATGCCAGTAAATCTACTGACATGAGCCTGTCCCATTTAAGCACACTTAAATGCCACCTTGAATATATATAATAGATTATTTATATCACTTCATCTATAAACAGACAGAAAAAGCAATAAACAAACAAATCAAAGGAAAAACAGAGCGGAGTCGCGCATGAGAAATTCACAGGATCAACCGAAGTCTTCCGAAGGGGACTTAAAGTATGGGAGCGATCATTTTTTTGTGCTTAAGATTGTAGGGTAAAGCTGCCTGTTTCCGTGATACCCCTAATCCCGTGGTACTTTTTTTTAAATTGAATGTCAGTCAAAGCTTTGCCGTTCGACCATAGCGCCAGACATCTTTCTCGAAAGAGTTCATTTTCGCCTACATTTGAGACATCGGTGAACTTCATAGCTTCTTCTTTTAGGTTCTTATTACACGACCCACGCCACACGGGCCTTACAGAACCGCGACCTGTCGGCAGAGGAATTAATCTATTGGATCACATACATACTTTTTTGACCACACAAGTACATGGAGGGCCTCCCTGGAGGAGGGATCAGCTCAATGCCAGGGCCACCTCCGATACAACACAAACATTTAAGACATTACACAGCATTCACTCACACATATGAAAGGATTAAGGGAAGGATCGCCGTCTATAGTCGGACTTTCAAGAGGTACAATCCCGGCATTTGCCTGGAAATAACTGAGGAAACCATGAAAAACCTCAGTTAGGATTGCCGGCCCGTGGGATCGAACCCCGGACCTCCCGAATGCAAGGTCAGCCCTCTACAAACGACGCTAGTCCGCTCGGTAACTTCATAGCAAGATATCCAATTCCGTGACATTGAGTGAAAAAAATGTATCACGCAATTAGGAAACTTTATATTTCTGTTATCATCATCATAATCACCACTATTTTTAACATTAGCATTATAATCAACTACATAGACATCTCAAATTTTCTTTGAAAGTAAATGCGTATGTCTAATAACACAAATCATAGCCAAATTAACTGTTTCAGTTTGGGTCCATGGCGTTACGGAATTTCTTATGCTATAATTAGAATTACGTGTTGTTATTTTTCGCTTTATAACATTATTATTATTATTATTATTATTATTATTATTATTATTATTATTATTATTATTGATGACTGCTTCATATAGGCGCATTGTTCGGGCAGAGTGTAAGTTATAATAACTGTGGAGAATTTTCGAGAAGTCCGGTTGTTTCGTACACTGAGGCGCGGGCGTGGTGCGCCATATCCGGGTGTTAAACAGGTTGCGTGAGTGAGGCTACTTCTGCAGCTCAGGGCAGGTCGTTAAATTACCGGGTGTTCGCGCATCTCACGCAGTTGCTCCCAACACCCACAACACAGCCACTGATCCGATGAAGTGTGGCTGCCACCTCACATAAGTCACGATAGGTCCTGGAATCGTAGTGGTGGTCTCGAACACTAAGTTGCTTGTGATTATAATCTATATCGGTATTTATAAGGCTAGTGTATCTGATTCAGCTGTCTCTAAAATAGGGACTGTGTTTGATTCCGCGTATATCATGTGGTGGATGACAGTTATGCTATAGGATTTCTTTTAAATTTTTTGTTTTCTCAGTTAATCTCCTCCCGTCAAGACTTCACATCCATTTTATTACTTTGTCTCATAGTGGTCCTTCCAGTATAAATAAAAATACTTTCTATATATCTGATCTGTATAATTAATTAATAATTAGCAATTATACAGCGTTCAAAGCCCTGCATTTACTAATTTCGCTCGAACGTGAGAAAGCGACCATGCAGTTATCTATTAAACCGCTAGATGCTGCCAGTGTACGAGGTTTCATCGCTCGCCATTAAATTTAGAGCGAGTGATGCTCGAGACGAGCGGAACACATTCGTGAGAGTTTTTCCTGTAAACATAGTAGATTGGGAAACTAGTCTGGTTATGAAGGTTAAACTTTTAAGCCATCAAAAGTGATGTGTAGGAAACATTTCTTACAAAAGGAACATCATTATTTTAATTTCGTTGCTCTCAGTTGTTATTGTAGGCCTACTATTTGTATTTTTGAACGAAAAAATAAAATTTAATACGATATTAATTCTTGTATAATTTCTATTTTTGATCCAAAGACGTAATTTGATATAGAAATTATTTAAGTTTCGTGTAGTGTACAGAATGAAAAATATACAAAAGTTTCATTGACCATTACACTTTTACTAAGTAATATTACTTTTGACCAATTAAAACGGTACGGAACGACGTGTTTTAACCAATCATGACTGTTTATTGTACAATTTTTATTACCTTCCTAGCATTTGTTTTTATCATCTCCCTAGCATTTGTTTGTTTTTATTACCTCCTTAGCATTTGTTTGTTTTTATCACCTCCCTAGCATTTGTTTCTTTATTTGTCAACATTGTACTTTCAATAATTGTACCTTTTAAATTGATTCATGTTTATTTCATTATCCTTAATTAAAATGTTCTATCATTTATCTTGTTTATACAGAGTGATTTATATAGAACTGACACATTTCTTTCATTAATTGTTTCAAAACGAATTGTGCTAGCGACAACTTATTATACCGGTACCTAAAATGTAGAGGAATTTTGGGAGATTATTTACCTCTATAGCAAATGTTGAAAATGTCCTCCATCCTGCATAAGGCACAACTCAACACGTCGTTCCATGTTACTGGCCACTCGTTGGAGGACTCTGTTGTCAATAGCTTGAATCTCCTGTGTGATGTTGTGCTTCAGATCGTCCAATGTCTGGGGACGTGTGGCGTAAACCCTGTTTTTTAAGTAACCTCATAGAAAGAAGTCCGGCTTGTCAAATCCGGAGATCTCGGTGGCCACAGGTTCCTGGAAATTATTCGGTCGTCAAAGAAACTTGCAATTAGTTCCATGGATTCATTTGATGTATGATATGTAGCACCATCTTGCTGAAAATATCCTTGACTCAGCTCTACATCGTCCAGTTGCTCAACAAACTCCATGAAAATCAGTCGGTACTCTGCAGTGTTCACAGTCTGGTTAAAAAAAAATGGCCCCTTGCAGTCACCAGAGATCCAGTTGTTTCCAATTTGTTTACCAGTCCCAGTATTGTGTTTCTTTTGGGAGGATTGCGAACACCAAATTCTCTCTGGTATGCCTTTGAGTAGCTGTAATTGAATTCGTAATCCAGTATTGCTTCACAAGGAAGAGTCGTTGATTTAATGTGTACTGCATTTTCACGTTGACACAAAATGTCGAAAACAGTTGCCAACAATAGGAATAAAACATAAACATCTGCGCATCTAGTGACAAGGAATCGAAATTCCAGAACATTCTGCTTAATTTGGTGCTAAAATTGGGTTAGTGCTGCCAACAATAGGAATAAAACATAAACATCTGCGCATCTAGTGACAAGGAATCGAAACTCCAGAACATTCTGCTTAATTTGGTGCTAAAATTGGATCATTGAATGAATTTCCAACGGAATAATTAAAGAAAGAAATGTGTCAGTTCTATATAAATCACTCTGTATTATTTAGGTTATGTTATAGCTTCTGCTGTACGAGATTATGTACAGTCACGTATCAGAGATTGTTTTATATATTGATAATTGAAGTGGATTGCAACTGTTTTAATAAAAATGAAACTGAAAGAACAAAGCCCTTTTGACTAGTAATCGTCCATAGAGTTCAATGAATATTGTAGGCCTATAGTTGGCACAACTGGTAACAAGACAACAGCTAATCATAACACACAACTGCCATCTAACGGAATATAACACAATAATACATTTTCAAGACAGTTCAGTATTTTATTAAGCCAATTAATATTTTATTGTATTAGAGTACTTTTTTCTTCTAATCTTTATAGGCCTATACTTTCTTCTAAAGGTGTAATAATCAATTAAATCCCACTCGAGTCTTGATTTTTCCTAAATAAATCAAAATCTCTAGTGAGATTACTTTATACAAAACATTTTAAAAAGGAGAAAAATGCCAAGTTGAGCACAAAATGTGGTAAATATAATGGCAAGTCAGAATGAACATAAATGTAATATTACTTCAGGGGCGAATGCTAGTCACGAAAGTTAGGCTTGCTCTTTTATTCATAGAGGAAGATCGGAGGATATAACAATTCATAATTAATAAAAATAATTAGACCCACATAAATAATTTATTTTATTATGAAATAATTACGAGTTATTGATCATATTCGCTTATGAGATGTAGAAGTTCGATATGATATAACAAACATGACCAACAAAACAGTTTATTTAGTTTTTTCCACCCTACCAACCAATGCATATTGTTGTATTGAGCTGCACTGAATGAGCGCACATATTCCCTACAATGTCTGTCTTCTCTTGAATAGTCCTTCGGGAAAATGGATTTAATAATAAGGTTTCAATAACACACAATTCCGAACTCATTGCAATACTTAAAATTAGTGTTTAAGAATTAATAATACATGCAGCAGCTAACACATACATTCCACTTATACAATTGGATCGGTCGGAGCTAAAAGGAATTAAGTCACTTTTGACAACTTTTCAGGAGAAGCAAAAAATATTCCACTAATAACACAAATAAGGTGGGTGCTCCTGTTATGGCCATGTTCATGATATGGCCACCCCCCTATTGTGAGTTAGTTAACCAAAAAATTCGCTAAATTGCAGCAGCATCCAGTGAAAGGGCATCCTGGTATGTCACTTGATCGTTTTCCATCCAGTCAGGTTAAGCAATAGGCCTATGGCGTCAGTTGCCTGTTTTGCGGTTTTCATGTGACCTCTTCTTATTTTTCTCTGGTAAGTCTCCTTTGTTTTATGCATGTTTTTCAAAGACTTGTTTTGTGAAAACCATCGTACTCCATTCAGTTTTTAATGTTCTGTTGATTGGTGTTGTAGTTGATGGCGTATCTTTTACGAGTTGTTCATAATCAAACGATTTTCGTGAAAGCTTACCTGCTCCTGATATGGCCATATAAAATGCTCCATGACCATATCAAATGCACCATGGCCATATTAAGTTCATTTCACTTTTATTTTTTTCACCTGGCAAATTTGCATGCCTTATAGCTGGGATTACGCAAAAATTTTGTATTTTAAGAAAAACAACTTATTATTTTTTATGGAAAAACCTGTTTTGACTACACTTTTGAATTATAAAAAAAGATTATTAAGTGTCATTTTTATTCATTTTACACCAAAATTATTTAATTTTAGCACAACTGCGCTATCAAACTGAAAACAATCACGATTTGTAGAACATGGAACAAGGGTGGCCATATCATGTGCACATGTTCCTGATATGACCACTAGGTAGACTTTTGGAATTCGAGACTTTTTGGACAAGTAAAGCGATTTTTATGGGGAAAGGAAATTGTTTTAAGAAAGTCCATTAGACTGAGAACGAGTAAGAAAAAAGTGGTTTAAATATTTTTTCAAAATGGCGACTAGAAAAATTCTCAAACCTAGCATGGCCATATCAGGGACACCTACCTTATTATATTTTTATGTTATAGAAGACAAAAGAATATTTAAAAGTCTCAGTTCCTTCTTCCACCGTTCGATGCGCATGACATCAGTTGTTCAAATTGTTGCATAACCCAAAACTTCATATTTTGACTTAATTCCTTTTAGCTGCGACCGATTCAATTACATTGCACTCGCAAATCACAGCACATTCCGGCTGTCAATACTGCTCTGTATCATTGGTGTAGCTCTCGGACCAGAGCTTCAAACAACACACAACAGAAGCATGTGCACCTAGGACGGACTAAGGAGGAAGGCACTTGCGCGCGCATCATATTCTCGCTATTTCTACGTCTTTCCTGTAGCTCCGAGAAACGAGCAAGCGTTGCGATACTTGCGGTGTGCAACCTGCGGATGGTATTACGCCTATACAATATTCCAAAAATCAAAACAAATTTTAATGTACGTAATCCCATTTTGAGAAATACACATTCTACGAAAATATTGGGCTTGCGCAGCAAGCATAGCATGCCCTGAGAAATCGCCCCTGTATTACTTTATCCTTCATTTTCTTACAAAGCATGTTGTTTGTTGTTTAGTCAACTGTCCGAAGACAGGTCTGAATCTCACAAGTGAGACCAACATGGCATCACTTATAGCCCTAGCTAATTCATTAGGTCATAGTAAGGAGTACTGTAGGCTATGTGCTCTTTCGAGTAAACATTTAAATGATTTCCGGTTGCTTGAAGCGAATCTCTTTTACGCGAGCATAGTTCACCCGTGAACATGGTTCAGAGCGCTCTTCGCTCGAAGGAAATGCCCTCGAATGCGGGATCTTCGAACGAATATGAGCGAGCGAAATATTTGCATTGCAGTACTCTGCGAGAGTGTGTGTGAGTACGAGTGGGAATACGCGTGTGTGTGTATGTTGGTTTGCATATCTTACACGTAGTTTCACTGGACTAAATCCGTGAACCCTTGAATCCCCTACCATCAATAAAATTTTGTCATTGTTCATTAGTTAGGTTACAACACGCTGACAATATCATTTTGATCGTTTTTTAGTATTATGGATGAAATATATGGTGAAAATTGTGGATTGGTGACAAGAGAAAATGCGCCAAACACTGGCTTTGTTTACCGCGAATTTCGCTGAAAGTCTCGCCAGGATGCAAGCTCGTGTCTGTGGTAAGGAAAATGAACGAACAAAGAAGCGAACGAACGAACGAACGAGCGAAAGAAGGAAATAACTAGCGAAAGAACGACATGTGGAAATAAATATAAGAAAGAAATAATGACTCAGAAAGGAAGAGAAAAAATGAAAGCACAAAAACAACGAATAGTAAGTAGGCGAAAGAGATTAGTAACAAAATAATGATACTTACTTACTTACTTACTTACTTACTTACTTACTTACTTACTTACTTACTTACTTACTTACTTACTTACTGGCTTTTAAGGAACCCGGAGGTTCATTGCCGCTCTCACATAAGCCCGCCATTAGTCCCTATCCTGAGCAAGATTAATCCAGTCTCTACCATCATATCCTACCTCCCTCAAATCCATTTTAATATTATCTCCCCATCTACGTCTCGGCCTCCCCAAAGGTCTTTTGCCCTCCGGCCTCCCAACTAACACTCTATATGCATTTCTGGATTCGCCCATAGTGGAATTAATGATGGATATATTAGGGTTTCTCAACCGCTTGAGTGTCACGGATCCCTTACAGTTCATACTTCATTTCGGCGGACTCCATAACATGTGTTGCATCATTTTGGGCCGGTAAATTTGTTCTAGGTCTACTCATTAAATGTTTGTACAACGTAGTGAATTAACAAGAATACATAATAAATTGATGGCGATATTAAAGCTTAGTTTTTGCTTTTTTATATAAACTGAAAATTGAGTCCTGTAGTTCCAAACCTGTCTTGTCCAATTTTTCAATTTTTCAGGTATCTAAGAAAAACTATTCCACCATATTTTCTGTTGAATCTTAATAAAGGATTGTGTTGTTTTGAAAGATGTAATATTAAAAACAAATATAACGTAGTGAAAATGAGGGTGATACCAATAATATAGACACGTGATATAAATTAAATATGGAGAAGGTAAATTTTGGAATGCACTCACTATTGGATAACACATCATTTGGAATAAACACATCAGGATAAGGCAAGTTTTGGAACTGATGTAAGAATTTAAAGATTAAAACTAATGTCCATGAGGAGAACAATATGTAATAAAAAATACCATGACTCGGGGTTGACCGAGACTTTTATGTGTAGACCTAACTTTTGCGAGTACGTAACAATTAATGCACAGTACTACACCAAGCTACTGAAAAACTCAGTAGGCTACGATAAAATTATCTACAGAGAATCTGTCTGAAAAGGTGCATTAAACAGTACATGACATTTCCGACTTCATAAGGCCAATCTGACAATACCATCTCTGGCCGAATTCCATTAGGAAGTTTTCGTTTTCTCTGTAGTATAAAAGACTTTTTCAACCCTCAGCCACTCTTTAATTTACAATAATGGCAGCATTTTTTATTTAACGGACCTTTAGTAGAAACATTATATTCACATTCTCAGATCACCATCTTTGTGTTCACATTCACTTTCACACAAATTATTGCCATTACTGAATGAAACAGTAGGATTGTTATTCACACTAATAAGAGCATGGTAAAATAATAAGCTTGGTAGGTCTTCCCAGAAATTTCCAAAATGTTTTTTTAGTAGATTTTTAACATCAGTTAATTTTACTTTTGTAATATGGTTTCTACATGCTGGAGGCACTGTAGTGTTGATTTCTAGTACTGAATGGCGTTTTTTACAACACTCATATAATCGCATGAACCATTACGGAAGAATTGCTCCAACCTGATAACTGCTTTATAAAATAAAATCCGTATTCTTTTACGCAGAATAAATAACTGTAGTAGCATAGTAATCTGTAGATAAGATATGCTTTCGAATAAATAAGACAGATGACCGACTCCATTTATGAGGATAAGGCAGCTTTTGGAATAAAACTAAATTTTTTAACATAGTTTTAAACAGGACCAATTTTTTTTGTAACAGCAACGACATAAAAACATTGAGATTTTATTTTCTGATTTTTGAGGAGAAGGCAGGTTTAGGAACTATAGGACTCAATCATAAATAAAAATATATTTTACCCTATATTATGCTTTTGCCGTGAAAAATGAAAAAAAAAAAATTAATCTAGAATGCAATAAGGTTGTTGCAGGAAACACGACTTTTAAGCTCGAATCAGATGACAATTCTAATAGCTCCTCTTCTTCTTTGAGAGGCAAACTATTTTTCTGTCACTAATAATTGTAAGAAGGGATTTTTCATCTAATTGTTTTTTTTTTTTCATTGCAGGAAGGAAAATAATCCCTTAATTTTAATGTTACTAAATAAGAGTGTTTATTTATATTTTCAACGATATCTGATCAGCAGAGCTAGGAAGTTGGTACCAAAACTGTTAAGTTGTATGAGCTTGGACTATATAATAATAATAATAATAATAATAATAATAATAATGATTTATTTTATCTCTATCGAATGAAAGTAGCGCATCTCTCAATGTCAGTGAACCAGAATGATAAACATGTAAGCCGTGTGGTAACCAAACATGTGCTTCAATCGTTCACAGTCTTAGAACAAGAAAATAATAAACGAATAATATAAAAAAAACAATAATTTGTGGTTACTGTACAAACTTCGTAACTTACAATCTAAAGTAATGTACCCATACATATAAAAATAACATACAAAAGTATACAATTTCTAGCCTCATTATAACAAATAAGAATGAACATTTTCATTTTATCAAAAGAAATGCTCCTTTTATGTAAAAAAAAAAACAACAACAATGTTTGTGCTCTGAAAATATTCGTTCTATGTCACAAGAAGTTACTGGAGCAAATCTGAAATATGATACAGTATTTCCTACTATTATCAGATGAACAACTACTTTGTGAATATAATAGTGTATCTTGTATGTGGCACGTAATATTAAACCCATAATTGTTTTCAAGAGAATTTGTAATTTCTATTGTAATGACATCTAGGAAGTTCGTATCGTAATTCCGATGTTGAACTTGGACTGTAACGCGACCGAATGCATAGCAGCACGAGTAGGTTATTTTACGACGCTGTATCAGCGTCTGAATGAGATGAAGGTGATAATGGCGGTGAAATTGTCCGGGTCCAGCACCGAAAGTTACCCAGCATTTGCTCAAATTGGGTTGAGGGAAAACTCCGGAATAAACCTCAACCAGGTAACTTGCCCCGACCGGGATTCGAAGCCGGGCCACCTGGTTTCGCGGCCTGACACGCTAACCGTTACTCTACAGGTGTGGACTAGTAGCACGAGACATCAACATTTAACAAAGAATAATTCGGGGAAAGAATAAACGTGTTACACACTCCTGTTTACATAATTATTTAATAACAGAGTATTTTTTTTTTTTTTTGGAATCATGTATATTAACATTACGTAAATAATATAATAATAACAGAATAGTTCGCTTTGTTAAGATCCTAAAATATTGATATAAATTAACGATATTCTTGAAACTATTCACGACTCTACACAGCTCCACAGAATGATACTATGCATTGTTTACTTGTGAACTGCGTATCATCTGTAGCGAGCGGGAGTAGGGCGAGGCGCGGGTGACATCTATACTCCTTGCAGTACTCAACTGAAATGTTCTGTTTTGGTACGAACTTCCTATCTGTGCTGATCAGAGTTCATCATTTGTTGCTAGGAAGTCACTGAAAGTGGGAAATTAATCGAATTCTCCGTTGAAAACTCAGCGAAAACATGAGTTTAATTCCTTTATCGTTGTTTTAGTCTTATTCTGAACGACGAACATAGTTAATGCTGGACACTAAATACTGTAATTTAGAGAATTAGAAAAAACTACAAACATCAAATAGGCTAGGTAGCAAGTCAAGAAAAGTTTCTCAGGCAATCTTATCTCTGTTAAACTCGGTGTCTTGAAAGTCTGAAATAAACAAAGAAAAATTCCAACAAACTAAGAAAATCAGATAACTTAATAAAGTTAAGCTTAATTGAAATATCGTTTGTAAATATACCTTTATTTCGCGGACTCCATTCGAATTACTCACTAACCCCCAGGTTTGGAACCGCTGAGATAGTTGATTTAGTTAAAAGGAAAGATGAGTCGATGGATGAATTGACGAAAGTATCGGTATGTACAGTATGTGTGAATAGGGGAAAGATGGATGATATGAGTAGGTGGTTAGATTGTTGGGTGTATTGCTGCATGGATACAGTACCTATATGCGACGGTAATAGATAATAACAAAACGCTATGTTGATTTTACCTCAGTGGCGAAGTTCTTCAGAGGCTTTTGAGGCTTAATTTCCCAAAAAAATTGAGTTATTATACCTAACTAGTAACAGTATAAGTTTGTAATAACGATGTACCTACCGTACTCTGATCCTTCCATATATTAAATTCACTGTTGGCAGCCATTCGAGGATGAATATTTCAGTGCGAGAGGCTCATGGCACAAGCCTCCTCATAGACAGCGGCACTCGCAATTTAGTGTCTTGCAATGTTTGAATATGAAAAAGGCAACCAAGACATTTAAAAAACTTCGTCTTATTTTATGTGAAAAACTAATCGCAAGTTATATGCTAAACCTCTTAAACGGTTAAAACATGACTGAAGGAGAGCGAATATTTTTACAATAAGGTGGAATAAGCACGACAGTCCTCCTTCTTCAGGCGAACATCGGCGAATATCGAATGTCAACATACATGTCGAACTTGGAGTCAGGCCACAAAGAGAAAAACACTGGAGGAGAGGGATTCGATCCGTTGCTGTGGATTGTACTTCGGCGTAGCTCAATGGTTAAAGCGCTTGGTACGTAGAACCAAGGACCGGGTTCGATCCCCGGCGCCGGAGCGAATTTTTTTCCTCGAATAATAATTGTTACCGCAACAGACGTAGGTCTGTAGGACCAAAAAAAAAATCTTTACGTAGATTAGTGTAGTCAGCCTGTGTGGGTTAGGAATACCCCTAACTTAAAAGCTAGTACAATAGATCTTGGAAGGTCGCAGAGCTGGGTCGTAATACTCCCTCCAGAAATTCATGTGAATTGAATTCAAGTAGTGGAACAGATAGAGATGAAGTTAATAATGACGGCGAAAGTTACTCAGCGTTTACTGTCAATGGGTTGAAGGAAAACCGCAGAAAAAACCTCAACCAGGCAGATTGTCCAACTAGGAGCCGATCTCGGGTCTTCAGGTTTCACAGACACGTAGACGACTATTCCAAAGCAGCGGACGAAGCATTCCTATCCCACTCCAGTCTCTACCTAACAAAATCTGTTGGCGGGTGTCGAATGGCCACGTCGGCGTATGGACGCTGGACATGCTTCCCTATGCAGACCAGTCCTACTCAGCCCTCTAACGCTTACTTTCCTCGGAACGGCTGTTCCACACTATCGTCATATAAGCAAGACTACCTGGGCCGGTCTACATAACAACGTTGTGTATAATTAGGAAAGCAAGAAAGGGACAATTAATTATGATTTGAAAATTTCACGGTGTTCTGATGGTGTGACATTTATTAATCGTTACACAGTGTCATAGCTACAGAAATACACAACGATTTTGCTCTCAGTAACAGATTTAATAGGAAAGTTACCTTCCTCTGATGATGGAGTCGGTATGTATCTCCGTAACATTGTAAGGGATTTGTTTCCGCACCTGTGACACGTAACAAGAAAGGAAGACTTTGAGAAGAATATACAGAAACAAGGAAAGAAGAGGAGATTGCAGGAAGAAAGGAATTATTGAAGAAACGAATATTAAAAGAGTGGAGGAAAAAAATACAAATGACTTTTTTTTTTACTAAATGCGAAATGCGATATAGCCTACATTTCAGAACATAAAAGAAGCATGCCGAGACTCTAATTGGAATACGAAGAGCTTAGAGTTCTGCCTTCTCTTCTGAAATATGTTGTAACACATGCTCATTATGTGAAACATTTTTCTTTGAGAAAGCGGTCCATAAAATGAGTTACAACGTCTGAACTCTGACATGCTTCGTCATCTTGGCGCCAGGACCATCTGGGGCACTAGAGTGACGGTGACACTGCGGCCAGTATTCCTACACTGCACGAAATTTATTATGAGAAAAATAAAAAAAAATATTATTCTTAAAAGGTCATAAAGCGAACAATTTTAGCATTGTTGCATAATGTTCAACTTGCTTTAGCTCATCTTTTATTTTTTAGTTGGTTATTTAACGACGCTGTATCAACTACGAGATTATTTAGCGTAGATGGCATTGATGATAGCGAGATGGTATTTGGCGAGATGAGGCCGAGGATTCGCCATAGGTTACCTGACATTCGCCTTACGGTTGGGGAAAACCTCGGAAAAATCCAACCAGGTAACCAGCCCAAGCGGAAATCGAACCCGCGCCCGAGCGCAATTCCGGATTGGCAAGCAAGCGCCTTAACCGACTGTAAAACTCATCTTACATAAGTACATTGCTACATAAATGGAGATGGGTGGGACGTTGAGTGACTAATCACCGTATTTACTCGAATCTTATGTGCAAGGCTCAAAAGAAAGGTGCTTTATACTGAAAGCCATGGAAACAGACAGGCTGCAAGAGAATTCGGTGTAGCAGAGAGCAACATTCGCTTATGGCACCAACACAGAATGGTGATATTTGCTTCTAAAGCGAAGCGGAAGAAGTTCACCGGCTTACGAAAAGGATGGCAACCTGAGTTAGAAGTTTTGAAATTGTACAGGAAAGAAGAAAAAATGGGCTCCTTGTGACTAGTGACCATAAAATTAGAAGTAAAGCTATTGAGGTGGCTACGGCCTGTGGATATCAAGATACGTAGATAGGTGAAGTAAAATTAAATTTTGCACCTGTTTTGCAGCTGCGCATTACATTCGACAGTAAACATTTTCTTTTTATTTCAAGCCTTTAACAAATGAGGTGCGCATTATATTCGAGTAAATATGTAGAAGGAACCTGCACATGATCGACGGAACTGATCTACACAGAAGTTTGTAATACAATGTAATGGCCCCCTAATTGGCAATTGTAGTAGCAATAGTGTTGTGTAAAATAGAGCTACTATATAGAATGAACACCCACTGTTAAAATATTAACAAGAATGACTTCTTCTGTTACTTTAACCATCATAGGACAAGAGAGGTTTGTAATCCTTTTTATGAAATATGAAACACTTAAGTGTTTTGTGTGCAGCACCGTTCATGTTGACAGACAACCTGGCATGTAAAATTAGTTGGAAGCTTAATGTATATTATGCAGTAGTTCTTGATAATTTAGGGATTCGGGAGTAAAACAAGGTAAGTGACGTTTTAGTGTTTAGAAGTTATTAGGTAGGTAAACATTTACACAAGCAACAGTTTGTATAGTTAACAGGAAAGTAAAATCTGACTTATGCCATCTGTTGAGACGTTGGAAAACTAACTACTGCATTAGACACAAAATGTAATATACCATATTATACGCTACATGCCTCATTTTTTACCAAAATGTCAGTTACCATGTTTTACGCCCGAGCCCCTCAATTGTCTAATTAATATGAAACACAAATAAAGTTCTTATTTAACTGGATTTTGTAATGTGAATGTACGGTATACAACAAGCGGTCATACCTACTAAGATCTGCCTCCATTCTTGAAAGGGGATGGTAGAAGATTTCATATTTATAACTGAATCCTTACAACGTAATAATTATGATTCTTACACTTTCATTCATAAGAGTCTATACATTATTATTTCATTTTCGCATAGTTAGCCTAGTAGCTGGAATGAGTGCTTTCCATGTTGGATAGCCAGGCTAAAATAGACTTTGTCTTGAATAAATGAGACTGCTTATCCTGATATAACCCTATTTCCTTCATCTTTTTTTTTTGCTGATTTTGTGCTATTATCAGACATCGGGTGTTAAGATACTGAAGTGTGCTTCGATGCTTAAGAAAGACTAACAATAATGAAACATACATTAAAGTAGGAATATGAATAAAATATGAAAAAAATTATACAGGAAGCAAAAAAATAAAGACAATACGGTTAAAGAAGATAACATATCATTATACGTATGTTTAGGTTGTAACCTCACAAGTGACACCAGTGAGGCACCACTCATGAGGCCACTAAGGCAGGAGATAATGAGATAGATTGGCAAGTTTATTTCCTCCTCCATTGCATACATGGCTTGACTAGTAACATACTGTACTTCACGAATCAGACTTAAAATGTATGCAACAGTAGTTCTATCTCTGACATATATCTTCAAATGAGATATACTGTCTGGTTATACTTTTTAAGTATTTGGCAATAAATTCATTTCCTGTTTATAATTTACTTTATTGAATTCCTATTAAAAGACTTATGTAAATAAAATAACTTAATATGCAATTACATAAGAAGATGAACTTCCGTTCTCCGGATTATGCAGAAAAGTCACATTTATTTATTCCAATTTTCATAACTAAGGCATGTCATTTCATTTGTACATTTGTACGATTTAACTAGACACATATAATTCATTTTAAGAAATGTGCATATAGGCCTATTTACTGTAATATGTAGTCGATATTGTAAAGTTGGAGCCTTAACTCCGCTCCCGCTGATCTGTTCGTCTTCATGGCCTATAATAAGGTTACAAAAAAAAAAAGGCGGTATTGTAAACATTTGTAATAATTATTTTCCTATTTTACGAAAATCGGCATTCGAAAGTGATATGAAGGCTGACTGAAATGTATGAGATTTTACTTCAGTGTAGTGATGGAGGAAATGATTCAAATACCGATATATTTATATTGCAAACTTAATTTCGATAATCGATATATATTGCAGAAAATATATCGAACGATTATCGATATATCGCTATGCCATAAGGAAAATGCATTTTCAGGTGTACATTTACTGTGTTACAATAAAATTACTTAAATTTTTTATATTCCTTTTACCACTGAAATTAACATCATAACAGTCAAAAGCATAAATGTAAAATACATTTTCAATACCATATGATATAAGTCCTAACCTAAATCAAAATTATGGTGGAGATAAGGTGAGCTTAAATGATACTGTATAATGGGAAAGATTTAAGTGAACTCTACATGGTTGAGTATTTGATATCGGAACACGATTCAATTCTAATTTTAAATATAGTTTCAATCCAGGACACAGATATAATGATATTTTTTATCTAACGACGTAATCATTTTTAAATGTAAATAAATAGAACTTGTAATTATTTTTAAATGTAAGTAAACCGTACTTGCAGTCCTTCTATAGTAAGTTCCCATTGCAAGTTACTGTTACACTCCAACATTTCAAACAACAATGGTGATGATGATAAAAAAAGAATTTTATTTGTCTGGACTAAAAGATATAATAAGAAAACAGAATGTCAGTACTAGGTTGTGCATAGAAGTCATAGCCGTAAACAAAAGTCACATCGGTATTAAATCCTTGTTTCTCTTTCCATTTCAGAATATAGAAATAAACGTTTTGATACCCGTTCTGAGATCAGACGGTTCCCTTTCAGTCCTGGGAGCTGCTACTGCCTTGGAGAACATAATAACAATATTAAAACAATAGTAGATAAACCTTCTGTTTGTTTCACGTTCGCATTTTGAATTTGGTGCTGCATATTAAACAGTTTGAATTCGAATTTCAGTCCAGCGAATTAGAGTAAGGTATTGATTATATTGGATATTTAAGGTTGCACAATTATGTAACTGTCCATCTTCATTAGCGCCATCTCTCGGGAATTATCGGAGTTGTCTAGTGTGGATTTTGTTGTTGTTGATAATAATTTCACAAAAAAAAAAAACGAGAAATTTATGAGAAAACCGATATATTGAATCAAAATTTCGATACCGATATATCGAAACGAAAATATCGGTATTTCGTAAAAACCGATATATCGTTCCCATCTCTACTTCAGTGGTCCACTTAAAGTATAAAGAGGAATGCTAATACGTACTTGAAGAATGAGGTGCTCTTCGTCTTCTCTAGCCGACCTGGTGTGGCCTGAGAGGCTTTGGAATTAAATTATTTGCAACTAAAAGTAGAAATAACTGTATATTATGCAATAATTTAATTTCTCTTAGGAAAGAGTTTTTTTCAATAGTAAATTCTTCATCTCATTTATAAGTTTATTTTAAATTTAACAAAAAAAAAAATATATCATGAATGAAATCATTGGCTTCCTCTTTGACTGAAGCGTCATTGTGTTTGTTGTTGATTTCGAGTAAATATCTACTAATTTTTTACTAATTTTTTTCTACTTTCGCATGTCGTGTGCATCAGCGCTTTTTATATTATGCTTTACATATATTTTTAATGCATGGTTTCCGAGAATGAATGATGGAGTTTTACGAATTCACTGTGAAGCATGTATTATGTGTAATGGATTGAAGGTGCTTGTAATTAGTTCAGTGACTCAAACAGTTTCCAAATAACGTTAGTAAATTTCAATATAATTACCATTACCAGTACGACAGACGTCTAAGCGAAATTCAACTTCAGCCCACACTCTGACAAGAACATCTGGCGTAATACTTGTGATTACTTGTCTGATTCTTCGTTTTAGGTGATCAAGATTCTCAATTCCTTCATTGTAGACCTCATTCTTGACACAGCTCCAAAGGTGGAAGTCCAATGGAGTAAGATCCGGAGTTCTAACGGACCATGGGATGAATCTATTTCTGCCAACTCATCGGTCTGGAAATCAATGAGATAACTATTCTCGGACATGGTTTGCGAAATGGGATGGTGCTCCATCTTGTTGAAAGATGATTTGCAATTCCATTTCCATTTGCTCCATTTGAGGAAATAGAAAATTCTGTTGCATATCTATGTATGCAACGGCGTGAAACGGACCTCTGAACATAGGACTGTCGGAAATCTGGTAAGATACGTAACAATGCCATAAAAGCAAATTGTTTGAGTTTGGTACTGAACTAACTACAAGCACCTTCAATTCATTACAAATATTACATGCGTCACAGTGAACTCGTAAAATCCGACCATAGATTCTCGAAAACTCGTATAATAAAATTGTACATTATAATGTAATATAATGTATAATCATTATTATGGTCACCAGCGTAGCTCAGGCGGTAGTAGGTTTGCCTACTGATCCGAAACTGCACTTGGAAGCGAGTTAGATTCCCGTTCGGACTGTTTACCTGGTTGGATTTTTTCCTGGGGCTTCCCCACCTGTTAGGCGAACGACAGGTAATCACATGGCGAGTCCTCGACCTCATATTGTCAAATACCATCTCGCTATCACTAATTCCACTAACATGGAGATGTCTTAGGAGTGGATCGCGAAGTTCTGAAATATGATAAACTTACGATAGAAGTAACCTGTATACCATGAATTAGAGATTTTTCTTCTAGAATAAAGATTTGTTTTTACTTTAATTCGTTTTCAAAGAAGTATTAATTCTCTACTTTGTGTTATTTTAAGTGTACTCACAATTTAGATTGAGACATTTAAAATAAAATTAAAATGTCCAACATACAGATAATTTCATTGCTTAAACCAGTGGTCGTCAAAGATTACGTCATATAAAATCCAGCCCGCAATACACAGTAATGGGACAGGTGGAGGGAAAGGATACCCAAACTGCTTAACATTGAAGGAACAAGGGAAGGAAGACATAGATCTATGTTGTAATCTAAAATCAACTAATTTAGTTCAAAACAAAAGCATTGCCTCACTAACTTAGCCTATAAATAAAAAAGTAAAATAACTTTTTTACATCTTAGAAAAAAATTGCATAAAATAAGTGAAAAATGCTATTGAGTTAATTCTAGACTACAACATTCTTCACTACTTAGGGATCAATTTGGTGAAAAAAATGAATGATCTAGGTCAATTGGAAGCGAAGAAATGCTTGCCGAAAGAATATATGATTTTTTTTTTTTCACAAAATTTTTGCCCTGTGCTTCCAAGATTTTCTTTTTTTCTGTTTTCTTTTGCATTCCTTTCATTTAAGTGTAAGGAAGTAATAAGTGAATTTTGAATTAAATTGAAGGGAAATCGTAAATTTTTACTCCAAGAGTCGATGCATACCTTAAGAAGTTGATTGACGGAATGCCGACCACTGGCTTAAACTATTAAAGCTACTTACTATATACGTGAATTATTGAACTTTTTTTCCATCGAAACAATTCGCTCATCCTTAACCCATTCTCACGTATTATGGTACCACTTCGGCTGGGAATCAATTCGTCGTGCATGAAATAAGCACGCCGTTTCAATCTTGCACGGTGCATGCACGCGGAGCAGGAATCTGTCCATCACTATTTTAATGTAGGCCTGTAGTCGTAAGATAGTAATTTTAGTACATTTTTAAGTTAAGAACTTATTCAAGATTTTTAATTTTCCACACTGGCGATAAATGTCCGATAAATTTTTGTCTGAAGTCCTCTTATACAGCGACATTAATTTCTCGTGCTGCAAATATTGCATTGGAGCCACTGCATTATTTTCGTTTCGGATGGAACTACATTGAACATTTTTAACTATCTCAAAAGTAGGCCGTTTCATAAGTAATGTCGGTTTTTTAAGTTTGATGTTTTGTAATATTTTTAAGTTTTTTTTTAGTTGGGCAATGCAATAAACAGGCGCTATGGTTATTACTGCGTATTGTGAGCATGTGAGAGTCGACAATAATTGTTAATACAAAGAGTATAAAATGGAGGTGATAAAGTTTGAGATTAGACTTCCTCTAAAGAGCTATTGGAAACAAGATTATATAGTTGCTGCCGTGGCCCGGAGAATGTGTGAAGTCTAGGCCGAAGATGGCGTTAGTGAGCGTGCAGCACAACTGTGGTTCCAACATTTCAATAATTGAAAAGGAAACATTAAAGATTTACAACGTTCTGGAAGACCTACCTAACGTATGGAATATTAAGGATATACACAGATTTTTGGAAGAAAATTCAAAAAGAAATTACTCGTATGTGTCAGAAGAACTTGGTGCTTCAAAAAACATAATACATCGCCACATTAAGACGCTTAGAAAATAATACAGACGTTAAAGATCTGTACCTCATGAATTGACACCTGAACAGGCTCAACGCAGAGCGGCTATCTGCCGTCAGCTTATTGCTAATCCTATGGATGATAATTATCAGGATAATTGTTACATATGATGAAAAATGGATATATTACCGCAACTCGGACACTTCAAAACAGTAGTTCGATCCCTATCAGTCTGCCAAAGTGTTCGTTAATCAAAATCGGTTCTGCTCCGAAGTAATAATAAGTGTTTGGTAAAAATCTGGTGTGACTTACTGGGAGTTTGTTCCGAACGGATGTGCAGTCGATACGTATTTTTATGCTCAACAGCTAGAACGAGTTCATGAAGTTTTGAGAGAGAAGTACTCGGTAGTAGTTAATCGAAATAAAATTACCTTGCAACAGGACAATGTGAAGATCCCATACCACTCGAAGAACTACGGAAAAAATCTAGGAATTTGGAGGAATCGAACTGCTACCACTTGCGGCATATAGCCCTGATTTTGCGCCTTCAGATTACCATCTGTTTCAATACATGGCCCACTTCTAACGTGGAAAAAATTTCCAAAACTTGAAAGTCAGCATCACCTAATTCTTTTCATGAAAAACCAGAAACTGGCACTGTTACAGGATAACAAATCTCGCTGAAAGGTAACTCAAGGACATGGAATCTAATGGCCTTTACTTTGGAGGTTCAATTAATTTCTGCACACAACAACCTCCACCTAAAATGTTAATCCAAAACCGATATTAGGTCTATTTATAAGACAGTATCTGTAGCCTATAATTGCTCTCGCCTGGATTTGACCACGTGAAGTTCGCATGCTATGGCAAGCTAGATAATCATCTAAGACAACGAGTTATACATTAGTAACTATATAAATACTGCAAGAAAGAGAACATAATAGTAACTCAACATTTATAATTACTTTTAAAAGTCCTTTAAAATACTACAGATACTATTCCGAAATAGTAGCAGTAGGATTACGACATGCTGTTGCAGAAGCAATAGTCAATTATTGAGAGAAGCCTATCCCACAGCTACTTTAACCACCTTAAGCTAAATATGATGGGATATGCTGGATCAAATCCTGTACTGGACACGAAAGAAAGAACATTTATTTATAGTTTACTTTTTAAATCGCACTTCACGAAAGATTTTTTGAGAAGAGACGAAATTTTGTCGGTTTAGTACGGAAAAGTATTTCAGCCATATGCCAACACTGCAGCAGAAGATTAGTCTGATCGCGAGTCGAACAAAATCTCTCGGCCATTGTGCCGTATAAGGTATGCGAGTTCGTTAAAACGAGAAAGTGTGTGAACTGCTGGCCATTGTCCTTCATGGTGACCCTTAAATCTAATAAAATTGGTTTACACGAACTAGTGCAATACAAATTAAATGGTTCCATAAGAGTGGTCATTACGACAGTCCTGCTTAAATTTCTCTAAATAATTGGATGAATAATTTTGTTCCCAGTTCCTTAAAATTAAAGGTCCTGCGAGTTAAACGACATTATGAAAAAATCAAGAGCCTTGGGTTATGCAATGTGCGTGGTTACAATAATGCTTACGTAACTCTATTTAGCCAATCGTTTGAGATGATAGATTTTCGCAATCACGATAAATGCAAAATGTGTCCAAATGCTGTCAAAATAAGTAATTTTATGTTAAAAGCTTGGTCAGTATATTAATATAGTTTTCTAATCCGCGATAAAATGCGAAATTGAGTACAAAAAGCGAAATGTATGTTTCTGCGAAATAAGAACGAAATTACATTTTGCGAGGCGTTTTTTGTGTTTTTGTAAAGAAAAAAAGATATATCTCAAGACCCAGTCACTTACAGGTTCTTACATTTTTTTTTTTCAAATACAGGGTGATCCGTTTCGGAAGACATAAAAACATGATAATATGAGAACTGTTACTATTTATTGTTAAATAATTTGTACATGCATTCTAGAAGAATGGGAGTGTTGTCCAAATTAAACCTCAACGGGCCCACCTTTCCGAACACGACACAGTTCATATCTTCAGCCTAATTCCTCCCATGTTTGGTCTAACATCTCAGGGATAACTTTCTCAAAAACTGAAAAAATCTTTGCTCTGAAATCATGAATATCTGGGTCACTGTGCATACTCATTATTCTTCACGAAACCCTAGAGCAGGCCTGCACAAGGTTTGCGCTCTTCGAGTCGGCTCACAGTTCGTGAGCGGAATGCAGATATTAGCTGCGCTTTGTGTAAGGGTGGATTGGAAGAAGGGGTGATCTCGTACGTGCACACAAAAGGAAGTACTAGTACGAGTGTGAATTCCCGTTCATTGTTTACAAAACTATCTTGGACTATTATTATTTAATAAAGAAATATTTATTTTACGTGAATAATAGAAATTCTATAGCTACTTAAATATGCAATATCATTTTGTTATATTTTTATTTATCAGTACATCAAAACAGTGCTTTATGCTGTTGGCAGCTGAAAGGAACAGTTCTGATCGTATTGAAACATCAGTTATAGATGTTCGATGCCTGTTTTTATTAAAGTTGATTATAGAAAACAGTTGCTCACAAATATAAATTAATTGCAAAATAAATGTTGAGCCAAACATAGCAATCATTTTCACAGCCAGCCTGTGTAGTCGTGGATATTATTGCTAAGGTTTAGTCTTGTAAAACTCAACCAGGCTAGTAGTATTATTCAAACGGTCTTTAGCCCTTAGGTTACATTGAAGATCAATACGTTTGAACTGTAAATAGTTAAATGTTAGGCTTTATTTAACGACGCTTGCAACTGCCGAGGTTATATCACCATCGCCGGTGTGCCGAAATTTTGTCCCGCAGGAGTTCTTTTACATGCCAGTACAGTAAATCTACTGAAATAACCACATTTAAATGCCATCGACCTGACCCGGAATCGAACCCGCAATCTCGGGTATAGAAGACCAGTGCTATACTAACTGCGCCAACTAGGCCGACCTGTAAATCGTATAACACTGTTTCAATTGGTGTTGAAGGAGTTTATTATGATAACTTTAAATTTCTTTCCAATTAAGACAAGATCTTGGAGCTTAGAATTAAATTCATTTTGAATTACAATTAATATTTGCATATAATCGTTTAACATGGCTTCATCAAGAGCAGTTTCTATCGTTCGAAAGTGAGTCATATTACCTTCCCGAAACTCGCTTACGAAAAGTGTAAGTTTACGACTGAAAGCCCATAATTTATTAAACATATCAATAATGAGCTGGCGTTTTCCCTGAATAGAGATATTTAAATTGTTGAAGATTAATAAATTCTAACGTACCCTACCTCATGTAATAATTCAACTTTCAACTCCTGAGCCTTTTTACTTCGACCTTCACGAACAAAAACCTTCGTACCTGTATGTGTGGACCAGTAATGACGCATTATATTATGTTTTCCTCTTTCTTTCAGACTTTTATGGGAGATAAGACACTGAGTATTGACGCCATCTGGTATGAAAAAATAAGCATTTTCCCATGCAGTATTGAAAGAATTTGCCTGATGATCACTTTTCCGTCTTTTAGATTTCTCCATTATGTAGCCGTAGATAGGCAAAGTGAAATAGCTACTGATAATACACACTACACCAGATAGCTGCGTGATATTTAAAGTCGATATTACGCATTCTAATGTTATTTATGTATAATTGACCAATAGCGTTCTCTCATAAGTAAAAGCCAGCCAACATAAACACAGGTTAACCAACTTCAAAATTTATGGCACGGAGTATTTAAGAATTCAATTCACTTGGTAGTCTGATCACATATACACGTAACACAATATTGAAACTGATTCTGCTGAATTTATGGTTAGTTATCAAACAATGACTGAAGAAATAATGTCACAGCCTCCTTGCTACAGAATGTACGGCGATCAAATAGTTTATTTGATGGCAACAGAATGAATCTAGTAGGCTGTGATCGGAAACGAGAACGGCAAAGATAAAACGTGGTGAAACTTCACGTTCCCGTTCCCGGGCTTCGTGAAGCTTTTCGTTAATTGTGAATGCTCTCATTTGAATATATGTTCTTTAACCATTTTTCCGTTTTCGTTCTATTTCTGGTTTTTGTTCCCGGTTTATTGTAGACCAGTCTTTACCCAGGAATTCTGCTTCAATTGGTTAAGGAAAAACTTCGGAAAAACCTTAACCAAGTAACTTTGAACCCGGGCTCGTTTCATGGTCAGACATGCTGACTTTTACTCCACAGCGGTGAAATTGCATTACCATAGAAATAAAGAGGGAGAATTGGACGGGAGTACATACTATGAAAATTGAAGAAAGGAAATTGAATTCTTGTTTGAAGTAGGTTCCAACCACTTTGTACCGAGTAACATAACCATACAATGCATGCAACAACAGTAATACAAGTAATGACAACACAGCGAACACTATGTAATTCTCGCGCCTTTTGCTACAATTGTGAGTTCTGGTACACAGGGACCACGATAAGTGGAACCTATGTTTATTTCAGAAATGATCAATTTCAGCTACCGGCATCTCCTGATTTCGAAAGAAGCCATGATGTCTAATCCCTGAGAAGGGTGAAGATGACGATGACTTTATAGTATAGTACAGTTAATTGTTTCTACGTAGTTAATTAAGTTTATAATGCACAGTAATTAACAAGTAATTAAATAACTATTGGTAACTTCATCTGCTTAGGGATGTTGATACCAATAGTTGGGTGTTGCTGTAATCTATCTACCTATCCATTTGTCTAAACGTATGTATGTATGTATGTATGTATGTATGTATGTATGTATGTATGTATGTATGTATGTATGTATGTATGTATGTACGTATGTATGTATGTACAGTATTTATGTATGTATGTATGTATGTATGTATGTATGTATGTATGTATGTATGTATGTATGTATGTATGTATGTATGTATGTATGTATTTTTAGTAGGTTATTTTACGACGCTTTATCAACGCTTTATCATCTGAATGATGATGAAGGTGATAATGCCGGTGAAATGAGTCCGAGGTCCAACACCGAGCATTTGCTCATATTGGGTTGAGGAAAAACCCCGGAAAAAACCTGAACCAGGTAACTTGCCCCGACAGGGAATCGAATCCGGACCACCTGGTTTCGCGGCTAGACATGCTAACCGTTACTCCACCGGTGTGGACGTATGTATGTATGTATGTATGTATGTATGTATGTATGTATGTATGTATGTATGTATGCGTGCAATAGTTATCAGGAGGCAAATTCTGCAACGACAGTAACAATTTACGCACTTTGAATCATATGGCAATAATTATCTCTTTTGGCACCCAAAACATTTGTCTACTTATTCTATCAACGCATACTGTAGTATAAAATACAAGTGCTATTGTTTACGTGGAGGTTGTTTACATGTGCAGCTTGGAGTGGGTGTGTCAAAGCTTTCCCTGGTGCAGGTGGACCTTGAATTAACTGCACTCGCGTATCTAATATGTATCTAGGCCAACACCCCGCGAGCTGGCGACCGGCGCGAGCGAGCATGCCTAATTACAACCAGAGCTCTCCACAGTCTCTATTATGTAACACCAATAAGTATTAAATTGCTCTGTTTCGTCTGCGCTCAGTCCAATCACGACAATGATGCACACGTAGCAAAACTTCTCGACAAAATGAAGCGAGCTTCATGAAGGCGACACATCTATAGTTGTGAGCTGACGAGATGGCATGCAAAGTATGACAGAGGGTACTGTTATCTGCGAAAGCGTGACTACGCCACTGACGTGTATATCACCCATGCACAATGATGCATTTTCATTCCGTAACCTACCATTATTCTGAGTGTGCTCTAAGTCTATATGTTTGAATGTGTAATAGCATTATTATCGCCTCGCTGAATAGGTTATCTTTCCTCATTGTTCACGCACCGCAACCTACAGTTCAGTGATAAATGGCATTCTTGACACTGACCATCTTCTCAGACAGAGTAAATAGGTTGGGCGATATGTAGCCTTTTTGGCTATGTAGAATGGAATTTTGCAAATTTTTTGCGACTATCGCCATTTGGGTGATATTTGCCCCAAAAACGCGATTTTTGGGTGACATAGAGTAACCGGGGATAAAGATTCTATCCTAAATATTTTGGTTCCCTGAATCCTCAGGTACCTGCATTATGTCTGCTATCTTATAAGCTGTGTTTATACCAAATTTGGTGTTTCTCCGTCTAATATACTGGGCAATAATGACGTATTCTCTATTTTTCACTATTCTGATATAATATTGGACTTGTATACATTAAAATAATAATAACTACTACATTTAATTCTTGGTGCTTGATTTCATTGTCTATGACGAACAACATGCATACTTCGTAGTTTAACAATTTATATTCTAAATGACAGAACTTACATGAGTCCTTTAGCCTGCCATGTGGGGTAAATATTTGCATGATAAATGAGGTAAAGATTCGAATGCGGAACTTTGCCCTATGGATCGTATTGAAATATTCAGTATGTTGCTATCATAAAATAGTACTTTAAATTCGATGTTAGATTTGTTTTCTGAACAATTACAATAAACGCTAACATACGAGGTTGACTCCAAAAGTAATACACAACATTTTTTAAAATTAATTTTGGAACAACTGGATAATACCCACGGCAGAGCAATGTGGATAGTCGACGTTACTCGCTGGCCACTAGTCACCAGGCCGTACCGAGTCGTGCCAAACAAAACACAATCGAAATGGTGGTAGTAAAATTCGCGACTATATTCTTAAATAATTCACTGCATTAGTCAAGTGCAAGACTTCTGGCTTCTGTTGCATTCAAACAATTATAAAATACGATAATTTGGTCCAGGGAGCATCCGTTTTTGATGCAAAGATAATTTGTTTGGCTTGTTTCTTAAATAAAATTACGAAATGGCGTTCCTGTGCTTAACATTTAATAAAAAAAGAAATATAGCAAAACTGTTTTGTCTCGAGACTGTCATCTAAGTCACGTAATAGGTCACGTAATCTACTTCAATATATTTGCGCAAATATATCTTGTAGCTAACAGTGGTGCTATCTCTCAGTAATGTTCAGAACGAAGGAGGTAGAGAGAGAAAAGAAACAAATTTCTCCCTCCAACGACGCCACACACCAACGTCGTGTTCTTATGTTGGCAAGATTATGTATTTACTTAAATTTGGTGCTAAACGTAACGGCACGGTTCAAAGATACCGTGGGAATTCTCCAGTTTAGCGTTAATTTTTTTATTCTACAACTTTGCAATTTATGGTGGTCATAGATACTCCCTTCCCGCTTGTATTCAGATTTAATTTAAGTCGTTCCCTTGAGTAGCGCCATGATAGCACTCCTTCAAGATAGCTGCTGTACTTGACATTCGTCAGAAACAACATGCTCTTATCGAGTTCCTGTGCTGTGAAAACGAGACAGTGGGAAACATTCACAAGAGGTTGAAAAAGGTGTATGGAGGTGCAGCTGTCGATCGCAGTACGGTTAGTCGGTGGGCAAGCAGATTATCTGTTGAAAGAGGGCACGCCAATATTCGGGAAACTCCTCGCAGTGACGGACCCTGCACTGCACAAAGTCCTGACAATATGCAGCGAGTTAACAACATGGTTGTGGCTGACAAACGTGTAACAGTGAAAGAATTGTCACTCCAAGTCACATGTCAGTCATAAGACCACAGACCAGATCAGAAAACTTGGATGGAAAACACTGAAACATCCGCCTTACAGTCCTGATCTGGAACCATGCGATTACCATCTCTTTGGTATAACAAAGGAATCCCTTTGCTCAACGAGGTTTGAAGATGATGACTTCCTCGTGCACGCTGCTAAAGAGTGGCTCAGACGTGTTGGTCCAGATTTTTACCGTGCAGTTATACAGGCCCTCGTTCCAAGGTGGCGTAAGGCAGTTGAAAGGGACGGGGATTATGTGGAAAAGTTCCTAAAGAATGTATCTACATTGATAAAAATGTAATTTTTTAAATAAATGTTGTGCATTACTTTTGGAGTGACCCTCGTATTTTGCAGAAATTACTAGAGAGAAACGGTTTCTGAGCGTATGAGAAAGGGAAAAAAACAAGAAACTGAGTGGCAGAAAAGAAATCCACATTAAGAAGATGTCTTTGTGATGCATGAAGTGCATAAAAGTCCTCAGAAAACCGATATTTCATGTCCATGATGTAATGCAACATATGAGGATTCCCCAGCAGAAGACTGGGCACAATCAAATAAATCTGAAAATTGGTGGAGTGAAAATTATTCAGGTTATGAGGGGGGAAAATTCGTTTGTGAACATCTGCCAAAGTGTTAATTGAATTTGGCAATCTAATAATTTGTTTCAAGTAATTTTATAAGTTTGTGCAAGCATGTTTTGTGTTGAATTACATAGTGACATTCTTTAAAATTAATTACAATTAATATTTCTTCCGCATGTTTCATGTAATTCTGCCAGTTTGTGCTCTATGTTTTGCATTAATTTGCATGGTGACATTCGTATTTTGTTATCTATAAATATTTATCTTCCATAGTTATAGCAGTTTTGCAAGTTTATGTTAACAAGTTTAATGTTGATTTGTTTTGGGATCTTTGCTCCTTGTTTCGCGGATCTGTACCCCAATAGCTGGGGTAAAGATCCCAGTTGTTGTGTCTAATTGAAATTACTACAGTAAAACCTCCCTAAAACGAAACGCGATCGTTCCAGAATTCCCCCCCCCCCACAGGTTTTACAAAGGATTGAGTTTTGGCAAAACTAAGTATAGACTACTGCAATATACTGACTGTAGGAAGAACACAATGAAGAAAGTGAATTTTATTTTCATAATTAATATCTTACGTAATTGCAGCCTCTCTATCTTCCTCTCTCTGCGCTCTAGTTTCTTGGCCCCCACATTTCTTTTACGGTGCATTGCCGCGACGTTTTTGAAGGGAACGTTGTAGGGTTTCCTTCGCGTCCTGCATCAATTCAGAGTGTAAATTGCGCTCGGTTGTGTAACTGAAGTTGTGTTTTGTGGAAAATAGATTAACTTCACTTTAGACAAATCAATCCTTGGATGGCAGGTAGCATTGTCTAAAAACAGTATGACCTTACGACCTTGACGTTTCATTGCTCCATTGAAAGAATGAAGCCACTCTTCCATGATAGAACTGGCCATCTAGGCTTTTTTATTAAATCGCACAGTTTTACTTTATTCGCACTGTTATTTAACATTGTATTGGCATATTAACACAAAACTCGGAACAAATAAACGGAAAAATGAAACTAAATTGACACTACACTACAATTATTATTCGCAGTTTTATTCTACTCGCACTGTCCTTTATCACTGTATTGGCTTCTTAGCACAAAACTGAGAATAAATGAACGAAAATGCAAGAAGGTTGGAAGAAGTAACGATACACGAAGTCAGTAACCTGCCTGGGTCTTCGACGATAAGCACAGAATAATGACATGGTTAGAGAAGCTTCACCCCACCGCCTGACAAAGAATAGCGGAAGTCTTCCAGATCATTGCATGTACAGTCACACAAAAAATTATGCCATGCTTCGTACAGTATTATCGCAAAATTAAAAATGGTTTAATAGAATTTAGCAATAGTTACGCTTAAAATTATCCGTTTTAGTCAGGTTTTTACCTGAATTGTGCCCAAAAATGATTCCGTTTTCGCGTTAGGCAGTTTTCCGTTTTAAAGTTTTATTTTACATAGAAAATCATTCCGTTCCCAAATTTATTTTTCGTTTGTGCAGGTTTTCTTTTTATAGAGGGTACGTTTTAGCAAGGTTTTACTGTATAAATCTAAAAGGCCTAAAAATAGCAAATACAATTTCCACGATTTTACAAAGGGTAAAGTAAACTGTAAGGTATACTCGTATTTAACCATAAAAAGTAAGTTAAAATAATGAATAATTTCATCAGAGAAACAGTAATCATAAAAATTGCGGGTCTTTACTCCCTGTTCCTATAATGGTATCTGTATTTCTTAACACAGTTTAATATGAACATGATTTTCTCCATAACAACCGGCAAAGTCTTTGGTGTTGCGATCAGAGCGGGTAGAAGGTTCCCGCTCTGGTGCGACATTGGTCAATTAGACCGACAAGTTCTATATCAATGTAGGATCTCAATGTATAGAAAAATCGTCAGAAACTGATATTTCATGTCCAGGATCTAATGAAACATATGAGGATCCCTCAGCAGAAGACTCGCAGCCAACACTCGTGCAGAAAACCACGGGTGCCACATTATATTAGGCCTATTTTGTAGTCATCTTTGCGTATTAGAATCTAACATAGCCTAATGGAATTCATCATTCAATGCTGACATTTACGGCGCGGCGGCGATAATTCCCGACAACACTTGTCATAATAAAATTGAGTCTGATTCTTTCATTGTTAGTCCCCTTCATGTCATAACCTTGAAGAGATTGTATAATTATGTTCTGTCCAAGGGCAGTCTTTCACTGCGAACTCAATCTTTCCTATTTTTCGCCTTCCTCTTAGTCTCATACGATTCATGTGTCTTATTGCTATAATCTGATACCTTCTTCTGCCGCGAACTTTTTTTTTTCTGTTCACCATTCCTTTCAGTGTGTCATTCAGTAGATAGTTAGCCGGTGATCCAGCCAATTTATTTTCCCTTCCTATTCAATTTCAGCATTATTATTTCTTCATTCACTCTTTCTAGCATAGCTTCGTTTTTTATTCTGTCTGTCCATTTCACACTCCCCGTTCTTCTCCATATCCACAATATTACGAAAATAATAATAAATTAATTTAAGTAAAACTCTATGTGTCGACTTGAAAGATTAAATTTAAATTTATTTTAATTGTTCATATTTATTTAGACAGATGTTGATTTATTCAGCAATTATACATACAAAAGCATTACACTAACTTAATAATAATAATGGTTTTACAGTTAGCTACATATTAAAGCTAAGGTAACTATAATAAAATTATTATCAAAATATATAAAATACAATATCTACATTCGCACCTCGATCTCTCGATTTACTAGCTACCTGTGAGCAACGACCATAAGAAGGAGGAGCAAAGAGAGTTATGATCGTTGGCAAAGAGTATATTCCGTCGATGCTGCTGTCACCTACAGGCAAAGTATTTAAAAAAGGCGTCAAATCAGATAATTTCAAAATAGGTTTCCTTTTCCTTAGTTATGTTTTATAAATTATACCAATTGTCTGTCTCGAACATTGTAATTGGGCTTTGCCTGTTATGTTCAATAACAGATAGATAAATAAATAAATAAGATAAAAAAAAAAACAAAATAAAATACAAGTTACGAAAAGGAGGACATTTCTTGATTTTTTTTAAATCCGCCCGAAACCCGGACAAAGGCCTAAAAAGGAGAACATATCCGGACAAAAGAGGGCGTCTTGTCACCCTATATCAGCATACAAGGAAAGTATTGCCACAATTTTGAACCGTCGGAAGATATTCTCAAGTTATACACTTCAAAAATGTACATTGATTTACAAAGTGACAATTGTGCCATTACTTCCCAGTCGGAAATGCCGGAGATAACTACTGTAGAACCGTGGAAGAAGAAGAAGAAGAAGAAGAAGAAGAAGGAGGAGGAGGAGGAGGAGGAGGAGGTTTCAATATAGTTTCATTTTATGATGTGCAGTTCTAAAAAGAGATATACACAATACAATATTGTTATAATCTCCTCTTAATTTTAATTTATAAATGTGTTATAGACCTATAGTATATTTAATAACTTTTTTGAAACGATCATGTTTTTTTTTCCTTACTTAACATTGTTCTTTACATCCTTCGTAAGTTGACAATACCGCACATTCTGGTTGCTATGCAAACAAAAGAAATCATAGTGCTGTTGTGGTAAGTGGAAACAAATAGAGCATTTATTTAAAAATAGTAATATACGTTACAAGAGCGGTATGTTGACGTTTTCATGGTCGAGGAAAAGATTGAAAAAGCGAAACGTAGTTGAGATTTTTTAATTTCCGAGAACATGAAAACAAACATACCGCTCGTGTATCGTACATTATTTTGTGCGAAGATCGTTTATTACATACCTGAAAGACGAATTTCTAATTAGTTGCAATGAAATCTCAATGTTGGTTTCTGTTTAATGACGGCAACTTCGGAAAACCAAAATATCTTTCTTCAACATTGCTGCTATAAAATGTTTTCTGTGTTTACTATACTCCAGCAGGCCGTGATATAAGTCTGTCTTTTTTTTCCCCCAGTCTATAAATGCGAACTTAAAACAAACGGTAAGGTTATGTAATGATTTATTTTTCATTTTAATATTTTGACAATATTATTTATATAACATATTGCAGTAATAACATCGGCATCTGGAATCTTGTTGATTTTTTCACGGCTTCCTTAATGTTACTTGTATCAGGAATGCAATAAGTTTCGTGGAGTAGTAGACTTTACTTAATTTTTGCAAATATTTAAAAACAATAATTAACATTGAAATTTAGGTGAAATTGCAGTGGTAAGTTTCCAATTTATGATTATTACTATGTTAAACGTCTCTAAAAATAATATGTTAAAAGCCTAAAGCAGTAAAATGAATGTCGCGCTTAAGCGGTAAGAAGAGGGAAATTGTTATGTGTGTTACGTTGGGAATACTGAATGTGGCATTTCACACTTACCGCGTATTGGTTCTGTGCGGAAAACAAGCAAATACGCACGATCTCGCACAAAATACACATTTTCATATCTTCTTTTAGACTTTTCTGAGATTAACTTAGCGCAACCGATCCTCTATGCTTCTTTAATCTCTTCATTCACTTAAACCTCAATCAATTATTTTGCTATAATCGTTAAATGATTAAAAAACTCCTAATTAAACTCATATAATGATCAGATTAATACAAATTTAATTACCAGAAACAACAATGACTGAAACAAAATAACGTACAGTTTTAGAAAAAAAGTTTTGTCGCTTAGATAGTTTATTAGTCCCAGAAAGGAGGCAGTGCGCATGATCAGACATACAACGAAACCGAACTAATTTTATTACCTGAACTAGTCGTTCTCTTGTGAATCGGGTCACTCCTTCTCTGATCATGCGCACTGCCTCCTTTCTGGGACTTACAAAATATCTGTGCGACAAAACTTTTTGTAAGACTGTACATACTGCCTTGGCAACGACGTTCAATCTTTCTTATCGGAGAAATTTTTATATATCAAACAAATTTATGCAGTATTCAAAATTAAAAATAAATTTATTGAAATGACGATCGTCCATAAAATAGTCTGCAATATACATGCGTTAAGTGCGTAACAGAATCTCGGAAACAACAAACTTGGCTTCGCCTCGTTTTTTAAACTGTTTCTTCGGGTCTGGCCAACCTGTAATCTCAGTTCATAGCAGTGTACATCTCACGCTAGTGGCAGCAAATAGCTGTATCGTGTTGTAAATGACATTACCATTTATAGTTAATTTTCTTGAAATATTATTCAGAAAATATGACTAAAAATTAAATAATTTAATATGTACCTAAATAAAAAAGTGAACTTTAGTTCCCTGGGCAGTCTGTGTATTCTCTATAGGCTAATGCTAAAATTAAGATTTTTGACGTAATTTATAAATTATGCGGTTGAAGTAGGTTTAGCTCGTTCAACTTCCTCGAGTGAGTTACATGTTACAAAGAAGCCACGGAACTGCATACTTGTAATTCATGTTTCACAAATTTCCATAAAGTAGTTACACGTACGTTCTAATAGACCTAAATAATAATTTTTCTACAGTGAGTCCCAGCGAACGTTACCGGTTTATCTGTCTGCCGACCACCAAAGGTGGTCATCGCTACAAAACCAACTACGTTCAGAATTAGTATATTTTTTTTATAGATTGTCAGTAATATCACTTATTAGTTTAATTGATTATTGGTTCAAGTGAAGGCCTTCAGAGAAACAGATAAATTAATTAATGTGCACAAAATGTGACAGATAGCATATAGGCCTAAAGTTGTTCTAGTAACAACAATGGAAAATTCCTAAGATTATTTATGTGTATTGACTTCATTGTGTCGATAATGTGGTTGGGACGGTAATAATTGAAAGGCGAATGCATACTAGAACACTCAAGGTTATGACTAGAAAATAAAGTTATGTCCTATTGGTTGACATTAATTATTTTTTGTGCATGACAATGTATATTTCAAAGGAATGTCGCTTGCTCCGGTGAGGGACGATAGTTCTGACTGGAAATTAAAACAAACCACAAAGAAATACTGTATATACTTTTTTATTTTAAATTTAACAGAGATGGAATATATTTTATTGTCATTAAATGTTATCCAGGGTGTTAAAAAAATATCCAATATTTTAGCAGGTGCTAGTATGTATCAGCACAAGAAAATAATGTCTAATAAACATGAGTCCTACAACACATACTTTCTGAGATCTGAACATTTGTTCATAAGAGTTGCTCAATGTGACGTCCATTCATGACAATGCATTCCTCTGCCCTTCGGCGTAAGGAATTACGCACTCTTGAAATTTGTTTTACTACGTTAATAACAAAGTACTGATAACGATCCTCAGTTAATCTCTCTGGTAGCAATTATGGCCCTATTAAACTATCACCAAGAACGCCTGTCCATAAGCTGATTGAGAATCGGTGTTGATGCCTTGCTACTTCAACTGCATGGAGATTTTCATCAACCTATATATGCTGATTACCAAAATTCACAACACCATCTCTGCTGAACCCCGCTCATAGCCGCAACCAGACTTTTGTTTTCAGTATTCCTTGCGATGTATCAGTATTCCATGCCAGAGGTGTCAACTACGGTATGATTAGCTGGTAGTCTGCTGTATTGTAGGGCAGAAAAATGCATTACCATGAATGGACGTCACATTGAGCACTTCCTATGAACAAATCTCAGAAAGTATGTGTTGTAGGACACCATTTTCTTGTATTCATGCATACTATCACCTCCTAAAATATTGGATACTTTTTTAACACGCTGTATAAAGTGGTTTCCTTATTGTTACGACGAGAAATGTTTTCATGTGGATGAGTATTAAAGACTACGGTACATATTTAGAAAACATTTTGAACACTTTAGGAAACAAGACAAACAACACAGGAAGCACTATTTAAACCGTAAATAAGAAAATAAAAATTTCAAGGAGGCAAAAATAAATACGGAGATAGATTAAATTAAAATTTTCTTAACATATTAGCATTCTTGGGTGACTGGATAACACTAAAATTTGTATTATACTACGGAATACAGTATTCAAAATCGATTTTATTACTATTATTATTATTATTATTATTATTATTATTATTATTATTATTAGTATTATTATTTTAAAACAACATTTTTATTCTTATTTTATTAATTCACAACATTTTGCTTAACTCGATATATTTTATTACGCGCCTATAAAGTTTCATAAGAAATAAAGAAATAGATTTTGAGATTTATAAATAATTATGAATAAATTAAATCCATTGCGCGACTTCTTACTCGTGAAATGCAGAAATCCTACTACTGTTAGCCAAAGCTGACGTTCCGTAAGAATAAGAACTCATGGAAATCATTTATTTTTGTTAGGTATATTTATACACGCATACACGCTTTTACATCTCTGGTCATAATCGCGTGTTTAGGATCTGTGGATATACCAGTAGGCCGTTTTTGCTATTGTTGAGTTCCTGTTTCTATTGTGTGTTGCAGATTGCTTATGTTCATGTAACAGATTGTAGATTTTGATTAATGTTTATGATATTGGTGATTGAGGCTGTGATGAATCATGACATGTAAATCATTGATACAAAGTTTTACAATTAGCAGTTTTGCACTCAGTGGCGGCTCGTGACGTAAAAAGTACATGAAGCAGTGTTGGGTCGACTTTTAATTTTATAACAACAAAAATCATGTATATGCCTATGTATATTAAGTGCCGGTTTATTAAAAATACGTGACATTGATGTGATGATGTTGATAATGATGATGATGATGATAGGCCTAGTAATAATAAAATAATAAAAAATTAACAGTAATACGTAATCATACCTATTTTTTGAAGACAAGTTGAATCCTTCTGTCCTTCATGGCAGCGGATTTATCAGTCACATCGTCGTGGAAAGGTTGATTCTTCATAATTTTGTTCACAATTTCCTTCTGTGTTAAGATTTTTTGGAAGCCGCTTGAGTCCTAGCGCACATTTTAGATGTTCCGCCGTCCGCGTGCTTGCGAAGGCTACGGGATATATTGAAAAAATCTGAGATTCCTACCTTATTCCAATTGTGTTTATTGACGCCAAGGAGAAGGCACGGCCAGCAGAATAATTTATTTAAATATACACATCCACACAGCCATGAATTATCATTGTTGAAGCATTGTTGAAGTGTTTAGTGTAACTTTTTCCAATAGATGGATTTACTTTAGTTTTGTTTATGTCCAGTACAGGAGTCGGCCTTCCTTTAACCAACACATCCTTCTTATCTTCATCAGTCCAACGGGAAAACTGAGTTTCTAAAACACTACACACCATAACTTATCGTTGTGTGGTTCCATGTCACACAAGTATTACACAGTTCCCATTTACTGATAATATAAACAGCACTAAATTCCTAAAGCACACTGATTCTATGAATATTACTCTTAAATTAAAAATAATATCTAATGTTGGCCTAATAAGAATAGTCGAGAAAGTAATGAGCTAATCACAATGCGATCTTAATGGACACTCGCTCATGTAACCGCGGCAAAATTTTACTTTGTATATAGGTTACAGTAGTACAACGCTAACAACATAACCAAGTTTTTTTTTTTCAATTCCTCTTGTATTACAATTTCACTTTCCTTAAGACTCGTGCTTGCTTCTTTAGCAAACCAGTTTTAAAAATTACAAACATATGCATTTATTATATACTTCCTAGGGCGAAATTAATTGTACGCTTTTAAATTTATGTAATTTTCATTGTTACAGTTGGCTACTCTGATTTGTCCCCTTGTTGATTGGCGGAACGTTGTGAATTCGTCTCTTTTACTATTTCACGTCTGCACAAAGCTATGATCCTAACAGTTGTTGGGGGGCGAGGGGTTTAGGCTCGTTTCCATGGTAACCACAGCTGAGTGAATCACTAACAGGATAAGAACGGAGCTCGCTTCACCAGCGCAGAACTTAAACGTCTTGTTGCTACGAAGCAAGCGAAATAGAAAGTCCCAACGCAAGAAGTGGATTCACCGGCGCTACGTTCGTTAATTCTTCAGCGTGGCGCGATTTTTGAACGTACATAAACATAAATATCATAAAATAAGTCGCATTGTGATGTACAGTGAATCTAAAGCGAACTTTTTAATTTTTTTTAATTTCTATGTGAAGTTGTGCTTCACTTGATTCACCTGAAAAGCCGCCTCTGGTTTATACCTAATTTATTACAAAATAAATAATATTAATAAACACACCTTGAAAACCGACAAAGTGATTATATGCACCTACAAATTATAGGTAGTTCTGACGTACAGCAGGCAATCCGAATCTTCAACAAAACTGCAACATTTATGGGCTCACAAAACAGCTGTTTACAATGAATTTCAAAACCAACGGCGTAACTTTATTGATATAGCAGGCGAGACCCAACAATTTGACTAGAATAAGACTATAAAAATGTAATACAATATTTAATATTTAGTAGAATAGTCAATTAGGCTACTTTGACATCAATAACCGTAAAAATTGCCGAAGACTGCAACCATTTTATTTTCATTTATTGTCTTGTTTTTTTTTTTATCACCAACACGCATTTAGTTTATAATACACCAACAATGAACGTTTGGTACGACTGCGAATACAATTCCATCGACACACACTTATATTGTAACATTAATTTACATAGAAAATCGGCATTAGCACAAACACGTGTCCTGTATGGTAGGCCTCCGGGTGACAGTTAATTACAGTGTTGCCGACGTATGGCTCCGGCTTGTAACTAAAGAAGGCTCTGCCAGTGTACATGGTAGGGAATACTAGTGTTTAACAACAACAGGAGTTTCTAAAAATGTTATTACACGTTATTAGTTAGAACTAACATAAACGAATTTTCGGGTTGTTACTGTGACATATCGTCGTTGTTCCTGCAATAACTCCTATGTGACATATTTATCGATTTTCATATTTTTGCTCTATTAAATATCTGAAATAGTGATACAGCAAATAATAAAATGTCCTATATGTAATTATATTTCTTTCTTTCTAAAATGTAAGAATTCACAATCTCCTATGCACTAACTGCCATAGAAGAATAAATGTGTTTTTTCTTCCTACTGAAAAAGTTCATATTTTGCACAAAGGAGTTATTGGAGGAACAACGAAGATATACTGTAATTCTTTCGTAACTAAGTATGTACTCCATAATGAGTTAATTTTGTGGAGAATTTAGTTTCTTAAACTCATATATACAGTATACGAGTATAAAATTATCTTCTCTCACACAAAGCAGATATTTCATATTTACCACACACTTGAGCTGAACACGGATAAGCTAACATGTAAATACTAATGTCCCGATGCATCATAGTTTAGAAGCAGCCTGTGAATCCAGATCTGGAATTCTAGTTTTATAGCCTGCGTTCATATGTTGCGCAGCCGCCGCGCCGGCGATAAGAATATTAGCCACTTGTGACCAGCGTAAAACTAAACCTGCCGTAAATTAAATGAAGCACAATGAATGGAGTGTATTGGCCCCCTGCACTCTGTTATTATCTGCTGGATAAATTGCGAGGAAATCTCTATAAGGGTCAGACAACACGTGAAACAAGTGTTACGCAACCACGGATACATGTGGGGAGGGAGGTTCCAGTGACCTCTTTATAATACAAGGCTTGTCACGTACCGTCTCTGGTTCATTTCCACGGAACAACTCTTCTAAGCTCAGTCGTTGTGATGTTAATTACAAATCTCATGCAAATTGTGCAGAGAGTATGGCGCAAACGACAACAAGAGTTCGTCACTACTGGCTAAGTTCGCGCAGGGCCTGACGAACTCCGACATTCACGCGAATTTTTGTGAACCTTCAATAATTGCGTTGGACAGCAAGAAGAGTAAAGCCTAATAATATAGAGACCAAGCGTACTTCAAGATCTGGATTCAGAACCTAATATCCAAGCAGTGTTCCCCAGCCTTACAAGGCGCTGAGACGCATGTAAGACATAATATAGTGTTGCCAAAGGTGAATTATCATTATTATTATTATTATTATTATTATTATTATTATTATTATTATCATCATCATCATTACTACTACTACTACTACTACTACTACTATTTTAAATACTATGTACCAGTATAGTCTGCTGCTTTTCCAATTCACTGCGGGCTAAAGCAAGGAGATGCTTCATCACCTTTACTTTTTAACCTTGCTTTAGAATATGCAATTAGGAATGTCCAGGATAACAGGGAAGGTTTGAAATTGAACGGATTACATCAGCTGCTTATTTATGCGGATGACGTGAATATGTCAAGAGAAAATCCACAAACTATTAGGAAAAACACGGAAATTTTACTTGAAGCAAATAAAGAGATAGGTTTGAAAGTAAATCCCGAAAAGATAAAGTATATGATTATGTCTCATAACCAGAACACAGTACGAAATGAAAATATAAAAATTGGAAATTTATCGTTTGGAAAAATGGAAAAATTCAAATATCTCGGAGCAACAGTAACAAATATAAATGACACTCGGGAGGAAATTAAACGCAGAATAAATATGGGAAATGTCTGTTATTATTCGGTTGAGAAGCTTCTGTCATCCAGTTTGAAAGTTAGAATTTATAAAACAGTTATATTACCGGTTGTTCTTTATGGTTGTAAAACTTGGACTCTCACTTTGAGAGAGAAACAAAGGCTAAGGGTGTTCGAGAATAAGGTGCTTAGGAAAATATTTGGAGCTAAAAGGGATGAAGTTATAGGAGAATGGAGAAAGTTACACAACGCAGAACTGCACGCATTTATTCTTCACCTGCCATAATTAGAAACATTAAATCCAGACTTTTGAGATGGGCAGGACATGTAGCACATAATGGGTGAATCCAGAAATGCATATAGAGTGTTACAATTTATTAATTTATTATATTATTAATAATATTTTAAATACAATTTTATCAGCTAAATGAGATAATACTATATTAATTTATCAATAAAATAATAGAATACTATAACCTATTATCATCTCATTTATATGATAAAATAGTATTTAATATGATGCTAATTAGGTCTATTATTATTATTATTATTATTATTATTATTATTATTATTATTATTATTATTATTATTATTATTATTATTAGATTACTAATTCCGCAACAGTGAAATTCTTCCAGGTATTCTGACAACTTAAAAATATATATTCACCATCGAGAACTGAAGATAGCTAGCGTTACAGCCGAAAGCCATCTGTTCTAGTCGTTTCATAATACTTACGTCCTACAATTCTACATGCTTGCCTCCTTTGCCTCAGGAGATACCCCTGTTACTCATTTCTCTTAGAGGCGGAGTGAATTTCAGGGCAATAGAGCGTCCTCAAAGATCAGAACAATGGAGAAAATGCATGACTCCATTAGAAATCGAACCAGCGATCTTATAGTTTACAGCACAAATCCATAACAACAACGTTACAGGGCGCCCCCATACTCGCCCCTATATATGGTAATTGAAAGTGTCCGGTTTGTGTCGAAGTATAAATGGTAACTCTACTTTTTGGATACCTGACAATCAGAAATTGTATTCCTAGATTTTTATTCTAATCTCTAAAGCTGAAAACGTCGAATCTCCAAAAGGATAATATTTTTAACACGGGACACTCTTAAGAATTAAAATGTTAGGTAATAGGCCTACATTACTTAAAATAAAATGAAAAAGCTTCAATTTTATATCTTTTGTTTATTATTTTCATTATTATTATTATTATTATTATCATCATCATCATCATTATCCTGATTGGAGAGCTGGAATTTAAATACAATTTAGGTCTGTCTTATCATACTATTTTCCAATGAATTGCTTGAAGGAATTTAACAGTTTTTAAAGTTACTTACATTGCGTATCTCAAAATAGATCTGTCTAGAAGTAGTTGTCTTTCGTGTGTATTGAAATACTTGTTCTGTGGTGCTTTCTAGGGAGTTCTTTGAGTATATCAGGGCTGGGCACATTACGTGATTCTGAAAAATGAACGCTGTGTGTTTTAAAGAGCGGGTCTTGCGAGCGCTGTGACGTATGCATACTGTACGTCATTCAGTGTCGGTGTAGTGGTGACTCTGCAGTATGATGGCGAACTTTGAAGACGGAGCTTCCGCTCATACACTAAAGCGGCCCGCTACTCCCAGTGCTTTTAATGTATCATGGGAGGAGGAGTTCTTTTTCGTAGAGAGCAGTGGATTGGCAAAGTGTTTAATTTGTCATAAAACACTCCAACTGATTAAGAAGTTCAATATCCAACGACATTATTATTTACAACATGCTACTAAATATGACAAATATGTTGGTAATGAACGCCATAAATTAATACAACTTAAAGAAAATGTTTCTCAGGTACATTATATTAGAGTATCTATTTGATATTTACATTGCATTATAAGTTATTATACATTTAGTAATATATAATTTTTTATACAAGTATTATAATATATCATATATCATATTATATATCATGAACTGTAATATAACTATACTTATGATATATCATAATATTTGTATAATTTAAAATTATATATTACTAAATGTACTATAATAACTTATAATCTATACTAATAATAAATCTGTAGCCGAAATGTTTCTGGTAATTTTCGATTTTCCAAAAATAATTGGTCCTAACATATATAATTAATCACCCTGAAACCGAAAATCGCATTTTTGAAATTTTTGTTTGTATGTCTGTCTGTATGTTTGTTACCTTTTCACGCGATAATGGCTGAACCGATTTATATGAAAATTGGAATATAAATTAAGTTTGTTGTAACTTAGATTTTAGGCTATATGGCATTCAAAATACTTTATTTAAAAGGGAGTTTATAAGGGGCCTGAATTAAATAAATCGAAATATCTCGCTTATTATTGATTTTTGTGAAAAATGTTACATAACAACAGTTTCTTTGAAAATGATTTCCGATAAGTTTTATTCTTTACAAAATTTTGATAGGACTGATATTTAATGAGATAAATGAGTTTTAAAATTAAAATAACGTCATCCAAGACGGTGCAATGAATTAAGAACAAATGACTTCGTCTATAAGGGGCCTTGGACAACAACAATCGAAACAGGGGCCTTCGACATCAACAATCGAAAGCTATTAAACATAGCCTGCAGAGAATGTTTCTGTGTTTGTATGAAGTAATGTCAGAAGCTAAATTAACCGATTTGTATAATTAATTATTATTTCACCATTGGAAAATGTAGTTTCTCTAGATGGACATAATGCTATAATGTTATTACAGTAACGTCTGAGTAAATCGAGGACAGGTAAAATTAAAATAACTTCTTATGCACAGAAAATTTGATAGGCTATTTTGTACATTCGTTTTCTGTATTTCTTAAAATAATATTTATGTACACTCATTTTAATCTCAGAGAATTAACGACCAACGAGAGTGTATTGATTTAGTATGCAGTAATAGTACGTTAGCTTAGCAATCCATTATTTTATAATTCAAATTTTAACTATGCCCAATTGAATCGTGTTAAAATACATAAAATATATATGCAATAAATGCAATGCAAAAAAAAAAAAATGGGTAATGAGCGAAGCAGATTATCTTGCGCTGTTGTAAAAGTTGTTTCCTGGATGAAACGTCCTATTTTTAATTATGTAATTACTTTATATTTATTTCTAACAGGTGCAGAGGAGCGCACGGGTACGGCTAGTACAATATAAATATCGAATAGATACTCTAATATAATGTACCTGAGAAACATTTTCTTTAAGTTGTATTAATTTATGGCCATAGCATATCTTATATCATATCATATCATATCATATCATATCATATCATATCATATCATATCATATCATATCATATCATATCATATCATATCATATCACATCACATCACATCACATCACATCACATCACATCACATCACATCACATCACATCACATCACATCACATCACATTATATTATATTATATTATATTATATTATATTATATTATATTATATTATATTATATTATATTATATTATATTATATTATATTATATTATATATTAACAGGATGACAATAATGCACTTAGTGAATCGGCTATGAGAATTAGCTACAAAATTTGCCACGAAATTGCAAAGGAATTGAAAACATTCAACGAAGGTGAATTCATCAAGCGATGTTTAATTATATTGGCAGATGAACTCTGTCCACAGCAAGTAGGGGAAGTGGAAGCCATACGCCTGTCTCGTAGAACCGTGGTGAGGAGATTGCAGTATGTGCGTATGGGTTATGTAAATAAGCCTAATGATTTGTGTGTGTGCATAGAGAGAAGTTTATTTCATTAAATTAATAAGAGTGTTATAAATTCTGTAATGTACAATGGATTGATTATAAACTATTATGTACTGACAGACTGAATGACTAGAACAACCGTGGCTCTTGTTACATTAATGCAGGGAAGGTAGCTGTAAAGCGAGTCCGCCACTGCGTGAGCGTTCTGCTCTGGCTTGGAATTGAAGTGGCTTGCGGAGCGAGAGCAGCTCTGGCCGACTAGACTGAGCCACTCTCATGCCCGGCCCTGGAATATATCAAAGTCGGCAAAGCACGTCTTGTTTTAATTTATGCCACGACGTTTGACTTTTATACACTATAGATGGGATATTCTTTTCTTTTTAATATGTCTACTCGAAAGTACTCCCACCTGGGTCTTCAATAAATACAACTTTCGTTCAAAACTGCTTAACTGTGAGTTAATTTATTGTATATTGTATATAAAAAACTTAATAACTTTCGAAATGTCTGTGGAACAATCCATAGATCTTTAAAAAACAAAACAAGAAAAGATACACGGATAAAATTTTTCAATACAATCGCAGTACCTATGCTAACTTATGGAAGTGAAGCCAGAATAATGACAGAAAAAGATAAATCAAAAGTCCAGGTAGCAGAAATGAAATTTATGAGAAGTACACTAGGATGTACAATACAAGATAAAAAGAAGAACATAGATATACGGAAGAAATTAGAGGTGGAACCATTGCTGGAGAAATTAAAGAGAAATAACAGAAGGTGGTGTGAACATCTACAAAGGATGCCGAACTACAGACTGCCAGCTTTAGCAATGGGATATAAACCGAAAGGAAGACGAGATGTAGGAAGACCAAGAGCGAAATGGGCGCCGGAACAGGTTCAACATGAACCTAATCCTTGAAGTGAAGAAGAAGAAGAAGATTAATAACTGTAACAGCACAGAGAAGCAAGAAATAAATCCCTACATTATAAATAGCATCATCATCGTAACCATCACCATCGAACTATCATGGAAATGGGCCATATGATCCATTATGGCCTCATCCAGACGTATTTTCAGAGGACGCTCTTGTTTTCTTCTACCCTGTGATGTATTTAAAAATTAATTATGGAATTCTGTCCCTATTCATTCTTCGTACATGTTGAATCCAGTTCGTTTTGTATTTATTAATTTTTGTGAAAATTGGGTCAGTTTTTATTTCATTGTGAATGTCTTTATTATCACTTTTATTGCTATGATTTTGCACCCATACAAAAGTGTAGGTACTGCTAATGTGTTATATTCAGACTTTGAAGCTCAGACACCGGTCGGGGAGATACAGGTTAATTGATAGCGGAGTGTTGGGCGAAGGTGGTGGAAGAGCCTTGAGCTTGTTTACTTCTTCCGGTCTGGGTGGAGGTTTCGTACATACTAGCACTGAAGCTGGGACAGTTGGACTATGTGAAGTCATTGCGATGTCGAAAACCAAGTTCAATTGTAACAAATTTTTTAATATACCTGCATTATTAAATTCCTTCCACAGAAAAACCCTAGAAGTAGAACAAAGTAATTTTATTTGAAATGGCAAAATGAGTCACAATTTCTGGAAAAAATTCAGTCTTTATTATGCACTAAAAATGTATAATGACATCATTTTGAAATACCGGTATCTATACTTAAAAATTATGACGTATAAATACAGATTAGAAATAGAAGATATTTATACGTAATTTAAATTACCATTAATATATTTAACATACAGTATATTTTAAATAAATATCTCGTGAATTTGCGATATCGGTACTTCAATTTGATTCATTTGATTCCCAGTTTACTCTATTTTCTTATCAAGTTAATATATGAAACTTTAATTTTGACTTCTTACTAATATTAAATTCTTATTAAATAGAATAGGGCTACTTCAGTTATTTTCATTTTAAGTATAATATTATCTTCGTTTCTTGGTAATGGGGGTTTAATCATATGGGGAATGTGTTATTTAAATATTGTTCCTTTTATAGTAATCTTAATATTATTATTTCAGACAAGTCTGTTTTTGTGAACTATGTTTTATAATTACTGTATTTATGTTGCTTCTTTTCCTTATTTACTATATACCCACTATACACTATATACACTATACACTATATACACTATACACTATGTAAGCCAGCAGTTACAAATTGTATGTGTTCTCATATTCTAATAATAATAATAACAATAATAATAATAATAATAATAATAATAATAATAATAATAATACTATTATTATTATTATTGTTGTTGTTGTTATAAAAGTGTTACAGAGTACCTTTGTAAATAGTATTGTCCTGTATAACAGTTTATAGGCCTAAGAAAAATATTAGGTTTCTACACCCTAGAGACGACAATACAATGTATTCTACCAACTTCGTATTTACTTTTGTATCTTAGACATCATCATCATTATTCCGTTCCGCTCACATTGGAATAAAGTCATCTGCCCATCTTCCACGTGGGCGTCCTACGTCTCGGTGTCCAGAAGGTCTACAATCTTTAATTTGTCGTGTTATTCCGTTTGGATTCATTCTTTGCATATATGCGTACTAGTTTTTTTCCTTTCTGTTATTTTTTCTCCTGTGTTAAATATTTCGAGTTCTTCTCAATTGCTTCATTACGTTTTTCATCTCTTAATCTACATCTTCTTAAAAATTTCACGTAGGCTGTTTCTATTTTTCGTTTCCACTTCTATTCAAGGCGTATCTCCGACCAACATTTAATTTTTTCCTTACTCGGCTGTATTGCTCCATCCAACTGACAGGATATGTGTATGAGGGGAGAGGCTGCTTTGTAAACGCTGTATTAGTCTGTGTGTACTTAACTTCAGAGTAAATGTGCTTCAACTTCGAATTCTAGTTATATTATTTAAACTAGTTCGTTGTAAAGTCGTGGAGAGTTGAAAGTTCTATTTATGGTACCTGTGCCTTGCAACAGTTCAGAGAGATCTTCCTCTCTTTTATGAGATAGTGTGGAGTGTAGATAATTGAAAGTGTTTGTTGTATAATTTTCTTGTTTATGAATATTTTTTATCTTATGGATCTTGGTCTCTAAATGCCATAGTTTAGATTTATCTGCAGATATTAAAGATTGATAATTTAGCGAACATAGAAATAAATAAATGAATGTAACTTAAGTTCGAGTAATTAAATGAACATACACATTAATTAATAAATACATGAATTAATAAATGACTAGAAATAGAAAATTCAAGAGTAAAAAGTTTGAAGACCAGTAAGTAAATTTTAAATAACTGATTAAATAAGTAATGGAATAGGACATAAATAAATGGAAAAAAACAAAATGAATTAATAAAAACAACACCTACATAAACGATTTAATGACGAATACAAAAACTTGTTTCCCCGTGTGAATGTAAAATAATTCTATTGCCACTATTTTAGGTTAGGTTAGATTAGGTTAAGTCATGGTGGCTACGGACGGATCAGGACGACCCCTTGGCACGTCGCCCATACTGAGACCTTTTGTGCACCCCGAATTTATGGGATTAATGAGAAGAGGGTGTACCAGCCCACCGGCCGCATGAGAGCCCTCATCAGCTGTACTGAATTTGAACATCTTCCATGCAACAATCGCATAATTAGGGCCTAATATTTGTCCGTCTCTCGAAATAGAACGATACCGAATCACTTGTGAACATGATGACTCCCAAAGTGGCCAAATTAGCACCACTCCAACAGTGCTTCACGTGCTAAAATGGCCGACAATTTTGGTGGAACTCCTGATATTTGTAAACTTCAGCGCGCATTTCGCACTCCAACACAAACACACAAACTAGAGCAGCAGTACGAGTTGCTGTCCGAGCCTCAACGCCAACTGCAATGTCTCTTACGATACTGAATGAACTACAATCCTTACTGCAAGGATCGTTTTGGATCCAGGCCTCGAAAAGTCACTCGTCGGGTAGGGATAGGAATTGAAAGAAAGGCAATTTCACGAGTGTTAGTTTCTTTTATCATCATTAGTTATTATCACATTTAGTACCTATAGTTAATATGTGACAGTTGTCATTCTTATCACGTTAAAATGAAGAAAATTTTGCTAGTGGCGTATTTATTAGTAGGTCATGAACATCTGGTGTCAAATTAAAATTTCAATGAATAATATATAGCGACCTAGAAAGTAATTACATTGAAATAAACTAATCGGTGTTGTACAGTACGATTATTTAGTCTTGACAGTCGCCGACAATGTACGCCAAGGGATGTTTAGGTTAGTCAGTCGCTTGCATTCAGAACGATCGGATGTCACGCATGCTGTAGAGCAGTATATTTCCAGTACAGTTAAGCTGTACTGCATTTCTTTACTGACGGCTCGCCCTTATCTCTATTCCGGAACTTTCCCCACTATTCCTATTACTTCCCCTCTTTCGCGTCGCCGAGCTGTCCGGACTAAATAATCGGTCTGTACAGGAGAGTATAATAACAAAACAGGAAATTGGATTAATTTTGAACTTGCACAAACTAGCCGCCAAATATGATTAATAAGAGAGGTCGAGATTTTTCTCTCTTTTACGAAGGAGGGACCCGAAGGCTTGCACCACAGCTTATTGTGCTTACCACTCCTTGGTAGGGATTATTTTTGAAGTATGGAGAACCGCACTCCTGTAGGTATTCACTGTTTGATACCATCTATCAATTCAGATTCACGACACTCAGGTTAGACGGAGTTTGTGATTATAGGTCTACAAGTCACAAAGAACCCTGGAAATCTGCAATATCAGTGTGACGTTAGGAGGCGGGGCGATATCAGCAAGCAAGCAGGCCAGAAGTTCGGGTTATACTACATTCACTGGGAACTCATGTGGGAAGCTGTGTCAGTAGCCGTTCACGTGTAGTAGTTCAGTTGTTCATTGAATAATATGTTTCAAATTAAACTCTTTTATTCTTGCAAATATTTTGCAACTGTATAAGTAGTCGCTCTAGCATCGCTCTTCAATAGTTTGCAGGCTACACTAGCCTTATTATTCATTCTTACACCTTAATTGAGATTTAATTAGAAATAAGGAAGTATTAGATACACCTATAAAAAGAGATAATACTACAGTTTCAGAACTTAGATTTCAAAACAATTTAAAAGAAAAATTTTAAGAAACGGAAGGAAATTAATTATTACCAAAAAAAAAAAAAAAAAAAAAAAAAAAAAAAAAAAAAAAAAAAAAAGAAGATTTAATGTCAAGATGTCGAAAGGAAATAGGCAATTTAAAATATCAAACAGATACGAAGATGGATAAAGGGCAGATTAATAAGTAATGAACAATTCAGCTTAAACTTATAATTTATAAATATTCAGAATCACCAAATACAGTAGGCCTACTGTGTAAAACGTGTCTTGATGCGAGAGTATCACGGAACGGCTGTAGAACACAACTGATCCCCACTACTACGGCCTGCGCAGTAGGCCTACCAATGAGTGGTGTGTGGCGCAGGTTATTTTCTATCTTGTAGACCTATATGTAACATCCCTCCGAACCTGAGTTCTGCAGCATCCTCAGAAAGTTGCCATTTGTATACAAGTCAATGGCACTACATCCTGCTGCATCTTATATTGGTTTTAAACTATTGAATAATGAAAGATGAAGTTGAAATTAATGATGGCAATGCCGCCTATTTTCGCAAACATCCCTGCTTACTAAACTAAATATCATTTTCAACGCTTGTGTCGTAAAAAACTATTGTCGGGCGGGAGGAAAATCGATGTCTAGAAAGAAATTTTGAATTTCGAAATGGAAAGCCAAAGCAAAGGAAACACACATACCGATGCATCTTCGCTGATGAGGCAGGTTGCTCTCTTAAGACGGAGACAAGAGGCTGGGCTAAAAAATGTGACGTTTAGGTAAAATTATTGACTATGGGACGCGATTGCTTGGGTCATCAGCACGATGGAAACAATAATGACGACACCAATAGGGGAGAAGAGAAAACGGAGTCGATGTCATAGATCAATCAGTAGATGTAGGCCTATCAGAAAAGAAACGTCGGTTCAAATGACGTGCCACCAAAACAAAGGACAATAAAGAGGTTTCAAATTCAATCCGGATTTCAAACCACTAATGTTATCAGTGGAGGAAAGTTTTCTTAATTACGGCGTAAAATGTATAATGAGAAAGTCTTGGTATAAAAATTGCTTCATTTATTTTTGGGCCTACAGGGCAACAAGGGACTATATCCAGTCCAGCCGTGAACTACGAGTGTAATGGCTACCACATTGTATATATCCGTACTTTCTCTGCCGATATTTGGCTGGAGGAATGATGCGCATACGTCACGTGCCGCGATTTCTCTCAACTCTCATACGAAGATGTCTCGACGCCGGAAATAAATTGCGCTGGCGAGTCCGTTTTAAAACCTGTTTCCAGCTGATTGAACAAAACTGGAACTGGCCCGAGCGTGAACTTGTCAACACTGACATTTCTGCCTTGTTGACCTTCCCGGAACTTTTTCACTATAAAACAGTCGAAGAAAAATGTTTGTCTGCATACATCCACGCTAATGTTTTAATGAGATTGACATATGGAGCTATAAAACAAAATGACGTAAAAGACTATAACTGTCATAATCTTTACAGGTAAAGCAATAACACACATATATTTGATGTGTGTCTGTGCAGTATGTATGTATGTATAAGAACAGTACCAACTTGTCCTCGGACACGTACGACCACGCCATATTTGATGCTGTTAGCAGGAATTGGAATTGAAATGTCGAAGTTTAGTACCTACCAAAGTATTTACACAAAAAAACTTTTACTAACACTCCCATGCAACGAAATAAAGAAAAAAAAACACCTTTTGAAACATGTTTATATATATATATATATATATATATATATATATATATATACACACACAGAGTGTAAGGGGTATAAGTGCCATTATTTTAACTGATGATTATTCATGTCATAAGGAAGAAAAATTGCCCTCACAATTGTTTTATAATTGCAATTTTTAACGAATTATTGAAGTTTACAATATGTAACGTTTGACAACATTGCTGGATGGGAGGAGCGGTTTACAGGTAAGCTACACGGTGCAGCTGAAGCGGGGACAGACATACCGGTACAAAACAGATGCTCTGTTCTAATGCAGGGCCGGACAGAGCGAGGTTTTCAGTTCCCCAGATTTTGTAATGCACTTCACAAAACGTGTGTTGTATAAAATTTTTTTGCACGATCATATTTTTAAAATTGCAAATATAATATATTTTGCATTGAAAATTTAGAGCAATATTATTCCAAAGCCTTCGAGAAACTATACTGTAATGGTAACTAAGTAACAATAAGTGCACTGTAATGGGTCTATTTCAGTACAGTTTTATGTTATGAAGACGAGGAAGTGATGCCAAAGATATGCTACTGGAGCTCAATGCCAGCTTTGAGCAGTACGGGATGAAGATAAATGCAAATAAGACGAAGAACATGGTCATAGAAAGAAGAATGCAGAAAATAAACTTGCGAATTCTAAATGAGGTAGTAGAGCAAGTGGACAGCTTCAAATATTTGGGGTGTACTATAAGCAGTAACATGAGCTGCTGCCAAGAAGTCAAAAGAAGGATAGCAATGGCAAAGGAAGCTTTTAATAGAAAAAGGACCATCTTCTGCTGACCTCTGGAGCAAAAACTAAGGAAGAGACTAGTGAAGTACTTTGTACGGAGTGTGGCATTGTTTGGGGCAGAAACATGGATGTTATGACGAAGTGAAAAGAAGCGACTAGAAGCATTTGAAATGTGGATATGAAGAAGAATGGAACGTGTGAAGTGGACAGACAGAATAAGAAATGAAGCTGTGTTGGAAAGAGTGGGTGAAGAAAGAATGATGCTGAAGCTGATGAGGAAGAGAAAAAGGAATTGGTTGGGTAACTGGCTGAGAAGAAACTGTCTACTGAAGGATGCACTGGAAGGAATGGTGAACGGGAAAAGAGTTCGGGGTAGAAGAAGGAATCAGATGATAGACAACATTAAGATGTATGGATCATATGAAGAAACAAAGAGGAAGGCAGAAAAATTAAAGGTTGGAGAAAGCTGGGTTTGCAGTGAAAAACCTGCCCTCGGGCAGGACACTAAATGAATGAATGAATGAATTGTAACTACTAATTAGTTTATATTGTCATAATTGTCATATTATTTTACAAAAAAAAAATGCATTTTATGTGAAAGAGGAGGTTAGGTTTTTCAAAATTGTTTCATATTAATGTATAAATAATTATCATTAAAATGTAAGAAATGATCTAATCAAGTACCTCATAAGAAAAGTAAAGATATCATTATCGTAGGTCATGGAACCCTCAGGGTAACTTGAGTTTAAGGCTGCCGCCTTTTCTAGATCATCGGCATTATGAGTAGTAGGAGGGATATCAGTACTACGTAATTGCTGCCTTTATCTCCAAGGGAATAGGCCTAAATACTCCTGGTACTCAATTCTGTTAGAGACTGAGTAAACCCCAAGGTCATAGTGCGGCTGGAAGGATTAGGTCAATGGAGAAAATTCATCATCCCTACACTACGGACTCGAACCTGCGAACTTCCGTCTTTCAGCGCAATGTCTTAACCAAAGCGCTACCACGTGCTCTCTTCATGGTAGTGCAAATTATTATTGTTCTATAATTGAGATAATTAGTAATATTCTTTACAGTAATTACTCGTATCTCATATTAGTTTAAGCGTTACAGAATATGCTTAGAATTTCCATGGTGCTCTCAAATTACTGTAAAAATCTGAAGCACATCAATTTATTTTTTATTTTATTGGGTTATTTTACGACGCTGTATCAACATCTAGGTTATTTAGCGCCTGAATGAAATGAAGGTGATAATGCCGGTGAAATGAGTCCGGGGTCCAGCACCGAAAGTTACCCAGCATTTTCTCGTATTGGGTTGAGGGAAAACCCCGGAAAAAACCTCAACCAGGTAACTTACCCCGACCGGAATTCGAACCCGGGCCATCTGGTTTCGCGGCCAGACGCGCTGACCGTTACTCCACAGGTGTGGACAGCATATCAATGGCTTTCCCAAAACACGCAATGAAATGTTTCATATAGAACAATTTTTGTCTTGAAAATGAAGCAAAAACGAAGAAAATTGTATTAAACTTTTTTGTTGTAATATCTCAAAGAATAACCTCCTGAAATGAATTACATTACTTACTATTCACTCTGTATAGTATTGAAAATACGTTTATATTGTATGTTACACCGATTAAGAAAGCTACAGAAAAAAGGAGCAATGCCAGAAAATGACTGAAGCGCTTATCCTTGGGTGGAAGATAATTGCATATTGCACTTGCTTTATAAGCATAAAGCCAAACGATCCAGAAGAAGTGGAAAAAATAATTAAAGAAAAGGATAGAAGATAAGAAAGAGGAGGAAAATAATAACGGAAGAAGGAGAAGAAGAAGAAGTAGAGTAGAAGGAGAATTGTAACAAGGGAAAGATTAAAAACAACTTTGATTAGAAAAGGGAGGAAAATAATAAAGAAAAAGGAGATGAGAGGCATACGAGAGAGAGAAAACAGGCAAAAGGAGAAATACAATAACGTGATCTTTATGGTAATAATAATAAATTCGTGAATATTGAATACCTATACAATTCTTTGAATGGATTAGTATTAGTATATTTAACAACATTCTCAACTCATATTCAGCGTAGAAATTCAACGTCGTTGAAAAAGATCAACAGATTTTGGCTGATATCTTCTATCAACGACAGGATTATTCAATTGCGAAAGTTGTAATTTAAAGATTTTTATGAATCTAGAAAAGACCGATGACGTATCGAAAGTATCCTTCTGACATTTCTCATACTAAATGCGTCCACTCCTGGACACTACCTCCTGGCAGCGGATCCAATAGATTGATTCCTCTTAGACAATACAGCCGATGCATAGCTCCGAGAAGTGATGGGGTGTGATTTGAAGACCTGTGATTTTGTCGCTGTAATAGGTTTGTCACTGCTTCACAAATCTCTCACTACATTTATTTCAATTAAAACTTTAAATTAGATATAATACGAGTACATTAACTGCCTGTTTCAATGCGTTGTTATTATCAAAATATTAGAATTATTACTATGTAGATAATGTCCGAGAAAAGACTCGGCAACTTTGTAAACTGTCAATCCTCAGCTCTTGCTCATTTGGATTACACAGTGTCGCCTGGAAGGAAGTCAAGGGTATGAGGTGATACATTAAAGTTTGTCTCCGACTATACCACGTAGGCTATATCGGCCTGTAGCTTAACTATCTGTCGAACTACGAGTATATTCAGTGTACAGACATTACACACATTTTAATAATTTCCTGTGCTGTCCCGTTTTCTTGTAGGTTTGCAATCTATTTCATTTATCAGTATCTTGTATAGCCTAGTGTCGCAATATCTTGACACGGGGCGCTTGCAGTCTTGCAGCGAGTAGTTCTAATTAAATTCTCTGACAATATAATGCGTCCAGCTGGTTTACATACGAAACTTTCATTCTGCCGCTATCTAACCATCAGCACGCGTGGGAAAACATGTTGCAATGCTTACAGAGAACAATCGTGCTTCTATTAGACCTAAATGCAACACTTCCAGTTTTGACGATGGTCAACGTGGTTGAGCCATTCTATCATTTGCACCACGTCGTATAGGAAACTTCGCAATTTGTCAATATGTTGTGCAATTTTTTCTGCGCTACGGAAATTAATGTCTAAGGCTTTCGAGAATCATAATTTATAACCTAAAAAAAAATCAGTGTGCTTTCCTTTGTTTTTATACGATTAAAGAAATGTGAAGAATTAAATATGCTGTTCTCATAAGTTTGCAGTTTTGTATATTTGTGTACCTTTTTCAATTTCTTGGCTTATTTAAAGTAAAAAATGTCCTTCTCTGTTTTCTTGACCTAAAAATTGCTTTAAAGAAATAAAACGATTGTTACTAGTCATGAATTCCAGGAACCCCACATGTAAAGGAAATTCAGATATTTTTTGTACTAAGGGAAAGAATTAAAGTTCATGTAAAACACGAAAACATTATTATTATTATTATTATTATTATCATCATCATTATTATTATGCTTTAATAACAAAAATAGTCACTTTAAAATACAAAACGCTTTTGAAGATAATAAGTTTTTTGTGCATCCTGAAAAATTTACTTAAATGGACAAGTGGAGTTGCTACAATTCACGATTCAACTATTCTCAATGATCTCTAAGTGTTTCATATAGTTATTTTTTATGTTTTAGAAAGACTCTATCGCTCAGAAACTTACAATTTTATCTTCTGATTGTTTAAATAGACTACTTTACGATGCCACTTTTCGTTTTATTTGGGACTATGCGATCTCTATTGTATTCAGGACACAATGCTATAGAAGTAATATGGTTACAAAATGACCATAAAAATGAGCCATTTCATCCACCAAATTCCTTTTCTTTCTTTTATGTACAGGTAGATTTTCACTTATTATTCTATGAGATCGAGCATGATAGGAACAGGGTCGGGAATGAGAATTTTGTACAACAGAATAGCTTCTTTTCTACAGGAGTTAGAGGGTACAAGTTTTAGGATTCGTCTATAGTCGGACGTATTATCTAACACAATAATTATTATTTTATGGCTCTTCTAAAAGTTTTAAAATTTTGTTTTCGAAACAGTCCTAGAAAATTGCTGTATTCATTGTGCCATGGTAATCAGCGGGAACATCACTCATCTTCTTACATGCCAGAAAAGAGTGACATGGAAGAATCCTGATCTTCCACCACAATGAATGATAGCAATTCTCTCATCTCTGTGTTGTCAGGGGTCGATATCGTGCAATTATCTGTCTTCTGACCAGTTTTTCATCTCACAAAAAATTAGTCATACATTGTTTCATCAAAATAAATATCAATGTAACCCTGTGCCTGAAGGAGATTAATTTCTTTCAAATATTTTTTTGCGCCACGCGTTTATCTTTCGATTCAGTTCTGCTACGATTCCTTTTCATGGAGCCATACTGAACTCCTATTCTATATAAAGGTCTATCTACTGTCCTGCTTCCATATGGAAATTGGTAATCGTTTCGTGTCGTCTTTGATCGTACAGTTTCGGTATAGCTTTTGTATCGGGTGATAAGTCAATTTGGTAGCACTCGTAAACTGTTCTGCGCAATCTGGACGTTTTTTCATTGGAGTGTCATAGCTGTTGGGGTTATCAATTGAGGAAATTTTGCCTACAGTACAGATTCTTAAACTAGTTGCATCAGTGATTAGTATTTTTATGATATAACGGCTTCCTTTTCCACAATTTTTCTCCTCTTCCAATAACTTCTTTTCTCTTGGTCGGATTGTTTGAGACGAAGGACCGAGATTTTTATAAGAGTTGAATCAGCTGAGGTATTGTAAATTTCAGGCCTATTAAACGTAGTTTTGTTTAGCATTTTACACTTCTCGCGGTATATCTTGAGCTATAGTAACTGTTAGATTGGAAGTGGATTGCACCTACTGTGCATGCGTTCAACGCTCCAGTTAATTATATTAGATGACGTATGTGATCAATATTTGTAGTTTGCCTTATTCGAACACCCGTTCTTACTTTAATTCGAACGTCGAACGTCCGCTAACTTCACCCAGCGCTCAAGATATACCGCGAGGTGTAGAAATAGTGTGCGTTATTTGTTATATCCGATATTTTAAAATATTTAATTTGTAACCGATGTTCTTTTTTCTTCTGATGTGAAATTATGTTTCTACATAATTAAATCATCTGAAGTAAGATTAGTGAAATATGTTACTAGTCAGCGATGTAAGCAATGGAGAGGGAAATGAACTGGCCAATTTACCTCATTATCTCCTGACTTAGTTGCTTCATGAGTGATGCCTTATTGGTGTCACTTATGAATAGAGATCGGTTTCATAGGTTTACCTATTTTTTTCCTTATTTCTAAACTGATAATTTCTTAGATAATTTTCCTAATCATGGTCATAAGTTATTTTTTATCATTTGCAACCTCTTTAACAGTTTGGACAGAAAACCTAAAAGAATCTATTTCACCTATTCCAATAACCTGAAATGGACTTCTTAAAAACCTAAAAATCTGGTAGAGGTTCAAGGCTGTCTTCGGACAGTTGACTAAACAACAATAGTTAAAAAGGCTTATTTATTCAATAATTTAATTATCTATGACATATTTACATCTTGAGACGAAAACAAAGTACTTTCGAATCCAGCCAACCATAATAAAACATGAAAGGAAAACAAATGAATGTGTCATCATAATGAATTCATTATTCGTGAACAAATGGGAGTGATTGATAAATGCGAGAATTGTAAAGCATAATTAATTAATTTAACATAGTCTAATTCTAAAGTACTTAACTGTGGTATTAATTTCCAAAGAATCCAATTTTCTGTTATGACATTATTATTCATTACGATTTCAAACAACTCATTGGAGTTATATTGTTGTGTGAATCGTGTCGACTATCAATTTATTATAGGCTATTGTATGTTGTATCGAGACTAGAACTCGTAGAATGAGAAAAATGAAGTAATTAACGAGAAGACTCCGCCTTGTGGAATTAAAAATGAGGGGGATATAAAGACAGAAATATCAACATTTTATCTCAAATCCCAATCATCCTTACAATCCCAACTAGGGTTGCCAACTCTCCCGTATTTCCCGAAATCTCCCCCATTTGCCCCTAATTTTTAACAGTCTCCCGGCTCCCGTATTATTCTTCTCTTCGAGCATTTTTCTCCCTTATTTTTATATAATGTAAAATTGTTATTCTAAACATTTGATTTTGACGTGATTTGTTTATATGAAGAGTTTTGTTGTCCAAGAAATGCATCAAAGTATGCAGTATTTATAGAACGTAATGCTTGCCAAGCATGGGGTTTTAAAACCACACAGTAGGCTATTAATGTTACAAATTTGGAAAAACTGGCGAATTTTATTCTAAGCATAACAAGTAGTAATGCTCATACAAAGAGGGTATCTCATCTCATAAATAATAACTGGACAGATGTTCGAAACATGAGCACGACACATTTAATCAAATCAGAGCTGAAAACTGCAATCGACTTCAACTATTACGTGAGACAAAATGTCTCAAAATACTCTTAATTTAAGCCTAGCTGCCGTAGTGTAGAATAAAGATGTTTTTTAGTAACTGAACCGAATAATTTGTTTATTTTATGTGTGAAATTTTGTCGATATCTTAATCTCCCGTATTTTCTTCAAAAAAAGTTGACAACCCTAATCCCAACCATAGTCACAATAACAATCACGAATAACGTAAGTTTTTCACACAATTATAGGGATTCGATGAGTGTTGGATTCTGTGCATTTCCTTTGTTCATTTGTTGAATAATTGGTTTGGTTTAAAAACATGGAAGATTTGCCTGGTAGTTGGACAGTATAAGAAGAATTATACCGTTAACATACCAGCTCTATACTTTGGAATGAAAGACTTTCATTTGATGCTAAAATAGCGAATTGTGAACGAAAATGGACTTAATATTTTTTACCCTTTAAATTTTAAAAACATAGGTCTATACTAATTTTACTTACAGAGATTATGCGACCTGAAATCCATATCTCAAAGAAACTTACGGATAATAATTTTGAGACAAATTACAGAGTTTCGACATACACCAGAGTTAGAGATTGCTACATTAAACTTCCGAAGCCAACTTCAACTTCGATTACGAATTCCACTCTTTCATAAGAGATCAATCTGCAGTCTATTATAATGGTAAATGATAGCAGAAAACATTTCATCACTATAGGCCTGCTATTTGAATCATCAGGCTACGTTTAGACTTACAACCTGTTCCTAAGTGTGTGTTTCTGATATTTTATATCGAAATGGGAGTGATACATTTTAACGACTCCCACTCTGCGCAAAATTGCTTCCGACTCTATACAGTCCAGTCTCCTGCTCGGTACATTTTCCTCTAACCCGCTCCTTAACAAATTTCTTCTCATCTAACAGGGGCAGGAGCTAAGACATAGACTCAAAAATTATTAGGGGAGACTCATAAATACAATCACATAATCTACATACATATATAGCTTGACTTCTTTTCGGAAAGTGGCTCCACAGTTATTCTTGTGTCGTATGCCATTACAAGTAGTGTTTTATGCATTGGTGTGAACGCACCCAAAAACAGACGATATTGTGCCAAGGCTGCACTTTTCCTCACACTTTCACTAGACAAAAGAGATTGCGAGCAGTTTGCTCTGCATAATTTTATATGGGTCATCGACTTCTAACAGTTGTAGATGCAATTATAATAGCGTAAAGGCGCAGAAGGTGAGATGTACCGAGGGCCAAGCTTGTTTGTGTCCTCTCATCGCGTAAGAATGCGCACATGTCGTCTCGTTGCGGATACAGGAACCGTGCAATGGGCTGACCGAGCATTGACTGGCCTTGCAGAGGGAAAGTGACTTCTCGGAACGGAATTATGGTTCGGATCATTGCCACCGCGATGGGCGTGGCGTTGCATTTGTTCAACATTGCGTGGGATTGCAGACTGCTGTAGTATCGGAATTTATCACACATTGTTATTCTTAGAAGCATGTATGTGATTTTATGTATAAAAAATTTTATGTTGAAGTATTATACATTCCCAACATAATCCAATATTACTTTCAAATTGGATGTTTAATATGCAACCTAGTTAAAATATTCTACCACAACGTGACGTCGTAAACGTTTTCGTGTATTTTGTTTATATATTATTAGCTACTGATTTTGTTATTAATCATTATTAGTGTTAATATAACTATTTCATTTGATGCTCTGTTTTTCAAGTGGCTAAGATGCCTGCCGTTTGATATAGGTCTAAGATTTGCAGGTTCAACCCATGTACATTTTCTTCTTGTTTGTAAGGATTATGCCTGTTGTCATAAACAGCAATCATTCCATCTGTTATTATAGTCTTCCGGGACTTCGCCTAACTTACCTGTCTCTGAACATCACGACAATGAGAGTCTTCTTTTGTGCCAGGTTATTTACTGTCATCATCATCATCACCATCACGCTTTAGGCCTCTCGACCTGTTGCGAACTTCATACATATTCCTTATTCTTGGTCTTGCCATCATTTTCTTGGTCTACCAATACTACGGAAGCCCTTAGGTTGATACCCGAAGATTAATTTAGGCAGTCTTTCATCACTCATTCGTTCCACATGGGATCTCCAGTTCTGTCTATATTCCACAATTTTGTTGTTTAAGTTGTAGATATTCAGTGATTGCCTAATTTCTTCGTCTCGTATTCTGTCCCTCCTTGTTACACCCATCACTGAGCGAAGGAACCGCATTTCTGAAGCTTGAATTCTACTTTTATCTCTACTAGTGAGGACCCATGATTCTGCTCCATATAAACCCGCTGGTACTGCCATCGTCTTATAAAACTTCAACATTATTTCCTACTGTTGTTATTTACTGTTTACTTACAAATGGCTCTTGGAGAACCCGGAGGTTCATTGCCGCCCTCATATAAGCCCGGCATAGCAACGGTCCCTATCCTCAGCAAGATTAATTCAGTCTCTACCATCATATCCCACCTCCCTCAAATCCATTTTAGCATTATCCTCCCATCTACCTCTCGGCCTCCCCAAAGTTCTTTTTCAATCATATCTTCCAACCAACACACTATATGCATTTCTGGATTCACCCGTACGTGCTACATGCTACATCTCAAAGTCTGGATTTAATGTTCCTAATTACGTTAGGTGAAGAATACAATGCGTGCATTTCCGCGTTGTGTAACTTTCTCCATTCTCCTGTAACTTTATCTCTCTTAGCCCCAAATATTTTCCTAAGCACCTTATTCTCGGACACCCTTAACCTCTGTTCCTCTCTCAAAGTGAGAGTCCAAGTTTCACAACCATACAAAACAACGGTAATGTAACTGTTTTATAAATTCTAACTTTCAGTTTTTTTAAAGCAGAATGAATGACAAAATCTTCTCAACCTAATAATAGCAGGTCTTTACGGTATAATCCTTAAAAATACATGCTGTTCCTGAAAATAGGAAGGGAGGGAATATATTTCAGCGGCGATAAAATTCTTAACATATGTAACTTCCGTATCTTATATTTTCGCCATGCAAAGAACCTTGTTGCTAAATGGCAGAACTTTGGGCAACATTTATCGGAAATTTCCCACCCACATCAGAATTGAGCTCTACTATTCATCATTTTTGCTTGTCACACTATGATTATGTCTTTATGAGTAAAGAAAACCGCCATTGATTTTCTCTTGCTATGGAATTCTCCACCTTATCAGGCTAGCAATTTATTTCCATAGTTTTTAAATTATTACACACAGTGGTTAAGACATGCATTTTTGTGTTGCGTGTAAACAATGATAGTAAGTTTGAACCATGTATCACCAGTGTGATATCTCCTATAATCTTGCAACACGTTTGTAGGCTATTTCCTCCAAATCTGAAATGACCAAACCGGAAGAACGTGAGGCTGTGTTAGGAGAGAGTGACTCCTGATTCAAAGTTGCCTCAAACCTTAAGGTCTGAGTACTACGGAAGGTTCGAGTATAATTTAAGAGAAATAACTGTGCAGATTTAATAGCACATGAACTGGTTTCTGGTACGCAAATTGACATTTACTAGATGGATTATGCTACAATGTCTCCGAGAACATGTTAGACCTATCATTTTATCGCTAGCAGACGACATAGTGCACAAGCAATCCTAATTAACTTTAGCATTATCACTTTACAAGACTTTAAATCTGCTGATTACTAGGATTCTTTGCGCTACCTTGGAGATGTGTTTGTGTCTAATGCCTACCCACTTCACTTGCGTGATTCTGGTTCCGCATATTGCAGATAGATGGCAGGATTGTGACACATTTCCAATTTGACACCACTTCGGCGGGCCACGCTGTACATGATGTGTATCTGTGAAGAGTTATGTCGTGTAGCCTACTAGTGTTAGTGTATATGTACGTTTAAGTGTAGTGTAGGAAATTGGTGAGGATGATGAATGTATGTGTAAGTGTCCGTGTAAGTGTAGTGTAGGAAATGGGTGTGAATGATGATGAAGGTGAGGAAGGGAGAAGGGGAAACCCAGTGCCGGCACGTAGACTACTCGTGTCGAATAGCACCAAGGGGGCCGCCAGGCTTAATGTCTCCATCCAACGGACGAATCACTATCAACAGTGACACATGCCTTCTCTTCATATGCACTGCAGAGATTTTTGGGATTTAACCCAGGCATATTGGTATACAATTTAGCGATTAGAAGTTTTGCACCGCCATCTCTCCTAGTCCCGAGGTAGAAATTTTCGTGTAAAATTTCTGACCCCGCCGGGAATCGAACCCGGGCAGGCTAGTCTGGAGGCAGACGCGCGTAGAGATACGGCGTCTGTAATTTTGTTAATATTGTAACTATCAACTATCTCATTAGTCTATAGGTCTACGTAGGAAACCTGTGAATAGAAAGTGTTGTGATGGTGTAAAAAATCGATTTCTAGATTTCCTCAAAAATAAACGTGTTGAGCATTTTTGATAGCGTAAAAGTGCTTCGGACATGTCTCTCCTTCCATCTATTTGTGTATAGCGATTTTCCCTGAAGAATTGATTGGGTTATCTACATAATATGTATACAATATCTAGAAATCAATTTTTCCCTAAATAATGCCCAGGGAATATAATAATTTACAATAAGTAAATTAATAGATCTTTATCTGATATTAAAAATACACAAAGGGTCTTCCAGCTTAAGAACAAAGCATACGATTTTCTTCTTGATTTCTTATATTACATAGAATAAGTGACAAATGAGACTGTGATATTAGTATCGAAAGGAAAGCGATTCGTTAACAAAAAATAATTATTATATATAGAATTTTATTTCCACTTTTCGTTGCGAATTTGTGTAAGTTTCAAAGTCACCCTTCCAGAACAGTTAGAAAAGTGAAGGCCTATCTATTTTGTGAGAATTACCTGCTCTGCTTTAAACTCACTTACTTGTGAGTCAGTTGCTAAGGCATGGTGTAATATGCTCTAACATTCATACCCGATTTAAATGCTAGTTTATGTAAATAGCGAGTCAATATTGGAATTGATTAGAATAATTATAGGCCTATGTATAGCTACGTTATGTACATTTTTTTTAAATTAGTTAATTTATCTATTTAACTGTAGAAGGTATCCCGTTTTACATGTCATTAAGACGCATGAGGGACATGAAGGTAGAGGTCCGTGCTTTCATGATCTTGGCACTACGGGTAGAATGTGGTGTGGTTAGTACCACGCTGAGGGGCGCCGTGAAAGATCCGGTACTCAATTTTACAGCAGACTGAGTGGGCCCAGGGACCGTTCTGAAACTTTTGGTAAGGAGAAAAATACCGCCACCTTCGGGATTAAACCGAGGACAATCTAGTTCGTGCCAGTTTCTCTACCAACTGAGCTACAAGGCCACCACTTAAACCGTAGGCTACATATATACGAGTGTAAATGTAATGTAATCTAATATATCACTTTAGGAATTATTCCTTTTGTGTACAATCTTACTTACTTACTTACAAATGGCATTTAAGGAACCCGCAGGTTCATTGCCGCCCTCACATAAGCCCGCCATCGGTCCCTATCCTGTGCAAGATTAATCCAGTCTCTATCATCATATCCCACCTCCCTCAAATCCATTTTAATTTTATCCTCCCATCTACGTCTCGGCCTCCCCAAAGGTCTTTTTCCCTCCGGTCTCCCAACCAACACTATATGCATTTCTGGGTTCGCCCATACGTGCTACATGCCCTGCTCATCTCAAACGTCTGGAATTAATGTTCCTAATTATGTCAGGTGAAGAATACAATGCGTGCAGTTTTGTGTACAATCTAGAAAACGAAATTTCATCTTTAGACATTTACCTTTGGTATTCCACTGTGTCCTGGAATTTGACATTTCTAACTTTTCGAAACTATAGGTAATGTTCCATCGTCAGTACAGATAGGTATGATCAAAGGGGTCGCCTTCTCGTTGGCTCGTTACTACCACAAACTGAGCCAGAAATAACTTGCCGAACAGAGTAGGCGACCCCTCTGGGCATACCTATCTGTCTTGATGATGGAACCTGTATGTATTTCCGAAACGTTGAAAATGCTAAGTTCCAGGACACGGTGGATTACGCAAAAGACTATTTCTGATCACATTCGCGGTGAAAGCTTAAACATGCATTGAAAGCTAATCATATTTAGATGTACAGGCCCATTCAATAATTTGTTTTCATCTATTGAATAATAGTTCAAGAAAAAAAACTGTAAACAATGACGTCATTCGTAGTGTGATATGGGAACTAAAGTTTTTCTAAACGAGTGAAACGTACGTATAGTGAGAAAGTACACTATATATACATAATATCTTCAAACATTCTTTCTTGTGACTGTGAGTCATGTACAGTAAAGAAAGTCATTATAAAGACGTATAGGCCGAAATGAAATGTCTAAGAACGGCAAAGAAATGCATAAATATTAAGGGAATAAGAAATGTAGATTTAAATTAAAAACTAACAATTTATCATTTAAATTAAAGCAGAAAAACATTATATACAATTTTTTTTCTTTCCACCGCAAGATTATAAATATAAATCAATAATTATGTATTATAAAATTTAACAGAAGATGTAAGCAAATCCTAATGATTTCGTGAAACGTTTATAGTCGAATTAAAGTAATAAAATACAATATGTATCCTCTTTAATATTGTTGTGTATTTTATTACTATTTATTCACATAGGTAGACCTACATACATCTACAAACCTATATACCCAATATTCGATTACTGTTGTGTGCAAAATATCGAGGAACATTAAAAAGAGAATGAAGCGAGACGGACCGCGTGGAAAACCACTAGGCACGAAGTTCATCTTAAACTTTGTTTTCATGATAACATGAGTGAGTCAGAGTGAGCCTGTTACCTGCGATGGCTGAGTGGTCAGAACTTCAGCCTATCACGCAGGCGGTCCGGCTTCGAGTTCCGGTCAGGTCTGGGGTTTTCATTGAAAAATCCGTACTGACATTAGTGGCGGACAAATTGGGCTTTTCTCGGGGTTCTCCCGTTTTCCCATATTAGACATCTACATAATTCTGTCAACATTTCTCCATTCCGTTAGCATTCCATAGCATTCCCCGAACGCCGACTAGCTCACGGATGGGGCTGGCCTAGGGACGAGGATGGGTGTTGCCTGCTTGAAACCTGTATACCCTCTTCAGTCCCGAATTTATATTTTTTTTTAATTGAAAAAAAAAAGGTCACATAACCATTCTGGGGTTCCAAAAATCCCAAATAATGTCTTCACAGAAAATCAAACTTGGGACAATTTTGACTCTTGGTGCCCCCAAATTTTAAATTCTAATTTATAATTCTGGTACGGTATATAAATGTTGCAAAAGTGATAATCTTCACTTCTATCAAATTTAATTTTTCAAAATTTTCAAAAGTATTCAAGGCACTGCAAAAAAATTAAAAGAAAATTATGTATAGTAGCCTATACCTTACTGTATAACAGAACTGAAGAGGATATGCGACGAACTTTGGTGTAGTCAGCCGATGTGGGTTTGGGGGTGCGCCTAGCTTGAGGGTTAGGCAATAGATATTAAAAGGTCACAGTGCTGGGTCGTAGTGTCCCCTCCCGAAATTGCATTCCGTTCCATTTGAAAGTTGACCTGTCATATCAAATTAAATTAAAATTAAATTTTAAGTTCGACAGCCCATAAAGGGCTAAGGATGACCAACTTTTCAGAATCCCGGGGTAGATCATACTGAAATAGGAATAGACGGCAAAGTTCTATTGGAAAACCGCTCTTCAATTTAAATGAGTTAAAAGTTGAATTGATGTCGTTTGAGTAGAATCGTTTAGTTTGATTGCAACATAAGGATATTTTTTGTTACAAATAACACGGAAATACAAAGGAAAAGGGAAATAGTGTGGCGGAGAGACAGACTTCTTGTATGTCTGCCCATGAAACCATGTCTTTATATTAGACAGGTAATTGTTGCGCCTGCCGTCTGTCATCAAAGTCCATACATTCCAGTTGCAGTGCGACCTGTTCATTATTCCTGTTTACGAGTGACACAGAATGACAAAATGTTGTAATGTTAACGGGAGAAGAATAAGAAAACTATCCAAATACTGTTCTTGTGGTCATAAATTATATTTGTAGCCTTAGAAATTTGAATCTGGGTCTGCAACATGGAAACCTATGAACTAACCATTAACACAATAATGCATCAGTTACCGGTGTAGCTTAGGAGTAACGAGTGGCACTCTTGTTCCGAATGCTACGCTCGGACGAGGGACGAGGGTGCGAATTATCGGACACATATCATCAGGCACCACCTCACTGTCATCAATTCCACCAACCGTTACATACCGTCCCCCTGGTAGAGGGGAAGAGAAGGCCTGATGGCCTTATTTCTACCAGGTTAAATAAATAAATAAATAAATAAATAAATAAATAAATAAATAAATAAATAAATAAATAAATAAGTAAATAAATAAATAAACCTCGCAGTTGATATGATGTCATTAAATAACAATACATACCCTAATAAAACAGTAGACCTGCTCATACTTAATGCAAAGTAAGCCTCCCTAAGTTCGTCACCTCAAACAAATTTATTTCTATATTAATGATGACGTCTTATTTGGGAAAGTATAAAAAATTGCGTTGCAATATTGATACTAAATAGCGTCTTCAATAAAAATTTCGTAAATAATAAGGTACTACAAAAATACAAGAGACAGGGGGATGCAACTGGTGAAGTTAAGACGCAATCGAAATAATTTTGAATTGTATTCTCATAGTTATGAAACAAAAGGTATGAATTCCTTAAGATTGTTTGAACCAAAATGCAACACTGTTACAGTATTTAATCATAGTAGTAATTTAGGCCCAAGAATATATAACAAATTTATATTTTAAATATCCTAATCTTGTCAATTCTAATAGTTCTAGTATTAAATTTAAAAAGTTATGTATGGATTTTATAAAAATTGAAAAATTGTAAATTTAAATTTATATACTATAATTGCATAGTAGACACAAGACAAATTGTATTGTATAATTATTAATTTCAATTCAGGAATCCGCCCCTGTGCACGAGTTCTACTCTTTCAGGGGCGAGCTAAAGTTTTTCTGTATATATTATATTTTATGTCACAATTATTAGCAAAATAATAAATAAATAAATAAATAAATAAATAAACAAATAAATAAATAAATAATTAAGTAAGTAAGCAAGAAAATAAGTAAATAAATAAATAAATAAATAAATGTGTTCCTTAAGTTCGCCACTTGGGTGCATGTTGTAAATTCAAATAATATTTTAACATCATTAGAGTACAGATGTAAAATATTTTAATATAGAAAAAAATGATCATATAGGAATTAAACAAAGTTCTATAATTAATAAATTGTCACAAAATTAATGATTTTATTATTCCTTTACCTATAAAACATCTGAAATGTCATTTATTAAAATATTAAAGTTAAAATGTAATCAGTTGTTTAAACTGCCAACTGTTAGAGCAACAATGATCCTAAGTTGGCCATGGAAGAAGCTGCAGTGGCGAACTTAATAACAGTTCCAACATTTAATAATAATGTCATGAAGTAGGACATCACTATAGTAAATGTAATTCTAAAAATACAGCCAGAAATTACACAATTTAGGCTTTAAAATGATATATTACACTTTGTAAATGCATTACTTATTCCGTTATATGAAGCGGATACTTACGGAGCAAATCTTATACCGGCAACCACAGTTAACACAATATAGCGACTACCTCATAGCAAGAGATACTGGTAATGCAGCTTGCGTATTCAACGAAGTTCTAACGCATCAAGTTACTTTTGCCAATTTTTAGCCAAATATCGTATCTTAACGAAAATGACGAGTGGCGAACTTTGGAGATCTAACGAACTTAGAGATTCCTACCATTTTAGAAAGGGCCGTGATCCGTGACTGGTGAAATGAACGAAGTGCGCGCAGGATACGTGCGGTACGAAACCCGTGTCCACCATAATAAAACAGGTACCTAACATAAGTTTTTAGTTGTTATATATACTTTAGTAAGTAGCAACCAGTACATACACGGTTTCATTTGAATCTGTTCATTTCAAACGCGTAAATTCTCATTAAACCTCCAAGGATAAATGTCTAAAGAAGTGGGGCAAAATTATGTTATTTATGATGTCGTAAAACACAACAAAGGACAATGAAAGAACATTAATTAGACTGTTATATTTACTGGTTTGGAATTCCTGTGTATTATGCTACAGCTCAGGAAACCAGTTAGCTACTGCAAGGAAAACGGAAAGAATAATTCATTATATTCAGAGAAAGAATGAAGGGTAACGACTAGCGATTGACGCCCCCGGAACTGAGTACTAATAACTGGGATTCTCGAAAGATAAAACGTTTTGAAGTTGAATACTAGAATGAATTAAATAACTGGAATCGGGTGTTTACAAAGAATGTCGAAATGAAGTATTTTTTCTATAACTGAAATGGTACTGTTTCTAGCTTCAAATCGAGAAGTTCCGGGTTCTTTTCTCTATAGGAAAGTGGATATACATCCTCTGGTCATAGGAATCAGGTATGTATTCCTGTATTGTCTATGGTGGCCACAAGATACGAGAGTTTTGGTCTTTAAGAATGTCTAATATTTCTTCATAATCTAATCGTGAATTGCAGAAACCCCACATGACCGCTTGAGTAAATTTTTCAGGAGGCACAAAAATTGATTTTGGAGTGACTATTTTTATTAAAATATAACAATAAGTTCTAGTGTTTGACATATATGAACTTCAATATTTTTCTTTAGTATTTTCTGGAAAAGAAAGTCTTAATTGCCTGAACATATATCTGCAATTCACAACTAATAACTACCATTTTATTTCTTTAAAACAATTTTTAGGTGATAAAGGCGAAGGACAATTTGTTTTATCTTATAAAGAACTTTAAATGTATATTTAAGCCAAGAACTTGAAAGAAGCACACAAACGTACAAAAATGCAAAATTATGTAAATAGAATATTTCATTCTTCAAATTCTTTTATCCTATAAAAAACAAAGAAAAAATTGAAAAATGTTAGTTTCTGAAAGAATTGCACATGTCCTGAATTTATGGTGTTCCTGCAATTCACTGTAACTTATTGTCGCTGTGAAATGTACACTAAGCACTGGACGTGTGGGATTTCTGTGCCAATTGGAAGGCCTGTATATGAATATTACAACCATAATGAAAAACTGAATTTAAAAAAAATTGTGACTTGTGGGGTTTTTGAAATTCAAGATTCAGTTGTCGTACGAATGGGGGGGAGGAGCAGTAAAAAGCATCTAATTCTTGAATATAGCTAATTATGATGATTATGATGATGATAATGATGACATTGTTGATGTTGATACAACGAAGCTTCAATAATGCCTTGCTTGTAAATGCAGTATTGTTAATTATTTATTAAATCCGTTTTGTACTCTTCATGTAAATAAATAATAAACATTTTTATCATTTGTACTGAGAAGTCTGTATATTCACATCAATACCCCATCCTTGAATACCGGAAAATGAATTACTGGCGGTGAAGATAAGTGTAGGATTTCGTATTATATAATTATATAATAATTAGAACATATTTGGGAATTGACGGCTCTAGTGTTTAGATTATCACTGGTATGAAAGTCGGCTAAATATACTAAATGAAATAGGCCCGTTGTACAGCACACAATACAAAAAAGTACACTATAAATATATAATATACGGGATGTGTGGAAAACGACTTTTACAAATTTTGTGGGATGATAGAGTAGACCAAAATAAACAATTTCAGATAAGAAAGTGAAGATCGGAAACAGTTATTCCTCTAGGACTAAATTTCACATGTCAAAGGCAATTTATTGGTGATAACTTACAGCTTTCGAGTGGTCATATCTTGTATTGATAAGTATGTTATGGCGAAAGAAACTAAAATGAAAACAATATGTGTGATTCTTTAATGCATTTTACTACTGTACTGATTTGAAAATATTTCATATTCAAAACTGGCTGAACTTTTCCAACTGCAACATTCAAACAAAGAGTGCAATTGTTGTAAAGAATCTGGCAGAGTCGCTCAAAGATTCCATGCTCAAGCTGACGATGACTACAGAACAAAGTTTTTTGGATAACACGAAAAACACGTGTTGTGCTTGGAATGTAAACAGGAATAATTGCTGCTCTCTGGAGAGAGAGTTTGAGACGTTCAAACAAACACCAGCATAATAATGAATCTCCTGCATTGGAGAAACCCAAATAGGACGAATGATGAACAATTGCCTATCTGTCAGGCGTTACAACAACGTTACAATTTAGGTCCTTCAAGAAGTTTTTTGTAGGTTATTTTACGACGATGTATCAATATCTCAGGTTATTTAGCGTCTGAATGAGATGAAGGTGATAATGCCGGTGAAATGAGTCCGGGGTCCAGCACCGATAATTACACAGCATTAGTTCATATTGGGTTCAGGGAAAACTCCGGAAAAACCTCAATCAGGTAAATTGCCCCGACTGGGATTGGAACCCGAGCCACCCGATTTCACGGTCAGACGCGCTAACCGTTACTCCACAGGTGTGGACCCTTGAGAAGTAAGTCACGAAATGAGTCCAGGGTCCAGCATCAAAAGTCCAGCATTTGGTCTTAATGGGTTGAGGAAGAACCTCGGAAAAAACCTCAACCAGATAACTTAGAAAGCATGTTGGAAATATTCAGATTGTCAATTAATATAGATAAACACAATATAATATTTGTTACTCAGTCAAATGACAAATCAATGTAAAATAATGACTTATATTATATGGTCATTAACTTTTATATACATGAGCTACAAATTGTAAACATTTTCGCCCATTCAGGCATCTTCAGGCACAATTATACAATATATCAATATCAAACTATGTACCTATTACATTGGTGGTATATAAACTGTTTAAGATTAATGGTGTACAAAACATCTCCATAATTAAAATGTAATATTACAAGTCATAAATTAAAATAATGTTAAAAACCACGTAGTGTTGTAATTAAACTTCATAATATTCTGTGGAACTCTTGTTCAGTAGAGTCATCACTTATTGGACTCTACTGAACAAGAGTTCCACAGAATATTATGAAGTTTAATTACAACACTACGTGGTTTTTAACATTATTTTAATTTATGACTTGTAATATTACATTTTAATTATGGAGATGTTTTGTACACCATTAATCTTAAACAGGTTATATACCACCAATGTAATAGGTACATAGTTTGATATTGATATATTGTATAATTGTGCCTGAAGATGCCTGAATGGGCGAAAACGTTTGCAATTTGTAGCTCATGTATATAAAAGTTAATGACCATATAATATAAGTCATTATTTTAAATTGATTTGTCATTTGACTGAGTAACAAATATTATATTGTGTTTATCTCAATCAGGTAACTTATCCCAAGCAGGATTTGAAACCGGACCCGCTCGTTTTACGATCAGACATGCCAACCGTTACTCAATAGCGTGGACCCACTGTCATTATGTAGACAGAGTTTGATTATAAAAATTTCGAGAAAGTAGGTTAAGTGTTATGAAAAGGGAAATTTTATTTATTGCATTATTTAAAATCTTTAATACGTTTTATTATAAAAATATTAGTATAGTCCTATTAATTAAAATGTGTCTCAATGAAATGTACAGCAGAGTCCATATAGATCAGTTTATGTCGAATGCTTTTCCAGTTCACTACGAGCAAAAGCAAGGAGATGCACTATCTAACTACGTTCTAGAATGTGCCATTAGGATAGTCCAGGATAACAGAGAGGGTTTAGAATTAGATGGATTACATCAGCTTCATGTCTATGTCGATGACGTGAATATGTTAGGAGAAAATCCACAAACTATTAGGGAAAATACGGAAATTTTACTTGAAGCAAGTAAAGAGATAGGTTTGGAAGCAAATCCCGAAAAGACAAACTATATGATTTTGTCTCGTGACCAGAATATTGTACGAAATTGAAATATAAAAATTGGAAATTTATTCTTCGTAGAGATGAAAAAATTCAAATATCTTGGAGCAACAGTAACAATATAAATGTTACTCGGAAGGAAATTAAACGCAGAATAAATATGGGAAATGCGTGTTATTATTCGGTTGAGAAGCTTTTGTCATCTAGTATGCTGTAAAAAAATCTTAAATTTAGAATTTATAAAACAATTATACTACCGGTTGTTCTGTATGGTTGTGAAACTTTGACTCTCAGTTTGAGAGAGGAACAGAGATTAAGAATGTTTGAGAATAAGGTTCTTAGGAAAATGTTTGAGGCTAAGAGGGATCAAGTTACAGGAGAATGGAGAAAGTTACACAACGCAGAACTACACGCATTGTTTTTTTCACCTGACATAATTAGGAACATTATATCCAGACGTTTGAGATGGGCAGGGCATGTAGCACGTATGGACGAATCTAGAAATGCATATAGAGTGTTAGTTGGGAGGCCGGAGGGAAAAAGACCTTTGGGGAAGCCGAGACGTAGATGTGAGGATAATATAAAAATGGATTTGAGAGAGGTGGTATATGATGATAGAGATTGAATTAATCTTGCACAGTATAGGTACTGATGGCGGGCTTAAGTGAGGACGGCAATGAATCCCGGGTTCCTGAAAAGCTATAGGTAAGTAAGTAAGTATGGCTTACTATAATCTTGCACCAAGCCCTTAATATCATTGAATATATATAATTGTCCATTGTTGTGATGTGTAATGAAAATCTCTGACACTTTCACTATGGTCGTTGAAGAATGACTTTTTACAATTAAATTGTTATTTTTTACATTAAAATATATTGTCGATATCCATACACTGCAGAAACGGCAACAACTAGGAATGATAAATCTACAGTATGTGAACATCACATAGACTACCAACATTATTATAATTGTTATTACAGAATCTATTTCTGTAAAACAAAATATCGCTTTCTTAATCAATTTTATTTTTATAAACAGCCGACAGGAACAAGAGTACTATAATTATTTATTTAGAAACACGAATACTTATTAAAAATTTAATACAAATATGTATTTATTTGTACAACGAAATACATGTGTGATTGAAAACAGAAGTATGAATTATATACCTGTACATAGTGATAAATGCTATTTGTAACAAGCATTTTTATAATATAATTCCGACTTCTGGGTAATGAGTCGTGAAGAAATGGTGAAATGACGGCAGAATAAACGCAAATATTTACAGAAAATCTTCCCACACACTGTCTTCCACTATCACAAATTTTTTACTTCTACTCTGTATAATAAAAAAATAAGTAAAATATAGTCCTTTTCTCGTTAGATATTTTCTATTGCAGCTAAATTAAGATTTCATGGTGATTTCTGTAACAATTTCTCTTCCATATTTCTGCTTTTAAGCACTTTTCAGCACAAGCGACTGTCGGAAATTAATGGAATGGTGATAGGAAAACGTAAGTAACCTTCTCCAGGAAAATATGTCTTTGTGCACTGCAGAATAGACTTCTCGTCGGGAATAGAAAATGAGTCTTCGTATACAAATCCGACATCTTGACCGTTGAGCTAATGACGTGTTCTATAGCAACTAACGAAAATACCGTATCATCGTTGTCGTCATCTAGTGTTTTGAAGGGCTTGGTTTTTTTACCCCGATCCGTCTTCAATATTGTGAGGACTTGGTACTGATAGTAAACAAGAAACACGCACCCATTCTATAGTGATGAAGATTAATCTGCATTGAGTGCCGATATTCGAATTCAAGTCCGATAGGTTTGCAGCTATAAACTCTACTTCTAAGACCGTAGCAGAATTCTTACTTAAAACTTATTCAGCATGCTTCCAAGAATTTGCTATCTGCGGACTTTTCCATTGCAAAACAATATCATTAAGGAATTGTAACCTGAGAAATTATTTCTGTATGATAAGCAACCATTTTTCATTATACGAGTAATAACGAGAACACCTCAATTTCTACTTAATTGTTTTTCCTCGAAAATGTAATTACCTTTTCCGTCCACAATTATTTGTTTTGGTTATCCCAAGCCGCACTTGTTCGCATAATGGCTGCTAACAGTATAATTATTATAAAGAAGTAGAATCAGATTTCCAATCTCCCTGACTGCGACAAGAGCGGCGCTTGTGTAGTCAGTTGGAACTAATACTCTTCAAGATCAGAAAAATAGTCTTGGAAAGATAACATATCTCATGTAGAATCCAACACAGATTTTCTCAGAACGTTTTAATAGCTATATCTGAATGTTACGTGGGAAATGCACTGTTAATTGCCGCTCTAGGTCAGAAACTTTTAACAATAAATGCGATAATATGAAAGTCGCTCTTTTTTTATCATCTTTTGTGAAATTATGACTGTGACGAATTTGACGGTGTTTTATGAATGTTTTAATTTTCTCACTGATACTCTGTTGATTATATTTTTCTCTACAAGATGATACAGCCGTAGCATTGAATTGAAATTGATAATGACGTTCATTTGTTCTTTGAACCAGTGAGACTCGATGAGAGTATCTGCATATGTAGCACTTTGCGCCGACAGTAATTCATCAGTATTTGAATGATTTTATAAGGAACAGAGTCAGTCTATAATATAGCCCATAAATGCGGTGAATTAGCATGTGTGAGTCTATAAGCAGTGATTTGAAATTTATGCCAAGATCGGCCAAGCTAATGGAGATAATCTCTGTGAACGTTCTGACAAAAACACCGTATTAGTGCAGCTAGTTATATGGAGACACTGATGAATCTTGAGTTCCGAATTGCAAGCGTTGGACCACAGAAAAAAGAACGTGTTGTTCAGCGTAACACAAGCACATGAAAAGAGAACGCAACGAAACACTGACATGAAACTGTCTTCCTACATACACATATAATTATAATCCTCTTCTATCAAACTTATATCGTTTTTGTCCAATTCAGAATTCAATTTTGAAGGATGTACTCCTGGAAACAGGTTTCGCTTAGTACAGCGCTGTTCTAAAAGTGACATGGGCAAGTAACAGCCCGCTTAGCGATTATTCATTGCGTCAGTTTTTGGCAATAAAATCTTGCTACTTACACATTCCATTACAGATTAATTTATTCCCTGACATTATAGTAAGTGCTGGAACTGTTATCCACCCTGTCTAATGCACATTTCACATGTTTTGAAAGATTTCTAGACATACGCTGGATTTCACCTCTATCAATAGAATTGAACCTTGGGCACATGGTACGTTTAATTAAATTTATGAACGATTGTTGTCTTGAAAGGCTTTAGTTTTAACTATGTCTGTTTTCAAGCTGATGTCTTGATAGGCACCTGCCTGGTGGACGAACTTTCTTAACGATTTCGTGGGAGACTCTTCTAGCATAGAGCCTATTTCAATGAGTTTTTCTTCAGTTACAACGCGATTTATATGCCTTAATTTTTATTTAATTATGAGTCGGTTTCTTCCACCTTTTTCATTAGATTCTGGATTGCTGAATCAGATGGTTTTTGAACGCCAGAATATTTCCGTATACATAATATAGCATGACATTTTCATACGATTTCTTCGCAATATAACTATCATAAATGAATATTCGCTGTTATAATGTGTAAAGTATTGCCAAAATTAAACTAAACTGCACTCAGTGGAAGTCAGCGGTATTGTAATGTTCTAACCTTAACATTCCTTCATACTTTGTTACCTGTCCATAAAACTTTCCCATGCTCGATCAGGCGAAGTATACATAGTATTTCTTCGGCAATCGCTTTCGATTAGTTAAGGGCCAGCGGAATTTACCTGACCGAAAACCCATTTCTTTGCGGAAGCTCTGTAGGACTTAGTGCCTCTTCTATTAAAGCTTTATCACGAAGGACTTACTAAGACCGTTAACGACTTTGAGAGGACAGAGGCGCAAAACTTATTCAGCTTCGCAGTAAATACCGTCGTTGTTCCTGCAATAATTCCTATGTGACATATTTATCGATTTTCAGATTTTTGCTTTATTAAATAATTTAAATAGTGATACAGCAAATAATAAAATCTCCTATATGTAATTATATTTCTTTGTTTCGAAAATGTAAGAATTCACAGTCTCCTATGTACACTTAGCGGCAAAAAGAATGGGCCGACTCTTAGTCGGTAGAAATGCTAAGTTCTATCGCGCGGTTCACTCGTGTAAACGTAACCCAGTGCAAGGCATTGCTGTGGAGTCTCTTCATTGAAAGTCATCCGTCTATAATGTGATAAACCTTACGAGCACTGTGTGGCCCAGTGGTAAGAAGTCTGACATCTATGCCAGAGGTTGTGAGTTCGCTCCTGGTACGGTAAAATTATTTTTTTTTTAATTTTAACTTTTACTTAATTTATTAGTTTAAATGTGAAATGGCATTTGTTAACAAACTTCGTTATGCCTGCCTTGTAAAAATATTATTGCCCATCATCTGTGGGCTATTAATGGGTGAGACCTGACCTATATAAACAAAAATATTTGTTTCACATCCTAAAAAAAACGGACGCATATCAAACACAAATAAATAATTAAATTAACAAAAACAAACAATTTGTTAATATATTAACAAAACAAGGCTGTGGTGGGGACTAGTATCTCGTCCACAAACCACCTGCGTCAACACCTGCCCTCATTATGCGCGGCATGGAGTCCACAAGATTATGAAACAGGAAATTTTTGGCCATCTTCTCCCTTGCATCTAGAACTCTGTTCCACAATTCCTCAGGTGTCCGAACGGGTGGTTGTTCTGCCCAATTAGAGCGTAGGATCCTTTTGACTACAGCCCACAAATTTTGAAACGGATTCATATCTGGTGAATTTGGAGGCCAGTCGACTGGGTCGACATCACGACTCCTCGCAAACCATCTTTGAATCCGGTTGGCGGTGTGTATCGGATGATTATCCTGCTGGAAGAAAAGTGTTCCTTCTGGATATCGTTTTCGGACGGAAGGGATCATTACATTTGCCAAAATGTGTTCGTAGACTTCTGCCGTAAACAGACCGTGGATGCGTTCCAGAAGTCCTGCCCCATCATATGACATCCACCCCCCAACACGCGACCCTCACGCGAAGCGTATCGGTGGTGATTCATACAATAAACTAAGGCAGTACTATCATTGCTATTGAAGACAATTACCTCGTCGGAGAAAATGACATTTCTCCATTCAAAGTCCTGTCGGAAAGTAGCATAGACAGAATGTTACTGGAGACAATTACTTGGTCGGAGAAAATGACATTTCTCCAATCGAAGTCCTGTCGGAACCAGGACAATGAGTTATTGCTTCTGTGCTATCTTCAAGCGTAATGACGAGACAGAACGTTATTATTAACAGAAAGCAGTATTGCTTGAAAGAGAGAGGGAGGTTTATTATTTATTAGAGTTTGGGCATATTCTAAGATATATCGCCACATAATTATAGCGTTGCGAGACACCATATGATGGCAAATTTGTAATAAAAAAAAGAAGATTGAGGGAGATTCGAACCTTGAGGTACTAGTACTAACGTGTTCAATATACCAATACCGTATCACTTACGCTACTGCAACTGTTTATATCAGCTCGGCATAATACATGGTTTTCCTGTTCGTATTCGCTCCGGTCGATTTTGTATTCATCAATTTTATTATTATTTCACTCGTCAAGGGCCCTGATGTATCTAGAATCAACCCGCCATTCGATTTTATTACATATTTTAGCCTCTTAAACAAAATACAGCAAATTTAAATGGTTTAATTATGTGAGTAACTTAATATCAAAGACGGACATCTGACCTCAATCGAAATTTAGATAGCTGTGGTTTTTTATACAATTTTTCATGCTCTTTACAGTTGTAGTGATACCATATGCAAACTCCAACACTACATTTATAAAATAAATTGTGTTAAATATTACAAAGAACACTGTGAATTAAAAAATTGCCTCTAGATCAAAACTATGGAGACGACAGATGTCCGTCTTTGATATTAAACTACTCATGTGTTACCTAGTGAACTATGGCTTTGACGAGACGAGCATGCGCAATGTATGTCTCTGGAACTTAGAAATTGTCGGCCGGCCCATTCTTTTTGCCGCTAAGTGTACGGGTGCCATAGGATGAATAAATGTGTTTTTTCTTCCTACTGAAAAAATGTATATTTTGCACATAGGAGTTATTGCAGGAACAACGACGATATACACATTGTGGAATAGTTGTGAGGTGTGACACCGTTTAGTCGTTACAGCTCCGAACCGTGATAGCTCCGGAAAAATCGCCGTGAAAGATAATGACAATTTTGTTGTAATGTGATTTTTATGTTCGGCTGATTCTTGATGATTGCGATTGTCACGTAAAGTCGTATAATCACAGTCGCCATCATCGCTATGAGTCACATATTGGGCGGAGATGACGATTTCTCTCGCTGTGACAGATAATGGCGATTTTGTCACAGTGTGATTTTTATGTTCGGCTGATTCTTGATGATAACGATTGTGACGTATGGTCGTATAATCACAGTCGCCATCATCGCTAAGAGTCACAGATGGCGATTTTTCTCGCTGTTACAGATAATGGCGATTTTGTCACAGTGTAGTTGTGTTAGGCCTAGTCATGGCGATTGGAATGTTGCTGAATTATTCCGAATGTCACCTAACTACGTGTATGATGACACTTGATTTCCCATTACGAGGCACAGATGTTTATCGCTCTTCTGCTAAATGGCATACCGATGCCATATCAATATTACTGATTAGCGCGGTAAGCGGTGTACGGTTGAGTATCAAACAGTTGGGTGGAACGATAACAGATCCCAGTTATCTTGTCATTCAAGTTAGTATGATTCTTTTGACAAATAATTATCTCAAGCAGTCACATTTGGTTACATATAATCACAGTCAACATCATCGCCATAGTCGCTATGAGTCACATACTGGGCGGAGATGGCGATTTCTCGAAGCTGGGAATACTGACTTCAGAATAACCATTCTTTTTTTTTTCTTTTTGTCCTTTAAATCCTGTAGAAGCGACAAACCTGTCACAGGGACAAAATCACAGATCTTCAAATCACACTTCACTAATAATGTGGAAGTGGCCGTGGGAGAATGAAAGTGTAACAGTAAATAAATTGAGTCCTGAAATATTATATTTGTAAATTTAAAATGTCTTTACCTTCAGTGTATTCAAGAAAACGAGAGCTATTAGTATGCAGAAGAAAAACAGGAAGACGAAGGAGAGTAAGGAAATGGAGAGAAAAAATGTTAATAACAACAAAAAAAGGAAGTAGAAATAAGAAAAACGGAAAGCCAGAATATAATAAACTATTTACACACAGAAGTAGAATGCCACCGATTTTATTAACAGGTTTTTCAGTTCTAACAGATTTCTTATTGAATGGGTTGAGTTCTTATTTCCAACAGAGCCTGAGAAATTTGATGTTACCTCAGCGGAACCTGGTTAGATTTTCTTTGTTATTTCAGAATCCTAGTAACCTTTTTTCACCATTGCTTCATTAATATATGTTATCAGTGTCTATACAAAACCTCTGTAGATCATAAAGAGTAGATTAAAACACTTAATTTTTTCTTTGACGTAGTGAATTGATCAAAAGTTGGGTTAAGAGATTGTACATAATATAATATGCAGATAGTGTTTCAAAGGCTAGATTAGAATCTATGCAGGCGTTGATTAAAAATTTAACTTTGGCATGTTTGACAGGCCGATTAACTTTATAAATTGCTGTGCTTAGGACAAGATAATCAATTATTTCTACAGTGCGAAGTAGAACGGGAAAGGGCAAGGATTGAGGCGGATCCAGGGAGAGGCTGAGAGGAGCTTTAGCCCTCTTTCTTTGAGCTGATATGATAACAGTTGTATTTAAGTTTACGGAGTTATTTAATTTGATGAAATTAAACTCAACAGTTTTATTTCTGCCTTACATATGTATGTCACCAAAGTGTTTGCTGGGTTTGAACATACACTCATTGAATATTAACTAGTGAGCTCGTCCTAGCAGCAACGAGTGGCGACAATATTTGAAAAAAATATATATAGCCCCCCCCTTTTAGGGACTCCTGGATCCGCCACTGGGCGCAAACGGCTGTTTGTTCTACAGTTCCTTTACACTTGGTTACCTCAGATTCCTGATGATCATAGAAAAGGTATGATATTTATTAAATTTCTAAGTAGTCTATAAACACAAGAAAAAAACAAATACTACATCACACTAACATATGAAAACAAAAACACATAGAAAAATGCATCATCTTTCAAGAAACTAAAGCACAACATTGCATACAGAACACACTACAAAAACATCTTAGCAAACAGACAAGACACACAAACAAATACAACTTAACTGGTGTATACAAACTATCATGCAATAGTTGCAACGACTTTTACATTGAACAGACTTGAAGATCATTTCAAACACTTTACAAGGAACATAATTATCACAGTCATAACCAAACCACACAACAATTCAACCCATGCAGAATATATAGCAAACTCCAATCACAACTACAGCAACATAGATATCGACTTGAAAATACTACACATTCAGCCAAAAAAAAAAAAAAACTAGAAACTTGACACTCTAGAACAATATGACATTTACAAACATACAAAAACACACCCACAACACATCCTGAACATTCAACTGAATTTCAAACGCACTCTTTTCGACACAATCATGAACACACCCTACAACAACAGGAAACCGGAAGATAGCGCTAGACTTCACTAGGCTTCGGGCAATGAGGGACACCGCCTCGAAAAAAGAAACAGGCAGATATATTTATAATGTTAACACAGTAAAGAAGTTATTGTTAATCAGTGATTATACAAGTGTTAAAAGAATGAATATAAAATTAACCAATTTCATGATTCATGAATAAGAAAACATGTCAGGAAAATTTTCTTCATTGCTTTATTTATTTACTTTTTTAATAATTGCTGATACATTTGCCGGTATGTTTCTTTCTATATTGTTCATCCTCCTACTAATAATCATTACTTTGTTATTCAAATGGATTGTGCTTTGATAACGCTTCGATACTCTTATGTTACCGGTAAAGTATTAAAATCAGACATTAAATAGAATGCCTAAAAATGTATAGAATACCTGGCAGTTTCTGGCAGAATATGATATTATGGTGTTTTAAAATTCTGTTTTATACTTTTCTTAGTTATTGACCTTGAAGATACCAACAAAGTTTGAAATGAGGTAGGCCCACTTCATATAGGTATAATAATTTATTAATACAATTATACTAGTCTAATGAATCTACAATGAATGAAGCGCACACATCTCGCGATTGTTGTTGCAAATCAATTTGTTGTATATGACTGTATTATATTAGTTGAAGGGTTCAGAGCCATAGTGGGCCAAGCACCATTTATTAAAAACGGAGATAGCAAGGGTTAAAGTTAAGTGAATACCATAGTTTAATGAAGATTGACATATCATTTAGGCTTAATGTGCATATTTTATATTACTTGCTATATGTTTAATTAAATTATGGGAATCACTTAATTGTAACCCCAATTTTCTCCGTTTTTAATACATGGCGCTTGGCCCACCATGGCTCTGAAACCTTCAATTATTGTTGTCCTTTCATTGACAAGCAGATATAAATTGGATAAAGGCGGGTTTCACAGCGTTTTTCCGATTCACGAAAGGTACGCAAAGCGGAAGAGTCTATCCTAAAACATAAAATTCTATGCGGTCTCTTAAATTGTAGCTCATGAAAATTATAAGTCTCATTTTCATTATTTTATTTTCGTAACAATTAGAACTACGGCCGTTAAAACAATTCGTTTAAATATCTTTAAATTCTAAAATACCTCTAATTGAAGTTCTGGCCGATTTGTACATCTATTATCAGGCAGTACATCTCACTTGACGCTATGTGTTAGAGAAAGAACAATTGTTTTTTGAAGTCTGATTAGTGTAATATATTGCTAGTCAGGGATGTATGCAACGCAAGGGGAAAGGAACTGGCCACCCTGTCCCATTATCTACTGGCTTAGTTACCTTATGAGCGATGCCTTATTTGTGTTACCTATGAGATTCAGACCTGTCTTCGAACAGCTAACAACAACAAACTCTAATACATTTCCCTGAAGAAGTTGTCAATTTACAGGTACATTTCTGTAGACGGTCCGATGCTATATCATAATAAGGTTCACTCTAGATTACTTCATTCGATAAATTTTTATTACGTAGATGATAGTGATAGTCCTCAGACTTCTGCAGCTCCATGGATTCATAAATATTAGTGTATATACTACTAAAGGAATTATTACTACTAAAGTCATTTACATATTCATATTTATTATTTTTGTTATTTGTTGACAAATTGATATCAATACGCTTCTGGCGCAAGATTTAACTGGATTAGTAGTGTAATAGGAATACAAAATCCCAAGACTTTCTGATTAATGTAGAGACAACCCTTGCAAGTAATCTAAATATAAGTATCTCCGTTAAGAATAGCTAGGTTACAAAGTAAATTCCACATATGGCATTCGTATTTGAGACAACTTCATCCCAGAGGATACGGGTAATGATCGGGACTGCAGAGGATTTTCGTATGGCGTCAATCCGTGAAACAACGCTCAGTCTGATTGGTGGGAATCCCGGCGGACAGGTTCTGTTGTGGCGCGTTGTAATTTACTGTTCTTTGTTGCGCTGGACACGCGCCGGAAGTTACAAAACAGGGCGCGCACCAACACAGTGGCAGTTGCAAGCTCAGTTCGACTCCCTCATTTCTCTCCGTGATGTAAGAAGGCAAGATATTTCCCGAAAAACAGGATATTTTGTATCTTGTCGAAAAAATTGATACTGTGTGCAACATTTAAAGATACTAACTAAATTAATTAAATTATTCTTACTTTTTAGCTATATAAAGTAGGCCTAATTTATTGAAAAATTAAGCTTAAAGTATGACAGCGAGGCATTGAAGATGAAGGCGATTGGAACCAACACATGCATTTCGAGCCGAGAGTGGCCCTGATGGTTAAAATAAAAAATGAAAATATGTGAGACACATAAGAAAAAGAAAGCATAGCAGAACTAATTAAAATATGACAAGAAAAATAAAAAGAAACAATTTCTATAGAATTGATTATCATTAACTATCTTGGTTCAGGCCTCTTGGTCTGTTTCTTCCGCTTCAAATTGATAGCTGGTCCCTTCATCGCTTCTTAGGCTGTCCAAGATCTCTCTTCGCAAGAGGTCTACAAATAAATAGCTTTTGAGGTAGTCTGTGGTTAGACATCCGTAATAAAGTGTATGTTCGTACCAGTTCCGGAAAATCTTTATGGTTTCAGTGATAAATGTAGTGTTGAATTCTTTTCGGATGTCTTCATTACGTTTTGTGGTCACCAAGGGTATATGAATACCTGCCTATAGTATATTAATTTCATTTCAGCAGCTTATATTCCTTAAATTAACTGGATTTTAATGTCCATGTTTCGGAACCATGTCGTAAAGTTGGAATTGCCATCGTTTCGCAAATTGCCAGAATTGTCTCTGGTAGAACCTTTTAAAGCAAGGATCCAGAACTGGAGAAGAGAGAGGTGGGCGCTTGGGAAAGAGTTTGTTCCCCGTCCACAATCCCCCGGCCTTGAATTACGTATCTGTGACGTCCGCAAGCACACTGTCTCCTCTCCTCCTACCATGTCCAATGACGTGTAGGATGAAAGGAAGGATGAGTCACGTGTTACGGCTTGTGACGTGTGCCACAATTGTAGCATAGTTTTACATCTCTGTTTAAGTAATGCTCTCGTCCCTGTTCCTAGAAGTTGTTGAAATGTTGATAATTTGATATCTATATACTCGAGATGTATGCAAGAGAGATTGCAACCGGAATAATTGAAAACATGCCTTTTGTAGGTTGTCTTCGGAATTTGCTAGTATAATTTGATCATTTGCACGTCTTGTTGTATTAAAAAGGGAGTTATCAATCATAAAATGTGCAGGTAGTTCAGTTTGTCAGTTCTTAAAATACTACGTACAAATATACTTGATGGCAAGTATTCAGAATTCCCGTAAATGAATTCACCGCGATATGCACTTCGTTAGAATCCACTGCTGTGGAGTAACTGTTAGCACGTCTGACTATGAAATGAGCGGGCCCGGGTTCAAATCCCGGTTGGGACAAGTTACCTGGTTGAGTTCTTTCCGAGGTTTTCTATCAACCTATTGATACAGAATTGCTGGATAACTTTCGGGATTGGACCTCGGGTTCATTTTGCCATTACAATTACACTAACTCCATCATCATCTCCGTTTCTTTCCTAGGTTTCGGGCTTTCTGCGATGTAGAGTCGGCTGCGGGCCGCCACCGAACTTGGATCCCTTGGATGTGGTCATGTGTTGCTGGTGGTAGTGCTATGTACCGTGGGCTCTCCACTGGGCTCGTTGTAGCTCGTGGGACCAGGGATGAGGGACTGAGGTGAGGCCTATGGGGAAAAATAAAGACGTAGGCTGTAGGGGAGTTCGGAGAAAGCACGTAGGGGATCTGTAGCGCGGGAAGCCTTAGGGCATGCACACCATTCCTCTCGGGTAGTACAATGGGCCCACCAGAGCCGCCTGCGTGCGAGGACAGTTTCAGTCCGTGCCCTCTACTGAAAGGGGACTAATAGAAAGTAGAACTTCGGAAAAAAGATGAACTATAAAATAAATCCTGCATCCAACTTTAATAAATATTTTATTGCTTATTATTACATATATATAATTTATTATTTAACAATAAATTTAGATTTACGAGAAAACTCATTCATTGTGAAGAATGTCAAATTAGAAAGTTTGGTATCCAGCACTTAATTCTTGAGGGAAATTTTTTCTTAAGGAAAGAAACTGCGTAATCACTCTCCATTAGCATTTGAGGGTATTAATAAAAATTCTCAAAGCGTTGTAAAGATTTGGGATAAGAACTGTTAATGATTTTCACGAATTAATTTTAAATAGCCACCAGCAGAACTTACTTCATAGTGTGCTTCTGTCAAGTGTAAGTCCCTTAAATATGCTTGAAGTGGACACATTTTTCAATTAGTTCAATGTGCTATACAGTCTGGACATTTATCAGAAACTTTTAATCATTCTTCCTGAATTCTTTCACAGGAAGAATTTTAAACTTATCAAGGAAGTCAACGAGAGCTTCAAGTTCATGGTTTACGACTGCTCATCTTTTCAATTCTACTACTAATGTTTATCACCAGGTTTGAACCTATGAACCTTCAATCCAGGAGCAAGCATGGTAACCATTGGGCCACTGATCAGGCAAAAATGTTAGTAGTAAAGAAGAAAGGAGCCACCGGCGTGGCTCAGTCGGTTAAGGCGCTTGCCTGCCGGTCTGAAGTTCCGCTCGGGCGCGGGTTCGATCCCCGCTTGGGCTGATTACCTGGTTGGGTTTTTTCCGAGGTTTTCCCCAACCGTAAGGTGAATGCCAGGTAATCTATGGCGAATCCTCGGCCTCATCTCGCCAAATACCATCTCGCTATCACCAATCTCATCGACGCTAAATAACTTAGTAGTTGATACAGCGTCGTTAATTAACCAACTAAAAAAAAAGAAGAAAGGACACTGAAGTGTAAATCTCTTTAACAATCTAATTTGAAAAAAAAAAAAAGAAAAGAAAAGAAAACGGAAGAAAGCCTAACAAGGAAGTTACATGAATAACCTACTGTTGAGATACAAAAATTCCCAAGCTGCACACTTCCACTTGCATTGCAGGGCGATGCGACGTGACTGTCCGTTCTCCCCAAATAAAGCCGTGGATACGCACTTTCAACAGCGCACTGGTTTGCATTTCAGCGTGAGAGTGAGCTACAGCACACTTGAAATGAATTAAATGCATAAACTTTTCTTGCAATGCCCGTAACAACCGCACATTATTTTTTTATTAAAACGTAAATACTTTTACTTGAGTGTACGTATATGAATCATAAAAGAGTTGAGAAACGCACAACTTTTATTGCTCTCTGGATATAAGTTTCACAAAATTATAGAATTGCTTTTGTGGGTTATATCACTGTCTGAGTGAACAAGTCGTTTCTCTCACGGAAACACATCTTCATCAGGTTCTGTATCCTCTCACTTTCTGTGTGTTCTTAGTGCCCTTTCTCCTGCCAAATGACGTCACTAGTAACACAGACCTCTGTATCTTCCATTGTATCAGTGCTCAAACACATGGCATGTGTCAAAAGCTTGTCGTAAGGAGTAAAGTGACCCAACTGCAGTTCAGTTAGCTGACGGCCCCCTACCGAAGTGAACGAGATTCGATCACTGCTGTATGCTATGAGATTTGTGGTTTCCAAGGAGAATATGATGCGTGTCTGCAATAACTTACATCCTTCAGTTAACCTAGTCATGCTCTTTACACTATACCTTAATCACTGACACCTTTGTAACATGTCATCAGTCCATCGCTGTGGAGTAATGATTAGCACGTCTAACCGTGAAATGAGTGGGTCCGAGTTCATATCCTGATTGGGGTAAGTTACCTGTTTGAGGTATTCCGAGGTTTTCCCAAGATTTTCCCTCAAGCAATAGAAGTAGAATCCCCTCTTTCATCATCTCAGTTTCTTTCCTAGATTTCGGGCTTGTTACAATGTTGCGGGTCACCGCCTAACTTGGACCCCCGTGGATATGTGGTCATTCGTTGTTGGTGGTAGTGCTATGCACCGTGAGCTCTCTAGAGGGCTCATGGTAACTCGTGGGACCGAAGATGAGGAATCTCGGTGAGGCCTACGTGGAAAGGTAAAGGAATCATGTAGGCTGTGGGGGAGTTCGATGGCGGTGCGCAGGGGGATCTCTAGCGCGGAGGCTCAAGGGCATGCACTTCATTCCATTCTGGGTAGTGCAATGGTCCCATCCGAGCGCCCTGCATAGGAGGACAGTCTCCTGAAAGGGACTAATAGATAGAACATGTCACTAAAATTCAGGACCTGATGTTGGTAAATTTAAGTAATCTAGACTGTCTCCGAACTTAAAATTATAACTTAAAATTATACTTTAAAATAAAAATGCATAAACCAATTACTCAATTAAACCTCTGTGCACATGCAACTGCTTATGATGATGATTTTTAGTTAGTTATTTAACGACGCTGTATCAGTTAGGTTATTTAGCGTCGATGGGATTGGTGATAGCGAGATGGTGCCGAGAATTCGCCATAGATTATCTAGCATACACCTAACGGTTGGGAAAACCTCGAAACAATCCAATCGAACCCACATCCGAGCGCAACTCCGGATCGGCAAGCATGTGCCTCAGCCGACTAAGCTATGTCAGTGTTTATGATGATAAAATAATATGAAGATATTAATTGTTGTACTGTAGTTTTGACAATCGATAAATAAATAAATAAACAAATAAATAAATAAATAAAAATATATATGTATATATAAATAATAAACAGTTAAATAAATAAATAAACTAATATTCTATAATAATATGATAATAAGTATTTTAGACCATTAAAAAATTACCTTAACTCTTGAGCGATGGGGGAAAATGTTTACCACCTTATTCTGTATGATGCGTAGCTACAGCTTTGCCCTACCTGCTACTCACTTTCAGTAAAATTTCTGCTTGCAAAATTAGTCGAGTGAACGATTCAATCTTGATATTTAGTGGGATGTGGGATATTTAGTTTCTCCATTTATATTTTATAAATTATGAAGATTTCTTTTAACTTAATGAAAAAAGTCGATATCCTGTAATTCTTCTATATTTCCTCACTTAGAGCGGCAGTTTTGAAAATAATGACTATGAAATTTTCTTTGTGTTGTAAGCGTAAGGGTAGTTTTACAACATATGCTTAAGGACATTATTCGTTTTCCACTTGAAAATATTTCGTTTACTACGTGTATAGAATACTTCAGGCAAAGTCGGTAGAACAAAGTCGGTATGATAAAATAAGAGTTACGAAGTTCATAATCTTGATGATAATCATCGACAGCATGACCTCTGCCAGGCTGACCTTTTCCGATTACAATAAAATTCTTCTTAAGTCTAAAATTAATCCCTTAGACTGTCGTTTCAATGGTCTTCATTGAGGTCATTTCCTTTTCGGTTTGTAAACATATATTCTTTTTGGAATTCTATTTTCTTGCATTCGTTTTAAATGTTCCAGCTATTTATTTCGGTATTCCCTAATCTTATCAACAGACTTAGGATCCGGGACACTTTAGCAACCTATGTACGTACAACTTGGTTATAGAGTTCCTTGAACATACTAGACAGACATACTGTGAATATAAACAATGACGTCAATGTGCTGCTCTATATTCTACTGTTAACAGTACAATCTAGTGACGGTGGAAAATGAAGTAGGATACACACCTCACAAGTTTTCATGTCACTCGGCGACATTGAAGGCGTTAGAGTTACAACGAACAACCATTTACATATTTGCAACTAATTCGAAAAAATTATTCACTATGAATTGAAAATGCACTGTGATGGCTTGAGTTCGCTTCGTAGGGAGAGACGATAGACTACTATACCTCTGATCATGAACCGGATTGTATCACTAACGCACAGGTAAACAAAACTCATCGCGCCACCTCACTACATCTGTACTCCGTTGCACTGTAACTTCACTTCATTCTAAGTTGTCTCGGATCGTAAGCCTGCTTGTCACTTATTCCAGTTACATTTAATTCTTTCCTAATTCTGTGTCTTTTCATTTGTGGTCAGTGTATATCTGTTATCAGCAATCCTAGGAAGTTCGTACCAAAACATTTTTCTCAGGTTGAGTGCAGTCACGTATATAAATCACGCCAACTCTATTGCACTAGAAGCCTTCTATGTATACTATACTCAAACATAAGCAACTCACAGTATATCCGCAAGCGTGGATGATGACTTTAATCACTATATTACAATAACATGCACAGTAGAGAAACAGTTTCATGAAGTGCTAACGTTAGCAGTGGAGTTATGTAGTTTATGAGCGGTTTTTAACATGGAAAAAATTTAATTCTCCAATCACATGACGAATGCAATACTTTAAAAAATTGCTGGTAATCATATTTCAGCAAATGGAGAAACATTTTACTGAAAAATGTAATGTGCAAATTTAATATACAAAATGAAATTGCTTGAAGGATACGTTGCTACGAAAAAAAACATTCGGAACACTTTTTAATGGGAAATATAAAAAATATATTGGAAAAGTCTACTTCGAAAGCTGATTGAAGTAGACATGATTCTTTATAGATCTGTATGTACTATTGGCATAGTGGTCTACTCACTATGCTATTGGTATGTTGCAATATTTCTTCAAGCATTTTCCTACAACAATCACTCTGCTGTAGTCCAGAAATACGAAAATTACTGAAGCCGTGAGATATGTGAAAGAATAATTCTTCAAATATATATGCCAATCCGCAAAATTTCCAATAGACATTGAAGCAAAATTGAAAAGTGTTCTTGAAAAGAATTATATATTTTTTGTGATTAAACGTCACATACGAGATGCACTATTAGATTCACAAAACTGTTCTTCATTTGATGATGTAGTAATTAATATTGTATCGTATTTCAGATTTGCTGCAGTCACGTCTTGTGACGTAGAAGGAACATTTTCAGCGTACAGATATTGTTTTCCTGAACATAGAACTTTTTATTTTAATAAAGCCAAAATATGCTTTATTATTTATTGTAGCAAGGTTAGAGACACATAATTGATCTTCCCGGAAGAAGGATGTAACATCAAATGAATGAAATATGTGACAGACGAAAAAAAGTGATTTTGAAGCATTCATTTATAACAATAAATTATTACATCGAATACTTTAATAAACTTGTATCCTTAATTAGTCAAATGGTTCTTCTAGTAAATAAGGCGTAACGAAATATGTCCCTCAAGTTATTTGCCTTTCTCCTGCAACGTGTATTATAGATATTTGTTGGTTACATACTTATTCTGGGGAGGTCTTGAATTATATAATTATTGTGTTTGCAGTTTTTATGTATGGATAAATTATTTTACGTTGAAATTACAAAAGTTTTACATGCTTTAGCTTGTCGTGGATGCACTTAACCCATGTTCTTAGAAATGTCACTTGTATCCCTTTGCTTCTGTATCCCCTCAATTATGACTGTAGTTTCCAAGTAACATTAATGTATTTTTAAGCATTTTTATTACATATAGATCCGTAGACTACCACATTTACCTCACAGTACATTTCTTTATGTGACGATGTTGTATCTGTGTCCTGAGGCAGTTCATCTATTCCAGTCAAACTTCCTTTTCCTTCATAAGGTCTCAGCCGCTATAAGTCAGCTTTCCAAACATCACCACACATTTATCTTTATATGAGCGATATTATAAGCTGCTTGATCCGTTGGCATTAATGCATGCAGTCACAGAATTTTGATTAAATGAGATAATAAATTACAGTGACATTAGCTACGGTATTATTGTTAATTTATCTGTACACATTATTGTATATGGTTTCCTATGCTCTTGGAGACCATAAGCGATTTACGTGAAATTACATGTACATGACTATGCACTGACAATCCTTACTTAAAGTTTGAAAGTGCTGACTCAGTCCAATGTAGTTTTAATAGTGAAACGTTCAATATTTCCATCATAGATACCACACTGCAAGTTCATCAGATGGTACAAGTAGGCCTACACAACAGTCTAACAGTCCTGCCACCCATTCATTCGTTCCATAATAAACTTACGTACATACATACATACATACATACATACATACATACATACATACATACATACATACATTCATACATACATACATACATACATACATACATACATTCATACATACATACATACATACATACATACATACATACATACATACATACATACATACATACATACATACATACATACATACATAACCCTTATACATTTTATTAAAACAATTGATTCATAAACACTCAAGATTAAAATTGTATGAAACTCTCACAATTCTGATTCTCTTAAATCGCAGCGAATATTAGGCCTAGATATGATATTATGTCCATTTTAGACAACTGGATACACACTTTTCGATAACAAAAAATGGATATACGTGTATTTCAGAAGAATTCAAAATGGAACCATTACATGATAAAATATTTTAATACAAATCAAAATAACTACATCACATAATATCCTCAATGGGAGAGCACATGACACACAAAATTATTTCATTATCACCCAAAAAGAAAACGACGAGCCGGTCGCACGTTAAAAAGGTTCGTAGAGACCTCGATACAAGTTGAGATCGAAACAGGTCATCGTTTGATACAATTTATGAACGGATTATAATGTTGATTATTATTTACCTGTTCTTCTCTATAGTGAAGAAAACTATATACTGAGTAAGAAAAACTGCAGTTCATTAATCACATTTCAAAATAAAATACTGTGAAAATGTTTGGGGCTAATCAATGAAAGCAAGACATGAAAAATCCGAAGCAACAAAGATATCAGACGAATTTATAGCAGGGCTAACATTGATTTAATTGCAACAATCCGAAGCAGGCGATGGAAACTGTTCGGACATATTTTACTTCACGAAGAACTACAAGAGTATACTACTGCAAGCATTGCTTGGACTTCCAGGCTTCAAAAGACCTTTGGGTAGACCAAGACTTATTTAAAGAGACCAGAAGAAATTAAGATAATGGCACTAGATACACAATCATGGGAAACACATGTGGGCAGGCCAAAAAACTTCTAAGCTTTACATGGCCATGGTTGTGACTACGTATATTCTGGAAATTTATTTAGAGCTCCCAAAAGGAGAAATAAAATCCAAAAGGAATAAACAAAAATAAGAAGAAAATGATGACTAAAATAGGAATCGTGATTGTTGTGATGATGGTGATGTAGATAAAAAAGAACAGAAATAAAAATATATAAATTATGATGATGAAGAAAAAGAAAGATTATTAAGAAATGAAAAGAGAAGAAACAATAGGACAGGACAGAAAGGAGATGAATAAGAAGACTGAGAATGATGGTTATGATGATAATTATAATGAAATATGTGCAAATATGCCCACAGACCACTCGCTACTTTACGCCCATCATGCACATTAATGAAATTTCCGTGAGAGCGAAAGCGGGAACGAAGGTTTCCGCTGGAGAACTTTCGAGCCCTTTATGCATCGTCAGGAAGTGGACAGCATGCAAATCAGGAAGCACTCTGAGGTTGTGCCTGTTTGTTTGTTTTACAGATAGGTTCGGTAAACAGATGAGTGGCGTGAAATCTTGTCATGCAAAGGCGGTCGTCATCTGAAACTAGTCTGCAATGAATTTCTTCTGCCATGGTATTTGCTGTGTGTTGCATTTTCTCTAGTGTCAAGAAAATTTAAACTTCAACATTTAAAAATAGAGTTGCATCTTAGTTGAACGTCTCTATTATTAGCTTTTCACACTGAAGACCCTAGTTAAAATCCAGATGCTCCAAATGGAATTTTTGGTAAATACGAGTAAATGTAGATTTGGGACTGGTATAATTGACTTATTTTCATTTCTCCTGCCATCATTTAAATTATCGGCAAGAATAAGCTCTTGTGGCCCCCGAAACTTTATGCTAATTGTTTAAACAGTGGGTGTTGTAAATTTACCAAGTTATCAAGTTAAAAACGACAATTTCATATGAGTAAAGTAGTTTCTAATTTTAAGTTTATTTTATCGGCTAACGGGCTGCTCATAATGTGTTTGTACCTCTGGTACTTACATTTGTAATTCATATAGTACAGTATTAAAAATAAAGATATTCCAGCGGGGACAATTTTATTGATTCCAGGCTACTAAATTCTGTAACGTAACATTTGACAACTTTGTTAAAATATCATAATGTCGAAGATAAAGAAGGAAGATAATGAAAGGGAAAAGAAAAAGAAGAGGAGACAAAAAGAGAAGGGAAAATAAAAAATAGAAGTCGCTATGTTCCGTCAAGAATTCGATTCTTGACTTTCCTGTATGGACGTTTTCTCTAGTTTCGCTGTATGCTATGGCGTGCATCAGGTCTGACTTGACCAGTCGGTACTGTTTATGCTTTCATGGCCTATGACCCGGCTTATGAAATTGTACAGGTAGAAATGTTACTTTCATTATAGTTAAGAAAGTCTTCTCTTCACTTACATAATAGGCGTCGTGAATTGACCCTTGAAGTATTCTGTTAGATTTGTAGATTTGAAGAGTTTCATAACAGTTTTTTTTTTCAAGTATTTCGCCTTCATTATCCGATTTATTATCATCCTAAAAATTATAAAAACGGTTGTGAATAATATATGCATTGAAAAATCTTTGTTTTAAATGTATAATGAATTTGTAATCGGACACTGCAGGACTTCGACCATATGTGCGAATATTCTTCAACAGAATTATAAATTTTATGTCTGTGAGTTTATTTAGGTGTGAAAGTCAAGTCGGGTAATAAAACAGAGATAAAAAGAGACAGGACATTTTTAAATTCCATTGATTTCGTGACGCTAGTGTCGAGGCGATCAGACGTAAGATAGAACGGTCTGTACTTAAAATTACATTTAAGCATTTTCAAAACGTATTTTTTTATTAATATGCATGTCTAAAACTATTATATAAGTATAAATCTATAATTACCATTATAACTTTTGAGAGACTAATTTTATTTCTTGGCAAATACAGGGTTGTTTCCGATCTCTGATAACGAATTTGAATGACATCATGTGCGTCACGAGTCACACGACGCTGAACTGTGGCGCGAGGTGACAGACTAGTAGTGAGTGATCTCATAGTCAAGAGTGCACGGCGACTCACAGCAGAAATTCCCAAGAAATCGAGCCTTTTTGGGAGGGGTACATTACGACCCTTTCCAATGCCAAGTACAGTTAAGTGAAAATAAAAGAAGCCTGCAATAAACGAAGTTTCGTTATTTCCAAGAAAGGCATCTTCTGTGTACTTAATAAGATTGGCAAAGCTCGAATGGAATTAACTTGTATTATCTCGTGGGGTGCAGCGACTTGTGACGGGGGTTGGATTTGCTTACTTTTTCCATTTTGGAATTAATCTCATTGAATAAAGAAAGACAATATAATCGATACAAGTGAGAAGGTAATGCAGTACAGAACAAAATTAAAAGATCGCGTTTATAAATTGCATAGTTTAAGAATACCCAAAGAGTGCTTGACATACAAGCCAATAAGAAAATTGATATATTGGGAGACCTCGCACAAAATGAACAAACCAATTTTACGTGCAACAGGTAACAGTGTTATGCACGAAATGAGAATAAGAAATAAAAGGGAAGAAGTACAAATAGAGAAAATTTTTATTAATGAAAGTTTATAGAAAGGACGGAGTCACCGTCAGATCCTGTCCTGTCAAGTACTCCAACTCATTTAAGTGACGAGTGCAAGCCAGAGCCTTCTTGTCTACTTGCCCTTAATTACAAAGCTCGTGATGGAGATGATATAGTGTAACGGCTTTTTGTTGTATTCCGCATCAGTAATGTGGAAGATGATGAATTATGATTAAAATTTTGGAATGGTAGTAAAGAAATAGCAGAATCTAAGGGAAAATAAGTAGAATCCAATATCGTCTTTGCTTTTCAAGATCAGTTCCTATTTATCCTGCTTCAAATTGAAACCAGGCTCTCACACGTGAAAAGCTGAATCTAATCTTTCGCTAAAAATGTTTCGTCAGATACAGTTGTTGCTATAATCGTTACCAAGTACAATTTTGACCTTTTCTGACTCCATGTTAAATTACTGTTTTCATCCCATATTGTCTCTTCGTTCTTGTTGGATGTAATTAATAATATCTTAGGTATTTTGTTCTACATATGTGGCGTGTGGATATCAGTTTTCTTCATGTTTCGTTATTCTTCTTAATATCGATGTTTCCTTTTAACTGTTCTCGTATTTATTAGTTTAATTTTCTGTCGGTTCTTGTACTGTACAGTCTACAGTCTGCCATGGGTCTTTTGGCCTTAATATCATTTCTGAAATTTTTTTTTCTTTTTTTTTGTTGGTTATTTAACGACGCTGTATCAACTGCTAGGTAATTTAGCGTCGATGGAATTTCTCATTTTCAAGTGGTTATTTACAACGCTTTATCAACAGCTGTGATTATCTAGCGTCTGAATGATATAAAGATGGTAATCCCAGCGAAATGAGTCCAGGATCCAGAGCCGAAATTTACCCAGCATTTGCTCTAAATGGATTGAGGGGAAAACCCCGGAAAAAACCTCAACCAACTAACTTATTCCGACCAGAATTTGAACTCAAGCCCGCTCGTGTTACAGTCAGGCAGACTAACCGTTACTCCACAGCGGTGGAATTGGTGATAGATGGTATTTGGCGAGATGAGTCCGAGGATTCGTCATAGATTACCTGCCATTTCCCTTAGGCTTGGGGAAAACCTCTGGAAAAACCCAACCAGGTAATCAGTCCAAGCAGGAATCGAACCCATGCCCTAGAACAACTTCGGATCAGCAGGCAAGCGTCTCTGCCGATCGAGCTACGCCGGTGGCCAATTTTTATTCTTCTTCTTTTTGTATTACTTTCTTGTTTTTGTTCAGAATTATGAGCCATAAGAAAGAAGTATTGAACAATACTTTATGAGATTGTTATACATTTTAGCCCTCTCATTCATGTTATTCTATCTTTTTGTTGTAAAAATTTCTGTTTATTTAAAGTTTCGGGTTTGATTGCCTCGTTGAACTCTTTAGAGATTTTCCCCTACCATAAGCTGAATGTCAAGCAATTCTATGGTCAATTCTCGGATTTATCTTGGCAAAATACCATCTTGCTACCACCAATTTCGTCGACTCTAGATACGTACGTAGTTGATGCAGTGTCGTTAAAATCAGTTTAAAAAAGATTACCATTTTCCACTGTAAACTGGTATGCCGGAAACTGCATTCTTTGACTTGCATAAAGGATTATTTCTGTCATTTTTAGGATTAAACAAGTAGCCATAGCAGATTACAAAATTTTGGATATAGGGAAAAAAAGCAATTCTATTAGACAGACTAAACTTAGCAGCTGCCAGTTGATTTCCAGTGATATACGTTGAATTTTGATGAAAATTATTATTATTTTTAGATAGGTTCGTTTTGTAAAAATAAATATTTTCTTTTACAGTTTTTAAAATTAAAATATAGAGTTATGAAATTAAATACTAAACATTATGTTTTATATACTATTTTGTAAATTATGCTTTATTATGATTTTAATAATTAGGGGAGAGTCGGGTAGTATCGGACAGCGGGTAATATCGGACAGTTAGTTTCTTTCATCTACTACACGATGATAGTACCTGATTGACATGGTTACGTTTCTGTGATGTCGCATAGAGAAACGTAACCATGTCATTCAGGTACTACCATATGGTGGTACATGAAAGAAACGCACTGTCCGATACTACCCGATGTCCGATACTACCCGACTCTCCCCTATACATTCAAAATCATAAGATCAAAGTTAAAATATAAATCGTATGCGTAAAGTTATTATTATTATTATTATATTATTATTATTATTATTATTATTATTATTATTATTATTATCATCATCATCATCATTATCCTGGAAGTGGAGGGCAAACCGTAGCACTGCAGTCTACATACGTCCCACTGAAGTAAAGCTAAGTCCCAGCAAGGCGCAGTCTCAGCCACACCAGCTAACTAAGGTCCGTTGTGTACCCAGGTTTCATGCAGGCAACCCTACATATCAGCCCACCCTTACTTCGCCAATTGATGAAAGCAAAAATGCTATGCATTATAAGATGATGGTTGGGAGAGCGGCCGGAATGACGTTGATTCCTATCATGTAGGAGAGGATGGACTCCGAGTAAAAACCCAACTGTGACCTTGTCTGCCATAAGTATTACTATGGATTTTTAATGAAAAATCCCAGGCCTGGCCGGAACACGAACCCAAATCGTCTGCGTGACAGGCTGGTGACGTAGATCATACAGCAGGGACTTTATAATATGCGAAGTTTAATTATATGTTTTATGGTTATTTTTTATTAATACATTTCCTTCTGACTAAACATCGGATGTTGTATTTAAATTCCTCATACAGGATCTTAACATATTCGGAACTTAACACATCCGACATTGTGAAAAATAAATATCGCATTAATATTTACTCAGGGGGATACTTTAAACACTCACGGTCACACACTTAAACAACAACAGCTACACCTAGAATAATATTTGTGACAAAAGTAGGAACGAAACTGCAAAATAACACTGAGTGCCATATTCACGCCACTGAAGAAATCTGGTTACCACGTGATTACTACGAACTAAGGTTCCTCTTCCATTGCAACTCATCGTTTCCGGTTGCTTGTTATGAGATGGTTTGAACAGTTACAACGGAGACCGTGTAAAGCCGCCGAACTCTCAATTTCTTTCTAATTCTGGATGGACTAAAATATAGTGTCAAAATGTGGTTCATGGTTTAAATTTCAGTTTTGACATATTGGAAAAAACGAAGTTAAAATTTAGCAATATTTTAAGAGCGTAACAGCAACTTAGAGTGAATAATAATCTTTGGAAGTTTTTTAGATTAATCAGAAGCGATAAAAATGTGGTGAGAATGGAGTAATGATTATTAGGTCTTGTAAGTTCATGCATTTGCATGTTTTCTTTCAGGGGGCTACAATTACATGCTGATGATTTACACAGGCCTGTAAAATTAAGGGTCATAAAAACTTTTCAAAAGATGTACCTGTACTACATTTATAGTTTCTTGGGGTGCTGATTCCAAAACTGAGTTCAAATTTTCTCCATCACGTACCATTTTCCCGCAACATGCATTAGCACATTTAGCAATGCGAATGTAGCGTTATTGAATTTAATATGGAAAAGTGATGAAGTGAAACATGTCCTATGGCAAATGTTTATGGTATATTTTACAAAACTATTAGATTGTCATAATAATTCATATTTAGTCAAATGCTTTATGCCTTTTTCTCTTCATGGAAGTGGCGTTTGTTGCTTTCCCTTTTGTGTGAGGTTCAAGAGATGTTGTTTGTAGCCAGTGTTTTTGTTTCAGTGACTATTTATTGTTCTGCTGTTCCATTCACAGAGGAAATAGCCTATGGATACTTAGTATATCCAGATTGCTGACCAAGAAGCATGACAAGTTTCTCGGATCTCCACAGATCATCCAGTTATGATCTTTATATTTTACTTTTGTAAGGACTAGTTCAATATTCTCATATGTTTCTTTAAGGTGTACCGAATGACCAACAGGTAACAAAGAATACTTTTTTGCCATGGCGATAAAGCACTGATCACTGCCTTAAAAGTTATTTTCAAGGAATCGGTAAAAATCTTCATTCACCCACTTTGTATCAAACCAGGAATATCATTGCAGTATACTGAGACACCCTCTTATGAAGAGCAGTAGGACGTAAATACTTTACTCCTGAACCAATGAAGAAAAGTTCCTGGTGTTAGCAAACTATTTCTTTTAATCTGGAGCGTAAGAGCTCAGCTTTTTCTTTGAATAATCCTAAATCTCCTATTAAATCATTGAGTTCAAACTGGTACAATCTTTAGGGCTTTCACTTCTACATCACACAGCCTTCTAGATTACGTTTCTGATGCTCATCAACAGGTTAGTACAAAATTTTGTAATAGAACCATAGAACACTGGGTTATGGATGTAGCAAAATCGGCAGGAGGCCTATATTAATACAGGGACATCATTTTATTTTTACTTCAATTTTTATTGTACCTGAGTTTTTGAATGTACTTCACTCCCACCCCCTCTACTAGTAAACTTCCAATCGTTCTCCACACAGAACCAAGCGTATACAGTCAAAGTCGCCTTACGGTCTTAGTAAACACAAACAGTACTGAGTTAGTGAGTATAGTACGTTCCAGAAATATGTTCGCTTTCAATATTGAATCACATTCTCGCACAGGTACTGTCGTCCGTTTGCCTATGTCGCATCCCGGTTTCCCCCACCCACTTCTGCCCGTCCTTTGTGGCTGGGCTGTCTTAGCTCTTTTCTGAAAACATTAATTTCTGTTTGGAATTGGACGTCTATGTAATATTATACAACGGTTTAAAATAACTTAAATAAAAAGGCCTCATTAAGTAATTAACTGTCACGTGATTTCCCTCCTTTCTACGACCCTCGACAAAACCACTTGAAGGGGCAATAAATAGCATGTCTGAATAATTTTATCTTTTCGGATCGGGCAGAAGTGAAGATTGAGTTTACAGTACGTAAAGAACTCTTTTATAGAGTAGATACACAATTATTTCAACATGAGTTTGTAGTACGAAAGACGAAACTGGTAATTGGGATTAGGTACAATAGTATATAGTGCGATAATATGCAAAAAGGAACTGAAACCTGTATAGAAATGAACGGCCATCATTTTCAAATATGTGTTTAAATATCCATATTATGATTATTTTTCAATTGAACTTCATTCTCTGTATTGTACGCTAAAGTGCTGTAACAGTACAATATACACTGCACAATGAATACGTCCGAACGGACAGCTCAGTTCGAGAGTAAAAACACTTATTGTTAATACTGTACTGTATTTTGATTAAAGAAAAACCTAATGAAAATTATCAAACTCAAAATCGCGATATTTCCTGCTTTACGTAAATGGATGAACTACTTTTCATTCCTCCTATACCTAGTAAAGTGATTTGTTTGTATCTTACGCCAGTATCATCGAACTCCAGTGGAAGGGGGTATCAAACGGTGTTTCCGGTTCACAACCTTTAAGCCAAAGGTATAGGCAGGTTAATATTAGAAATGTTAGTAAAAATAAAATGATGTCCCTGTACTATAACATTTAAAATATTGTTATGTGTAAAAATGGTGCATGATGTGTCATTTTTATGTCATTTCTGGCTTCAGCACACAACAATACATAAAGGAGAGCTAAAATTTTAAAAAAAGTTTCTTTAAACTTGATTTCATGTTGCATGTTCATTACATTGCAAATGTAATAATCGATGCTTTAAATAAGGAAGGACCAACAGTTAGTTACATACATTTTCTAAATCCGAATCACTTACTGTAGAAGTAATTAACAATGTAACACTAACACAGTCTGATTACTTGGAATAGTTTTTTTTTTCTTTTTTAACGACGCTCGCAACTGCAGAGGATATATCAGCGTCGCCGATGTGCGGAATTTTGTCCCGAAGGAGTTCTTTTACATGCCAATAAATCTACTGACTTGAGCCTGTCGCATTTAAGCACACTTAAATGCCATCGACCTGGGCTGAGATCGAACCCGCAACCTCGAGCACAGGAGGCCAGCGCTATACCGACTACGCTACCGAGGCCGACTCTTGAAATAGTTATGACCCAGTGAATTAAATACGATCGAGTACTCTTATTTCTTACTGATGTAGGAAACTATATTGTTAGAACTGGAAATACATTAAAAGGAATTTTTTATATTATTCATACATATCTTGCGCATGCTTTCCATTTCGTTTTTGAACTGATAGCTCAGTGATTTATACTGGTTTTTAGCAGTTTCTATTAAGAAAACTTTTTTTTTTAAGTCCCCATCGAGAATTCAGTTATTCACATCAACCTCAACTGGTGTTAGTACGGTGGAGAACATTGCTCGATGCTGATGTTTGCTTTGCCTGGCATCTATATAGGTCTACAATAATATCAAAGAGGTGGTTAACTCCTTAGGCTAGGGGGACGCTGCATCCATCGGAACAGCTCAAAATATTCTGGGAAACAAAGAAGTGGAAGGTGATCTTACTTTCATGTCTGCCTACTTTTCCGGTTTACTAAGCGCAATCTCCTCTTTGAAAAATATAGACTTTCCTATAAATATGACATTTGCAGTTTTGAAGAAACTGTAACCAGCCTAACTTTTGTTCCTGACAGTATGGGCAAATGGGCTACAAACAGATGTCTGAATTCTCAAGCGTTCTCAATTAAAATCTTCCACCATTCCAAAGTAAGTTTACTTAATCTTATCTGTTACTGTGAAACAGCATCATGAAGAATACTCCAGTCATCATGCGACGTGGAGAGAAGTTTTTCAAGATTCAAAGACATGTTGAGGGACAACAGACTTTATATCTTAATTTAAAACCTCGTCATATGTTGATTTTGTAGTGCAACTTATTCCTTTTTCTGTATAGGTATAGTGAATCGAGTAGTTCAACTTTTCAGCAATAATAGAAATTTGCACCCGTCTGACTTATTGTGGCACCATAGTAAATAAATTAATGCATATTTATTGACATATTTTGCAATTTTGAAGAGCATATTTGCATGCATATTTAGTAAGTTTTAGGACATGCACTTTCCAGATCCTATTGATGTTGCAAGATTGGCGCTCGTAATCCAGTACGAGGAGAAAACTAAACCCACAAATCTCATAGAATCTAACAGCGATTGAATGAAGGCTATTTTGGAGAAAACCCGTAAGAAAGTGATTGAGATCCGGCTGAGCTACACTCTTCAATCCTCGATGTCCTTTCGTAAAAAGAAACATTTGTTTCACTTTAAAATGATTCTTCCTCTTCAGTACTATTGGCATCAGATGTAATCTTCATCTTCATCAAAATCGATAAATATGGAACTTTTGTAGAAACTAGGAACTTATGTGTACCTTCTTTAAATCTCTCGGTTAAAATTTGTTTACAATCCAGTCTATTGTATTTTGACACCTGTTTCTCCAAGTGGCCTGCGGCCTTTCTCCTCGGGGCTTTCCCCAGCCTGAACATACCTCACGATGTTTGCTAGACGCATGAAGTGTGAACTTCGTTATTATATAAGTTTCTCCATTCTCCTATCATTTTCTCCGTGTTCGTTGCAAATATTTTTCTAAGTTATTTTATTTTCCATCGCTTAACATTTGTTTCTCTCTAAGTGTTGAAGCTCATGATTTCGTAATACAAAACAACCTTCACTTTTACAGAAAGCGGAATCTATGACAACAAATCCTCAATTGAATCCTAGTGTGCACTTCAAACGTTGATCCTCCCTGTGGTGGCAGCACATCACAACGTTGCAGACGGCTCGCAGACAAACGGAAGCAGATTTCGCCCCAATGAGCTTACGTTTACAGGAATAAAAGTTGAACCCTCACCGAATGAACACACCGACTTCTTAGCGTGGGAAATTAAAATTTACCATAATCATCATTCTCCTTGCACGTATTAGACCTGAGGATAAGTAATAGTTTCCTGTCAGAATTTTTAAATATCTCCAAAGATATTCTACCTTTCGGTTGGCAAGTCGTAATCTGTCGAGCTAGGCGTTCTCTGTGCGTACGAAGGACATGTTGTTGTCAATTTTGTCTTTCGTATGGTCCTGATTTGACAGCCATATGACAGCACTGGTCTTGCCAAAGAGTTGTAGACCTTGATTCTTGAATGTTTTCAGAATATGGAGATTTTGAATACCTGATTAGTAGTTCTCATTAGCGTGTTATGATTTAGATCTTTTCTGGTTATAGGACCTATCACATTCTTTTCATAGTCAATGTAATAGCGTAAATACTTAAATATCCAATGGTTTCATCATACCATATACATATTTTATTACAATGGAGTTCCTAACTTTAAATATCATGACTTTCATTCCACATAATTGAATGTTCATATTGTTTATTTCACGGCTATAAATTGGAGTTTATATATAAAATGTTGCAAACGATTCTCCGAGTCTCTATTAGCTACAATCCAGTAAGTCCAGTTTCAGTTATCTGTTAATCCGATGCTTTATGGTGTCTTTATTTCCATTAACTGAAATGAAAGAATACTCTTATTCATGCATTATTTTAAAATCTTATTCAGTGGAGGTTTTAGTCCGGATGGCGAACCAATGATCTCACACAAATCTTTGTTTCTTTTTTCATTGTTACAAATTAGCTTTTAAATGAGATAACGAATATACATCACGCTCAAATGAATTCCTACAACGCTTCTCTCGGCCAGAGGAGCACATGTGTGAAAAAAATTCAACAGGTACACAGCCATTGTGAACTTTGAATGAACCGTGAGTTGCAGAAACACCACAATTCACGTTTATCCTCAAATTCAGTTTTTCATATTTGTATACATAGGCCTTTCAAGTGGTGTAAAAATCCCACACGCCTGGTGCTCTGTGGACATTTCACAATGGCAATACGTTACAATAAAATTGCAAAAACACAACAAATCCAGGATATGTGGAATTTTTTTAGAAACTAAATTTTTCAGTTTGCGTTTCTTTCATTTTACAGGATTAGAAGAATTTTAAGAATTAAATATGCTCTTCCGATAATATTCCATTGTTGTATGTTTGTGTACGTTTTTAATTTATTGGCTTAATGAAATAAAAAAATGTCTTCCGTCTTCTTCACCTAAAATTGTTTTAAAGAAATAAAATGTTTGTTACTATGGTCTGTCCCAGGAATCTTTGGAGTTGAAAGACAAAACAAGATCTCTGCGCAAGTGGTATGTGGTAGTGCTAGGCCAATGACTGCTCTGGGGGGAGGCATTGCTTGAACGAAGCGAGCAATCGCTTGCAGGAGGGGATAATTTCAATCTGGACTATATCTTTTACCACGAGCACCTTACCCCTTAGCGGTATCGAGTTGATGCTGCCCGCAATACACTCCGACATAGATAGACTCCGCCCTCATATGCGCGAAGTTACTCCACAGATTCCTGGGACGGATCATAGTCGTGAATTGCAGAAACCTCTCAAGTCCAGACAATTCAGATTTTATTTCATAAATACTAAAGATTAAAATTAAAGTTCATATAGCCTATGTCAAACATTAGAACTTAATATTCTTCTTTCATAAAAATAGTCACTGCAAAATACAAATGCTTTTGAAGATAATCGGTTTTTTGTGCCTTTTGAAAAAATTACTTAAATGGCCATGTGTGGTTTATACAATTTACGATTCAAATGGCTTATACGATGACGCTGTGTCAACTATACTGTTATCTAACGTGGACAGAATTGATAATAGTGAGGTGGTATTTTGGCGAGATGAGACTGAGGATTCGTCATGGAATTATCTGACATCATCTTAAAGTTGGGGATAATAATGAAGAAAAGAAAAAGAAGCACGTAATCAGGTCAAAAGGGATTCGAACCCAAGTCCAAGCGTAGTCTCGGCACACGAGTCCAGCTCGTTATTATCAGATAACACTGGCGGCTGTGTTTCACAAACTCTTTATCTACAAAGAAGTGTTTGAGTACTTCCTGATCGATGACTTCTTCATTTCTGTGGCTCAAGCCAAACCAATAATTATAATAAAATATTAAAACTTAATGACAGATTGACAGATATTTTTTTCTCTTGTATTTATTTGTGAAATTTGGGTTTTATATTGTCATCGTTAACATTTGTTTTAGTCTTCCATTCAGGCGATCCGGGTTCGACCCCTTGCCAGGTCATGATAAAATTTGTGGTGGACAAAGCAGAAGTTGTACAGAGTTTTTCTCGGTATTCTCTCGGTTGCCTATATCATTCCATAACACTCTCCACCTTTCTCTCATTTCATATATCATCTACAATAGCTGAAAATAGTCTGGGGCGAAGTCTTCGGGAATATGGGTTTCAGATGTTGATATAGGAAGGGATTGGGCTTCGGACTTCGGACTCTGGGGATCATCAGGCCACTCGTCTGAGGATGGAAACTAGCTCTTTCGGGGCTGAGGCAGGTTGGCGTCGGATTCACACCCTGTCGGACTTGGAGAATCATCGCATATATAGGGCGCAAAATGGACCAAAGCGAGTTTAAGTGCAAGAATTCTGCCATGGAAAAGTCAAGCCAATAAACACAGTAATCAGGACTAGATTGCTGGGTAACCCTTCCATGCATTCAAAAGCGCCAAATACAGAGTTTGGAAAAAGATCTGACGTTTTGAGGTTGGCAGTAACTGTGGCTAAGACAGTCGCGCAGCGGTGGGAGGATTGGGAAAGAACGTCATTATTGATGCCATATCAGTTGCAATGAATCCGTGGAACGCATCGCGTCAAGCGTTTGCCGTGGAGATTTTTCTCAAAACAAATCACTCAGTAGTTCTTACGCACCGTATGTTCGACAACATTTTAGTGTAGGTCGACATGGGCTAGTTCCCAGCCGTAACACAATTTTAATGTGGGTAAACAATTTCAGAACAATTTCTTCAGCATCAAAACGTAGGCCTAAAGCCTTGGTTTTTCTGAACCGATGCATGCGACTTGTGAGGTGCGAAGCCCGCCTCGCACAAATCAGGACTACACGAGAGATAGTGAGTGGTTTCTATAACAGCGAGGTACGCAGACCTCGCATCTCGCAGCTATAGAAACCACTCACTATCTCTCGTGTAGTCCGGATTTGTGCGGGGCGGGCCTCGCACCTCGCACGTCGCATGCATCGATTCAGAAAAACCAAGGCTTAAGCCAACAGGAAGGCCAAGGACCGTCCGTATGCCGGAGACATACTAGGCAGGGCAGTGCTGAGCTTCAAAGTCAGGCTCCAGAAGTGCATTAGAAAAAATTAACGTCATTCGGAGGGTGTAATTTTCAAAACCTAATTTTGTTCTTCTGAAGTCTGATTTATGTAATATGTAGATAATCGGCGATGTATGCAATGGAGGGGAAATGAACTGGCCACCTATCCAATTATCTCCTGGCCTAGTTGCCTCATAAGTGATGTCATGTTGTTATCACTTGTGAGGTTCAGACTTGTCTTCGGACACTTGACTAAACAAAACAACAACAACAAACATTTTGTTCTTTTGCATTAGTAAATGGCAATAATGACTTTTCGATAAAATAATAAAAACAAACTTACATTAAAATACAACTGTGTTGTCTCATTTAAAAAAAAAACATTAGATCTTTTTTGCCGGACCCTGTATTTTAGTAATATATTTTTCACATGAACCACTTGTGTTCGTATTGTCATGTACTAGAAGCAGCGAGAATAACACAGTACGTATTATTTATGTGATGTGTAATCTTGATATAAACAAAGCGCTTGTGTACATTACTTGCCGTCCTCGTTCACTTTTTACACACTTACTTTTCGACTCTTATTAGTCTCTATAAAAGAGAGGTTTCAAATACAGCTGCAATAAAAAGCTCACTGTCCATTTGAATCTCCTACTTGCTGAGTTGCTGGCGCATGTAACGTGCGAGGCAATCTGGTGGTAAGCAAATCGAAAGGCAAAGTCTGAGCTCGTTGTGTTCGGTCTCGCAACTTTTCTCAAAGCTGGCTTTTGCCAATCATCTCTTTGTGTCCGCTGTCTAGTGTTATTTTACGTTGCGACGTTTCTGAGAAACAGAGCAGGACACCTGGACTATTAGGATCATTATCCATCTATGTGTTGGCGTACAAGTCTGTGAGTTTCCCCATAATTTCCCTTATAATAATAGCCATATTCGTGAACCGAACTTCATGCACTCAGAGTATGATTCACGAAATTATACCGGAACTTAAGAGCTGACGGCTGAGATAATTTTGAGTAAAGATGTTCATGAGTCAGACTGTCATTCGTTAGACGCTGTGGAAATTTAGATCTTAAGAAAAGAAATGGTACGTGTGTTAACTTAGAGAAATACAAAATAAAAATAGAAAAACACTCAAATGATATATTAAAAAAAGAGCCTTATAATATAGAATGTTGACAGCTTCTTTCTCTTAAAGTTACACAACGTTATTTTGCATTCTAATTTGAACATGTTTTTTTTAGTTGGTTATTTATCGACGCTGTACCAGCTACCGGGTTATTTAGCATCGATGTAATTGGTGATAGCGAGATAAGGCAGAATATTCGTCAGAGATTACCTGACATTCGCCAACCGCCGCTACACACACTTCTCGTGATACAGCTGTAAGATGTCAAAGAACTCGGTAACTCGGTGTGTCTCGATGAGCTGTTCCCTGGTGCTGCGTTGCAAGCAAGTCGCAGCGCGCAGTGGCTTGAATTGAGAGGTTTTTAAATTAAATTTACACAAAACTGAAATACACCAGAGGGATAAATTATTCTTTATTAGTTTTCCTATCGATATGGGCAACAATCACTTACCGATTGTTGAACATTTGAGAGAGAAAAAAAAAACATTTTTTTCTGAAAGAAAAACTATTAACTTTTCGCTAATATGATATTATAGTTTTGTGTTACATACAACATGAGCTATTCGCTCTGAAAATCTGCAAGGCTATTTCACTTCCACCATATATACATATATATTAAAATTCCTTTGAAGAACGAAAATATACATTTGTTCGAATCACATTTCTACATACAGTATTTAAAGGACAAAACTAATATTCCTTCAATCATTTATTACACCGTGCAGCATGATTTTCTATGAATTGAAACTAAATAGGACTTCTTATCGTTTTTTGTGTGCTGATTACGAAAATGAACTTAGTTTTTGCCCATCACATCAGAATATTCCACAATTTGCAATTTTATTTTTAATTAAGGGACGCGGGACTGAATTTTCAGACTTCCACATTTCTTGACATATTTTCTTAAAAATTCACTGTAAATTAACAGTATTTGAATTTAATCGGACTAATAGTTATTAAGTTATTACGTTTTTAAGGTATTTTATATGCAAATAATGCCAATTAATCAAACGTTCCATGGGTCACTGTTTTCTAGATATAACATTAAATGTAATAATATTGGTTTTGAATATGAATTACATTCATAGAAATAAATACTTTTACAGTTAGATATTTAGTATAACGGATTTTATTTAATTGTAATGTTTTAGGACGCATTGTAAACCCTAATCTCGCCATGTTAATTCTACCTGCTTTAGGTAGTCCCTACACTTCTGTCAGGAACTATTGCACAGTTATGAAACTTTGCACTTTATAGTTTGGATCTTTCTGAATCTTTGTGTATTTTTAAAGTATGTTCGTACAAAAATTAATATTTTAAATTATTTTTTGACAAAATGTTTGTTGTTGCAATTTTAAAGTAACTTCATATATCTCTCTGTAAATTGATAGGTTAATGTGAATATGAATTAAATATTTCATGTTCTCACCGCTACCCCATGCCTGGACTGTGTTTGACACTGATAGAATTTGTCGATCTCTTTAATAAGCGGTCACTCCCTGATCTTTGTACCTGAAGTAAATGCACACGGATGTGTAGGTGCCTGTTCCTATCTCTAGTATATTTATAACTGTTTAAACTGTTTAAAGTGTTTTGCAGACAGTATGTCTGAGCTACTAAAATCTCGAAAAGTCACGCACAGATGCAATAAAACATGTGTAATTGCACTTTGTAGCAGATTTTAGAAATTGTGCTTCTGCGTAAGTTAAAAAATAAACAGATCGTGGCGTGAAAATATTTAGACTCTTCATGCTTTAGAATATGACGAACGGAATTGAAAATTTTCCTTAGTTATGATAAAAACATTTTAATGAGGAACATGGTGAAAGGTTTCATCAGGACATCAAAGACATGGAAACTAGATACCAAGGAAAGTAGAGTGTGAGTATGATGCCTGATTACTGCTGGATGCTTAAGAGAAACAATTTTTCAGAAACGCATACCAGGAAGTCAAGGAAACGAAAATTTCAATTGGAGTGAGATGCACATATGGTCAAGGTAAGGTTACATGAGTGTAAATATTATGTTACTAGCTTTTTTATTCAGTTAATAGTTCTAATTTTGTCACAGACTCTGATTTACACGTATTAAACAAACATGAACGCGATATATTTGCCTGTAAAAATGTTGTTTTTAGATATTTCGTTTTTTTTTTTGTGAAAACTTCTGATGTGATGGGGTTATTTGGAGGTCAGTTTCGAATTCAGCACAAAAAAACTATTAGGAATCAGTTATCAGATCAAAATCATCGGAAAAAAGTATTAAAATGCAGCACAGTGTTATCATAATACATTACTCTCTTGAATTTACTTAGCATATTCATGCTTTCCCCATCTCAACGTCTGGATTTCATATTCCCAATTATATTAAGTAACAAATTCAATGAGTGCAGTTCTGCATTAATAATACCGGTAATAGTATATTTTGTTTTATTGTACATATAATAATAATAATAATAATAATAATAATAATAATAATAATTATTATTATTATTATTATTATTATTTTTATTATTATTATTATTTATTTATTTAATCTGGCAGAGCTAAAGCCAGTAGGCCTTCTCTTCTGCCCAGCCAGACTCTAATTCTAATTGAATACAATTGGTTACATAGTTATTACCAGGGAACGGATTTATATGGACTAAAAATATATGAAATATGTAAATATATATGTAGTTATTTTTACCAAAATATGGAATTAAATATGGATTTTTACCAAAATATGGAATTAAATATGGACTTAAAATTATAAAAAAAAGACTATGTACGTTAAATATTGGTACATTTTAATCAAACTAAACAAAAAATATAATGGACGTACCTTATCTTCCAATGTAGTTTCAACAAAACACAATTTTTATTGTCTGTTACCATAACAATAGGTTACAAACATTTCTTTCAAGTGCTGAAAAGTGAATCTTCTTCTATTGTCTCTGAGGATAGATTTATACTGACTAAAAGAGCGTTCGACGTCACAAGAAGTAACTGGTACATAATTCAATTTCACAATGTCTGCTGGGGATAAGTCCAAGTTAATCTTCACTGTTGATTCACCACTCATCACAGCAACAACCTTTTGTAGTTCTTCATATCCAGGGTTTTTTGAAAGTACAGTGTCCACCTTAGCTCTTACTGCATCTGCAACTTTACCTCTACCACGATTCAGTTGTTCCACAGTACTATTTATAATTTCAAAACTTTCAGATAGTGAAAGGTGCCTATTTTGGAGACTTTTGAGCGTTTTTATGATGCATGAAAATGTATGCTGAATGTGAGCTAAGTCATTCTTCACACTTATGTCACAGGTAACTGTTTTCGCAGTATCAATTGAGACTGCATCTTCAGAGTCCAATGCAAGGAGAACATTGTTAATAGAGTCTATATGTTCGGCATAATATTCAACTGCTTCTAGCCATGTACCCCATCTAGTTAAAATTGGCTTTGGTGGCAATGGAATTTCAGGGTACATTTCTTTCAACACGTTAACTCTACTGGGAGCTTTGAGAAATACTTTTTTCACTGATGAAATCAACAAATCTACTTTAGGGAAATTGTCTCTGACCACTTCTGCCACACGATGAAATGCATGCGCCACACAAGTAAAATGAGTCAATTTAGGATATACAACAGATAATGCTTGTCCAGCTTTGACCATATAAGGGGCAGCATCGCTAATAAAGAATAACACATTATCGTACATAATACCCTTTGGCCACAGGATACCCATAGCTTCGTTGAACAGTTTAACTATAGTTTTGTTATTGCACTTTTCTAGAACATCACAATGTAAAAGAATTCGTTCAGAATATTGTTCACTTAACAAACCGATAACTACATTACCAACAAGTCTACCTTCTTTGTCGGGAGTCTCATCAATGGAAACCCAAATTGAACTATCTTTAATTTCATCTCTTATCTTCTGTATTGTCTCATCGTAGATGGATGGAGCATACGTCTTCCTAAGTGTTGACTCATCCGGGATTGTATGTTGAGTATATTTTTCAAGGAATTCCCTGAAGACCTTATTCTTTAGTTTGTAGAGAGGAATATCAGCAGAGAGAACGGCACAGGTCGATGTTAAACTCAGATCTTACATTCGATGTTGTTGGTTGTGTTAAAAACAATTGTCTCTGCTTGGAATTTAGTTGTTTGTTGGCCTGATGTTTACTAGTTGTAATGTGTTGTTGCACCAGGAACTTTTGTGTAGATGATACTGCACACTGACACAAATTACAAAATAATATTTTATTGTCAGTTGATAAACCATCTTCTTTAAATTCTGAAATGTAACTTGTTAGTTTTGATTTTAAATTGACTGAATGACGTACTTTTGGCATATTTACCGTCTTTATAGTATGATTTACAAAACTGAACCTATGTGTACTCTGACTGGCATTTAACTGTTGAGCTGCACAACTGAAGTCTGTTAAAAATTTTAAATTAAATTAATACAGTTTTGTAACTTACTTTCCCATTGTTGATAGGACTGCTAATTTTCAAATAACTCTGATGTTAAAGGGATTACTGAACATGTGTTTAAATCTCTATTGTTGAAATGTATTTTTAAAAGTTAATGGAATTTTGTTTTGTTTTATTGTTAAACCTAATATAATATGGACTGTTTTATATGAAATATGGAAAATATATGGAAATTAACGAAAATATGTACTAAACTCTAAAATATGGAAAAATATGGAAAATAAAAGTAGGATTTTTCAACCCTACACATTGTGAAACATAAAGATAATGCAAAATATAAATTATATTAGCTTTATAAGTAAATATGTATTTACATATAAATCCTTTCCCTGGTTATTACATTAATATCTAGATCATAAAACAACATGAAAGTAAATAATGAAAGTTGGATAAGTAATGTTAGTGTGACAATAATAAACATTAGTAAGAAATAGTGATAATAATAATAATAATAGTAATAATAATAATAGTAATAATGAGATAATTATATATATATATATATATAACCATTAAACATTGAGAAACCTGAAAGAGCTATTATTGTTAACAAGAATTGTTAGAAAAATATTTCGTTAGTCTATTCTTAAATTGGTTTGATGTCTGACAGTCCCTGACATTACTCGGTAGGGAATTCCAAAGCCGAGGAACAGCCATGAAAGAAGATGAATATGAGGGTGTTCGGTGGGAGGGAATGGATAATATTGAGGAGTGTTGTTTCACATATGGATTTAAGCAATATTTGCCCGATGAAGTCATTACAATAAAATATATTTTCTCTTACAATCTGCTATGAATTAATATTATTGTACTTGTTTGACAGTATTTGATCTGACTGATGATCTAAATAATGTTTTTTTTTTTTTTCTCTCATTCAAGTTTAAACTGTCCTCATGCCTTCAGTTTGATTTCTTATTATACAGAATGTATTGAACTTATTGCTATTAAACAACTGCTAGATCAGCACTCTTGACTCAGAAACCCAGTATCTGTCATTCATCTATCTGCCCGTCTGTTTCTCCGAAACTATTGTATGGGTTTTTTTCATTCTCAGTATCTACGAGTAATTTCATCTGGAAAGCAAGCATGTTAGGTACGTACATTATAATTATTGCTGCTTCAAGTACAGCATGAAATTTATTTATACTTTTAAGCTAAAATTACACGAAACGATTATTTAATCGGTTCTAAGTATGTCCTTCAATTTTACTTTTACACAAGAAAGAGTGTCAAATGAAACATTATAAACAGAACATTCCCATAGGCTTACATGTTTGGTTCAGAGTAATTACATGTTGATTTGTTCTCAACACCACATATTACACAACGAAGAGTATCGCTCTTGCCAACTGACACGCTTCCTTCCTCGTCACAGCCCTCAACCGTAAAGGCTTGCTGATGTCACTGACAACATAGACGTCATAAACATCGTCGAAAGGTCGCGCTCTTGTACGAATGCAGCACGCAGCATAGCGAACTTAAGAACGGCTATATAGTAATGACGAAAATGAGATGTGAACAAATGATAACAAAATGCGTTCGAGGTTCAACGCCGAAAGTTACCTAGCAATTCCGCTTCAATTTTGGTTGACGAAAAACATTGGAAAAATTCCAGCCGGATAACTTATCCCAACTAGAATTTGAACCCGGGCCCATTTGTTTCAGAGCGATGGACTATGACAGAGGTACTAATTCTTGAACAGCGAGCTGTTCTCCGCTACTCAAGGCTATGATGTGATGAGACATCAGAACTTCGGAACTTACAATATTCGGAACGAAAAACAGGAATAATTCTTTATATAATAACTCAAACAAGATACAAGGAACGAAACTTAAGAAGCCATTTTGTATTTTTGGTTATAAATGAAGGTCCTTTAACAGTTGGAAAAAGAGCAGTTTGGCTTCAGGAAGGGAAACGGTACGAGAGATGCAATTGGACTCCTACGAACAATAGGTGAAAGATACCTAGAGAAGAATAAAGAAGTGTATATAGTATTTGTGGACTTAGAAAAAGCTTTTGACAGAGTGGATTGGAATAAACTGATGGGAATCCTAAAGAAAAAAAGGTGTGAATTGGAAAGAGAGAAGTCTATTCAGTAATGTTTATATGAAACAACGAGTCAAAGTTACGATAGGAGAAGTAATGTCAGAAGGAAGTGAAATTGGAAGAGGAGTACATCAATGATGCCGTTTATCACCTATCCTATTCAACATCTACTTGGAGGATTTAGTAAAGAACTGTTTTCCGAACATGGGAGGAGTGATAGTAGGAGAAGAAGAATAAAGTGCATAAGGTTTTCTGATGATATGGCGTTATTAGCAGAAGAGGAGATGATATTATTGGATATTTTACTGGAGCTAAATGACAGCTGTGAGCAGTATGGGATGAAGATAAATATAAATAAGACGAAGACCATGGTCATAGAAAGGAAAATAAAGAAGGTAAACTTGCGAATTCTAAATGAGGCAGTAGAGCAAGTGGACAGCTTCAAATACTTGGGATGTACTATAAGCGGTAACATGAGCTGCTGCCAGGAAGTCAAAAGGAGGATAGCAATGACAAAGGAATCTTTTAATAGAAAAAGGAGCATTTTCTGCGGACCTCTGGAGAAAGAACTAAGAAAGAGACTAGTGAAGTGCTTTGTATGTAGTGTGGTATTATATAGGACAAAAACATGGACATTACGACGAAGTGAAGAGAAGCGAATAGAAGCATTTGAAATGTGGATATGGAGAAGAATGGAACATGTGAAGTGGACAGACAGAATAAGAAATGAAGCTGTGTTGGAAAGAGTGGGTGAAGAAAGAATGATACTGAAATTGATCAGGAAGAGGAAAAGGAATTGGTTGGGTCACTGGCTGAGAAGAAATTGCCTACTGAAGGATGCACTAGAAAGAATGGTGAACGGGAGAATGTTCGGGGTAGAAGTAGATATCAGATATAATAGACGACATTAAGATATAATGAATGATATGAAGAGACAAACACGAAGGGAAAAAATAGGAAAGACTGGAGAAAGCTGGGTTTGTAGTGAAGGACCTGCCCTTGGGCAGAACACTATGAATGAATGAATTAACCTTTAATATTATAAATATCTCAAAGTCTTTATCTAACAGTTTACGAAAACTTATTTTAAAAGTACAACTACTACATTGGGATGCATGATAGTGCCGCGATTAAGGCGCTTAGCTGCAAGTCAGAAGGTTATGGGTTCGAATCCCAAGGGGGTCATGAATTTTCTTTATTGATCTACACTTTCTGATTATACTATAATCCTGGAGTTCACTCAGCCTATCACAGAGTTGCAAGGATATTTTCTTGGGGATAAAGACGACAAATGCATAGGACTAACGTCCCTACTACTACTAGTGCCGCTTGTTTATAAAGGTGGGAGCTTAATCTCCCGCGTCCCTGTTGGCCTTCAGGACCTGTAATGGGGTTAACTTTACTTATTTTAAGTACTATATTATAAGTTGAATTGTTCATGAAGGTTCGCAGAAATGTTAATATTCTTTAAAATTATTCATATATTTCATTTGATCCAATCTTACAGAATCTCAGATAATATAGCTGTCACTTGGTCAGTGAGACAAGAATCAATGTGGACAGGAGCCTTTGCTCTTTGGGATTGTTTATTTATGAGAGATTTTCTTTCTGTTACCCGATTTTGAATAGCGTCTGTAATTTGAAAAGCTCGCCAAAAAGGAAGAGTTTTGTTAATCTAGAATATGCAAGAAGAAAATAACAAGAAAAAACATCCCTGTATGGTCGTATCTTGAGACTTATTGCCAAGGCATCGCGCGTGGCATTTGTTTTCTCTGGCGGAACTTGATGTGCCCCCAGGCACGGAGCTCCCTCCGCAGGGTTTCGGCTGTCGTTATTCAGCGGGTTATTAGTGACGATGATGACAATGGCGATGAACTCATGGCCCCACAATGTACTTCTGTGAGCATCTTCACTAAACGTTTCAACATTCCATTCGTATGTGGCATTATCACTAAATCAATACAAATATAAGATTGTTTCCACCTTATATTTAATTTAAAAACACTTGGAATTTATTTTACTTAAGACGTATTGGGCTGACGGCTGATCCTTTTTCCCTGACATAATCACATAATTTTTCTGTAGTTCGCTGGCATTCTCTTCACCGGTGCACATCTGTACACACGGTGCAAAAGCTCCCTGAAATTACTTGGTGACATCAATCTACTATTGAGAATGCCTATCATTGAAACCGATGTGTTTTATTACCAGTGTAAGCTCGTTTGCCTACTGATCCGGAGCTACGTTCGGACGTGGGTTCGATTCCCATTTGGGCTGATTATGTAGTTGGGTTTTTCCGAGGTTCTCTCAAACTATAAAGGGAATACATGCCGAATTCTTGGCCTCATCTCGCCAAATATCGTCTCACTATTACCAATCTCATCGATGCTAAATAGTCTAGTAATTGATATAGAGTTGTCAAATAACCGACTTCAGAGAGCAATGTGTTCAATCAAGAAATTAACTTGAAGATCAACAAAAACATGAAAGAAGAGAGGATAGCGAATATGTTGATGAAGGAGATGAACAAGGCAAAATGAAACATGTTCGTGAAGAACATGAAGAAGCTAACGAATGAGAAAATGAAATTAACGTAGGTAATAATTTTGATATTGCTATGATGTACCGAAGTACATATGGAGCTTCAGTGCAGTCATTCTGCGCTTCCATGTGGTGAAGAATCAGTAAAACGGAGAAAATTTTCTTCGGCACCGAGACTCGAAACCGAGTTTCCAGCTTTACGTGCTGGCGCTTTATCCACTAAGCTACACCGGATTCAAGTTTTGATACTGGATTGAGTCCCTCTCATTTTAAGTTCTACCTACTGTGTTTCCCTTTGTTGGCCTACCCTCGTGTACCGTGTCACAGTATGTGTGACAGTAGACAGAATGTCCAACCTCAAGTACAGAGTTCACTCATTACGAGTGAATCATATTACTATGATGCACCGAATGGAGTTTCAGCGCAATAATTCTATGTTTTCATACGCTAAAGAATGAGGGATTCAATCCGGAATCTGAACTTGAATCCGGTGTGACTTAGTGGATAAAGCCAGTACGTAAAGCTGGAAACGCGGTTTCGAGTCCCGGTGCCGGAGAAAATTGTCTCCGTTCTACCGATTCTTCACCATATGGAAACGCAGAATTACTGCACTGAAACTCCATATGAACTTCGGTACATCATAGTAATAATGATATAACGTAAGTAATCATGTTGTGATTCAAGACGGAGTCAAGTTTCGTCGGACCCCGACCACTCAGACACTCGTAATGAGTGCACTTCTGTACTTGAGGTTGAACATTGTGTCTACTGTCATAGATACTGTAACACGGTACACGAGGGTAGACTAACAAAGGGGAACGCAGTAGGTAGAACTTAGATGAGAAGTATTAAATCCGGCAAGGGAACTTGAATCCGATGTAGCTTAGAGGATCAAGCGCCCGCACGTAAAGCTGGATATCCGGGTTCGAGTCCTGTTGCTGGAGAGAATTTTTCTCCGTTCTACCGATTCTTCACAATAATTTTGATGATAATTAACATAAAGATGCTGAGGAAAACAAAATCACTGTCATGATGATGTCGACAGTCAAGAAATACTTGAAGAAGATGATTATGATGATGATGACTGAAAAGCATAATGAAAGGGTTGTTGATCGAGAAGAAGAATATAATTATCATCCAAATGATGGTCATGAAGAAGAACAGTGTGAAAAGAAGTGATGCTCACGATTGTGATAAAAAATGGAAACAAAAGATATGAAGAAAAATGCGAAAATGAAATACCTTGCCCACTCGGGAGCCCGACTTGTATGTCAATGTGAAAGGGAATTCGTTCCAGAATTAGAGTCGCATTGTGTTCTGCTGCTACAGACTCTAATGTGATTGATTACTGATTAGTTGATTACATTCAAGACGTTGACGTGATATGTTCGTGATATAGTCTATTAGTGACAGCCTCAAACCGGCTTGCCTTCTCCTGAGGATGGTGGACACGATCAAAACTATTTTCTCTCAGTACATCTCTGGTATCACATAGAAAAATGTATTTAGCAGGCTAAAGGAAAATATTAGCAAACATGTTTGTTATCTGTTGTGAAACGATTATGACTTGATTTCGGCTCTCTGTGAGAACATTCTATTGATATGTAACCTGTTATGCCAGGAGGAGGATTGATGCTGTGCTCAACATATGGCAGGCATCCATGCGTTTATAGATGTTGGCTGTCGTTCGTAGTATCTTCATTTCGTCCTATAATTTTTTTTATTTTAATTCCTTCTTATTTTCTACTTCTCTCACCTGTTTTCTTTTCTTCCAATTCCTCCTCCTTCTCTTTCATATCATGTTTATCCTCCTTATTCTTCTTTCTCCTCCTCATTATCGTTATCATATCCATCTTCATCTTCCCCTAACTATTCCCTATTTTTACCCCCCTCTGTATCTATTTTTTCTTCTGGTCATACTCCTCCTTCTCGTTCTTCTACTTGTCTTATTCTCCTTCTGCTCCTTCATTTTTTCTTTTCGTCATATTTCAAATTTGTACTGCCTACACTGTTAATGCTAGCAGTTGTTTATTCGAGGTTCGCGAATTCAAATTCGACATAAGGGGTGCTGTTCATAGACATTTCGCAGCACGCGCTACGAGCGTACTAAGCTAGCCCCGGCTATCCACTGGTTACTTGTACAGAATTCAAATCATATCCTATCGCTAACACTGGTTTATGAATACGAAAAACGCTGATCATCCACCGGAAACCCGCGCTAAAATTGTCTATGAATACGGCCCAAGGGGATTTATTTTAAAACGCAATAAAATATTTAGCATGGCTTTCTCTGGAAGTAAAGTAAAGCTGTCGAACTCATCTGTAAAAGAACCTGACAGGAGGCTCCATTCAAAATTTGCCGGCTATTCCTCGCCGACGGTGAATTTGGACGGTGAATAACTTCTACCGTTGAAAGCATCGTTAAATAAAATGTACTGCAGATATTTTTATTTTTTTTTATTTTAGTATGTTATTTTACGACGCTTTATCAACATCTCAGGTTATTTAGCGTCTGAATGAGATGAAGGTGATAATGCCTGTGAAATGAGTCCGGACTCCAGCACCGATAGTTACCCAGCATTTGCTCATATTGGGTTGAGGGAAAAACCTAAATCAGGTAACTTGCCCCAACCAGGAATCGAATCCGGGCCACCTGGTTTCGCGGCCAGACGCGCTAACCGTTACTCCACAGGAGTGGACTATACTACAGATATTGATAAGGATACGAAAGTCTATTAATAATGGTTAGGTCTACGTGTTCTTGCTATGATTATGCCATCGAATATAAGGAATTTTTCCGTCAAATTCCCTCATCTAAGCAAGGGAATTCATAACAGACCATAGTGCAGAATTGTTTTTAAAGACGCTGTCAATCGGAGAGATTGTTCAGCATCGAAATTCAACATGGGCGTTAATGCACCAATAATTAATTTTGCCTAGAGTTCTGTATCAGGGGTGTTTTCACAACACGGGTCTCTCAACATACTTCCCTCAAGCAGAAATTCATACTGATAATTTATGACCTTTTAATAATGCATGCCTTCGGCCGAGTTTGAATCAGCGAACTTCAGATCCAACGGCTAGCTCGGTGTTCTTCAGACTACTGAGTACGGCGGTAGTGGTAATAGTAGTATTAGTACTGGTGTTAGTAGTTGTACTAGTGACGGAGGTAGTAGTGATAGTGCTAGTGGTGGTGTTAGTAGTAGTGGTAATAGGTCCAGTAACAGTAGTACTAATGGTGGTGATAATGATAGTATCTACTCGTATTAGTGGCAGCAATAATAAGAGTAGTAATTGTCATACTTGTAATAGTGGTAATTATAGCAATAATAGTAAATGTGTTAGTAGTTGTAGTATTGTTAATAGCGAAAGGTGGTGGTAGTTGTAGTATCGTTGATAGTGAATGGTGGTGGTATAGTCGCGTCTCAGTAATTTCCGGCGTGGCTCCTCCTCTTTGTTTACGTCTTAAGCGGGACGCGTTGTTGCATATTCTATATGCTTGCTTGCCGCCGAGCACGCCAGTATCAGTAATTAACAGCTGTTTACTAAATGTGGCAGCAGTGGAAGTGCATAACGTCATCAGCGACCAATCACAAGACGCGCACGTTTAAATGTAGTCGAACTGGAACGTGATTGGCTGCCGGAAACAACAGCGATGCGGCTATAGTAGTTTAGCATTGTTGATAGTACATTGTGGTAGTAGTAGTTGTACTGTTGGTTATGGATGGTGACGATACTAGTTGTACTGTTGTAGTGAATGGTTATGGTGGTACTGTAGTACTGTTAATAGTGAATGGTGATGGTAGTAGTAGTTTAGCATTGTTGATATTGCATGGTAGTGGTAATAATTGTAGTACTGCTGATAGTGCATGATGTTGGTACTAATAATACTGTTAATAGTGGTAGTGATATTGGTAGTAGAAATAGTGTTAATAGTCACAATGATGGTAGTGGTAGTAACAGAGATGTTAGTTGTTGCAATAGTGGTAGTAACTTTGGTAGTATTAGGGCAAGTAGCCAAGTTGTAGTAGCAGTGATGGTAGTTGTAACTGTGGTTAGCTGCGTGTAGTAGTATCAGTGGTAGCAGTAGTAAGTAGTAGCAGCAGCAGTAATAGTAGTAGTAGCAGCAGCAGCAGTAGTAGTAGTAGTAGTAGTAGTAGTAGTAGTAGTAGTGGTAGTGGTGGTGGTGGGTTTTTCTGCTTTGTCGTGTTAATCTCGCTATGAGCACATTCAAAGACTTTTGGTCACCGGCTTGTGCTGCAGAGTTTAACGAGCGTGACTCTTGTTCCGACGCAGCACTGGAGCGCGGGTTCGAATCTCGTTTTGTCTGATTACATAATTAGATTTCTCCAAGTTCTCCTCTGTCTGGGTAGTGCAGTTGCTAGAGTGCTGACCTTCTGTGCCTGAGGTTGCGGGTTCGATTCAGGCCAAGGTCGATGGCATTTAAGTGTGCTTAAATCCGACAGGTTCAAGACAATACATTTACTGGCATGTCAAAGAACTCCTGCGGGACAAAATTCCGGCACACCGGCGACGCTAATATAACCTCGGCAGTTGCGAACATCGTTAAATAAAACATAATGTAATTAATTTCCTCAACTATAAGGCGAATGTCTGGTAATTCCGTGGCAAGCTCCCAGTTTCATATCCTCAAAATCCTTTTTTCTTAATTCCATGAAGGCTAAGTAACCGTGTAATTTGTACGGCGCTGAATAACCGATTTAAACAGTTATGCACGCCATTTAAATAAACGACTATAAAGTAAGTGTAAATTTGCATTTTTGTTAGTTGGTTTTGCCTCGAGGAGCTGAAGAGTAGACTAATGCGTAAATCAAGTAACCAGATTCCATCAAATTCAAGACATTGGAGCAAGATATGTTAGAAAGCTCCTCCTTTCATTTCGCATCGCCTATACCCATGTATATGAAACTTAATCATTAGCGATGTCAGTAATTTATGAATTATTACTTTTTACGCGACATCAGTTGGAACAGTGAGAGTAGTATTTACTCGTAGAAGTACTACCAGTAGTGGTGGTAATAGTAGACTTAGTCTTACATTATATTAACACAATGAAAATACTACCGGTAACCGTATCAGTACTTAATTATTTTTGTGAATGTATTGGTAACAAAAAGCAAAAATATTTCTATGGGGTATTTTCAACTGCCATTGAAGTATATCTTTGGCTTACTTTTAAAACCTAGTAACTACACTTCAGGAAATTGCACAAAAGAGCAAAATAACTTCTTGTTCTTTTTATACTCCAGCTAACAACTGTTACACTTTTGTTATATATATATATATATATATATATATATATATATATATATATATAACATTTCAAAAATATACACACATTTCGACATTACGGAAAAATTGGACTTAGGGGTCTGAGAAGTAAGCCGACGATATACAGCATGAGAAGATACAAATCAACTCCTTTCCTTTGGGATGTAGCATGTATTCTTATGAAGATTTTGAATAAAGATGAAATATGAGGTGTGACTTGTTCATTAATGTCTCCAGCTGTTGAGAACACGTTGAAAACTGAATATAAAATATAATATTCGTAATGAATTTATTATTATTATTATTATTATTATTATTATTATTATTATTATTATTATTATTATTGTTGTTGTTGTTATTACTATCACTATTACCATCACTACCATCATCCGCGGATGACTGAGATTTGATGTTCATTTCACGATTTCAGTAATGTCTTCAGACGGATATTGTAACATTACTTTCAAAATGGGCCACTTCCGCTTCCTTAAAAAATCTTCTGTCTACAAATGTATCTCCATAAGGTCCGATTGTGTTAGAGGTAAAAGAAAGATTATTAAAAGGCAGTAAAACGAATGACTAATTTCAGTAGTGAAAGAGTACTTACAATCCCCATTCCGGTGACACCCATGGCAGACGGCAATGTGTTTACCAGGTCTGTATTTTGAGGCACACGATTGCAATAATAACTTTCAAGAGGAATTATATCACACGCAATGTACTCGGCGCTGGCCGCGGCAACCTACTTCGCAGTGCGAGGTGCTACTTTCACTGCTTGGCAGTGAACTGAAGTCTCTCATTGTCTGTTACTGGAATTTTACATGTAAATTATGGTGGGGTGTTACATATGGGAAGGGAGAAAACAGATACAGGAGAGGGAAGTAATCGCAAGAGGGGAATAAAGAGCAGCTATTAGAACGAGGCGATCTCACGGCGGTGATTGTTTTGACGGAAATTCCAGGGTCGACTCATGTTTCCGTCATGCGTGGTTTGCGAGAGACACTTTATAAACGTGTTCACTTATGGCAGTTCTTTATTTTAAGTTACAGAGACATTTTAGGCATGGAAAATTGAATATTTAAGAACTGACGGAAATATTAATGTAATTATAAAATATTATCAGGTCAGTATTGACTTACGAAGTTCGAAACTCGTGCTGAACGAAAATCACAGAACGGAAATTATGAACACCAAGAAATGAATACAGTAGGAATTATTGTAGGAAAAATGAAGATAAACAGAATTAAAAATCAGAACATAGGTCTACAAAAGGACATTTAAATATCACTAATACAGTAGATAATCTGTGGTCGGCGGGAAAAGGCAAATAAGTAAAAAAAAGTAGATTTTTCTGTTGTACCTAATCACATAAGTCTAATATTTTTTCTAATTTTTGAAATAATAAATTTTCTTGCATTTTAAATTGAAAAGGGTCTTACTTTAACATACATGAATTTCATTATTATGCTTATATTCATTTTGAATCTTGCGTACACTACTTTTAACACGTGAATATACACTTTTCAACACTTTTCAACAATCAAACGCACCCACACAACAGGCAGAGGAGTTCGAGATGACGCCGAGATCTAGTAGTCTCTGAGGATGGTGTGATGAAGCACCGAAACAGCTGTAAGCCGCACAGACTTACATAATTAACACGAGTAAGACCGCTAGTTAATCAATTACTTATATTCAATTAAGAGTAAATTAAAAAGAAAGTCTCTCCTGAAAAATTATTATTTTTTTACTTATGTGCCTTTTCCCGCCGACCAAAGATACGAATGCGACAAAATAACACCGATGAAAAGAGCAAAAACACCGAAGAGAAGATGGACCGAAAGTTACAATCAGAAAATGAGACATAGTATAATAGTTGGATGTAGCCTATAAGTAAAACGATCTGTGCGGAAATAGAAGAGGAACAAGAGACTCTTCGGGTTTTATGAAATAATTATATGACAAAATAGAACAATTTTGGAGTGAGAATGAAAGGGGAAACCGAAAATATCGGATAAAACTTATAACCGCATCTACGCTTAATGACGCAAAGAATGTGACTTGTACAAACACTTAGTCACGTGTGAAGTGCTCACATCGGTTACGGACATCTTAATATTCTGCGAAAGCTGTATTGGCATTTTTAGGAAATAAGTACAAAGTTAGAATTTGGTTTGCTGGGATACACATATTCCCCACAACACAGTTTTTCAGTTATTTTTTAAATTCATCATATCATATGGTCAGAATGAAATTGGAAATTATTGTGGAACAACTTCGAAATTATAAAGCGAAACATGAAAGGTAAAGTTATCTTTATCACAGACAATGAAGGAGGTTAAGGTTTTCAACTTTACAGACATTCGACATTAGTAGCAGTAAGGACGTGCGTTCTACGCGTTTGCCGCCTTTACCCCCCCCCCCCAAGGAGTCTTAAAAAACTCCAGAGTAGTAAAACGGAAGGATTAGAATAATGGAGTAAATCCATGACCCTATCGGTAATCGAACCCTTGAATTTCCGGCTTGTAGCGCAAAGCCTCAACAGCGACGATACTGCGTGCTCCAAATGAAACATAATCAATGGAAAATTAAGAAAGAGAATTGGCTGGCACTAAATTCAAAACCTGAAACTAAATAGATGAAGACGTATGCTTTACTAATTTCCCACCAGTTATGTTATTTGTGAAAGTACCAACGATGTTCACATTTGAAGGTTACAGAAGGGAAAGATCAGAATAACGTAAAACAAATTTTCCAGGACAGCAAATTGAAATTTAAACTACGAGCTTCTCGGAAGCTAATCGTTTGTGCTCAGTTATATTTAACATGATACACTCACATTTAGTTTGGTAGTAATAACCATGCAGCGGATATTCGGTCCCGATACTGAACGTTAGGTGTACGTCAGTTGCAGGGAGGTCATTGAACTCATTGCTACGCTCCTTCCATAAGCCAAGGACGTGACGTCTTGTGGCTGTGTAGGGACCGAAAATCTGTTGTCTGATAATAACTCTTCTTTTCATTTTTGGCGAAACCTGATCTTTTTTCTCCTGTATCCTTCATTTGTAGATTACTTTCTGTAGGTTTCAGGTAATTTTTCCGAAGTCAACTTTCCGAATGTCAATTTTTCCGAATGACCATTTTTCATAGGACCTGTTTTCCGAAATCGAGAATATTAAATGAAATAATTAGTAAAGTTAACAGCTCAGGGAATTTTTGTGTAAAGGGTCTCTTGTTTGCTTGACAATAATGCATAAATTAGAGGCAGAGGAACAGAAATTTCCGTCTGGCCTGGTATTAAGCCTATATTACACTTTCAAATATCTGTGTAGCAGAATATGATAAAATGTTTGATCAAATATATATGCCTATGATCAAATGTAAGATTTTGACTATATGACATTAACAATTAATATTAGAGAAGAAAAATCGCTCCGGCGCCGGGGATCGAACCCTGGTCCTTGGTTTTACGTACCAAGCGCTCTCACCATTGAGCTACGCCGAAGTCCAACCCACAGCATCGGATCGAACTCCCATCCTTCAGTGTTTTTCCCTTTGTGGCCTGACTCCAAGTTAGGCATGTATGTTGACATTTTTTTATATATTAAGTCAACTGCCATTGTACAAGGATCGCACTCAGTTGAGTAAGTTGGTGGCCGGGATTCCACAGTAATATGCACAGTAATCTGTACAGAAATATGCACTGTTACTAGAAGAATTTACTAAAGATTTTTTTTTTTTTTGGTCCTACAGAATACTATATCTGTAATGGTAACAGTTAATATTAGAAGAGAAAAATTCGCTCAATAGTGAGAGCGCTTGGTACGTAGATCCAAGGACCCGGGTTGGATCCCCGGCGCCGGAGCGAATTTTTCTCCTCTAATATTAATCGTTACCATAACAGATATATTCTGTAGGACCAAAAAAATAATAACCTTTAGTGAATTGTATTACACTAAGTCAACACTTTGATCATATCTTTCATCACAGTTCTAACAATGGATCTACAATAATTATATGCTTGTTGTAACTATAAAATATGCAGTAATGGTTATTGCATTAATATTAAAGAAGAAATGAAGGGGAAATGTATTTCGTCGGTTTAGAGCGTAAACCTGCCTACCAACAAAAAGGAAATTTTACAGGGGAAACAAAGAACTGAGTATAAATTAAGTCTGAAACTTTAGGACCAAATCCAAAGTACAGGTGTTGAAGTTTCAGAGTTAATATGTGCTCAGGTTTCTTGTTTCCCTTGTGAAATTTCCTTTTTGTTAGTTAGCAGGTTTACACTCTAAGTCGACGATTTAGGTTAGAGATTGGAGTAGAGAGAAAAAATACAAAAGGAATCTATCAAACTCTACTGAGAGAACTTCACTATGAAGATGTGAAATCCTATATATTCTTCTTCTTCTTCTTTGGCACTACGGCCCTTGTAGTCTAGCCTTGGCCTCCCTTAGGATCTTGGTCCATTCCTGTCCAACCAGAGCCTTCTGCCTCCATCTTCTCACGCCTAGAGTCCTTAAATCTTCCTCCACTCCATCCAACCATCTTAGTTTCTGTCTGCCAATATTGCGCCTGCCTTCTGGTTTTGTGTTTAGAATCTTTTTTTTGGTATTCTCTGATCATTCATCCTGATTACATGTCCTAACCATTCCAACCTACGGGCTTTGATTTCAGCAATAATATCTGGAGATTTATATTGAGTTTTCAGTTCTGTATTATATCTAATTCTCCAGTGCCCATTCTCATATTTAGGACCATAGATTTTCCTTAGAATTTTCCTTTCCCATGTCATCAGTTGTTGTTCCATTTTCTTCGACAGAGTCCAAGTTTCACTGCCATAAAGCACAATTGGTCTTACGACTATTTTATATAATGTAAGTTTTGCTTTTTTACTTATGCATCTTGCTCTCAAAGTTTTGTTAAGGGCTCTCAGGCATCTATTTCCCCCAGCAATTTTTTGCCTCATATCCGCATCTGCAGTGTTTTCTTGGGTAATTAGGACTCCTAGATATTTAAAAGAATCTACTTCCTCATATTTCTGTCCATTTATTATAATATCTTTATTACAAACGCCACTTGGTCTTATGTTTCTCATATATTTAGTTTTCTCTTTATTAATTTTTAACCCCATGTGCTCTGCTTCTGTTTGAATTTGGTTTACTATTTCATTTAGCACTCCAAGAGATCTACTCATGACCACAATATCATCCGCATAGGCCATGCACTGTCTGGTCCTATTAAATATGGTACCATTAAAATTTATATCAATGTTCCTCATGACTTTTTCAAGGCCGATATTAAACAAAATTGTAGATAAGGAGTCTCCTTGCCTCAGCCCATTTACTGTTAAGAATTTATCAGATAGTTTTGTTTGTATCTTTACCTTATTATATGTTTTGGAGAGGGTTATTTTTGTTAAATTTACCAATTTGGTAGGGATACCAAATTCTCTCATAGCTTCCAGAATTTTAAATCGATTCATGTTATCAAATGCCTGCTTAAAGTCTATAAAAAGCATATGTATGGGGATATTATATTCACTTGTCTTCTCTAAACACTGTTTGATTGTGAATATGTGATCGGTTGTACTTCGTCTTTGCCTAAAACCACACTGATATTCACCCAGGAATTCATCTGTATATGCTTTAATATAATTAGATACTATATTTGTAAAAATCTTATATGTAACATTCAGCAGCGAGATTCCTCGGAAATTGTTACAGTCCAGCTTGCTGCCCTTTTTGTGTATGGGGCATATCAGGGCTGTTCTCCATTCATCAGGAATTTCTTCTTTGTTCCAAATCGCTAATATTAATTCATATATGTAGGTCCAGAGACGCTTTCCACCTTTCTTTATCAGCTCTGCTGTTATCAGATCCTCACCAGGAGCTCTGTTATTCTTCATTTTCTTAATTACGTTAAAAACTTCAAGTTTACTTGGTTCTTTTAGTTGTACTTCTGGGCCAAAATAAATGGTTTCATTTGATGATGTGTCCTCTTCAGTATTTATGTCAGGATTCATTGTTTCACTAAAGTGTTCAGTCCATCTTTTCAAGACTCCAGCCGTTTCGCCAACCAGATTCCCATCCTTATCCCGACACCAGGTTGTTCTTGGTTGAAAGCCGCCTTTAAATTTCCGAATATTTTCGAAAAATTTTCTCGAGTCATTTCTGCTGTATCTATCTTGTGTTTCCCGTAGTAAATTTTCTTCGTATTCTTTTTTCTTTCTACGGATTAGTGTCTTAGCTTTTCTTCTTGCCTCCTTAAATTCATCAACATTGTTCCTAGTGTTCCGTTGGGTCATTTTAATTCTGAAGTCATTTCTTAGGCTCAATGCCTCCTGGCATTCTTCATCAAACCAACCATTTCTATTCTGAGATTTTCTATAACCTAGGATCTTCTCTGCCGCTGAATGTATGCTTCGTTTAATTTTCCTCCAAGATTCTTCAATGCTGCTATTAGTTTGACACTGACTGTCCAGAGTTTGAGTCACTAAATCCTTATATTCATTTTGACATATATCATCATTAAGTTTTCCAATGTCAAATTTTTCCATCTTTTCACCTATATATTTATTGGCTATAGATAGTTTTGCTCGATATTTAATGCGTACAAGATGATGATCAGAGTCGCAGTCAGCACCCCGATAAGATCGCACATCTATGATGTCTGAGGCATGTCTGGCATCTATCAGGACATGATCGATCTGATTCTTTGTATAACCATCTGGTGATATCCATGTTATTTTATGGATATCTTTATGTGGAAAATTTGTGCTACTTATTACCATATTTTTGCTTATTGCAAAATCAACCAATCTTAATCCATTGTTATTTGTAATGTCATGCAGGCTGTGTAGTCCTATTTTATGGATTATCATGTCTCTTCCTACCTTTGCATTCATGTCTCCCAAAATTATTTTAATATCATGGATAGCTGCTCTCTGATACACTCGTTCTAAACTATCATAGAAGTAGTTCTTTTCATTTTCATCCTTGTCTTCAGTAGGGGCATGTGCACTAATTAGCGTTGTGTTAAAGAACTTGTTTCTTATCCTTAGTACGCATATACGATCATCTACTGGGTCGAAATTCAGTATCAGATGTTTAAGTTTTTCCTTAAATATGAAACCAGTACCATAAGTGTTTCTCCCATCTGATGCCCCACTATAGCATATGGTGTAGTCTTCGCAATCAAACATATCCTTCCCTTTCCAGCGTATTTCCTGCAGTGCACATATACCTATATTGTATTTCTTTAATTCATGAGTTAGATTTCTTAGGGTGCCAGGTCTATAGAGGCTTCTCACATTCCATGTCGCTAAGTTTAAATCATGTACCTTTTTTAAATTCCGTGGTCGTCTTGTTAGGGCAGTCCGGCAATTTCCTTTGGGCTTCTCAACATGTTTGTTTTTCCAGATGTGGAATTGTCAGTCCCACGATCCAATCCCCAACCTGGAGGACCAGGGACTTGATTTTTGAGATCCAACTCCTAGGATGTTGTCTTCACCATGACTCAAGAGTTCATCCTACCCTTTCGCAGTCAGCCTACCTTACTGAGACCTATGAGTGCCGCCGTTGACCTGTTATAGGTTCCTCCGCCGCCACCCTAAGTGAAAATCCTGCGGCCGATTCTCACCACCCTGACAGACCTAATCCCAAGTTACCCCCGGGCAGCTCTGCCAAGACCTCCATCTCTCGTTTGTTCACTGATCCAGTTCGCCGAAGGGATTGGTTACCACAACCTTGAACTGGGTTGCTCAGCTTAATAGAGTCCACCACGGAAAGGTGAGAGTGGGGTTGAACAGGAGAGGCTAGGTGATCTCTCTTGACGAGATCATGTCTTAAGCATCACTGTCCCTTGGACTCCGAAATCCTATATATACCAAGTATTTAATAATGGATGATGAAACATTTCATGTGACTCATAATGTGATATTAAAAGTTTTGTGCTTTTCACAGACCATGTGTACTTAATGTCCGCCACTTCTTTCTTCTCAATCACAGATTTTATCAAAGGTATGATGATGACCATAACTTTTATCAGAGAACTATGTCACAGCTAGACGTGATCAAAGATTCTGTATTACACTGTAAAAGATTTTATTATATATATATATATATATATATATATATATATATATATATATTATCAATTTGATAGTGTAATATAGGCCTTAGACTAGTCTTCTTAACCAGTCCTATAACTCTAAAAAGTAGAGTAAAAATCGGTGGGCTGACTTTAAACGTCCCATCGAGGAATTAAGTTGGACTTTTCATCAACATTTCCAAATTTTGTCTCGTGCCGAACATTATATCTCGATTTTCAGGTTATCATCAATATAGTTATCATGAAGCAAAAATTGTTCTTCATGGAGTGTTTGTCGGTAAAAATCGGGAAATTCTACAAGTTCGTCTAAATATGAAGGATTTCTCGGTTGCTCTATCATTCTTACTCTTCTTAAAGATTTTTTAAAAATTTCCTTTTCAGGCATTAAACAAAGGACAATTAAAGCACTTGATGTAATTCGATCCTGAAAACCTGCCCTGGATGAAGCTCTGGGTCATTTTGTGCCGTTCGTTTCTAGTTACTTTTCACCAACTCTGCTTGTGCTTCCTCTCTATTCGGAGCATGAGAGAGGCGACACATCAACACCTTTAAGAATGACTATTTCTTCATCATTTCTGTCCGTTATGGCTCTTGCTGAACATTCCTTCTGTCTCAGATTTACACATTCCCAAGAAGAAATGGGCAGGACACGGGATGCGACTCAACGAGAACCGGTGGACACACATACTTACGACATGGGACCCAAGGATTGGCAAACGGAACGCTGGAAGACAGAAGACAAGATGGGCAGACGAACTTAGAGCAAGATTCGGCTATCTATGGTCAAGAACAGCGAAAGACCAACAACAATGGAAACTAATCACAAAGTGACTTGCAACCTAAACAGTGACTAGTGAATAGTGGACCCTAAACAGTGATTAGTGAACAGTGGACCCTCCAGATATGACATTACAAAAGTGACCATCATTCCCGGAGTGGCTAACCGGGAACTGTTTGACAAGCCACCCTGCATAGTCAGGAGGCCCTTGCCCTTTATGGGATTTCGTGGCTAATTATAATTCTAATTCTAAAATATATCTTTCCACCAGGACCATTTTTACCTTTGTTATATGGATATATATATATATATATATATACTTCTTAAATTTTCTTCGACTCTGTCTTCGTTGCTAACTTCAGAGCGTCGCTTCAGAGCAACAGAATGCATATAAACATCACACAGAAAAATAAAAAAAAACAAAAAGTAGTGTGTTGCTTTGAGGCAACACTATGCAGTATATATATATATATATATATATATATATATATATATATATATATATATATATATATATATATATAACCATTCATTAATAATTTCATACCCCGTTTACCTGAAGTAATAATTTGTACATCCATTGCGACTTGTTAACTTCAAGATATTAATGAACACTAATAATTGTGTATGGTTACTACGGAATCTATGCTAATAATGTATTGGATTATTAATTTTGGTAAGGAGTGAACGCGTAAAAGAAATGGTCGTTTGGAGAAATGACCATTCGGAAAAATGTAATCGGAAAAAGAGGTTCTGAAAAGTACATTTCGGAAAAATAGTTATTCGGAAAAGTGGAAAGTTTATTTCGGAAAAATGGGTGTAAACGTATTCTGTACTAATCACAGATCAATTAAACAATTTTCTGTGTATCCAAATGAGAAAAAATTTTCTGTTCTTGCATTCCACAACGAAATTGTTATAATCCCACAAAGTAAGATAACTGACACTATTTATGAATTTTATGGTTTATGTATGGTTTTGTAAAAATGCACATAAAATAGCTACTTCTTATTCAATCACTTCTAATACTATTTACTCGTTACGAAGGTCGGGAACTAAATTTGATAGAAATATTGAAAAGTGCCTTCGTGGTTTATAATGAGATTCTAATTTATTTCTTTGTCTAAGATTGCCTACAGTAGTCAAAGTTAACGATTCAAGATAAATTATAAAACAATATATTCTTCGCCCGTGTGTAAAATGAATCTCCAAACTGTTTTTGAAACTAGGTGGAGGATGGTGTTATTTTCTCTGTTCCGAACCCACTGTAGTTTAAAGGCTTATTGCGCTTGTCTGTGAAATTGGTGCTAACGAGGAGGTATTTTGCGAGCTGAGTCCAAAGATTTGCAATGGAATTACCTGATATTCGCCTAACTTTTGGGGAAAAACCTAACTAGGTAATCAGCCCAAGCGGGATTCGAACACACTCCCGAACACAGCCTCAGATCTGAGTCCACTCGTCCGTCTGTGCTATACCTTTTGGAATGTATGGTCTTGCATCTGTTATTTGTGCCAAAATGAGGACACGTACTGTAAGCGTACATTTGAGACTTTTAATCTCATAAAAACCATTGTAGAGCCCATTTAGAGTAGATCGATACTTTGTGTGTGTGTGTGTTTTTTTTTTTTTTCAAATAAAGACCTATTAATTTTAGGTAGTAATTATTATATCAGTGTGGAGTGTTTTTCTGCGTACCAATCTAGAAAACTAACAAAAATTACGGTATTGTCCCTTATGAGAGTTGCGTCGATACTACCCGCAATGCAACCGTTAGCTATAGAGCTTCATTTGTTCATTCCCTACCCAGGTTTGTGCTTCTACTGCAACATTGTTCAAATGGAATGCGCAGCCTGTGCTTATTACGTTAGGGAAGTCATCCTCACATTTGTTTTTATATTTGAAGAAGTTCTGTGCATCGCAGAATTTCCTGAAAGAAACCACCCAGCCATCCGGGATGTCGTCTCTTTGTATAGACAGTTCCAACAATAACGATAACGTAATAATAAAATTAATAAATGGATAATGTATTTTGCTTCTTCTTTATTTCAGTGATTTACATTTTTATACAAGGGAGGGGTCGACCTGGTTGGCAAGTTGGTATAGCGCTGGCCTTCTATGCCCAAGGTTGCGGGTTCGATCCCGGGCCAGGTCGATGGCATTTAAGTGTGCTTAAATGTGACAGGCTCATGTCAGTAGATTTACTGGCATGTAAAAGAACTCCTGCGGGACAAAATTCCGGCACATCCGGCGACGCTGATATAACCTCTGCAGTTGCGAGCGTCGTTAAATAAAACATAAAACATAACATACAAGGGAGGGCGTGTTAAAACAAGTTTAATTCATTCCAAAGGACTTAACTGTGGTATTAATTTCCAAATGAATCAAATTTCCTGTAATGACATATTCACTCATTCATAGTTTTCTGCCCAAGGACAGCTCATTCACTACAAATCCAACATTCTCCAATCTTCCCTCTTTCCCACCTTTCTTTAAGTTTCCGCATACGATCCATATGGTATCTTCTGCCCCGAACTTATCTCACGCTCACCATTGCTTCCAGTACATCTTTCAGTAGACAGTTTCTTCTTAGCCAGTGACCCAGTTAATTTCTTTTCCTCTTCCTGATCATATTCAGCATTATCCTTTCTTCACTCACTCTTTCTAGCACAGTCGTATTTCTTATTCTGTCTGTCCATTTCACACGCTCCATTCTTCTCCATATCCACATTCCAAATGCTTCCAATCGTTTCTCTTCATTTCTTCGTAATGTCCATGTTTCTGGCCAACACAATGCCACTCTTCACACAAAGCACTTCACTAGTCTCTTCCTTAGTTTGTTTTTTTTTTCCAGAGGTCCTCTGAATATGCTCCTTTTTCTGTTAAAAGCTTCCTTTCCCATTGCTATCCTCCTTCTGACTTCGTGGCAGCAGCTCATGTTATTACTTATAGTATAACAAATATTTGAAACTGTTCATTGCTGTATTGCCTCATTTCGAATTCGCACACTTGTCTTTTCCGTTTTTCTTTCGATGACCATGGGCTTTGTGTTTGTTTGCATTTATCTTCATCCCATACCAAGGGCGCTCTTAAGATCCAATCTCAGTGGTAGTAACATGGTTAGAAAATTATAGGAAATGGATGACGAGGAGAGAGAAAATTGAACATGAAAAATAGCCAGTTCTGAAATTTAAATTACCTTGCGCACGAATTCATAGTTCAAAACACTAATGTTTGTTAAATTGTTTGCTGAGGGTTTGAGAAAACATGTATCGTGCACGTAGAGAAAAATAAAAAACACGTAAAAAATAAAAATCCCAGTGGTAGCAATTGCGACCACTGGCTACCCCTTGTGGGCACCCTTGTCCCATACTGGTCACAGCTGTCACTTAGCTTCAGTAGCATAGGCATATCTCTTAGAATCCACTGTTTACCATAATTAATAATCCAATACATTATTAGCATGGTTTCTGTAGTAACCATACAAAATTATAAGCGTTAACATCTTATGCACTTCATTCTTCTTCCTTCAACTATCATCCCTCCTATGTTCTGGAAACAATTCTTCAGTAAATCCTTAAGCAGATGTTGAAGAGGGTAGGTGATGAGAATCATCTTTGTCGTATTCCTCTCTCTGTTCCACTTCTGACATTTCTTCTCCTATCCTGACTTGTTGTTTCATTATTTTTCTGTAAAATGACATATTAATCATTCCAATTTCAAACAACTCATTGGTATCGTAATGATATGTGAAATTAGGAAGCGATTATGAAAACATAAAAAACAAAGTACACGGTAATTATCTAATTATCACAAAAGCAGACAAGGGTAATGTACAGTTATTATGGAACAGTTAGCTTACATCGAAAAAACAGAAAGCTTCATTTCGGATAATAACTTTGAATTACTCAAAAAAGATCCCACTATTCAATATCAAAAAAAAAAAAACTTAAAGGAAACCTTAAAAATAATAGATTTTGTCTTAACTCAAAAAGAAAAGCATTCATTAACACAAATGAAACCTCAACCACCTAAGATGAGATCTTTACCTAAAATTCATAAACAGAATATACTCATCAGACCAATAGTAAATTTTCGAAAAGCACCAACTTAAAACACAACAAAATTCTTACGAAAGCATTCAGAATCAAAATTATACATAAAAAAACTACAGCACAAATAACAATAATGTAATCAATTAATAGAGGCGCTAAGAAATAGCCCAATAGATGAAAATAGTAAAATTGCTTCTTTTGACGTGATTAATATGTATACAAACATCTCAGTACAAGAAACAATAGAATTAATACGACAGAATTTGAAAGATCAGAATATCAGTGGTATAGAACTAGAATAGATTACCAAACTTTACAAATTTGCAATAATTAAAATTATTTTACATTTAATGGTAAAGTTTACAAACAAAAGGATAGATTAGCCATGGGTTCTCCCCTTTCCGGGATTATGGTCGATATATTTCTTAATAATTTAGAAAATATGCTCATTGAATGCAACAAACAACATATCACAAAATGGGTAAAATATGTAGATGATGCATTGATCATATACCATGAAACCACGTAAGACGTTCTTCTAGGTAACATTAATAAATTACTTCTAAAGTCTCATTTACGAAAGAAGGGGAAGGAACAAATAATAAGATAAATTTTCTGACGTCACAATAGAGAAATAGTACATTATGCAACGAGCCTATAATGATAGTAATTAAGATGCGAGTACGTTTGTTTATGAAACGAGCGCAAACGAGTTTCATAATTTTCATACGAGCGTCTTAATTACCATTATAGGTAAGTTTCATACGACTTTTTATGCTCGACCATATTTCTAACTTGAAATTATTCAGAAGTATTCATTTTATTTGTATCTGAATGAAGATTGGAAGTGACCTTGTGCATAGCTCGTGAATTGTGAGATGTGCGCAGACGCGAAAGTATTGATTTTTTCCGAGGAGCAATAATGTAATTGACCTTGATGTAATGTAGAGAATAACATGAACTAATTTTGATATAACCTGGAAATTGATTTAGAATTGAAAAACGAGATGACAAATTGAATTTATTTGAATATTATTTACAATTAACGCTAATTATGATAGTAACAGAACATAACCTTCTGCGACAGTATTGGATTTCCAGCCTCCGTGACGTTTCCCTCGTTGTCTTTCGATTGCATATCCGAGAATAATCGAAAACCTGAACTTTAATGAATAGGTGTACTTTAATGAAATGCATTAAAGGACTGCTACCAGGTGTATAATGGCTACATTTCGGCATGGTCGAGCATAAAGTAATAATACATTTCAGTTTAAAATTTACAGAAACCCAACCCAGACCACGCAATTGATCCCCTCAAATGTTCCAGCCACCAAGCTCAACACAAAATAGCTGGTCTTAATAGTTTAATAAATAGACTTATCAGTATTCCTATGAATGAAAAAGACTACAAAATTGGACTAGAAATCATATACACAATTGTTTTTGAAAATGGATATAAATAATCATAAGTTGACACTATAATAAGACGTACAAATCAACGAAAATTAATCTGAGATTAAAGATAGTAAAAATTTCTTGATTTTTACATTTTCCAGTAACTTCACACATCTAATTTCCAATACTTCCAGAAGTGTAAATACGTAATAGCATATAGAACAAATAACACATTACAGAAAAAGTTATGCAATAGCATAGACGCAACTCACAATAAATTTAATTCTTCAGGAGTTTACAAATTAGAATGTCAATTTCCTAACTTGCAATTCCACATATGCTTAAAGGTCAGACTGGGAGGACTTTCAATACAAGACATAAAGAAAACAGGCAGTTTCCTCACAACAATAATTGAAGCGTCGCGTCGGCTGGAACAACGTTGTAAGTTACAAAATTTTCATTCGGCGTGTTTCCGTGTAATAATGTTCTATGTCATGTTACCTTACTATATACTCTTTGGCTTGTAACTGTCCATCAATGCAGTACGTGAAATTTGTCCACTCAAAAGTTTGCTACTCCATAAGAACAACGTTGTACGTGTACACATTTTTGCAGCTCCTGTAAATTTTACCAAATGTAACTTATAACGTTGTTCCAGCCGACGCTTCAATTTCCAATCAGCTTTCAATGAACATATAATAACGAACATTTTTTTCACAAATATTGAATCTGATATGACCATATTACATTTATAAAATAAAGGTCAAGCACTTAATATTTTAGAATCCATTGAAATATACTTACTTACTTACTGGCTTTTAAGGAACCCGGAGTTCATTGCTGCATTCACATAAGCCCGCCATCGGTCTCTATCCTGAGCAAGATTAATCCAGTCTCTACCATCATATCCCATCTCCCTCAAATCCATTTTAATATTATCTTCCCATCTACGTCTCGGCCTCCCCAAAGGTCTTTTTCCCTCCGGCCTCCCAACTACTTATTGTTAGGTTTTGTAACAAGCTGTTTTTTTACGGTGATGGGTTGTTAGCTCTTCGCCCAACCCCCAAGCTGGAGGACCACCCCTTATCGGTTATCCACGACTGCTTATTCAATATATTCGCAGCTACCCTCCATATCTGGAGGCCGTCTCTATTCGCAACCAGAGGACGCGCCATGCCGTGGTGATAGGGACCCACAATACATGGATCCATTGAAATATATAAAGATAAATTAAAACGACACAACAACTAAAATGACAAAGCCCCAGCTGACAAGAATATTCTCATAGATTTACATATAAGTTCATAATTTGACGTATGCAGACTGGAACTTATGCGCTTCAGTCTGTCGGCGAATACATCGGCAAGAGACGTGAGCATAAACAACAGCTGATCTATGCAAATCTAGTCTTTCAGGTAAAGCTTCCTGTAAAGCAGATTTGAATAATTTCAAGGGAAAAATTGTTCCGGGGCCGGGTATCGATCCTGGGGCCTCTGGTTGAACGTACCAGCGCTCTGCCAACTGAGCTACCCGGGAACTCCACCCGACACCATCTCAACTTTTCCCTTTATATCCACACAACTCGCGTGGGCTGACGAAACGCCAGAGACCCAGATCGAGTGCACACAAACTCTGTGTGGCTTGGAATTGTGGTTTTCTCAGTGACGTATATATTATGCAAATCTATTCTTTCAGGTAAAGCTTCCTGTAAAGCAGATTTGAATAATTTCAAGGGAAAAATTGTTCCGGGGCCGGGTATCGATCCCGGGACCTCTGGTTGAACGTACCAGCGCTCTGCCAACTGAGCTACCCGGGAACTCCACCCGACACCATCTCAACTTTTCCCTTTATATCCACACAACTCGTGTGGGCTGACGAAACGCCAGAGACCCACATCGAGTGCACACAAACTCTGTGTGGCTTGGAATTGTGGTTTTCTCAGTGACGTATATATTATGCAAATCTATTCTTTCAGGTAAAGCTTCCTGTAAAGCAGATTTGAATAATTTCAAGGGAAAAATTGTTCCGGGGCCGGGTATCGATCCCGGGACCTCTGGTTGAACGTACCAGCGCTCTGCCAACTGAGCTACCCGGGAACTCCACCCGATACCGTCTCAACTTTTCCCTTTATATCCACACAACTCGCGTGGGCTGACGAAACGCCAGAGACCCACATCGAGTGCACACAAACTCTGTGTGACTTGGAATTGTGGTTTTCTGTTAACGTACACAGTGACGTATATATTATGCAAATCTAATCTTTCAGGTAAAGCTTCCTGTAAAGCAGATTTGAATAATTTCCGTTGTTTGCAATTTGCTTTCACCTCTTTTCCTTAGAACCCAACATTCACTCCCACATAAGCATCATATTGGTATGGCCATAGTTTCGTAAAATGTTATCATTGTCTCTTTTCTTGCTTTATTTTTCAACGTTCTCTTATTGTCTCAAATATCCGGTTGAAACGTTCAATCTTATGTTGCAATTCAATTTCTCCTAAGTAGGATGGTTTGCAACCGAGGAATTGGAGTTGCTAAATTGTACAACTGTTTGTTCTTCTATATAGGCTTATGCTTCTGTTCTTACTGGTGTATGTCCTATGAATTCCTTTGGTATAACTTTATTTACAACAATTTAAATATTATATTTTTTATTTCATTTAATTCATGGATTTCTTTCTGTAATGCAACTTCGTTATCAACAATAATCATCTGGTCATCTGCATAAATGAATGACAAGATAAAATTATTCAAATATGTAGGCTCTTTCAAATTCGAACATCTTACAATTCCAACCATGCTCACAATAACAATGACGAACAGCATAACTGTTCAATTATAGGGATTCGATTAATCCTGTCACTTTTTCTTGTGCATATCTTTCCTTGTTGAATTATCTTGATGCTGAATAATTATGAACAAAATCCGTTGAGAACAAAATAATAATAATCGTACACAAACAGGCGCACATAGAGCATTCCTAAAACCTCCTTTTTTATAGTAGAATGCTGAAAAACGTACAGTGTATCCGAGAAAATCTCTAAATCCTTTGTCTACAGCTAATACGACAATGTTTCCTCTATACGGAGTGGAAGTGAAATAACCCTGCACATTTTCAGAACGAATAGCTCATATTGTAGTACCAAAAAAAATGTAATTTCACATTGACAGAAAATTCATAGTTTTCTTAGAAAAAATGTTTAACATCCTGTCATTCGGTAACTATTATGAGTAGAATCAAGATTTCCACCCATATCGATAGAAAATCTAATAAAGAATTTATCCCTCTGGCGTATTTCAATGACGTGTACAGTTTTAGTGTAAATTTAATTTAAAAACCACAAATTTCAAGTCACTGAATGATGCAACTAGATGGAGGTGAGAAGTAGTTCACGTAGGAAGACAGATCTGAGTTCGTTGACCCCTTACATCTGTATTACGAGGAGAAAGGTGACTATGTCAGCAGCGATGTTGCCTGACTGCTGAAACTTCCAACTCAATTTTGAATTTAACCGTGCATTTAATCACAAAACTTAATATAGGTTTTCTATTCATTTAAGTGTACACTATTGTTCCTTTCAGTCTGCATGATTATTTCACTTCCACCCTGTATATTATGTAATGGGAAAGTAAAAAAAGAGAAGAGGAAACTGATATGAAAGGGGGAACAGAAAGGAAAAGAAAAAAGAATCGGAGTAAGTCGGAGAGGAAAAAGGGACAGAGATGAAAGAAAAATAAGAGTGAACAAGCTAAGGTAAGACAAGAGGAATAGAGATGTGAGGAAAGAAGTGGAGGAACAGAGAAAGGGAAGACAAGTGAGAAGAGAAGAAGAAAATAAATACTACAGGGTCCGGCAGAGGAACGGACGATTTTAAGGAACATAAATATCTCTTAGCACATTATATACGGGGTAACTGCGCACACATTGTTGCCAATACAATGTCATTTAGACATCATTGAGAGGTGGAGCGGTGCACAAAATGCTTTTGCAAATACAAGCTTTTACAGTTTTCAGGCTGTTGGACGTGGCTTTCGTCGTCCCATCTGTTCATGGAATTGAAGAATGGATTACCATCTTCGAGGACAGTGGTTCGACACAAAAAAAAAGTCTCCAGAGAGAAGAAGGACTGTGAATTTCAGACAACATTGACGCGTTTTGGTTTTCTGTCACCAGGAGTCTCGTGAGTGAGTAAGTGAGTGAGTGAGTGAGTGAGTGAGTGAAGGACGTCATTGTCAAGAACTAAATGGCAGACTATAGCTTATAAGTTATACTTAATGATCTCATGCATAATATTTTAAAAATATAAAATCTTGAGTTAATAACCAACTATTTATAATCGTCCATTCCTCTATTGGACTCTGTATAAAAGAGGCTAGGAAGAAAATAAATATGAATATGCGAGGTCGAGGAGATCGACTGATTCACCATGACGAAGCACTGTCCTAACCATCCGTCATTTGATCTTGCCTCACACACTGACTGGTAGCATGGGAGTTCCCGTCTAACGCGACTATGGAAGCACTGTGGTTGTATCCAGTGGTCTGTATTTTCCATTAATACAGCTTACATAAAATGAAACCAACCAACCAATTTGCGTATGTTTAGCTACTTGTAAATCTGTCAACAGTTTTTCAGTCTAAAATAAGTAATTTAGAGTTTAAAATCATTCTCTTCCAACATTAGGATTGACTCTTGATTATAGGAGAACTGCTAGGAGAAAGTTAGGCAAAAATAAGTCTCTCTTGGCAGATTTCTTCCTGTATTTAGGTTCCTGCTAAGAACCTGAATCCACAACTGCTACCGTTCCAGCTCCTCTCTTCGACGCTAACTGCATCTTTAGTATCACAGCGTGCTTATTAGTCAATTGCACTACTAACTATTGAGAGTGACTGTATGATACGTACTGCGAGTGAATGGTAAACACACCTACTGACTCGGTGAGATCGATAGTGACTGATCATAAGTTATTGAAACTGACTCCGCGAAATATGTAGGACTTAAAACTGGCGCTGGCAAAACTTAAATTAAAACTGGATGATTAATTGGAAGTGAGGTGACTGACAAGGGAACCTCCCACATATCAGATCGAAACCCTCTTTGTACGGGTAAATACTAAAGAGAAAAATCGACGTACAAAAGCGTAGCTGCCAAGAGAACAAAAAGCTTAAAATGTTCCGCTTTACTAGTCAATCATCCCATTACAGCTTATGGAGGTCCCAAGAGTAATAAGAGGTTAAGACTCTCACCTGTACATACAATCGCCATTAATCAGGCCTACAGAACTCGCAAGTAGGGGAAATATGATGTCAGCCTCACTCCACTTCTATTGTGGATGATCGACTTCAGTCGCGAGAATGAATGTTGATGCAGCCGAGCGTAACTAGAACGCCATGACCGCACAGGTAGAAAAGGTGGGTGGGGTAAGAAAGGGGAGGAAAGAAGTCGCTCTGAGGAGCTACAGTTCTGCAGGTCTGGGCATTAATGATAGTAGGGATGTCAGAACTACGCGTCAGCCGCCTTTTCCCCCAGAAAAACACCTATGGTACTCATCTTCCTGTTCATTTCACTACTACTTGAGTAATATTTCTACTTATCGTTAACGAATATAAACCAGATGTGCCAACCTTGTCTCGAGGCTGATAACATGGTTACAGTTTGAAGAGGGGAGATACAACTTTGAGCACTGAAACGTTTTTGAAATTTTATTTATTTTTTTTTCCTCAGCAGTGAATAACCTTGTAACCTTGAAATTTTATATGCTGAATGTACTCTATTTCTTTCGTTTGTATACTACTTTCAGATTTAGCAAAACTTCTACCGTTACAGGTAATGAGCAATACAAAATGGCAGCTGTATTTTGTGCATTGTGCACTTCGCTAATTATTTCTACAAATACAATTATTTCTGAGTGATCCTTCTTACTAGTTATTCCTGAATGCCCTACAAATAGCATCACATTCAATCTTTGAAATAACTTCAGTAGAACTATATTTTATTTTAATGTATATTATGATTTTTTTTTTAAATTTAATAGGTCAAAAATATTAAGAAAAGAAACGGTAAGCGTTAAACTAATGATTCCAGGTAGGTTATTTTACGACACTTTATTAACATCTTAGGTTATTTAGCGTCTGAATGAGATGAAGGTGATAATGCCGGTGAAATGAGTCTGGGATCCAGCACCGATAGTTACCCAGCATTTGCTTATATTGGGTTGAGGGAAAACCGCGGAAAAAACCTCAACCAGGTAACTTGCTCCGAATTGAACCCGGTCCAGGTAGGTTTGTTCACAAATATGAAATATAGTGGCACGCAAAATTTCATTGCAATATCTTATAAACCGTTTTAATAAGCTCAAATTACGGCTGGCAATTTGTAATGGCAATACTTGCATTTTAATCTGAAAATAGTAGGACAATTTCAGAAATAGTGTATTCTGACCATATAGTAGATTTCAAGGTTACAGATTTATTCATTGGCGAGGAAAAAATATTGAATTTCGCAACTTTTTCAGTACTCAAAAAGTGTATCTCCCCCTTTAACTCCCCTTAACTAGGTCAATTTCTATCATGAACTGTGTACTGTACTATCGGGCCATAGCAATTCAGTATGATGGAAAAAGTCGAATTTTTTTATTTGGTCTACAGGTCTAGGCGACGAGAAAAGAAGAGGCACAGAGCCCCGTGTCATTTTTAACTCGATTATTTAACAATGCTGTATCAACTAGTAGAGAAAAACTCGGAAAAACCCAACCAACTAATCAGCCCGAGCGGGAATCGAACCCACGCCCAAGCGCAGCTCCAGATTAGCAGGCGAACGCGCTACCGCCTGAGCTACGCCGGTAAAAGTGGCATGTCAAGCACAGAATATACTATACTCCATAAGCCTCAAAACAATACGACATTTGAGGGAGAATTTCAATCTGATGATTTTGGGAGATACGAATCGAACTAAAATTGAAATTAGTTAACTATTTGGTTAACTGACTGGCATTGGGATCAGTTGACTCATTTATTAATCGCTTTACTGAGTAACCGATGGCTTGCTGACAGATTGCGTGACCGAACGAACGAATGAATGAATGGAAGGGTGAATTAATAAATCAATGCAGGAATAATTTAGTAGAAAAATAAATAAATAAATAAATAAACTTTCTTTCAAACAGGCTGACAGGATAATCGCTGATCCTATTACTTCCTGGCTGGCCGATTAACTTGTAGATAAGCCGACTGTCCGTCTGACTGGAACTATTCTTGTTTGGCTGACTATTTTGCTTTATGTCTGGCTGAACAGGTAATTGGCTGGTTGACTTAGGATCGGTATGTCTACCGCTGTGGAAAAACAGCACGTTTGACCGTGAAACAAGCGGTCCAGGGTTCAAATCCTGGTTGGGCAAGTTACCTGGTTGAGGTTATTTCCTAGGTTTTCCCTCAACCAATCGAAGCAGAATTTCTGGGTAACTTTCGGCGTTGGACTTCAGACTCATTTCATCGTCATAATTACACTTCTCCTCTTTCATCATCATCTCCGTTTCTTTCCAAGGTTGCCCGTGGATATGTGGTCATTGGTTGTTGGTGGTAGCGCTATGCACGTTGGGCTCTCCACTGGGCTCATGGTAACTCGTGGCACCGGGGTTGAAGGACCGCGGTGAGGCCTACGCGAAAAGGTAAAGGAATCATGTAGGCTGTAGGGGAATTCGGAGGCGGCGCGCAGGGAGGGTCTGTAGCGCGGGAGGCCTTAGGACATGCACACAATGAGCTCAACCGTGCGAGGAGTCCCAGTTCGTGCCCTCACCTGAAGGGGGACTAATAGATAGGACCGGTATTATAAAAGCAGTTTGAACCTTCGATATTGGTTAACGTCTCGTTTTTAATCATCACAAAGTTGAACTGCAGATGAACAGCACCTACAGAATCGCATCGGTTAACGTCTATATTAGACGATTGCCGGCCGGCGAGCGATAACTATTTATCGCTTTCTTTTGTATCTAGCAAAATGAATGCATATGACATAGATTATGTGTTTCAAGAAAAATGTTAAATGACGATGAAGAGATTATATAAATAATTTGAAAGACCTTGTAGACCATGACAACTTAGATTGAGATTAGTTTATATTACCATCTTTAACAATGTCCTGTTTAACTTCTCGGATTCTTGATGGAAAAGTTCAAGTCTAAGGGAGGATTAAACTAGTGAGAGGTTAACTTATTTTTATAATACCAGCCCTTAGTAATTAAAGAAAACTAAAAAGGATTTTCTATTTTAAGCGAAGAAGTTGAACTTGCTCTTAAGGAAATGAAGACTGGGAAAGCAACAGGAGTTGATGGAATCCTCACTGAATTAGTGAAATGCTTGGGTGAAGACAAGAAGGAAATTCTATTACTATGCAATGAAATATATGAAAAAGGCAATTGGCCTGAAAATTTTACGGAGACAGTGTTGATTCCAATATCGAAGAAAAATAATGCCAAGAAATGTAAAGAGTTCAAAACTATCAACCTAATATCGCACTCGGCGAAGATTCTCTTGCGAATACTGAATCGACGTTTATATTCTAAGATGGAAGAACAGTTGGAAGAAGAGGAGTTTGGATTCAAGAAGGGAAAATGTATGAGAGATGCAATTGGACTGCTACGGACAATCGGGAAGGATACCTAGAGAAGAATAAAGAAGTGTATATAATATTTGTGGAACTAGAAAAGGCTTTTGACAGAGTGGATTAGAATACACTGATGGGGATCCTAAAGAAAACAGATGTGGATTGGAAAGAGAGAAGACTGTTCAGTAATCTTTATATGAAACAACGAGTCAGTCAGAAGGAAATGAAATTGGGAGAAGAGTACGTCAAGGATGTTCTTTATCACCTACACTTTTCAACATCTACTTAGAGGATTTAGTAAAGAACTGTTTTCAGAACGTGTGAGGTGTGATAGTAGGAGGAAGAAGAATAAAGTGCATAAGTTTTGCTGATGATAAGGCGTTGTTAGTAGAAGAGGAGATGATAATAAGGGATATGCTACAGGAGCTAAATGCCAACTGTGAGCAGTATGGGATGAAGATAAATGCAAATAAGACGAAGAGCATGGTCATAGGGAAAAAATTCAGAAGATAAACTTCGAATTCTAAATGAGGCAGTAGAGCAAGTGGACAGCTTCAAATACTTGGGGTGTACTATAAGCAGGAACATGAGCTGCAGCCAGGAAGTCAAAAGGAGGATAGCAAATGCCAAGGAAGCTTTTAATAGAAAAAGAAGCATTTTCTTCGAACCTCTAGAGAAAGAACTAAGGAAGAGAGTAGTGTTGTACTTTGTATGGAGTGTGGCATTGTATGAGCAGAAGCATAGACATTACGACGAAGTGAAGAGAAGCGAATAGAAGTATTTGAAATGTGGATATGGAGAAGAATGGAACATGTGATGAGGACAGATAGAATAAGAAATGAATCTTTGTTGGAAAGAGTGGGTGAAGAAAGAATGATGCTGAAACTGATCAGGAAGAGTAAAAGGAATTGGTTGGGTCATTGGCTGAGAAGAAACTGCCTACTGAAGGATGCTCTGGAAGGAATGGTGAACGGGAGAAGAGTTCGGGGTAGAAGAAGGTATCAAATGATAGACGACATTAAGATATATGGATCATATGAAAAACAAAGAGGATTGCAGAAAATAAGAAAGATTGGAGAAATCTGGGTTTGCAGTGAAAGATCTGCCCTTGGGCAGAACACTAAATGAATGAGTAATTAAATGACTTGCTGCCCAATTGACTAACAAAGAGACCGACCTACTGATTGACTGGTGGTCTGCATGTCAGACAGAGTGATCGATACTACTAGTAGGCGAGAGACTCAGTGGAGTATGCAGATGATTCTTATCTGACAGACGAATGTGTTATTTAATTCACTTCTTTCAGGGGGCAAGTTCCTTATTTTTATATGAAGAGTCCACTGCAAGAATGATGGTTGTCATTTGGAATACATTTTGCAGGAGAAGCAATTGAAAGTTTGAAATGCTTAGCGCTCAAAGCTTAACTGTGATTTTCCTATCATTACTGGACAATGACTATCAGTGTTAATGCCATATAACTCTCTATGTACATTCTATATGTCTTAAGCTATGCATTGGCAGTCTTGGTTCATTTTCGACAAGAAAGTGACATCCAGCATTCTTGCAGTGGACACTTCATATATTATCTTCTTCTTCATTTCACATATTAGGCCTTGCGACCAGTTAGGGCCTCATCTGAACTCCATCTCTTCCTAGGTCTTCTCGGTTCTCTCCGTCATGACATTAATTTTAGGAATGTTGTGAAGTTCATTCTTTCCAAGTGATCTCCCCACGTTTGACCGTGTTCTTATATCTTATCCCCAACTGAATAAATGCTCAGTTCTTCTCTAATGTCTTTATTGTGTATTTTTATCTAGTTTAGTGCATTCCTTTTCAGATCTTAAAAAATATAATTTCCATTGCTTGTGTATGAGACTCATGCCATTGTGTTGGCAACCATGATTCAGTTCCATTTAACAGGTAGAGGACAGTCATTATTTCATAAATTTGTATTTGTGTGTCCTTTTTTGACGTGACTGCGTCTTTAAGTTCGGACCATTCAAAAAGAATGGAGGAACGAAGAATCCCGAGACAAATATTTCAGTGGATCACACCAGAAAGAAGAAGAAGAGGCCGCCCCAGGATTAAGTGGTTGAGCGAAATACAACGGGTAATGGAAGCAAGAGCATTGGAGGAAGAAGCATCGAGGGATAGAGAAGAATGGCGTCGGACAACCGGAAGACGTCGAAGAACGTTGTGAAACCGGTTTTAATACTACTATTACGATTCATTCTTGATTATGTCAAATTACAGCTATGGAACTTACTTTTAAAAATATTCAGTTCAGATTAAGTAATTCTGATGTGTGTATGTATCTAATGCCTACGTACTTCACTTGCGTGATTCGGGTTTCGCATATTGCGGATAGATGGCAGGACTGTGACCCATTTTCAAGTTCCACACTACTTCCGCGGACCACGTTATGCATGATGTGTATCTGTGAAGAGTTATGTCGTGTACTAGAACGAGTGTATGTGTAAGTGTAGTGTACAGAATGGATGATGATGGTGAGGAAGGGAGAAGGGGAAACCCGGTGCCGGCACGTAGCCTACTTTTGTCGAATAGCACCAAGAGGGCCGCCAGGCTTAACGTCCCCATCCGACGGACGAATCACTATCAACAGTGACATATGTAGGCCTACTCGTACCTTCTCTTCATATGCACTGCGGAGAGATTTGAGATTTAACCTAGGCATATTGGTGCATAATTTAGTGATAGTGATTAGAATTTGTGCACCGCCATCTCTCCTAGTCTGGAGGTAGAAATTTTATATGAACATTTCTGACCCCGCCGAGAATCGAACTGGAGTCGATTAGTCTGGAGGCAGAGGTGCTACCATAGAGCTAACTCGGTGGACTTGTAGTTCAGACGTAACTTCTGTAATCATTTTAAAAAAAAATAAAAATAAATCTTAACCTTTAGGATATATTTTCTAATATTATCCAGTGTTTTTTTGGCTAATCTTAACGTTTAGGGCATATTTTCTAACATTATCGAATGCTAGTTGGCTAATGGCAAGATTATCTGCCTGAAGTCAGCACTGAGTTTAAATGAAAATCCAATTCTGACCTTAACATAATCCGAATAAACTCAACATTAGCAATTTCGATACTTAGCCGTAGCATATACATATTTTATTAGTTCATGTAATTGTTTATTTTAAAACCATTGTTAATGTAAGGTAGGGTGATCAAATTTATTATGATCCAGCAGGGGACATAGGCAATTTCAAGAAAATCCACAAACATTTATCTAGCTAGTCATTCTCAATTGAAATGTAGAAAATACATGTAACAGTAGATACAATGATAGAACTTTGCACACTAAATTTGTAGAGTATCTTAATTTTTTTTTTAATTAAATGGATAAACACATAACTCCTATATAAGAGTACCGTCATTTCCCATAATTATGGTCTGGAACACAACTATGATCCACGATACAACCATTCAAATTTTGTACTCCATAACGTAGTACCTCGTTTATCTATATTTTTGTTGTACTGTAGTTTTAATTCAAGTCACTACAGCTATCTACGAACTATCTATGTTACTTCTACAATGTTCTTTGAATGGTAGTATCGTGGACCATAGTTGTGTTCCTGGACGATAGTTATGGGAAATGATGGTATAATTACAGTCACTAAGAATTCAATTTCAGTACGGACGCATGCATGGAAGTCTTTGACATAATATTGTACACACTGAACTCTAACACACACATTTTACAAGTACTTGTCCGAAGAATGTATATTTTTAAGAATCTGTTCTTTTTCATACAGCTTCGAATGAGAAATGTAAGTTTCTTTCACTTGTAACAAAGCTTTAACTGTTTCAACGTTCATTCTTGACTTTTCATCAGTCCAGATCGAGTTCATTGTGGAGAAAAGTCTTTCAACTTATGAATTATTGCCTGGAAGACACATGATTAATGACACTATTTTGAGAAGATTTTCAAATGGAATGGAATTTCTTTTAAATGTTGAAAAACATCATACCACTTTTTACCTGTTGGTTTGTCACAAAATTCCTCAGTTTTTGAACTACTTAAAAATGGACGCTCCGGCAGTTCTAATACTTTCGCGCAACGTAAATGTTAAGTTGACCAAAGAAAAAGATTGTATGTTCTTTTCAAAACGTGCAGAATATCTCATACTGTACTGGCTGGTTCTTCTGTCTCATACTAAGGACCGTTCAGAAATGTGCATGAATCGCAGCAGTTTCATCAGAATACTTAAATATTTATGTGTAAAATGTCATTGAAACAAAATCAAAGCTTCTGGCGACAAAATTAATTTCAGGGGACAAAAACGGGGACATTTTCTCCCCGGGGACAGCAACTCGAAATCAGGGACTGTCCCTGGAAATTGGGACGTCTGGTCAGCCTAATGTAAGGATCTTATTATTCACTATGTTACTTAAATAAATGTTTATTTTAATGTTGACACACTGTACCTTTGTAATGGAAAATAAATTACTATTCATTCATTCATTCATTCATTCATCCATTCATTCATTCATTCGTTCATTCATTCATTCATTCTTTCGTTCTGTAGGTCACTATGTTGGACGTTACTGCTCAATTTCGCAGTTATTAATTCATGGCTATATGCGGTCATCCAATCAATGATTAATGCATACAGTGGAATAACCATTCAGTTGTTAATTAATTAATTTAGTTGAATAATCATTCCGCTAGTCGATTTATCCATTCACTCATTCATTCATTCATTCATTCGATTGTCAAGTTAGTAGATCTATTCGTCAGTTTCTCAGATATTAATTAGTAATAAATCAAATAATCATTAAATCTTTTCATTCAGTCGAGTAGTTACTCAATGTATCATTTAACCACTCCATTATTAATTAATTAATCATTCAATCTGTCTACTGTATCTACTCATTCATTCGCACCAATTAGTCGCTGTACCACCCAAAGAGCCAGTCGATCATACGTTCAGTTCATCACTCAACCAGTTGGCCCGCACACACAAATTCAGTTTACTGATGAGTCGTTTCGTCAATCTGTCAAATCGCCTGTCGGCCATTCTGTTAGTCGATCAGAAGAAGAAGAAAAGAAAGAAGAATAATCGAGTACTGGAATTCAATTTTGCTTTTGGTGTCAAGTATCTTGCACTATGAAACACTATTTTCAGTGACGGTTTCTATATTTTGTTATTTTCGTGCTTCGACTGTACGAAATCACAAACAGTGCGTGTCTAGGAAGACTCATGTCTCCCGGAAGTGTTGAATATTCCACGTGCATAACGGAAGCTGGAATAACCTTCACGAATAGCTGAGCATCTCGCGCTTTTGCTGGAACTCGCAACAGTCTGTCAATGAATGATCGTACAGGCGGTGGCGTGATATAAATATTTCATCCACTCTTCGCTTCTCATCGGTGCGAAAATCGCCATCTGCCAATGATTACGCATTAAATGACTTCACAACCTCATTCCCAGCACTCGTGACGCCAATGAGCGCTTATACGGATTAACAAGATTTTACTAAATATTCAATAGCCTAATGTTAATATAGCCTTGTCTTCGAAGAATGGATTTCAGGGTCAACTCAGCCTCTTTTCTGCTTGCATTTCAGTTTTTCTTCTTGCATTTCCCCTTTTCTCCTTGCGTTCTTCTTATTCGTTTTGTGTTCCTCTTGTTTTCGCACTCCCCTTGTTCTCCTTGTGTTCGTTCTTGTTTTGTTCCCTTGTGTTCCCCTTCTTCTCCACTTATTCTCCTCGTTCTCCCTGTGTTCCCCTTGCTCTCCTTGTATTACTCTTCTCTTGTCCTTGTATTCCTTGTATTACCCTTGTACCCCTTGAATTCCTCTTGTTCTTCCTGTTCAGCGCTCTGTTCGTTAACCCTTGTACATAATAATATGTAGCATAGTAAAGCTATGTAGCTGTCGACATAGTCTTAAGTAAAAACTTCGTTTAAGTTTTGAGTTGATTATAAAATTGTAAATCTCAATTTAAATAATTCTTAATTCCATATATGACATATGTAACATGTTTATAATTAATTAATTTTACTACCGTGTTTTATGTAATTAACTGATAAGGACAGTAAAATAAATAACACATTTAGTGACTAGGCTTATGTCCTCAAAATAAAGCAACTGCTTGGAAATTGATCAATTCTGGAGTTCGATAGGGTTGTAGTTTTAAATATGAGAAAATGCGCGCAAAAGTGCATTAGTCAAGTGTGTTATTGTTCATCACTACATTCCGTCAAGAACCTCGTTCTGTTCGAGAATTCACTGAAATGATATCTTGCACACTATTTACCACAAAGTTTGCACACGCATAGGGTTATAGTTCGTCACCCTGCTATTCATAATATGAAGAGCATAGAATCAAAATTGTTTTAGTCCAAACGAAAGTATTTTTCAAAAGAGAGGCAATATATGATTAATCAGTAAGTTAGAATCAGACGCGAAATTTTATACGTATATTAAGGCTGTTGTAGACAAAGAGGAAGCACTTCTTAAAAGGAAACCAACAAGACATATTGATTCATGGCCATAATAAATAGGGAAAATCTGCAAGACTTAGCGCATTTCGATCTCGCACTCCTCATATAGCCTACATAAATGCGATAACAAAAGAATGGAAATAAGCCACATGGATAAAATAAACAGAAACCTACATGTCTCTGCCATCCTCTTCACTGACAATGGCGCTGATAGCCTTCTAAGACCAATTTATCATTTTTGTAACATTTCTGATAAATACAACAACGAATAAAATTAAATCATGTAATTTTGCGGTAAAGATCCAGTTCAAAGTAATAATGTCCTTCAAGTTTTGAGATGATTATTACTTACTTACTGTACATACAAATGACTTTTAAGGAACCCGGAGGTTCATTGTTGCCCTCACATAAGCCCGTCATCGGTCCCTATCCTGAGCAGGATTAATCTAATCCCTGTTATCATATCTCACCTTATTTTGGAGTTTCGCAACAAGTTCTTTTTTTTACGGTAATGGGTTGTTAGCCCTTCGCCCAACGCCCAAGCTGGAGGACCATCCATTGTCGGCTGTCCGCGATTGCTTATTCAATATATTTGCAGCTTTCCTCCATATCTGGAGGCCGTCTCATCTATTCGCAACCTGAGGACGCACCATGCCGTGGTGATAGGGTCCCATAATACACAGTTGAGATGATTATAAAATTTTAAATCTCAGTTTATATTATTTGGACTCACTACTTTAAATATTTCGTAATTTCATGTGTGACATATAAACATGTTGTTAATTAATTAATTACACTACAACGTTTTATGTAATTAAATGATAAGGACGGTAAACTAAATAGTGAGTATAGAAGGTTGTTGTCAACTCCACCAAGAATCGGTGTCATAAAAGTCGTATGAATCTATTCTTTGCCGGTAGGCCCTATATACTGTATGACACAGAAGTCGGTTAACAAATGGGAAACATTACTAATTGTAAAACTGAAATAATTATTGTACAAAGTAACAGAATGACGTATTCCCTCCAAGATTCCGCAGTCTGAGTGACCTATTTCATTTGTACTGTTAGGTTGGCAAAATATATTTCCCCTTTTGTATCGCTAGAATTCTCCTACCGGCAAAGACTAGATTCAAACAACTTTTATAGCACCGATTCTTGGTGGAGTTGACAACAACCCTCTGTATTTACTATTTAATTTACCATCCTTATCAGTTAATTACATAAAACACGGTAGTGTAATTAACTAATTAATTAACATGTTTATATACAGAGTGATTCACGAGAATTTACCGTCACTTAAGGAGCTTATTTCCGAAGACATTCTGAGCAAAAAATGTCATATAAACATGTGTCCTAATCTCAATATTTTTAGAGGTACACTAATTTGAAGTTATTAGTAAAAATACCTTTCTTCTTTAGTCTTAAGGATAAAAAAAAATATTACAAATAGGGAATGAACTATTCAGAAGTATCATTTCTTTAATTGACTAGTGTTCTGAAGCTAAAAATGTGTTGTTAATTGCTTTGTACAGATTTTGTTTTTCAATTTTTAACTAAAAATTACATCATTCTTACGCAAGTATCACAAAAATTGTTACAAATCATACAACTTTAGGAACTTCATTCTTTAAAGTTTAATTAGGCCTATGCATCCTAATGTACAGTCTTGAAGAATTTGCAAGACCGGCGTGATTTGTAACAATTGTGATAAATGCGTAAGAAAATGTAATTTTGTAGTTAAAAATCGGAAAAAAAAAACTTTGTACGAAGCAACTATGGAATATTCACAACACATTTTTAGCTTTAGAATACTAGCTAATTAAAGAAATGATACTTCTGAATAGCTCCTTCTTTATTTGTAATATTCTTTTACCCTTAAAACTAAGGAATAATGGTAGGCTATTTTACAAACAACTTCAAATTAGTGTAGCTCTGAAAATAGTGAGTTTAGGACAAATGTTTATATGACATTTTTTGCTCAGAATGTCTTCGGAAATAAGCTCCGTAAGTGACGGTAAATCCTCGTGAATCGCCCTGTATGTCACACATGAAATTACGAAATACTTTATAGTAGTGAGTCCATATAATATAAACTGAGCTTTGCAATTTTATAATCATCTCAACTGTGTATTGTGGGATATAGAATTCAGTTGACAAATGGGAAACATTACTCCATGTTTTCACCCCTACAAATTACAGTACAGCATTTATTTATTTGTTTGTTTCTTTGTTCGGTTGTTTATTTCTTCGTTTATTCATTCGCTCATTTATTTATTTATTAGCCACCGGCGTGACTCAGTCGGTTAAGGCGCTTGCCTGCCGGTCTGAAGTTGCGCTCGGGCGCGGGTTCGATCCCCGCTTGGGCTGATTACCTGGTTGGGCTTTTTTCAAGGTTTTCCCCAACCGTAAGGTGAGTGTCAGGTAATCTATGGCGAATCCTCGGCGTCATCTTGCCAAATACCATCTCGCTATCACCAATCTCATCGACGGCAAATAACTTCGTAGTTGATACAGCGTCGTTAAATAACCTACTAAAATAAATAAAAAAGTAAAATATATATATATATATTTAATTATTTATTTATTTATTTATTTAGGTAGAGTTAAGGCCATGAAGCCATCTTTTCATGGATGGACGGATGAATGGATGGATGGATGGATGGATGGATGGATGGATGGATGGATGGATGGATGGACTTTGTCAGAGGCATAAATATGCATTGAATTGTCAATAAAATACATTTAAATACATTACAATTACAATAAAGTCAAATATAAAATACATTAGGCAAGTGTTCAAAGGCCCACACGTGCGTCCTCTGGACTGTAGAGACACAATTGTACCATTGGTCCAGTGTTCTTTGAAGGGTTTGCCGCTCAAGGTCCAAAAACGTCCAGCGTGACTGGCCAATGTCACTGCGATGTGCTTCACCAGCATGTGATACCCGCTCTGCAGGAGAAAAATGCGTTGGTCATAACTGTTTTCATGCAAGATGTGACTTCACCACACATCGCTCGTTCAGTTCAACAATTTCTCCGCAACACATTTGGTGACGATCGAATTGTTTCTAAATGCTTGACCACCCCGATCACCCGATTTCAACCCCTGTGATTTATGGTTGTGGGGCTATCTGAAAGACAGAGTTTATCAGAGGAACATTCGTACATGTGCAGATCTGAAGAGAAGCGTTTCAAGAGAGATCGGGTATACCCATGGAGATACTTTGGACAGTCGTGCAGCATGCTCTCAAACTATCCTGGACATTGATGGGCACCATTTCGAGCACACTTTCTAGTCTTATGGGCGCTATATCCACAAAAACTGGATATAGTGTATGATATAACAACTAATTAAAAGTGTTTCAAACGAATTGCTTATTCATTATTTCTCTTCCGCATGTCCTTGGCAATGTTCACATTACGTTTCTTATTCGTGCGATCACTCGTTTTTCACATAGAAACGGTGCTTGTGAAACTTGTGAAGTGCTTTGTGTGGAGTGTGACATTGTATGGGACAGAAACATGGACATTACGACGAAGTGAAGAGAAACGCTTGGAAGCATTCGAAATGTGGGTATAGAGAAGAATCGAGCATGTGAAATGGGCAGATAGAATAAGAAACGAAGCTGTGTTGGGAAGAGTGGATGAACAAAGAATAATTCTAAAAATGATCAGGAAGAGAAAAAGGAACTGGCTGAGAAGAAACTTCCTACTTAAAGATGCACTGGAAGGAATGGTGAACAGAAGAAGAGTTCGGGACAGAAGGAGATATCAGATAATAGACGACATTAAGATATATGGATTATATGCGGGACTAAGAGGGAGGCAGAAAATAGGAAAGATTTGAGAAAGCTGTGTTTGCAGTGAAAGACCTACCCTTGGGCAGAACATTATGAATGAATGAATTATCTATGACTCTCTGCCAACGCCGGGACAGTTTTTCGATTCCGCGTCTGAAGAAACCTGCTGGTTTGGAGTTAGAGAATTCGTCAGGCCATGTTTGTAAAGGATCTTCACTATTAAAGGAGTACTGTTGGATAGAGGACGGAAAAGGTAAAAATCTGAGGACGCAAGATCAGGAGAATATGGAGGATGTGTAATCATCTCCCAACCAAGCTCCTGGATAGCCAAAGTGCTTTCTATTGTTAGCGAAGTGTGGGTGTAGATTATCGTGTTGCAGCAGTAGTTGATGCAGCCTTCCCGGTCGTTTTCCTTCAATTGCAGTCTCAAGGCGTCTGAGTTATTGGCAATAAATGTCAGTAGTGGTTACATTTCTGAAAAAAAAAAAAAAAAAACTCTAATTTACGATGCCTTATCCCACCAGATGCATAACATCATCTTTTGAGGATGAACCTAACTTTTGTATGGTGTGGTTGTGTGCTGAAATGACAAAACTATATTCTTGGAGTGCTTTCTCTTATGTCACTCTCCCCGTACACGACACAAATGTTTCGAGCTTTGTCCGCTGCGTTTGCTCCTCTAATAAACTCAAACAGAGGATATATCGCAAGTGTTCGCTTTTTTTCCACTCGACATTCTATCTTCTTTAGCCCACAAATAACAGAAATTTTCTTAAAATCCACAAAATTCAAGACGTTTTACAAGCACAACAATACAAATGACAAACGATAAACAATCTCCTAACAACGCAGTGTTGTGATGACGAACAAAAACGTCACGACCTTATTCATCAACCTAATATTAATATTTTTTATATTTGTTACCCGTTTTATTTGAAATCAATTAAAATACATTTCATTTATGATATGCGAAAGAATACATTACATTATTAACAAATACTGAGTTTTATAAAATAAAAGACTCTCTTAAGAATGCATGTTGTTGAATTTGGACAAAAATAATGACTGATATTTCGTTTTGCACATAATCTAAATGCGTGAGTGCAACTACAATAGTTTATACTCTATCTAAATTCGAATTTCAAAACCTCATTCTAAATCAGCATCGATAAGCAGTACTACTCCAGCCAGGGAAACCGAAAAGTCTATGCAAGTCTGCTTTATTCACTACAAATTGCTTCCACCACGTGACTGGGAATCAAATTCGGGTCACTTGAATGGAAAACCAAGCGACATATTTTGAACCACAGACGCGGAAAGAAACAAGGTACTGATAAAAAGATCAGACGATTTTTCCAAGTCTAATGACTCGAACCTACAGATAAAATAATAGGAAACCGACAGGATGTCGAAGAGATAACCGACACTTCCTAAGATGTTTAAATGTATAGACCTGAATAGGAGAAAAATATTGTAAAAACCATGGGAAAAGTGTTCAAATGCATAAAACTGATTTTCATCAGGTTATTTAATGACGCTGTACCAATTTTACTAGGTTATTTGAGGAGCATGGTATCAAAGTTAGGCAACTGAATTTTTTGCGATTTCGACTTATTGATTATTTCTCAATGAATTTTGTGTGCTGAATGCGATTCTGGAACTATTTAAGTTGAAAAACGGAGAGAACAGAGCGAAAATAGCACTTAATCGTGCGCTTTAGAATCAGTATGTAGACAACTCCACTGTGGCTTGCTTTTTTTTTTTTTTAAATTAGGACAATTCCTTTAGTAGCCAATGAGAAGCCCAAATTCGTACCACCTTTTTCCACCACGCATCGCGAATCCAACATGGCTGCTTGTTTGATGAATAAGTACTATTTTACGTAAATGTGCTTTGAGACCGAGTTAGAAGAGACTTAGATTCAAAAGTAGACAATTCGTCTTTAAATATTGCTTCGTTTGGTTTCAAAAACAGACAACTCCATGACTTAGTTTCAGAGATGGACAACTCCACTTTTTAAACTTAAATTTCGACCTGAATATTAATTTTAATCACATTTTGAGACTAAAAAAATATTTCTATGACCCATGAGAATGTTTAAAAAAATGTACGTATAACGGTGACATTGGTTTCCAAGGATCTAGTTTTTCGTCTCTCCTGTAAAAAAGGCAAAAGTGGAGTTCTACAACTTCGATACCAGGCTCCTCATTTAGCGCCTATGTAATTGGTACATGCGAAAAAGTACTAGGCGAGATGAGACTGATGATTCGCCGTTTGATTACCTGACAGTCGCCTTATCGTTAGAGAATACCTCGGGAAAATGCAAATAGTTAATCAGTGCTAGCGGGAATCGAACTCTCGCTCGAACGCAGCTGTGGACCAGCAGGTAAATGCACTAGCCAGCGCTACGCTCATAGCGAAGACAAGTTGAAGTAGGTGAAGCAGGTGAAGTATAAGAAGAAGAAACAGTCTCTTCCCTCCATGTTAAAAGCTGGCGTAAATAATAATTATACAAAACTTTTTATGTATACACTATGGTTTCATGGCCTACCCTGTTAATTGCTGTCCTCATTCGATTCATAATTTTTTACATAGCCTACAATATTGGGAACAATGTTGCGATGTCGGCATCATTTGACAATTATTCATGGTTTTTAACTCCGCGTTGGCATTGACTATATGTCACAGTTAATCATAAGCATCATCAGCAGTTGAAGACAAAGGCTCTTAGAATTCTGTTCTGGATCAATGATCTGGCCTCATGTCAAAACAGGGACCTTCACATGGGAGGTGTGACGTAGTGTTGCAACACTGACACTCATTTATCTTTTTTCAATCAAGCGAAAATAAACCATGCAAGAACATTATTTCTTCTTCCTCGGCTCTTCTTAGGCTCTTGGACTTACGGAAATGTATAGACCTACTGTTTTAATACATAAGGAAACTGTAAATTTCATTTCATTTCACATTATACGAGCATATTTATGAGTTTATTTATTCGCAAAATATTCAGTGAAATTTCAGGACTTTCAATTTGAAAATGACAGCAAGCAACTTACTACAAATCGTATCTTAAAGAAGTCTTTCTTTTTTTGAGTTAGAAAAAAAGTAACGTTGTAGACTTATGTTGCCAAAAATATCCAGTTCAGTGTATTATATAGTACAGGACACAAGAATGTGGGTCTTAAGTTCTACCACTACATATTATTATGAGTGACAGAAGACAATTCAGATAATTCTTCCGATTATGCTTCTGACTTCTGTGAGGAGTAAAATACCGATGATCTGTATTGTGCTTATTCCCTCTCTCTCTTTTTTTTTCTAAACAGAGATGTATGAGAAACAATCCGCGAACGAGCTTAAGGTTCTTCCGCGTGCCCTGGCAGCAGTTGTATAGGCTGTACAATGTAGGAGCGATCAAACGACAAGGGCGAACAAAATTAACATTATAAAGTCGAGATGCAATAAATCTTTATACTGTTGTTCACACAGTAAAATTTCTACCTCGGGATTAGGAGAAATAGCGGTGCACAACTTCTAACTACTAAATTGTGCATCAATATGCCTGGGTTACATCCCAAATCTCTCCGCAGTGCATATGAAGAGAAAGCATATGTCACTGTTGATAGTGATTCGTCCGTCGGATTAGGATGTTAAGCCTGGTGGCCTCTTTGGTGCTATTCGACAGGAGTAGGCTACGTGCCGGCTCCGGGTTTCCCCTTCTCCCTTCCTCACCATCATCATCCTCACCCATTCCCTACAATACACTTACACGAAGACTTAACATACACTCACCCTAGTGCACGACATAACTCTTCACAGATACACATCATGCATAACGTGACCCGCCGAAGTGGTGTGCAATCTGAAAATGGGTCACAGTTCTGCCATCTACCCGCAGTATGCGGAACCCCAATCACGCAAAGTGAAGTGGGTAGGCATTAGACACATACAGACACATAAACGCAATAATACAATTATTGCTTCACAGCAGAAGACGTTATGTATGTGCGATTTTGAATAACTAACAAAATATTACTTGTACACTAAAAAAAAAAAAAGAAAAAAAAAAAAAAAAAAAACCACTGCGTTCGCGTATGCAGTTATCGAAACCGCTGGAGTATTACATTATTTTCATCATAATATCAATACTGTTATGCGAAAATAAACCATTTAAGATAAAATTTCACTAGAATACCTTAGATTTCCGCCTCACACCAGCCTTATTACTTGTACCAAAATGCTATTTAAAGAAGCAAATCTAATCATAGAGCACTTATCATGATCGAATAGCTTGGCCCTTAGAATATTCTTGGCTTTGTTAGGTTCATAAAAACCTACCGGTACGTATGTTCTGGTGACATTCGTAACATACTGTGCTGGTGACATTCGTAACATACTAATTTTCGCTGCAAATTTACGAATCCTCGGACACAGTTCATAGTTTAAGGAAAAGTAAAAGCTAAAGAAGTCCTTGTCATTATACGTACATTTCATCAGTGTAGTGTGTGAAATATCAGTTAACTTTAGCTGCAAGTCTGAAGGAAAATTTTCTGTATTTGCGAAAGGGGGCGACAAAAGAACTCTAATTTATGTCGAATCATTTCCATTTAGCATTTCTGAATACTTCATTTTTTAATAATACATTGTTTTCCACATACTAAGGACAATATATCTCCTTCTTGTTCTATATATCGCTACTCTACTTAACGTATGCATGGACAACCCTTTACCCCTACCCCTCTTTTGGTGCTTTGCTGTAGGAGAAGTAATTTAACCTGCGTTACAGACCAATCTGTCAGCCGCGTGCTACTTCCTGTATAAGCTTGAATACGCACCGCTGCATTACAGAATATTAATATTCAGATTTTTAATTATGTATGTACGATATATATTAGAAATAAGAGAGAATAAATTTTCAGATGTGATATTATTTTTAAGGCTAATTTAAGAAGAATGCTTTCAAATTCTTAAAACTAGCTATCTACTTACGTAATATTCATAACAGACTCTTGTGACGAGTAAAATACTCAAGTCCTTGTTTTGAAAGAAGTTAAAATCTTCTATTAACTTTACTTAAATTAATACACTTAAACCAAACACAAAAATAAATAAATTTTAGTTCCCCCCCAAAAGAAACATAAATAATTTAATGCCGAATAAGTAACCTAGATTACCCCAATAAAATAGACCAGATATAGAAAATATAAGCAAAAAACCTTACAATTTTTGTATTTGTTTGAGTTATAAAATATTATATTATGCAGGTTATTTCATATATTTATAATAACATTAACAAAGAATAAATTTTAAAAAGTGACAATTCAAATATATTTTATTGTTTTATTTCGAAATTCAAATTAAGACTAATTTAAGAACAATGCTTTCAAATTCTTGAAATCATGCTGTCTACTTGCGTAATTTTCATAACAAAAGCGATAATAAGTACACACTTTTAAAGAACAAAGAGCATATTAATCATTTCGTCCTATGCATTGATTTACTTTTAAGACGTATACATGGCCGTATTACAGTAGAGGAAAGAGAGAGAGAGAGAGACACCAGCTCAACTGTACAACATTGCACTGGCTGTGCGTGACCTTCAGACCTGTATTCTTGTGGCCAAATAGCAATAGTAATAAATTATTATACACAAAAATATACTTTTCACAATTCTTTGTTAACTCTCTAGCATCTATTAGTGTTTTATGGATGTGCTAACTAATGGCGTTACATGTCAACAATATGACGTTGAGTCATGTTCAGGTTTCTGCCCAGCGCCAGTCCTGATTTGTATTTTATTTTGAAGATTGGTTAATTAATAACCCGGCACATTCGCAATCACACTAATACAAATTTCCAGACTCTAGATACTCGGAGAACTTTTCTCCTTGAAGGAAAATTTCCCGAGAGACAACCCAAGAATCGAGCCCGAAACTTCCAGATGTAGAAGCCAGCATACTGTAAACCAGACCACGGAGGCAATCAAGAATATACTTGAAAATATAAGAAAGGAAATTGGAATAATTTCAGAGAATAATTAATGTGTGTCAATGCAAATTTTCTTAAAAGATGTGAGAGATGTGTAGCGGCACAAAAGACAGTATTTCCAACATTTTCTATGATATTGGTACGTAGGTGTAATTTGCATGAGCAATCTATGCGCTTGAATTAAGGGACTATGTAAGTCCGACTCTGCCAGCAAACAGCGTGCTTCCAACCGCCATGCGCGGCCGCACGCTAACGGATGAACGTCTATTTGAAAACTCTGTAATATATAAATAATTGCTTGTAGGCACGAGCGGGGGATGTGAACTATAGACTTCAAGTAAAAACGGGTAGGATGAAATATGGAAAAGTATAATACAACAAAGACTCGCATTTCCCCTGCCGTGGCTAAGTGGTCAGACCTTCAGCCTGTCACGCAGGTGGTCCCGGTTCGAGTCCCTATCTGGTCTGAGATTTTCGCTGAAAAATCCATAGTGACACTTGTGACTGACGAGGTCGCAGTTGGGGTTTTCCTCGGGGTTCTCCCGTTTCCTCATATTGGGCACCTACATTATTCCACAAACATTTCTTCAATTCGTTATCAACTAATCATTCAGTAGTAGTAGTAGTAGTAGTAGTAGTAGTAGTAGTAGTAGTAGTAGTAGTAGTAGTAGCAATAGTAGCAGTAGTAGTAACAGTAGCAGCAGGAGCAGCAGCAGTAGTTTTATTTTGCCTGGCAGATTTAAGGCCATAAGGCTTCTCTTCCACTCACCAGGTTTCAATAATATACATGAAATACAAAATCATGTAATAGAATATAAAACAACACAAAAGAAGATACCTTAGAGATTACATAAAATATAATAGAAATTTACAAATAGTGGAGATCAGTTACATGATATAAGGAGAATATTAAATAAAGTATTCCCAGAAAGCCGAATGGTGACGCACGGAGGAAGCTGACCTAGGGGTAAAACGAGTGGGGTTGCCTGCTCGAAACCTAGGTACATGGCGAAAGTTAGCCGGTGTGGATTTGGGAATGCGCCTAGCTTGAGAAATAGAGCAATAGATCTTGGAAGGTCGAAGTGCTGGGTCGTAATGCATTCTTCCTGAAATTCAGTTCAATTCAAAAACTCGCATTACTTCAATCAGTGATCATATCTTGGTCGCTCTGTAATACAGTAAGAAGCTGTAATAAAATATGTTATTAAACTACTGTAAAATTATAAATTGAACGAGTTTCTTTTGACCACACTTTATATAATGAAATTAGGCCTACTGCAAAACGATTTGCGTGACACCATTTGTTTGCTTGGGAGACTATATTTATACGTAGTAAAATGTCTCCTACCAATCGCACGGTTCTATCTTAAAAGTCCTTGTCTGGCGTGGGTGTCTGGCTCTCAAGTGAAGGCCAAGTCTCTGCATACGATCAACTAACCTCTTGGACACGCAGCAATCTCAGCCATTATAATGGAAATTACTTCATATCCGTCGTAAATGGAGCGACAAACAACGGCACGGTTTAGAAAGGACTTTATTATTAGTACAAGGCGTTGAGATATACGGTACCACATTCACCCTAAATACAGTTATGGATGCTCCCAACAGCACCGATTCTGAACCCAGCCAGGAAACGAAGACATTTTATATAGTCTTAAGAGATAGAAGAGAAAGTATTTTTGTTAAGAATATGCGCCTACTTCATTAAAAAAGTTTTATTTCGTTTGGATACACAAAGAAGGAGACGTATATGGCCTAATTTTATAAGGTTGTGGCTGACGGCAATATTTTTTAGAAAATAATATGAATCAGAAGAAAGGTAAACAGTTTCTATATATCGAACATACTGTAATAAGTAATATACAGTATGACGATTAATATTAAATAATATTGTCTATTTTTTAATTTCGTTAGAATAGGCCTCTATTATATTTGAGAAGAATCGCAAGTTTTTCATGTCTGAAAAACAATTCTTTATCCAATGAATTTCTAAGCAGAAACTTACAGCATAAAAATTACCGAAGAGCCTATTTCCAAAGTGATGTAAATAAAAATAATAATTCCGGTATATAAAGTTTATATACAGAGCTTTCATTTCAAAATTTCCCAGTCTAAATAACTTATTATTTAAATTGAATTCAATTTAAACAAAAACCTCAATTATTTAGATATTGAGGGGGAAGTCTGAAACCAGGCCTAATTTGCATTTTAGATTTCACCCCTATTCCCCAGCCACTACCACTTTGAAATTTCAAATGGCACCCCTATATTTTTATACTTAAATAAGAAAGAGCATTATTTCGCATCTTTTGTTTTATATCGTCGCCTGGCAGCCTCGATTATTGTTATTGTTGATTAGAGCTGAAGCTACAAATACTATTGAACATTTCTTGAATAGTTATGTTCGTTTTTTAAATTATTGTAAAATGGTGTATACCCTTCAAGAGAGAACAGAAATCATATTTATTTATGAAGCTGAAAACTGTTGCGCTCGTAGAACTGCTAGAGCTTTCAACGAGAGGCATCCTGAGAAAAACGTAAGTCACGGTTATGTCATAGATCTAATAAGGAAATTTGAAGAAACTGATTCTATGTGCAATAAAGCAAATGGCCAACCTAGAAAACTTCGTAGATTGAAATACTAGGTCATTTCATTAAGGACCCCACCACCTCCATTCAAGTAACTGCTGCAACAAACATTTCGGTTGGTTCCATATACAAAGTGCTGAAAATGAACGAATTTTTCCCGTACAAAATACAAAGTCAGCAACATCTCAGCGAAGACGATTTTGATAGAAAAGTATAATTTTGTGAACAAATGTCTCAGAGAATTGAAGATGATCCAAATTTGACACAAAATATTTGCTTAAGTGATGACGCGACTTTTTTCTTAGATGGGTTTGTCAACAGACACAATTGTAGGTAATGGGACATTGAAAATCTTCATGTGTTTCGTGAAGATAATACCCAGTTTCCTCAGAAGATCGATGTGTGGGCTGGAATTTTTGGGGATGATATTGTTGGACCGATTTTCACTGAAGAAAACTTGACTGGAGAATTGTATCTGAACATATAAAATGTAATTGATCCACTTATCACACTGTCGCTAGAGAACCCAGTCAATGAAGGAAACCTGGTGCCGGATGAATAAAATTTGCATTTTCAACAGGACGGAGCTCCCCCACACTATGCAGTACCTGTGCGACAATGGCTGGATAGAAGATTTTCTGGAAAATGGATTGGTAGGAGAAGTGCTGTAGAATGGCCAGCGAGGTCTCCAGACCTGACGCCGCTTAACTTCTTCCTATGGGGCATTTGAAATCAATTGTTTATATTTCTCCGCCTGAGATTAGGGTAGTTGAGGTAATTGTAAACAGGGGGTAATTGTGAACAAATGCTGTGAGAAATACAAAACTGTCAATATAAAAAAAATTATTCGGGGGAATATTTAAATTAACATGTTGGCTAACCTACAAAGCAGTTTGGCGCCAAATAGGAGTAACTGCTTAGTTGTGAACGAATGTTTTGTAAGAGTCTATAAAAAAAAAAAGTTGAGAAAGAATTTTGCATCACCTTCATTTTTGGCATTGTAAATAAACGTACAGTGCTATTTTTTAAGAATATGTTGTTTTTATGAGTAATGTATAGTAGTTAACATTTATTACAATGGTTTTGAGATCTCCCATAACCTCAGTTCATTAAATTATGACGTCTTTACATTTGCCCCATAGTTTTAATTGCTTGGGGGTAATTGTAAACATGTTTAACTATGGTTACATTTCGTACTTTTCAGTAATCAAAGAGATCCCCACCCAACTACACTGTAGAGGATTTAGAGAGGGTTGTAACAGATGTGAAAAATAGTAACTACAATTATCGTGAAGCTCAGGAGAGGTACTGAGTTCCTATATCGTCATATGTTATAGGTTAAAGGGACGAAATGTACCAGTGACCAAAATTAGAGTTGGAAGGAGCACAGCTCTTTCTTCTGAAACAGAACAAAAAATGTTCAGTGTCTGATAGCCCGTGCGAAAATAGGTGTTTACAATTATCCCCCTCTCAGAGGGGTAAATGTAAACAGGTGGGGTAAATGTAAACTAGCAATTAAAATATGAAAAAAGTAAACCTTATTATTTTAAACCCATTTTCAGTGAAAAGAAAGATCTAAAAATAACACAATGTTTCTTTGTCATGCTTACCGTTACTGAGGGTTGTGTAATGTTGAAATATATTTGAAATCAGTGAAAAGTGTTTACAATTACCCTGGCCTACCCTATTCAAGAACTGAAAAATAGAATAGCCCAAGAATGTAATCGGATTTGTAAGATAACACACCAAAATTTTCGCGAGGAGTTCCAAGTGTTTTAAAAATCTGGTGTCACTGGAAATGGAGATATTACTTCATGTAACCTGGAGTTCATGACATTTTTGAACTAAATTATTTAAAGTGATATGTTTTGACTAACACTTATGAACATTTATATGGTTTAAACACAAAATGTATAGCTACATTTCAAATATTTATTATAAACTAGCCGTACCCGTGCGCTCCGCTGCACCCGTTAGAAATAAATATAAAGTAATTACATAATTAAAATAGGACATTTTATCCAGGGAACATTCGTGTTTGATAGAAGGATAAATCGTTTAATACGTTACTTAATTTAAATTGCATCCAAATAATTAAAATGCGATCATTTTTGTCCAGAGACACTCATTTGGAACAATGACAATTCCTTTAACATTTTTTCTTAATTTTTATTACATGCAACCATAGTTTAATGAAGATTGACATCGTTTAGATTTAATGTGTATATTTTATTTTACTTGTTATAGGTTTCCATTGAATTATGGTAATAACCAGGGAAAGGATTTATATGTAAATACATATTTACTTATAAAGCTAATATAATTTATATTTTGCATTATCTTTATGTTTCACAATGTGTAGGGTTGAAAAATCCTACTTTTATTTTCCATATTTTTCCATATTTTAGAGTTTAGTACATATTTTCGTTAATTTCCATATATTTTCCATATTTCATATAAAACAGTCCATATTATATTAGGTTTAACAATAAAACAAAACAAAATTCCATTAACTTTTAAAAATACATTTCAACAATAGAGATTTAAACACATGTTCAGTAATCCCTTTAACATCAGAGTTATTTGAAAATTAGCAGTCCTATCAACAATGGGAAAGTAAGTTACAAAACTGTATTAATTTAATTTAAAATTTTTAACAGACTTCAGTTGTGCAGCTCAACAGTTAAATGCCAGTCAGAGTACACATAGGTTCAGTTTTGTAAATCATACTATAAAGACGGTAAATATGCCAAAAGTACGTCATTCAGTCAATTTAAAATCAAAACTAACAAGTTACATTTCAGAATTTAAAGAAGATGGTTTATCAACTGACAATAAAATATTATTTTGTAATTTGTGTCAGTGTGCAGTATCATCTACACAAAAGTTCCTGGTGCAACAACACATTACAACTAGTAAACATCAGGCCAACAAACAACTAAATTCCAAGCAGAGACAATTGTTTTTAACACAACCAACAACATCGAATGTAAGATCTGAGTTTAACATCGACCTGTGCCGTTCTCTCATCTCTGCTGATATTCCTCTCTACAAACTAAAGAATAAGGTCTTCAGGGAATTCCTTGAAAAATATACTCAACATACAATCCCGGATGAGTCAACACTTAGGAAGACGTATGCTCCATCCATCTACGATGAGACAATACAGAAGATAAGAGATGAAATTAAAGATAGTTCAATTTGGGTTTCCATTGATGAGACTCCCGACAAAGAAGGTAGACTTGTTGGTAATGTAGTTATCGGTTTGTTAAGTGAACAATATTCTGAACGAATTCTTTTACATTGTGATGTTCTAGAAAAGTGCAATAACAAAACTATAGTTAAACTGTTCAACGAAGCTATGGGTATCCTGTGGCCAAAGGGTATTATGTACGATAATGTGTTATTCTTTATTAGCGATGCTGCCCCTTATATGGTCAAAGCTGGACAAGCATTATCTGTTGTATATCCTAAATTGACTCATTTTACTTGTGTGGCGCATGCATTTCATCGTGTGGCAGAAGTGGTCAGAGACAATTTCCCTAAAGTAGATTTGTTGATTTCATCAGTGAAAAAAGTATTTCTCAAAGCTCCCAGTAGAGTTAACGTGTTGAAAGAAATGTACCCTGAAATTCCATTGCCACCAAAGCCAATTTTAACTAGATGGGGTACATGGCTAGAAGCAGTTGAATATTATGCCGAACATATAGACTCTATTAACAATGTTCTCCTTGCATTGGACTCTGAAGATGCAGTCTCAATTGATACTGCGAAAACAGTTACCTGTGACATAAGTGTGAAGAATGACTTAGCTCACATTCAGCATACATTTTCATGCATCATAAAAACGCTCAAAAGTCTCCAAAATAGGCACCTTTCACTATCTGAAAGTTTTGAAATTATAAATAGTACTGTGGAACAACTGAATCGTGGTAGAGGTAAAGTTGCAGATGCAGTAAGAGCTAAGGTGGACACTGTACTTTCAAAAAACCCTGGATATGAAGAACTACAAAAGGTTGTTTCTGTGATGAGTGGTGAATCAACAGTGAAGATTAACTTGGACTTATCCCCAGCAGACATTGTGAAATTGAATTATGTACCAGTTACTTCTTGTGACGTCGAACGCTCTTTTAGTCAGTATAAATCTATCCTCAGAGACAATAGAAGAAGATTCACTTTTCAGCACTTGAAAGAAATGTTTGTAACCTATTGTTATGGTAACAGACAATAAAAATTGTGTTTTGTTGAAACTACATTGGAAGATAAGGTACGTCCATTATATTTTTTGTTTAGTTTGATTAAAATGTACCAATATTTAACGTACATAGTCATTTTTTTATAATTTTAAGTCCATATTTAATTCCATATTTTGGTAAAAATCCATATTTAATTCCATATTTTGGTAAAAATAACTACATATATATTTACATATTTCATATATTTTTAGTCCATATAAATCCGTTCCCTGGTAATAACTTAATTTTAACCCTTGTTTTCTACGTATTCAGTAAATGGCGCTTGGCCCACTATGGTACTGAACCCTTCAAATAACTTAAATTATATTATATAATATTACATATCATTTTATATTATATTATATTATATTATATTATATTATATTATATTATATTATATTATATTATATTATATTATATTATATTATATTATATTATATCAGAAGTTACTGTAATAACATTATAGCATTATGTCCATCTAGAGAAACTACACTTTCCAGTGGTGAAATAATAATTAATTATACAAATAGTTTAATTTAGCTTCCGATATTACTTCATACAAACACAGAAACATTCTCTGTAGGCTATCTTTCATAGCTTTCGATTGTTGCTGTCCAAGGCCCCTTATAGACGAAATCATTTGTTTTTTAATTCATTACACGGCCTTAGATGGCAGTTTTTTTATTTTAAAACTAATTTATCTCATTAAATATCAGTCCTATCAAAATTTTTCAAGGAATAAAACTTATCGCAAATTATTTTTAAAGAAACGTTTGTTATGTAACATTTTTCACAAAAATCAATAATAACCGAGATATTTCGATTTATTTAATTCAGGCCCCATTATAACCCCCCTTTTAAATAATGTATTTTGAATGCCATATAGCCTAAAATCTAAGTTACAACGAACTTAATTTATATTCCAATTTTCATCGAAATCCGTTCAGCCATTATCGCGTGAAAAGGTAACAAACATACAGACAGACAGACATACTGTACAAACAAAAATTTCAAAAAAGCGATTTTCGATTTCAGGGTGGTTAATTATATATGTTAGGACCAATTATTTTTGGAAAATCGAAAATTACCAGAAAAATTTCGGCTACAGATTTATTATTAGCAATAGATGAAGTCCATCAGATATTACTGCATCTACATGAGCAAAATACATTTCAAAATAAATGTTCAAAACATAAAGCACATTGCATTGTCTTCAAAAATCGCTATCACTATCACTATCATTATGAATAGGTCTTGCCAGCTAGAGAAAACACTTGATAAAATGGCGTCTTCTAATTCAAGATATATAATATATATATATATATTTTTTTTTCATTTTTTGCTTTCATAAAATAGCTTAGAGGTTTCCTCATCTTATAGCAAACATTATAATCTCAACACGTCTTATATCCATTTCAATATATATCTAAAAACTGCGTTAATTTGCAAAGTGACGTAACTCCAATGTGTCTTTCATCCGTATTGACCAATCCACTCTCTCATCCATATTCGACAAACTTGAACCGATATGTATGCAAAATTTGGAGCACACTTCCTTGGCTGATGTACGCTGACAACAATATCCTTGAATCGCTCCACCAACTTGGCGACGCGACGGCATAATGGGTGATTGACTCTGTCTGAAGTCGCTGGTTGAATTCCGCAGTCGTAACTCGGTAGCCTCGCTTGCCAGTAATATCACTTCCACTTTTGGTATTTCGACAGCATGTCAGGAACTTGCAAAAGAAAATACTATTTTCATATGTAATCTGATTTGTGCTTCGCTCTGTATATATATGGATGTCGAAGGAATGAGGAAACCCGTGATATGTGGCTGCTGGATGGAGCAGTGGCGGGATCATCCCTACCAATTGATTGTAAAACTTTGTCTTTTTTTTCAACACCGACCTGAAAAATCACAAACACAAGTGAAACTAGCGACATTAAATATATATATACATATATATATATATATATATATATATATATATATATATATATATATATATTACAGCTTCTTACTGTATATAATATATGCACTTCCGGATTCATGATGCTTAGAATCTACTTAAACCCAAACTCTAAAATAACTCACAATGTGATAATCACCACTGATAACCACCAGCTGACTGACTGAAGTGACGCTGCAACTGGAAGAAACAGCGTTTACTTCTTCCGGAAAATCCTAAGCCACAATTAGGCTTTTGCATTGTGCTTCAATAGGGGTGGAAGCAGGTCGTTGGTGATAAAATCTTTCTTTGTAACCGCCAGTGCCAACATAAACCGAGTAGACTTTATTGTTAATGTTGTTAGTAGTAGTGGTGATTTTAGATTCTTCCAACGTTTCTCTATCACATTATCTTATCTTTGAAATACGTTTAATAAAGAATTGTCATTATCCTAAGGCCATATCTTTCTGTGCAGTCGTTTTGCTCTTTGTATCAACAGTAAAGACATAAATCAAGACCTTGTAGGCGGATGGATGTCTTGGCAAGATCCAATCTAATTTCAAGGTTACAACGCTTGGCACGTGAAATAGGAGACTTAATAGTATGGACATTATGAAGGAATTGGTGACAAGCACAATGGCATGTGCAGTATTTAAAATTACAGGCGAGAGGTGCTGTGGATTTCAAACAGGCCGTTTCCTGTCGGCGTTAGTATTGCGAAACCGATTGGCAGTGGGAGTAGATTACATATATTATCATTTTAAGAGCTGAAATAAATGAGAACGGAGATTATTTAATTTCAACCGTAAGCACAAAACCTCATACCATACCTAGATATTCGGGCATCGGTGTCAAATCTATGGATTTCTAGGTTACTTGCTTTGTGAATGTTGTATTCATCGGAATTTAAACTCCGCTCTTCGGAGTGTCAAGTTAAACGTGCACGACTGTAGGCTTACACTCAATGCTTGACAGCAAAATATGTTCAAAATTCCATTGTTTCCTGTTGTTTTCTGCACTGATGATTAAGGACAATAATTATGAAGTGTGTAGAAATAATCGCAGTATTCATAATATAAGACAAATAGAGAAAATAAGAAAAACAAGACGTGTCCTCTATTAAATAAGACTAGAGAAGACGCTATCCTGAGTTTATGAAGTAATGCCTGCAGCAAAATTACAGTATGGAAGGTTAATATAGATATAGATAATACATGAAAGTGACATGACCACACTACAGGCAAAGAAAAAGAGTATTTAAAGAAATGGATAGGAAATAATACAAAAATTCGAAGAGGAAAATTTTTTCAGGCTCTTCTTCAGCAGTCACCTCTAATGCTATTTTCACTCAATAGAGGGGAGCACACTCAGCCATTTGTGATACTTCTCTGATAGATGGATGGCCCTTCCCGAAGATATATTTAACGTAAATAATAAACTAAATGAATATAAAATATATTTACCGCGTACAAAGAATAAGCAGTTTAAGAATTACAAACTACGTGTTAAAAGAAATGTGGAAAACAAACCAGGAGAATTTAGTGTTCCTTAGTCTCTTAGCCGTCTGAATTTCTCACAGAACTTGTCAGGAAGCAACACTGATCTATTTTCAAAAACTACGAATGGGTAATTTGAATACAGTATATAGGCTACTCTCGATTATTCGGGTTAATGACCGGGAAGAGGTACTCGGATAATACGAAAGGTTATTATTTTGCATCTACCTTGTAGTATATAGGTCTACTTGGTGAACAAATACTTTTATCTATAGGTGTCCCATAAGTCTGGGAACATAGAGAATTTTTTTTGTAGGTTGACATTTAAACGATGGGTTTGTGCAAAGAGAAACGTATCGAAGTCATTTTGCTATATGGTGGAAGAAGTCTGAGAGAAGTGGCTGATGAATTGAATAGACTTCATCCCAAACGTGCACCCATTTCATTCTCATGTGTTTACAAAATGGTGGACAAATATAAACAAAGAGGTTCGTCGAAGATAAGCCGCGTAGTGGTCCCCCACGGAGGTCCACCGTAGAAGAAATAACAATCAGCATCAATCGCTGTTCTTGGTCGGTTTGTAGCAAGTCCCAATACAATTCCCCATTACAGCTTGTCAGTTAGGACCTGTCTTGATGAGCAACTTCCTGGCCGGGGACCGGTGGAGTGGCCAGCACGAAGCCCAGACCTTTGGATTTTTATCTCAGGGGTCACTTGAAGTCATTGGTGTACGCTGAGAAGATTTGATCCCGTGCTCATCTGCAGGCGCGCATCATTGAAGCGTGTTCACAAATCACACCAGACATCATTCAATGTGTTCTCCAGGACTGAGTGACCCGGCTGCGTAAATGCACATTGCAGAATGGAGAACATGTCGAGCACATTCTGTAAAAGCTCATTTCCCTGTCTCAATACTTATAGAACATTCTGTATATTTAACTTCATATTACATTCTGTATATTTAACTTCATATTTACTGTGATACACACAGTAGGTATATATAATTTTACTCATAAGATTAAAATTCACTTACAATTTAAGATTGTAGAAAACAAAAGTACATTGTTGTTTGCAGTACCTACTTACATCATTTCTGCCCTGAAGTATATTTGATACTTTTCTACTTCTGTTCATTAATTTATTTTCTTATTCCCTCAAAGGGAACCGTTAACTTGGAAGCAGCGAAGTTCAGTTCACAGTCTATCGTTTTAATTTAAAGTCCAATATGATTTTTTCAAGATTTTTTTGTCATTTTATATTGATAAGTAATACATTATTTTCGAGCGTAAGCCATGCACGGGTAATCCGCAAATAAATCGTGCACGGATAATCGAGGGCCGAACCCGTTACGGATGCTTATACGCTTACATTGGTCCATTGTGCGCCAAATATGTGCGGTGATTGTCAGAAGTCCGGCAAGTGGCCTGGATGGCATTCGTAAATCCGGTGCTGGCAGGTGGACTATCCTGCCTCAGCTCTGATAGAGCCATGTCCCATCCTCAGGCGAGTACCTGATGAGCCTCAGGGCCCGAGTCCCATTCCCTTCCTATATCAACATTGTAAACCCATATACCTCTTCCAAACTTCACCCCAACCTATTTTAACTACTGTAGATGAACATGAAATGAGGAGAAGGTGAAGAGTGTTTGGTGGAATGATAGAAGAAGTGTACCTCGAAAAAAAACTGTCTGTAACGTCTCCTTTGTCCACCACGATCTGTGCAGGTACCGAACCCGGGCACCTGGATGGAAGATGGATGAGCTACAGACTCGGCAATACAGAACGGACAAAGACATCCGATTCCAGAAGTAGAAGGATAGCTTCTTCTTCTTCTTCTTTTTTGGCATTACGGCCCTTGTAGTCTATCCTTGGACTCCCTTAGGATTTTGTTCTTCTCCTGCCCAACCACAGCCTGTAGAAGGATAGCAGAAAGTGTATAAAAATAATCCATAAAAGCTACTGTTGAAGATTTAGGGAATGAAATTAGAAAAGTGATAAGTAAAATTACGGAAAATGAGCTGCAGCGGGCGTATGAAAATCTTCTGCACCGATGTAATATTTGCATTCAGAAAAGTGGAAATCATTTTCAACAACTGTTTTGATAAAAGGTAAGATCTACGTAATTTTAATATTATTACTTTCTTTTTGCATTAAATTTATCGAAGACCACATCAAATCTTAAACTCTGCACATTTACTTTTCTTCACCGTGCGTTTACTTTTCTCCGATACACACTCCACCGCCGGCTGACCGCAAAGTCTCTGGCCCTCCTGTGCCGGGCCAGGCAGCACGGATCTTCCCGGCACTCGCTCACGCTGCAACCGGTTAAACTACCGGCAAATTATAAATAGCTCTCTATGTATAAGCGAAAGAAGAACGGAAAGAGTTGAAAAGAGAATAAAAAGTTTGAAAAAGCAGAAGATGAGAAGAAATTACATAAACTAAGAGGGAGAGATAAGGAGGGAGGCGAATGAAATACTATAAAATATAATGCAATTGATGGATAGGAAGCAAGAGGAGAGAGAACAAGAAGGATTTTATTTATGAAAGGAGATGATAGAGACCTAGGAGGACACAAATACCTGTTAGAAAAAGGACGTTGAGGAGAGGGAGAAAGGCCAAAAAGAAGAAAATGGAAGGGAAAAAGAGCAGTGAAAGAGAATAAGGAAAATAAATATGATATTTTGAGGCTTTTACGATAATTGTGTTCAGAATTAGACTTTTGGATATTCCACCGTGTCCTGGAACTTAATATCTGCAACATTACGTAGCTACAAGGATATTCCATTATCAGGACAAATCTGTAGGTACTACGTGAAGAGTGTCCTCTGTGTCAACAATACAGGCCTACTGTGTTAGAAAAGTCGCAGTGCAGGGGCATTCATGCATTTTCCCTAAAAATGTTTCTCTGTTACATAAATGTAGGCCTATATTATAATACATTCCCATGTTTTCGTGTGTCTCATTTGACCTCGTATAAGTAGTTGGCAGATCACTACAGTGGAGTCCAAATCTCCTGACGTTTCGCGAGAGCCAATAACGTGCAAGCGCGACACTGTTAAAAGTAGGCCTACTTAGCGGGTGCGTGCTCCATCGAAATCGTCTGGCGGGAGGGATGGGCGGCCGGTGTTGAAAACAGGATCCGTTCTCAATAACAAAACAGTGAAATGCAATAATAAATAATGTATTAATAAATCATACCTTTAAATTGATGTTTCTGAGGAAAAGCCAATGATGTGTTTTCGAAGTCATTTAAATTCGTTACGCTTTTAAGTATATTAATATGACGAACAATTTCTTAGCACTGTGTTTCCGCTTTTTGCTCTTCTCTGCCTATACGTGACACTTAGAAAAGTTGAGATTTTTACGGTTTTTTTTTTTTTTCGGACGAATATTTTCTGAAGAAATTGTAGACATTAAATATAATTTTCCGAAATTCGCTACTATATCCATTGGATCTATTACCTTAATTAGCACTGGCCTTGCTGAATGTCATAATTGAATTTCATACTACAAAAAAAACAAAGTAATAAACTGATAAGAACACGCAGAAAATGTTTATTACAAACGAATTATTGAGTTCACTGACAGACACAAAACACGTCGAATACATACTGTACAACACAAACCGAAATCGAGTTGGCATTTTCGGCTCTCGCTTCATAATTATTTTTATCCAATGTTTATGTCGCTGAATGGATACTCTGTACAGTTAATAGTCTTAGTGCTTCGAAAGAATTTCTTATCAGTTTGCAGCTGTATAAGCATTACTCGTGGAAGACCATAAAAACCATGAAACAAATGGACGCGATTAAACTAATGCGAACTACTTGGCGTAGAAATGAGATTCTTGTTTCTACGTATATATTCAGCAAAATAATGTCATTCAACGTAATCACATGACGACACCCTGTCACGAAGAACTTGTCCAAACGCACGTATTATTTTTACAAGCGGCGTCAACGAATATCCGTACGCGGCAACGCAGCGCTGTTGCTACTGGCTATTGCCGTACTAGTAAACACGCCCCGTACGTCAGAAAATTTGGACCGCACTGTTGTGGTAGCTATTAAGTTACGTCCATTTTCGCCTTTCCCCTTCAAAATTCTGTAATATGCCTTCACGTGGAACGGCAAAAATCGGAGTGAGACAAATGGTCAATAGATGGGAGCTCACATACACACTTACTCTCAGTCCCAATTTCCTTTGCAAGAACTTATTTTCGAGTAGCTTTTAATTGTTTCTCCTCCCATTCATTCATTCATTCATTCATTCATTCATTCATTCATTCATTCATTCATTCATTCATTCATTCATTCATTCATTCAATAATGGTGCTAAGTTGTTTGGAGTACCCAAGCATAAGGTCCGACAGAGTAGTTGATTCTTCAGGACGTCGCACAGTGTGCAATAACGCAAATCTAGCTGCATTCCAATGAAGTTATGAAACTTTGCACAGACCTTATATATAGCACATATTTTTTGAGTACAAACTCTGACTACATTTCTGTACGAGGAACTACCCCTTTAATGGAGGAGGTTTTAGACTAAAATAATAACTTCTCTCCTATCTAGCAGATTTTTATGAAACACTGTACGAAGGTTACAGATAGAATATCGTTTTTGGGTACAAACTATATTTACGGTTCCATAAGAGGAAGTACACTTTACAAGGGGTGCATTTACGCAAAATTAACTTCTCTCCTACATACAGATTTTTATGAAACTTTGTACAGGAGTTACAGGTAGCATATATTTGTGTGTACAAATTATGATTACATCTGTATTCCGCCTGTAAGCCTAAATTGTTGTACAAAGTTTCATAAAAATATTACATTAGCCTACATGTATATAGGAGAAAAGTTATTAATGAGAAGTTATTGATGTTGTCTAAATGCACCACTATAAAGGGACAGTTCCATTTATAAAACATAATCAGACTTCGACTGCCTCCGTGGTCTGTTGGTCAGCATGCTGACTTCCAGATGAGGAGGTCCCGGGTTCGATTCCCGGGCTCGGCTCTCGGTGAGTTTTTCTTGAAGAAGAAAAATTCCCTCGGGTGTCTAGATTCTGGAAATTTGTATGAATGTGAGTGTGCCGGGCTAATATTAATTAACCAATCATCAAAAATATAAAAATAGATCAGGACTGTCGCTGGGCAGTAACCTGAACACAAGTTTCAGCGTCACATTGTTGACAAGTAACTCCATCTGTTAGCACAACCGTAAAGTATCTAATAGATGCTATAGAGTTACCAACAACGAAAAAAAAAGTAATAATAATCAGACTTTGCACACCAAAAATATATTCCACCTGTAACTTCTATATACAATTTCATAAAAATCTGTTGGATAGGAGATAATTTATTAATTTTGTTTAAATGCATCCTACATGCATATGAAACTTTGTACAGAAGTTACAGGTGAAAACGTAATCAGAATATGTACACAAAACGTGAGCCACCTGTGAGGCATGTACAAAGTTTCATAACAATCCGTTAGAATGCAGGGAAGTTATTAAATTGTCCAGCTAGTGATTTGCGTTCTGATTCATTGTGACTTTGTTAAGGCTAGGTAAAAATATGTCCAATGTATTTTTAACGTCATGTTCGATGTCATGTGAATAATTTTGCAGACCTAGAACACTAATAAGTATTAAAAACTTCCTTAGTCCATAATTCTTTTCTGCTGTTATGCCAAATATGGAACATTTACCGTATGCCCCACCACTGAAAAAAATTAATTATTGATAAATGCGGAAGAACGCGCATACTTTAAAACAGGGATTCAAAACTCTAAATGATGTATTAAATGGTAAAAGAACTGTTGTAACCAGACGTGATCTGCTATGTTAAAACTCACATTATATTTAAAGAACTTTAAAATAATATATATATTTTTTCAATTGTAATATTTAAATCTTTCTGTAAGAAGAAAAATACTTGACAAACTTGTAATTGAATTTACATTAGTAAGAATAGGTACTATTTTAACAGATTCTATGTCTCACAACACAATAAATCACTAACAATTTGCTTTTTTCACCCACATAGTAAACCTCTCTGACTACGACTGAAGAGGAGCGAGAAGTGTTAAAAAGAACTCTTTGTTTATACCCTTCTAAAAATAGCTTGCTATCGATAAAAAGTAAAAGCTATCCCTCACAATATTCTACAAATGTTAAAGAACATGAATTCATAACCATCTATGCCTAACTAAACAAGTCGAAATTTGATTTTTGTTCACCTAGATTGGGAAAATTGCACACTGTGCGTCGTACCAGTTTCTCCTGATAATGAACCATGCATATAGTTCTGAAACGTTGTAAAATTTATTTACAGGACACAGTGGTATACTCGAAAGTCTACTTCTGATAAGGAAAATAAGTTTTGATCTTTAACTTAGACGTATTTGAAATGTTTACATTTCCATCCATACTGATGTATAGTAGAACAGCGTGGGTGAGAAAAACCCGAGACCTTCAACTCGAGCTACACCTCATAGATCTCGATAGGAGAGATTCCGATGAAGTGTCAGGTCACAAGAGTCTGTACTTGCTCTGAGGAGCGAGGACGAAAGGTCGACAGCAGAAGAAAGTTAGAGAGAGAAGGGTCACACGAGTTGAGTAAACAGACGTCATGAAGTCGACTCCAGTAAAAGCTGCACGTACCGTATTCAATCACGTAATTCCCCCCTCTTTTTTTTTCTAAAAATTCGGAGGGGGAAATTACGCGATGAGTACAATATAGAGGAAATAAACTGGCCATAAATAGCAGCTAACAATTCACGTACTAATCCAATACTACATATACACAGAATGAACCGTAAGTTTGTTGTTTTGTTGTTGTTTAGTTAACTGTCCGAAGACAGTCCAAACCTCACAAGTGATACTAACAAGGCACCACTTATGAGGCAACTAGGCCAGGAGATAATGGGTAGGGTAGCTAGTTCCTTTCTCCCTCCATTGCATACATCGCCCTATTACACTAATCAGACTTCAGATGCATACAAACAATATTTTTCTTCCTGTGACACATATCGTCAAGAAACCGTAAGTACAGTAATGTCATTAACTTCCGGGGGTTATTCTTTGAGATATTTCAAACAAAAAAGTTTAATAATACATTGCTCTCTTTAATTGACTGACCATATTGGTAATTCAATCAATGGCTTTCCCAAAACACGCTCTGAAATGTTTCATATAAAACAATTTTTATTTCGAAAAGGAAGAAAAAACGAACAAAATTGAATTAAACTCTTTTGTTTCAAATATCTCAAATAATAACTCCTGAAATTAATGGCATTATTTACGGTTCACTCTGTTTACAATTTGAGTAATTTTTGACAGTTTTGCTGCTTTTATCTGTACTTAATATGTGTCAGTTCTCATCTATACAGTCTGATCCTGACTAATCTCTTATCATGGTGCTAAACTTCGCACTTAAAATATTCGTTTAAAAATTAATATGGGTAATTACGTAAGGAGAATAAACGTAATATATTTTAGACCCTACTACTTTAATAAGAGAAGAATTTCAGATCATCTTCAGTCCCGTCAGAGAAATTGTATCAGTGTTTCTCACTACAGAAGTTTAACAATTACGTCTGGTTTTCCGTGCATATTTTTACGATACTTTGAATCGTCATAAAAAACGCTGTTTAAAAGAAAACGTGTGTATATTTTGTAATGTAAGACGGAGAAATTACACGAGAAAGACAAAATCCTGAAAAATATGTTCTAAAAATGTTTGAGGGGAGAAATTACGCGAGTAAATACGATATCTACGTGGAGCGTTAACTTGCGTTGCAAGACATCGTACACGAGCTTTAACCTTTCTGAGTAAAACTTTTTTTGTCTGTTTTCAACGACGCTGTATCAACTACTAGGTTATTTAGCGTAAGTAGAGATGCTAATTGGCGAAATGAGGCCAAGAATTCGTCATATATTACTTATAATACTCGACATTCGCCTTACAGTTTGGGGAAACCTCGGAAAAAACCCACTCAGGTAATCGGTCCAAGCGAGAATCGAACCTACATCCGAGCGCAACTCCGCAAGAGCAGGAAAACGCGCTACGGCCTGAGCTACGCTTTTTATTCTGAGGCAATCTAAGGAATTACAGTACTTAGTAATATTACGTTCCTTTTAATCTGCATGTCATCAGGCATCGATGATGGAAAAAAATTGCGGTAATTATCAGAGACCGCGGAACTTTATACACTAAAAAACCTGAGGATATGTATGCAAAAATGCAGTAAAGACTGTTTAAATATGTGCTAAAAATTGAAATATATGCAGTAAAATTACACTTTAAAGGTTTATTTGGTATAATAATATGATATAAATGAGAATAATTTAAAGTAATATTTGTCATCAAGCTATCATCAGTTTTATTGAATCTATTTTTTCTATGAATGTATTAATTAGGCCTACTCATTTTACATACATATTTGAATTCATGCATTTTTAACTTTCTACTCGTAACTTCCAAACTTTTTTAAACTTTCTTTGTTTTTCATGTAGTTATTATTGCAGGAAACAACCAACGATTTCTCCAGGTTCTCAACTGAGAAACTCTTATATGTTTAGTGTAAGTGCCCAGAACGATCTCTCGATATCACATGTGACTGGTGCATACCTGTAAGCAGAAATGTCCCGAATTTCAGTGATTGTTTCACATTTTCTACTGAGAAAGTCGGCGATTAAACTTCTAAGCAGATCGATCATGCACTGTTGGTTTTACAGAAAAACCTGTTGAAATGAAAATTTACACTCCACGTGACTTCATTGTCGTAGATGTTTTGATAAATATATATTTAGTTTTGTTTCTATGAAATCAGAGCGCACTAGCAGCATTGTCATCGCATCAATTTCGTTATCTCAGCAATATGTGAGCTTTATTGTCGCAGGTGTCTAAATACAATCATTCATGGTTCGACGAAATCAGAGTAAACGTCTGAATGACATTTAGGCAACAACTATTTTCGCCCTGGCTCCTGAAACGTTACGCTTATGTGCACAGAGCTACTCTCAAAAGAGAAAATCAACGCAGCTTATACACTAAGGAGAAGTATCCATTGTCGTCACAGCAATTTCATGTCACAAAAATAATTAACTAACAATTGATTTTATTTCTCTCATATTGTTATATTTCTAGGATATTATTCTTATTTTTATCACAGAGAATTTTTGAAATTAGGTAATAAATCGCGTAAATGTTAATGTATGCATTTAAATATACAAAATAAAAATTCATATGCATTTAAAAGGGAAAACCCTAAAAATATCATTTATGCAAAATAAATTCAGTTCACTGTGCAGTGATGAAGCTTTCCCCACGTAACTCAAAAACTATCCAACATTCTGTGATGAATTTTTTATGTATATTTATACAGGTCATATCAACGATATGATGCAAGATCATTTCTCTACCTTTGATAGATTGTCTGATAAAAAATAAATTCTTTTAAAAATGGTCAAATATCAGTATTTTCCCTCTTTTGTGAAGGACTTTGTGGGAAGCTACAAATGCTGTACTCAGTAAGATGTGTAAATTATAATAGGCTATTCTATTTATGTACGCGACCTGAAGTTCAGTTTCCGATTGTGAGTTTACAATTGTTCGTTCATCTGCGACAAACAGGAAACTGAGTTCGATGCCAGTAACTATAACGTGATGGGGTAAATCTATAACAAATCTAAGAGTATCGGAGTAACACCTGCACCAACTGCAACACCTAGAAAGTAGCACTGTTCTTTGACCAAATGAAAAGTAAACCACGTGAAACAATGGTGAACCAGTATAGTGATCTGAAAGTAGATGAGTGTGTGATAAGACATGCGTGGCTTGTTGCAAACGAACAGCTGCGAGTAGCAAGCCTTTACCTGCGATTTGACATGGATACGAGAGTTTGTATGTTGTACACGAACACTTTCAATTGTTTCTCAGTGTCATGGCTACACTCGTTTGTATGCAAACACATCATCCTAGTTCCCATTTGAATCTATATTTCCTTTCTTTTTCAGTTTCACATTCACTTTCTACAGAGGAAATTTGTTGGCATTTCTGATAAAAGATTTTCCTGTTAGTTACACCTCAATTGAAATGTTGCCAACATTTCGGTGAGAACTATCTCATCTGAGCGTCTCGAAAAACATTATAAATTAGGATGACATCCCACTTTCTATAGGTTGCATCCATTTCCATTTCTCCACACCCATCTGTATATAAACGATTATGAGTGTTTCATCGTTATCACTATCATCTTCTTCTTCTTCGTCGACATCATCTTCAACTTCACGAATCATGTATAGGCTATATTTTGGTCTCAACATTTTTGAAAACATACTATCTAGTATATGAACTATTATTTATTTGTTCATCATCAATAGCTTCATACGTTAGACCAGTGATGTCAGAGCAAGAGCATTTTTCTGATCTTGACGTCGTGCGCTGGTATCAAGCGCTAGGTATGGAATGAGAAAGGATTATGTATATGAATAAGCAGTCTATTAGATTAAGAAAACAGTGGTGTACAAACTTCAAACGGAACATGAAATTTTATGTCGTTATTTTTATATGGCTTCTTTCTGTTTGATATTATCCTCGTATATTGTCTGTAAAACAAAAGTACTAACACCAGTTTCTTAATATTGCAGTTGTGTTTTAAACATAAAGATAAAAGGTATCCCCGTAACATGCCATGAAGGCATTTGGGGGGCATGGAGGTAGAGCCCCATGCTTTCCATGACCTCGGCACTAGAATGAGGTGGTGTGGTCGGCACCACGCTATGGTTAATAACATAATAAAGAGTTAAATTCCATAATAATACAACTACACTGTACTAAGTGAATGAAACACATTATTCATAAAGAAAGTGATATTCCAAAAAAAAAAAAAGAGAGAGAGAGAGAGAGAGAGATTGAGTATGACATGATAAGTTGGAATTGTTGGTATCTTTAACCTTATAAAATTAATCAATAAACTAATCCAAACAATATTATAGCACAAAGCAAAGTTACTTAGGTGCTGTATAGGCTATGTTTTAACTGTCACTAATACTACATAACAAAACTCTTATCGCATTATGCTTTTGAAGTGATATTGGTGCGCAACTTCCTATCTTCAGAATATTAAATTATTTTCTTTAAATCTGTTGAAGCTATAGAGCTGACTTTTTACAGCACATGGGCATGTATCTTTTGTTTATGATGTAACAGTGTTGCTTTGTTAATTAATTTCCTTACAAACAATTTCCATGCGAATATTTTCAAAATGTTTAATATACCGTCTTCAGTAACACGTATTTACGATATATTAATTTACGAAAACATTGTTTGAGTACCTGTAAGGCTACTAAATAAACATATCTGAAAATTTCACTTTTATATTAAAAAGTTGAGGAAATATTAATTTTCAATAAAAAGCAAACTTGTGAAAAATGAGCATTAAAGTTCAAACTTAGATTCTTATAATGCACTTATACTTTTCAGACAAATCTAAAAATTAACATGGATATAGTTTTAATAAGCTCTCTTCTCTTTATCCTTTAAATCAGTGCTGGCCAACCCTTATACAGCTCGACCAAGCAGCATATACTACCTCTTTCGTCTGTCTCTTTCCTTTCCGCTGCAAAACGCTCAGGCTCTTCTGAGCTCTAAAGCGCGCGCTTGCGCCTGTGGACATCAGTTGACTTGACTGAGTTAGACGGTTGGCCTGTCCCGTCTTCAAGATTACTGTTACATATATCAATATATTAAAGCTTTTTTCAATCTTTATGGCTTAACACATTACATTAAACAAAATCAAATAGCATATCATTGTTTTGTATATTTACATTTGTACGAACGTTTTCACCCTCCAAGGGGTATCATCAGGTAAAACAATATTACAATATCATGTCTAAAATCAAGTATATAAAAATGTGCAAGACTGTTTATCATGATACATAACGTGTGAAGTAAATTTCATGTTATAGTGTGCACAAATGAACATGTTGAAATGGACTTGAACAAATGTGTATTAAAAGTACCGTAAAGAATCATTATTAACATGCCTGAATGGCTGTATCTTGTATACTATGTACGATATCAAGAAAATGCATTGGTTAATGCTTATAATATACTTTGCGTACAAAGATATACGTTACTGCTAAATAGTACTGAATTATTCCATATTGGATAGTGTCATTTACCTTAAATATTAACAATGCATATTAAAGCATACAGAAAATATCTTGAAAATTTTAGAATTATTTACAACAAGAAAGTGCGTTTGTAAAGTTGTCTATTTTATTCTGTCCGTTCGTGTGCAGTCCTTTCTTCTAAACTAGACACCGAACCATTAGATAAACTTATTCATACTCAAGATCTACGAGTTCACTCGATACGTATGCACAAAAAAACATGGATTAGTGTTTATTTCAGTAACATTAAGAGATTATTTGAAGCATTTTACTACAATAAAATTATACGAAGTCGACTCTAAAGATTTTGTTCCTAAATGATTTATTGCATAAGAAGTAGTCTAAGTAAAACAGTACAGAACATATTCCCCATTACAGTTAATTCGTAATAATTATATCTTAATTTACCCGCTATAGCAGGTATGCTCAAAATTGTAAAAGCACCGATTACACGAATGATGCTGCACTGCATAACATACACAGTGTACGGACTGGGCTCCGCAACTACTTGCAGCACCGCCTGTGTCATGGCTCTCATACTCCAACAAATACGGATAATAAACTGAATTTGAAAAAGGAAGGCGTATACACTAATATTCAGTTACTGAATTATTATTTTATTATGTTTAATATAGTTATGATATTATATCATATGTAGTGTTATTTTCATATTCCACCATACATTTCGGTCTATTCAGCATGTGCATTCTTTTCTGCAAGTAATCGGAAATCTATTTCCAACGAATTTACTGCAATGCGCACCTGGCGCAAAAGATGCTCATCTGGTAATCAGGACCTATGTTTGGATTTATCAACCTTCATTCTCTAAAATAATTGTTCGCCCACATATGTCGAGGCAAAGGTAGCTAACATAGTGGCAGCGAATAAGCTGATCTCGGGATATTTCCTTTTGTTCATTTTTTTAACCCTTCTACTCTTGTCAAGTCATATTCTCTGCATTACTGAATTCTACGTCACTTTGTAAATCAATTAACGCATCCTGGAACTGCACTCTCACGGATTGTACATTTACTATGAAAGGATTGACAAAAATATTAATATCACTCTCCATACATCTAAAACCACTAAATGTATGTTCTGTGAATTCACATTTGAGCTGTTCCAGTACGGAGATACAATTAACTATATTTTATTCAGGCACTAATTGTTCGACTTTCTTCAATGTTTGACCTTTCATGAAGTGCTTTCAATTCTTGAAACTGTAGTGCACGTTGCACCCCTGAAAAAAATATTTTATCATAACGTATTTCTTTTGGAATAAAATCAAACAATAATAGTAGTAGTAATAATAATAATAATAATAATAATAATAGTAATAATAATAATAATAATAACGTTGGTATATGAATACATATTACAGAAAGCAGCTTCCCTGTTACTTCGACATGTTCTGTGTAACAGAGCGTATAATGTCGTTTTATGTTGCTCAGTAGTATTGCTGACATTACCTTACAATATAGTAAACAGTTCACGTTTTCACCGAACGCACAACAAAAATTGTCTTCCTCCCACACTGTACGGAATGATCGTTTCCTTAAAGAAGTTTTTGACTGTGTCATTGTCCTGCAATGTTCGTACGTTTACTAAGTGCTTGAACTGCCTTCCGCAGTCACCCGTCGAGCTTCGAACGAAGAACAGCACGCTCTACATTCGAAGGTTGTGACTACAGAACGTAATCGCGAGTCAGAGAAAGAGCATACCTGCGCTATAGCCTATATCTATATCCAATGATAAGATTTTTAATTATTCTAGCTTACTGCACTGAACTGCACGCATTGTATTCTTCATCTAACGTAAGTAGGAACATTAAATCCAGACTTTTGAGATGGGCAGGACATGTAGCGCGTACGGGTGATTCCAGAAATGCATATAGTGTGTTAGTTGAAAGACCTGAGATGAAAAGACCTACGAGGAGGTCGAGACGTAGATGGAAGGATAATATTAAAATGGTTTTGAGGATGGGATATGATGGTAGGGACTGGATTAATCTTGCACAGGATAGGGACCGATGGCAGACTTCTGTGAGAGCGGCAATGAACCTCCGGGTTCCTTAAAAGCCATTTTATAAGCAGGCTTACTGCCCTGTTCACCATTTGGGTCAGTGGATAACGTGCGCTTTCTCTAACCAGCGATCCATGGTTAGATTCCCGGTACGGGCGGAGATTTATCTCCATTCCTTGGCACTGGGTGTTCTATCCATCTATTAATCCCCCTTCAGGAGAGGGCAAGATCTGAGACTGTCCTCGCACGCAGGTCGCTCGGATGGGCTCATTGTACTACACATTGTACTATCCGGAATGGAATGGTGTGCATGCCCTAAGGCATGGACGCCGCCTCCGAACTCACCTACAGCCTACATCAGTGGTTGGCAAAGATTACGTCATAAAATGCAGCCCGCAATACACAGCAAAGGGGAAGTAAGAAGGGGAGGACACTCAAACTGCTTAACGTTGGATGAACAAGTCATGGCTAATGGCAGGAAGATCATGCCTTACCCTCCTCCCTGCTCGTGTATTAAAGGGTTGACTCGCGTGCCAAGAAATGCCGACCTTTCCGCGTAGGCCTCACTGCGGTCCCTCAACCCCGGTCTCACGAGTTACCATGGGCTTTGTGGAGAGCCCACGGTGCGTAGCGCTACCATCACATATCCACGGAGTCCAAGCAAGCACGAAACCTAGGAAAGAAACTAAGATGAGGATGAAAGAGGTGAAGTGTAATTATTATGGCGAAATGAATCCGAGAGCCAACGCAGAAAGTTACCCAGCAATTCTGCTTTGATTGTTGAGGGGAAAACCTCAATCCAGTAACTTGTCCCAACAGGATTTGAAACCGGGCCATCTCTTTTTACAGTCAGACGTACTAACCGTTAGTCCACAGCGGTGGATGGGACTGGGTGTTTGTTCCTGGTCTTGTACTTGGCCTGTGACGTCTCGCTTTTGAGAGTCTAGTGTTGATCCAAAGAAAGGACAAACACGTACGTAGATTATATTGTAGCTCCTCAAGGGTAGTATATCGCATTAGTAAGCTTATGGTCGAGAGTTATTTGGGCGTGGATTGAAATTAATTTGAAAGATGTCAGCTATTGAGGGTGGCGATTCTCCCGTGCTATTTATGACGTACGAAATAGAACAGGTATAGAATCCAGCAGTGGGAATGTCGTTAATTTACAAAACAAACCTTTACGTAAAAACTTTTATCCAACGACCCATATTTGACATAAATACATCTTTAAAATCAGACCGATGTATGGGCTACTAGGACGGAAACTTCAATGTAATGAGGTAACATTTGAAGGGTGATCCATTCCGACACCATAACTTCATGACTAATAACACCACTGAAATATATGTGATCTCGATCAGTATATACTACGATGTAAGCATGAACTTGGTGGAAGTCCCGCGGCAACTGGCGTCCATTTTGGGCGTGTGCGAAATTTCCGAGCAGTAGGTCTAAATCTCGGGACTCCGATGTGCTAGCACTCTGATTTTGATGCTAAACAAAAGATCTCGTCTAGATCTGTCAGTAGTAGTATAGTAGTATATATTTATTTAACCTGGTAGAGATAAGGCCACGAGGCCATCAGTGAAATCTACAAAAGCCATTTGTAAGTAAGTAGGCTAATAATAATACTGTATGCCATTTTGGATTCGCTTGGAAATTAATATTAGAGAAAGCATTTTATAATTAGATTACATTAAATTAACTACGTCTGCCTTTATATTCCTTTATACTCCTCTTATTCACCCCAATTGTACATGTACACCAATTTTTTATTAATTTAAAATTAAGTTGAATATTTTGTTAAGCTTTCACATGTTAAAAATGAATCCTTATAATGTCAAATTCATTTCTTTCATCTTTATGTTTTATCACGGCTGTCTGGATTCGAAAATACTTCATTTCAAACACATCATAATTTCAGTAGTCCAGTGCCTACTAATAACGTCTCTATATTAAGGGAAAGTGTAACCTGACTTTTCGAATGTCAAGCGCATAAAGGTTTCACGTTAAAAATTATTTCTAGGGAACTTTGACTCCAGAATTAACGTTGGATAACGTTATATATTGGATTTTATATCAAAACGACTTCAACTTGTCATTAAAATTAAACCTTTATTGAAGCAATGTTATATATATAGGATTATTTATTTACAGCACCAAAATTGTTTATTTTGTATATGAGTTAAGTCAGTAGGTTTACTAGATAGGAAATTATCTTCCTCTTCATAGCCTATTTATTTTCCTATAATGTCTCATATATTCTGCACGACTGCATCTTATAGACGTTTATATCTCTGCGTGACGTTACAAGCTTGAAGTTGTTAAGGTTATTGCAGAGCAGTTGCGTAAGAAATACAAAAATGATCGTAAATTTTAAACCGTAAGAGGTAGATCAAAACGGGTAGCGTTTTTGTCAAGGTCGCATTTGTTTCTGTGTTCTTATTTAAACAAGGTACAGTTTTATTTTTGGGAATAAAATAAACATCATTAATGGGTACATCGGTCCATTCCTTCATTTACATATAGCATGTTTCTATAAATATGCTATAGGTATAGAGTATTCCACCTTAAGAAAAAAACATTGGTCTTACGGGTCTTGGCTAGTACACTGTTGCCGCAAGAGCCTCCGTTAGTAGAACGAGTGAGGTATAGTGTCTCTATCTCACTCTCTTCCTAATACGTACAGCGTTCTAGCAAGTTTATCGCACAAGATAGGTACGTTGAGTCCGTTGAAATGATAAAAAAACCTATTAATGTCATAATGATGCCTGAAAAAACATACATTATAACTAGACTTCGGGTATTTAGGCCATTAACCAACTTTCAGACACCTCAATTAGGCTCCGTAATGATCGAAAGTACGCATTAAAATACAGTTTTAGGGACCTAAAAAGTTACTGCAATTATAAATAATAATAATAATAATAATAATTCACTCATAGTGTTCTGCCCAAGGGCAAGTATTTCACTGCAAATCTAGCATTCTCCAGTCTTTCATATTTTCTGCCTTCCTCTTTGTCTCCTCATATGATCATATATCTTAATGTCGACTATCATCTGATGTCTTCTTCTGCCCCGAACTCTTCTCCCGTTCACCATTCCTTCCAGTGCATCCTTCAGAAGGCACTTTCTTCTCAACCAGTGACCCAGTCTATTCCTTTTCCTCTTTCTGATCAGTTTCAGCATCATTCTTTTTTCATCCACCTTTTTTCAACACAGCTTCCTTTCTTACTCTGTCTGTCCATTTCACACGCTCCATCCTTCTCCAGATCCACATTTCAAATGCGTCTATTCGCTTTTCTTCACTTCGTCATAATGTCCATAATTCTGTCCCATACAATGCTACACTCCACACACAGCACTTCACTAGTCTCTTCCTTAGTTCTTTCTCCAGAGGTCCTTTTTCTATTGAAAGCTTCCTTTGCCATTACTATTCTCCTTTTGACTTCTTGACAGCAGCTCATGTTACTGCTTATAGTACATCCCGAGTATTTGAATAATAATAATAATAATAATAATAATAATAATAATAATAATAATAATAATAATAATAATAATAGTAATAATAATAGTAATACTGTTATTTTATTGGGTTAAGAAGCACTTATAGGCCTAATACAGACTTAAGATTATGTGCAGCATACGTTTACTGTTATTAAATGTTACGAATCGCTTATAACACAAAATTAAGATTATGTGCAGCACACGTTTACTGTTATTAAATGTTAAGAAGCACTTATAATACAAATTTAAGATTATTTGCAGCACACGTTTTCCGTTATTAAATGTTACGAATCGCTTATAATACAAAATTAAGATTATTTGCAGCACACGTTTTCCGTTATTAAATGTTACGAATCGCTTATAATACAAAATTAAGATTATGTGCAGCACACGTTTACTGTTATTAAATGTTAAGAAGCGCTTATAATACAAATTTAAGATTATTTGCAGCACACGTTTACTGTTATTAAATGTTAAGTAGCACTTATAATACAAATTTAAGATTTTTTGCAGCACACGTTTTCCGTTATTAAATGTTACGAATCGCTTATAATACAAAATTAAGATTATGTGCAGCACACGTTTACTGTTATTAAATGTTAAGAAGCGCTTATAATACAAATTTAAGATTATTTGCAGCACACGTTTTCCGTTATTAAATGTTACGAATCGCTTATAATACAAAATTAAGATTATGTGCAGCACACGTTTACTGTTATTAAATGTTAAGAAGCGCTTATAATACAAAATTAAGATTATGTGCAGCACACGTTTACTGTTATTAAATGTTAAGAAGCGCTTATAATACAAATTTAAGATTATTTGCAGCACACGTTTTCCGTTATTAAATGTTACGAATCGCTTATAATACAAAATTAAGATTATGTGCAGCACACTTTTTCCGTTATTAAAAATGCTAAAAAGCGCTTATAATACAAATTTATTAACTTCACACTATAATCAAACAAGAACCTAAGATACATACCTAAGGCCTTTCTTGTTTTGCTGACAGTTAAATTTTGTGTACTTTTTCAAATAAGCGTGTTTTAACAGTGTGAAATCTTAGCCTTAACTGTACCACCCCTATTTGTCTGTTATGTTTTTCAGCGGAGATCTTTGGCAAAAGAGCGGAAGACTATTCCATCAATTTAGCTGTTACCCCGTTATTCGTAAATTAAATATATGGTAATTTTAGAGGTGTAACACAATTTTAGCATACGAAATCGATCTAGTTCTCAATAAAATTATGTTCTATGAATTAAATGAAACTAATTAATTCCCAGTTCTCAAGAAAAATACTTATAAATAGTTGCTGGAACAGCCTCCATATGTTCAATGCTATTTTCTTAAAGTGGAATCATCTATATTAAATCATTAACATCCAAAGGCGGCGTTGCGTCCTCTGGAAAATCTGACAGTTCCTTCTTAGTGATCCTCGAATAATAACTTATTCATCGTTAAAAGACGCCTATAGACATTATGTCTGTATGTCAAGATGAAATAAATACTGTGAAAATGAAAGAAACGAACTCCTAACTTCTGAATTCAAGGAGAAAAAGTTCAAAAGTGTTAATGACTAACTTTATTTTCTAAACATAATTTGTTTCCATTAATAAGTGGCCCTCAAAATATTCTATGTGAAGTTACTCAGTCTCTCTTTGTCTCTATGTAGGACTGATCTTCAGTAATCTTTGAAGTGTTAACTATCAGGAAGTGAAGATGACAAAAAATCGAACGAAAGGAAAGTGTAGAACGTCTGCACGCGTCCGGTAAATACAGCCTGTAACATAAAACGAAAGTTGTGTAATAAAATTTGTTTTTAAATTTCTTGTTTATATTTACTGAAGAGCGAAGTAACGGAACAATCTCGGTTAAGTCTGCTAATTGAAAGTCACTTCATAATGAACCACAAGTCCGCAAAAGTATGTGTACGCGCTTTCCTTTGCTTTCTTCTTTCTATTAGATTTGCTTACCCTTTCCTTTCCTTTCCTTTCCTTTCCTTTCCTTTCCTTTCCTTTCCTTTCCTTTCCTTTCCTTTGCATTTCCTTTCTTTGCCACTTTAGTGGGTATTCGTATGAAAGGTATCAATATGTATGAAAGGTATCAATATGTATGTATGTATGTATGTATGTATGTATGTATGTATGTATGTATGTATGTATGTATGTATGTATGTATGTATGTATGTATGTATGTATGTATGTATGTATGTATGTATGTATGTATGTATGTATCTATGTATGTATGTATGTATGTATGTATTTATGTATGTATGTATGTACATGTATATGTATGTGCGATTATGCGATTATATATTGGTACGTGTAGTTCATGTGCAAATTTTAAAGAAAATCGTAAGAGCCATTTTTGAGAAACATTGCAACATACATGTTCACGTTTCAAGTAAAATACCAGTTTGGTTAGGGGAAACGCATCCAAAACTTAGGTGTCACATCTCTGGAGGGTACGAGACTTAAATTAGAAATGTGGTTTGGATGAACTACACATACCAATATCCAAAACATTTATTTAAAACTATTTTTTGTACTTACACTAATAACGTAGATGTCCTATGTCTTGCGACTTTTGAATCACTCTGTATATACACACAAGATTTTAAAAAATATAGCACATAAATTTCAATTAAAATTGACTGAGGAGATTTTGGACAAAAACATCAGATACGTCAAACCTTGTATTTAGAAAAGAATATTTTAATGGAAACATTTTTGCGACTATTGTTGTGCGAGTTATGATGTCATCGAGAAAATCGTAGGCCTAACTTATAGTGTTTTACAATATACTAATTCATTATGATGTGAAAGAGCATATTCTTTTAAATCGCTATGCAATACTCGTACTTCATTATTCAGAAACAGTGTGGTTATGGTTACTATGGTAACAATTTTATTGTTGATACATTTTGATAGTCTTGTGTTATGAAAGCAGTTTTATTAATGAAATCAATATAAAACAAGATGGCATTAATTGAAAATAATCTTTTTATTTCTCTGACATATCCATGTTCTCATTAATTATCTGTTCAGAAATTTGATCCGAACAAATGTAGGCTAACTTTTCGTTCTGCAAAGGAATTTTTCCATGTTACTTTTGTTCGGATCAAATTTCTGCACATTTAAAGGACAAAAGTAAAATGTATCATTCCAATCGTTTAATATCAATATACACTGCTCTCTTAAATTGACTGAGCACATTGGGAATTCAATCAAGGGCTTTCCCAAAACACGCTATGAAACGTTTCATGTAAAACAATTTTTATCTCGAAAAGAAAGCATATAGGCTATATTCACTAATATTTATTGTAAGTCTGTACACTTCTGATTTCAGTCATCGCAGAGGAAATTTCTCGGAGGTTTAGTGATACTCCGGTAAAGTGCATGCGGCAGCCGGTGACTTCTGGTCGAGCTCAGTAAACAATTTTCACACCGCCCGAGAAGGTTGCATGAGATTGTGACAAGCCTAGTTGAAGGCTGTTACGGCTGTTAGACGCAATGTGGACGTAAACCTCCAACACGAGAAGCATTCGGCTCGGAGACAAAAAAACTGTGAACTACAGAAGTCAATTTTGGCGGGGGGGGGGGGAGGTACCTTTCATCCAGACATTCTTTATTTTCATCTCTTGTATACCCTCTCCTGTTCTCTCTTCTCATGCTTAAGGACACAATGCAGCTTAATGCGCTAATGGCAGTCGATAACATGTTGACATAGCTGAACAAGAACTACAATAGAAACCGAAAAATTCGGAGAACTCTTGTATCGTTGTTCATTTTCCATGAATTAATCGAAACTTTTAGGATTACCCGTAGTCTGTGTGTTACTAATGTTTCATTTATCGACATCCTTACTGCGGCGTTTATTCATCGGTCAATGGCTCACTACTGTTAATTTAATGAAGGAAAGCGTTCTTATACGTAGTACGGGACTTAGCTTATCGGTCCTGGGAGAAGAGATATAGCAGAGGGGAATCTCGTAGTTGGGAGAGCTGATCAGAGGTGTTCTGCAGGAATTACGTAAGCCGTTCAGTTAGTACCTATAATGAGTATAATATCATAAATAAAAACATTGCCTTTATTTTAGACACGATAATATTTTTATACAGGGTGTTTCCGAGGTGGTGTTACAAACTTTCAGGGATGATGGCGAAGGGCACACGTATCAATTTGAGATAAGGAATCTTGGTCCGGAAATGACAGAGTCGAAAGTTACAAGCAAAAGTAGTCCTGTGGAAATTAAATAATTTTATTCCTCTGTACACCTTATTTATGTGTATTTATCTGTACATCTTACACATTCTGTATTCATCTGACGTTGTTTACGTTGTTTACGTTGTCTACTTACAGTATTCCATTCAGTGCGCTGTCTGAGGGATGGGGACAGGAAACTACACTAAAGCAATGCAGATAGCGTAATGTGTAACGGACATGGTCGGTCCTGATATGCACGTCTGTAGACAGCAGTGAATGTGTACAAGTTGCAGTGTCCAGTAGATCAGTCCTAGTGAAATGGAAGAGTACAAGAGAGCGGAATAAGCAGACCTGATTTTCGAATACGGATGAGCCAACGAGAACAGTAGACAAGCTCACAGACTGTATCGGGGCCAGGTGCCCACGTAGGAGACATCCGTCCACACCATCTTTCCACGACTGTTCCAAAGGTTAAGAGAAAGAGGGCACGTGGTGCCAAATTACAATTCCATTTCCACACAACTATTTTTGCTTATAACATTCGACTCAGGCATTTCCGGACCATGGTTCCTTATCTCAAATTGATACATGTGCCCTTCACCATCATCCCTGAAAGTTTGTAACACCACCTCGGAAACACTCTGTATAGGGGAGAGTCGGGTAGTATCGGACATCGGGTAATATCGGACAGTGAGTTTCTTTCATCTACCACACGATGATAGTACCTGATTGACATGGTTACGTTTCTGTGATGTCGCATAGAGAAACGTAGCCATGTCATTCAGGTACTACCATATAGTGGTAGATGAAAGAAACGCACTTCCGATACTACCCGATGTCCGATACTACCCGACTCTTCCCTACTATAATATTGTTACACGCAAACTTGTAAATCATGGATTTGCTTAAAAATCGAACTTCAGCAAATTTACAAATATATCGGAAGCGGTATTATATGGAGTAGACTATATTAAAGTTTATACTTTATTTGATAGGATAAGTCCCCACGGTGTCTGAGTAGTCTAGACCTTCTGCACGTCACGTAAGCGATCCTGGGTCGAGTTCCAATGTGACATGGAATTTTTCATGGAAAAAAGTTCTTCCAGAGGGACATCGCGCTAGAATTCGTCCTCATAACAGAATTCATCACTGAGTAATTACATATGCCGTCAGTATTCATTACGACGGCATCAAGAGTCAACTCAGTAAATGAATGAACATCCATGCAATTAACATGTTTTGACTACCTCTCCAGTCAGGTCTGTTTCTTGAAGTAGACAGATGAAGAGGGCTGCAAATACGGTGCATAAATTGAGACCTGATGTGGTTACAACAAAGTGTCAAGACTACGGTGGGCAGGGCATGTACAAAGTATGGCAGAACACGAGATACCCAAGAAAGTTATGGAAAATAAATTTGAGGGAAGAAGAGGTGTGGGACGCCGAAAATGCAATGAATGATGGACTTTTGGAAGACTTGAGAATTTAAGAATCAAAGGATGGTGGCTGGTTGCCAGAGACAGAGAAGCCTGGAAGAGGATTCTAAGGGAAGCCGAGGCTCATAATGGACTGTTGTGCTGCTGCTGCTGCTGATGATGATGATGATGATGATGATGATGATGATGATGATGGTGATGGTGATGGTGATGATGATGAATGATGATGATGATGATGATGATGACGACGACGACGACGACAAATTATGAGAAGTAGATATGGAGTAAGAATTGATAGATTCCCTTTGCATTTTCATAGGCCAGTGAACTGAGACTCGTATAACAATATATTTCTCATGCAAGCCGTAAAAATTGTGAAACTTGTCTAAATAAATCGTTATACATTAGAACTAATGTGCTTTACGTACACATTTCACTCTTATGAAATATTTTATAGATGGTAAGATAATATTGAAACAAGCTGCAGAGACAGCGAGTGACCAGTGAACATCATAAGCCTAAGTTACGAAATGTTGCGCTGCATGACTTGCTGTAGTGATGTGGGATTCTGGCGTTAGGTACTACTGTACATCTTCCTATATTGATATAAACCATATTATACGACTACCTTCACTACATTTGATATAAATAAATATATTTGACTTAAATATGATAGCTATATATTCAAATACAGCTTTGCTATTACTCGTACTTAGTATTATTGCCATGCAATACTTTCTGAATTATACCAACTTTTTAAAGAACCAGATGTTTGCAGAGAAATTAAAGCTAGGAGAGTCAGGTGGCTGGGCCATATTTGTAGGGAGGATGAAAATGATCCTTGCAAGAAATTGACTCTCACTATACCTTTTGGCGCCAGAAAAGTAGGCAGACCTCAGCTAAGATAGCTGGATGAAGTGGAGAAGGATATAATAGCAGCAGGTGTTATAGGATGGAAAACAAAGGTGTTAGATCGAAGGACATGGAAAAGCATCGTTGGGGCGGTCAAGGCTGGAACCTGGCTGTAGAACCAAAGAAGAAGAAGAAGAATACTTTCTGAAGTTGTTCAATTAATACTTTTAAGCTTGGTACTATATTAGACCTAACAGACAATTGGTCAGTGTCTGAAACCGAATATATTTGTAAGAACTAAGGATTGTTACTCTCACTGGAAGAAGGCTTTGTGTGCTTTTTTGCACGAAATGGTATCATTTGTAATAAGGTGCTGTATTGTTTTATATTATTTAAAATGTGTGTTGATAACGGATTTACTAATACAAGTAAGTTTTAATTAGTTACCGGTATGGGAGTTCTTGAATCTCTGGAAGAATAACTTTTCCAGCAGCGCAACATAAACCGTTTGGCTCATTATCCCATTTTTTACATTGTATTTATTGCATATTTATCCATTTTACCTATTTGAATACCATTAAAACGAGCATAGTCGATATTTAGATCGTAATGGAATGCTAACATACTATTACTGCGTATTAACTCTCGACTACTCTCTCTAGTTCTAGTAATACGTTCTCGTTGTTCGTTAATTATCTGGGAACATTGAGTGCTATTTTCTCTTTCTCTAGCCTGGTAAGTTCGAATTCTCTCATTGGCAAGTCGTTCAAAGCGTTCGATGCTAGTTTCTCTTGCGGTTCTACGCTGAAATATTTGCGTTGTTATTTCGTAAACGATTCTTCCTGTTATTAAGTTTTCGAATTCTGGTTTGCCTTCAGATAGAACTGTTTCGGTATAACTTTTGTTTTTGCATTTTCATGTATAGCACAGGCCTGTCTACCTAACACTAACGTATAGAGCATTTTACCAGAAAACACTACCCGAAGTTATTAATGTCCAACTTTTAATTATCCATTAAATGAAAGAAACGCAAATCGAATTCAAAGCCCCACATGCACTACCGCTCTTCTAGCAGGCAGCGGAGCCTGGACGCTGTCTGCCATGATTCTAAGTATAGCAAGGTACGACCTCGCGGCTTCATCTACAAAGAGTTTGCTTACATACTGTAGATCGACCAGGCACGAAGGCCTAGCAATACGTGGCAAACCATCTCCCAAATGCTCGACAGTCCATTTCTGTGTCTCTATAGGAGTGGTTATGTTGGCGTTAGATTGCGTGTTATTCTTCTGATTGTGTTAGTGAAGTGTTTAAATTTAGAAGTCGTGGTTATATATTTAATAGATAATACTTCTGTGTGTTGCACAACACTCCATATTGAATAATTCGGTTTTCTATATTATTAGGTACATATGCTGTTATAAAATATATATTTGTAGTAACTTGTCACCGAACAGGTCTGCTCTGACAATGGCCAGCTTTCTACCCGGGTGTTTCCGTGGTGGTGTTATAAACTTCCAGAGATGATGGAGATGGGTCAAAACCATCAATTTGAGATAAGGAACTTGGTCCGGAAACGCCTCAGTCGTAAGTTATAATTCAAAATCATTGTCTGTAGGTTGCAGGAGCATAGGCGGAGATACAGCTGGGCGTAGGGGGGCAATGCATCCTACAGAATCAGTGTTGGCACAGTTCTGTGTTCACAGAGGGATCTTAGGATCTCGTTAACGAACAATTGACAATATTTATTTGATGAAATTGACATTTTTCTGTACTTAGCTAAGCAATGTACAGGTTTTAGAGGACATAATGAATGTTTATTTTTTCGTTGTATATGTATTGTTACTGCTGTGGACATTTTTGATTGTGAAGCGAGCGGGCCCGGGTTCAATTCTCTGTTGTGACAAGTTACCTGGTTTGTGTTTTTCCGACGTTTTCCCTTAACTAATTGAAGTAGAATTACTGGGTAACTTTCGGCGTTGGAACTCCGACTCATTTCACTATCATTTATTCAAATTGCAATGTCGTTATTATCAAAGCCACGGTATAACGTGCTATATTTGTACAAGAGCGCAATCGTTAGGCGACAAAATCATTCACAGAACAGAAGTGCAAGCACAATAAGTCTCAGGCTGTTGTGCAAGCCTTCGAGCCCCTCTTCCGTAAAAAATAACTATTTATTTATCTTTTTATTAGTGTGGGTGCATTTGTATGCTCATGTTAAGAATATGTACCGAAACTATCTATGAATTAGCTTATTTTATTGTACATCACAAGGAATTGTGAAAATTAAACCCCACTAACTGTCCACCGCTGTGGAGTAATGGTTAACACGTCTGACCGTGAAACGAGCGGGCCCGAGTTCAAACCCTGGTTGGAGAAATTTACCTAGTTGAGGTTTGTTCCGAGATTTTCCCTCAGCCAATTGAAACAGAATTGCTGGGTAACTTTCATCATTAGCTCCGTTTCTCTCCTCGGTTCGGGCTTGCCCCGATGTAGAGTTGCCTGTGAGCAGCCGCCGAACTTGGACCCCGTATATATTTGGTCAGTCGTTGTTGGTGGGCTTTCCACTGGGCTCACGGGGTACCTCGTGGTGGCTGTCAGCGAAACTAAACAACACATGGCGTTAGTTATCAAAATTTGGTGAGTATCTTTCATGTTGTTGCACGTTTCAATGTTTGTTGAGAAAATATAGCCGAATAAAATGTTTCACGGATTTTGTAAACACGGGGTATTATTCAATTTTACACTGAACGAGTTTCCATATTAATAGGATATTACTTTATATGTATATTATCTGACTATCGGGTAGTTCAGTCTTTACAGCAAGTGGTAGGCCTACAGATTGAAAGACCCTGGGTTCAACCCCGAATGGTGGTGTGAATTTTTCATTGCCTAACTTTTAGAACGGCCTCGGGATCCAGATAGCCTCCTGTTAAATTAAGTACAGGGCCTTCTTCTACGGACAAAAGACGGTCGGAGCGTAAGTATACTGCATAAGTTTACTTTCAGAACATTTAAATTTAAATTCCACTGTTAGGATCTGACAAGAAGTCATTTATACTAAAACATAATCGTCACAACACGACGTTCCAAGATTACCGTTAAGTTCTCTACGTATGGTAATTTTAAGTCTTCGCCTTTATAAACATTTCATGACATACTCATTGATACAAGTCTTGGGTATAGTCTATGCAAAAACAGACTCAAGTTTCAGAACCAGTATTTTGTTCTCGCATGGACGTTGTAAATCAGATCTCTGATAGAAAACATCAGTCACTACATTCCACGTATGAAGGGGCTTGGCTGAAGTTTTATAGGTGTTTGGGTAATGCAACAACTTTTACTATGTCAGGTCTATAATAATGGATCAAGGATTCATACGTCATCTGTTGTCTTTTGTTACAAGTATGTTTGATTCTACTTTTTCTCCCCCTTCTTGTCTTTTATTGTAATCGCTGTTACAAACAATCAAGTTTTTATGAAGCCTTTCACGTGTATCGCAATTAATCTGAACAGAGCCTTACGTTATGACCTTGCTGTACCTCTGTGCGATAATATCTGGAACACATACGCAATCTAACAGCACAGCCTGCTGTGTTATTTGCATATCCTAAGTGATTAATGACTATGTAAATGGCTCTAAGGATTTAAAAACCCTTCCCGGCCTTCAAACATTCACTAACTTCGCTCCGTAATGAGATCGCATTCCTGAGGAAAGAGACTCCGGAACCGCATTTCGACATGCGTATCACATGAGCGAGGCAAAATTTCGTATTTCACAAGCTCCGTTCTGAAATTTAGCTGTCACTGAGCTGCGTATAGCTTGTGTTTTTAGTCGTGGTCCCTCTCTACGCTTTGAAGAAAATGAGGGGAAGCTTAGCGGGAGACAGAAATTCTGCTTAATTGAGGAAACTAAAGAGCTTTGGAGCCACTTGTTACACTCCATGCACTGAAATTTTGATGATGGAGTCCGTTACAGAGAGAAGAAGGTGCAAACAAGTAAAGCAAAGAGGCAGACATATTCTGTGCCTGCGCATTACTGGAATCTAACTGTTCAGACATCATAAAGACATCGCCTTTGTTGAACAATGGTATATATGGATGACAGATGAGAATTAATGTCAACGGGATAATGCATTTGGAATAGACAGTACCAACCAGATGTCCTCACTAAAAGACTCTCATAGCTCGTCTATACAGGTTTGTCTTACCTTACTTCGTATTTTTTTCAAATGAATTTTTAAAGAGAGAACAATAAAAACCTTACTTTGTACGGAGAAATAAATTATATGTGTTTCAATTATTGTATAAATATAAGAGAACATTTAACATCGAAGTTAAGCCGAGAGATACGCCTTCGTCACAATCACATGGAAGTAGTATCGTTACTAATACAATTATTGTCACACTTTGACTGCTAACGCCATCCAAGAAATTATCATTTCGAGTCCACAATCCAAGACTCGATCTTTGTCCATGCATTCCTTTTTATTTTCGCATATATTCGCAACTTTCATTGCAAAAATTAATGATAATGGAAGTGAATTTTGTCGGCTAATTTTATGATATTGACTATGCTGACCCCTGCGCAGGCGATCCTGGTTCGAGTCTCCATCATTCCTGGAATTTTTCATAGTTACCCTGCCCCCAAATAATAATGGTATTACAGTGACATCGACTGGATGTAACGTGACTTCTCTTTCACAATGTTTTACAGTAGCCTGAATAAAATATGCCATTTAACTTGAAGTGATAGCGTGGTAAACGCAGTATTTCACCGCGTCTGTGGCTACAGTACTAGCGAGCTGTCTTCCATCCAGGCGGCCCAGGTGGAAAAACAGATGTTGCAGAGTGTTTTCTCGGGGTACTCCCGTTTCCCTCTTTCATTCCACCAACACTCTCCACTTCTCTCTCGTCATTTGTAACAGTAAAAATTAGCTGGGATTATGTCTGGAGGTTGTAGGTGATTCCGATGTTGATCTAGGTTCTAAGGACTTGGGGCTCCGGATTCTGGGTTCGGGCTCGTCACTAGATGATGAGACCTCACCTGCAGGCCCAGGAAGGATGGCCCGCCTGTCACCGTCAAATTCACGAATGCCATCCGTCGGACTTAGACATACCTACAACGAGCCTAAACTGCCTAAGTGTAAGGATCCACCCCAGACTCAGTCCTGGTGAAATCAATCAATCAATCAATCAATCAATCGAGCGCAGTATTTTGTAACTATATTATCAGTTTTTGTATGCAAAGTGCAGGTTTATCTACTTTATTAATTTACATATCTGGACGAAACATTTCTTTGTTACTGGGCGATATCTTTCCGCATAAGACTTGATATCATCATGCCTCCTCTTCAATATTGAGTATTTATTTAATTAATTTGAATTTCGTGATACATAGGGTTATCTGTCACTAAACAAAATTTGACAGGTGTAAATCTTTATGTAGAACTACGTGGGGTTGCGATCGACAAGGAAAACAAGGGGAATAAAAAGAGAATGAAGGGAATACAAGAAAAACATGGAGAACAAGAGTAAGACAAGCAAAAAAAGGGAACAAGGCGAACAAGATGAATAGAGGGAGAACAAGGAGAAGACAAGAACAGTGGAGGACAAGAAAAACAAAGTAAATACAAAAAGAATAAGGGAAAGACAAAGACTGCAATGGGACAAAAAAGAACAAGGGAAAGAGAAGGAGAAAGGGGGAATACAGGGAAAACAATGGAATCACTAAAAGAAGGTGCTGGGAGAATTAGATTAAAACAAAGAGAATAAGGGGACGATAAGGAAAACAAGGTAATACAAGAACAGAGAGAACAAGAGGTATATAAAGAGAACGATGGGACGATAAGGAGAACTAAGGAAATAGCCTACAAGGTGAACAGGGATAATATAATGAGAACAAGGGGGATGCAAAGAGAACAAATTAAATTCAAGGAGGACAAGGCGAGTAATTGGAGAACAAGGGGAATGCAAGGATAAAAGGTGAATACAAGGTGGAGAAGGAGATAACAAAGAGAAAAAGGAGAATACAAGGGTAAGAGAAGGTTGTATTTCTATATGATGGTCAATTCTGAATTACTGTTTCTCCGTACACCTAATGAGGAGAAAGACGTAGTATTACATCAAAATTGTATTAGGTGTAAGAATAGAGTATATTTTTGAGTTGCTTCTGAAAATTGCTGCAATTCATATCAGTATGGTAGTCACCTTTTTTTTTTGGAACTTAATCGTTTTGTATGTAGGCATTAATTATAAAATTGTTGTCAGTGTCAGCTTGAAGGCTTATTAATCATTTTCTATTGGTAGCTCAGTTGGCAGAGAATGGCTTACGACAGCAGACCCGGGTTTGAATCTCGAAGATGGCGGAGTTGTATTTGTAGGGGATAAATACAAGTTTCCTCAGGGCTTTCTTTTTTCGGAGTTCTGCCATTTCCCTCTATCATTCCACCATCCCTTCACATTTTAATATCCATTATCATTGCAGTATTGTCACCCAAAGCTATGTGACGAGATGTAATTGATGTAGTACTGTGGAGTTAGGGTAGCCACCCGGCCAGGAAATGAATTCTTTGTCCTGGGACCCAGTCGAGAATAATGAAGTCCAGGAATTTTCTGTCAAGTGATCCTATAGGCTGTAAACACATAAAAACAAATTCGGTCTAGAGAAAAAATTATTACAGAACAAACTGTACACGAAAAATTTCTTCGTCGTAATTGTGTGAGGAAGTCAACATGTAAGGTTGAATTTAGAATGAACGGTCAAACAATTTTGAACCATAAGGTATATACAGGGTTTTTCAAAAGTAATGCATAATGTGTTTTGTAATTAGGTGGAAGGTTTTTAAGACACATCGAATCTTATCTCTTAAAAGGATTTATTTTGTAAATCTGAATCTCTTCTGAAGCATGAGCTATGACGTCATCGAATACATTTTTTAAATTGGAACATATGATTTTTTTCCACATTTTCTGAAAGAGCATGTTTGAAATTGTACACTCTGGAAAATCTCACTTATTTCATTGAAGTTGATGTCACTGCACACAACAAGAAAGAAACGTAATACAATTTAACTAACTTTCACGCAAACATGTTCATAAGGCAATTAATTTTACTAACAGTAAACAATAAATAATTAAATTCATTTAATTGTTCAAAATTTCTTCCACTGACAATCTGGCAATGACTAAGGCGCAGTACAAATTCCTTTCGAACATCTTCTATCACGGCTGGCGGTATTTCTCTACATTTCATTCTTATTCTGGTTTTCAACTCGTTCATGTCACTAAGTTGTGTCCCAAAGACTTCAGTAACACTTCAGTAACCCCATAAAAAGAAATCAAATGCAGACAGATAAGGTAATCTTGCAGGCCATTCGACATGTCTTCTTCTTCCAATCCATCTATTCGGAAACACTTCATTCAGGTATTCTCCAACAGTGACTGCGTAATAGGGAGGAGCACCATCCTGTTAAAACCAGATTGAGTCGTGTGATATATCTGGAACTTGAAGATTTGGATGTAGAACAGTATGGCTGGTATGAGATCATCACGCAAAAACTCCAAATACCAGTTACAGGTAAGAGACTCGTCGAAAAAATAAAAGGCCCAAAACTCTGCCTCCTATAATTCCTGCCCAAACATTTAACTTACCTTCTGGGGGTATTGTGCATATAATTCTCTTATCCAGTTATCGAAGACAGCCCTTTTTTTTAGAACTACGCACATGATGTGCAGATGAAAAAACTTGAAAAACTGATGGAAAGGCTGAAAAGGTACAAACGTAGGTGAAATCTGGAAACATTTTATTCAAAAGTTGGTAAAAAAACAATTTTTTGACCTGGCAACACTAATTTGATGATTTTGTCACCATATGTGATGTTTTTGGGAAGCCATTTGGTGCCAAAAAATGTCATTTAGCGACATGTCAAATTCTGGTGCTTTTAAAAGACGTCTAGTGACAAATGTGGGGTTTTGGACGCACAAAATTAATATTTGATTTATTTTGGTTTTCATTTAATTAATCTTGCATCTTAATTGATTGGAAAAAGGTTGCATCACTGAGCTTTTCAAAATAATGTGTAACGTCTCCACGTGGGAGTTCCTCTTTCCATCATCACAATGACTGCATTACTCCATCAACTCACAGAATAAGAGAAGTGGCAGTTCTAGATACTTAAAACTGGGGGGGGGGGGGGGGGACGGACTGGAACAGAAAGCAAACCAAGTACAAACAAATTTAAAGGCTGACCAAAGAGCATGCAAAATAAAAAAAAATATATCACGAAATTATAATTTCGCACTTATTCGCAAAAACTCCTATATTTTACATTTTGTACTGAATTTCGCATTTTATCGCGGATTAGAAAACCACCGTAAGGTATGAATTTCCCTCTCTGAGTCACAAATTACGTGATTGCATAGCATTTGGAAACGTTTCGCATTTATTGCGACTGCAAAAATCTGCCATCTCTAATAATTATTATTAATAACAAATATTCTTGGGGTCAAACAAACCCCAGCTAAGTAGCATGAAATTCTAGAGCAGCTAAGTTGTGAGGGTTAATAAGGTTGTAAAATTTCAACAAAATTCGCTTTATTATTATAGTCGCAACGCTATTATTCCCGGCGTGACTCCTCCTCTTTGCTTACGTCTTAGGAAATGAAGGCTCTATAAAGTCTAGGTAGGTAGTAACGTTCGCCATATTTGTTCCTTCGTTGCTGAGCTACCAGAGAGGAATCTATTTGCCACACCGTTACATTATCATGTCGTAGTTCCTATGATAATAAATAAAATGCACTGTAATTCAGCAAATAATTGAGCGGCAAATAACGTCCTCGTGTGCTTTCTGCGAATGCCAACGAAAGAGCCAAAATGGCGGGCGATTATATTAAGTATTTATCGAGCCTTAGGAAATGCATAACATCATCATCAGCGAATCACAAGACGCACACGTTTGAATGTAGCCGACCTGCAACGTGATTGGCTGCCGGAACTAAGAGCGACGAGAATATATATATCATTATCGGCATCCGAAACAGTTTCGCGATGACCTCTAACTCTTGCCTAGCACAAAGTAACGCGACTCCGGCGATTGTTGCCACAGCTGAGCGGTTACGCAATATGACTTGTGCTTCTCGCTTAGCTTTGAAATCACTGTGCCGCTACATTCACTTTCCAGAAAACTGTTCCATTTTACTATTGAAGACATTCACTATCAACATGCTTTGCAAGTTCTTCTCCTATTCCCCCCCCCCCAATTACAAAATCAGCATTGCTTGAATCAGATTTAACAAGTTGGCAGCAAGGAAAACAGAAAACTGCATATTTCTGCTCAGAGTATTCAATGAATTTATATCTATCAAATCGTTTACTGTTAAACCTTCTCTTCTTATTATACAATAACGTTTGTTTGTAAACTGACTTTTGCATGCAGTGGCGTCAACTTAGGCCTATATAGGCCCGTGAGGGCTGAGCCCACCCAATAATTTATCGTCTTATTCATTTATTATTATGATGATGATGATTATGATTATTATTATTATTATTATTATTATTATTATTATTATTATTATTATTATTATCATCATTTCCTTTTCCATTTTTTCTTGGCTTAGTTACCTCATGAGTGATGCTTACTGGTGTCATTTATGAGGTACAAACTTGTCTTCGGACAGTTGACTAAACAAGAACATGATGGTTGCTTATTGAAATCGGTAAATTACAATAAGTAAAATTTCAGTAAGTAAGGATGCATTGTTGGTGTGCACTTTATTCATCTCTCCTAGTGTCACATAAGAATAGTGCTGAAAAGTTAGATTTAGATGTTTGTGACGAATTTATAGGGAGAAAAACATTTGCATCACTCCGTGCTACGTAATAGTGAGTCCACTTTCGTATTATCAATTTATAGTTGGAAAGAATTCAAGTCCCCAAGTTAAAATGTTTATATAATTGTAACGTTCTATTTAATTACTAAAAATCGATAATTGTGCAGAATAGCTGCACACAAGATAATGCGGGGATTTTTTTTTTGTATATAGTTACTAGTATGAAGGAACAAATTGATATTTACATAAAATCCAAAAGCATGTTACCTACAAGAAAATGGAACCTGGAACTTAGGCCTATACTAACTACATACATTACAAAATCGTTCTTACTGTAGATCTCCATTTTGTTATTTTTAGCATTCTACAGTATATAGGCCTATACTAGCCGTAGTCACATCAATATTACAAAAATAATATCATTAAAGGAAGGATTTATGAGATTCTTTTGAGAAATTATGATGTAGTGTTTGAGCCCACAAAATGTTTTTAAAAAGTTGGTGCCACTGTTTGCATGGACCATCGTAGATCGATGTATATATATATATATCAAATGGTTCGTTTATATTAGAAACATTTGCACTCACCTTTACGTCACGGAGTTGGTGAGATATCGATGCATTTATACCACATGGAGGTTTGTCTACATTAGAAACATTTGAACTTGCATTTAAGTCACAAAGTTGTGGGGAAAGTTTAAGACATTTCCGTTCACTGAGTTACAAACACTTTCATCGCACTTGCGCTTATCACAGGAAAAAATAATTTCAAAATATTACATTGTTTAGACAAACACACAACTAATATGATATAACACTACTAGCATCAGCGACTAATCATTTGCTACTGAAAACTGTTGCGATTTTGTAAAACGACGAATTTTTTATGCGATTGCTAGAGTAACTGCCAATCGACACTGTCAGATAATATATTTTGAATACAGACACCTTTGTTGGTTGTGAAGAACTATCTAAAAATGTTGATTGTGGTGTGTATGTACCTACTAAATGTGCTATGCATGTTAAAAATATTACGTTTAAACTTTATTTTATTTTTAAACAGAATAAATAAACTGTATGTTAAAAATAGCGTATCGTTATCTTAATTTCAAAACCTCGTAACTCGTTCGGATATCGATTTTCACTTTTTGCACATTTTTTGATAGTATATCCACAGATCCATATACTGACAAAGCAGTGGCCCTTAATTTAAAATACTAGCGCTAATATTGGGCAACTACGAAACTACTTAATTTATTTGTGAATACTTTGAAAACGCGTAAAAAGTGGAAATCGGCATCCGAGCTAGTTACGAGGTTTTGGAGTTAAGGTAACGATATATAGAATAAATAAAACTTTTAAATTAATGTGAAATTAAGTTCATTAAATTCATTGGGTTGTTTTATATAAAGTAAATGAGAAATTCATTCAGCAATAATTAAGGAATTTTAAAATAACTATTTCATTAAAACTGGGGGGTCCCGGGCCCCCCGACTCCGGGCTAGAACTGCCTCTGAATAGGAGTTATGGGTTCATGAGCATGAGGAAACAGGAAGTAGGAACAAAGAGATACAGAAGTCAGCGCATTTTTGTTCTGTTTCATTAGAAGTTTTTGTTAATTAGTTTCCGGAACTTTTCTCTGCCCAACAACCTTTTTAAATTTTTACGGTACGTTGTAAGAGAAATGCAGTGTGGAGTTCAGTGTTACTGTTAGCGAAAGCCCCTTTTTTGAACTTGCTGCACGTAGCCTACTTATTTCTAATTCTTCCATACTCAAATGCTGATGTTGAACGCATGTTTAGTGTAGTGAAGTTGACTCAATTTGAATCGCAAAATATATGCTATTATATGTGTATTAAATTCGGCTTGAAAAGAGCTACAAATCTTGCCATAGGTATAGTTTATCAGAAAACGTAGTTAAACAAATTGGTATACCAGTACCATACAGTCATGGTACACCCACAATGACTTCTCGAGAAGAGAATGTCTTTGAAGAGTAGGGGGGAAGGGGAAATATTCTAGGCCTTAAGATAGGATTATAACTTATGAATAATGGGAGTTTCTGGCTTTTTGGTTGGATGTGTAATATTTCCATGTCTGTGGAAAGCCAGAAACTAAACACACTAGAACAATATGAAATATACAGACACACAAAAACACACCCCAACGAAATTCTCAACACGCAACTCAACTTCAAAACACACACATTCTTTGACTCTACACTATACCACAGGAACACACCCTCACAGGAAACAGAACAAGTGGCGCCAAGACCAACAACGATCAGTTCTGAAGATGACCCATAAATAGGTCGAAACATGTAAACGAGGTACGTTGAAATTTAACACAGGAAAGTCTTACCGTACATATTCCGAAGTGATACAGTGTTAAAAATAGTGTAATCAAGATGTATAAAATTAATAAATGACATATACAGTATTTCGGTGATTTTCTCGTGATTTATGTACTATTACTTGGTGACATTTGGCTTGACGAGTTAGCAAGTCTGTACACTGATACCAGAGTTGACAAGTTGGTGATTTTTTCACCAGATCTGGTGTTTTTGGGAAGCCATTTGGTGTCAAAAATGTCATTTAGCGACATGTCAAAATTCTGATGTTTTTAAAGTAGGTCTGGTGACAAATCTGGGGCATTTGGACGCACAGAATTAGTATTTCATTTATTCTGATTTTTCATTTAACCTCTGATCAGGGATTTAACTAACTTCAAATCTTAATTGATTGGATAAAGGTTGGCATCACTTAATACTTCAAAATAGTGTATAACGTTCCAACGTGGAGATTCCCCTTCCTATCAGTGCTGTAGTTGGAAAAAAAATTAGGAGGTACTGTTGAAATCTCCTTGGTTATAATAGACTCCATACGGACTCGTGCTGCACTTCTTTTTAAAGGTTATTTCATCGGCATGCAGTCTTCTCTACAGACCTCCTTGCAGATCGCAGCATTCGCAGTCGCTATTGCACATAAAGCATGGGGTTAAATGCTGACACTGATGGCCCAACACATTTTTGGGAACAAAAGCCTACAAATTCTTTTACTAGAAGAGTATTCTTTGTCTTAGACCAGATATCGTTCATTCACTAATGTGCCTTCGCATTCTGAAGTTGAACTTTGAATAGAATCTATTATAGGCCTATGTAACAAACTACAAAGCTCTGGTGGTTTCACATTGAAGTCAGTATATTCCCTGAAGGTTTAAAAGTACTTTCGATTCTCTTCGAGATGGAAATGTTCATACAAGTTTGAGATGCATATATCACTACAGATTATATATGATTGTATTTGCAAGTTAAATCTTTCAACTGTCTTTTTTTTACCTGTCTTCCATTTTGTATTACTAATCTTAGATTGTCAATGAAAGTAGGATGTTTGTGTGGGATTGATAAGCCCCTGCTTGAAGTTTTCTGCCAGGCTTCTGTAAAACTGTCCAGGATTTATTTAAACTTTGTCCTGCTTTGTAGCTCACTATCTTTGAAAACTTTCTGTTTTGAAGCAGAGAATGCCTCCTCAACATAAGATCCTGGCGAATGTAGGCCTACCATAGATTTACAGACCTTAACAGTACAGTAGGCCTGCGCTTTTAAATTTCTGGAATTGTTAGATCTCTCATCAAAAATGTCATCACAGACTACTGCCATATTCTGAAAAAAATCAACAGACATCGTACTTTTAGCTAAACTTGCGTATTTAGGTCTTTATTTAGAATTTCTTTACTTATTATTGGAGGCTTCAGTCTTGAGGCGCCGTGTTTTGAGATTACTATTGAGGCCTATTAATTAGAAATACCACGACGATCTGCAAGCTTTAAATTAACAGATCGCAACTATTCTTGAGGTGCCAGAGCATGGTTTTCGAAAAAAAAAAAAAAAAACAACGAATTTACAAGCGTTTAAGCAAAGGATATGAAATGTCAGCCGTTACTTTTATGCCAGATATCAAAATTAAATATTTTCAGACATCTTACATCCTCCATTTCAAAGTGTAATAAAGACTAGTTGAACATAATGAATGTTTTCGAGTCTATATTTTTTGCCGGTACGGTAACAGCGAGTTTTTTTTTTATTTTAGACGGTACGGCGTACCGGCCCGTACCGGCCCAACTACAGCACTGCTTCCTATTAATACTCTATCAGCTCACAGAATAGGAATTGCGAGGTCATGAGCATGAGAAAACAAAGTAGGAACGAAGAGGTACAGAAGTCAGTGCATCTTTGTTCTGTTTCATATCATTAGCAGTTCGCTTTGTTAATCAGTTGCCGGAACATTTCCCTATACAACGGTCATTTTAAACCAGAGATGGGCATCGTGCCTCACTTGAGAATTTGTGCCTCACTGACCTTCACAGAGCTTATCGCTCTGAGTGACATCATCTTCACAGTCCCCGTTCCTCCCTCACGAAGCTCCTAAGCGTGGGCAGGTTCTATATCAGTTCCATAAGCAATATCAGTGGTGGCATAATGGCCTTATCAAAGCAGTGTGTACCCGTTAGAAAACGATTATTTCATGAGAAATGGGAGGTAGAGTTTTTTTTTATGTTTAGAAGGGGAGTACATATGATGTGTGTTATACTCGAAAATCCTATTAGGCATTAATAAATTTAATATACAACGACATTACTCCTTATGTCATAAAGAACATGCTGAATTAGAAGGTAAGGCAAATTAAATGTTATTTTTCGTACTATTCCGAAGAAAGTTTATGATCTTAACATTTACAAATATTTTATTACATTAAACTACTTAAGTAAACAACTATATTCAAAATGCAATAGTATACGAAATACGACATTATACCTTAAACACGCTGCATTAAAAGGTACGAGGAATTAAATGTTGTTTGTACGTATTATTTCCAAAAGAAATTTATAAAAAAATATATATATATATCAAATGTGCGTAGAAAACGAAATCTGATTTTCTGAAATTATTTTAGGTCGAGAACGTGCAAATCTATTAAGTAATCTTGAGAAACGCCAGAGTATTCAAGAAAATAAACGTAGACAACGTGATGGAATATTATTGGCTAGTTATGCAATTTCTCGCCTGTGTTTTAAATCAATTCAGCCATGGAGAAACAGTAAAGAGGTTTATGATTAAAGCTGCCGAATTAATTTTCCAAATTGAATAAAAGTTTTCGAGTCTCTCACGTTAACCAAGTGTTTTCCTAATAATTCGCCACAGACCGCCTTAGCGATTACGATAAGGTAACGCAGGTCACAGCAGTTCATATTTCCCATCCTACTCTGCAGTCTCCTCTCCTAGAAAACAAATATTTCAAATAGAGTGCCTCACGTAACCGAAAATTGTGCCCATGTATGTTTTAAACCATTACGGTATTTTATAAGAGAAGTGCAATGTGGAGTTCAGTGTTACTATTTGTGAAAATACCCTTTTTGAGCTTGCTATACTTGTTTTATCACTTCTAACTCTTCTATACTCAAATGCCGTTGAACGCCTATAGGCCTATGTCCGCAGCGACTTCTCGAGAGGAGGATGTCATCTTTGAAGGGGAGGGAGAAGAAGAAATTATAATTTCTGAATAATGAGGAGTACCTTTTGTTTGTATCATTTACACAGATTCTCCTGTATACACTAAGTAAAATTAATGAAATACATATTTCGGTGATTTTCTGGTGTTTTTTTGTATTAATACTTAGTGACATTTGATGTGACGTGTTGGCAACTCTGACTAATACTTGTCCATACAGTGTTGCCAAGTCAGCGGTTTTGTAGCTATAAATCCGTTTTTTCAGGACTATGGCCCTGATCACAATATAACAATACATTGTGATCAGGGATTGTGGTCAGCTACAGAATTTTATCGTCAGCAGTTAGCTATTTATTTGGTGTTTTTTTATGATTCTGGGAGAGGGAGATGATATTTTTAAGTTTTTTTTTTTTCTGTAAAGATGTTATAATTATTTTATATGTACTTGGAGACAATAATGTTAGTTAATCATAAACAAGAGTTTAGTTTGGTATTATCACACTTTTTCATTATACGAGGATAATAAAGAAGAAATGCGCACAAGTGTGCATAGGATGTTTGTTCGTTAGTCTTCTGTGCTAAGTTCGGTCACTGTTTTTGGGCACTCGGTACACTGCAGGACATGGTACTTGTCACACCTTGCACCACAGAATTTACAGACACACTTCTCGGACACTGTATGGAATTGTGTTGTGCTGCACACTTTGAAGTGAAATACATCCATACGAGTATAAAATCTACGTTTTATGTTAACTCGATTTGGTACAACCACGTCCATTTCCTCCTCAACCATTGTTGTTGTACAAATAAGGTATGCCGCATTCATTAAACACTCAATCTAACGTATCGTATGCATTGTTTTTGTAAATGAATTGATGTATTTAATCATAAAGAATAATAATGATAGATAATAAACTGAATTATTATTTTCATTTATGATATATGCTACATTATTTAATTTATCATTCCGCATTACAGTTTATGTAACACAGACATAATACTTTAAAGTCAGACTCATTGTTGGCATACACGTCTCCAGCTCAGTGTGAAATCAGATTTCGAACGGACTGGTGTGATTGTGGATGTGATTATTTCCGAAGTGTCCAGTATATTCTTAATCTACTTCATTCAGTTTTTAAGAAATATGTCGCGTAAAACTCCATACGTTCGAAAGTTTAGAGACGTGTGGTAAAAACATATTTGTTGAAAGATTGGGTGGAAGAAGTTACTGATGATATTTTGAAAGCACGGTGTAAATGGTGGAAGGTGATATTGAATGCAAAATATTCAGATTTAATAACCCATGCTGATAGGAAAAACATAAAAAATCTAGCGTGTGCTTTTCTGTTGCTCGACAACAGCTGCTGAGATACAGTGGCGGAAAATTAACTTTGTGGAGCGGAAAAATGTTTCCAACACTACAAGACTCTGGACAGAGGTGAGTATTATTTCAATTTCCAGAGAATTAGAAATATTATAACTTTTTTTTTTTAAATTCTAAATCTCATTACGGTTCATTCGATATTTTAGGTTGCGCTTTTCAGTGACCATCATTCAAATAGCTAGGTAAATTGGTATTTTCTTTCCTTAGCCTACCACTGTCAAATGCAGAGGTTGAGAGCAACGAGCACCGTTGGTTGAGAGGCTATTTAGCCAGATGAATCTTGTGGAAGATAAGCACAGGAACAAAATGGAAAATTCCATGCTAAATGAAATTTTGACCATTCGAGCAGGACTGAGAAGACTTGAAAAATGTTGTTGCACTTGTGTATTGCCCCAAGATGTACTTAGGAAAATAGGTAACTCAATAATAATAATAATAATAATAATAATAATAATAATTTAAAAATATTATCTTATCACAATTATCACAAAATAATATTTTCATAATAAACACGACACAACAGTAAGTCTTATGATTTCTTCTGTTTACAGTCTATATTTATATAAAATTCTCCTGTTCCTAAAACTGTATAGTTTGTATTTCAAATGTGGAAGTGATGTGTTAAGCAAAATCTGAAGTTTTTTAAACTACAGTTTAGCAATTTTTAAGCTTGTGCAGCGGTAAATGGCATTCTAAGTTGGTGACACTGTGTCCATACGCGTTTCAGCTAATGTGTAGAAGGTGGTATTGAATTTGATTGTAGTTCTAGTAAGTGTGATATAATTATGTGCAATTCTTTGCATTTTAATTGCAGCGACTTATTTGTTGTCGTACTCTATGTTGTGTAGTTATCCGCGTAACGGACATATATTTGTTATTCGGTTTTGATCAGTGATTGTATTTGAATCGTTTAACGGCTTAACCGCGGGAGTTGGTAACGAATCCAACAGCTATTAATACGTGTTCAGTGTCTGATAATATTTTTATTACCGCTTAGTGTTATTTATCTGCATATTAAGCTGGTAATTAAGGGATTTTGGGAATACGTGTGATAGTTTTTATTTTTTTACGCAGTACTTAGTTGAGGCTAGTTATTTTGTTCTGAATAACGAACGAGTGCACTGGAAATTTATAAGTTGTCATGAGTGTTACTATTTTTGTTTAATTTGATAGAAATAAATTCTTTGCTTTTTAGAAATTAGACAAGTAGGATAAGTAGGTTTACTTTAAAGTCATTTCGTTATAGCTAAAATCTGTTTCTGACTTTGTGACTACAGGCTGTGTTCGATGTTTTGAATTCAGAAGATTTTCTGTTTGTTTTTTAATTTGTACTGGTAAGGAAGTTGGGTGAAACTAGCACTGAAGTATTTCTGATGATTGTGAAAGTGAAAATCGTTGAATTTAGCCTATAAGGGATTTTGGCTAAGCTAGCGCTGAGGTAGTTCCCTTCGTACTTAGCTTATAGACCTATTTCTTGCATATACGAATCTGTGACAGGTTAGGTTCGGTTAGTTAGGCTTTTATTATGCCTTGCTTATCTGCATCTACACATAAAATCCCTTATAAATTCAAAGATTTTCACCTCCCAAATTACCGGAACTAGCCTATCTCAGTGCTAGTTTCACCATTATTCTATACTGGGGGGGGGGGGGTAGAGTTAGATGGTACCGACAGAAAAAAAAAATCAGATCTTGCCTAATAACAACAGAGTCAGTCTATGTAAAAGTAGGGTGACCGGACGTCCGGATTTCGCCGGACATGCCCTGCTTTTTTAGTAGGCCTATTTTGTGAGCGTCCGGCCGACTTTTTACGATAAAGCCAAAATATCCGGCTTTCTGCCTTTCAACAGCAATGTACTAAATATTGAAATATAGTAGGGCCTATATAAGATAAAATCTGCGGTCAAAAATATGTGTTTTGTCGTTATATGAAAAATATACATTTTATGAATTCTGTGCTGTAAAGGAATTTGTTTTGAAGTAAGATGAAGCATTTTTCTTGGAAATAGTAGGCCTAGATTTTCAGTGGAGTACATTTTTTGAGCAGGTTGTGCTAGCCTATGTTAACCCTTAAAAGCTTGGAATTATTTTCGTTTATTTCGTTATAGATTGAGCAAATGGATGTAATTGAACACAACAATGCTTTTGTTTTCCATTGTTGAAGCGAATATGTGGAATTACAGGGTGTGACCATATGGTAATGCTAGGTTATTGTGTTGTCAAATCTTAAAGAATGAGTTATTTCCTTATAATGACATCTTTCAATCAATTTATTGAACTTAACTGAACTTTAACAGACAAATAATACATTCATCATTCATTCAGTGTTCTGCCCAATTTCAGATCTTTCACTGCAAACCCAGCATTCTCCAACATTTCCTATTTTCTGCCTTCCTGTTTGTCTCCTCATATGATCCATAGGTCTATAATATATTCATGTCGTCTGTCATCTGATAGCTTCTTCTGCCCCTAACTCTTCTCTGGTTCGCGCCATTCCTGCCAGTGCATCCTTCAGTAGGCAATTTCTTCAAAGTCAGTGACTTTTTTCCTCTTCTTTCTTCACCCACTCTTTCCAACATGGCTTCATTTCTTATCTGTCTGTGCATTTAACACGTTCCATTCTTCCATATCCATATTTCAAATGCTTCTATTCGCTTCTCTTCACTTTGTCGTAATGTCCACGTTTCTGCCCCACACAATACCACACTCCATACAAATAATACAAAAAAATAGGAAAATTACTTTCACAATATCTGAACAGAGATACATAATTTCCTCATTATAGGACATGCTAACTTAGTCTCCTTCAGTGTGCTTTCACATGCATATGAAAGTTTATAGAAAGTCACAAATTATTGTCACAATACAGCCGTATGAACAACATATATTTTCGTAACATAACATTTTACGTTAATTTTTTATATGATTTTCACATATTTCTGTAGTAAGGTAAAACATATCTTATGATATGACAAATAACATGGGCTGCATAGACCTACATCATATTTTGAGAACGTTGTATGCCAGAAGATCATTCTCACCAGCAGATCACCGTCTTTTATTTCCTGGTATCGGAATCACTAATGTTCCACTCCATCGTATCTTGTATAATCAGATGTTCTGCGAGTGACGTCCAGAAAGTTTACAGATGGAAAAAAAAATTTCATGAAAGATTTATTGGAACAGATACAGCGATTGTTGAACTATTTTTCAACATATTTCCCACTGGAACGGAGATATTTGTCATACTGTGAGATCAAATTTTGTCCCCGTATCATAGAAGTCTCCCGCCTGGAATCGGAACCAGTATGTGACAGTTGTCTGCACCTCTCTGTTGATCCCACGGTATGAAAAAGTCTCAATTATGGTGGGGAATATGTTGAAAAAATAGCTCAACAATTCCTATATCAGTTCGCATAAATCTTTCCATAAAATTATATTATATTATATTTCTGCAAACGGCTTAAGGAAAACCTACTTTCTGGACACTTCTCGTAGCTCCAGTAATGCTGTATTTGGAAGTAGACAGTCACCCCTTGTCTTTCGGGCTGCTACTGGTGCCGACTTCTTCAAATATCCCATTTGAATTCTAATTCAGTCAGTGGTGTGTCAGATCTACTTGGCTGCCAAGCATTTTGTGTAGCTACATCTAACAACCATGTGAAAATGGGCTAAAACAGTTTTTACGTAGATAAAGCTATTTTTTATAAAGAAAACAACATTTGTCACATCTCTATCACTCTTTGGAGAAATCTATTGATCTGATGTAGCATACTGTTTTATTCACTTACGTTTCCCTGATGGCACCATTTCCACATATTGCAATGTTGACGGTATTATTCTCTTTCTATCACAGATGACTCTTCAACTTCGTCTTCTTCTGTAAAAGGAATATCATCTGGTCCACCTATTCTCTCACTATTAACAAAAATAATCTCAGCTTCAGCACTCAGTTTCCTTCCACTTATGTTGTCGAACATGCCACCCTCTACATCTGCAGAGTTCTTGTCAGATACAAAATTGGGCTTTGGTGACTATGTAGAATGCTCTAATATTTGGTTTTATAATTCCATGAACTTTCACGCACCTGTTTGTAGCATTCATTTTGTTACTTGTACTTTCTTGTAATTCCACCATCTTAGCCTACTGTTAGTAGCAAGAGAGCACAAAAAATGAGTGATAACATTTTAGCCTAGCATGACCATATGGTAACGTAAGAAACAATGTATTATATCCACAACAATGTGGATTGTAAACTTGTGCTTGATGTACACGAATGCTCAATCACCAATAAGTGAAATACTACAACAAACATTACAATCAAGTTAATGAAAGTATCAAATAAATTATCTTACTTAGGCCTAATTGCTGCTGAGAAAGCAACATTTAAATCGTGCAGTTACTCTTGCCCAACTGGTATAATAAAGATGTGATTTCATAATGTAATAAGAAAGAACTAATCATGTAGCTTGGATTCACAAAGAATAATTCCAGTTTTATTAAGGACAGTTGTGAAACAAGTTATATATATATTGCTTTCTGCACTGCGTTATCATATGGTAACGCTAAGCTGAAATGGGTTAATTCTTCTTTTCAGTAATTGCACATAATGCCCTATGTTGAAAGGTTATTTTCACTAATCAATACCCGGGAAAATTTCAGTATACGGATACCTCACTGACAACAATTATCTTAAAATACTAAAAGAGCAGATTTGTCTGTTCGTTACTTCAATGTGAAATAAGCATATCATAGGCCAATTTTTTTTTTTTTTTTTTTCCTTTAGAGTTTTAAATGTTTTAAAATTTTGTTTTTATAACTTGAAGTGTACATCATTATTGTTCATGATTTCTAGAATATTCAAATGAAATGAGAGTGTAAAAATATTTCTTAATCTTACCAATTTAATTAGTAAGTTAGTTTGAAAGAAGTGTGTCTTATTGCCTGCGTTCTCTCAACATTTAATTAAAATTAGGTTATAGACTTTATTTTAAATTGTCCAAGATTTTTTAAATTAACTTGAAACAAGCAGTATTCATTCTCCAATATCTAATACAGTTTAAACACAAATATTAAATGGTATATCATTTGTATTGTTTCTTACGAGTTTAAATGCAGTGTACATGGCAAGATGACATTGACCTTCAACAACTCAGGTGGAGGAGTTTGTTCAGAGAAACACAACTCTCAGCTGCTTGTAGCGTGCAGCATTGAAAGTTCTCATAATTCATGTATTTTAAAATGTACGTTTTTCTGGAAAATTATTCAAAATATAGCAAAATGGTATTTGACTTTTTTGTTGCTCTTTACTCAAGGAATCACCCACTTACGGTTTACTCTGTGTAAAAAACGAAATTATAAAGATTGAACACTTTCACTATTTCAACAATATTCTAGCATAGAGAAATTTGGAGCTTTCAGAAATGACATCAGTATTAGACATAGAAAAAATGAAATATCTGGTGATTATTTACTTTAGCGATACTATAGTTGTTGATGGGCTCAATGTGGCCACAAGAAAAACTAACGGGAAGGCTGGATATAGTGGGGTTTTTGAATGAGGAGAAACTTGAGACATCTACACGATAGTGAGATAAGTTTTGCATCATTCACATAGTGCATTGTGTTTGTGACGTGGAGTTGTTTAACCCTCCGCAAGCTGACCTGAAATGCACACCTGTAAGCTAAGTGGGTACGGAGTAGAAAATGGATCCCGCCAGCTTGCTGAAGATTAAGTAGTCAACCCAACTTGCAGATAGTGAGGGGTAGTCTAAAGTATAGTTGGATAGAAGTAACATAGGAAGAAGTGGAAAAATAGTGGATATGAAAAGTAAATAATACTAAATATCTCATAACATCTGAATGGTCTTGAGAATAAATAGATTAGGAAGACCTGAAACGTTTGTTAGGTGATATTTTCTATTCACCAAAATGGATCACAGCCCAACATTGAGAGAAAGAATGATGACGATGGTGATAGTAACAGTGTTAGTGTTGTTAGCTACAATTTGACAATTTTATTGTAGGTTTTAGTATGTTAGAGGGCACGTGCTAGTGTGTAAGGTGCTATGCACCCAAGCCGAAATTTCGCAGGTTCAATTCCCGAAGAGGTCATGGATTTTTCCAATTGATTTAATTCTTTCAGCTACACTATGGTCATGGGGGGCTGACTCAGCCTCCTAGAAATGACTATCAGCACCAGCGAGTTTTTTTTTGTAGTAAAAGGTGGCAAGCATTTAGGTCTGATATCCTTATTGCTGCTAATGCTGGTTGTGTGCAAAGGTGAGAGCCTTGATCTCCAGCTACCCTCTGGACCTCCTGGACTTGTAATATGTTGTTGTCAAATGGCAGACTGCTGGATTCTGAGCCATCAGTCTTCTGACTTCCAAATATAACTTGGTCAAATTTCCTGGAAGCTGTAAGTTTCGTGAATTTCATAAGGTGATCCTTGTCATAATTGTTTCTTCTTGAGTACATAAGGTGCAGTTACTGGAATTGTGAAAGTTTATTTTATGCAAGTGGACTGCAAAACAATCATGACCGGTGTTCAGGAAAAAAATAGCTGTACACTCTCTTCTTGGTTTGTTTTTGTTCTCTTCTCATGTAGTAGGAATTTTTCCTTTGTTTTGTATCTTAGCCTAGGCCTATTGATATTTTGGCAGACTCAATATTCAGAAGCGTTTTGTTTTGAATAAGTTTGGTTCCTTTCTTTCTAAGAGATCTGTTTTCTCAGTTCCTGTATGTGGTGGAACCCACTGGAACCTGATTTGTTTTCCTAAATTGGATAGTTGTTGTGCATGTTTTCTGGTGTCTAATATTCATTTCGAGTGAAGATGCATATTTAAGTTGCTGTCATGCTGCAGAGATAGCCTTAATTTTATTGTCAAAGTTTGTTTGGTTTTCTCTGACTATTATGTAATGAGCGAAGAGGGATGAGCATATGCCTACACTTGCACTCTCAACTGTTTCTGTAAGAGATCCACCTGTATAAATTCTTAGCCATTAATTTTGAGGTTATCTTTCTTCAATGGTTTGTGGTGCTGTTTTAATTCTATGGGGATATTTACTGTTTCTTGACTTTTATTGTCAGTCTTATGTTTGTGTTGATTGATAATTTATTAGATTGACCGATTGTTTCCACCTGCGTAGGAATATTTAACTTAGCTCTGCTAAATAATTAATGCAACTTTGAATTGGTGAGATGTGAGTTTTTAGCTTTTGTTTTTCTGGTGCCTGTTTTGCCCACTTGATGTTTGGCAGGGCATTTAATTAGACAAATGAAGTTGTTGCCTATTGTTTCATTTTTGTGTGCTTATTGGCGGGTTATAGGTATGCAACTACTGTTCTCCAACCAGGAGATAAACCATGAAAGGAATGTGCTTACTATTGCGTCATCTATTGGAGCGAAGTAGATAGATAATATTAGTTATAACGTCAGTTTAAAAATCATGCGCTCTCCTGCATATGTTATTTCCTGTATGGAGAGATTAAAAGACCAGGGGCCCGTTTCACAATCCTTACAAATTACAAATTAACAATTTACAAATAAGTAAAAGATTACAAATGCTTGTAAATTCTGTTTCACAATGCTATTTTATTAGTTTGTAAAGTCTGACGAACTTTACAAAATCAGCTAAAGAAATTTACAAATACACATTATTGGTTACACAATATCGCCAACGACAGTTTACAAAAATCGCTAAGGAACAGAGCTAAAGTCGCTGTATTTTTACTACTATCGATACATATGTTTATATTTTGTACTAAAATAGATTATTCTAAGTTTGCTGATTCATATTTCACCAACAGAAAATATAAAATATTGTTTAAAAAAATTAAAAGTATTTAGATTTTTATATATTGGCGACAATGGAGTTTCATGTGATGTGATTGGTCGAGTATACCAATATGTCTATTACTTAAATGACCAAAGTTAGCACAAAATTCAGTCAAATAAGTAAATAACAGATTTAGTATACGCACAAATATGCAATTGATAAAATAATTACGATGTCTAAACACAAAATCAGGTTAATTTTTTGTGTTGATCCATCAGTATTTATTAATGTTTCATCCCTAACCTCACAAACATTAGTGATCCCATCAGCAGCATAAAAATTCTGTGCTATAGTAAATAACATTTTGGTGACCAAAACCTGCCCCGAATTTAACTCTTTTAACAACATCATCTATCCTGTGCGCACTTTTGCACACTGATATCTTAGAAATTCCGTGCTTATCTGCTAACCCACGGAACTGACTGCATCCAATGCAAAACAATACAGTTCTCGCTTTGAGGTTAGGGCATCACTTTTCTCTTTTTGATGTTGGATATATGATGTCCCATATCTTGTAGGAGAGATTCCAGAGAAACGGGACTCGAAACGACTAAAGAATACCGCGTAAGTAGTGTCGCTATTGCATTATTGAATTATTTATTTATGGTGCAGGGAACTTCTTTATTAAGTGCGAGTATTTATTAAATACAGCCTTCGTATATAAATACTTACGCGGTATTCTGAAGTATAGCGCGGGACTCATTTGAAACCTTTCATTAAATTTATACAATGATACGAACATGCTATTAATTCTTGGCCGGAGAATTTTACGTATACGTCTTCGTTTGATTAGGCCTAAATTCAATATCTTCGTCTGAGTCACTAGAACTCCTTAATAATACCAAAACTGCTTTAGTTTAATTCTTAATTATTATCAAGTTACTCAAAAATTAATTTAATAAGTATTTCTTTATTGTATTTATTCATAATTTGTTGCAATATCAAACTTTACACATCTCAGAGGTATTGTAGAAAATGTGCTAATTTTACAAGTAAAATTTACATGTTTGTAAAATTACTCTTCTTTGTGAAACAGAATACTTGTAAAGTGAGCAAAATTTAATTTGTAAAGATTTGATTTCCTTTGCAAAGTTCAACATTACAAACAAAGATTGTGAAACAGAAGTTTACAATTTACAAGCAAAGTTTACAATTTACAAAGATTGTAAACATTGTGAAACAAGCCCCAGGAGATTAACAGTGATCTAATTTTGTAACTAGGATAGTATAAAAATGTGTATATCAGTGTTATGGTTTGTGCTTTAAGAGATAGCCAATAGAGATACGAGTACCCACGTGTGTGACCTTATGACATTAACATTCATTCATAGCATCACCCCGCTTCATTTCATTCCGCAGAGACTTTCTCGTGGTTGGAGTACAGTATAGTGCTGTTGTGGAAGTAGTTTTGACTGCACCACATTAGTTTCAGGGCATTATTCTGAGCAACTGCTAGTTTGTTAATGGATGATTTTTGTGCCGTTATTAAAACGTCACTGTGCCATAGTTCATGACCGGTTTAATGTATATTTTGTATATGGTGTTCATTTTTTCTTGAGTGTTGCCCCATGTTGCACCTGCTGAACATTTTATTAATCCCAGTCTCTTATTTACTTTGGTTATGTTCTGAATTTGATCTTTCCAAGTTAGTTTATTATAAAAATACATTGCAAGATATTTTCTATTGCTGCTTTTGGAAATGGCTCGTTTATTGATTTTTAATTCAAACTTTTCATTGTTATGTCTCGGTGAAAAAAAGTTGGTAGACTGTTTTTTATAGGGTTGATTTCCATGTTGTTCTCTTCTGCCCACTTTTGTAAGATATGCAATGCATTTTCCATTGTTTATTGGCTAGGCTGACCAGACGTCCCCAATTTCCGGGGATAATCCTCGGTGTTTTGAGTTGCCGTTCCCGGGGAGCAAATGTGCCCGTTTTTGTCCCCGGAAATTAATTTCGTCCCCAGAAGTTTTGATTTTGTTTCAATAACATTTTACACGTATATATTTAAGTATTGTGATGAAACTGCTGCGATTCATGCACATTTCTGAACGGTTCTCAGTATGAGACAGAAGAACTGGTGAGCACAGTATGAGATATTCTGCACACTTTGAGAAGAACATAGCATCTTTGTCTTTATTCGCGTTGCGCGGAAGTGTTAGAACTGCCGCAGTGTCCATTTTTAAGTAGTTAAAAAAATTAAGAGTGACAAACCAACAGGTGAAAAGTGGTCTGATGTTTTTCAACTCATTTTTAAGTAGTTAAAAAAATTGGGAGTTTTGTGACAAACCAACAGGTGAAAAGTGGTCTGAAACTGTTTTGAGAAACGTGACCGAGGAGTTTAATCATTTAACTCTAGGCTATCAATTTAAGTTTACCATATTTATCGTATGTCCACTGACAGTAATTTTATTGATGTTTTTGCATTGAATGCATCATGTATGAGGTAGCCTATATATTTTTGCATTTTTTTATAAATGTTTCCCATCCATGTTTCACTATGAATGTCACAAGAATCTTTGGAAAAAATTTCTTTGGGCAAGGATGGAAAATTAATCTAAACCTTAGTTAATTCCATTGTCACTGACATAACATATGAAGAAATCCAAGGTCAAATTAATTTATTTAAGGAAAGAATGAAGTATATGTAATACCTGAAATATTGTATTCTAACAGATAAATTGTCTAACAAACAAAAGCCCATTAGGAAAGTATAAAAAATTAGTAATAACACATTCCAAAACAAATAATATAAGCATCATCACTGACGTAACCAAAATAAGACATGTGTTTGCACACTTTATTATTTGAAGTTATATTATTCAATTAATGACTATTTAAAAAAAAAATTAAAAACAGCATGTTCATTGGAAACTAGTCCACTTCTTAATCCTATATTGCAGAGTTTTTAATTAAGTTTGTACTCTGTGCAGCAATTTGAATTTGTCATTGACGCAACTAATGGTGTCACTGATGTAACATTATTCATAAGACTGTCTCCTTGAACTAAAACACTCCCCTATCATTAACTGGGAAAGGATGGTTGATCTTTCTTCTGATGGAATTAAGAGGGTCCATATTTCGTTTTTTTTATTGTGGCCATTGCCAACCTCTTCGACATGGATGTAAAGTATTTACAAACACTTCACAGTTACACATATCTGTCATTACTCCTGGATATGGCTTTTTATCATATGAAGACATTATTACAAAAACAGCCCTAGTCATTTTTAATGAAATTGAGTTAAGGGGTACTAGTTTAAATGTTTATAAACTCCAAAAACGGCCCATGTCAAGTGTAATATACACAAGGATAAAACACCAGTTGAACGGGATTAGCTGACACGTGTTGTTCCTTTATTTTTTATTGGTCTCCTGAAAAATAGCAATTTTGACAAGGGTTGTTTTTGTAATAATGTCTTCATAGGCCTATGTAATTATAACAAAAATCTTCTTTTGTAATTGAAATATCGGTATTGGTTTCTGTAGCCAATGGATTAATCTTGCTCAGGATAGGGACCAATGGCGGGCTTATGTGAGGGCGGCAATGAACCTTTGGGTTCCTTAAAAGCCAATAGTAAGTAAGTAAGCCTCTTCATTGCTTAATACATTTTTTCTTTTTCTTGAAGAAGATTAATGTCTTTGAATTTCACAGGAATATCTTTAGAAAATAGACTCACAACACTGACAGTCAGAGAAGTGGGACTTTTGCTCTATATTCTCATAATGACAGTGAATTTTCTTTTGTGCTTTTTCCTTTGATCCATTTTTTTCCCCTACAATGGTTATGCAATTTCTGCGTCCAAGTAACATATGAGATACTGTATCACTGTTATAAAATTCTTTCACAATGTTATCAGTTTCTGTTTCTTTACTTCTGTGCCTTAGTACTGAGTAATTTCATGTTGTATGATTTATCCGATAAGCAAGTTGTAATGTTAAAATTGAAATATATCGTCTATACTTACTAGATAAGTATAGACGGTATATTTCAATTTTAACATTGTATCTTAGTACTGAGGTTTCAGGAATGACAGGTAGCCTATGTTCATTTGAAGTGCTAACTTTTTAATTACAGCTGCTTTCTTTCATGTTAGGACGTACATTCTTCATTCTATTTACTGAAGGACTTCTCATTTCGATAAGAGGTCTGGGTAACACCACTTGTACTGCTTTCACCAGGTGGGCCATTTATAGACATCTTTACTGCTTGTTGCTTCTTCCTCATTCGAATTTTGCTGTTCTCTACTTCTTTTTTCTTTCTGGAAGGAGTTCACTTAGCCTATTCGAGATTTATTTTGTTATTCATTGTTCTTCTTAAATGCTTCTTTCTTCTCGACACTCATTCTTTCTCTGTATTTCCTTGTTCTTTCTGCACTGGTTTTACCCATTTTCAACTGTGAAAAATGTTTTGCAATATTAAAAACATGTCACTGACACAACATTGACTATAATGATCAAAGTTAGAAGAAACTTTAAGTGGGATATGAAGTTGTGAGCTGATGAAGGTTAAATATATATGATACATAGTTAATAGATGCATATTGTAAACTCGATGACAAAATACTGGCACAATTTTCTTGATAAAATTTTGTATTTGATTAATCACATTGCATATTTTTTCGATCTTTCATAATTTGTGTCAAACTTACAACAAAATAAAGCCTACACTGTTTAATTTTGTTCTACTTACAGGTGTGAAGATGACGAGCAGATCAGAAAGGGCTGGTCGATCAAAATGCAAAAGTCCCTCAGTTTCACTTATCCCAGGTTTGTATCGAAACACTCTTCTTCCTTATGATTGCTTTTATAAACCATGAAATGAATAAATTAGTTTTAAACGCAAACAAAAACACATGTTTAAGCATACATAGAATGATACTTTAAGACAGTAGTTTTCAATATTCTTTTCGTAGGATAAGGACAAATTAAAATAATGAAGTTGAAGCAAGCCATGTAAATCGTAATAAAAGTTATCTACCGTAGATTGTGTGTGTGACGTATTTATGCGAGTAAGGTGGGAAATTAATAAATCTTGCATATGATGAACAGATATTAATTTTCTACATAGGGCTAATCATTCAACTAGACTAGTTAGAAAGCAGCAAAATATTCAAGGAATGATTTTGTTGCTGCTGCTGCTTCTTATTAGCTATTATTGTTGTTGCTGCTGCTGCATTTTTTGGACCATAACACGCATTTTTTTTTTTCTTAAAAAAAGTCTTAGTAAAATATACGAGGTGTGATATACAAATTAAGGTACATTTTTTAACCATGGACATATATTTCACATAAGAGTTTTACAACTTGATCCTCTTCTGTATAAAGACGCTTATTCCAGTGGTTTTGCTATTGTTGGAAACACATAAAATTTAATTCTCTCGAATTCTTGTAAGACTCTTATTGTATTGTTTTTGATGTCTTCAACAGAATCAAAACGTTTTCCTTCCATAACACTGTTTAACTTAGGAAACTGTCAGAAGCCACTACATGCTAAGTCTGGAATAAGATGGTTGAGGAAGCAATATAATTAATTTTTCAGCCAAAAATTGTATGATTGGCAAGGCAGTATGACTTGGCTTGTTATTGTGGTGAGAATCCATCTGCCATTTTTCTCATGCCTCTTTCAGTGGACTGTGCTCTTCAGATGTTTCAAGGTTTCCAAGTAATTTTCAGTATTTACAGTATCAGTAGAGACAGATCGAATTCCTAGTGCACCAATTTTATTCTTTGATGAGCACATTCGAGCAACTTGAAAGAAATTCTGAGACAATTTTCCTTCTGGTCATCAGTAAGAAGACGAGGAATGAACTTAACTTGGCACTGACTCATCTCATGTTTAACTTGTTGGTCAGGATCTATTGTACAGAACCATAAGAAAGATCAGTACCTACTGCAGTTTCTGTTAGTGTGACATGTCTATTTTCTCTAATTATGTCACCAATTTCCCCTATGTTATCAGTTGCAGAAATTGATGGTCATCCTTTGACCAGGATCATCTTCAAGTGAAAATCTGTCATCCTTAAATTGTTTAAACCATTTAAATACTGTCTTTTGTGTCACAGCATTTTCACTGTAAGTGGTTTTCATTTTTTCATGTATTTCTTATGCCTAAAAACCAAGATTGAAACTAAACTTCATGTTCGCACATTGCTCAAACTGGGACATCCCGATAACATGAACACAAAAAAGCTGGATATGCAAGAAAAGCTGTTTATGACTAGGCGACAGGCTAGGAGTTGAAGGTAAATAGCTTCACCCTCATAAAAACTTTTCTGCTATTTCCTAATTTACTGTAATTTTTTATCACACATAGTAACTGCGTCTTACGTTCTGAAGGTCTGTCATTGCATGCCACTGAGACTGCTACTGTCTTCTTCTCACCTCAGAGCAAGACTACAAATAGTATATAGAAATCTGCTGTCCACACCCTCAGTTTATGGGTGTATGTTGGTCCCAGCAAGTGAAAATTAGTCTTTGGTTACATATCTTTTTTCCCTATCTGTTTACTGTTCCAAGAACTGTGGATCCAGTTAACAGCTGAAGGAGAGCTGATAATTGCTTGTAATTCCACGTGTATTCACTTCTATGATGCTGTAGATAGGGTGACCAAGACACATACTATTTTTTTCAGCCAGTTGAAGTGCCCGGGAGGATTTTTGGGAAAATCAGAAAATATACTCCTTTTTTTTTTAGGGTTTCATCAAAAGATTCACTTAAAAATCTAGTGCCATGATTCATATATACTGAACACAGATTGAAATCTCATTCCTGATATTGATACTTTCAACAGAATTAAAAGAGATTTTGTCAAATGATGTTTGGTGTGAGTACTTTAAGGATGCCCCAGCTATTGATTGTTATTCTGAAAAACTGACAGAATTCTTCTTCTGTATTCCAAGACATAATGCTGAAGTTGATGTGGTATTTTCTTTGACAAATTCTCAGTAGAAAAGAGAGAAGTTTCAAATACAAACCATAAAAGCACATCAATGTTCAATACAGCCAATATCGAAACATTTAAAGTGTGTTGAATTTCATTGTAAAAAAAATATTGCATGAAAATAGCATTTTTTAAAGTCTTGGTATTTAAATAAAAATTCAGATTTAGTTGGTATTTTTAGTGAGATGGAAAATGAATGTGATATGAACTTGAACTGTAAAGATAATGTTGATGTTTAACGAGATGATTATAGACAATGTTTGAAAATATTTTAATTAGATTATATAAGATAAACCTGAGAATTTAAGAATGTAAAAAGCTAACAAAATATTTTCTAATTTCGTAGCATTTTTAAAAATGATTCGAACACACAGATCATCTCATTCAGCCAACAGTATGTTGCATAATAGTGTATTAGCCAAGTTAGTAATAGATTTGTAAATTTGGGAGTGTTAGTTTTAACAGTTGTTGGTGCATATTGTGTTAAATCATTTAATCAAGGGTTTGCTTTTACGAGAATGTGTTGGAAGATTGTTAGATATAAGAATATGAAAATTTTGTAAGTAAAACTGAATCGTTTAGGAACCATGTGTCTAGAATTTAGGTTTCTTTTAGCTTGACAATACTGTACTTGATACTATTTAATGTTATCTTATTTTTAATATTTGTAATTTTGTAGTCTCCTTATTTATTTAGTAGACTGAAAGTGTAATTTTGATCTAAAAGAGGAAATTCACAATGCTTCGAAAATTGGCTCTAACTTCATCTTGCAGAAAAGATAGGTATGAGAAGGGTATCTTGCTCATTGGGGTTGTTACAAACAGCTAAATCTTCTTGACTGGTTAATGATTGCCTGAAACTGCAGGGTTAACAGATGATCGAAATTGTCACTTTTTTCTTGTGTGAACATATCAAGCATACATATTTCACAAGCAGAGGTGTTGAGCTGTATATTACCAATATTAGTTGCAGCCTTTGTGACAATAGGAGGTGAATATTTTTGTTGCTGTTGGTGCTTTGTATTTAAACCTGACAGTGACTCAACTAATGCATTTTCAACATGAATTTAGTGTCCACTTTGCTGTTAAAACCCTCCTGTTAGCATTTGGCAGACAGGAGTTGTAAATTAAAAATCTTTAGAATGATCCACTCCACTTAAACATAGAGTAGATTATAAAAAATACCATGTGATAAGAAAGGCTTTCGGCATTAGCAATGCTGTTAGTGGACAAAGACTGTATCATTTCCAATTTCAACCACTCTCTTCTAGCAAAGAATGCAGAATGGACCTTATTTTCAAATAGGAGTAAGTAAGTGTTTTGAGGAAAATATTTAATATACATGTATATTATAGTTTATTAAAAAACAACCTCCTGAATTTACAGGTTGCTGAAAAAGACAAGGTAAACAAAAATAGGCTACAATAATAATGGGCATAATAACTTAGAATTTAAGTATACTTGCATTAAATGTTGGAAAAAAAAAAAGACTAAATTAATATGAAATCAAAGATCAAAATAACATTTAAGTGTTACGTTTAAAAATTATTATATAAATGATTTTTTAATATATGCAAGAACCCCCCAATTGCAATGATAACAATGCTTTTGATTTTATTAATGGGTAATCTTAAGCTTTTCCAAATTTCCACAAAATAGCGTGATAGTCCTGCATGCTCCCACAATCAATCCGAAAATCTACATTTCGCTTAGCTTGTATTTGGCTTTATACTGTGTGATTAGTTATGCTTTTCACTGCGCGTTTCTATGAATGAGCCCCCACTTGTTTGCCGCACTGGAGGAAGTAGCAAGCTTGCTTGCTTGTTAACCTTGCTGACAGTCACAGTTTCAGCGCAGCTTTTCCTGAGTGTGTGTTGTGTTGTTTGTTTCTTAATTCGACAGTGTACATAAGGTGTATTATGTCTCGTGAGTTTTCAGTGGCACAGCGTGTCTTTATTTCTGATTCATATGTATTAACTCAGCTTGTGAAGTTCGAAGACTGTTTCAAGAAAGATTCCCAGGTGTAGACGCTCCAGATCTTAAGACAGTCCATAATCTTTATAGTAAATTTCAGGAGACTGGAAGTGTCCAGCCTAAGAAACCAAAAAGGCAATGTAGGATTCTCACCGAAGAAAGATTACATGACATTTGTAATTGTTTAGAAAATCTCTTCGTCACTTTGCACAACAAGTGGAAATTTCATATGGGTCTGTGCATTGCACTTCAAGCCTTATAAAATAACTGTAGCACATGCTCTTCAGCCAGATGACCCCATATGTAGGCACACATTTTGTGAGTAGATTCTGGAAAATGTGTACAATGGACAAATAGACCCACATTTAATATTCTTCTCGGACTAGGACTGTTTCCACCTCCATGGTTATGTGTGTACTCAAAACAATCGTTGCTGGAGTACTGATAAACCTGACTTTGCACATGAAGTGCCCCTCCATGATAAGATCAGTGTATGGTGTGTCATCAGCGGTGAAAGAATCATAGTACGAATTTTTTTTTTTTTTTTTTTTTTTTTTTTTTTTTTTTTTTTTTTTTTTTTTTTTTTTTTTAGAATACAGTTGATTCTGTTACTTATGTGAATACCATACTAACCCCTTTTTTCAGAGAATTAACTGACAGGGAGCATGATCATGCATTTTTTCAACAGGACTCTGCCACTGCTCACACTGCGAATATTTTCATGAGAGAAATTCACAATGTGTTTCCACAAGAGAGTTATTATTAGGGATTTGTGGCTCCCTCGGTCTCCCAATTTAACAGCCTGCGGTTATTATCTCTGGGGTAAATTAAGAAATGCCGTGTACAAAATGAACCCGCACACCATACAAGAACTCAAAGATAATATTCGACAGGAAATTGTCCGGATTTCTCAAAACGAACTACAGCAAGTGATGAATAATATCCTAAAGAGATGCCAGAAATGTGTGAAAAATGAAGGCGGGCAGTTTCAACACCTCATTTGATAATTTGGTAAGTAATGAGTCTCTTAAATTTGTTTGTGTATTGTTGTATGGTTGGTTTGTTTTATTGTTTTACCCCTCTGCTAATCACCAAGACCTGGCTAACAAGTGGCGTAAATTTGTGTGTGTGTGTTGTTGTATGGTTGGTTTGTTTTATTTTCTTTGCTGCTAATCACTGAGACCCAGCTAACAAGCAGTGTAAATTTATTTGTTACTCCTATTTGAAAATGAGGTCCATTCTGCATGGTTGGTTTGTTTTATTGTTTTACCCTCCTGCTAATCACCGAGACCCAACTAACCGGCTAATGAGAGGTGCACTCTCTCATAGACAGAACACTCTGGTGGAAAGCAAAACTGACTGATCTGTAGTAATCCAATGTAGGCTCATAAATGCTCCCCTTTTCGTTGTTCACTTTCTCAGGTTGACCTTTATGATGTTCAAATGTAATGGTAGGGTCGAGGATATAGCCTTTAGAACTATTTTCTTTAAAAGTGCTTATGTCAGTTCTATGGCAACTACCATTAATGGCAAGATCATGATCTTCATAAACGAAAAAGTCCATTTTCTTAAGTTCTTCAGATATGAAGGAGAGAACACAATGGTGGTATGAGTTTCTGAGAAGTTTGCCATGCGGACAGGACCCTAAGACATGGGCAAGTATTTCTTTCTCCCTGCTGCAATGTCTACAGAGGTTAGAGTCCAAGGATCTGCCCAGCACAGAGCGAATGGCAGAAACATTGGCTAACATATTGAGGGCCTCGCACCATTTCTGATCCAAGAGTTAATAGGTGTGTGTTCCTCGTGGAGTTCTACTCCAATTCCTACCAGGCACAAAATTCACACTGTCGAAGTTCGTGGGAATTTTTCGGAAGTCATACAGATTCCTGTGTGGATTAATAATTTTAGATATTTCTTGTACCTGAAGAGACTTCGAGTATAGTGAACTTTCATTTTGAGGATTTCGAGTGACCAGTGCATAAACATTACAAAATTTTAAATTGATGTTACAAATGCTGATACATTGAAGAAAGACCTCCCAAAATGATTTAAATAGGTCAAGTCCTTCACATTTTTTCTCGGAATATATCATGTTATCCGGTACATCTGTTGGTAGCTGTAATATTTCCTTATGGGACCTTTTTATGATTTTGTCAGCATTGTGTAAGAATTCAGTTGGTATTTTGTTAAATTCAGAAGTAATAAATGGATGTATTAAAGGAGGACAGATGGAAGTGAATTTTTGATCTGATTTTAATAGAGAGGAAGATGCCAGTGTATGTAGTTGTGGATGGAATTTTTTCATAATCATAGTTGAGTTAAATATTGAGGAATCTTAATATGTGACAAGATATAATGAACATATTAAACGCTATAACCAAACCCTACATCACATCAAATTACGCAGAACATATTATCAACAATAATCATGACTACAATAATATAGAAACATATGGAAATTTTACACATCACACCAAAAAGTTCACAGTTAAACATCTTAGAACAATACGAACTATATAAACATACAATAACATACCCACAACATATACTTAATACACAATTGCAGTTCAATACCCACATATTATTCAATGTCATGATACGTCATAGCACACAAGCAACCAGCCCCCACCATAAGAGCAACACACCCACACCCCTACAACTGACGAATGCAAATCGCAGAATTCAAGATCACCAGTAGTTCAGGAGACACTGATGAAGACGCAACATTGCGTCAAAACGGGCTGTCTGTCCAAGGTATATAACCTTTTTTTAAAAAAATTTTAACACTTTTTAACGTGTGACTAAACAATTTTATGTTTTTAACAAAGTGTTAACGTGAACTAGAATCAATGACTAATAACTAATCTCATGCGTAGTTACATTTCATTAGTAATTCAATTTTAAAAGGAAACCCCCTTTCTCGTATTTTGTTACTTATTTTTTTCTATTGCTGTTAAATCTATGTTGCATGATTGAAGCCTGTTTTGAGAATGTAAAACTTATAGGTATGCTGTAAATTAACTGCAACCAACTGAATACACCACGAACTGCCACTACTATAAGTGGCAGGTGGCTGGTGATTGCACAGGGAAGACCTATGGTTTGTACAGGGCAGATGTTAAGTAGTGGCAATATTTATGAAGATTAAATTAATCATTTGTGTTTTTTAATATTTTTATCAGCAGAAATTGTTGGAGATTCTTTTATATACATGGTTGGGATTGCTGGAAATTATATAAAATACAGTCAAACCTCGATACAACAATTTTCTGGGTTATTGTTTTGAGGGGTTATGAAATTTTGTCCAAATTTATGTCCTGAAAGAGAATATAATAGAAATAAGTATAAACAACATTACATAACATTTACTCACCATCATATTATCCTACTTGACATACAATTTCATTTAACATTCAGGCATTTTTTAAAATCTGTAATTGTATTCGTTTTTTGGTTTTGAAGTTTCCAGCAACAAATGTTTCTAATTGCTTCAAGCACATCAGATGGTCTGGTTTGGTGGTATATTAGAGACATTAAACTACTTCAAGGTCAATATCTTCTGCTGTCCAGTTTCTAAGTGCTTATGTTTAGGGTTAATTTTTTGCTTTGAATACTGTTCTTTATTTATTTGCAGTTTTTTTTTTATGAATGTTGCGAGTGTTGACTGCAAACCCATAGCTTTTATACACTTCAGTCTGCGTCAGTCTCCTATCAAAAATACTAAATGCAACTGTAACACTGGAATGTGAAAAGTGCCAGGTGATCAGAAAGACAGTGGCAGAACCATAAAAGCAAATCCTGTTAAGGGTCGTGTGTTCTCAAAGCAGGTAAAGTTCTATTGCAACACATTCCTTACACAGAATACCAAGATCAGATGAAAGGGGGTAGATGAAATGATGGGAAACATCTTCAAGAGGGTGATACCAAGTGAAAAGTGAAATAATGAACACAAAAATCAAGTAAATTAAAATAATATGTAGGCTATTATGTTTTTATCATTCCATCGGAATTTCTCCAAACTTTGACCATCATTGTAACAATGGATAAAATATTGAAAATATAAGTAATATGCCGGAACCAATCAGATTTATCATTTCACCAGGGTTTATTGTTACATCAGTTTTCATTGTACGGAGGTTCGAATTTGTAATTCTTTTGTAATTGGAGTACTAAGTCAATATGAATATTCCTTTCCATCGTCATAATTAATATTAAATATTCAAGGATTATGGTAAAGGTGTGAATAAAAAGATGATTGACTGCATTACTGTAAACATTTTATTACTGTGGTAGCATGAGAACCATTATTATAAACTAGCCATACCTGTGCACTTCAGTGCACATATAAGAATAGCTGTTATTGACAAATCTAAATACAGTTTTGTAATTACTTAGTGAATAATAGCTTTTTATATGTTGTAAGTCGTTTGCTCCTGAATCATTTTCAAAGTTGTATTTAAAACTATGAATTTAACTGTTATTATCATGCAGTACTTCCTGGAGTTGTTCAGTCAGTTGTACTTTTAAGTTTGATACTATATTAGACATAACAGATAATTAGTCAATGTCTGAAATAAAATATACTTGTAAGAACTGAGGGCTCTTACTCTCAGCTGGAAGAAGACTTCCAATTAAATGATAAGCCTATGCTTGAACTTTAAATGTTGGCATAGAATTGACTGTATGTATTTCTTTTGGACCAAACGATGCCACTTGAAATAAGGTGTTGTACTGTTAAAGCGTGTGTTGATAATGGATGTATTCCTGTAAGTAAGTTTTTAAATGGTAGGAGAATAAAACGTTTGACATGTTAGTTAATTGAAATAGTATTTAAATAATTAAAATATGATCATTTTGGTTCAGAGAGCACACATTTTGTGCGCGGATAATTCCTTTAACATGTTTCTTAATTGTTATTATATGCAAATAATTAAAATAGTATCTTTTGTTCAGAACATCCATTTCTGGTGCAAAGATAATTCGTTCAACATTTTTCTAAATTAGTCTTGAATGCATCTCTTAATAAATCACTCCAAACTGATGTCAATATAGTGTGGATTATGTAAGAAGATAATTTTTTAGAACAGAAAAGTGGGTTATTTTACGACGCTGTATCAACATCTCATGTTATTTAGCGTCTGAATGAATTGAAGGTGATAATGCCGGTGAAATGAGTCCAGGGTCCAACACCGATAGTTACCCAGCATTTGCTCATATTGGGTTCAGGGAAACATCAGAAAAATCTCCACCAACTAACTTGCCCTGACCAGGATTCGAACCCGGGCCTCCTAGTTTTGCAGTCAGACGTGCTAACTATTACTTCACAGGTGTGGACGATGGCCTTAACTCCACCAGAGTAAATAAATAAGTTATTTTTTTTATGTTGACATCTCTATTCATTAAATTCATTTATACATGCTTTAACATCTGTGTTCATGTCGCGTTTCAGAATGTATGGGTATACCAGTAGGCCGTATTTACTCTTGTTGAGTTCCTGTTTCTATTGTGGTTGTAGATGGCTTATGTTCATGTAATTGATTATAGATTTTGATTAATGATTTTGGTATTGATGTTTGAGGCGGTGATGAATCATTGCATGTAAAATTTCAATCTGGCATTTGCATTTGTGACTAAGGAAAACCATGAAAAACACCAGTCAGATTTGTTGGCCATGGGGTTTGAACCCGGGACCTCTCGAATACGAATCTCGAATGCTAATCTGAGCCAATTCGCTTGTTATGTATCACTGTTTATGTAAATAAAAAAAAAAGCGAAAATGAATGTGATACATAAATATTAATTTAAGAAACACAGGAAATGAATATGGGTAAATTATGAGTGCAAGAACGCTATTTCGTGACACTTTGTAAATGACACAGCTCCAGTGAGTTCAATGGTAAAATACTAATTTTTACTCTGTATGTATTTTTGGTCCAGGTGAAATACTCATCTTCATGATAAAACTCGTAAAAATATTATAAGTTCTGTGGACAAAAAGAAATTGAAATGTATAAAATTAGAATATTTTGTGTGAACCAAATAAAGTTTAATCAAATAATACAATATTGCGACAATATCAAGTTTTCTGTGTGTAAGGATGTATTTTATTCTTACCTCAGTCCTCGATTCACTCATATGGCATATAACATTATGTCCATCTAGAGAAACTACGCTTTCCATTGGTGAAAGAATTATCCAGATCGGTTAAGTAGCCTCTGAAATTACTTCATACAAACTCACAAACATTCTCTGTATATAAATACTGATAAACATTTATATATTCGCATCATAGAATACAGTAAGTATATCCTTATAAAAATAGTGTTAAATGAATATCTTCGGATTGTTGTGCAAGGCTGCTTTAAATAGACAGTCATTTGTTTTCATTTCATTATATTAGTCTGAGGCGGCACTGGTAAAACACATTATTATTTTAAAACTCGTATATCTCGTTAAATATGAGTCCTATCAAAATTTTTCATGGAATAAAGCTTATTGGAAACTGTTTTTAAAGAAACTTTTGTTGTGTAACATTTTTCATAAAAGTCAATAATAAGCAAGATATTTCGATTTAATTCAGGTCTCCTTTAAATAAAATATTTTGAATGCCTATAGCCTAAAATCTAAGTTGGAACTAATTTAATTTATATACCAATTTTTAGTCGACCTGGTTGGCGAGTTGGTATAGCGCTGGCTTTCTATGCTCAAGGTTGTGGGTTTGATCCCAGGCCAGGTCGATGGCATTTAAGTGTGCTTAAATGCGACAGGCTCATATCGGTAGATTTACTGGCATGTAAAAGAACTCCTACGGGACAAAATTTCGGTGATGCTGATATAACCTCTGCAGTTGCGAGCGTCGTTAAATAAAACATAACATTTTAACATATACCAATTTTCTTAGAAATCAGTTCAGCCATTATCGCATGAAAAGGTAACAAACATCCAGACAGACAGACATACAAACACAAATTTAAAAAATGCTGTTTTTGATCTCAGGATGGTTAATTATGCATGTTAACACCAATTATTTTTGGAAAAGCGAAAATTATGAGAAAAATTTTGGTTACAGATTTATTAGTATGGATTAACATTTTATAGTTTTGTCAATATACTGTATTTGTTTTACATAAATACAACTGATAGTGATTTGCAACAAATTTTAATTCCAGTAGTGTGGTCAAATATGTTTTCCTTTCCTAAATATAATTACTACAGAGAAAATACTAATACTGTACCTTTGTTGTTCAGTATAAAATATATTACTTATTTCATATGAAAGCGAATGTTATATTTTTTAAACATGACTCGTGTATTACAGTTTACTCAAAATTATAAAACCTCATTTCTGTAGTGTTCGGGAAAAGTGGCACAAGTAAAAAATGTTAATTTTACAGGAGAAGGAAAAAAAAAATGTCTTCACACTGGTTTATGTCGATTTGATTTTCTTCTGTATGAATTATTGTAATGGGAGAAATACTTATGCCTCTTTTCCCAAGCGAGCAGATGTTCCGTAAGTGTTGTCAATAAATTAATAAAAAATGTTTGTGGAAACTGACTTATGCCACTTTTCCCAAGCACTGCAGAGTTATTCTTAATAACTTAATTAGCATCCAGAGCATTCCCAAACTGGAGCACTGCACATGTTTTAATATTCTCTTCCAATATTCCAAAGCGCCTGTCTGTTACAATCACATTGTACCTTAAAAAGAAAAAAGAAGAAGAAGATTCTGCATTAGACAGGCAACCATACTGTTTGCAAATAAATGGTACAAAATTTAGTAAACATTATGTTTTTTAGTTTTAGAAGTATTAAAGTTTCTACAGTGTCTACATTTTCAGATTTCAGTTGACTTTTGAAAACACTGTATTTACAAATGTAACCTAACAAAATATAGTACGTACCTTCACAACCACTGAGAAATATAATTTGGCCAGCATTTACTTTACTTTATTATGATTACTATTTGTCGAAAGATCAATGCCTGGGTCAAACAAATCCAAGTGAGCAACAGTTAACCAATAGCTGGAATAATTAAAAAAAATTCAGAATTTGAAATTCACTATAATATGACACAGTAGTGATAATTCGTGATTATTTTTATGTTTCACTGTTGGGATACCATTTCGCAGTTTAATGCGATTTTTTTGTCTACAGGTTTATTAATTATAACATCTTAATTCCTGAATATTAATAAAAATCCTTGAAGGGGATTCCCTCATTGAATTTAGTCCAGGGGATTTACTCAATTACCTTTGCTGCAGTGCAGGTACAGAGTCCTGAGGTTCCTCTCTCCTGGTTTGCTGAAGTCAGTGTGTGGTCTACTTATGAGGGAAGAGTTTAAAGTCAACCTTCATACTCATGCCACAAATGCCCAGTGACACGTGCTGGAACTCACAGGGTGATTGTCTGAATACATTTATCTCAAACTACCACAAATATGTTGAAAATCGCGTGGACATCCAGGCTGATTCTGACCTGCAAGAGAAGTTCGATGAAAAGGGTAGGTCGTGTGTTCGACAACGTTGGACTTACACGAGCCAGTCATCTCAGAAACAATTGAAACAAGTGTCTGTGGTATGTGACAAACTACAGGCTGACAATACGACAATATCTGATGCAGTTGAAGTATGGCTTGACCTGATGGAAAGTCATGAACTTGAGCCATACAGGATGGCCATAAGCGCGAGGTTCAATGATACAATGGAACCTTTCCACTTGGCAAACATGATGGATCCATGATACAATGGTTGGTACCTGATATCAGATGAAGAATGGGTAACAGAGCAATACTCTGAGTTCCTGACTGGAGTTTTGGCATTCACCATCGAGGACACTGATATATTACCCATCTACCTTATTCCACGAAAATGCAGTCTCAAAAACTTTACGAAGTAAATGGTGAAAAATTGTGGGCCAAAAAAAAACTGAAAAGAGGTAAACATACAACCCAACGGATTTTGCTCATTTTTCTGTGTTACACACATGTACAGCCAGTTCCGCCACAATTGAAAGACTTCTCTCATTTGAAATCAACTGGACAAAATTGCGAAAAAGATTGGGTGTGAATAAAGCCCAGAAACTCATCAGCATATACTGGTATCCACGAAACAAGAATCCTTGCGAGTGGGATTGGTGACTTGTAGTTAGTGATTAGTGACAGTGCCTATATTGAAATTAAGTGTTGCCTTTGCCCATGTATGTCAAATAAAAATATATATTACATTTTATTTTCCGTTTTGCAAGCTTGTTTGAAATATCTGATATTCCATTAATATGATTTAATTATTACATTGGCTACTACTTTGTAAATTCTAAGAATTTTTGGTGGGTTTTTTCGGGTTGCGGAAAATCATGCCAACTCTGGGCAATAAGTCACAAAGGGATTGAAGCATTTAATAACTGTTTTGTTAATTATTTTATTTTCATATTTCTTTCAAATGTTATAAGGACTAATTTTGAATATTCATAATGTAAAACAGTACTTGACTGCACCATTCACCCAAGTGTTCCCATTTATGATAAGTGATTAAGGAACTATTGAATATGTCTGAAATTGTAGGCATTACTATGTCTTGTATTTTCTGTATGAGTAATATGTTAATGTTATCCGGGCCTTGGGCTTTCGTCTTGATGCGTCGGTTGACTTTCATTACGTCAATAGGAGTGACATCGGTGAAATGGAATTTGTCTCTAGTTGGGGAGCTGATTCAGGCAAAACTGTGTCTTGTTCTGTTGTGTCGTCTAAGATGGGGTCCTTTACAAAGTGTTCATTCAAATGGTCAAGTGGGATGGGAATGTCTACTTGTTCACTAGCCCTTCCAAGTCCAATAACCTTCAGATTTTTCCATAACTCGGAAAGGGTGTTGTTGGGCTCTTTGAGTTTGTAAGAGTATTTGAATTTAGAGTTTCTTATTAGTTGAGTCCTATTTCTGAGGTGTTTATATAAATTCAAATTTTTGTCAATTTTGTTGTGGGTGTATTTTCTATAGGCTAAGTCGCGTTCGGACATCAGGCTGCGTATTTCAGTCGTCATCAAACGGGTTGGGGTCCGTCTGGTACATTTGGTCCTTAATGGTACATATTTATCATAAAGTTGAAGAATTAACGTATTGAATAAATCTACTTTCCCATCTTCAGTTTGTAATGTCCAGATCATGTGCTATGGAAGTTGTACAGCATCTTCTTTTAGTGCAATATCATATATTCTTTTAATATCTCTGTAAATAATTATTCTGGGAGTCGATTTAGGACTCTGCAGATTATATGATAGATAAATGATATCATGCCCCGATAGTCCTGGTGCAGGCAACTGTCTATGCGTCAGTATTTTGTTGGCATTGTTAGTAATTATCAAGTCCAGTAATGTATATGTACCTTCTGTATGATGTGTGGGAGCTAGAGGTAAAATTACCATATCAGTGACTGGAAGAATGATTGAAGTCTTTTAGTCGTACTAGAATGTGAGTCAAGTAAATTTGAATTAAAGACCCCCATGATTATAACATTCTCATATTGCGGCATTACGTTTAGTAAGGCAGTTTTGAAATCATCTACGTTATAAATATGTGGGGGTTTATATATGACACACTAGACATTTTGTAAATAAGGTGCAAATTTCAATGAACATAAATTCGGGTTTAGCAGAGTACAGGCTTGGAGAATGGTAAATGATTTTAGGTCACAAATCGGATCTAATATAACCAGCACCCTTCCTCCTCTCTTGCCCTCTCTGTCATTGTGACAAAGCGTATAGCCAGGAAGGTTTACGAGAGTGAAAGAAAGATAGGATGTAACCAAGATTCGGAGATAAGAATAACATGAATGTCTAAAGGTGCAAAGATAGAAGAAAATTCGTCAAAATGACATGACAGACTTTAAGTATTCACGTGAGCAACATTAAGTGACAAAGGAGAGGAAGAAAGTATCGACTTGAGTAGGCCTATGTCTGCGGTAGAGGGCAGTGGGCAGGTAGGGTTGCTATTGTTTTTGTTAATACAGGGAAATGGTTTCCGTACACTGACCTCGGAGACTGTCGGCTGGTCATGTTGCTTTTGGTTCTCAATGATACCAACCTAATGTAATTCAAAGTTTTAAACTATTTTCTAGCAATTACTAATTTGTTTGTTTCATAAAGTTAGCTTATTTTCACTTCTGAGGTTTTTGTGGGCTATATAGATATGTTACCAGCCTTTTACAAGATTGCTCAATGGTGGGATTGCCACCTTGAGGCTTTTGAGATTTATATGATTTTCTGCTGGAATTTATTCCCTTATCCAAATGTTCTGGTTTTATGGTACTAGAAATTCGCCTTCACCCTCTTCCATCTGCTACAACTGCTGAAGTTGCAGAACTGACATCATATGTTGGTATTGTTTTTTCCCCAGGATTTGCTGCCTATGTCCATTGGCTTCTGAAAACATTCTTGAGGCCTGTACCTGCCTTTAACACATTACCTTCTATAAATAATAATAGTAGAAAAACAAATAAACTGGTTTTTAATACCGAATGAATAAATGATTGCCTATTTATATTCATTTAATGGATGGTCTTATTAGCAAGAATTGCTTCTAAATACACTTTTATAATGGACTCTGACTCTTTGCTATGAAATCCAGTAATAATGTTATAGTGGTTTGATTCCTAATTTTCTCCTTTAGTATAGTGGCCTCAGATACATGAACCCATTATGTGTTTCATCCATGCTCATAACAGTTTTTCACCAGTCTCAGTTTATTTTTAAAAGACATAAGAAGCACATTTTGAGGACCAATTGCTGGAAGGAATTGTTCTATTCTTGGCTACTCTTTAACTAAATAATATTGTGTAGTAAAACTATCTGTAAGCAGAAAAAACACGAATGTTTAGCAGAACCATTGTATGTATTAAGTAGAAGTATGATAACTTTAAGATTGCTACAGATTGCCAATTGTGCTGGTCATATTTAATAGCTTCGAGAATGTGATACATATTTCCATTAAATTTCGTTAATGGCGACTGTGTGAGTTAGAGACATACAGAGAAAATCATGCCGTTGTTCAACAAAATAGCTTTCAAACTTGCTTTAGAGATGTCGGTAAACATCGTTCTTCAGCTTTGGTTAAAATTAACCAAAACAAATCACTATATAGATAAACTTAACTTCCTCTCATTGTAAAATGTGCAATTAAGATGTTAATCCTGTTGTGGAATAAAGTAATCTTTGTATCTTCATCCAGAAACTTTCACCACAGAAGATGAGATTCTAGAAGCTTTATAATTATGAGCAGAGACCGGAACTTTGGCAGAATGCCTTTTTAAATGAGTTAAATCCATCTTCATTTTGAAAGTAAATCTGTACAAATTATACCTTTGTGATTGAAATGATACAGTTTTATGTTGCCCTTTTCTGCTTTTTTTAATATAAATGCCTATTTACAAAATAAATGCTTTTTTTGCCTTTATTTGATTATTTATCTATTATCTATTAATTTATTATTAAGAATTGCCTACAGGTATATTTTAATTTATTTATATAACCGCTATAATAAAAGAGACTTCACCGAATGTATAATATTGCCTTTCAGTCAGTTCATATTCTCTTTGCAATAATGAGTGCTGCTGTGCAAAAATGTATAACAGTAAGCATTTTAATTATTATCGCTTGTGTTTATTTTACAAGGCAAAATGAGTGCAGATCTAACATTATTTTTAATGGTTATTTTTCTTTCAGTTTTCATTGCGATGTTGTTGTAACTAGCTAAATATTTCATATTGCAACATATCAGTACAACCAAACACAAAAATGCACTTTCCAAGGCTACTGGGAAGAAGATTTCTTTGTTTCCAACAGTAATTGCAACATCGAGTCGAAAATCTCAATTTGAATTCGACTTATGTAAAGCTTTTCTTGCTGCTGAAATCCCTTTGTGGAAAGTGCAAGGTTTTTGTAGTTGCTTTTTAATGATGCCTTTTGCCTGCCTATTTTAATTATTCATAATGCCTAAACTTCTGGTCTCTGATTATGAGTAACTTAAGTAGATATCATTTCATATTTTGTAGTGAATTTGCGACATACATAGCAAAATACATCTGCAGAGAGATTGCAGCTGCCATATTTTTAGGTTCACAATTTTACCCAACATGAATAAAAACTTAGCCCAAACTCTGCACCATGACTAATGTTTTTGTTTTCTTTGGTATCGCTCATCTGAACTCTACTTCAAAACAGCAATAAAACAGTAAAACATGCCATGAGAGAAATGAGTAGGTGCTGTATGACATTTAAAGGTGTAGAAGAAAAAGCGAACTCTGAGGTCCTGACATCGTGGACAAAATCTGATTTTTGCATATTCATATTTAGCGTTTGGAGTAATCAACAGTCATCATATCCTTACAAAATTTTCGTTTTAACATATGCCTAAAGTATAGTTTAAATAACACGACAACTTCTTGGCTTTTCAGACTTTATAGTTGATCTGACAATAGATTCTCCTCCAAACGAGGTGGCTCCTACCCAGCTGGGGGATGCTAGACCACGACGACGACCAAGAGCTGTGTCAAGAAATGAAAGTATCATAGTTCTGGATGATGTTATTGATCTGTCTTCACCATCGAATTCAAAAAAGGCTGAAAAGAGAAGGTAACATACTTTATATCTGTTTATGTGCGTGTGTGGGTGTTACATAAATCTACTTTGCTAATATTGTCAATTATGACATAAGTTCAAATTATCTTCAGTGGTGATGTGAAAAGTCTGTTACAACTTTACAAATTTGTTGTTGTTGTTGTTATTATGATGTTTATTATAATTACCACCACCACCACCCATACCTGTGTGCTTCGCTGCACATCTTGTTAGGAATAAATGCCATTGACTTAAATCTGTTATATTTTCAAATACAGCTTTGTTATTATTAATGAATAGGCCTAACTAGTTTATTATAAGTTATAAGTCGTTTGGTCCTGAATTATTTTCAAAGTTGTGTTTAGAAGTGTGAATGTAACTGTTATTACCATACAATACACTTTGGAGTTGTTCAATTAATTCTACTTTTAAACTTGGTATTACGTTAGACCTAACAGTGTGATTATAATTTTAAAAACAGTTCAAGCACTTGTTTTTTTAATAATTTATTGTTTAATAATTGTAGCTTAGGATTCCTCTTTATAAAATCATTATATAATCTTGGACCTAATTAGAACTGTGCCTTAGACCTGCTTCAGTCTTACATTTTGGTTCAATGAGGAGGAGCGAAATATTTTATCTTCCTGTGTTGTGGCCATCATTGGATTATATGAATTTAGCTTGATATTTATGGTAGTGATTCAAAATAGTATACATATAAATTTGCTTGATATTTAAAACATTAAATTCTTTATATATGAGATGAGTTGGATGATCAAGTTTTCTTCTTAAACATATTTTAATAATTCTTTTATGTAGTAATATTAATGGGCGAATGGTACTCTGTGATAATCCACCCCATCCTATAATTCCATACTGTATTATAGACTGAACTAGGGCTAAAAATATTGTTCTCAATAGTTTTACTGGCATAAAGCGACGCAGTTGGACAAATTTGTATAGAGTTTTACTTAATTTAAGATATACCGGTAAGTAGTTAATATGAAAATTCCATTTTAAGTTTTGATCAATGAAGATACCTAAATATTTCACGTGGGTTGATGGGCGTAGTTTAGGACAATTGCAATTATTATAGATATTTGTACAGTCATTGCTATGAATTTTTAAATTATATTTGTTTTCCACTGTAGGAAGGCCTGTTTTATTTAAAGAAAAGGGAATGAAAGTTGTTTTATCTATTTTGAGTGCTAGCAGATTAAAATCTAACCATTTTTTTAATTGAATTTAAGCCAATATTAGCCTTTTTAAAAACATGTTCCCAGCAGCATCCAGTAAATATGACAACTGTATCGTCTGCAGAGGATTAAATATTACCTTTAGTAATGTTAGCATCTAAGAATAACAAATCATTTATATAAATGCTGAACAACACAGGACCCAATACGGTTCCCTGAGGGATGCCGATATTGACAGTTTCTTTTTCACTTATCGCATTATTTACTTTCGTATGTTGGTATCTACCGCATAAATAAGATCGAAACCGGTCTAAGGCAATACCTCTAATTCCATTGTTTTCCAACTTTTTTAAAAGAAGTTCATGACTGACAGTATCGAAAGCTTTCTTCAAATCTAAAAATACACCTAAACATTTCTTTCCTTCATCTAAAGCTTTAGTTATGTCAGATGTGACTGCTAGTATAGCATCTTCACATTATTTCTAAAACCAAATTGAAATTCGGATAATGTCATATATTTTTGCAAATAATTGTCAAGGCCCTTTTTAATGCATTTGTCAAAAATTTTGGTCAATGTTGATAATAGTGATATAGGTCTATAATTGTTTAAATCTGATTTGTCACCAGATTTATGTAGAGGAATTACAATAGCACATTTTAATTGTTCGGGAAAAACTTGTATAATACAAAGATTAAAAATAGTGGAAAGTGGTTTTAAAATAAAGTTACTGATTTTCTTTAACAAGGAAGTCGAAATTCCGTCAATTTCAGGTGTTATGTTTAAGGCAATTTTTGATTGACTGAAATTATTCTTTAAATTCTGTATTATAGAGTAAGTAATATGACAGGATTAAGACCATGAGGCCTTCTCTTCCATCCTACCAGATAGCACATACAAATAGAAACAGTAACAGTAAATAATGCAAATTACATGAAAATTCAACAGGATAAAAGAGAACACTTACAACACGAATACAGGAAAAAGAAAAGAATGGGAGAGCAAATAACAGTAAGAGCAGGAGTAGAAGTAGCAGTAGTAGAGTTCATGCTCTAAAAACCTACTATGCATGGAGTAAGTATACCTTTGAAAACTTTAAAATATGAAAATAAATATGCATTAATAAAATTCTCTATTTCTTGATATCACTAATAAATAATAATAATAATAATAATAATAATGATGATGATGATGATGATGATGATAATAATAATAATAATAATAATAATAATAATAATAATAATAATACTTACAACTTACTTACAAATGACTTTTAAGGAACCCGCAGGTTTATTGCCACCCTCACATAAGCCCGTCATCGGTCCCTATCCTGTGCAAGATTAATACAGTCTCTATCATCATATCCTGCCTCACTCAGATCCATTTTTATATTATCCTCCCATCTACGTCTCGGCCTCCCCAAAGGTCTTTTTCCCTCTGGTCTCCCAACTAACACTCTATATGCATTTCTGAATTTGCCCATACGTGCTACATGCCCTGCCCATCTCAAACGTCTGGATGTAATGTTCCTAATTATGTCAGGTGAAGAATACAATGCGTGCAGTTCTGAATTGTGTAACTTTCTTCATTCTCCTGTAGCTTCATCCCTTTTAGCCCCAAATATTTTCCTATTCTCAAACACCCTTAATCTCTGTTCTTCTCTCAAAGTGAGAATCCAAGTTTCACAACCATACAGAACAACCAGTAATATAACTGTTTTATAAATTCTAACTTTGGGATTTTTTTACAGCAGACTAGTAAACCAACAATTGGAAAAGAGAGCCTACACGTAAGTAGTAATGACAATGGAAGTTAGGTTAGTCAACTTTGCCACATCAAAAAATTTAATTGTCAAGAGTACAACATTCCCCCATAAGGATATACATAAATATACTTGGACTTCTCCAGACGGAATGACACACAACCAAATAGATCACATCTTGATAGATAAACGAAGACATACCAGTACAGTAGACATTCGAACTTTCAGTGGGGCAGACTAATTCTGATCATTATTTGGTAATTGGAGAATTAAGAGAAAGACTATCAGTAGCCAAGTGAGTAGAGCAACAAGCTAATACTAGTAGATTCAATATTCTGAAATTAAAGGACGAGGAAACTAAGCAACATTATCAGGTTGAAATTTCAAATAGGTTTGCTGCTTTAGCAACTTCCGACGAAGCTGAGAAAGTGTTAGATGTTAATAGCGTATGGGACAATATCCGAGATAATATCAAAATTGCAGCTGAGCAGAGCATAGGTTATCATGAAACTAAGAAAAAGAAACCATGGTTTGATGAAGATTGTTCCATTGCAGTAGATAGAAGGAAACAGGCAAAATTGAAATTCTTACAGGATCCAATTGAGGAGAATAGAGATAATTATTTCAATGAAAGACGGGAAGCAAGTTGTACACTTAGGAATAGAAAGAGAGATTACTTGAAGGAAAAACTGAATGAGGTAGAAACAAATAGTAAGAATAAAAACATTCGAGATTTATATAAGGGTATAAAGGAATTTAAAAATAGATATCAGGCAGGGGTAAACATAATCAAGGATGAGAATGGTGACTTGCTTGCAGACTCTCATTCAATCCTTAACAGATGGAAAAACTATTTTGGGCAACTATTAAATATACATAGGCCAAGTAGAAATGATCGGGACGAAATTGAAATACAAACTGCTGAGCCATTTATACCGGAACCCACACTTTCTGAGGTCGAAATTGCGATAGAAAATCTGAAAAAGTACAAGTCTCCAGGTACTGATCAAATTCCAGCAGTATTAATACAAGAGGGTGGAAGCTTATTATCTAGCGAAATTTATAAACTTGTACTTGCAATTTGGGAAAAGGAAATTGTACCAGAACAATGGAAGGAGTCCATAATCGTACCAATTTTTAAGAAGGGGGACAAGATTAACTGTAGTAACTTTCGAGGAATATCACTTTTGTTGACTCCGTACAAAATTTTGTCGAATATCCTTTTGAGAAGATTAACTCCATATGTAGATGAAGTTATTGGGGATCATCGGTGTGGTTTCAGGCGTAATAGATCGACTATTGATCAGATTTGGGAGTGTAAGGGTACAGTACATCAGTTATTCATAGATTTCAAAAAGGCATATGACTCGGTTAAGAGAGAAGTTTTATATAATATTCTTATTCAATTTGGTATTCCCAAGAAACTAGTTCGATTAATTAAAATGTGTCTTAGTGAAACTTACAGCAGAGTCCGTATAGGCCAGTTTCTGTTTGATGCTTTTCCAATTCACTGCTGGCTAAAGCAGGAAGATGCACTATCACCTTTACTTTTTAACTTTGCTTTAGAATATGCCATTAGGAAAGTTCAGGATAACAGGCAGGGTTTGGAATTGAACGGGTTACATCAGCTTCTTGTCTATGCGGATGACGTGAATATGTTAGGAGAAAATCCACAAACGATTAGGGAAAACGTGGAAATTCTACTTGAAGCAAGTAAAGAGGTAGGGTTGGAAGTAAATCCCGTAAAGACTAAGTATATGATTATGTCGCGTGATCAGAATATTGTACGAAATGGAACTGTAAAAGTTGGAGATTTATCCTTCGAAGAGGTGGAAAAATTCAAATATCTTGGAGCAACAGTAGGTAACAAATATAAATGACACTCGGGAGGAAATTAAACACAGAATAAATATGGGAAATGCCTGTTATTATTTATCATCTAGTCTGCTGTCAAAAAATCTGAAAGTTAGAATTTATAAAACAGTTATATTACTGGTTGTTCTGTATGGCTGTGACACTTGGACTCTCACTTTGAGAGAGGAACAGAGATTGAGGGTTTTTGAGAATAAGGTTCTTAGGAAAATATTTGGGGCTAAGAGGGATGAAGTTACAGGAGAATGGAGAAAGTTACACAATGCAGAGCTGCACGCATTGCATCCTTCACCTGACATAATTAGGAACATTAAATCCAGACGTTTGAGATGGGCAGGGCATGTAGCACGTATGGGCGAATCCAGAGTGTTAGTTGGGAGGCCGAGACGTAGATGGGAAGATAATATTAAAATGGATTTGAGGGAGGTGGGATATGATGGTAGAGACTGGATTAATCTTGCTCAGGATAGGGACCAATGGCAGGCTTATGTGAGGGCGGCAATGAACCTCCGGGTTCCTTAAAAGCCAGTAAGTAAGTAAGACTAGATGACGAAAGCTTCTCAACCGAATAATTACAGGCATTTCCCATATTTATTCTGTTTGTAATTTCCTCCCAAGTGTCATTTATATTTGTTACTGTTGCGCCAAGATATTTGAATTTTTCCACCTCTTCGAAGGATAAATCTCCAATTTTTATATTTCCATTTCGAACAATATTCTGGTCACGAGACATAATCATATACTTTGTCTTTTTGGGATCATTTTATTCTATTGTCTTTGGATTATTATTCTTATGTGCAGTTAAACTTCACAAATCTACATTACCTGAGCTATTACATGACATCTAAAACAGAAAATCGATAATTTTAGACATCAATCTTTTAGTCATGCACGATTCACTAAGTGTGCCGGAAAACTTTCAATACTTTTCTGGTAAAAATAATTATAATAATTTCACTCAATACCAATTTTAAAATAGAATACATTTTTATTTAAAAAGTCCAAACAATGCATTTTTATGCAACATAAGATCAGCTTTAATGAGCTTAAACGAGAAAATATGCCACAATAATATAAATATCATGAACTATTATGCATTTATAAAAGAAAATAAAAATACGCAAATATATGTAACATAAAATGGAAAAAAAAAAAAAAAAAAAAAATGTAAATGCATGAACTTCCTGGCCCTAGTAATAAGTGGGACAGCACTATAGACGAGAAATGGTTTATGAAATGGGGAAAACAATTTAGACACTACTTCATAGGAAGCATATTATATTATGCATTAGACTAGACGGCAGTTCAGAAGGCGGTCGGCTGCTATATTGCCGTAGCATTTCTGGCTGTGATGTCACAAGCTTGTACAGTGGAACCAATCGGAATCAGTGTATAACAAGTACTTCCCGAGTTCGTTTGTTCACGTGTAAGTGTTTCAATACACTCAATAAGTAAAATTAACATTTACTGTGTGTGTAAGATAAATAAATAGTGGTGGTGGTGGTGACGGCGGCGGCGGCGGCGGCAGCGGCGGGGGTGGTTGTTGTTTCATAATGGATGATGGAGAGGATTGGCGGGGCGGTGGCAGCAGTGGCTGCAGTAGTAGTTTCACATTTCAGATCATTCCACATGCATTATGGATTGGTGAAGGACAAATAAATATCTGAAGTGTTTTCTGTCCCTGATTTTATTGTAAGATATTATGAATTTGCAAATTAAGCATAATCAAGAACCTAAATCAGCCATTCAGAGCAGAAGTGGTGTAAGTCAAAAATGGGTAATGAGGCTTAAAGTAAACATTCTGTAAAATACAGTGCAAAGTAGCAATTAATATTCAATTTATTTAAACTATTAGTAGTCAGTGAATAGCACAAAGGACATATTAATTGCTACTTTGCACTGTATTTTACAGAATTTTTACTGTAAACCTCATTACCCAATTTTGACTTACACCACTTCTGCTCTGAACGGTTCAAATATTGACTACTGACTTCTTTTTTTATCTTGTTTATTAAAATTTTTCGTTAAAGTGGATAATTAGGTACAGCAGCTTTGACATGTATTGTTACAATGATAACCAAGAAGAACTAAGTTCACATAGTCGCCACCATATGGGTATACCTTTTACCAAATACTCTACAATGATAATACTGGAAAGCTTGCCTGTTTAGCATTGCAAGCGGCGGCGAAAAGTGACTGTGCTGCTATCTAGCGGCTTGGATTGTTTATACACTCCTTGCGGCGTGCTGGGTTAGTGAGGAAAAACGGAAAGTTGTGCTTTTGATATCAATAAGAAAATGCAGATCAGGAGTATTATTTAGTCACAAGGTTCACAACATTTTAAATTAATAATAAGTTAAAAGTTATTGGAATAGAAATGAAATGAAACAATTCTAGTGTTTTCAAAGGTAATTATGATTTAGTTGTGCATGAATTTAGAAACTTTCATACATTGCGTATTTCGTTTCTTGGCTAATGGTTGTCCATTTTATTTTTGATGTAACAATGTATTATCACATTGAAATATATTTTGTCAGTGAAGATACTGGCACAGTTTCTGCTTTAGAGTAGAGCGTCAGCATGTAGAGCTGAAAACTCGGGTTCAAATCTCGGTGCCGGAGAGAACTCTGTTCCACTTATCCTTCATCATGTGATGACGCAGAATTTCTGCACGGAAATATCATATGTACTTCGGTACATCATAATAATAATAATTTAGGGATGAAGCCTGTATCTTGTATTTTATCTTTTACACCAAGCAGGTGTGATTTTAAAATCTCTGCAGATATTGCATCTTTGATATAAAATAACTTATACGTAGTTTGCTTTAAAATTTTGCACATTCCTTGAATAATGAAAACCATTGCTTGGTTTGCAAATGGTACTTCTGAAAGTTTTACGTCAATTGAAATGTTGATTAGGCCTATCTATACCTAATTCAATGAACCCCTCAAAGTGTCTGTTTTAGCATTATAAGTTATGCTTTCCTTCAAAGACATTTTATCTTCAACAATAATACAACCTCTTCATTCAATGGTTACAGTATCGGATTTTATTTTTAATAATTAATTGTAGAATGGTGCAATTTATACCGGGGCCTATACCAAATTCATGAAGTCAATTTTTGAAAGCTCTAACTTTTGGTAAACATATGTTTCTTCTTAGAAATCTTTAGCCTTGAGGTGAATATTAGTGGAATGTTGCGGCAAACCTTTCATCGTAACTGGAATATTGTCTCTCCATTTCCTTCTTTTTAAGCACACTTGTGATTAATGAATTCATCATCTTGAACAATTTTAATTAAATCGGCATTTGAACATGCCGTGTTCAGAGCTGTAATTTCCGCTCGAGTAAATTTTTATCTTTTAAGATTTCTTTCATCGTAAAAAATGATGTTAATAATGCCTTTAAAGTATAAGACTAGGCAAATTATTTGTCCGCATAACTACCTGAATCACTTATTATGAAAAAAACATGAGTCCACTTTCTTCACAAAGCCAACAATTCACATTTTTATGTTATGCATCCCAAGACACACTATTTGGATAAAAAAAAATATTTCAATTTTTAACACAGAGAAACTATAAAGAAATTGTGTTTTATATGAACAATGTAAAGTAGATTTATGCAGTTTAGTAACTGTTTCAGTTAACATAGAGAATACGTCATTGCTAATGCACTATCTAATTACACGATAGAGGAGTGGTCTGTTGTTTCTACCTGATATCATAAAACCCACAGCTTCCTCAATATAAAGATATAATGTTTCTTTGGGACTTCGCGGTTCTTTCATTGTGCTTTGATTTTGACTCATTGTTTTCGGAAGAAGGAGCTGTTAAATTCTGTGAAGGAATAACTGTTATCTTCTGTCTATTATTAAAACACAGTATTAAAAATTAACAGTCCTACGACTGATTTGAAACTTCGGTATATTTTTCCAATTTATTACACTCTATTTTTACTTAATGTTTCGAAGGTTATTGAAGTCCAATAATCAAAAGTGATCTGAATATATTCTGTGATTGTCGTACAGATATCCTGTCCCTCTAGTTTTAAACGTTTGTCTAGAACTGTTGACAGCGTTTGTTAGTGCTCGCATTTTGCTTACGATATTGTGTTTAGTTTTTAAAAGAATTTTAGATAAGAACGCAAATAGCGATAGTAGTGATTAAACGTCACTAACTATGGTCTGTCTGCGTTTATTTACCTAAATGAGCATGGCACACCTAAAAGACAAAAGCAAATAACTGTAGTACCGGTAATAGGAACAGTAATAATAATAATAATAATGATAATAATAATAATAATCATCATCATCTTGTAACAGAAAAGTAATATTCTACTGATGTTTACATGACTACTCCCGATTTCTATCTTTTGGAAATCTGAAGAAAGATCTAGCATATTTTGCTAGGCGTAGTTTTTACAAAACACAGAAGAAACATTTCCACATTTAACTGACACTGTGTATAACTATAATGAGAATAATCCTTATGACATCATGTGTTTGTTGAAGAACAAAGCTCATAACACAGTTCATTGCGCTATTTGTCACGTCATCCTCGCTGCCTACAATCCCTGCCGCTAGATAGCTCTGGTGAGTCATTCGCCACTTTTACCGGTATTATCATTATAGAGTATTTGCTTTTACCTGTAAGAGAAGTGTGTTTTTTTTTCTTATTTTAATATTACTGAGAGGTAGTGCTGCTATTAACAACAAAGTTAGGTAGGGTTTGATGAGGAGATAGATCCACTGTCGGTGACAAGGGTTAGGTAGGGTTTGATGAGAGGATAGATTAATGGCAAGTGCTTCATGCAAAAATTACACAAGTGAGTGTTAGGTCCATTATCCCTTTGATATAATATTTTCAAATTAGTTGATTTCAACAATATTCCCTGGATCACATTTTGCTGTGATAACATGTTACTTTAAAAAACGTGTACATTAAAAAATTCACAGTTATATTCTGTAAATCTTGCATTTGATTAACGCAGTGAATTCTTAAAATATAGGCTAATATAATTACGATTTTTACTAGCAACATTTCAGTTCTCTTTTGTTTGACATAGCTCGGTACAGCCTGGTGACTAATAGTGAGGGTGACTAATAGTGAGCATTGTTGGCACTGGTTTAGGAGTCTGCATTATCGACTTGTTCCAAATTTTTAAATACCTACTTAATCTGCACGTTCTGTTCTTGGCTACATACACTAACCTATGGTTGGGGTAATTTGAGTTTATAAGGACTTCAAAGCATGTTTTTCTTCCATAATACACATATACCCAAATTTCTCCATCCATGGGGTAAATTGGGTATAGTTAATCTTATGACAAGAAAAGATCAACATAAGTAAAAATGTAATAGAATAATTACAGAAAGTCACAGTCCTGATATAGAAAAAGACTGACTGGAAAATTTTACCGTGTTAACAAGCTGTGGGTCTTGTAACATAAAAAAAAGGCTTTTTTATACCCATATTACCCCGACCCACCTATTAAAGAATAAATAAAGATAGGGTATTTATAACTTGCATTTATTTTACTACCATATGCTTAGCTGGCTGACCCCAGTTTAATATCGTCATTCTTACAGGGCAGAGGCAGAAGAAGCAGAAGCAAGCAGTACATCACCACAGAAGAAACTGGATCATGAAGTTGTGGAGGCAGGTATATGTCCGATCTGCCTTGAGAAGCTACAGTTCATTGATCCCTTGCCTAAGAAGCAAGTCATGTCAACCCAGTGTGGCCACATGTATTGTCGTTCCTGCATCACCTCTTTCTTCAAACATAAAAACTTTTGTCCCAAGTGTCGCAGGAAACAAACTCTTCGAGACATTCACCCTTTGTTTGTTTAAGTATCTAAGACTTGTTTTATCCAAAGAATTTGTCATTTATTGCTAATTATTTTCTTATATTTGTGTTGAAATATTTTCATATTCTTAGTTAATAATTTTATTCTGAAGTATTGACATTGTAATGGACACATTGGTGATTGAAACAGCTGTGAGTGTGTTCTACTTCCATAATAGATTTGTGGTAATGTAAATCAAACAAAAATCATACAATTCTGATTTTAAGTCAAGAACTGAGCTGAGTGTAAGTTTTGAAAGCTATATTTTCTTTTTATGTTTAATTTACGATTATTACTGGTACAATGTTCATTAAATTATGTCGATTTTTAGATTAGTTCATCTAGCGGTGATGCTGTGATATTGACTAGTAGTCATTATTACTTGCTTTACTAGTATATTATTTTAAGAAATATAGAAATTATCTTTATTCTAGTTTCAGAATTTCTTTAAAACCTTAGAAGAACATAAATTACTTCAGTTACAATTGTAAGATTCTTGAGTGTGAGGATGCAGAGGTGCCAACTATTACGCATTTTTCGTAATTATTACGAATTTTTCCCCATTATTACAGCATTACGTACAAAGATAAAATTATTATAGAAAAGCAAAATTATCATGACAATAATTATATATACACACACACTCACTGAAACATGATTTTAAGAATTGACCAAACAAAAATGGAGAATGTGAAAAAGAATATCATAGAAAATAAATTGGAAATAGGGACCAGATAGAAATGATCAACACATACTCAGATAGTGTAATAAGTTGTCGGTAATGAAATGGGGCAAATATGATTACCTAGAAAGAAACGTTTATGCAGAAGTCATTAGTTGTCATGCTATACAGGCTTTATAAAAGGTATTCGAAAGTGTCTCCCTGTATTTGGATACAGGCTGCTGCACGGCAAGCGTCACCTTCCTGGACGTGACAGCTGCTCCTCGCTCACCATTGCTATGGCCCCAGCCCCATGAAATCTTGTGATGATTGAGGATTATCAACAGGTTTTCGGTACACAAGCTCTTCCAGATATCCCCACAGGAAGAAATACAAAGGATTTAAATCTGGAGATCTTGAAGACCAGTACACTGCTACTGGTCTGCCTCTGCTGTGTGTGGAATGAATGAATAAATTGAAATTGGTCGGGCCCTTTCGGTCTCATACTCACGTCACTTGAGTGTGCCCATTGTGCCCCATGGAACGGGGTCCTTTGCCATCCCCGCCATGAATGAGATAACGAAGAATATCTCATTTGGTGAGAAGGGAACTAACAACAAATAAGACATATAACATTTACCTTGACAATTTATTAAGTAAAACAAGGTAATAACAATTATAAACTCTGGTAGAAAACAACAATAAGTAAGTGTGTGTGTGTGTGTGTGTGTGTGCGCGCGCGTGTGCGTGTGTGTGCGCGTGTGCGCGCGCGCGCAATGAAAATAGTAGAATGGAATATGAAATAATTTGAGTAATGTTTCAAATACAAATCACCAAGACTGAACCAATATAACATAAGCTCTGACATTAAGTTAGCGAATGAAAGTGAAAATGAAGCAGTAATAAATTTAGATAGTCAAAAACAGAATTAAATTAATCAAATAATAAACCAAGTAATATCTGAATAAGGAAGAAAATAATAAAACAATCTCACGAAATCTTTAGCCAAAGTAGCACAGCTAGACTTAGCAGATGAAGGATGTCCCAGCAAGTCACGATCACTTCCGAGCTCCGTCCAGCTGATATTCCGTTGTGGAGACAGCACCCAATGCTTCAACCCCGCATCAATCCTGCACCAAGGGCAGCTAAGACTAACTCCTCCTGTCGAGTACCTCTCGCCGACTCCTCTCAACTCTGCTCAGACCCGGTCTCTCTCTGACTGCCTCCAAGCCCTGATCACATATATAACAGATTGCTCATCCCCATGTTGAAATCGGTAGCATTTTGAAGAGAACAACCAACAGGATCACCACCCGTCCACTGTAAACGAACACGAAATGGCAGTACAGTCACTAATGCAATTAAAATGGGAGGTATGACGTGACTCCTTATGTAACAATTAGATGGCAGCATAGTAAACCTGACAAAAGTTGTTACCGTCAAAGTCTGTAAGGCTGAGCAATCTGTTATATATGTGATATGGGCTCCAAGTCACACACTCGACTCCCACATGTCACCCCAATCCATGGTCAGGAGAAACCGCCAATCAAGTAATGAAGAAATTTGAAATAAACACCAATGAGAATACAGAAAATGAACCAATAAACAAGTAACTATAATCCAACCAATAATCTCGCTCAACACATAGATATACAAGTAATTAGACAGAAAATGGAGTTTAAGAAAGAGACATCTATTAGGAAAGGTGGGAAACAAAGGAACCTGGGTATGGTGGGTAAACAAAAAAGGAAAATCAATACTAAGAAAACAGGGTGCCGAGAAATAATCAGCACACCCAGATAACTGAAAAGTTTACCCAAGTCTTGAAGCCTCCTTCATCTGTGGGGAAACATTCTGTCCAGTTGCTTCCTAGCTGCTAGACTAGTGTGCAAGTGCTCTGTCATTCTGATACATCAGGTTTCTCCGAGTAAGGAGAACATCTTCTAAGAACTCGAAGACTATGTCCCAAAGGAATGCTGCATACAGAGCACCAGTAAGAGTCCCTGGAAACATGTACAGTTCCACTATTTTCATACCGAGAATACCAGCCCACACATTTATGCTCCATCATATCTGTAGCATGTGGATTTTCATGACTCCACGTGTGACTGTTGTTGGAGCTGAATACCCCGCCACGAGTCTATGTTGGTCTGCATAACACTATCTAGGAACTGCGGTTCTCTCTGCAGTGTCATTAACCACGAATAGAAATCCAAGTGTTTAGGGCGATCTGCTGGATAGTTGTAGTGTATGGGACTGTATTGAAAAGGATACAGTGCATCATCATGAAGGAGTTCCAATATCAGGTTATGATGCACTCTGAAACGTCATGTAATAGCACGCGAACTTAGAGTTGGATCCTCGTCAATGGCATGTAGGACTCTCTCCTCGAATTGCGGTGTGCATTGAGAGGGTACTTGACCAGCATCAGCAGAATGATCTGGGATCACGTGGCCTGTTGTTTTCATCAGTCATCCAATCTTCAAAACGCCTTGCCTTCTTCCTGGATATTGCTCAGCATACTCCTGAATGGCAGTGTTGAAGTTGGTATGACTTGCCCCCAAGAGAGGTACATGTCGCAATAATTCTATAAACTGTGTGCAACCATGCTTACCGTATGTACATAATCTTGAAATGAGGGAACATATCATTAATTCGTTGCTTTTATACCTATTGTAGAGGATGTACAAATTCCCTACAAATTAAGGGATGTAAATAGTTAGGGTTCGCAAAGTGTGGAGCGCAGTTCTAGGACTTAAACTGGCATGACCAGAAACAAAAACGGCATTATGTGTAGAAAGGAAGAGAGGAATTGAAGTGTAAATTGAGTTAGGATGTAAATACTTATGTTTCATATGACTTAAACACTAAAATGTTTAAGTACTCCATTTAACCGAGATGAAAAATGTGAAGATAAAGTAGAGGAAGTGTTACAAATATGTAATAGAGGTACAAATATGAAATAATGTGATATACAATTCTAGCAGAAGCCTTCCAAATTACTATGCACTGATACTCTTTCGCGAGAATATGTTAATTTGCAGTTAGAACCTGAACTGTTGAAACATTTATCATTATTGCATTTTCGAGAGAAGTGAAAATTCTGGCAGTAAGTTCTTTTCTTGAATAAACATTGTTATTCCTCAATGTTAGAAATATTAATGATATATATTCTTAAGGATAAATAGCAATGTATGTTTAATTGATTTCGTTTTTAAATTATGCTATATTTCGAGGTTACAACTTACAACATCAGTGTGCCACAAGTATGAAGTACTACTATTATTATTATTATTATTATTATTATTATTATTATTATTATTATTATTCCATCTTTATATCCTGGTTTTCTGTTGTGTTGGTACCTGTAGAAGGGAAAACCTCACCTTCTAACACACTTAGAAAATAGTGGAATGAAAAGGCAATGCAAAAAGCCATAAAATAAGTTCGAGAAAAGACATGAGAGATGATTCATCTGGATTCAGTATTATGGTTAAGAAAACACCTAACGAAGATGGTGAATGCTTTTTCTGTGCTTTTCTTAGAGGCTATTTTGAATTGCAACTCTTTCGCATTGTGTTTCTTCTGATTTTGTTTTCAGTGGACTGAAATGTACTTAAAATAATATTACAAAATGACTGTTAAAGACTAATTTGGATGCTTGATAGTACTTGAAATTAAAATATGGTGAACAAAATTAAAGATAAAATATTTTTGACAAAAAAAAAAATAGAAACTGACTATATAGATTTCATATCGTTTGCTGGATGGTTATAAGGTACACCATCTTAATGTCTTATTTTATATGGTAAATTGCAAAGAGTCCCTAGACGAAGGGGCTTTCTTTCTGCAGTAGCTATTCAGAAATTCTTCCTAGCCATAAAACACTTCTTCCATCTTGCAGTCAACTATGAATAATGGTTCAGGTTTCTTCCTAGCATTAGCAATCTCATGTCAGCAGTCATAAGGAAACTCACATCTTATCTTCTGGTTTATAAATCCCATATTATTATTGCCCTTGAGGTATGAATGGCCTCTTGTTTGAAATGTCATCGACAGACAAAATTTCTTCTTTATATGCACTAAGTTTTTTTATTTTATTGGGTTATTTTACGACGCTGTATCAACATCTGGGTTATTTAGCATCTGAATGATATGAACGTGATAATGCCGGTGAAATGAATCCGGAGTCCAGCACCGAAAGTTACCCAGCATTTGCTCGTATTGGGTTGAGGGAAAACCCCGGAAAAAACCTCAATCAGGTAACTTGCCCCGACCGGGATTCGAACCCGGGCCACCTGGTTTTGCAGCCAGACGCGCTGACCGTTACTCCACAGGTGTGGATTATATGCACTAAGAAATGGAAAAATTAGATCACAATAAAATTTGTTATTCTGTCCTCACAGGATTCACAGAACAAATTGAGAGTCAGGCAGAATTTCAGAACAGAACTACCACAACATTAAGCATATTTTTTTCTTCACTATCAGGGATTACGTTGCAGCCTGTTCCATCTTCACTCCAGCCATCTTTTTCTTGGTTTTCCTACTTCTCGTCTTCCGTCTGGTTTATATTTTAGTATATGTTTTACTACTATTCTGTCCTTTCCCATTCTTCCAGTATGTTGTATCCATTGTTGTTTGTTTTCTTGTATATGTTCATTAATAGAAAATATGTTCTGTTCTGTTCTTACATCTTCATTTCGTATTTCATCCAGTAATGTGCGACCTTTTACTTTTCTTAAAAATTTCATCTCTGCATATCCATTGTTCTTTTTTGGTTAAAGTCCATGATTCGCTTGCATAGGTTAGAACAGGCATGGCCATTACTTTATAAAATTTCAGCTTTATTTCTTATCTTGTTATATTTTTTAATATTCTCTTAATTGTACCACATATCATTTGGAATTTATTATGTTTGCTATGTATATCTTTTTTCTTTCTGAAGTCGAAATTGCTATAGAAAATCTGAAAAATTATAAGTCTGCAGGTATCGATCAAATTCGAGCAGAATTAATACAAGAGGGTGGAAGTGCATTATCTAACGAAATTTATAAGCTTGTACTTGCTATTTGGGAAAAGGAAATTGTACCAGAACAATGGCAAGAGTCCATAATCGTACTACCTATCTTTAAGAAGGGGGACAAGACTAACTGTAGTAACTTTCGAGGAATATCACTTTTGTTGACATTGTACAAAATGTTGTCCAATATTCTTTTGAGAAGATTAATTCCATATGTAGATGAAATTATTGGGGATCATCAGTGTGGTTTTAGGTGTAATAGATCAACTATTGACCAGATATTTTCTATTCGACAGATAATGGAGAAAAAATGGGTACAGTGCATCAGTTATTCATAGATTTCAAAAAGGCATATGATTCGGTTAAGAGAGAAGTTTTATATGATATTCTTATTGAATTTGGTAGTCCCAAGAAACTAGTTCGATTAATTAAAATGTGTCTCAATGAAACATACAGCAGAGTTCGTATAGGTCAGTTTCTGTCAGATGCATTTCCAATTCACTGTGGGCTAAAGCAAGGAGATGCACTATCACCTTTACTTTTTAACTTTGCTCTAAAGTATGCCATTAGGAAAGTCCAGGATAACAGACAGGGTTTGGAATTGCATGGGTTACATCAGCTGCTTGTCTATGCGGATGATGTGAATATGTTATGAGAAAATCCACAGACGATTAGGGAAAACATGGGAATTTTACTGGAAGCAAGTAAAGAGATAGGTTGGGAAGTAAATCCCCAAAATACAAAGTATATGATTATGTCTCGTGACGAGAATATTGTACGAAATGGAAATATACAAATTGGAAATTTATCTTTTGAAAAGGTGGAGAAGTTCAAATATTTGGGAGCAGCAGTAACAAATATAAATGATACTCTGGAGGAAATTAAACACAGAATAAATATGGGAAATGCGTGTTATTATTCAGTTGAGAAACTTTTATCATCCAGTCTGCTGTCGAAAAATCTGAAAGTTAGAATTTATAAAACAGTTATATTACCGGTTGTTCTGTATGGTTGTGAAACTTGGACTCTCACTTTGAGAGAAGAACATAGGTTAAGGGTGTTTGAGAATAAGGTGCTTAGGAAAATATTTGGGGCTAAGAGGGATGAAGTTACATGAGAATGGAGAAAGTTACACAACACAGAACTGCATGCATTGTATTCTTCACCTGACATAATTAGGAACATTAAATCCAGACGTTTGAGATGGGCAGGGCATGTAGCACGTATGGGCGAATCCAGAAATGCATATAGAGTGTTAGTTGGGAGGCCGGAGGGAAAAAGACCTTTAGGGAGGCCGAGACGTAGATGGGAGGATAATATTAAAATGGATTTGAGGGAGGTGGGATATGATGGTAGAGACTGGATTTATCTTGCTCAGGATAGGGACCAATGGCGGGCTTATGTGAGGGCGGCAATGAACCTCCGGGTTCCTTAAAAGCCAGTAAGTAAGTATGTATATCTTTTTCTCGTTCATAACTTATATCATAACCTATGAAGTTAAAATGAAATATTTGTTCAATTATATTGTCATTTATAATGATCTTAGAACACCTTAACTTTACTTTTCTTGTAAGAAATTTTAAAATTATAATTCTCACATAATAGGTTTAAGTGTTGCAGATCATTTTCACTTTTTTGTATACGAGATAAGCTGATCATCTGCAAACATTAAAGTGTTTTGCTTCTTTTTTTCCATTGTTTTACAGTGTCGTGTATATAATTATATATATATATATCTGTGTGTGTGTGTGTGTGCGCGTGTGTGCGTGCGTGTGAAATAGAGTGGGTGATAAAGTACACCCTTGTCTCACACCTCTCTTAATTTTTATTTGTTCTGTCTTTTCCTTTTCGTTATTATAATTTCTGTGTTCTGATACAAACTTCGTATTACTTTTATTAAATGTAAGGGGTATCCTCTTTTCTCCATAATATTCCACAATATAGCTCTATTAACCAGTCAAAGGCTTTTTCATAATCTATAAAGCCAATATGTGTCTCAAGGTTAAATTCTCGTCTTTGTTCTATTATTTGTCTTATGACTGTAATATTATCTTGATGGACCTTCATTTTCAGAATCCATTTTGTTTGTCAAGTATTAATACATCGGCAATTTTTTTAACCTGTTATTAATAATTTCAGTGTATGGTTTATAAGCTGTGTTCAATAGACTTATTCCTCGATAGTTCTCATATCGGTTTCTTTCTCCATTTTTGTACACTGATATAACCTCTGCCGTTCCCCATACTGTTGGTATTTCTTTTGATTTCCAGCATTTATTCATTAGATGTTGGAGTCGTAATTAGTGGCGGCTCGTGGGTATTGAATTCAGGGGGGGCTGCATACAAAAATAAACCATGCAACTTACCTTATTTAAAGATTAGTTCCATGCGCAAACTTTTAAATCATCATCTTATTAAAATCCGATATGTCGTTTAACATAGGCTTTACAATTGAAAACATAGCTAATGTGGTCAGTCTCTCTTCTCTCATAGTATTTCTAATGTAGGATTTCACTCCTTTCAAAGACGAAAAGCAACGTTCTGGTTCGGAAATTGTCATTGGTATGGTGATAGCTATGCGTAGTAGTTTCATAACTTCTGAAAATGAGGCCTGCAAGTTCTCAGATAGAAGAAACTGCAAGAGCTTGACTGCGTCACTGATATTTCTGAATTCTTGTCTCTGTACAACACAGTGAGTTTCGTTTTTAGTTTGTGTTTATCGAACGTTAGAAAAAGCTTCACACGTACATTTAGATCATTTTCAGGAAATGAACTTTTGTAGCATTCAAATTTTTCTTGACATAGAAGAGAAGATAATATAGATGATCTATGAAGTGGAATCAGGTGTTAGCTTGTGTGAAAATGAGGTCACACACTTCCTTGGCTGCCGCAACTCTTGTCTGAATCCCTTCGACCTTACGACGCTTTTCAGGTTTTCATTTTCACAGATCTTGCTGCTCAACTGTGCACTCTTCCGTATTGTCTGTATGGCATTAACAAAGCTTGCTATGCAGAGTCTGCCTCGGTAGCATAGTCGGTTTCGGGTTCGATCCTGGCCCAGGTCGATGGAATTTAAGTGTGCTTAATGAGACAGGCTCATGTCAGTAGATTTACTGGCATTTAAAAGAATCCTGTGAGACAAAATTCCGGCACACCGGTGTTGCTGATATAACCCCTGCAGTTGCGAGTGTCGTTAAATAAACCATAATTTAATTTTTTTATATGCAGATTTGGACCTTAGAAATATCTAACTGGCGATGTTGTAGTTGGTTGCATAATATATCTACATGATACATCAATAAATGAAAAAAACTGAACCAGAAATTGAATTCAGGATCTTCAGGGCGCTTGCCTCATTTATTGTGATGTTGTTAGATGTTTCAGATTCCATTATGGTTTGAAAGCATTCTAGCAATGGCTCCTTCTTCTCATGAACAACATTTATTGTTCTTATTTTAAAAACTCCATCTTGTTGCCCCAGCTGATGGAATTGTCTTTGGAACACATTAATCGAATACAGACTGAGTGGAGATTGAGAGAAGAAAGCAGGGATACTGGTAAATCAGCAAAAAATATGCGATCCTTTGTATTTTGTTTAGTGGCTCTTTCCATTATGAGATTCAACTGATGAGCACTTCATTTCACATTTCTCCTGAATTGTTAAGGTACTGAACTGAGTAGACTGTAAATATTGTACAGAATTAAACATTGTTGCACTTGTTATACTCACAACATTAAAGAAAATGTATTTAAAACTGCGCACTACTGACAGCTGCTGCAAATTTTGCAGTGCCTGGAAACTCTGGATTCATGGCGAGGGGCAGCAGGGGGAGGGGTAAAACTAGCGCGCAAAGTATCCGAGACGAGACTGGCAGCTCCAGGGGAGGAAGTGGCTTCACCCATAGTACTTGTCTCTGGCTTCGCTCTGGCAGCACCAGGGGAGGAAGTGACATCACTAACGATTGCGTGCATGTCAATGAAAGCGAAATTAAAAAAAATTCGAGCCGCTAAATAGAGACTGTATAAAAAATGTATTTCACAAGATAAAACGAGACAAGAGTCACAAATGTCTGGGGATGCTGCAGCTCCTCAGCCCCTCTGCGAAAGCTGCCCCTGGTCGTAATTCTAGAATACCTGCAGCTTTTCTATTTTTCATCTGTTTTAAGGCTTCTTGTAGTTATTCAAATGTTATGTTATCTCCTTGGTATGTGTTAAAATTGTTCGTTTCATCTTCTCTGGAATATATTACTTTACTGGTATATTGAGCCGTACCAAGAAATGTCAAGAAGACAGCTCACAGGAGGATAATGTCACATCAAAGAATAAGTTCTAAGATACTGATGAGTCTTGCATGATTTTCGCATTACTTATACAGATATTATGGAATTAAAAAAATGGAACAAGTCTTGGTAGCTTAGGGGTGAATAGGGACGAAGTGTTATTATTTTTTATTTCTTTGTGTCAAAGATTAAATATAATAATAATAATAATAATAATAATAATAATAATGTTTATGTTTTCATTCATAATGAGTGAACAAATAAACACTCTTATTATTATATTTACTCTTTGACACAAAAAGTAATAAAATCTCGTCTATTTTACCGTAGCAGTCCTCTTTGTAGACTGCCTCCATGGTCTGTTGGTCAGCATGCTGGCTTGCAGATCCGGAGGTCCCGGGCTCGGCTCTCGATGAATTTTTCTTGAAGAAGAAAAATTACCTGGGTGTCTAGAGTCTGGAAATTTGTATGAATGTGAGTGTGCCGGGTTAATATTAATTAACCAATCATCAAAATATAAAATACATCAGGACTGTTGCTGGGCAGTAACCTGAACACACGTTTCAGCGTCACATTGTTGACAAGAAACTCAATCTGTTAGCACAACCAGAAAGCATCTAATAGATGCTATGAACTATAAAATTACCAACAAGGGGGGGGGGGGGGGAAGTCCTCTATGTAGGCAACAAACTTAGCAGGACTCTCCACAAGTAGCATACATTTAGGCGCCCTTGTTTACTGAACATGCACAATGCGTTGTATCTGGAACTTAGTAAAATTAGGTAGCCCAAATTTTGTTTCTGGATCTGTACAGATACGGAATTAAAATTTGGAGCAAGTCTTGATGGGAGTCCACCTGTATGTAGTCAACAATTTCGCATGACTGTCCACAAGTAGCATATACACAGGGGTTCTTGTTTACTGCACATGCGCAGTGCGTTGTAAGCGAAACAATAAGGAAGCTTCAAATTTTGTGTCCGTATCTGTACATTATTCTGCTATAATTGTTTATATTACTTTAATTTTGCAATTGTATCAAGTAGTTTATACAACGTAAATTTTCGTAAATAGTAGACTGCACACAATAGAAACCTGATTTGTGCGTTATTTCGTTCAACAGTAGCGTGTAGTAAGCCGCTGATTGTTGTAGGCTGCCTGAGTAAACTGAAAATTATTTTGTTTAGTGATGATGGACCTTTCAACCTTAGAGTGGTGGCAAGTACGATTAGCTTTATTGAAGATTATAGCAAATACGAGTACCTATGTAGTTTTCAACCACAATTTTGAGAATGAAATAAGTCGAAGTATTGCATTGATATTTAATATTTATTACACGGACACGCTCGCGTAGTGGTGAATGTGACGTTCAACATGGCGAACCATGTAGACAAAATCTACATGCGTCTTAATATAACGTGCATTTCCAATTCGATTTTTATTTCTTTCAATATTCTGCTCAGATTGCATGCGTAACCCTGATCACATATCAGGGATGCACGCATAGAAAATTGAACCCAGTAGATGCAGCTGTATTCAAGATTCAGTTGGCGATGCTGATGAGGTGAGAACTAGCGCTAATTGTGAGAAAAAGTAGAAGTTCTTGGTGCTAATGTTATGTCTATTCGTTAGATGTCTCTGACTATCATATTTTGAAGTTAGTTCTATTTAGTTTGGTTTTCAATCTACTTTACCCAATGACACTTATAATGAAGTGTTGTCATTAAATTCAAGATGTTTTGTTAATATATCTATGTTTTATGCATAGAGCATTACACTACTAATATAAATATATTATTTTAAACAGTGCACAGAGACAATATTATGGTTCAATTATGGGTAGGTTGGTAATTGTTTCCGACATTTGACATCCAAGTAGTCGCGATATTTGATTGTGTGTGAAGTGGTTAAAAATATAAATATAGATAGTGATTATTTTTGTGTTGACTGTTAAATGAATATGTGATAATTCCGTGGATTAAAGGTGAGGAATTGCTTTCGTGACACATTACCATTTTTACAGTGGAAGTTTATTTTCAGTCTTAATACATTGCATTAATTCGAAAAATACTCTAACCTAGATTTCATTTTTTATATACATTTTGTGTAATAATGGATTATTTCTGATGTAAGGTTGAACAAATGCTGGTATATGTAATATAATATAATATAAAGAGTCGAGAGATAGCAAAATGTTATACTTTTGAGGTTATGTTTCATTTGATAGTTGTCAATTGTATTATTATTGAAGAACTCCTTGTGAATTCCACAGTACTGTAAACCATGCCAACATAACATAGAAATGAAAACGCTGGGGTAAAAAATATCGAATACCGGCAGGCATTGCTTAAATGTTTATGAGTTATGACAGTTTATGAACGCCGATGTAGAAGTAGGTACCGTACATAAGTTACTATTCCTTATAACAATTAATCTCGTGCTAGATTTACTCGTGTGCCCACCAAGAATTAAATTCGCTCTAAACATAATAATTATTTTAGCTCTTGATATAACTACTGTATATAGCAAGTTACTTTTTTATTCTAGTGAATTACGGTATACCATAGGCCTACTTATTGAATAGATTAGTTCCTGTTATAAAGAATATTTTGTTGTTGAGTTTTTGTTTTGATTTAAAAAATACGTTGCTAATAGAAAATTCTGGAGATCTCTGTTGTCAGGTCTTATACATTGTATGCGTAGCGTATGTTCATAGCTAGATTAATATTACGTCGATTGGTGATGAACTGATGTATTTTACCAGAGACACCAACTTGGAACAATATTGGGCGTTCCTGTAATTCACAATTACCGAAACTGCCTATTGAAGGATGCACTGGAAGGAATGATGAACGGGAGAAGAGTTCGGGGCAGAAGAAGATATCAGATGATAGGCATTAAAATATATGGATCGTGTGAGGAGACAAAGAGGAAGGCAGAAAATAGGAAAGATTGGAGAAAGCTGGTTTGCAGTGAAAGACCTGTCCGTGGGCAGAACACTGAATGAATGAATAAATAAATAAGTAGGCCTATACTCCTAAGAACATAATTGACTAAAGTAGACACAGTCAGTTTCTACGTAATGTAAACAAAATTTACTGTACCTAATTCTGATGCAGATCTGAAACTTCTAAGTGACATTTCACAGTAAATGCATGGACGTTTATCCCATGATTTTCTTCTAGATCATTCCGTATTGCCCGAGCTGATTTTTTAGGATCAGCTGCTGATTGCCTAAGGGTGATTCTGTCTTCTTTCTCTGTAGTTTTCCGAGGTCGGTCACATCAGATAATATTTTCTGTAGTCTCTCGTTTCTTCTGAAAGCATACCACACACTTACAAGTTGTTGAGATATTTCGTACTCTTTCGAAACGTAAGACTATGTTCGGCCCTTATTAAGGACATTTTCTCAACAGAATAGCATCCAGTTTTCAGCATTGCTGCAAAAGAATACAGAAATCAAATTTAATTGCAAGTCAGTAACAAGACTTTATGTTATATTTACGACACTACAAAATAGTCATGAGCTAATGCAGAATAAAAGTTTATTGACAACAAGAATACCTACCAGCTCACACACAAGTAGGCCTACATAGTTTGTCGTCTGTCGTCTGAATCAGCAGTCCACTTCTTACGTTTACGTTTGCAGGTATACAGTCCTGTCAGTGGAAAACTCCTAGTACAAAATACTTTTGAGCGCTATTGTTGAAAAACGCATAGGGCCTATAACGTATAATAATATAGTAAGTGTAATCATAACACTAATTTTTAATTAACTGAACGGATAGAAGAATACTATTGTAAAGTAACAGAACGAAGGTACAAAGCTTACCAAGAACTTGCCAGAATAAACTAAACTATAGGAAGATATCGAAGAAGATAGGAGGACATCTTCCAAACCATTGGGCCTTCTGTGTGTATGAGTATGCATATATATTATGTAGGCCTAAAACACGTACACCTATATTTGTTTTTTGTTGAGCGTTTCCGCTCTTTAGTAGTTGCGTCTGATGGTCTTTCCTATTGATAGAGGGGAGCATATTCGGGCAATTGCGATACTTCTTGGTCGTCCTGTCGCGGAAAGTGAGAGTATGACATGCGAAATTGTTCCATGAAAGATTGTTGGATTGGGAAGGAAGCTGGTCGTGGCCTTTGGAATTTGTATTGCCTCAGAATTCGTCTGCCCTAGAGAGACTTTGGAAACCACGAAAAACCCTAAGTCAGGATAGCCGGTATCTGCGATCGAACTCCCGAATAAAAGACGGACGTATTAACCACTACACCACTTCATATAGGGCCTAATATATTGATTGATTGCAACTGCTAGCCACGAGCATAGCTCAGTCAGCTGATGCGCTTGCCTGCTGATCAGGAATTGCGTTCGGGCGTGAGTTGATTTCTTCTTGGACTGATTACCTGGTTGTTTTTTTTTTTCGAGCTTTTCCACAACCGTAAGACAAGTGTCAGGTAATCTATGGCGAATCCTTGGCCTCATCGCGCTATCACCAGTCTCATCGACGCTAAATAACCTAGTAGTTGATACAGTGTCGTTAAATAACAATTGCAGTTGCTGATAATGTTGAATTTGTTCCACGTTTGTGAATGAATTCAATGTGTTAATTTTCCGAATTTATGTGAACGATTATGTCAGATGAATTTATTTACTCACCACTGTCAGGAAAATACAGCCGGGAGACTCGGAATACGAGTATTTTAGGATTTCCTGTCATCCGTAAGTAACGGGATTATGTCGCCACGCGTCAGTCTATACAGCGACTTTTAATGAACTTATACGGTACATTCTATGGGCGGTTGAAAAGTTTTACGTGCATGTGTTCGTAAACTTTGAAAGAAAGGACATTACGAGATCTACACATACGCATTGTGTGCCATGAGTCATCGCATATAATTCTGCCAATCATAGGCCCTATGCACTGAATTGTAAAACTTCCACTAATAGCTGTATTATCCACAGTGTGTGACTGAAACTCGTCATTATGAGACTTTTTTTTTTTCAAAACACCTTTGGCTCAACTGATAGAAGCTAGAGCGTCGTCTCCGCACTGGAGACTAGATTTCAAGTTGCATTGAGTCAACTGGAGTTATACGGCGTCGAGATAGGTTTTGTTAGGGCATTCTCTTTTCATACTCTGTATTTCCACCATGTCTACAGGCTCAGGCTTTAGCGCTTTTGTCTGTCGATCCGGAGTTGCGCTCGAGCGTGAGTTCGATTCTCGCTTGGGCTGATTACCTGGTTGGGATTTTTCTCGAGTTTTTCTCCGACCGTAAGGCGAATGTCAGGTAACCTGTGGCGAATCCTCGACCTCATCTTGCCAAATACCATCTCGTTATCACCAATTCCATCGACGCTAAATAACCCACTAGTTGATACAGGTTCGTTAAATAACTAAGTAAAAAACACAAATAATTCATAATTACTGTATTTCTACCACCGTTGCAATAACAAGCGAAGATCGTGACCTGGAAACGCGATGTTTTAATAAGATTCATAAAAACACAACTATTGTATATATTATACTCTTGGCCAGCCATTTACATAAGCTTACATACATACATACATATATACATACATAGGCTATTCCGTTTTGTGATTAAATGCACGGTTAATTAGAAAACTAAGTTGGATGTTTCAGCAGTGTAGCAACATCGCCGCTATCACACACCTTTTCCTTCTTTCCGTAATACAGATGTAAGAGATCAACGAACTCAAGTCTTTTTCCCTAACTCAGGCACGTCAAAGCCAGGGGCGTATTTTGCGGACTACCGAGGCTACCGGCGGTAGCCCAAGGAAATTACAAAAGAAAAAGTTTATAATATAACATAATGTAATAATTTTGTATTATTAGTTTTACCACAGTAATTAAAATTGAGGTAATCGTTTGTGTTGAAAATGACTGTGTAATAGAAGGTTTATTAAAAGTGCCTTTTAACCATCGTACATACAACGAGAAAGCTGAAATTGTGAAAATGGAAATACCAACTCCTGAGTTAAATTTTTCCATGGACGTAAAAGAAAAACAGCGTGAATACACACGCCATTTCACTTCAATATCATATGGTAAGTGGAATTGGTTGTGTGGTAGTTCTAAACTGTCTAAACTATTTTGCTGGCCATGTTTGTTATTTAGCCCGCGAAACTAATGTGTGGTCAAAAGAGGGGTTTTCTAATATGAACTCCCTTCGAACGGCAGTCCTAAAACACGACAAATCAAAAGCTCATATTTGTAGTAGCATGAACTTTGCAAACTTTGGGAAGACAAGAATTGATTTACAGCTAGATAAGCAAAAAGCTCTACACATCAATCAACACAATGATCTTGTGAAAAAAAATCGGGAGATTTTACTGCGTCTTATTAACGTAGTCTGCTTTCTAGGAAAACAAAAATTGGCTTTTCGGGTCATAATGAGAGTGTGGAATGAGACAATAGAGGAAATTATATTGAATATTTAAGTTCCTTAAGTGAATTTGACTATTTACTGGCCAATCATCTTGAGAGTTCAACAGTATTTCGTGGTACTTCTCCTGCAATTCAGAATGACTTAATATTTGCTATAAGTGGGGTTATGATAAAGAACATAAAATCTAAAATAGAAGAAACAGCTTTTGTGGCCATTGTTGTTGATGAAACAAGTGACTGATCTAATCAGAGTCAATTGTCCACTGTTGTAAGATACGTCGATAGTACTGCCAATGTTCAAGAACGGTTTATAGGATTCACAAATGTCAGTTCGGACAAAATTGCTGCTGCTTTGTTTCAGCATGTGGAAGGTGTTATAGCAGAATACAATGTCGGCAATAACTTAATTGCACAGACATACGATGGTGCTTCAGTTATGGCGGGAAATATTAATGGCTTAAAAACAAAAGTTCAAGAAAAGTATCCTCAAGCACTATTTGTCCATTGTTACAGCCATGTTCTCAATTTAGTTTTGCAACAAACTACTTCATCCATTCCAGAATGCCGCATTTTTTTTTTCAAAACACTGTCGGGTTTAGCTGCATTTTTCTCATCATCTCCTAAAAGATCAGAAAAACTCAAGGAATTTATGAAACAAACTCCCAAAAGTAGCACCAACTAGATGGGATTTTACATCTCGACTTGTAAATACAGTGAAGGAATACAGAGAACAACTGACTGCTTTTTTGAAAATGTCATTTGTAATGACTCTGAAGAAAACTGGGATGATGATGATGTAATTGTGCAGGCTCAAGGATATTTGTATTTTTTCGCACAGTTTCAGAATATATTTCTTCTTGAAGTCTATGCTAGAGTGTTCGCACATACAGATGTGCTCTACAATATTCTTCAGACAAAAAGTCTAGACATAGCATACTGCTTGCAAGAGGTATCGAAGTTAAAAAATACTATATCCGAGTTCAGACGTAGTGGGTTTCCGTCCATATGGAGTAATATGGAAAATGAAAATTCTTCAGCCAATACAATGGAACCACCATTAAAGCGAAGAAAAGGAGATGATGAATTGAAATACAGGCAGCTGTACTACAGCATACTAGATCATATGCACATGGAAATTACTGACAGATTTTCTGATTATGGAAAGCTTCAGTTCACACATCTTCTAAATTCTCAAAAATTTTCTGCTTATAGAGAAAACTTCGCGAATGAGGCACTAAACAAATTATTTCAGTCCTATAACAGTCACTTTGTTCAAGTGCGTTTGAAAAATGAATTAAGTGTAATATATTCAGCAGAAATCTTTGATTTTTCGAACAAACCTATCCATGAAATATTATCTGCCATATATGAAAACCAGCTGAACCAAGTTATTCCTGAAGTCCTTAAATTGGCAACATTAATTGTGACAATACCAGCTACGTCAGCAACGGTAGAAAGAACATTTTCTGCGTTGAAGAGAATAAAATCCTACTGTAGATCAACTCATACACAAGAACGTTTATCCGGCTTGGCACTGATGTCCATTGAAAAGTCATTTCTACAGAAACTTCGCAAGCGGCCCAACTGTAATTTCAATGACAAAGTCATCAAAGTATTTTCGTCCCAATCAAGACGTCTGGAATTCACATATAAATAGGTAAGGAATTTTATTATAGGGATTTTAAAATATATTTTGCGTAATACTAGGGTCAGTGGTAGCCCAGACCCTTAAACCAGTATACGCCACTGGTCAAAGCGAGCCATAAATGACTTTTGCCATAGCTATGTTTCGTCTTTTCTACAATGTCAGATGATTGACAGCTCAGCTGAGAGTTCGATTGCTCGAAGTGAAGTTTTTGTTTTACTATTGATTTAGTTTAGTGTTTTTAAGGTGTATCATTATTGTAATGTTATAATGTTTTCTGATGGAAGCAAAAATTACAACTTTGATAATTTGTGAATACCGAAAGATTTTAAGTACAGACCGATTATTTAGTCCTGACAGCTCAGCGACGCGAACGAGGGGAAGTAGTCGGAGGAGTGGGGAGAGTTCCGGAGTAGAGATAAGGGCGAGCGGTCGGTAAAGGCAAGCGAGTGAATAAACCAAACACCCCTTGGCGTAACTAAATGGACTCGCCCTGTCCCACGCGCACATCTCCGGCGACTGTCAGGACTAAACAATCGTACTGTACAATACTTACGAAGTAGGCATTTTATTGTGCAATATTTGAAATGTGAGATAATTTAATTTCAGTGATTTTAAAAATCGAATGTTATAAACCTGTTTTCCATAGTTCAAAATATTAAACATAGCAGTAGTGTAGAATCTATTATTCATTATGTGAGGGGGGGAATAATATGTTATGTAATTAACTAATTAAATATTTTTCAATAAGATGTTTAATATTACAATTTCGGAGTAAACCGCTTATATGAATCTATTTCAATATGAACAGAGTTCTGGATTTTACGTATAGTCTCATAAATAGAGAGCGGAATTTTAGGCCCTAAAAAGTGGCATTTTAGGCGCCTAAAATAGGCTCTTAAACTCCTTTATTTAGGCTCTATAAAATAAAAACTAGGTTTTTTTTTTTTTTTTCGTTAAAGAATGTCACTAATATAAGAGTGTTTTTCATTCACCAACCACATTTCCATAGTGTGCTTCACAGTAGATGATCAGCACCTGTTGTGCCTATTGTGTCGTTTGCTGCTGTACTTACAAATGGTGAGAAAAAAGGAAGGGGTTGTTATCTGTCTTGGAATGTAAGAGAATGCTTATTCGGGTACAACCCAGCGAGTTTATGTTAAATTGCTGACATACAGAAGAAGATATAATAATAATAATAATAATAATAATAATAATAATAATAATAATAATAATAATAATAATAATTTGTCCCGCAGGAGTTCTTTTACATGCCAGTAAATCTACTGACATAAGCCTGTCGCATTTAAGCACACTTAAAATCCATTGACCTGGGCCGGGATCGAACCCGCAACCTCGAGCACAGGCCAGCGCTATACCGACTACGCCATCCAGGCCGACTGAAAGTTGGAATTTTAGGACTGAAATATTGTAAGAATGAGAAGGAATGGCCCGGAGGTACTTCTATATTATGTTGTTCACTGTTAGGAAAGAGTTGTTGTTATCCGTCTTGGAATGTGAACAGTACAGGATGTTAAGAAAAATAGTAAACAGTTACAAAAATTATGCACAAATTTAAAAAAAACTTAAAAATAGGCACTAACGTAGAAATAGGCATTTTAGGCACTATAAAACCCCTTTATTTATACCTATATTTCCATGAGAAATATAAATATTAAATCTCAAGCCTGTAGGCCCTATGTATCAAGGAAAAAATAGGTTTTTGCTTAAATTCCGCTCTCTACTCATAAATTTAACATTTAACGTAAGAATGTTGTAACATTTAAAAGTATCCTAAGGTTGTAGTTCGTAATAGATTACTTTTTATAGGAGACAGCTACTACAATTACCAAGCGAGCCATAACCCTCTCGTAGTCTCGAGTGACCTTGACAAGACTGCCCTTGGTAAACCTCTCATTCTCTGACAGTGTTGTAATCTTTTCGCACCAATGATATTGTAATCTTTTCGCATCGTTCAGTGATTTAAAATTAGTGGTTTTTAAACTAAATTTACACAAAAACCGTCCGCATTATGGAAATACACCGAGGAATAAATGGTTCTTTATTACATTTTCTATCGATATGGACAAAAATTACGAGACTACTCGCAATAACCGAATAAGAGGATGTTAAACATTAGGGCTAACACTTTTTTTTCTGAGGAAACTGAACTTTCCACCAATATGATATTACACTTTTTTGTTACATATAACATGAGCTATTCGCTCTGAAAAGCTGCAGGGTTATTTCATATACATGCATATATGCATACCTGTTCAGAAATTACTGGATGAATTCACTGGAGTTTTCAAATAGCCTACATACAAAACTACTATAAGCATATTTGAAGTCCACCGCTGTGGAGTAACGGCCTGACTGTGAAACGAGTGAGCCCGGATAAAAATCCTGGTTAGGGCTTTTTCCGAAGTTTTACCTCAACAAATTGAAGCAGAATTGCTGGGTAACTTTCGGAGTTGGACCTAGGACTCATTTCGCCATCATTCATTCACATACCATCATCATCCATACCATAGTCCGGGTTCAGTTCGCGGTGCGGCGTGCTGTACTTGTACAAGAGCGCGGCCGTTCGGCTACCCAGTCATTCACAGATAGGAGAGGTAAGCACAATAAGCCTCAGACTGCAACCTTCGGGTACCTCCTCCGTACAACAGAAAAAAAAGCTTGTTTAAGATAGGAGCCCATGGTCTATGTCTGGAAAACAGCATGGGAATTGTGTCATTCAAATGAGGTACGTGGTACTTACAACTTAGATAAATTCGACCTCCATGCGAATAAACTCTCTTTTCTTACGAATAGCACTTCCAAAACTCGACACAACTCTTTTTCCGTAACAAACGTTACCGTCGCATGAAGTCTGCCTTCAGGGATCCATTCCAAGATCTGTCTTAGCAGTCTATCCTCCTCCATCCTTCGAACATGGCCGTACCAGGTTAACTATTTGCTACGAATATAGTCAACTATAGAACTATAGATATCTCCTCAGAAATCCAAAGTAATTAAGGTCTAGAGATCTCGATGGCCAAGATAGGCCTATAGTCCTCCACTTTAACCAATCCATATCTGGGGAAATAGTCTTATAGCTGCTATTGCGAAATGAGGCTATACTGGTTGCTAATGCTATCTCGAATTGCCAAGGGAACGTCCTCAAGTAAAACTGGGAGCACGTCCCGAAGGCAAGCAGCATAGATAGCAATGTTGTTTCCCAGGAAGAGATAAGGTCCTACCAGCTTAGTACCAAGAATGCCGGCTCCCACATTGATACTCCATCACACATGGCATCCTCTCTCGTGGTGTAGCATGTGGATTCTCCCCTGACCACGTATGTTTGTTGTGGGAATTCAAGACTCAATCTCGAGTGAACAGTGCTTCGTCTGTCCAAAAATGCGCTCAAAGTGTGCATCTCGTCGCTTTGAAGTTAATATCCACCAGCAGAAGTTCAAACGCTGAGATCGATCTCTTGGGATTAGGTGATGAACCGCACTGTACAAATTCTCGTCATGGCTACAAGAATCCCTAAGCATCGGGTAACCTCAGTTTAGGATCACTAGGGTCATCTTCAGTAGAGCCATTAGACCTGCATTGACGGGAGGATGCTGTCCGTTCTCATTCGTTCATCTTAAGTACATTAGCGGTAGAATAACGTCGAAGTGTACAATTGTTCCTCGTAGGCTATAGTTGCGTCGAAATTGTTGTTGCACCCAAAACGACGCGCGACGTACATATCGCAATAGACTATTCTTCCAGACTATTCCATCACGTTAAGGTATGAATTAGACACGATATATTAAACATATCTACAATTAAGTTATATAAGCCACCGGCGTAACTCACTCGGCTAAGGCGTTACCTTCCGATCCGAAGTTGCGCTGGAGCGCGAGTTTGATTCCCGCTTGGACTGATTACCTGGGTGAGTTTTTTCCGAGGTTTTCCCCAACTGTAAGGCAAATGTCAGGTAATCTATGGTGAATCCTCGGTCTCATCTCGCCAAATATCATCTGGCTATCAGTAATTCCATCGACGCTAAATAGCCTCGTAGTTGATAACAGTGTCGTTAAATAACTAACAAGGAGAGGTTGTCAGATCAAGGTCACAGTTTCGAATGGGAATTTATTTGGTGAAAGTACACCAAAAATAAAACGACTCGTGTCTCAACTTTCTTTCCCATAGGCTCTAGTTTACCCGTAAAAAAATAAAGTATGAAATACTATCAAGTGTTCTTGAGTCGCTGTTGCATATAAATTCATACGGCAACACAGTGACCGCATGGGTATGGATGGCGGTGGTAGATTTCCGACCTCAGTTGATTCTGATCAGTGTTATTGCTGGAAGACTGATATCTTCGATCTCTGTAACCGAGTTTACAACGTTCTATTATTTTTTGTCTTTATATTATTAAGCCTATTAATTTTCACTTATTATAATTATTGTTCGTTGGTTTTATTCTACTTGTTCAATAATGTCGAGTGACAAGGACACAAACACATCGCCCGACGTTCCGATAAATGCGGAAACTGTCAATAAAGCTGTTCTTACGGCAGTGGTGCGATATTTTCAAGTTTAAGACGTTATTACTACCTTTTAAAATTACCATGATCATGATAATGGTTTTTCGTTCCATGAAAATGTTGTATCAATCTTCATTCATAGTAAAAATACAGTATTAAAATAATAAAATTAACTACATAAAACATAATTTGAAAGGTTACTAATTTGTTAGATGCACAGAATGTTTTATGTTATTTATTTTAACTACCAGTCGGCTTCTAGAGATGGAACTGATTGAAGACCTCTTCAGTGCTGAAGTAAATTTGCATTCTCGAGATAGGTGATAAAGCTGTAAATGTATTCATGGAAGCTCTAGACGTTTCAAGTTCGAAGATACAGAAGAATTAATCTTCTTTCAACCAAGTCTAGAAAAACTTCCGAGATACGAGCGGATACCACTGGACACAAAAATAAAAGTGATAAATTTGGCTCACGAGCATCCGAACTGGACGACCTTAAAATAACTTTAACTACCAAAGGAGAAAAACAAGTTGCAGTAGAACCCCGATTATCCGTCACCCTATTAACCGATTATCGGATTATCCGAATTTTTTTCCTAGCTTTTTTTTTTTTTGCTGCAGAAAAAATATGAAGTACTGTACAATACCGTATGTTTCTAGGTAGTTTTCCAAAAGTACGTTTACCCTTACACAGTATATACGTACTTAGTAGGAATGCTTCGCTGTCGGCAATAGAAATAGTTACTTGTAAAATAGTCACTACCTGCTTTCAAAGAAATTACCCCAAGAACTTTCACAAACCCGTATATCATTCAGACCTTATCCTCATTATTCGAATGGCTGTAAGTATAACTTGTATGCAAAATGTCTTCCACAATTGTCAAAAGAAAACGTATTGTGTTAATTATTGAAAAAAATTACAAATACGAGTATTTGAGAGGATTGAGAAAGGAGAAACTGTGGTTAATGGTGCTTCAAAGTACGCGAGTACAACTGAAAGCGATTTAATAAAAAATAAGGATAAGGTGTATGAATTATGTAAATCTCCAACATGAGAATTCTACTATTCTTGTATTTCCACAGACAATCAACCAACAACCCTTGGTTTTCAGAAGCCGTCATTGACAACCGAACTTTTAGTGAACTCCTGGTCATTGACAACCGATCTCTTAGTGAACTCCTGATCCACTACAAAGCACGTTAAACACAAGACCATTAAGGAAATCACAAAGTATTATGCACTTAATTTATGAAAATCTTTTATGATACAGATTATCCGATTTTTCGATTAACCGTTCAGTCCACCCCCTTCATTACCACGGATAATAGAGGTTATACTGTAGTTATTGTTGGAGACCTGAACAAAGTCACACATTCATACACTGCACAATACGCAATAACGTCTTCGGAAAAACTTTTACCCAAAGTGTCTCTGTGTATGCAGGAACTTGGAGGTAAATTTGGGGCTAGAGTAAATGTAAGGGTTAATGAATTATAGATTAAACTAAAAAAATTGTTTGTTAGGCCTACATGTTCAATTTCAGGGAAATTGACTTCTGCGCTTCTTGAGATATTTTTAGATACAGTCCTCCAGCCATATGCGCACAATAAGGGACTACGTACAATCCTGTTACGGAGTTTCTGAAAAATTATTTTCGGCTTCTCTGGATCATAGTGAAGAAAATTCCAAGACATGGATCCCTTGATTTTTTATTCTCTATCAACTAAACAAAACCTAAGTTTCTGAATGATGTTAAATTGCATTTTCAATACATACGAATATCAAACAATTTGCTCTAATATAAGCTTATATTTTTTTTCAAGAGAACTAAGACCTATGGGAGAGAATGCTGAGACATGTGTCTTTTTATTTTTGGTGTATTTTTATCAAAAAATTCCCATAAAAATTTGACGTATACCACTTTGTCTGTGAAGACATTTCACCTAACAGTACCAAATATCGTATAAGTCGAAAATCGATATTTCGTGACTTATACCACTTCACCTCTCACAGCTCAAATATACAGAATGGCGCACGAAATGTTGAACCATTTGATTGTAATTTTATGGCTATACTATTAAAGCGACATATTTCAAACTCCACTCGTAAATGCACTGGTTCCTGGAGAATATGCTAGAGCTCAGCATAGATCTGTTGATTAATATGGCGGACAGAGGACGGCTTATTACTCAACAGAGACCGAAGTGCTTTTATACGCAGAAACGAAAAGTGTGACTGTTACACAGAGACGTTTCCATCAACATTTCAACACAAGGTGGGCCCCCCTCTAAAAACACTATTGGACCTTTCTTCGACCAAACGGTCAATTCGGAACGGTACATGGTCATGTTGCGTCCTGCACTTCATGCCACTCGACTTCCAATGCACACGCAGTGATTTATGCAGCATGGAGCCTGGCAACACACAGGCAATGTTGTTCTCGAATTCCGGCATCAGACGTTTGGTGAAAGGGTGTTGTCTCACCGCTTTCTTCAGCGTCATCAATATGGTCAAATTTGGTCATCTCATAGTCCCGACATCAATCTCTGCTATTATTTTCTTTGGGGATTCTTAAAAGAACACGTCTTCCGTCAGTATCCTCGAGATCTGGTGGATGTTGTAAAGTGTGCAACACAATCGATGAAGATCTGTTTCGACGAGTATTGCAGAATACGAACGTTCGTCTTGAAAAGCTACTACGACAAAACGGTAAACGGTACCCACATTGAATAAGTTCTTCATTAACATAAATTCTCCATGAGTTTGTGATTCAAGTTTATGTAGTTCGTTATGTTGTGTGTCATAGCACTCAAATAAATTGACATAAATGGTTCAACATTTCGTGCGCCATCCTTTAGTATGTCGATGCTGTTGAACAGCAACCTCGTATATAAAAAAAATTCAATTTTACAGGAGAGCGGAAAAACATTTTAATCTATTGATAACGAACAAATATCTGACATAAGAGGATATTTAAATCTATTCTTGTAAAGTTTGTGCCCATGTCTTGACTTAAGATGTGTTTGAAAAAGGTTCGGGAAGACTTCTTTGATAGAAATAAAGTGTAGTTTCATTTTATTCATTTTCTTGACGTACGAGGTTGCTGTTCAACACCGTCGATGTCGTTTGAAACTGTCAGCTGGAAAAGAATAGGGAGACACATTACTTGGATATTCTGTTATTCTCTTTAATGGTGTAAGGACCATTGATTTCTGGGTTTTTGCATAAAACTGAGTTAAGTAACAATAAGGATGATTTACAAAGGGTGAAGTTATTATTATTATTATTATTATTATTATTATTATTATTATTATTATTCGTTTTCTGTCCAAGAGCAGGTCCTTCACGGTAAACCTAGCATTTTCCAGTCTTCCCTGTTTTCCGCCTTCCTCATAGTCTTCTCATGCGATCCGTATAATATCTTAATGTTGTCTATCATTTGATTCCTTCTGCCAAACTTTTTTCTCGTTCATCATTCCTTCCAATGCAGCGCATTCTTCAGTAGGCAGTTTCGCAGTTTCTTCCTAGTCAGTCTCCCAGTCAGTTTCATCATTCTTTCTTCAACCACTCTTTCTAGCACAGCTCCATTCCTTATTTTGTATGTTCATTTCACACGCTACAGTCTTCTCCATATCCACATTTCAAATGCTTCTAATCGTTTCTCTTCACTTCGTCGTAACGTCCATGTTTCTGCCCCTTACAATGCCACACTCCACACAAAACACATTACTAGTTTCTTAATTCTTTTTCCAAAAGTTAGCAGAAGATGCTCCTTTTTCTATTAAAAGCTTCCTTTGCCATAGCTGTCCTCCTTTTGACATCATGTTCCTACTTAATAGTATACCCCAAGTATTGGAAGCTGTCTACTTGTTCTGTCTCATTTCGAATTCACATGTTTATCTTTTTCAGATAACCACGTTCTTTGTCTTGTTTGCATTTATCTTCATCCCATACGGCTCGCTTGTGTCCCTGCTGTGATCGAGTTGTCTAGACTTTCGGTTTGTCATGCAGGATGTCTGTCAAGTCTGGGATTTTTCATAAAGAAATCCTTATGGACATCTGGCAGATAAGATCACAGTTGGGGTTTACTCTGGGGTCTCTCTTTGCTTCACATTAAACATCAAAGTCATTCAGACCGACCTTCGTTCCATAACATTTTCCGTCTGACATGCGAGTGGATAGAAACCCTGGTGTGCCATATGACTATCCCTATCCTGAACCATTAATATCGTGTAGTGTACAAAAAGCTGATACTGCGGCTGCTGTGTTAGGAAAATGAAGGAATTGAATCAATAGGCAGTTTCGGGTTTCGATCGCGGATTGTTGTCAGAGGGTCAACATGTAAACAGATTTCATGGATCACTTGGCGACCGGAGCTAATTGTCCTCATCAAATTTGATGCACATCAGTTGATGCTGGGACTCATCTGATTGGCTAGAACTAACGCAATCAGGCTGCATAGCTGGCCTAGGTTCGCTCGCTTCTCAGAACAGGCGGTTCACTAAATAGGAAGCCTTGTTATGCATTATAGAGGAATAAAATTATTGTTGCAGATGTATATTTTGAGTCGGCCTAGTAGCCTATTCTAGTAGTTACTCTATTCATCTCTGGATCCAAGGTACATGGGTACAATTCCAATCGACGGAGATGGATTTTTGGGCTGAAAAAGAACCCAAAATACCTTTGCCCCTATTGAAGGAGAAATTTAAAGCCGTTAATATCATATAATATATTTACTGGATTAAAATTCTCCTTTGATAATGAATAAAGGGAAAATGTTTTGTCTAGCCCCGATATTGTTCGTTGTAAACTCGTAATAACATATAACACAACTATAACTGGAGACCTCTTGTAGAAAAAAGTGGCTACAAATAAGGACAAATCTTATTTGTTCATGAACTTTTGTGTCTGTATGCTTTCGACGTGTAGTAGTAATAAGAGATGCACAAAATTTAAAGCGGGTGTTATTTAAATCGACGCCAATTAGGAAGAACCAGTGGCTTACATGATTGTCAAGTGCGCTGCATTCGAAAGTAACCAATCAGCGTATCACATTTCGTACCGCTACATTCACCTGAATAATCTAACATATCGTTTATTACGTATGTTTGTTGTTTAGTCAACAGTCCGAAGACAGGTTTGAACCTCACATGTGATACCAAGAAGGCACCACTTGTGAAGCAACTAGGCCAGAAGATAATGGGGTAGGGTGGCCAGTTCTTTTCCCCCTCCATTGCATACATCGCCGACTAGCTACATATTACACTAGTCAGACTTCAGATGCAGATAAACAATTCTGCAGTGCTTGGGAAAAGTGACATGTCAGTTTTCACAAACCTTCTTTGATAATTTATTGACAACTTACACTGGTTTATGTCGATTTGATTTTTTTCTGTATGAATTATTGTAATGGGAGGAATACCTATGTATTTTTTTTTCCAAGCGAACAGATGTTCCGTAAATTGTCAATAAATTATCAAAAACGTTTTGTGGAAACTTTCTTGTGTCACTTTTCCCGAGCACTACAGAATTGTTCTTCTTCTGACACATCGTCAAGCGAGATATACTGTCTGATATAATAGATGTACAGTACATATCAGCCAGAATCTCAATCAGAGGATTTATTACGTATAGTAATAATAATAATAATAATAATAATAATAATAATAATAATAAATATCACCGTCACTACTACTAACACCATGATCATCTCCTCATCAGTTTCTACATAATCATACCTCCAGAAGCCCATTTCCCATCGGCGAAATACCGAAAACACGAGAGCTTCGTTGAGAATACCTACAAAATTTAAGCCGCAAAGAACGTCAATATTCTTAGGTCTCTTCATGACTTGTTTTTGTTAGCTTTCAGTTCTTTTCTTATTTCCTCATTAAATTTATGGTGGAGTAAAATATTCTGCAAAATATGTACACAGTTTCATTTCTGACGGTTCTTTGCGTTTTATTTGATGCCGTTATGCCCACGTTTCTGAAAAATGTGCCAGCACCGGCACTGCCACAATGTTATGGATAGGGTCCATATTCCAGCTACCTATAAACTGGAATGAAGTTGTCTGATTTACATACAGTGGAAGGAGGGTTTCTTTTGATAAACTTGAAAAGTACCATAATGAAAATATTGTCACAAGTCTAAAGACCTGTCAGTATGTATTTGGTTCGTTATTTTTATACGTGTGGCTAAATTATTTTAGATTTAGTACGAATGTTCTAATGTCTTTTTGTATGATTTGCTTATTGTGTTTCTTGTTCTATGGCCTTGCACCATTGGTACAAAGACAAGTTTGGTTACAACCAGATTGTACATGTTAGTTGACGTTTAGAGCTGCGTTACTACTGTTCATTCGGTGAGATATGGTCCAAGCTCACACAACTAAATAGTTTTGGTATCAATTTCCTAGCTCTGCTCATTACCTGCTATTCCGCAACACTTGAAAAAGGATTCCCTTCCAAAATTCAGTTGCTTGATGAATGGTTTGAGTTAATAAAAGTGTACAGAGACTTACCTTTTGAAACGATGAGCAATGAGCAGCTTCAGTGTTTCAAAATTTGTTGTGTATTGTTGTCAATAAAATTGTTCCAACAGTGCCAGTTTCAGTTGCATGAATTGAATAAGATCTACCCACAGAAACATGCTAATATTTGAAACAACAAACAATTTAATAGCATGAATGGACCATTTACCATCACTCATCACCTTTGCCCAAACAGAATGCATTCAAAACGGGTTTATTTATAAATCACGCTGGTCTGCCCTTAAGATGCAGTAAATCAGATACCAAGAAAGTGGACCTGTAGATTTTTGGTGGGCCTCTAAATAATCCGTACTTACTTGCAAGGTTGTCGTATCGTATCGTATCATATATCATATCATATAGGTATCAGATCATATGACATATCAAATCATAAATCCATTCCATATTTCACATCGGGTCAATGAATAATCATGTCGCACTATTATATATTTACGAAGTTTGTTTTCAACTGTGCTTCGCTCATGCTACCTGCCTGACTGAGTCATTCGCGGCTCCCTATGCTTTCTATATTTATACCAGCGTTACTGTTCAAAGCGTTTATTTTCAAAGTTGCTGCTAAAAGATCTGTTGCCGACTGTATATGATTTTTATAAATAGTCTTGCAAAAGTGTGTGTTCTCCGACTTTAATTTATGATTTCCTTTCAGCAAGTCGGTTTAAGCACATATTAAAAATGTTACTTCCCGCTCTTGTGTCAGACGCTGAAGTGCTTCGATATTTAATTAAGAAGCACTCCGTTGCCCACAAGTGGGTGGCGGTGACGTCCGCACAGGTGGACACGTAGCGGAAGTGACGCCAGCGTTTGCAGTCGCCCACACTCGAATCGATTGGAGATAGCGGCATTCGCTGTTTTGTCGCCAGTTTTTCTTACTTGCATTTATCTGGAAGAATTGTTACTGCAATTATCTGCACACTCCGAGTCTTTTCCCTTTTTAGGTTTAAGATATAGCTAATCGCGATTATGAGCGTCTCTGGTATTTGATTTTAGTTATGTATGAAGTATCGTGGGGTTGCGAAAACATGTTTCGAGACTTTGAAGAAAATTCAAGTTTTTAGCATTCTAAAAGTTACTTTTATGTGGAAACACTGTCGTGTCTTATAAATTATTGGACTAATAATAATAATAATAATAATAATAATAATAATAATAATAATAATAATAGAGGCGTTCCCTGGAGTAACAACTTAATGTACGTTGCTTCGTTTTCCCGTTTCCTATATATATTGAATCTTTAATAACTATAGGTTGGAAGTTCGTACAAAAACATAGTTTTCAGGTTGTGTGCAGCCACGCATATAGATATTCCCGGCTCTATGACACTAGTTGTCTGTCGTGTATACTGTACTCTGTTCACATAAACAACTCACAGTGCAGTATATCCACAACTGTGGATGGATGACTTTCGTAACTACATTACAGAATATGCACAGTAAAGAACCAGTTTCATTGAGTGCTAACATTAGCATCGGAATTGTGCAGTTTAGTGAACGGTTTTTAACGTGGCAGAATTTAAATCTTCCAATCACACGAAGTTGATCGCAAAACTTCAAGATTTACTGGTAATCATACAAGTCTATCAGCAAATGAAGATAAATATTACGTGGAAATTATGTAATGTGTATACATAATGTAAAGAATTAATATTATTTCAGGGACACTGTGCTACGAAATATTTATATGTACTACTTTTCTTTGCATGGGGGATACAACAATCAAGAGAAACATTTTACTTCAAAATTTGACTCAAAATAGACATAACTTTTTGCTTTCTCGACCTATAGGCTATATGATGTTGGTATGTTTAAATATTCTTTCAAACAATAGCTTGAGCAGTCACTCTGCTACAGCCCAGAAATATAGAAATGACTGACACCGCGAGATGTTTAAGAATAATTATATAAAGAATCTACCAATAAGAGTGTTCTACATTTAACTATAATAGCTGCCGTATTTATAAAGCTATAGCAGTCATATTTTTCCCATGGCTACAGTTGTTGTTGACATATAATCATGAAACGTTACATCATTCACAACGGGTAGAAATCATTAAAATTTATTATAAAAATGTATCATCCGTTCGCCAAGCATTCCTTGCATTAATATTATATGGATCATATGCGGAGACTAAGAGGAAGGCAGACAGTAGGAAAGATTGAAGAATATTGAGTTTGCAGTGAAAGACTTGCCCTTGGACAGAACACTATGTACGTTATAGAGTATTCCACCTTAAGAAGAAAGCATTGGTCTTACGGGTCTTGGCTAGTACACTGTTGCCTCAAGATGCCTCCGTTAGTAGAACGAGTGAAGTATAGTACCTCTAACTCACTCTCTTCCTAAATCGTACAGCGTTCTAGCAAGTTTATCGCACAACATAGGTACGTTGAGTCCGTTGAAATGATAAAAAAAAACCTATTAATGCCACAATGATGCCTGCAAAAACATACATCATATTTTATATACATTATAACTAGACTTCGGATATTTAGGCCATTAACCAACTTTCAGACACCTCAACTAGGCTCCATAATGATCGAAAGTACACATTAAAATACAGTTTTAGGGACCTAAAGAGTTACTGCAATTACAAATACTAGTACTAATAATAATAATAATAATAATAATAATAATAATAATAATAATAATAATAATAATAATTCATAGTGTTCTGCCCAAGGGCAAGTATTTCACTGCAAACACAGCATTCTCCAGTCTTTCCAATTTTCTGCCTTCCTCTTTGTCTCCGCATATGATCCATATATCTTAATGTCGTCTATCATCTGATATCTTCTTCTGTCCCGAACTCTTCTCCCGTTCCCCATTCCTTCCAGTGCATCCTTCAGAAGGCACTTTCTTCTCAACCACTAACCCAGTCAATTCCTTTTCCTCTTTTTGATCAGTTTCAGTATCATTCTTTCTTCATTCACTTTTTTCAACACAGCTTCGTTTCTTACTCTGTCCATTTCACACGCTCGATCCTTCTCCAGATCCACATTTCAAGTGCTTCTCTTCACTTCGTCATAATGTCCATGTTTCTGCCCCATACAATGCTATATTTCACACAAAGCATTTCACTAGTCTCTTCCTTAGTTCTTTTACCAGAGGTCCTTTTTTCTATTAAAATCTTCCTTTGCCATTGCAATTCTCCTTTTGACTTCTTGACAGCAGCTCATGTTACTGCTTATAGTACATCCCAAGTATTTGAATAATAATAATAATAATAATAATAATAATAATAATAATAATAATAATAATAAAACTGTTATTTTATTGGGTTAAGAAGTGCTTAATACAGACTTAAGGTTATGTGCAGCACACGCTTACTGTTATTAAATGTTAAGAAGCGGCTATAATACAAACTTAAGATTATTTGCAGCACACGTTTTCTGTTATTAAATGATACGGAGCGCTTATAATACAAATTTAGCATTATGTACAGCACACTTTTTCCATTATTAACTTTACACTATATTCAAACAAGAACGTAAGATACATACCTAATGCCTTTGGGAACGTCCATGAGAAAATGTCCAAAAATGAAAATAATAAAAATATATTTTCGTCTACGTGTTATATATCAAATGAAAACTTGAAATTACAATTTTTAGGCTACATATCAATTTTCTTCGTTTTAAGAATGTATTGGACACTACATTATAAGAAATATGACATGATCCAACACCTAGCATTATGACAATTCATAACATTATTTCACTTTATGTTCAGAAGTCTAATAAGTGATGCACACATAATTTTTAGGCACCAAGATATCCACTCTATCTTGTATTTAAAAATATAATCCTTTTATGTAAGTACACTATAAGGATAAATCAATATTTTTAATTTTGAAAATGGTTGTCTTCATGTCACACTACTGACAAAATATATTAAAAGTTTCCGTAATAAGATTATTACTGGTGCAATTTACTGGTAATTTTAAGAAATGCTAGTTTATTGAGTGGTCCATAGGTGGTGCAAAAAGTTGTTTCGCTAGCAACGTCGTTTTTTTTTTTTTAATAATTGTCCAAACATTGGTCACACTACTGACGCTGCTGCTGTTTGAAGTGTATTCAGTGCTATATCATCTGAAAAATTGCTCTATTGAATCTACTAGCCTAATAACAAGTAGTAAATTTTGTATTATATGTGTGCAATATTTAAGCTAAAGTACCTCAGTTTGAATCCATACTTAACATAACTTTACAAGCAACTTAGGTTATTGTAAATTAATTTAAATATTTTTACTTCATCTTTTTATTATTTTTAAAGTTCTAGAATGACTAAAACTGGAACTGAGATAGAAAGGGCATATGCAGAAAAAAATAAGAATGATGAAGACTACAAACGCCATAGAGCTGCCATTGATAAGCGCTATAGAGAGAAGAGAAAATTAACAGAAACTATCCAGGAACGGAATATAAGAAAATCTAAGGCTGCGATTAGGAAGCAGAAGACAAATTGAATGGCCGTCCCAGATGCCTCAAGCGGTAGGGGCACGGCATGTCTCTATCGCTTGTTCCGAAGCGTTGTGGGTTCGAGTCCCGCCTCGGGCACGGGTGTTGTGTACGTATTAGTTTAAGAAAGTGGAAAACAGAAAAAAGAGAAAAGCGGAAAAATAAAAAAATAAAATAAAGAATTACTCGAGGATAGTAATGAGGCTTCACCATCTGCACTGGGAAAGGCATTCAAGAAAGTTGATAGAAATATGCCTCGGTCTCCAAGGAAGCAGAGGGCTACGGTTGTAAAATTAGCCAGAAAATACGGTGTTCCATTAGAAAATAAAGTATTAGCTATTAAGAGGGAAAGACTTTCTGATGATGTAACTAATCTCAATTTCAGAATGTTATGTAAATGATGAGATCAGTCGTGTTGACCCAAGTCTGAAGGATATCTCATCACAAAGATTCAACACAACAGCACGACGACACCTTCTCTATCCAATTAGGAAAGTCCATAATCTTTTCATACAGAAATATCCAAACAAGAAAGTTGGTCGTAGCAAGTTTGCCTCTTTGCACCCTCCACATGTGAAACCATCCAGGGATATGCCACATAATGTATGTGTATGCCTCTATCATGAGAATTTCTCTAATCTTCATGAGAAGATTTCAGGTGTCCTGCCAGGATTTGGAGCATCCATTAAAGACTTCATACAAATACCTGTCTGTGACCATCAAAAGAAAAATGAAGCGATGAAGAATGTTAACATATTTTCTGATGGGTGTGCTGGACAACTCAAGTCCAAATATAACTTTTCAAACATTACTATTCTCAAAGAACAGTTCAATCTGTCCAATCTGACTTGGACATTCTTTGCCACGTCACATGGCAAAAGTGCCGTTGATGGTATTGGTGCTGTAGTGAAACGAAAGGTTTGGAACTTGGTTAGAGCCAGAAAGGTAACCGTGCGAGATGCTGTAACATTTGCTCGAGCCTGTAGCTCACTCAAAGTAAATGTGCTTCATGTTAAGAGTGAAGAAATAAATTCTGTGACGCAGAAACTGGGTAAAGCTTGGGAAAATACCCTACCTATTACGAGGACGCAAAAAATTCAACATGTTATTGCTGTGTCAGCCTATAAGATCAAATATAAATATTTTCCGCAGAACTCCAGTGAATTGGAAGAGTATCTTCGCCCTGGAGCCCGTAAGAGGTGGAGAAAGCGTCCAGTTCATCACAAGTAAAGAAGAGTGTGTCCCTGGTTGTAAGAACACTTTTCTTACACATCAAATAGAAAATGCAATTGGAAGTCACACTACTGACGCACATTATATTCTAAAATACTTTTTATAATTAAAATAGTTGTAGTTAATTAAACAAAACATTATGCAAGATACATTGAAAGACTCATATTTGTGTCACCAATCACTGTAATTAGTCCATCATTTTCAATTTTGCAGTAACATATCAAATTGTTTTCTACTACTTCACACCAGTCTAAAAATTGTCACACTACTGACGTGTAAAAAAATTGAGGTAGGATTAATTAAGTTCGACTGTTGTTAACAAAATTTTGTACATGACTTTGCAAGTTCTCAAAGAGTATATACATACATTTGGTAAATGAGATTAATAAGAAATAACTTGCTAAATTTCATACAATAATAAAAATTGTGTCACACTACTGACGGTGGACGTTCCCCTTTGTTGTTTTACTGACAGTTAAATTTTGTGTTGGCCTACTTCTTCAAATAAGCGTGTTTTGACAGTGTGAAATCTTAGCCTCAACTGTACCACCTCTACTTGTCTGTTATATTTTTCAGCGGAGATCTTTGGCAAGAGAGCGGAAGACTGTTCCATCAATTTAGCTGTTACCTCGTTATTCGTAAATTAAATATATGGTAATTTTAGAGGTGTAACACAATTTTAGCATACGAAATCGATCTAATTCCCAATGAAATTATGTTCTATGAATTAAATGAAACTAATTAATTTCCAGTTCTCAAGAAAAATACTTACAAATAGTTGCTGGGACAGCCTGCATATATTCAATGCAATTTTCTTAAAGTGGAATACTCTTTAGAGTCGTGCAAAACCAGTTACGAAAGATAGAAGAGACATATTGCTACTGAACGCCTGGCGCTATAGACAATATGCGAAGCTCTTGCGTCTCCCGGAGTGGTACAATGTTCGGTTTAACGAATGTATGAATCTCACTCGGGTGGACGGCTCTGGATCATGAAATACAGATATTGAGCCATCCAGGAGTTCCAAGAATCGTTGTAAGTATGCGATTATCACCGTGTACCTTTCAATTGATATGTCCTCCATTAATTAATTAATTCATTCATTCATTCAGATAATGCAACAGCACGCTTCATGAAGCTACAATCATTAGACTTAAGAGTGCTTTTATTTTGGTTAATAACTTTTTATCTCCTTAAAACGATTTATTAGAGAAATAATAATACATCCATTTAGAAAAATTAAAGGACATAGGCTATATTAACAATTAAGTTACTCTTTCAGAGGTAGCCTATGTATTTTTTTAGTTTAAAGTATGAACGTTACAATAGTAAGTGTGTACATATTTGCTCTTCTATTTTGTAAGTAATTATAATTAATTTTATTCTTGTATTTGTTTATATGTCAGATTTCATCTCTGCATTACGCTTATTTTCTTTGTTGTTACCGGTGCCCATTAGTTGTTTTATATATTAGTTATGAAAACAAATGTACCAAAGTGTCCAATCAATTATAATCAGTCGACCTGGTTGGCGAGTTGGTATAGTGCTGGCCTTCTATGCCCAAGGTTGCGGGTTCGATCCCGGGCCAGGTCGATGGCATTTAAGTGTGCTTAAAGGCGATAGGCTCATGTCAGTAGATTTATTGGCATGTAAAACAACTCCTGCGGGACAAAATTCCGGCACATCCGGCGACTCTGATATAACCTCTGCAGTTGCGAGCGTTGTTAAATAAAACATAACATTTTTTTTAACAACAATTATAATCCTGTTGAGGGGCGGCTTTCGAAGGGGGGCTGCGGAGCTGCAGCACCCCCAGATATTTGTGGTTGTAAAATACATTTATTATACCGTCTCTATTTAGCGGCTCGAATTTTTGAAAAAAATTTCGCTCTCATTGACATGCACGCAATCGTTAGTGAAGTCACTTCCTCCCCTAGTGCTGCCAGAGCGAAACCAGAGACAAGGACTATAGGGTGAAGCCACTTCCTCTCCTGGAGCTGCCAGTCTCGTCTCGGAAGCTTTGCGCGTTAGTTTTACCCCTCCCCCTGCTAGTCTCTTGCCATTAATCCAGAGTTTCCAGGCGCTGCAAAATTTGCAGCAGTTTGTCAGTAACGCGCAGTTTTAAATACATTCTCTTTAACGTTGTGAGTATAACAAGTGCGACAATGTTTAATTCTGTACAATATTTACAGTCTACTCAGTTCAGTACCTTAATAATTCAGGAGAAATGTGAAATTAAGTGCCCATCAGTGAAATCTCATAATGGAAAGAGCTGCTAAACAAAATACGAAGGCTCGCATATTTTTTGCTGATTTATCCAGTATCCCTGCTTTCTTCTCTCGATCTCCACTCAGTCTGTATTAGATTAATGTGTTTCAAAGACAATTCCATCAGCTGGAGCAACAAGATGAAGTTTTAAAATAAGAACAGTAAATGTTGTTCATGAGAAGAAGGAGCCATTGCTAGAAAGTTTTCAAACCATAATGGAATCTGAAACATCTAACAACATCACAATAAATGAGGCAAGCGCCCTGGTGCGTACTCTTGAAGATCGTGAATTCAATTTCTGGTTCAGTTTTTTTCATTTATTGATGTATCATGTAGATATATTATACAACCAACTACAACATCGCTAGTTAGATATTTCTAAGGTTCAAATCTGCATATAAAAAATTAAATTATGGTTTATTTAACAACACTCGCAACTGCAGAGGTTATATCAGCGTCGCCGGTGTGGCGGAATTTTGTCCCGCAGGATTCTTTTAAATGCCAGTAAATCTACTGACATGAGCCTGTCTCATTCAAACACTTAAATACCATCGACCTGGGCCGTGATCGAACCTGGAGCCGTCTATGCTACCGAGGCCGACTCTGCATATCAAGCTTTGTTAATGCCATACAGACATTACGGAACAATGCACAGTGAAGCAGTGAGATCTGTGAAAATGAAAACCCTGAAAAGCGTCGTAAGGTCGAAGGGATTCAGACAAGGGTTGCGGCAGCCAAGGAAGTGTGTTAGCTCATTATCGCACAAGCTAACACCCGATTCCAATTCATAGATTATCTGATATTATGTTCTCTTCTGTGTCAAGAAAATTTGAATGCTACAAAACTTCATTTCCTGAACATGATCTAAATGTAGGCCTATGTGTGAAGCTTTTCCCAGTGCTCGATAAAGACAAACTAAAAACGAAACTCACTGTGTTGTACAGAGACAAGAATTCAGAAATATCAGTGACGCAGTCAAGCTCTTGCAGTTTCTTCTATCTGAGAACTTGCAGGCCTCATTTTCAGAAGTTGTGGAACTACTACGCATAGCTATCACCATATCATTGGCAACTTCCGAACCAGAACGTTGGTTTTCGTGCTTGAAGAGAGTAAAATCCTATCTTAGAAATACGATGAGAGAAGAGAGACTGACCGCATTAGCTATGTTTTCTATTGTAAAGACTATGTTAAACGACATATCGGATTTTAATAAAAGAATGATTCAAAAGTTTGCAACCTACAAGACAAGGCGCATGGAACTAATCTTTACATAAAGTAAGTTGCATGGTTTATTTTTGTATGCAGCCCCCCTGAATTCAATACCCACAAGCCGCCACTGATCCTATTTCAAGCTAACTTACTTAGTTACTTACTTATAGCTTTTAAGAAACCCGCGTGTTCATTGCCGCCCTCACAAAACCCCGCCATCGGTTCCTACCCTGTGCAAGATTAAGCCAGTCTTTACCATCATATCCCACCTCCCTCAAAATCCATTTTAATATTATCCTCCCATCTATGTCTCGGCCTCCCCAAAGGTCTTTTTCCCTCCAGTCTACCAACTAACATTCTATTATGCATTTCTGGATTCGCCCATACGTGCTACATGCTCTGCCCATCTCAAACGTCTTTTATTTACTTATTATTTATTTAAATTTAAATATACAGAATACAGTTACAACTATAGAAATAGAAATAAAATAATACAATCAATATAAAAAGGAGATACAGTAATATTAACAAAATTTGAGGACCGAATGAGCAGCGCTCGTGTTCGGTCGCAGTTCAGATGTATTATTAATAAGCACATAAGAGAATATACAAAGTAAAATAAAATAGGAACTAAAATTAAAACTACAACTACAGTGAAATTATATTATATAATAGACCTATATTAATATAAGAGGAATATAGAAAATGAAATAAAATAAAATAGGAAATAAAAATTAAAATAACAACGGCAATGAATTTATGTAATATAATATTAACATAGGGAAGAATAATATCGTACGTGAATAAAGTAGGACAATTTATATAAAAAATATAAATTCCAAAATTATAGAATACAAATATAATATAGGCTGATTAATTCATACACATAGGCTATACATTTATTTAATCAAATTGAAGACATTAACACGTTTCTGATTTTCTTGCTATATTTTAGTGGGTTACATGTTAGAAGTTCTGGGTGTAATTTAGCTAAATAATTATACTAACGAGGGCCAAAATTAATGCTATGCGTTAGACCAGCAGATGTGAAACATTTGGGTCCTACTAACGTTGAATTATTATTTCGTCTTGTGTCATGATTATGTGCCTGTAATATAAACTTATTACGATTTTTATGATAACATTTTAACAGAGTATATTTATAAATGTGTTCAATATTACATTCAGAATAAATTAATTTAGTTGGATAATCAAAAAGTTTCTTCAAACAAATTTTAATTATTAATTTTTGTAGTAAATTTAACGGACTAAGATTAATTTTTGTACTTCCACCCCAAACAATAATATTGAATGATAGACTGAAAAATGGCCAAAGAAACATTTCGTAGAACTCTAATGGGTAAGTAGCATCGAAGATTAACGAATTTGAATTTAATGTTTCTAATTATGTCAGGTGAAGAATAAAATGCGTGCAGTTGTGCATTGTGTAACTTTCTCAATTCTCCTGTAGCTTCATCCATCTTAGTCTCAAATATTTTCCTAAGAATTTCAGGCTAACACTTTTTTAATTAGGAAAAGTAAATTTCCTTCAATTGTTATTCCATTTGTGTAGTTACAAAATGTCATCAGAGTTCCTGTATGATGAAATGGGCTTAGTATTCTGTCCTATATATCTGTGGTTCTGTCTAGCCAGGCACAACCTCTTCAAGGCCGGATATTCGAACGAATGTCAAACCTGGCCGGTTGATCTGCGACCGGTCGAATATAAACCGGTTCTAAGCGCTGTTCTGCAGTACTCTGATTGTACGTATTCTAGACGAAACGTGTAAAAATTGAGTAACTTCCCTGAAAGTGCACTAAAATAATTGATATAAATTTAAATTTTTAAGAAAACCGCCCACGAAAAAACAGATCGGTATCAGACGTTTTGTTCTTGTCACTTCAAATTCATATTTACGACTGTGTATAGTCCGCATGAAAATGCAACAGTAAGGAGACAAGATATACGACATGCTTTTCATTCAGATCAGCACATAGCAGGAACATCAAAAGCTACATTATAACTTAATTGAGGATTCCGCATTTCCTGGGGCAATATGGCTAGTGAGAGAATACGATGCAGATGTGTGGTATTCTCGAGGTTTGATCCATAGACCTCTCAAGTGGGGTCT